>NC_140415.1:12402500-13602500 GCF_965140295.1 Lepidochelys olivacea | reverse complement strand
TCCAAAGAGATCTTGCAACATGACATTGATTGACACCACTATCATAATCACCTGTAAGGCGATATTTATTTAAAAACAGGTTGCATACAAATAATTATAGAAAAAAGGAGGATAATTTGCTAATTAATTCACTTACATGGTGTGACTTCATGGGCAGATATTACAGACTGGTGACTCAGCATTTCTGTCATCTTTTGTGTGATAATCAGATTCCATCAAGTCTTTCACATGCTCCACTCTTTCAAATTCAGATCCAAATGTATTTTGCAGTATTAATTTAGCATAGTCACTTCACTTTGTAGACGTTTATATCATGATAATACTTACCTTGCCACCTACCTTTCTCTTGCTACTGTGAGGATTAATTAGATGATGTTGATAAAGACTGAGGAAAGGTTAGGGGGTCACACTTTACTTTGTTTCCATTTATGAATAGATTATAAAAGGGTTAATTAGTGATTAGTAGCTGTTTTTAATAAATGGTTAATCGATTGTTAAAGATTGTTACAGAGTCAGATTGCTTATCATCCTGTCTTATAATCATCTAAAATATCTTCTAGTTATGTATTTATAGTATATAAAAAACTCATGTCTAACATTCTTATGACATCTATCAATCATTTATTAACTTGTTATAAACCATTTATACATGAAACATGAATCTAAAATGTGACTAGATAGGGAATCAATTCATGTTTGCAAAAAATACTGAGATTCTCAGATACAAGGTGCAATAAAGTATTGTTAGTGTCGTATTTTTAATCTTTATTATAGGTGGCAGGGGTAGCAAAGCCTATTGTTAGGTTTCCTGACAGGTTCCATTATAAGATCCTGTTTTCAGATGCTTATAACTTTGCTAAACTTTAACTGTTTGGACAGAAAAATTTCTTGCCATTCAGATTAAGACAGAATATGTTTGAAAACTGTCAGAAAAAACAATTCAGCTCTTTCTCAGCAAAGGGATAGAGGAATATATATTGTTTTGTCCATGTTAAAAATCTTTACAACTTTTTCATTGAGAAGCTCTAGCACCCCCATGGTTTGGAACAGAGACAGGAAATTTGGCTGGGAGTTTGGGGGGCCATAGGCACGGACTCCATGGCTGCTCCGGGGTTGGAGCAACCACAGGGAAAAAATGGTGGGTGCTGAGCACTCACCGGCAGCCCCCTATCAGCTTCCCCTCAACCCCCAGTGCCTCCTGCCTGTCGGCAGGCCCCGCAAATCAGTGCCTCCCCCTCCCTTCCTGCACCTCCCACCCGATCAGCTGTTTCCTCTTCTGAAAATGCCGTAGCTCTTCCTCACTAAAGGGGTGAGTATCCCTGCTCTGTGGCATGATTCCCTTTTCTAGGAGAACGGAGATCCTAGACTGACTACCCTGACTTTCAGAAGCAGCAGAAGACTGGAAGGAGGGGGATTTAGAGGGTGTGCAGAGGAGAGTCAGCCAAAAAAAACTGACTGACTGCCCCAAAGGCTTGCAACTGAACACTCAAACAGCCGAATGTTGGGTGCCTCATACATGCTTGGAGGAAGCTGCTTGCAGATGGATTGTTGTGGGGCATGTTGTACTGGCACAGGCTTTGGCTACTCACTGTTGCTGACTAAAGTCAACATCACACTTTATACAAATCGTGTTGCAGAGCTGATTGCACCTTTTCCACTGGACAGTCATTTCTAAAGCTGCTGTCTGGACACACGATACGCAGACTGCTCCACGCTCTGTCAGGCACTTTGTCGTGCTTGGCAGATATTGAAAGAAGTGGACCAGTTTTCTCCTTCAGCAGGCCAAGCCAAATGCCGTTTCCCCAAGGCATGGCATTTTCCTGCAATGGATTTTCAACTCAGATAACAAATATGTCAATTTCTAAACTAATTCAACTTCTTGTTTCAAGGAAGCATCAAGATGTTTGTGTTCTGGCTGTGCTAAGGTGACGGCTCTTTTTACTCAAAGCAAGAGCACCAGATAAATCAATATTTGCCTCTTGCAGTGCATCAGAAAGAAACTTTGACTTTGCAATGGCTGATCAAGCATAACAAACTCCAAATTGTAACTGGCCTTGCCTTCAGGAACATACAGGAATCTGCTCTGCTTTGGGTTTGTTTTTCAGTAGTATACAGTGTTTCAGGGCTCAGGATAATCGTATCTGTACTGGCGCTGAATGGGATGCAGAATACAACAATCCTGCCTAGTCTGTGTCGGTGATGTCTCACAGAATCCATTGAGACATTATTCATTTTGAATTTCTTTATACGATGCTTGAACAGAACAAATGGATAACAGAGTGCAATTGGTCCAGAGACTCATGAAGAAAAAACTCCCTCTAGCTTTGAATAATTAATTTGGAGCCCACAACGGGATTCAAATGCTGCTTTTGCTAGTTCCTATAAAGAATATGCAATCTTTTATTAATACATAGCCAAAATCTATTCTCCGTCACACCAAAGTGAATCCACTGAAGTCAAGGATTGACACCAGAGTAAATGAGCCCAGGATTTGCCTCAGTTTGCATATGGCACTGATATTTCTGCTCAAGATTAAGGCACCAGGGACCTGATGAGAACCCCAATGATTTCTGAAGGCCTAATCTAGCTGACTTCACGAACAAGGTCAGCTCCCAGACTGCTTCACTGGGCAGCACAGCATGGGGAGGAGGTGACGAGCCCTCTGTGGAGAAAGAAGTGGTTCGGGACTATTTAGAAAAGCTGGACGAGCACAAGTCCATGGGGCCAGATGCGCTGCATCCGAGAGTGCTAAAGGAGTTGGCAGATGTGATTGCAGAGCCATTGGCCATTATCTTTGAAAACTCATGGCGATTGTAGCCAGACAGACAGCCCCCCCCCGCCCCTCAGACCAGCATTGCTGGGAACACAAGGGAGCCAAAACAACAGGGCACTTAACGTCAATTCCAGCACAGCCTTTGAAGCTGTGAGAAGCACAGGTGTGCTTCTACAATGTGCCTCTGGGAACATATACAATGATTAGGCTCACAGCAGACAGAGAAGCTGTGACAGACATGGCTCTTAGCCCCTACTAAATAGCGTGATGCACACACCCCAACATCCTAGGTGGGAAAATATTTACCCTGATAAAAGGAATGTCCAGTAGTCAAAACTTATTGTTTCTCTCCCTTGCAAGTGTAAACTACTCTTGCGAGAGCTGGCGTCGCCTAGACAGACCAGCCCCAATTTGGCATAAGAAAGGAGAAAGAGAATAAAGGAGTACAGAGGTATAAGTATGGGACCTACAGCACCATGATTTTTGAGTGCTTTTCACTATCTATCTGCTGGTCAGATAAGTGACAGCCTCCCAAGGCTTCTGCAGCTGAGAGGGTCCCTAAGCCTTGTCCCTTATTCGTCTTTCCGCGGAATTGAGTGACCGATCCTGGCTTGGCACTGCTGGAATCGAGAGATGCAAGGAGGGTAAGAAGCACCCACACCTGATCTCCTATCTTTAGTGTACACATATTTTGAAATAGAGTTCTATACTTTGTTTTCTTTCTTTGGGATTGTGGCTTCAGTTTTGTAACTTGTTTGTGTGTGTAACATCTCTACATTTAAATAAGTAGGCACTAGCAATTTTGTAACCACATGATTAGAATCTAGTTTAATAAATTTTGGTAACCATTTGTGCATAAGCCTGACTTGTTTCTCTGGTTTACTGTAAAGCAGCCAACACAATTAAAGAACCTCAGCCGTTTTGGCTATAAAGTTTGGTCATTAGGTGAGAGTACTAAGAGCCTAGCATTGAGTTGTGCCGCCTCCACGGGGCAAACTCTTGGGGCACCTGTCAGTCAATCCTGGCTGCCCACTGCGAAGGAGCTCTGAGCTCTAGCAGTTAAAGTCACGGGTGTGGAGAGGCTCTTAGTGCTGCCATTGGGGCACCTGTCAGTCAGTGTTGACTGCCCACTGCGAAGGAGCTCTGAGCTCTAGCAGTTAAAGTCACGGGTGTTTAGGACCTTGGGGCATCCGTCAGCCTAGCCCGGGCTGCCTGCCGTGAAGGTACAGTGCGTCCTAGTGGTTAAAGTCACAGATGGTATAAAACGGGCATAGCTGGCACCTCACCAAACATCCTTGGCCATCGGCTAATAGCGATCGGTGGAAGTCCCAGATGACTGGAAAAAGGCTAATGTAGTGCCCATCTTTAAAAAAGGGAAGAAGGAGGATCCGGGGAACTACAGGCCAGTCAGCCTCACCTCAATCCCTGGAAAAATCATGGAGCAGGTCCTCAAGGAATCAATTCTGAAGCACTTAGAAGAGAGGAAAGTGATCAGGAACAGTCAGCATGGATTCACCAAGGGCAATTCATGCCTGACTAATCTAATTGCCTTCTATGAGGAGAAAACTGGCTCTGTGGATGAGGGGAAAGCAGTGGACGTGTTATTCCTTGACTTTAGCAAAGCTTTTGACACGGTCTCCCACAGTATTTTTGCCAGCAAGTTAAGAAGTATGGGCTGGATGAATGGACTATAAGGTGGATAGAAAGTTGGCTAGATTGTCGGGCTCAACGGGTAGTGATCAATGGCTCCATGTCCAGTGGGCAGCCGGTATCAAGTGGAGTGCCCCAAGGGTTGGTCCTGGGGCCGGTTTTGTTCAATATCTTCATAAATGATCTGGAGGATGGTGTGGATTGCACCCTCAGCAAGTTTGCAGATGACACTAAACTGGGAGGAGAGGTAGATACGCTGGAGGGAAGGGATAGGATACAGAGGGCCCTAGACAAATTAGAGGATTGGGCCAAAAGAAATCTGATGAGGTTCAACAAGGACAAGTGCAGAGTCCTGCACTTAGGACAGAAGAATCCCATGCACTGCTACAAACTAGGGACCGAATGGCTCGGCAGCAGTTCTGCAGAAAAGGACCTAGGGGTGACAGTGGACGAGAAGCTGGATATGAGTCAATAGTGTGCCCTTGTTGCCAAGAAGGCCAATGGCATTTTGGGATGTATAAGTGGGGGCATTGCCAGCTGATTGAGGGACGTGATCGTTCCCCTCTATTCGACATTGGTGAGGCCTCATCTGGAGTACTGTGTCCAGTTTTGGGCCCCACACTACAAGAAGGATGTGGAAAAATTGGAGAGGGTCCAGCAGAGGGCAACAAAAATGATTAGGGGACTGGAACACATGACTTATGAGGAGAGGCTGAGGGAACTAGGATTGTTTAGTCTGTGGAAGAGAAGAATGAGGGGGGATTTGATAGCTGCTTTCAACTACCTGAAAGGGGGTTCCAAAGAGGATGGATCTAGACTGTTCTCAGTGGTAGCAGATGACAGAACAAGGAGTAATGGTCTCAAGTTGCAGTGGGGGAGGTTTAGGTTGGATATTAGGAAAAACTTTTTCACTAGAAGGTGGTGAAACACTGGAATGCGTTACCTCAGGAGGTGGTGGAATCTCCTTCCTTAGAAGTTTTTAAGGTCAGGCTTGACAAAGCCCTGGCTGGGATGATTTAGTTGGGGATTGGTCCTGCTTTGAGCAGGGGGTTGGACTAGATGACCTCCTGAGGTCCCTTCCAACCCTGATATTCTATGATTCTATGTGGATGATAGAATTCTATGGTGAAATGCTATGTTTTGTGAATCTTCAACTAATATATGCAATTCTTTTTAGTGTACAGTACTGGCCCCCTTAATATATTGCAAATGCTTTTAGGTACATTTCTGAGACTCTGATCAAGCACTGAAAGTTAAGCTCATGGTTCAGTGTTTTGCTAGAATGGGGTCAGAATTATCAGCACCTTCCAGGAGTCAGCCCTAAGTGAATATTTACAATATTCAAGGAATTCTCTATTGGAAATATAGGAAAGTATAAGAGACTTCAGCTACTGACATAAACCTATTCATCTTTGATAAAACTGGCAAGTTTCTGAGGCTCTCAACAGAATCTATAGTATCCGTAATCTATAGTTACTATCTAATGTTTTCCTAGACCTTTTGGCCTAATTAGCCATGAATGTACAGGGCATGTTTCAATATTATTAATATTTCTGGACTGCCAAGGTGTGCTAGGTGTTTCACATAGAAATGAGAAGATAAAGCATGTGTACAGAGGAGTTTACAGTCTAAATAGGCAATATTCTAAAGAAGGGGAAGGCGGCAGGAAAGCAAGCAATTAAACAGTGATATTTACAACATAATTCTCTCCTCACACCTTTTGCCTCTTAGTGCCTGTCCTCAACAGCTTACAATATAAATTACTATCTGTTTGTAAAAACAACAAGGAGTCCTTGTGGCACCTTAGAGACTAACAAATTTATTTGGGCATAAGCTTTTGTGGGCTAAAATCCACTTCATCAGATCCATGGAGTGAAAAACACAGTAGGCAGGTATATATAATACAGCACATGAAAAGACGGGATTTACCTTACCAAGTGGGGGATCAGTGCTAACAAAGCCAGTTCGAACAGGGTGGATGTAGCCTGTTCCCAACAGTTGACAAGAAAGGGTGAATATCAACAGAGGGAAAATTACTTTTGGTAGAGCTAATGAGGGTGGATATGGCCCAGCACCTAGTACAATCTAGCACCTACCCTGATCTCCGTTGGAGCCTGACTAATGTGTGAGTAATACCAATAAATAATAATAATATGTTATTTCCAGAGAGACAGGGTAGGTGAAGTAATATCTTTTATTGGACTAACTTCTGTGGGTGAGAGAGACAAGCTTTTGAGCTCCACAGAGCTCTTCTTCAGGTCTGGAAAGGGTAATCACAGCGTTACAGCTAAATACAAGGTGGAACAGATTGTTAAGCATGAGGAGTTAACACGTGTTGCAAGAAACCTCTGCAGTCATTGGACACAGCATGCTGCTGATCTGCCTTCATGGCAATTGAATCACAAATTGATTTCCTCTGCCCAATCCGCCAGAACAGTCTTCACATGATAGAGAAAGGCAATTTCCCTATCTCACCAAGGGTAAAAGACCTATCGGCTACCCTTAGCTAATTTAGCCCACTCGTCGAAGCGGTTACCAGGATGTGGACACTGTCGCATGCAAACAATTACTTGGAGCCACCAGTGAGAGCTGGATGTAGGTGGGGACCAAAGCGGATGAACTACTCCCTACGGAGCATGACGTGTTCATATGACAGAGGTTCTACCCCTCCCTAATACCCCTCATACATCCCATGACAAGGCACCAAAGGTGTCCTGATCACCCACTGCAGCTAAAGAAGTCCCCAGACATAATGATTCTCCATGCTGCTGGAATCCGGCTTCCATGGCTGAGAGAGTGGGACTGCCTCTATGCAGCGGCTTTCTCGCTCAAACATTTCCTGAACAGTTTGTTTTTCTTGCAAATCTCATCCCATCAATATCATCTTTGGTGGCCTTGGGACTAGTGGTCATTCAGCTCTATCCCCGGGGCAGCGGAGAAGTTTGGCACCATCCTAGGTGGCTGAGCAGACCTTTTTAGGATAGCACTGCTCACCTTTCTAAAGGGAGGGGGCTTGAAAAGGTGCTTGTAAACATTGCCTGCCCCATAATATCTGGCCGACTACCATGGCTGGCAGATCATCCTGCAGTGGTCAAAAAACAACAAAGAAGAAAAGACTCATTCTAGGACTGTGGAACGTCCGCTCCCTTATGGACAGAGAAGATGCACAAATGCCTGAGAGAAGAACAGCTCTTGTCTCTAGAGAACTTGCCCGCTACAATATTGATATTGCAGCACTGAGTGAGACTAGACTGTCTGGAGAAGGCTCCATCTGTGAGCTAGGAGATGACTACACTTTCTTCTGGAAAGGAAAAGCAGAGGATGATGACAGGATCCATGGAGCTGGATTTGCAATAAGAACGTCTTTCCGGAAACAACTTCCTGACCTCTCTATTGTCCTGAACGAACTGCTCATGAAACTTAGGTTCCCCTGAGCCCTTCATGGCATGTCACTGTCATCCGTGTCTACACTGACCAGCACAGAGGAAGGCAAAGAGCAGTTCTACTCTGACCTGGACTCCATCCTGAGATCATCCCCTACATATGACAAGCTCATCTTGCTGGGAGACTTCAACACTAGAGTTGGTAGAGACAGCAGTGACTGGAGAGGTATGGTAGGACAATATGGAGTGGGAAAGATGAACAGCAACGGATTCCTCCTTTTCGGTAAATGTGCAGAATATAGTCTGCTCATCACTAGCACCATCTTTAGGCAAAATGATAAGTATAAAACAACGTGGATGCACCTATGGTCCAAACAATGACACCTGATCGATTATGTACCATCTGCCAATGAGACATCCACGATGTCAGAATTACCAGAGCTGGAGCATGGCACAGAATGCTGGACAGACCCCAGTTTGGCAAGAACAATACTCAGCCTGCATATAGTCCCTTCATAGCGCAAGTGCCCCAAGCTAAACACAATAGCCTTCAACATAGCAAAGCTCTAGCACATCAACTATCAGGTGCAGTTTCAGCAGTCACTTGATGACAAGCTTTTTTCATGCTCACCATTCACTGGCAACCCAACTGAAAAATTGAACCAGCTCAAAGATGTGATTATGGACATATCTAAATCAGTGCTGGGGCTAAAGAAAAGGGTACACCAAGATTGGTTCAATGAGAACGAGGACATTTCCAAACTCCTAAGTGACAAACAGAGAGCATTTGCTGAATTGCAGAACAATCTCACTTCCATCTCAAAGAAAGATAGGAATAAGTATCTACAGAGCAAGGCCCAGTGTGAACTGAGGAGAATGCAGGATGAGTGGTGGGAGAGAAAAGCTGTAGAAGTTCAGCATTACACAGATACGAATAATGCAGAGATGTTCTTTGTCTCTCTTAAAGCAGACTACCGATCATTTAAATCTGGCACAGCTCCCCTGAAGTCAGCAGATGGCACAACCCTCATCAAAGACTAGGAAGGAAACATACAGAGATGGGCTGAACACTTCAACAGTCTACACAATAGACCATCCATGGTTGATCGATGTGTCATTGATCAATGACACGGGAAACCCATTAAAGAGGATCTCGACCTCCCTCCATGAGTTGAAGAGGTCATGAAAGCCATCAAACAATTGAATTCCGGCAAAGCATCCAGAAAGGATAGAATTCCACCAGAACTGTACAAAGCTGCAGGTCCAAAGGCTATTGAGGTGTTTCATGACATCTTGAGTAGCATTTGGAAGTAAGAAGAATGCCAAAAGACTTCAGAGATGCTATTATTGTACCACTATTCAAAAACAAAGGCAGCAAACCTGACTGTGGAAACCACATAGGCATTTCTCTCCTCTGTATAGCGGGGAAAATACTAGCTCGCATTCTGCTGAACAGACTCATTGCAAATATATCTGAAGAGAATCTGCCAGAAGTGCAGTGTGGTTTCAGACCAGCTCACAGTACTAGGGACATGATTTTTATCATAAGGCAGGTCCAGGAAAAATATTTTAGAGCAGAACTTGGACCTGTATGCAGTTTTCATTGACTTGACCAAAGACTTTGATATGATCAACTGAGAATGTCTAAGGGCTATTCTACATAAACTGGGCTGCCAAAGAAAGAATGTTCATACAAATCATCTGTCTGTTCCATGTCCATTTGATAGTGCAAGTGTTCTTGAATGGTGATTCTTCTGATGCATTTGAAATCTGAAATGGAGTGAAGCAAAGCTATGTACTTGCTCCAGTGCCGTTCAGCTTGTTCTTTGCCTGTGTCCTCAGCCACATCACAAGGGACTTGGATCAGGGATATACATCCGTTACGAACTCGATGGATCTCTGATCTTTGAAGACTAAACGATAGGACCAAGATTCTGGAGAGACTTCTAGTTGAGACACTTTTTGCAGATGACTGCACCCTGTTGGTCCATAGACATAACTACCTTCAGGTTGTCGCTGATAGATGATTTAGTTGCAGATTGGTCCTGTTTTGAGCAGGGGATTGGACTAGATGACCTCCTGAGGTCCCTTCCAACCCTGATATTCTATGATTCCATGATTTTTCTGAAGCATCCCAGCTCTTTGGCCTCACCCTCAGTCTTGGTAAGACAGAGGTCTTGTTCCACCCAGCACCTCATTCCAATGCCCCAGTGCCAGCCATCTCCATCCAAGGCACACAGCTGAAAAATGTGGATCAGTTAAAGTATTTGGGCAGCACCATCTCTAGTGATCGTTCCCTTGATAAGGAAATTGCCACCAGAATCAGTAAAGCCAGCCAGGACCGTGGCTGACTCCGAACAAAAGTCCTTAACCAACACAACATTCATCTCTCCACCAAATTGAAGATCTACAGTGTAGTGGTTCTAACATCTCTCCTCTATGGTTCTGAGACATGGACTCTTCAGAGCCAGCACTTTAAACAGCTTGAGCAATTTCACATGCGCTCAATAATGAGCATTCGCTGGCAGGACAGAGCGATCAATATTAAAGTTCTTGAGAGAGCAAACACAGCCAGCATCAAGGAAATACTACTGAGAGCACCAATTAGGTGGACTGGACGATCTCATCAGAATGAAGGAGCACCACCTCCCAAAACAGATCCTGTATAGCGAGCTGAGACAGGTAAAAGAAAGAAGCGTTTTCCATATAAGTGCTTCAAAGATCACTTGAAGAGCAGTCTCCAGTGGGCTGGCATCAATCTCGAAGAGCTTGAGAAAATGGCTCGGAACAGAACTCACTGGAAGTCTCTTATAAGATGAGCATCCAACAGGTTCAAGTGGGATCAATGAAATTGTCTCCAGGCTGCACATGAAAGGTGCCACAGAGCTGCATCCTCTAACATCATGGATACAGACTTCCTATGACCTCAGTGTGGCCAACTCTGTGCATCAGGATTCAGACTTTGGAGTCATATGCATAGCCATAGATGGGAATTGTGACAATATCATCATCATCATGCTCCGTAGTCATAGAACAATGGAGAGTTAGTGGTTTACAGATTTTTATAATGAGACACAAAACCCTCTTCTCCATTGAGTGTATGATTTTTGGGGTCTAGCAGAGTTATGAATTTAAGTTCTCAGGCTCCTCTTTTGAAGGTGTTGTGTAGGTTTCCTTTCAGGATAAGGGCCAAGAGGTCAGATATGGCATGATTGTTTTGTGAAAAGTGTTCACCCATGGGCGATAGGGTGTTTCTGTCTGTTTATCATTTTTCTGTGTGCATTCATTTGAGAGCGTATTGATTGTCTGGTTTCACCCACCTAGCTGTTGTTGTGGGATTTGATGCACTGAGTGAGGTGCACCACGTGTTGTGACAGGCATGTGTAGGACCCATGAATCTTGAAATGTGGTTTATTTTGGCCTGGGGGGCGGGGGGTGATCATTGTAGCAATGGAGATATATCTAGCTTTCTACCCACTTTCTACAAGGTGGGTAGAAAGCTGGCTAGATTGTCGGGCTCAACGGGTAGTGATCAATGGCTCCATATCTAGTTGGCAGCCGGTATCAAGTGGAGTACCCCAAGGGTCGGTCCTGGGGCCGGTTTTGTTCAATATCTTCATAAATGATCTGGAGGATGGTGTGGATTGCACTCTCAGCAAATTTGCGGATGACACTAAACTGGGAGGAGTGGTAGATACGCTGGAGGGGAGGGATAGGATACAGAAAGACCTAGACAAATTGGAGGATTGGGCCAAAAGAAATCTGATGAGGTTCAATAAGGATAAGTGCAGGGTCCTGCACTTAGGATGGAAGAACCCAATGCACAGCTACAGACTAGGGACCGAATGGCTAGGCAGCAGTTCTGCGGAAAAAGACCTAGGGGTGACAGTGGACGAGAAGCTGGATATGAGTCAATAGTGTGCCCTTGTTGCCAAGAAGGCCAATGGCATTTTGGGATGTATAAGTAGGGGCATAGCGAGCAGATCGAGGGATGTGATCGTTCCCCTCTATTCGACATTGGTGAGGCCTCATCTGGAGTACTGTGTCCAGTTTTGGGCCCCACACTACAAGAAGGATATGGAAAAATTGGAGAGAGTCCAGCGAAGGGCAACAAAAATGATTAGGGGACTGGAACACATGAGTTATGAGGAGAGGCTGAGGGAGCTGGGATTGTTTAGCCTGCAGAAGAGAAGAATGAGGGGGGATTTGATAGCTGCTTTCAACTACCTGAAAGGGGGTTCCAAAGAGGATGGCTCTAGGCTGTTCTCAGTGGTAGCAGATGACAGAACGAGGAGTAATGGTCTCAAGTTGCAGTGGTGGAGGTTTAGATTGGATATTAGGAAAAACTTTTTCACTAAGAGGGTGGTGAAACACTGGAATGCGTTACCTAGGGTGGTGGTAGAATCTCCTTCCTTAGAGGTTTTTAAGGTCAGGCTTGACAAAGCCCTGGCTGGGATGATTTAACTGGGAATTGGTCCTGCTTTGAGCAGGGGGTTGGACTAGATGACCTTCTGGGGTCCCTTCGAACCCTGATATTCTATGATTCTATGATTCTAGCTGTGACACTCTACCACCATTCCCAGGCCTGAAGAAGGGCGCTGTGGAGCTTGAAAACTTGTTACTTCCACATAGTTTGGGTTCCAAAGGCTTTTGTTTCTTTCTCTTGCTCTCTTAGCTAGACTACCCTATGCTGGCAAACCAGCTAACCTGTATATGACCCTTGACAGCTTAACAAAAGGATTGCCATTGTAATCAAGAGAATTACAAAACTGGACACAGTACTCCAGATGAGGCCTCACCAATGTCGAATAGAGGGGAATGATCACGTCCCTCGATCTGTTGGCAATGCAAGTGTCATCTCCAAACTTGCTGAGGGTGCAGTCCACGCCATCCTCCAGATCATTAATGAAGATATTGAACAAAACCGGCCGCAGGACTGACCCTTGGGCTCTCCGCTTGATACTGGCTGCCAACTAGATATGGAGCTACCTGTTGAGCCCGACGATCTAGCCAACTTTCTATCCACCTTATAGTCCATTCATCCAGCCCATACTTCTTTAACTTGCTGGCAAGAATACAGTGGGAGACCATATCAAAAGCTTTGCTAAAGTCAAGGAATAACATGTCCACTGCTTTCCCCTCATCCACAGAGCCAGTTATCTCCCCATAGAAGGCAATTAGATTAGTCAGGCATGACTTGCCCTTCGTGAATCCATGCTGATTGTTCCTGATCCTCCAAGTGCTTCAGAATTGATTCCTTGAGGACCTGCTCCATGATTTTTCCAGGGATTGAGGTGAGGCTGACTGGCCTGTAGTTCCCAGGATCCTCCTCCTTCCCTTTTTTAAAGATGGGCACTACATTAGCCTTTTTCCCGTCGTCCGGGACTTCCCCCGATCGCCATGAGTTTTCAAAGATAACGGCCAATGGCTCTGCAATCACATCTGCCAATTCCTTTAGCACTCTCGGATGCAGCGCATCCGGCCCCATGGACTTGTGTTCGTCCAGCTTTTCTAAATAGTCCTGAACCACTTCTTTCTCCACAGAGGGCTGGTCGCCTCCTCCCCATGCTGTGCTGCCCAGTGCAGTAGTCTGGGAGCTGACCTTGTTTGTGGAGACAGAGGCAAAAAAAGCATTGAGTACATTAGCTTTTTCCACATCCTCTGTCACTAGGTTCGCAAAAAGAAAAGGAGGACTTGTGGCACCTTAGAGACTAACCAATTTATTAGAGCATAAGCTTTCGTGAGCTAGCTCACGAAAGCTTATGCTCTAATAAATTGGTTAGTCTCTAAGGTGCCACAAGTCCTCCTTTTCTTTTTGCGAATACAGACTAACACGGCTGTTACTCTGAAACCTGTCACTAGGTTGCCTCCCTCATTCAGTAAGGGGCCCACACTTTCACTGACTTTCTTCTTGTTGCTAACATACCTGAAGAAACCCTTCTTGTTACTCTTAATATATCTTGCTAGCTGCAACTCCAAGTGTGATTTGGCCTTCCTGATTTCACTCCTGTATGCCTGAGCAATATTTTTATACTCTTCCCTGGTCACTTGTCCAATCTTCCACTTCTTGTAAGCTTCTTTTTTGTGTTTAAGATCAGCAAGGATTTCACTGTTAAACCAAGCTGGTTGCCTGTCATATTCACTCTTCTTTCTACACATTGGGACGGTTTGTTCCTGTAACCTCAATAAGGATTCTTTAAAATATAGCCAGCTCTCCTGGACTCCTTTCCCCCTCATGTTATTCGTCATATAAAACCAGTTTGTCTGGATGGCAACCAGGGGCTGGAATGCCAGAAGGGACCTGTGTTTTAGCTTCTAGTTAACCAGTGTGGTGCTACAGAAGCTCTTTTGGGGTGTGTCTGCCCTGTTTCTTGCAGTATGCCCTGAGTGAGGCATTCTCAGCACTGATCCATTCTAGGCACCGGTCACAATTCCCTAGAAGAAAGGACTGTGGTTTGCATACGCGAACACTTCGTTCACTCCAAGCTGGAGTGTAAATCTTACCACTACCACTGTCTCAAGCTGGCATCTTTCAGACATTACAATTGTTTCACCAACAGCTTTGGAAATAAGTGTTTCCTCTTGTCTGACACCTGAAAATGGCTGGGTTAATCATAACCCTCTCTTCGTCCAGGATTAGTAACTGGATGCAAGTTGTATCAGTCACCACAGTGTATCTGTATAAATGGATTTTGCACTTTCTACATCCCGCTCCTAAAATGAATCAGTTTTGGATGCTAATCTCTGGCAAAGTTGTCTGTGTATATTGTTTCCCTTAATTGTGTACTATTCTTCAAATCAGAGACTGTGCATGCTCATAAGAAGCTGTAGCGTACCTGCAGTATATCACAAAACAGTGGGATTTGTTCCCCTTTGCCTATGTTCTACTCATTAATATTTTGTATGCCTTGAAGACTGGCCACCCAGTTCTGTCAATAAGAGATGAAGTATCTATGATAAGACTTTCATCAGCATTTCTTAAGACATATCACTAGTCAGCTTAATCATGGTCTCAGCTGGGGATTCAATATCCACCAGATGAGACAGAGTTTGAACTAGGCTTCACTTGCTATTATTGAAGTATTCAGTAATTGATGTGATAATTGGAACAGGATAGTCTGCACTAGTGACTGCTGTGCAAGCCTCTTGGGGAAATAGACATTGCTTTTATCTGACTCTCACTGAGAGACACATGAGATCCAAGCACAAAACTGGGAGCCAGGCATTCCTGAGTCTAATAATGGCTCTCATGCTGACTCCCTGAATTGACCTGGGCAAGTTACTTAGGGCACTGTTTGGCCCTCAGTTTGGCCATTTTCGTGAATCCACAGTCCAGGTCAACTCCTCCAGTATCAAGTAGGGAGTTGTGGGGGATGGAGGGAACTCAGGTCTGTCCTCTACTCTGGGTTCCAGCCCAGGGCCCTGTGGATTGCAGCTGTCTACAGAGGCTCCTATAACAGCTGTGTGACAGCTACAACTCCCTGGGCTACTTCCCCATGGCCTTTCCCCAACACCTTCTTTATTCTCACCACAGGACCTTCCTCCTGCTGTCTGATAATGCTTGTACTCCTCAGTCCGCCAACAGTCCACATTCTCACTCTCAGCTCCTAGTGCCTCTTGCTCCCAGCTCCTCGCACACACACCACAAACTGAAGTGAGCTGCCTTTTTAAACCCAGGTGCCCTGATTAGCCTGCCTGTCTTAATTGATTCTGGCAGCTTCTTGATTGGCTGCAGGTGTTCTAATCAGCCTGTCTGCCTTAATTGTTTCCAGAAAGTTCCTGAGTGTTCTGGAATAGTCCCTGTTATTTTACCCAGGGAAAAGGGACCTGCTTAACCTGGAACTAATGTATCTACCTTCGACCACTCTTTTGTAGCCATCTGGCCTGACCCTGTCACAGTATTAAATTCAAGTGTTTAACCAGAGTCTTTTTTCTAGGACCTAATCTACCTCTTCAGAGCTGTAGCACTGATGTAACAACATTGAGATCTCTAAACCAAATTCCACCTTTGGATGTAAGTGTGGCTCCTGCAGAATTCTGATTTCAAGATTTTCACCTAATTCAACTGTATTGCCTCAGGTAGTAAAGTACAGGATGTTTAGCTTTGGATTCAAGAGGGCTGGGTACATTCTCTCAAAGCCAGAATAGCCAATTTACTCAAGAGCAGACTTGTGTCACATGTAGCCTCATACGTCTGTGGAGAGTGAGTGCAAAATGGGTGTAAAAGGCTAGCCCGTGAGAATTGTAGCCCTTTCCACACACTTCCTCATTTGACACGGGTATATACATGATACAAGGCAGTGGCGAATCAGGCCTGTTGATTTTTGCAATGGTTCAAATATATACAAAAATGAAAAATAATAAAGACAAGGTCTGAACCAGACCTGGACACAAAGATCTCTGAACTTTGAGGCAGTTCAGCTCCAGATCCAAGTTTTACAGTGTGGTCCCACTGCTATAAGGAAATGGAACTTTCTGCTTCTTGAGCACAATGGATTCTGCTCTGACTCTGTGTTAAAGGGAGTCAGATAGCATTAGACTCTAGTTTCAAGAGAAGCAATGTGTCTCTGTTTTCATGATGATGTCTTCATGACATGGAAGTCTTATAATGTCATTTACTTAGGCAGATGGGTGTACTGGCTGTAGTGCAAGAGCTGGGAATTGCAATAGCCTCTCACTTCCAGTAGTACGTTGTGGAATTGCCTAAGCAGCTTATTAAATGGCCTTCTGATATTGCAAATTCTGCTTGGCTCCCATTTCCCTCTGTCTCCATTTTGTCCCTCTGTGGAATCTTAATTTTAATTGGTACTTAACAGTGTTTTTAATAATAGCACATGTTCCCCAAGCAGAGTTCATTGTATCTGTTTGTGTCCTCCATGCTTAAATTCTTGCCCTTAATAACTGTGGATATGTGCACTGCCAAGAAACCAACCCTGCTCTACTATGTGAATAAATTGTGTTCTTTGTCCTGTGCATGTAACACACATCTGTACCTAGTCACAAAGTTGTGCTTCCATGTACCGGTACAACTCCCTTTGCAGGAAGTATAGAAGTTACACTTTTTTTTGCTACTAGTTTCTTCTTTTATTTTTCTTTGATATCTTATAGTCTAGTATCTAGGAAGCTTTGGAAGTGAAGGGAAATCAACCTAGACTATCTATTCCACAGACTCACCCTCCGCCATCGTGTAGTTTGCCAGTGATGTGAATAAGTGGAGATAAAATGCACAGCAATCCCATTCAGGGACACAAAAGAAGAGGGTGCTTAATGAGGGAGATGTAGACAAGTATAACTTATATTGTCTGCAACATACAATTTGTAACAACTCTGAATGCTTCACTAGTCATGAAGTAACTCACTAAACAACTGATGAAATTTTGACAGACTATATGCTTGTTCTTGATATAACACTGGTATCTTAAGGGTGTAATTTGTTGCGGCAGCTGATTTTAAAGGTATTCATTGTCCTTCCATAGGCCTGTTTCTCAAATAACTGAGGAAGTGACTTTTCATCAGTACACTCACGTGGCCACCTAGAATGAAAAACAAGGATGGGCACAAAGGTTAATGCCATCACCTTTAAAAAAGCAAGCGACCAGATGTTGCCTGGTTTCTGCGTGGGAAGGGGAGTCTTCAGACAGGGATCTTTTACAGGTCCCTGTCTGAACCCTCACACCCTGCACATCAGCTGGATACAATGACAGGGTCTGCTCCTGGGCTGCAAGCAATGCCAGAGGGAGAGAGGAAGGACAGAGACTGACGCTATGTCTACAGTGCAGATCTTACCGCGGCACAGCTGCAGCTGCTCCGTGTAGCTGCTCTGTGCCAACGAAACCCCTCCAACGAGTGGCGGTAGCTATGTCAGCAGGAGAGTGTCTCCCCCCGCCATAGCGCTGTCCACAGCGGCACTTCTGTCAGTGTAATTTATGTCAGTCAGGGGTTGTTTGTTTCATACACCCCGAATGACAAAAGTTTTACCCACAGGCGCCAACTCTGTGGGTGCTCCAGGGCTCCCACCTGCTGGTGGCCCTGCTGATCAGCGCTTCCCCCTCCCTCCCAATGCTTCCCACCTGTCGTGGGTTAGCTGTTCCGTGGCGTGCAGGAGGTGCTGGGGGAGGGAAGCCCGAGAGCGGGGTGCGCTTGTGGGAAGGGGTGGAATGGGGCAGGAAGGGGTGGGGGCAGGGAGAGGCAGGGTGGGGGCTTGAGAGAAGGGGTGAAGTGGGGGCGGGGCCTGGGGCAGAGCCTCAGGAAGCCCCACCTGGCACATTAGAAAGTCAGTGCCTGTGGTTTTACTGATAAAAGTGTTAGCGTAGCCATGACCTGACTTTCCCTCTGCACCAGCTGGCATGCTGTCTAGGCAGACAGAGGGGAACATGCTGTGCCATCCTTGGGGAGCATGCCATAGGTATGTCATCTTGCGCACCTGGGAGCACCAGCAGAATAATCCCCCCTGGAGCTCCCACTGGGCTGATGTGGCTCAGTGCTACCCCAAAATTGGATTTATGGCTAAAAGCCACAATGGAGCCCCAGCTTAGTTTCTTATTGGATCCCATGGCCTTTATGTTTGGCTGCAGCTGAGAACAAGGTGGTGCAGCTTGGGGGAGGTGGGGTTGACACTTGTTCAGAGGTGGCTTTAAACTACCCATGTATATTCCCCCCCCTACCCCGCATCCAGTCCTGAGATCCCAACACCACCAGAAGCCAGTGTGAGCCTATTCTACCTGGCCGAGCTGGCTGTAGGGCCACTTGACTCCAGTGGAGTGGCACCAAGTGGCGCTAGCATAGAGTAGCAGAGGGAATATCATTAATTTCCCTTCTTTTAACAGGTTTTCTGCAATCTGAATGGCAGTTGGAGCAGTTGCTATGTGGCATGCCCCACATGTTATCCTGTACAAGCTGAAATATCATTGTCTGCCCCAACAAATACAAACCTTTCCCCCCTCTCTGGATTAGACGGTCGTGCTCCTTTAATAAAACAAAAACAAAATCAAAATGTCCCTCTATCTAAATAAAAAATCAGGCAGTAAATGGCCCTCTATATAATATGTGAATTCTGATTAAAGCTGCTGAAAGGTAACCATGATTTCTGGTGATTTTTAATTATGAGGCAGAGAGTATGTTTACACTAGAAACTTAAGTTGAAACTTAACTTATTCCTGCCATGAAATTGACAAGACAGCTAACAGCTGATGTAAGTAAGGCAGTGTCTATACTGACACTGCATCGCTCTAACTACAGCGACATAAGCCCTACACCTCTTGTGGAGGTGGAGTTATGATGTTGGTGTAGTAGGGCACTTACATCAGACCTAAGCTGCTTTACCTTGACCTAACTGTGTAGTGTGTATACCAGACCTCACTTGGGAGAGTTCTTGTTTTATTGTAGGCCTCACTGCCTGTGCCCCAGCAGGTGGAGTGCTGCTATTGGCTCTCTCCAACCAGTCTGGAAGGGGTGTTATGAAACTTAATTAATTCATCTTTGTAATTAGCTAATGTTTATAAAGCATCTGGAAGACCTTAAATGCTACTGAATGCGAGTGCTAAATATTATAAAGTGCTTTGAGATCATTGGAGGAAAGGGCCTATGCATTATTATAAGTTATTTTCTGAGGGAATTTTGGCATTTCTAAAAAAAAACTAATACAAAATTGAAAACCATAAAATAGCCAGTGGTGAATTATCAGGGGAGGGAGAAGGGAATTTATAAGTTTATTTTCATTGGTTGGAAATGTGACTAAAGGTTCTGACCATTAGCAACATACCAATCATTCACAGCTTGTATCAGTGACCAACAAGGACCTACAAGCTGGGGGAAGCTGAAAGTGAAACATTGCTCTATGGAGGCAAAAAATTGGTTTGCCTGCTGTGGGTTTCCTATTCATGCTATGCAGTTAATACAAAACCTTGTTTTCCTTTGAGCACAAGCATAAGGCACCTCGCCCAAGGAATTCTCAAACTTTAGTAGGTTTCAGAGTAACAGCCGTGTTAGTCTGTATTCGCAAAAAGAAAAGGAGTACTTGTGGCACCTTAGAGACTAACCAATTTATTTGAGCATGAGCTTTCGTGAGCTACAGCTCACTTCATGAAGTGAGCTGTAGCTCACGAAAGCTCATGCTCAAATAAATTGGTTAGTCTCTAAGGTGCCACAAGTACTCCTTTTCTTTTTGCAAACTTTAGTAGAGCACTAACCAGGTTTTAATAGACAGATTGTCATGTGGCCCACTCCCTGTCCTGTTTGTGAATGTGCCAGATCACTGTGGAAGCTACAGCAATTGCTTTCATTGAAAGATGATACTAGGAAAGTATGTGGGTATTTCTAGATGGCTTAAATCAATGGAACAGCTGGAAATAAGGAGGAGAAGCCAGCACTATGCGACCAGTCAGTCTCCAGTAAAGTCCTTATAGATCACAGTTTGGGAACATCCGATCTAGACCATTTCAGTGTTGTCTGTATAGCAGAGTTTGCCTGCCATCAGGACTTGGTGTAAACTAGCTCATTTTTCTTTCCAGCCAAATATTTCCTAGACCTTTTGGCTAAAACTCTGAATGAGTTTCTTTCCTGCTGGTGTGTTGAGATGGGGGATAGCAGATGACTGTTATTTCTGCCCAGTGTGAACAGTGCTGGTGAATGCTTTGTTTCTTTTCTATGTGCGTATGTCTGCAGCCACAGAAATGTGCAATAATAGAATATGTAATAATTATTACAGGCCCAGACAAAATTTACATCCTCACAATGTTAAGATGGGACTGCCGAGTTTAAAGGTCGGAAGTTCAGCCTTAACTCCGCCACTTTGTGCCTAGAAATATAGTTGATATCAAAGATATCTAATATTCATAGATCTTAAGGCCAGAAAGGACCATTAAATCACCTAGTCTGCCATGTATAACAGAGGCCTGGTCTACAATAAAAAGTTAGGGCAAAGGAAGCCACCTTAATACCTGTTAATGTATGTGTCTACACAACCAGGTCCTTTATGCCAACCTAAGTCACCTCTAATGTTGACTTCTGTAATCCACCTCTCTGAGAAGTGTAGCGCTTAATTTGATTTTCATGGGTTGACTGTGAGGTAGTGCAGATGCAGCACTGTGTAATTCGACTTAATTGGCCTCCAGGTTGTGTCCCACAACGCTCATCTGTGACCACTCTGGAGATCGTTCTCAACTCTGCTGCACTGCAGCCAGGTACACAGGAAACAGGCCCTCCCCTGCTAAAGCCCCAGGAATTTTGATTTCCTATTTCCTGTTTGATCAGCATTGGGAGCATGCCAGCTTGAGCACAGCTGATCATGGAGACTACATGCCCCAAAAGCGCTCCAGCCTGGTCTGCACAGGAGGTGGTGGATCTCCTCACTATGTGGGGAGAAGAGTCTGTGCAGGCAGAACTCCGATGCAGCAGAAGAAATGCTGACATCTATGCAAAGATCGCTTGTGGAATGAGGGAGAAGGGCTACACTGAAGGACGCACAGCAGTGCCATGTGAAAATAAAAGAACTTTTCCAAGCATGCCAGAAGGTAAGGGAGGTGAACAGTCATTCTGGTGCTGAATCCCACACATGCCGGATATACAACGAGCTGCATGTGATTCTCAGGGGTGACCCTACCAGCACCCCCACAAGCAACATGGACACCTCACAGGTGTGTGAGTCTAGGGACAACAAGGGGGGTGATATGGTGGATGAGGAAGAAGAGGAGGAGGAGAATGGGAGACAGGCGAGCGGTGGATCCATTCTCCCCGAGAGCCAGGAAATATTTTTAACCCTGAATCCCTGTGGGTTGCAGGACATCACGGTGGCCAACCGTGATGCCAGGGAAGGCACCTCTGGTGAGTATACAGTTACAATCAAAGTCCAGTTAAACTTTAGCGGGCACACACATTCAGTAGTATTGCATGTTTACTGTGAAGAAAAAGCGGGTTGCTGTGGCTCTCTGCTTACAAGAAGCCTCTCCAGCTATGCAGAGGATGGTCCCAGGAAACGACTGAAAATGTTTTTCCCGTTCCAACTTTACAACCACTTTTCCCCAAGCTTACCTTTTTTTCTGTTCTCCCTCTACTTATGTTTGTTAAATAAAGTAAATGGACTTGAGAAATAAATGTTCTTTATTGAGTAGAAGCAGTGGGCTTGAGTGGGGGATTGGCTTTACAGGGACAGTGATATAAGGCAGGTGAAGATTTGGGAAAGCACAATGCAGACAAGCAGCTCACATTACTGTGACTCATTACTGAAATGGCTTTTCAAAGCCTTACAGATACTCAGCGCCCCTTGCTGTGCTCTTCTTATTGCCCTGGTGTTTGGCTGCTCAAAAATCGCTGCCATGTGATCTGCCTCAAATGCCCACCCCTGCAGAAAATTTTCCCCTTTTTTCAGAGATATTATGGAGCACACAGCAGGCAGCTATAACCATGGGGATGTTTTCTTCACTAAGGTCCAACCTTGTTAGTAAACTTCTCCAGCGTCCTTTCAAATGACCAAGGGCACATTCAACCACCATTCTACACTTGCTGAACCTATAGTTGAACCATTACTTACTGCTGTCCAGACAGCCGGTGTATGGCTTCATGAGCCATGGGAGAAAGGGGTAGGCTGGTTCCCCCAGGATTACAATAGGCATCTCAATGTCATCAGTGTTCATTTTGTGGTCTGGAAAGAAAGTCCTGGATTGCAGCTTTTTGAAGAGACCCGAGTTCCTAAAGATGCGTGCGTCATGAACCTTTCCCGACCATCCTACGCTGATGTCGGTGAAACACCACTGTGATCCAGCAGCGTTTGCAACACCATTGAAAAGTATCCCTTTTGGTTTATGTACTCTTTGGCAAGGTGGTCTGGTGCCAAGATGGGGATATGCATGCCATCTATTGCCCCATCACAATTAGGGAACCCAATTGCGGCAAAACCATCCACTATGTCCCGCACATTTCCCAGACTCACTCCCCGTCGTAGCAAAAGTCAATTAATGGCCCAGCACACTTGGAGCATAGCAGCTCTCATGGTTGATTTACCTACTACAAATTGATTCCCCACTGACCAGTAACTGTCTGGTGTTGCAAGCTTCCAAATAGCGATTGCCACTTGCTTCTCCACTGTCAGAGCAGCTCTCATTTTTGTGTTGCTGAACTGCAGGGCAGAGGGAAAGCTCTGAACAAAGTTCCTGGAAGGTGGCCTTCTGCATTCGAAAGTTCTGCAGCCACTGCTTGTCATCCCATACCTGCAAAACGATGTGGTCCCACCAGTCAGTGCTTGTTTCACGGGACCAGAAACAGTGCTCAACAGAGTGCAGCTGCTCTGTGACTGCCACCAGCAACTGTGAATTGTTTTTTTCAATGGCTTGCAGCAGGGCCACTTGCAGGACATTGCTATGTTCCGTGCGGCAGACTCTACTTCGGCTCTGGAAATAGTGCAGGAGAAGGCGCGCGAGGTGTTTGAGGTGCTCACAGCAAGAATGCGCAACTGAGCAGGCTCCACGCTTCTGGGGTTATGGCATACGCGTGGCAGCTTTAAGGCACAAAAACCACTGGGTTGTTTGCCGTTAAGCACAGTGCATAATGTGATGCCAGTGTTCTCATTCTCCCCTGTGACAATGTTTTGGTCCCATGAGGCATTGCACAAACTTCCCAAAACATACTACGGCAAGTTGCACTTTGGGATAGCTACCCACGATGCACTGCTTTGTGCGTCGATACAGGCACTGCTAGTGAGGAACACTCCATCCACACAATGAGCATGGTGTGGCCACGCACAATTGACTTAATTAATTCGGAGGTGCCAGGTCGAATTAGATAAGTTGACTTAATTTTGTAGTGTAGACAAGCCCAGAGGCCATAGAATTTCATCCACTTACCTCTGCATTGAGCCCAATAACTTTTGTTTGACTAAAGCATCTCTTTCAGAAAGGCATCCAGTCTTGATTTGAAATCTGCAAGAGATGAAGAATCCTTTTCCAATGGTTAATCATCCTCTCTGTTAAAAATTTGTCTTATTTCTAATTTGAACTTGTTTGGCTTTAAATTCCAGCTGTTAGTTCTTGTTATGCTTTTCTCTGCTCAGTTAAATAGTCCTTTAATAGACCCTCCATTTTCTCTCCTTGATGGCACTTATACACAATAATCAAGTTCTCTTCATCTTCTTTTTGGTAAACTAAACAGATTGAGTTCCTTCAGTCTGTCACTATAAGGCATTTGTTTCCTGCCTTCAGATAATTTTTGTGGCTCTTCTCTGCACCTTCTCCAATTTTTTAACATTGTTTTTAAAATGTGGATACAAGAACTGGATGCAGCATTCCAGTATCAGTCTCAGCAATGCTGTAAAGAGGTAAAATCACCTCTCTAGTCCTGCTCACTACTCCCCTGTTTACACATCCAAGCATCACACTAGCCCTTTTGGCCACAGCACTGCTCTGGGAACTCCTGAATTGTATGGCCTCTATAACTGCTAAGCACTTTTCAGAGTTACCGATTTCCAGGATACAGTCCTTTTTTTCCTTGTAGGTATGACCTACATTTTTTGTTACTAGATGCATGATCTTGCATTTGCTTGTATTTAAACTCATTTTCTTTGAATGGGTCCGGCTTTCCAAGCGACCCAGATCATTCTGTATGGCCACCCTGTCTTCACCACTCTTTAACATTTACACTTCAGTGAGATGTACAAAACAAATCAAATCTGAACTTTCTAGCTTTAGTTGTTTCTCAGTTAGCCTTATGCAAATATCTCATTGGAACAAATAAGGAAGAGTACATTGCTTTGACACATGCATAAATCAAAAATAGCTCAACCAATTTTACTCAAATAACAAATATAAATTTACCTCCGGGCTTAGACCAAGTGTGGAACACTTCAGCCATGAAGGAGTTTGTCTGAGGATGTTACGAGCAGTTGGAAAAGTGGCAGTAGAAGGAATTTATAACTCAAGCTAGTGGGTGCTTTTTTTTAACTTGACATGATATAATGGCAAAAGTTTCCACACATGGCTACCTAAAATTAGGCTCCTAAATCCAAGGATCTAAGGGTGGAATTTTTAAAAGCACCTAAGTGAAGTATAAGTCCCTTCACTTAGGTATTTTTGAAAATCTGAGGAGTCTAATTTTAGGTACCTACTTTTTTAAAAAAAATCTTGTTATACAAATAACATACATAAAAATATGTATACATGTGAATGGATATGCACACAGAGCCTTATTTTGTTTGAATTAACTCTGTCCTGCCCAATACCAATCTGAGTAAATTCCATCTGTCTACATAAATATCTGCAACAATTTTAGTTGGATAAGTTCTAACCTGTAGTGTTAAGCAGTGATTGTTGTTCCATCCCAGAGATGGATGCATTTCAGTAGTGGGTGAAGTGATCTGTGAGTAATTTGTATTTCAATTTATTTGTAAAGTACGTTGGGTCCTTTTAAACATAAAACCAGGGATTCCTTCTATTGTCTTGATTTTTCTTTTCTTCTTCGACAGTTTATGAGGTGGTGACTGTGACAGGAGATGTACGAGGAGCAGGAACTGATGCCAATGTCTTTGTTACTCTCTTTGGAGAGTTTGGGATCACACCGAAGACTCATCTTACCAGCAAGTGAGTATTAGAGAGAATTGTATAACCCTAAGGGCCACTCTGCATTCAATAATTTGTATTGCTTTTGTTGAAACATAACAGTATTTTGCTGATAGATGCAAATGGAACATAGCCTAAATATGTGCAGATTTTGTAAGGAAAATGCAGATTCATACTATTGGATATTTCTCACTCCAGTGCCCTACAACCGTCATGTGTAAAGTTGTGCTGCAGACCATACTGTGTAAGGTCCAACCCTGCAATTTGCTGAACACTCTCATTTTGCAAGAAGATAGATTGGAGTGGAGAGCACTCATTGCCTTGCAGGTCTGGGCCCTGTATGCCTTGAGTGCCTACATCTCTTTCACGCATAGTTTTGTACATCCGCCATCATAACAGCTGTAGGGTTCTTTGTACATCTTGACTTTTTCATCACAGTATATGAAATGAAAGGTCAATATTTTCTCATCTGGGTGCCTAAAGTTAGGCTCCTGGCTCCATGTATAGTCACCTATGTATGTAGCCTGTTTTTCATAACTGCTGACCACCCATAACTTCCAGAGAAATCATTAGACGCTGCATGTGCTCAGCACCCAGAGTAGAAAACATTGACCTGTGCTGTTAAAAGTTTGTATGGGGCATGGAATGTAAAGGGTTTGTCCTAAAGATAAAGGCCAGCTGTCTGGAACCAGTGCAAATAAGAGTTAGTGGATTAGGAAAGTATGGCCAGACCTTCCTCTAGTGTAAATCCATTGACTTTGATGGAGCTATACCAGTGGACACCAGCTGAATGTGTAGCTCTGCACATAAAGAAAACATTTCAGAACACTGCAATTTTTAAAACAATCAACCTGCTTTATGGGGCCTGGCACTAGGCTGTGGAAGGTTGTAACACATTCTTGGAAAGAGCTAAGAACAGTCAGGGAAACCACTGCGGGGGTCTTCATGGACATTATTAACTTGCAGTTAAAAAACATTATGCAGCTTTCCTTGTGGCACAGCAGACTTGAGACTAGAGTTTTATTTGAAATATGCCTGGCTATCCCTGCTCCTGTTAATAATGTCCATTCCCCCCCCCCCGCCACTGGCTCTCTTTCTCAGAGGAGAGAGCAGTCCAATATAATGGGCACTTCACTGATACCCCATAGGCTCCTGAAAAAAGCTCTTTGACTAATTTGGGCTTTGTTACATAAGCATCTGAGGGCAGGGTTTGAAATTTGTGTCACTAATGTAGACATGTACAGTTCTGTGCACATGGTTGCATGTGGAAAATTGCTCCCACCCCCGGAGAGTCTATTTTTTGAAAAACTATTCTATAAATTATTCTTATGAGTAACAGTATTTATTATTTGTATTACTCAGTCTCTCAGACTAAGAATGAGAGAGTCCCTTGGGTGAGGCTTTGTACAAGTGTGATGGCAGCCATCTTGGCTAGCATGAGGGTTTGAACCAGGAATATCCAAGGTAAAAGCATGAACTGCTACAGCTTGAGCTAAGGACCCAAAGCCCTCTAACTGGTCTTGTAACAGACTCATATCATTCGTGGATTGGCCCAGACAGGAATCTGGATCATACACTCACCAGTGGGTTACATAAGTGCAGTAGGTGACAGTCCTTGCCCCAGAGAACTTGCACTCTGAATAGATAAAACAAATAGGAGAAATGGAGGCACTGGGTGTTGAAGTGACTTACCCACAGTCACACAGTATGTCAGTGGCTGAGCTGGGAATAAACCCCAGAATTCCTGCCTTCCAGTCTAGTGCCTTATTCACCAGATCATACTTTTTTAAAGATAAATATAATTTTGATTTTAAAACCGAAGAGAAACGGTGGTCTGTTTGCCCCTTTTGAAAATTATTGACTCTGAGGAGAGAAAATCTTTTTGATTTTATGAGCATTTCACTTGATTAGGAGTTCACAGTGCTCCAGCAGAGATTCCACTGAGTCCAATTGCTTGACAGGGCTATGCTTTACCTGGATCTGCTCAGACTAACATGTGCTGATAACAAAATTGTCTGCAATATTAAAATATTATTGCACAATAGTTTCTAACTTCCCCTTTGGCAGAACAATGTTTTAATAGAAAAAATATTAATTTCCCTTACCTATAGAATCTAGAGGGAAGTATTGGTCTTATCTTTCATTATGCGTGCTTGTTTAATTTTGTTGCAAATGTGTTTCAGAAAATACTAACCCTCTGTTAATGTCATACGGTAACTTCACGTTTTCTCCATTTCTACAGCACCGACAAGAGGTACCTGAAGCTATTTTAAATTTTATCCTCAAAAGAGGTTTTCTTCCCAGTGAAGCAACTCAAACATGAGAATCTGTAAAGAAAAATGATATGGGAATGGTAATGAAAATACATGAAATTTCAGACCTGTTTGCCATATTTGATATTCTGAAATCACTACTCACAGAGGTGTTTTGTTTTGTTTTTTTTACTATTCCAGCCATCATTAGCAACAACAGTGAGAACTTGCTGTGTATATATGTATCTAAAAAAAATCCTAATACAACATATCTCTTATCCGTAGATCTCAAAGCACTTTACAAGGTAGGTATCATTTTCCCCATTTTACAAGTGGGGAAACCAAGGCACAGAGCTACAAGGTGACTCGCCCAAGCTCACAGAGCAGGTGAGTGGCAGAAGTGGGAACAGAACCCAATTCTCCTGACTCCCCATCTGCTGCCCTACCCATTGAACGCTGCTGCTGTCCCATTAGAGCATTCCTATCTGCCTTATGGTAATTGGTAAGGCCATTGGTAATTGGTAATTGGTAAGGCCACCTGTTTTTCAGTGAGTTTTCTCCTGGTCAGCTTTTATGTGAGAAAGCCCTTTAGGGTATGTCTGCAGAGCAGTTAAAGACCCGTAGTGGCTGGCCCATGTCAGCTCACTCGGGCTTGCACTGTGGGTCTGTAAAATAGCTGTGTAGATGTTCGGGTTTGGGCTGGATCCCAAGATCTGGGACCCCAAGAGGGGAGGTCCCAGAGCCCAAGCTCCCGCCCGAGCCTGAATGTTTACACTGCAATTTTACAGTCTTGAGCCCAACCTCTGGGAGCCTGAGTCAGCTGACATGAGCTAGCCAAGGGTCCTTAATTGCTGTGTAGACATACCCTTAGTTGCACTGAAATGTTGTTCTGCTGGTGGCCTTGGAAAGAATCCAAAGCACACTTTAAAAAAAAAAAACACTGCATGCCCTTTTAAGAGGAAGTGAAGATATCCCAATAAAAATGCTGGCTATTTTAAAATCAGTGGTGACCTTAAATGAGTTACAAGTTGTGTAGGTCAGCTTTGCTGACACTCTAGTTAACGATTTTCCTTCCAGAAGCATTAGTTGTATTTCTCTGAATGAAAGAAAGAAGAGATGGTGGTGGTTTCACTCTACCATTGGCATAAGTATAACTGTTCAAAAACATCGTAAGGGTGGCTAGCATTATCAACTTCATCCTTGTTATGGAGGAAAGCAGAGGGCTAAGATGGCTGGAAATGAGAATGAGAGTCATAGAAAACAAGCCTTTTGCATTCTGAGGTTCTTAAAATTTGGTCCCCTGGGGGATGACCATTTCTACCCTGACTACAGTGTTCCACTCATGGTTTCCTAACTGTCAGCTAAAATTTCAGCACCTATAAGCAAATGCTTACAGAATTGGGGTGGTTTATCAGGTAAAAACAAGAGGAAATGATTCCAGATATAGGTTGCTGTCCTATTGTTTAATTGGTTAATCTTTTCTCCCAGATTTGAAGTGAGCAATGGAATAGTGAGACTGCCACTAAATGTTTTACTCCACTTTGTGAATATGGCAAAAGGATGGAATCTCATGCATCTTCCAACTAGGAGTTTATATAGAGTTCACTGATGAAATGTCTGCAAATGCATGACATTTTATACATGTTTATTTTATGGCATAGAAGATATGATAAAAAGATAAAATGCCATGCATTTCCTAATGAAGGTACTACCATTTCAGCTTCTGGTTAGCTCAGGGGTGGGTTTTTTTGTGATTGTGTGCTGGTAGTGAAATACATGACATTTTAGACCTTTTTGTCATGCACACATGCCTTCAAAGTAAAATTATGACAAGACATGACAAGGTGATGAAATATCGTGTGTTTGTAACATTTTGTCCAACAATACGGTAATTGTAGAAACCTACATGAATTGTCATACTGACTTGTCATAAAAAGCATGAATTTTGGAAACGGAAGCTTCCAGAATCCTTCCAGTATAATGAAAGAGAAGTTTTTTGATCCCATTAAATCGGGTTAAGTCGTATCTTCGGTCTTCAATATACTGAGCCAAATTCTTTTTTCTCCTACAGCTCTTTTGCACATCTTTTCCAGCACAAAACAGTTGTAAAGCTGGTGGATCTGGTATAAGGAAAATTCACAGGTGGCAAAGAGCGAGTGTAATGGCTTTGTGCTGCTCGCATCAGAGCCCCAGCATAGTAGGTCAAGGCTAGGGTAATGGCCATAACACTGATTAGCTCTGGCTGCTGTGGGCAGCTGGGAGAAGGCTGGAGTAACCTTGAAGCTGAGTAGTTCGGACAGCCCCCAGCCATGCCCAGAACCAAAGAGCAGAAGGCCACTTTGCTTCCTAAGTGAGGTCCTGCACCCAGCACAGCTCAGTCAGACCCAAACACAAGGCCACTGTAAAAAGTTTGTCTTTTCATGGGTTTCACAGTGGGTTTGCACGCTGGGTCTGACTAGACCCAGATTCAGAGTCAGCAGTCCCCTGCCTTGCCTCACAGAATTATGGCATTTCTCCTGCCTTCATCACCTCCTGCAGGTGTTCCCTGTTCTCAGGGGCATCCTCTGCACCAGGGGTAGAATTCTGAAGATCCTCCGCTAATTTTTCCTGTCCTTAGCCACCTTTCCCCAAGATTCGCTGCACTGTGGCCTCTACAGCTCTTGGGCTGAGGGCAATGGAATGGGATAGACTAAATAAATCACATCACTAGGGTAGCAATGCTGCTACCACTAAATGTATTACATCCCAGTGGTTACCTAGCTATGTTATTTTTGTTCATTGAATTACAGTCTCACAGTTACCCAGTCCTATTTATGACAAGTGGCATATATATTCATGTATTTTCTTCTATAATAAATTAATTTTTAAAATGGTTTAGCAATTACTGCAACTTGAAGCAAAGGTGAAAGAACTGTTCCTGGCTCGGAGCAGATTGGTAAATGATAGCTGAGTTGTCGTAATATTAATGAGATTGAAGGTACTGTGGATTGATTTTGTTTTTTTAAACATGCTGCAGTTTCTGAATTGGCAAACTCTTCTACCTGGTCTTGAATTACCTTCACACAAGGTTTTTCTGATTCATAATTCAGCCAAATAAAGATGAATTCAGAAATATCTACACATTGGGCCAGAGCCTCAGTTGATGTAAATCTCTGTAGCTCTACTGAAGTCAATGGAGTTATGCTGAATTAAATCAACAGAAGATCTGGGGCGAAACCTTACTCCCATTGAAGTCAATGGAAATGTGGCCATTAACTTCAATTGGGCCAGGATTTTACACTTGTTTTTTATTTAATAACTGTAAAATAAATCAATAAATATAAGGAAGGGAAGACAGTTAACTTCAGTAAATACATTAACTTAGAAAGTGTTGTTATCCACGTTTTTTCTTAAAATAAGAAAAATCAGCCTATTTTGCGTGGCCCACGAAAAGCACAGCTAGAACAATTCTCCAGTCTCCAGGAGGCTGAGAAACACTTGTGCAAGAAAAGGGACTTGACTGACACATTCTCCTCTTAATGGCTCAAATTGTGCTGTCATTCATACTAGTGCAATTCCATTGCATTCAGTAGAGTTGATGAGGTGCTGCAGATTAATACTGCTATAAATGACAATACAGTCTGGAGTTACATATTTCATTTTTTTTTAAAAGAACATTCTTGCTCTTTCACCCACAAACTTGTGTTAATCTGTAGTCATTGTTGTACACCAAAAAATACATGAAAAAAATGTTATGGTTGTGAAGTCTCGTACTCAAAAATTAGGAAATGCCAAATTTCAAGTTGCCTGTGCAACCTTAATTTGACCCCTCTTCTTCATATGCATTATGATGATGTCTTTAATTCAGTAAGCAACACCTGGGAGCTGCAATTTCAGGGAAAGTCTTGCTCAGGCCCTGAAGCACTGGGCTGGCACATTCTCAGTACAGATAGAATCTTTGGAGAATTCAGCTGCTAAATTCTAAGAAGTTTCTATTGAGCATGTGCAAACAGATTTTTCAAAGGTTTATAAACGTGGCCACATTTGTGTGTGTTTTCATGGGAATAACATAACACATATCACTGATGTAAAGGGGAACACTCTACCAAATTTCAATTCTCTACTCCAAAGTATGGAAGTGATAGAGCTTCTTAATAAAACATTTGCAAAAATATTTTCAACATGATATTTTTCCCTAATCTCATTCTCAGAAATTACTGAAGCATGCTGAAACATTCAAAAAACAATTCAGCCTGAAGCTAATAGTTGTCTTAGGAAATTTTGGCTCAAATGATTAAAGTTTGGCAAAGTTATAAGCAACTGAAAATAGGGTCTTATAATGGGAAGTGTTGAGCAACTGTAAGTATAGGTCCTATAATTTCTACAGCAAATAACCAATATACAAAATACATAACAAGAATATCACCATTAACCCCTCATTGGTCTTAAAAGTATGGAAATCATGACCTAAAGTGACACATAGATGTCTTATATATTTGTACAGTTTATTAATTCGTTTCACAACATCAGCATAAACATTCACATTACACATTACAATAACAACCTTAACTCTGACCAACAAGACATACGTTGAAAGAGCTCATAAAGTTGTGTTGTGGGTCAAAATTAAGGTTACTGGAACATGTAATGTGAACTTTCAATCACTGGGTTTTCACATATCACTACTGTTAAATGAAGGTATGGGCTGCAAGGATGATAGAACGTTTATTTGTTACCTTACGTTATCATTTCCATGTTTCTAAGGTTTAGGTGTAAATCAATCACATTTTTTGTGTGGCAGTTAGCACCAGCAGTCAGTTACAACACTTGACTTGCTGGCACTCTTGCTTTGGCCTTTAGCCTCTGCCAGTTACTTTCAGCACCTGTGCCAACTGCTGCAGCCACGTATAGAACATATTTGGCAGCTGAGACTTAAGGGCTGAATTCTTGCATTGGCTTTTCTAGCATGGGCAGCTAAGGCTTTGAACTGTCTTCTTAAATGGATTCTTGGCAAGTTCTCTGTTGGCTGTAAAACAATTTCTGAGCTATCATAGATTTAGCCTAATGCTGGGCTGTCATGTCCTACTGGACACCTCTGCATTCTCCCACACTTTGACTGCACAGAATTATAGCCTTATAAGTGTGACCATTATATCATTGTGCAGAAGCCAGGCAGCAGTGATAACATGCTTTGTTTAAATAACTTGCTTGGCCCCTGTCATCTGATGACAGATTATTCCTAGCAAATGGGAAATAATGGCCTTGTCATATGGATGCTTGTCAGGAGTGAGGGAAGCTCCCTAAAAGAGGGGTGGCCACTGGTGCCTGAACCGTGGCCTTGCCTCCACGCCACCCCTTTTCCCCTAGCCCCCGTCCTCGCGCCACCCCTTTCCACAAGGACCAGTCCCCACACCACCGCTTCTCCACAAGACCTCACCCCCACTCACTCCTCTCTGCCCCTTCTCCCCATTTCTCACCCTTACAGCTGGTAAAAAGTGGGAGGTCATAGCCCTCCCACTTTTAAAAGTGATGGGGCCACGGCTTGTACTTGGTGTGCTTTCTCAGCTGGCACCTTTCCCATCTGGGGTGTCTTCTGATGTTTGTCTACCATATGCAGTACTTTCTGCAGATTACTGATTTAGCATCATTTTGTCAGCAGAATGACAACAGGTTATAGTGGATCACAAACTAAATATGAGTCAACAATGTAATATTGTTGCAAAAGAAGTGATCATTCTGGGATGTATTAGCAGGAGTGTTGTAAACTCGAAAGCTTGTCTCTCTTACCAACAAAAGATATTACCTCACTCATCTTGTCTCTTCACAGATTTGATGACAGATTTGAAAGCCAAAACATCTGGATTATTCATCCCTTATGGAAGGACAGTAGTGACCGTGCTTTAGGGTGCATCCACACTAGGAGAAAAGGTGCTCTCTTACCACATCTTAGCTAACACATGGTAAAATCCTGTTGTGGACAATGCAGTTTGTAGTTTTCACATGGAAGTCAAGGAAAACAGTAGCATAGAGCCTATGGCTTATCCCCACCAGCTAGCTCATGTAAGAGCTGTACTGTATTGTGCTTTGTCCACAATAGGATTTTACTACATTAGCTAACACATATATGTTATAAAAACACTTTTTTTTCATAGAAAAGGGCTGCGAGTTGATCTGTATCACCTACAGTACCTTCTAGAGTCATTCTACTAGAGGTTCTTCTGAAACATCAATAGCAGCTATAACAAACAAATCACAATCAGAGTTAACAAGAGTAACAAGAGTTAATAAGATACTAAGAAGATCTCTTTGGTAATCCAATGGAGCAACTCTTTAATTTATCCCAAATTTATATCTTTAATAAGAATACTACGGACTTCTATACAACTTTTCTTCCATGATCTCAGAGTGCTTTTACAGATTATTCTATGTGGGTGTGCAAGACGGGGGTGGGGGAAGGGAGGGTTCATGCTGTTTGCAAAATACATTGTCAGGTAAAATGTGCATCAGAAAATATAGTTTAATTTATCATTAATCCACTGATTTTTGCCTTTCTTTCAAAGCTAACATAATTCAGTCTACTGCATTAACAGTAAAGACTTTTGGTTCTATCCCTATATCTACCCACTTTAGCAATAGGTAAGAATTTCTGTATGTTCCTAGAGGCTAAGCTTTGAAAAGGATTGTTATTAGCTGATTAAATAGGGAAAACAATTTCACACAAACGTTCAAAATTTCAATTTCTTATGTGAATTTTGATTAGGCAATGATCTCGGGTGTTTCATCTTTGCTTCCCACACACATTAAAACACTTGAGATATATGCTGGTTCTGAAGGTGAATTTTGAATTGTTCATTTGACTGTAAAATTTGCAATATTCACTATGTTGATTAGTAGCAGATCACAGGATTTTGTTTCTGTGGCCTAACTGGGTGGTTTATATAATTAATCCACACAGAGAACTATAAATATTACAATTGACTGTACACTTCAAAATCACCCTGTGCTTATTAGCTACCTAAATCATTCAGTCAGGGAACAGATCACTATGTGACTTGTGTAATGAAAAAGCACGGTACAAATTATGACTTCTACATTCACTTGTGAGAACTGCAAGTATGACAGTCTGCAGGCAGAGAATTATTCAGCTGAAGAAAGTTATGGATTGATTCATAGATTCGAAAGCCAGAAGGGACCACTGTGGTTATCTAGTCCAGGGTTTCTCAAACCATGGGTCAAGACCCAACATTGGGTTACAGTCACCAGAATGTTTCAAAGGGTCACATGGCAGCTTCTGTGGCTCCTGTCCCATGGTGCTGGCTGGCTGGGCTGCCTGTTCCAGGCACTGCAACCTCTGGGGTCCCAGCACCATTCAGGTTTGGCCCAGCTGTCAAGATGACAGGAGTCTGGATAGGCCAAATTGGAGTGAGTGGCACAGAAACCCCATGAGCCAAGTCACAACTCCACTCACATGAATTTGGTCCAGTCAGGTGAGCGGGGCCTGAGCAGTGCTGCAGCCCCAGAGGTTGCAATGCCTGGAGTGGAGAGCCAAGCCAAGCCAGTCCCACACCGCACTGGAGCTGTAAGAGCTGCCACTGTGGGGTGAGTGCCAGGCAGGACCCAACCTCTCCCTGGGGTAGACATGCCAAACCTGGAAAAAAAAAACGCAGAAATTGGGCTTGTTTTTGGCTTCATTGGCTTGTGATTTGCTTGTTGGCTAGTTTTTGGCTTGTAGTTTGTTGCTTGTTTGGCTTGTGGCTTGTAGCTTGTTGAAGCTTGTAGTAAGCAGGAGCAAGGCAGGGAGAGAGTCAGGGGTGCACAGCAGGTCCAACACAGACCCAGACTGCATGCCAGGGGGATCTAGTCATATAGAGTTTTGGGGTTCTTAGGGACTGGCTTGTTTTAGCCTTGTTTTGAAATGGAATTCGCTTGATTTTTGGCTTATTGTGAAAGTCAGGGTGCTTATTTACCACGTGAAAGTTGGCAACTGTGCCCTATGGGGTAGGACCCGCCTGAAATGACCTCAGGACCTCCACCCCCAGACTATTTACTGGGTTGCAACAGGCCATAAACATTTACAAATGGATCCTGAGCCCAAAAAGGTTGAGAACCACTGCTCTAGTCTAATTTTCTGTGGGAGAGAGGCCACTGGACTTCTGAATGAATTCCTGTTTGATTGCTTTGGATAACAAATGTATCTGAGAATTTCATATTCTACTCAGTGAAATTTGTTGCATATATTATCAACTATGAAAAAAGAAAAGGAGTACTTGTGGCAGCTTAGAGACTAACTCACCAGCAACCACACTCACCAGCAACCACACAACAGAACCACTAACTCACCAGCAACCACACAACAGAACCACTAACCCAGGAACTTATCCTTGCAACAAAGCCCATTGCCAACTGTGTCCACATATCTACTCAGGGGACACCATCATAGGGCCTAATCACATCAGCCACAATATCAGAGGCTCGTTCACCTGCACATCTACCAATGTGATATATTCCATCATGTGCCAGCAATGCCCCTCTGCCATGTACATTGGTCAAACTGGACAGTCTCTACTTAAAAAAATAAATGGACACAAATCAGACGTCAAGAATTATAACATTCAAAAACCAGTCAGAGAACACTTCAATCTCTCTGGTCACTCGCTTACAGACCTAAAAGTGGCAATACTTCAACAAAAAAACTTCAAAACCAGACTCCAGTGAGAGACTGCTGAATTGGAATTAATTTGCAAACTGGATACAATTAACTTAGGCTTGAATAGAGTCTGGGAGTGGATGGGTCATTACACAAAGTAAAACTATTTCCCCATGTTTATCTCCCCCCACTCCCTACTGTTCCTCAGACGTTCTTGTCAACTGCTGGAAATGGCCCACCTTCATTATCACTACAAAAGGTCACCCCTCCACCCCCCCACGCTCTCCTGCTGGTAATAGCTCACCTTAAGAGATCACTCTGGTTACAGTGTGTATGGTAACACCCATTGTTTCATGTTCTCTATGTATATAAATCTCCCCACTGTATTTTCCACTGAATGCATCCGATGAAGTGAGCTGTAGCTCATGAAAGCTCATGCTCAAATAAATTTGTTAGTCTCTAAGGTACCACAAGTCCTCCTTTTCTTCTTGCGAATACAGACTAACATGGCTGCTACTCTGAAACCTACCAATTATGAATTATTCACTCAGCTATCGTCTTTATACTCTGTTACCCACTGTATTACACCTTAGCGCTGTTAAATTCAATCCACAACTTCCAGATTATTACTAGAAATGTGAAATAAAACTCAGCCTGAAACCTAGCCCTGAGGTCCCCTACTCTGGTATCCAAGCCAATGTGAATTCATGTTTCAAGAGAAATTGTGCAACGTGCCATGTCAAATTCTTTGCTAATGTCTAATCGTGTCTAAAACCTCACATCTGAACACCTCCAAGCTTTAAATCTCAGAATGCTGGAGCTGCATTTTCAAGTCAAGTTTTCCTCAGCTTTATTTATCACTAGAGAGCTTCGTAATTACAGTCCCCCATGACTACATTATCTTATAGTATCAAACTCCTTAATGATAATAGGTCCAGGAATTTTCTGCTCTCACTTCCAGTCTTGATGGGTCTGTAGCAGAGGCCCAAAATAATTTCTCGTTTACTTTTTATTTTTTGTAACTTTATGCAAACTAGTTCACTAGTTGGATTTTTTCCCCACACTGTATTTAAGCAACACTACTAAGTACAACATTATTTATTTTTTCCTAAGCGTTCAATTTCAGCTCTTTGATGCTATACAATCAGTTCAAGGGCTGGGAGACTTTAAATGCTCATTGAATTCCATCCACAGTTTAACACTTACATTTTCCAGCAGTTTATCTCCCTTGCCACAGACACAGTTCCAAATCCCTTCACAAGCACCTTCAAGACAAGTGATGCATACAGTCTGAAACCATTTGAGGCAATGATCGCAGACACATGCTCTTTGCTGTTTAAACACTGAGTTTTCGTTCTGCAGTTTCAAGATGCAGATCGTGCCTGTGTCACAAACATAATGAAGTCACATGTAAACTTAATACCAGTATTCAGACATTTGGTGTTGTCACGTGAATGCTGTAAATCAGCAGCAATTCAAATTAGTCTGCTAAAAGCTTTTGGACAATTAACTGCAGTTGATACTTTTACATAATTGCTGTAGTACTTTGGGAATCTGCAGTACTGTCCTGATCTCCAGGGCATGAGCAGGAAGATGCTGCTGTCATTACAATGTTCACTCACCCCTGGCAAACTAATTGCCTTGCACTTGCTGACTGCTTTCAGTTTGACAGCCAAGCTGCGGTTGAGGGGAGCTCTACTGGGTTTAATTGTCTCTTGCCATAGTATTCTGGCAAGGTTAACTCTTTTAGCCTCTTTATGTAGCAACAATGGTCTAGCACGATATGCTCAGTATCGGTACTGGGGGTGAAAGCTACACATGTATTTGCAGAATACAAAACAGACAACCTTTAAACACTGGCACACACACCCCCTAAAGTGGTGGGGAAAAAGATCTGAGTAAAACTGGATGTTATTGCTCAGGTTATTCGTATTCATTGACTTTCTGAGAACAAGTTGCTTGTCACTGCAGCATTGCCATGGTGATGTGCTGTAGTTGTTTGTTTTCAAATAGGGTGACTGCTTTTTGTTGTCTATGTTCATTAGTATTACGGTGAAACCTAGAGTCCCAAATCTCAACTGGGGCCGCAGTGTGTTAGGCGCTGTACAAACTGAGCAAGAGACAGTGCCTGCCCTGAAGCCAGACAAAGTTTGCCTCTAGAATACAGAGACACAGACGGATGAATTGACTAGTTCAAGCCACATCAAGGTCACTGGGAGAGTAGGGAATAGAACCTGGATACCCTGACTCTCAGTGTTCTAGCCACTGGACCATGCTGTCCTTAACCTTCTGTCACAATTTCAGGGCACCTGAATTCCCCTTCTGTGGCCACTGAGGTCACTCACTTTGGGCTTCCATCTCCCAGCCATCATCGCTGTTGGGTGAGAACTGCATCTCACTCCCTCCTGACTGGAGTTCTTGGGACCACTTGGCTCCTGCCAACACTGTGATAGTCCCAGAAAGCCAGACTGCTTAAACAGGCCAGGGCCTGTATTTTACTTTCTCTGCAAGGGTTATCAACAGTGTATTGCCTGAAGTTATAAGTCACCACACAGCTCCTTCTGAACAGGCACATTTACTCTTAAGCAGTGATGGATTAGCTACTGGGCCAACAGGCCTGTGAGCAGGGGCCCCAGTCTACTGGGGGGCCCTGGAAAAAATTCACCACCAGGCAGTGGAAGCCTGGAGCCCCAGCTGTGGGGCAGGGGAAGACCCCCCCAGTGCCCCCCCCGCCACACGGCAGCCATCGCAGGACGGGGAAGCCCGCCCTGTGGCTCCAAACCCCATCCCGGATGGTAGCTGCGGGACAGGGGAAGCCCCTCTCCCCAGGGGCTCCTGACCCTATCCCCAGCAGAAGCCCCCAGGTGGGGGAAGCTCCAGCGTCCCAACCCATCTCTGGAAGAAGCCGCGCCTGACTCCGCTCTCTGGCACAAATGCCGGGCAGGGTGGGAGAAGCCCCAGCACCCCGACCCTGGTCTCCACAGAAGCGTGGGGGGTGGCAGTGGAAACCTGAGCACATGAGCCCCTGCTGTGGCTCTGGGACTGGAGGACCTCTTGCTCCCCACTGCACTCTGGGGCCAGGGCCCAGGGACAGAGCTTCTCCGGTCTTGGGGTTGCGGGTGGGTGCAGAAATGAGCACAAGGGGTTGCGGGGCTGCAGTCGGAGTGGGGGAGGCAGAATACAATAAAGCCTATCAAGGATATTGCAGGAAATTGCCTTATCTATAGAATATCATAGAATATCAGGGTTGGAAGGGACCCCAGAAGGTCATCTAGTCCAACCCCCTGCTCAAAGCAGGACCAATTCCCAGTTAAATCATCCCAGCCAGGGCTTTGTCAAGCCTGACCTTAAAAACCTCTAAGGAAGGAGATTCTACCACCTCCCTAGGTAACGCATTCCAGTGTTTCACCACCCTCTTAGTGAAAAAGTTTTTCCTAATATCCAATCTAAACCTCCCCCACTGCAACTTGAGACCATTACTCCTCGTTCTGTCATCTGCTACCATTGAGAACAGTCTAGAGCCATCCTCTTTGGAACCCCCTTTCAGGTAGTTGAAAGCAGCTATCAAATCCCCCCTCATTCTTCTCTTCTGCAGGCTAAACAATCCCAGCTCCCTCAGCCTCTCCTCATAACTCATGTGTTCCAGTCCCCTAATCATTTTTGTTGCCCTTCGCTGGACTCTCTCCAATTTATCCACATTTCTCTGTCAAATGCTTAGCACTTTACAAATAAAGAAGAAGAAATAGTCCTTGTCCTACACACATTGCAATCTAGTTCTGACACAAATAGTACAGGGAGATGGTACAGGAATTGAACAGTGGTCATTTTTTTTATGGTCTTGGTATGTCAGAAGAAGCAGGGGGAAAGAAATCTTTGACCCAGCTGCGCCTGTCTTTTATCTGTGCCTGAGCTCCAGAATAGAACTGCCAGCCACAGTGCAGCACTTTGGGCCATGGACCCCTTCAAAACACAGCCCTTGTTCTGTTGCTGAAGAACACACTCCTCTCGTGATGATGTAGGAATGTGCTGAGAAAGCAGAAGGAAACCTTTGGAAGAGGGAGCAGGCTCTGCAGGTATGGAGCAGAGAAACGAGCCCCGCTTCTATAAGCCAACAGACAGGAAGGTCCAAAGTGCCTGTTTCACCGATGCTGTCTACCTTGTGTAGTCATTCAGGCCAAAGCAACTTCTATGACAAAGTCTACCATTCTGAATTTGCACTTCACACTGGTCCGAATAACAGCACAAGGTGCAAGGCGACAGAGAACCGCGCCCTAAGCCTTTGCCCACAGAGTCTGTATTTTAGTACCTATCCAGGTAGTTTTAGATGAATTCAAGAAAGGAGAAGAGATATTGTAAAAAAATTTTAAATAATAGCCTGGAATTTTAAAGATGAATGGCGCAATATAAAAATGTCCTCCCTGAATATTGTTTTCTGTTACCTCTGAAAGCCATCTGCAGAGTAGCAAACCACGCACTACTGCAGCTCTTTTCTATACCGGTGATTGTTTAATAGGTGAAAGATTTTTTCTTTTTAGCTGGTATAGAATATGACCCAAGATTTGCATCCATTTGGGCTAACATTGCATTTCTTCCCCAGTTGGTATGCTGGAATCTGAAAGGGTGCCTACAGACCTGCCAAGATATTAGCATGGAAAAATTATTAAAAAAAGTCCCTGTACATTCAGACCTTTTCACAGGAATTAGGACATTGAAAAGTAGGTTTGTCCAATAACAGAAATGAGGATCCTTCATTCTTAAGCTCTGATCCTTGATGGGTCTGCAATGATGTATTTGCTGACATAGTAACTATTTTCTTAACGTGGTTTTTGGTATATGTATATTACAGGAGTAGAACTGCCTTTGAGAGAAGTAAAACAGACGTGTTCAGAATAAAAACCAACAATGTTGGACAAATAAAGAAGATAAGGTATCGTGTAATATTATCACTACTATACCCAGTACATCAAGATGCCCGGGTTGAGCTCTCAGCCTCGGCTGGGATCACAGTGGAGCTCTCAGCCCTGGCGGGAGCTCTGACTCTCTGGCCCCATCCCTGTTCTGCCCAAAGCCCTGCCCATGGCCCCACCCCATTCCATCTCTTCCCCTGTGCCTCTGCCCCTGTTCTGCCCACAGCCCTGCCCCTTTTCTGCCCCTTCCCCCATGGCCTCACTCTGCCTTTTCCCTCCAAAGCCCCGCCCACCGCTTGCTCCTCCCCCCCACCGCTTGCTCCTCCCCCCCCCCCCCACCGCAGCCCCGAGACTGGAAAAACTCTGTGCTCCAGAGCCGTGGTGGAGATCGAGGGCTCCTCCAGCCCTGGGGCCATGGCGGGGGAAGATTTTTCAGGGGCCCCCAAATCTGCTACTGCCCCCCCACTGGCGCAAGGTTTGGGGAGGCTTAGCCTCCAATTCGCCCTGCCCATAAATATTGTATCCAATAAGTTGATTCAATTACTTATCACTTCAGGTTCAGCCCCCTGCTTTATAGACCAGTAAACCCCACAGAGCACGAGCTGATGTCGCCAGGACTTCTTGGCAGGCTTCACAGCGCTCTGCCATACAGGAGCAGTCTCCCCATGTACCAGTTGCAACCCACTTGGCCCGGCCACCTCTCCATCAGATTTGAGTGGTGTTGTGACCATGCAGCCAGAGCAGTGCTCTGGACCACTCTGGCAGCGGCTATACTACTTTAGTATGGGACTACGGCTTAAAGGTGACCAGGCCATGGTTTCTTCCTGGCTCTCTGGCCTGTGGAACTTTGAACAAGTGCAAAAACCTACAGGGGGCATTTGCCCCCCCCCCAACCTCCCCAATTGGTGCCATTGCTCTTACCTTGCCTAATATAAAATGTGCCACTGAATCAATGTGCTAGTTGCTGTCACACCAACCAATCCAAACTCTTGGGTATATTTTGTTCCTTTGTGCTGTAGAATTGAGCATGACAACACAGGAATGAATGCAAGCTGGTTCCTGGACCGGGTGGTAGTAACTGACATGAACAGGCCTCACCTCCGTTTTTACTTTTCTTGCAACAACTGGCTGAGCAAGGATGAGGGCGATGGCCTTTATGTCAGAGATCTGATTGGCAGCCTAAACCCCATGGATGTGCCCAAAGGTAAGTGTTTCTAGAGAAGCTGGATGATGTGGTTCATTGTCAGTAGAAGAGCAAGTGTAGTCCAGTCTGATTACGCATCATTGGAAGAAAGATGGTCACAATTCTGACCATGAATATGAAGGGTTTCCAAATTCTGGTAGCATTCTACAAGCAGCCTTTCTATAGACTCCAGCCTCTTCTCTGTAACTCTGCACCAGTTCTCAGATGCCTTGGGGAGAATGTGGATTATATCATTATTGAAATTGGTGCCTGTTTTTGAGAGTGCTTTAAGTAATGATGTTGAAAAGAGGCCAGGACAGCTTGCGAAGCTGACATTAGTATGTATGCCGGGTGGTGACATACAGTGTACATAACATGAGTAGGGATCTGATCTGGGACCAAGATATGAAAGTTGAACCTGCGGACTAACCTGCAGGTTGTGTGTGTCAGTAGCTCACCTCCAACTGCTAATGGGCAACCTCACGTTGAACTTCCCGTGCCCACCCTGTGAGTATGCCAGTACAGTCTAGATTTGGGCATGGAGATTGAACGAGCATCTCCCCCTCCGACTGGCTTTGAGGGAAGGGCTGTGGGTGGGGGAAGCTTGTGCTTCTGTTACATACCAAACATCTTCAGTGGATAAGTAATGGACTTCTTGCTCCGGTGCTGTCAATCAGGTCTTTGTGCCTCAGTTTCCACATATGTAAAGTTGGGATAATATTTACTCCACCTTCATAAAGTGCTTTGAGATCCTTCAGTGATAGGTGCTTGGCAGGGGGTATGTGAACTCCACACCAACCAGGAACGGTTAATGACCTGCTGTGGGCTCAGTCAGCCTCACTCACTTCACCTGCTTGAGCTGTCAGGCTTAGAGTGGGTCGTTGAAAGGAGAGAGCCAACTCAGTTGGGGATGGAGAGGGTGGGAGAGCAGGCTGACAGCTCCCAAGCCATGTGAGAAGCCTGTGTGGGGAGCTGATTAGCAGACTTCAGACAGCCAGGGCCACCCTGCCGGAGGGTAGGACTGACACCAGCTGTTAGTCTGAGGTTTACCAGGTGGTGGGTGTTAAGGCAAGCTGCTGCAGCTAGGGTCTGCCTGAAAGGAAGGGGGCTGAAAACTGAGCCCAGCAGGGATGAAGGTTCTTTTGGTTTGGGGTTTTGTTGAACCTTGCCTTGGGATATGTCTGCACTGCAGCTGGGCACCTCCCAGCCCAGGTAGACAGACTCGAGCTAGCACATTAAGAACAGCAGTGTGGATGTTGGGGCTCTGGCACAGACTTGGGGTGGCCACCTGAGTTCAAACCCAGGGGGTCAGGTGGGCTTAAGAGCCCGAGCTGCTGCTGAGCCACAATGACCACACTGCTATTTTTAGCACGCTAGCTCGAGCCCCACTAGAATGAGTCTGGCCACCTGGGCTGAGTGGCTCGGTCCCAGCTGCATTGTTGAACTCCCTCAGTGACCGGGCAGGAGTGCTAAGCCACATCCATAAGTGATATGTGCTGAAGAGTCCATTGGGGAAACTGAGGCAGGGCTTCTGCAGTGCCACGCCATACCTTGAGGGGCATGCAGGGATGGCACCTCCCCCATAGTGCTGTTTAAGTAAAAATTATTATTGTTCTTATGGTGACTAGGGTTCCATCAGAAGTGACCTGATGGAGATAATCTATTCTTCCTGTTACTAATGCCATAACACTGATTGTTCTTGCACTGTGTTCTTAAAGAATTTTGTCCCTCTAATGAGTTGTGTCTTTCTAAGGGAGGTGTTTATGCATGAAAGAAATATGAAATATCCTTTAATACTCGTAAGTGAGTAAAAATGCATGTGGGAGCCAATTATAAGAGCAGGACCCTGCAGGATCTGAATGAGACAATGTCTGGAGCCACTCAGCCAAAAATCCACCCAGTGACTACATACCTCCCATTGTGACTGTGTGCTCTGATATGTTTTGCTGCTTCTATATTCCATTTAGTCTGTGAACTAGAAGAGTTCATGATACTTTAGAGGGATTGCAGGGAGGTAGCATATGATTCGAAGCAGTGCTCAATCAAAGAGAGATTCCTCAAGGGCGAGCAAATTGCCCAAGCTATTTCTCAGTGGATCCTTTAAATGACACAACCGTTTCCTTGAATCCAGTATTGTTCCTTTTTGGGGTGGCTGATTCGAATTTAAGTGTGTGATTTCCTGCACCCTCTTCAAAGGCCCGTCTCTCTGCTTATGTGGACTTACACAGTCAAGAGGGACGGAAAAGGCTCACAGACCAGACCCTCAGCTGGTGTAAATCGACATTGTGCCACTGATTTCAGTGGAGCGATCTTGATTTTCACCACATGATGATCTTGTCCCATGTATTTATCTGTCTAATGAAGTGGTTTCATCTTCTGTACTGGCCAACTACACTGTATTTGGTGCTGTACATGCAAAATGGATGTAAATAACATGGTTCCTGTCCCAAGGAACTTGCACAGGTACAAGGAGAGAGGCCATAGAAATTTCTACAGAAACGTTTGCCATCATGTCATCTATTTAGCTTATTTTATCTGCTAGAAAATCATCCTTTGAAATTCTGCAACCTGTAAATGACACAATTGTCCAGATGAACCTGGGGAGTTGGATCTAGTCCAGAGATAAGAGTGAAATGAGGAAAGGATTGGACGCCTTCCAGGCATTAGGTATGACTTTGTAACAGAAGAGGACTAACTCAGCTGTGTTAGGTTGCAATTCTGCTTGAACCATAATTAATGAAAGATAAGTGTTCACAGGCTGCTGAGGTGAACTGTCAACCTGTCAAACATTCATGTAAACTTATCTGAATTCATTTAGCTCCAGCTGAATCATGAAGGTCTGAAATGAGATTGTGGTATGATTTTCCTTGTACACACAAGCTGTTTGCCCTAAGAGTCTTTTTTTTTTTTTAATCTGAAAAGGATGAAACAGAGACATTTAATCCTGTCTCACTGGTATTTTCCAGGCTACTAGGCAAATGAATAATTAAGTGCACAGGTGATTGTGTGTCTGTCTGTCTGTCTGTGTGTAGCTAAAGATTAGTTATTCCTGACAAAAGCCATGTTCTGACTGGCAGAGTACAAGACAGGAATTCTTGTCTCTGATGGATGAATTTTCTGATTCCTTCTGTTCTCGTTTCTTGTATCATTTTTTCCCCTCTTGGGAGCCTTCAGTCCTTCTTTGTGAACATTCTAGGCACAGATGCTGGCGACTGGGTTTTCTTACTCTTCTCTCCACCTACAACTGCAGTAGTGAACTGATAAATTCTCCTGTGGTATGCAGACTCTCATCCTCCCTTTTTCTCCACCCCCTTTCACACAGCATATTCAACTGGCTCTGTCCTATGGCCTTTGTCTGGAGGTTTCCCGCACCTTTCACGATTGATGGTTTATTTTTCAGTCATGAAATACATAGGTGACTGCTTAGAAGTGCAGGTTTTCTGTCACTTGTCTGAGATCTGGACTGTAGGAAACAATACATTGTGAGGGGGAGACTTTCGTGATTTTTGAAGAATTTCAATATTTTTCTGTAGAGCGTTCACCTTTCAACAGCCTCTCTACTCTGTATATTGTGGGGTTGTTACAGCTTTACTATAAACACACTGGTTTTCACTTGCAGAGGTATTCATTTGGGATTGAATTCACCCCGTGCATAGCCCTATGTACCGCTTAAGTCACACCTAACACCTCAGAACAGGGATTTAAGTAGTGCCATAAGCCTTCTGTACGGGCGGGATTTCACCCTCTCTCTTACAAAATCAGAATTCCAGCCAGAATGCAACGGGATCTACAAAGCTGCCATTTCCTTGATCCACCTTCCTTTGTTTGTATTGATTTAAAAATTGTTAGATTTTTAAAATCTTTCTTTCAGAGTAAGTTCTTACCTGTGTTACTAACCAATTATTAAAACCCAAAGGATTGTTACAAATCAAATGTTTATGCTCTGTGTTTATTTGCTGAGTTCCACTCAGGTTGAACAATAAAGAGACTAGTCAGCTTCTAGTTAGTTTTTGACTTCTGGTTCTCATGCTGTCAGAGTTCCCTCCCAACTCTGAACTCTAGGGTACAGATGTGGGGACCCGCATGAAAGACCCCCTAAACTTATTTCTACCAGCTTAGGGTAAAACTTCCTCAAGGCACAAACTCTTTGCCCTTGAAGGGTACGCTGCCACCACCAAGTGATTTAACAAAGAATCAGGGAAAGGACCACTTGGAGTTCCTATTCTCCCAAAATATCCCCCCAAGCCATTACACCCCCTTTCCTGGGCAGGCTTGAGAATAATATCCTAACCAATTGGTTACAAACTGATCACAGACACAAACCCCTGGGTCTTAGGACTATAGAGAAATCAGTCAGGCTCTTAAAAGAAACAGAACTTTATTAGAAAGAAAAAAGGTAAAAGAAGCACCTCTGTAAAATTAGAAGGGAAGCTAATCTCACAGGGCAATCAGATTTAAAACACAGAGAATTTCCCTCTGCGCAAAAACTTTAGAGTTACAAAAAGAAAACCAGGAATACTCTCAGCACAGAGAAAATCACAAGCCCAAACAAAAGTAAACTAACACATTTCCTTGCTAGTACTTACTAATTCTAATGGAGTTGGATTGCTTGCTTTCTTGATCTCTCTCCGGCAAGCACACAGAACAGACAGACCAAGCTTCACTCCCCCCCCCCCCGCGCCCACCCCACCAGATTTGAAAGTACCTTGTCCCCTTATTGGTCCTTTTGGTCAGGTGCCAGCTAGGTTACCGGAGCTTCTTAACCTTTTACAGGTAAAAGGATTTTGTGCCTGTGGCCAGGAGGGATTTTATAGTACTGTATACAGGAAGGTTGTTACACTTCCCTTTATATTTATGACACATGCACTAGCAAATTCTGCCAGGTTCTAGTTATAAATCCCTACAAGCACCAGTACAAGAACCTGGATAGACAGATTGACATGACTGTTCTGATGGAAATGAGGGTTTCAAAAACATTAAATGGTTACTATTAACAGTAGGCTTTTAAAAACTTAAAACAAAACATAAAAACTCCAACGACCTCCCCCTAAACTTTGAGCTGGAAGCACCTGACAGTGTCACTTGAAAGTGGAGCAGATAGAGAATCAGCTCAGGCCAGGTAAAACAGTTATTGCAATTCTGCCCCTCATTTACATAGCCCCTTTTGTTCCTTGTGCTCCACGCTATCCTCTCACCTCACTCTTCCCTTCATCCGTTTATCTCATTCTTGGATTAATGCCTTTTGCCTTGTCACCCCTTATGCTTCCATAAGTTTACCAAGTGTAACGAGTTCCCTCCGGGGTGCCACCTGGAACTGGGGTACCACTAAGCCCCCCGACCCACCATCTTAGGCTCCCTCTCACACTGTCATGCTGTGACAAGCTGCAAAGGCCTCCAGCCTGCACTTTCACCAGCAGATTATCTAGAAAATAATCAAAAAATGCAAACTAATCTTAATATACTAAATAGATTGGATATGAATAGCAGATTCTCATCCAGAGATAATACAAGCAGACTGCAGATTCTTAAGGGGCAAGATGCACTTGCTTTACAGATTGGAATCCCCAGGTGTTTCATTCACAGGCTAGAAATCTCTTTAGCCTGGGTCCAGCACTTCCCCCAGTTTAGTCTTTGCTCCTCAGGTGTTTCCAGGAGTCTTCTTGTGAGGGCAATTGAAGAACACCCGATGATGTCACTCCCTGCCTTATATAGCTTTTGCATATGATGGGAACCCTTTGTTCCCAAAACTTGGTTCCCAGACCAGCCTGTGGAAAAACACTGACATCCCAAGATGGAGTCTAGAGACATGTGGTCTCATCACATGTCCTTGTAGAGTCATTACTTGGAGGCTGTTTGTAGCATTCTCAGGAAGGCTCACCAGGTGGGAGATAAGCTTCTCCTAAGGCCTATTTTTTTTCCTAATGGCCCACTGCCCTGAATAGCCCTCCCCCCCACCACCACTATCTGGACTGAAAGCATCTTGTCTAGTGGGAGTTACTCAGGTGTAACTATATTGGAAATACAGATACATAGTCAATATTCATAACTTCAGATACAAAAATGATACACGCATACAAATAGAATAATCATATTCAGCAAATCATAACTTTTCCAATGACATCTCACATGGCATATCTTGCGTAAAATACATCATAATTATACTATAATCATATCATAATATCACTATGAAAAATATGGAGTGCTGTGTCACACCGAACACCATCTCTCTTTCCCCAAATCCTTCCTTAAGACCCATTTCTTTCACAACAATTTTCCAGGACTGGAAAATCTGATCTCCAGGATATATGTGCCAGCAGACTAAGTGACCTTGAGTGAAATCCTGGCTTCATGAGAGCCAATGGGAGTTTTGCCATTCACTTCAATTTGGCCAGTTTACTCCTTGTCTTTTTATGGCCTGACCAAAAATCTACTGAGGTCAAGGGAGTCTTTCCATTGATTTCAGTAGGCTTTGATTGGAGCCTTTGTGTGTGTGTTTATAGCACTGCACGGCCGAGCTGTGTTTTCTCTATAGTAGTAGGTTGAATTGTGGTGGGGATTGGACTGAGAGGGAGCTGCTGAGTTTGGCTGGGCCAACAACCCTTCCCTCGAACCAGGTGGAGGCTAGTTATAGTTTAAAAACTGATCTGTAGAAGCATCTTAAGCTTTGGAGGGACCCATTTTTATAAAAAAAAAATCTAACAAAATAAAAATGAACAGTAAAGATGATTAAAAATGCAACCAAAATCCATATTTTTACTCCATGAACATTGAATTGAAAAATATGGGCAAAGTTTCAAAAAAGTATTGATCAGTTTAAATAATTAAAAATAGAGATTCTCAAAAGGTGACAGTCGTGACTGTGATAGCTCAGTGACTATAGTTATTGGTTTGATGAAAAGGGTTCATCTGAAGTTCCCTGCTGAATGACCTGAGTTCCTGAGGCCTGGTCTACACTACAGAGTTAGGTCGACACAACTATGGAAGTGTCTACACTTAAATTTCGCTCTCGCCAACGTAACTGTCCCACTACGCCAACTGAACTCCACCTCCACGAGTGGAGTAGAGTCAAGGTAAATGTAGTTACGTCAACACCGTGTCAGTGTAGACACTGCGTTGCTTATGTCAACTGTTACTGGCTTTCAGGAGCCTTCCTACAATGCCCCCACACTGACAGGACGATCAATACAAGTACTCCTGCCGAGGTCGCACAGTACCAACACAAGGAGCGAAGTGTAGACAGACACAAGCGATGTAATTACTGTGGCGGCTGTATGCAGATATAAATTAGGTCGACTTAATTTTGTAGTGTAGATATGGCCTCAAGGAGAATATGTCACATTTAATGTACCTGTCAGAAAAACTTCTTTATCCTCTCCCAGCCCCCTGATCCATAAACACAGTGCCATATGCCCATGGTCCTTTGACAATTATGGTGCAACAGATTCTTATTTACCCAAACACTGCTGTTGGTAGCCCGGATTAATTTACAGCATAGATATTAATTGCAAGGAAGGGATCTTGTTCAATCTTATGTGATTTCCCTTCCCTTCATGAATTCTTAGGGTTGTGTGACTGCAATTGAACCTTTGCACAAAGGGCCTTATCTAAACTGAAGTCAATGGGAAGCTTTCCATTGGTGTCAATGGCTTTGGACCAAACCCCCATTAGGAAACGAAATTGCTGCCAACTTTCAGGGGATTGAGAATAGTAACATTAGGACATAATACATGGCTCCTGGTGTATTGCTAAAGCACCAGTGTTTGGAACTCTTTTGGATTGAGCTAAGCGGTGCCAAACAAAACATGGGAGCACCTTCACTGCACAGCCTGCATTCGAGGTGGCAGGAACCTCGCACCTTGCTTTGGAACTATTCCCATGGTTGATGTTCTCTTCCCTGTTTAGGTGAAGCTCAAAGCAGCACTGGCAGGCTGCTGTGTCCAGATCTCCTCAGCTGGAAGGAGGAGCCATCTGGTTCCTCATGTGTCCACATCAAAAAAACCAACACCAACACTGAAACAAGTTGGCTCCTTGTTGGGAGTCTGACCAGAGAGCCAATGACTGAATTGTCACAGATATTGAACTGCCTTGCCATACCTAAGAGAGGTCTATCTAGGTCAGGACTGAGAAATATTGGTAGGGAGTGAGAAGAAGTTTGTACTGTCATTGTACCTATCCTCAAAAAGAAAAGGAGGACTTGTGGCACGTTAGAGACTAACCAATTTATTTGAGCAAAAGCTTTCGTGAGCTACAGCTCACTTCAGCGGATGCATCATGAAAGCTTATGCTCAGATAAATTGGTTAGTGCCACAAGTACTCCTCTTGGGTACAGACTAACACGGCTGCTACTCTGAAACCTGTACCTATTCTATGGTTTAATGGTCTTCGTGCTCCAGGGCTGTCAATCCAAAACCTTTTGCCTTTTCACTGTGGTTTTGTCTAGATTAAGAAAAGTGGCTGGGATTTGCTAACATGCTAGCTAAACATGGCCTGATCATGACCATTTCCCTTGTAAAGCCACAGGTTAATCATTTTAACCTCAATTTAGCTGGTTGAGGTCTGCCGTAGGCTTTCCACCACATAACCTCTAGCCTACCTGCACACTAGGAATAAGGTTGTGGTTAGGCCAGGGTTATCTAGTGCATGTTAGCAGACCATGACCTAACCCAGACCTCTTTTCCTAATCTAGGTAAATCCTGTAAGAACATTCTTTTACAAAGAGAAAAAAAGGAAGCTAATTTTCAAAAGGGCCTTTTACTTTTCTAAGCCTTAAAACCAATAAAGAAGCATAAGCATCCAGAAATAAATTTATACTTTGCATTGTTTAAGTGAATACTGAATTATAGATTATAACGTTTTCATGACATCCTGCCAACGTGGCTATTCCAAACGGGTTCAGAACTAAAGACTGGTCTCCAACTGGCTCCTAGGCTCCAAAGTTGCTAAAGATCAAACACGATGGCTATAAATGTTTCAGATAACAGTTTATGCAAACCCTAACAAGGCTGCATATTTAGAATAGGACAAAATTATTACTGTACCCTGTGTGTGAGCTCAAACCATCTAACTGTTCCATTTTCTTAATTAGTGATAACTCTTTCTTTGGGGAAAGTTTAATGTTATCCAGCTTATTAATAATAAATTTGATTACAATGGAGCTGTATTATGTCTCAGAAATCTAAAAGGGCTATTGAACAAACATGTCATTCTTCTTGCTAGGAAGCAGATGTAATGCATTGTTCATCATAAACTTGAGGGAGGAAGCAGCCAGCTTAATTTAGTGTATATATTATCCTCAATGTTAAACGCACCAGGAGTTGCTCACTGATTTAAATTATTATTTTTATTATTTGGCAAAAATTTAACATTATAAATAAAGATTAGCCATATCTGTGACTACATCTAAGTAATACAGCTGCCTAAATTGCTTCCCTAAAAGAACACATCTGGCAACAAGAAATTGAATCATTATGGATGGGAACTAACAACGAATCCTCGGAGCGAGTGTATGTGAGTAAATTATTGTGAGTAAATTATTGAAGTTCAGCTGATCAAACTGAATATTGACATGGGTCTGTTACTTCTTCACATGCTTTCATAGCCACTTGTTGGTATGTTCTTGTGTAGAATGAAGGTAGTGAGATCAACCAGGGAGATTGGGACTGAGTCATTCAACAATCAGAGGAAAAGAAAGACCATGATCAATAAGGACCATAGAATACATTTTCTTCAAATTTTATTATGGTTGGACTTTATCTCCCAAACTACCCAGAACTTGTTTGTCTGGGATGTGTATCGGTATATGCAAGATTAACATGTGTTAGGTAATCAGTGAGTGTTTGAGTCGAGTCTAGACACAATCTGCGCTATTCAGAGACTAAGAATGAGGTTTGCTTGTTTGTTTGTTTTTTGCTAGGAGGAAGGCTTCACAACTCCCTTTTGTTATGTTTTAATATTAGCCAACGTGAGGAATTATGAGTTCTTGATGCAGTTAGGGCTTGAAAAGGCCATCCGTTCAGCAAAGCACTTAAGCATGTGCTTAAATTCATCCTGATTCAATGGGATTTAAGCACATGCTCAAATGCTTTGCTGAATCAGGACTTAAATATTCTAAATTGTGGCCAGTATTTCTTAATAATAGGCACAGTGCTACAAGCAATGGTATAGTAAAGCTCTTTGGACTTGGACTTGAGATAAAATTTGGTCTGATCCTGCTAGATTTTTGGCTTGATTTTGCAAACTCTCTTTATGCGGAATTCCCATTGAGTTTAATAGGAGTTTTGCACATTCTAGGGTTGCTGAATTGAGACTTTAAGTGAGGCTGAACCAATGAAAAATTATGAGAATCTTTGAAAGCTGTGAAAGTTAAGTAAAACTAAAGGAACTCAGTTCAATACACCAGTGCTTCATCTGTAGATTGCTTCTGATGAACTGTTTCACTGGAATGTCCTTATTGTATTCCATATATTCTCAGCATTTTGATGGAGATGAAGTGGGTGAGGTAATATCTTTTATTGAACCAACTTCTGTGGACCAACATAAGTTGATTCAACAAAAGATGTTACCTCACCCATCTTGTCTCTCTCATATCTTGGGGCCAACATGGGACCAACAACAGCACTGCAAAAAACATTTTGATGCACGTTTTAATTTCATACTGAGGTCACACCTGTTGGGGCTTGATCTTGTGGTCTCTGGGCTCCACAATGCTGAAATGAACAGCTGAATTAAGCACAAGAGGGTATTGGGCAAAAGGAGAATAATCATAACACTCAATGGAGGAAACAATCATTTTCCTTTTTCCATTTACTGTTAGGTTTTGTTGCATAATAGCAATCATCTCGATTGCTCTGGAGCATACTCAGAGCAAAACAACTTTTGAGACTAATTAGCTTTGTTTCAGGGTTGCTTCAGACGTAGCAGCTGTTTCTAAATGTCTGTACTGCAAAGTAATAGAAATACTCTCTGGAGTTTCTTCCCTAGTAGTACTGCATTTTGATAGGGTGATAGTCATGATCAAATTCAGTTAATAGGAAAGCATCACTGAACTCTTCATAAACATCCCCTGTCCTCCAAATGCTCTTGTACCTCCAGCGAATACACAAGCAGTCTGAATTCCCAGTTCAAATATTCAGGTGAAGAAGCTATTCACAGGTTATGAAAGCTGCCGTTCATTACAAAGGATAGTCGTCAATTGCTATTGACAGGAATTAATTATTCTGAGGCACAGAAAGGACCTGCTGATCTAATGACTTCCATATTTTTCTTGTGGGGATGGGGGAAAAGATCTTTTATTGGACATTGTGCAATGTTTTTATGCAGCAAAAAGCCAAGCCTTTCCAAAGATGCTGGAGCAATGTGTATAGTGGGGGTGCTGAGAGCCACTGACTGTAAACCCTGCATATGATGGACTCTCCTTCCAGCCACGGTATGCAACAGCACCCCTAGTTTCAGCACCTGTGAGCATCTCTCTCTGGGAGACTGAGCTGACTCCTCTTGAGATCAAGAGGAGTTTTTCCATTGACTTTAATGGCAGTTGTTCTGGGTTCTTGCTGTTTGTCTCACTCTGCCTGTTATATGGCCCCTATTATTTGTAGTCAGCAGGGAACAATTACCACCCTCCTTTCACAGTGAGCTACTGAGGCACAGAGGGTGGGATTCACAAAGGTGCTTAGTCACCGAAGCCCCCAGACTTAGGCACCAACGTTCTGATTTTAGGTGCCACTGAGATCCATAACCCCCCTGCTCGGCTGCCACTAAACCCTGTGGGCACCTAAACTTGCTTGGCACCTATGTTTTTGTGGTAAAAGTCCCCTAGGTGCCTATGTTTCTGCCTCCAAGTATGTGTACTGCAGCCTTCCCCTGGCTGTCTGGACACCTATCTCCTGCCTAAGTCCCAGGCGAATCATGAACCAGGGAAAGGTTGGTGTGACAGGTTCCCCCAGGATGCCACCTGGAACTGGGGTACCACTGAGCCCTCATACCCACCAGCCTGGGCTCCCTCTCACACTGTGCAGCTATGACAAGCTGCAAAGCCCTCCAGCCTGCACTCTCACCAGCATTCACATGGTGGGGATACACCCGACTGCAGTTACATGCAGACTCTCTAACCACCATCCTCCCAGCCTAGGACCCCAGAGCAGTACCGTCCTCCCCTAGTCAAATCTGGCCAATATATGGGTTTAATATATATGTGAAGAGGAGAATGGGGGAAGCAAACATCACAGTTGAGTGCCCTAACCACTGCACTAAGGGTGAAAAGGGAGGTCCTCCTCCTTGTCCTCGCCTTCCTCATCTCCCCATCTCCTCTGGCTGTTTTGTGTAGATCTAGGCAGTCACTGAGCATGCCTGCTGCCGTAGGCGCTGATTTTTATTTTTTCCCGGGGGCACGCCACCCCTGCTCAGCCCCGCCACTACTTCACCTCTCCCTCCGATGCCTTGCTCTTGCTTCGCCTCTTCCCGCCCCCACTCCGTCCCCTCCCCCATGGTGCCACCCTTGCTCCACCTCTTCCTGCTCCCGTTCCACCCCCTCCCTGAGGCCTCTGCATGCACACCGCTGGCTGCTCTCTGCCCTCCGCCAAACCCCTCTCCCAGCTGCCGAACAGCTGATTGGGGGCGGGCTGCTGAACAGCTGATAGGCAGGGCCCCGCAGAACAGCTGTGGCTGGTGGGTGCTGAGCACCCACTATTTTTTTCCATGGGTGCTCCAGCCCCAGATCACCCATGGAGTTGGCATCTGTGCCTGTTGGATCAGGGCCCACACACACATTAGGTGGACAAATGCCTATCTTCCCCCAGCTCGTTACTTGCTAGCAGAAAGAGGCACCTCCCTGAAGCCTGGACTTAGGCACCTATCTCTGAGAGCGGGTTGGCGCTTAGCACATACCTCTCTCATTGGCATCTCCCATGAGCTAGCTTAGGCAGTTTCCTGCTTAGCATGTGCTGGCTTTTGTGGATGGCATTCTAAGGCACCTCTCTGTCTCCATTCATTGTATAGGGCGCCTAAGTGCCTAACTCAGGCTTTGTGAATCATGGTGTATTCCTGTGATTTTTCTCAGCACTTAAAAGTTGTTGCAATGCTCAGTGCCAAATTGCCTACGTCCCTTTGTGACCAGAGAGAGAAAGTGAATTTTTGAAGGTCACATAAAGAATCTATGGCAAAGCTAGGAATTGAACATCCATCACCTGAGTCACAGGCCAATGCCTTGCCCACAGTACCATGCTTTCTTCTTCTGCTAGGGTGAATTATTCTGCTTTTCAGATTAGTTATGAGTCAATTTCTAGGGCTGCAATAAAGCTGGTGTCAGAAATCACAGGCAATAGGGCTGGCTTGTTTCTGCATGCTCCATCGCGTCTTTATGGATCCCAAACACGCGGTGGAGTAACAGTCACAGTGTTCGTCAATGTGGGGATGCATTTTAACAGACTATTCCCATGGCTGTGTTTGTAAAATGGAATTAAAATTACTAGAACTCATCTAGCTAGGTAATCACAACGCTGCCCAGAGTTAGGTCTCTGGCTTTTACCCAGTGTGCTATATATCAGATGGCTGTGCCATTGCTTGATTGTTTGACACCCTGCTGGTAACCTGCCACATTGCAGGTCATGCACAAGGAAGCTAGTCAGAAATATATAATAGAGAGCTTCACTGAGCACAGTGGGAGATGATAGCTTTAAGTAATGAAGCATAATCCTCCCTGCTTATTGCAATAGATGAGTTCGGTAGCTCGTGTTTGACGGTGCCATCTAGTGTCTGAAATAAGATTAGCTAAACTATTAGCCCTCTCCTCCCCTTCCCCCAGCACTTTCTTTCTTTTTTTTTTTAAAGTACTGATGAGATTCTTTCTTACGGAATTTCAGGAGGCAGACTTCATATATCCAATGACTGACTGACAGCTAAATGAACTGCACGGTTAATGGAATAGTGTGGCATGGCAGAAACGGCATCTGGTCAATGTCAATTTGCAAGCGGAAGGAGAGACTGAGTTTAAGCTGAATGGAAAATAAGGAAGTGGTTTTCAAATTTCTGAATGGACTGGGATGTATCCATAAGTTGTCCACAGCTACGGAAGTAAGAGTAATTTAGACCAAGTAGGGATGCTATGGAGTGACTAAATGGAATCTGTGAAATGCATTATTTATTTGTATTACGGGGGGGCTGAAAAGCCCCAGCCAAGATCAAGGCTCCATTACATTTAGTGCTGGACATGTTCCGTAGTAAGGGACAGTTCCTGCTCCAAAGGGTACAATTTAACTAGACAAGAGGGGGGAAAGGGGGATTTACACATGTAGAACTGATACCCAAAGAGAGAGAGACAGATTACTTGCCCAGGGTTTATGGGATGTCTGTGGAACAGCTGGGAATTGAGCTGAATCCCGGGCTGGTGCCAACAATCACACGACTCTCCCACTTCACAAGAAAACAAACCCTGAGCCCTTAAATGCTAGAAAACTCAATCTAACGCCAGGTGGAATTACCAGTCAGTTCACTTGGCTGTTGACAGCTGCACCCAAATTTGTTAGGAGCATACAATGCAATAAAGCACTTGACTACCACACCTCCCACTTCTTCAGTACACCCAGGCCATGTCAGTTAGTGCCACCCTCTTACTTTCCAGAGATAGCATCTATGTAACATCTCTAAGAATCCTTCCTGGGGACTGCTTTATGAGTGCTGCTTTGCTAGATGAGTTGTGTCAGTGGAAGCTGGAATGCCTGTAAGTGCACAGCATACATGATTGCATAGAAAAAGAAAAGGACAGTAGACATTATACACACATAGGATATATCCTTGCAGGTTACACGGGTTGTGCAGTAGTTACTGTGAAGATGTAGGGACATCAGGAAATAGTTGAAAGCTCTAATTTCGGAAAAGCTGAAATATGATGTTCCTTAAACACAATGTGAAATTGACATTTGTCAGCTATTCACTGAATAGCAGCCATGAAACTGACAAGAATGTCAATTTCCTTAGCGACTCTGCAGCAGGTAGCCAGCCTGACTTGTGATGGGCCCCCAGGGCTGCTAGGCTCTCTTCTCCTGCTGGGGCTCTAGAGTCTGGCAGGTGTCCTGCCATGGAGTGGGGATCTTAGCAGCCTGAAAAGACCTGTCTTTAGCAAAGGCTGCTGCCACAGAGCAGGGACCCTACCAGCTCCCAGAGCCCTGGCTTCAGCCAGGAATCTGGGGTTGGCAGGCTCTCTTCCACAGTATGGGCAAATTCCCATATTTAAAACTGTACAATTACAGGAATCAAATATGCTGGTCCATGTGACAATAACCTCCAAGATCAACAAAGAAATATATGCGTGTTTTCTTTTTTTTTTTTACAAATTACATGTATTCATGTACTGTAATTACAGCACTGGTTTGACAGATATGTCCTGTATTAGTGGGCACAGGAGGAAACTAAGTGTACCAAATGAATAATATAAAAACAATTTCATATATATCTCTGCAGATATCTAGCCTGCAGAGTGTACATTTTTATTATGATCAGATAACACTCATTTCCCAGGTGAAAGCCCAACCATGGGGCTATTGTCTATTCTGGGGTGGGATGAGGTCCCTTTCTCTGTCTCTCTCATTTTGTTGTGAAAAACTTTGAAAGGTCTAATCTTCATTCTGATGTGTAACAAAAGCAAATATTGAAATATCTTTTATTTTTTTTGTGAAACAGAATTTGTGTTGTCTGAAAGTTAACCACATGCACAAGTGTTTCTAAGATCAGGGCTATAGCACTTTAGTTTTGAAAGTTTTTTTCTTCCTCCTCTGCCTGTGCAACACGACACTTGGTCCCATCAGCTCTTCCAACTAGATGGTTGATCCATGAAGTCATTGCCTCAAATTTGCATCCTAGGAATGTCAATGAAATCTTCAAGGTATCTTATTTGGCAAGCACTTGTACAATCATATCTCTCACTGACAGGTCATGCTCCGAGAAAGTCAGGGTACTAGCTGCTGTTTTCAAAAATGGGTCCGCTCTGGCTGTGGCTTGAAGAAGTCCTCTCTGCTGTCTTGTTTGGACACTTATTCCCTGATTCTGATCCTGTAAATTGCTCTGTGCGGGATGCAACAGGGACCAGTGAGAGGTTCTGTCACTGCTTGTCCTGAAACCTCAGTGGCTTAAAATGCTTTGCTGCTATAGCTCCCTGTCTGGATGCTTCCAGCCAGCAGACAACTATGCACTGAGTATCTGTGTGATAAATAGCCCTGGTTTAGCAACTCTGACTCCAGAAGCCTGCTTGTTGCAGCACATCCACACTCTGCTCTTCACCAGCCTTGATTACTACTAGTCAAGTGACCTCAACATACCCCCCCCCATTCTGAATGTCCCCAAAACCGTCTGCTCTGAAATGTCCAGCCCCTATTGGAACATTTGGTAATAAGGTCTGTTGCTCCTTTAAAGAGACAAAAACAACAGTTTGTTGCGTTAACTGGAGTTAAACAATCACTTTGATTCAAACACAGCACTGGGTTAGTTTAGATTGAAAGTAAATGAAGTTTATTAACAAAAAGAGAGGATTGGAAGTGAGTTCAAGTGTAAGGGAGAAAGACAGAAATGGTTACCAGCAAATACATGTGAGAAAGTGAAATCCCTTGGGGCTCTTTGCCCCTCTCTTTTTTATAATCCAGTGAACCTTTGAAATGGGCCCTTCTCAAAGTCCAGTGCCCCTGCTGTGAGGAGAGGTGCCATGGAGTCTGATGGAGAAGGTTCCATGCTGGTTTCTTCCCCACTGGTGCTTTCTATCATGCATGTTGATCTGACCCTGCAGCCTCCAATATGCCAATGAATGGCTGCTTGACTGTGGTTACCAATTGTCTGTGATTGCACCTGGATGGAGGCATCAGCCTTTTTGTCTGGAAAAAACCTGTTTACCTGCACCCTAGACTTACTGGTTCAAACACATGTTAGTCCCATATTTCTTTCACATTTGTACAGTCCTTTGGGCATTTACCATACATACAACATAAAAGAATATTAATGACCACTGTGTTACTTGTTTTTCCAATGATACCTTACACGACACCTGTTAGATACAGATTATGATGTACACTGAATTGGGGTACAATGAACTGGTCAGGCCAGCTGAAATGCACTACCTAATACCAGAGCCCCTTGCTCTCTGACACTGGGATGCTCTTAGGGTCACAGCATGTTTCCCCCTTCACCAGACTGGGGACTCAAGGCCTAATAGTGTTGTTAGTAGCATGTGGGCACAGAAGTCCACCAGCAAGATCAAAGCTTTAAACTGTACCAACTCTATCTTTGGCTGTTAGAAATGAGAACTCTCTGGGGTTTGCACCTCCTGTTGTTGCATTAGCTGTACTAGCAAAAGTCTTCAAGAGTCCTCCCTACTGGGAGTCAGGTTCTGCCCTTTACTTCTTGTTGTTGATTATTAAGGGCATTTTAACTCATATTATTTTATTGTGTGCTGATGCATTTGTGAGAGGGGCTCTTCAACTGTCAACTTGATTTTTAGTCTATTTAAAAGATTAGCTGTGAGAGGTACTGTATTTGCCCCACAGCCCCCTGGCCAAATTTGTAGTTCTGCAGTTGCATTTCCTACTTGTTCAATAAAAACTCATCAACACATCTTAAAACAGGAATACTAAAGACTTGTAGCAAACTAGCCAGGAACAGTCTCTAGACCAGGAAATAATAAAAATGTACAAGTCATTTATAGGCTGTTCGTGGAGAGAGCCATCACTGAATACATTATTTGCTGCATGTTGTTCACTCAGGTCTAAATATACATGGAGCTTGCCACCTGGTATAAAGAAAGATGAGTACTGCTCCAATACAGTCAGTCGACTAAACTAGGGTGGGATTTTTAAAATTGCCAAACATTGTCCTAAATTTCCTCCCACTGAAGTCAGTGGGCATTTTTCCATTGATATCAATGGGAGCGGGGTTAGGCTAACCTTGATCACATCTGAAAAATCCCATCCCTAGTTTTGAAGAACCTGGGCAATGGAAATATAATCTGTGCTTCTTATTGATGTAATTGTTTTTCGGGCTCCTTCGTGCCACATATGATATAGCATTGCATTTTAGCATTGCAATGTCGAAGGTACGGTGCTTGATACCTTCACTCGCTTATGGCTTTTTTTATATTCTAGAAAGCAGCAGAATTTTTAAACTGGATGGGGTAGCGGGATGGGACCTTTCCAAGTCTTTGCACTGCTTTAGTTGACTGATCTTTCTTCAAAATATTTGTTATCACCTGCTCTTGCTGGGTGTCTGCTAAGTTGCAAAGTTAGCTGCAGTGTAGTGTTCAGAATTGATGTAGATCTAAACTTGAGCAGTTGTTTGGGTTACACCGATCATTGATCTTTCAGAAAAACAAGGCTAACACGAATTTAATGGCCATGTGTCAGCACCACAATTTGAATCACTTGTGTCATTTGTTCAAACTTCCAATAAAAAGGCCAAGAACTGAATGATCTGCACCTGAGAAGTGGACACCAAACGTCACTGAGATCTGACTAGGCAAAAGGTCTTCCTTGAATGGTTTGCACGCCTTCCACAGAGGGAGAGAAGATGATCCAATGCATAGGGTACTAGCTTAGCCTAGCTTGTGGGATGCCTGGGTTCAGTTCCCTCCTGTGCCACATGCATCCTGTCTGAGCTTGGATAAGTCATTTAGTCTCTCTGTGCTTCAGTTCCCTATCTGTAAAATGGGAATAATAGCACTTCCCTTCTTCAGAGGGGTGTTATCAGGATAAATACATTAAAGATTGTGAGGTGTTTGGCTAGTCCAGTGATTTGGGGTGGGGGTGTTTATAAGTACTGTAGATAGAAAAAGCACGGAGTATCAGATGTCTCTGTGGCACAGTTTCCAACCCCACAGAGAGCTCACTACAGAATTGGGATGGGGGGGGCTAATGCAAGAGGGGGGATTGCACAATACCCTCCAGCAGAGTGTCCACAGATGTTGCCACTCTTATTAGGAGAGGGATCAGTGTAGGATTAATTCTGGTAAAGTTTTGGGGGAGTATTTCAATTGCCTTGGCTAAGCTTTGGTTTTCCTTCTTTATTGAAATTTTCTTGTATGCGTTGGCATCCTGGCTCTCCCTATGGTGGTAGTCTTACAAAAGCCAGGAAAGGCTGTGAATGGTGGCCTGCGTACACATGTTGGGTGAAATCCTGACCCCCATAATGGCAAAACTCCCACTGACTTCAGTGGGACGAGTATTTCACTCTTTGAGTCTGTTGCAATAGTTACCATAGCGTTCTGTGTACTAACCAGTATGAACAGTGGCTCCTAGCATCCCATCTTGTCCAAGTGCTTCCAAGGCATATTGCACCACAGTGGCAGGTCTGGTGTGGATCCGTATGCTTTATGTTGATCCATGGCTTGTATTGTTAATATGCTGGGCATTTCTCCTTCTGTCTTTGCAGTTAACAAGTATGTGGTCAAAGTGTTTACCGGAGACATTAGCGGCAGTGGAACAGATGCTGATGTCTTCATTAATATCTTTGGCGAGAATGGAGACACAGGTATTCAAATGCAAATCATTTCCTGAAATACTTTTTCCTGCTCTGCCCTAGGCGAGCCTGATATCTGAACAACAAACAGCACAATCTGGAAAATGCAAAATGATTTGGCTCCGTGAAAGGACAACCAAGGGCCTGTCTAGTTTAGGATTTTTCAGACCCATAATTTTCAGCAGGTGCAACAGCAGAACAAGGGTCAGGCTTTTCTACCGCTGTGTCATCTAACACAAAAATTCCTGGTATAGACACTCGGGCATAGACCAATTCAACAGGGAAACAATTCACTAAAATATCTGATGTTAATGTGATACCCATACATGAAGGGAAAGCAAAATATTGGCAATCCCTTCTGGGAAGCTGAGAGAAGAATTTTGTCCACACATATTATTTCAAACTTTAATTGTGGACTATGATTGAATCTCTGTCCATTTAAAGTGTGATCGTGTCACCATTTGTATCACCATTTAATTCAAATCAGCTGATAAGCTGCATTTATTTTATGAAACAGAGGCTGTAGCAAAACATGATAGTATGCACTTGATTTTAGTAAACAGTATGTTTCATCTATAAGATCAGAATAATAACTAGAGATGGGCCCAAACCAAACCCACCCTTACAGAAAAGTCTTCAAGACTTCAGTAAAAAAATGAAGTCCTTTCTATAGTTTAACTATCCTATAGAATTTAATAGAGAATGATATAACTTCTCTTGCATTCTGTGAAATGGTTCATAAACATCTGTTGACAGGATTTCATTCCCTATTAAATTCGATGGGCTTTTAGAGTAATTAATGTAGTACACTATTGGTTTTATCCCTGTTCAATTCTTTAACACTTTTCCATAAAAACAAACTCCTTTGAGTTCACAGGTGTTCAAAATCCAAACCTGGATCCTAATTTTGCAAATAACTCCTCTCTTTATAGTGGTCTGGAACAAAATCCAGGATCCAAATGCCCCTGAGCTTTGAGACATAGTAAATCTGGAATTCTGCAGCTTGTATCTACCCCTAAAAGTATTTTAAATGGTTGGATAGATTTTTAAAAGCAGAACTGTTTGAAATGTTGCAATAGAGAAAATAAAAGAGATGCCCACCCATCTATTTTTGGAAACTTCTGAGTGATGTAAGTAACTGCTGTAGGGCGACCTTGCCTGGAGAAGCCTCCTACAGCAAGTCATTACATGACAGGTGTGTCTGCCTCAGTTTCCCTTTCACACAGGCTCGCTTAAGTATTACCCCTCCTTAGGGCCAGTTAATTACCAAAACATAGAGTAAATAATGCTAAGTAAGAGTCCCAACTATAGTTTACTTCTCACACTCACTGTTTATAGTCCTTAAAACCCAGTTCTTCCCCGTGGGAATCCCTCCAGCCTCTCTGCTGGGAGTCCTTCCATACCATACTGCAGTATCTTCTGCCACACCTGGGCTCTTCATCACACGCCTCCTGTCCTTTTACCAGAAGGGCCACCACCTCTCAGCCCAGGTGGGGTGTAGCCTCACACTTCCCAGTGGGAACTCTCCCTGCTGCTCTGCTGGGAGCCCTTCAGCCATCTGGCTCCAGCTCAGGCATGTCCACTGGTAAGTCACTGCTCCCCTGCCGTCACCCCTCTCTGGTCCTTGGCTCCAGCTCTCCGACGTGAAAGCCAGAAGTCAACTCCCTGTGCTGTTCTCCTGCCTCCAGCCCTGGCTTGGGGAGATCAGCCAGCAAACCCCACTTGCTACTCTCCTGCTTTTTTGTGTTCTGAAGGAATGGTGCTTTGTCACTGGATTATAAAGTTCCCTGTCTTCTACTGTCTGCGCTTTATAGAAGCAGTGCTTTGGGACTGGTTGATTTAGTCATAACAGTAGCATTGCTAGACAGAGATTTTTTTTAATGCATAAATATGTACTGATTCCTTCACCAACTTTTTTCCATCTCATTCACCTTTCCCTTTGCTGTTGTTTTGCTTAGGGGAGAGGAGACTGGACAATGACAAGGACAACTTTGAAAAGGGAGCAGAGGACAAGTTCACCCTTGATGCTCCAAATTTGGGAAAGTTACGGAAAATTACCATAGGCCATAATAACAAGGGTGGCTCTGCTGGCTGGTTCCTTGACAAGGTTAGTTATTCCATAGGAGACAGTTAGTTAGGGCTGAACTGGGACCAAAAAGTCTAACTTTTCATCTGCTCACTGCTTCGATACCAACAGTCCCAAATACTCACTGGTAATATGGTCATTCAAGTTTTTTGTTACTCAGAAAGATGTGGGTCAAGCACTCAACATTCAAAGCTAATAACCACACCAAAATCTTCTGAGATAATTGATTTTTAAAACTGCAAATCTGGTGTTGACGATGGTATGTGAAGGGCGAGTGCAAGTGTTATAGCAGAAACTTCTCTTACCTGCCCTGCCAGTCAATTCAGTCATGTCCTGCAACACTCTAGTTTTGAGCCTGCTCTAAATAGTTGGTCCAGTAAAAGATATCACCTCACCCACCTTGTCCCTCTAATATCTTGGGACCGACACAGCTATAACATTGCATATATTCTAAATAGAGGTGCTCAAGCAAGTGACCAAAAATCAGAGACACTGACTTTCTGAGTGCCCAGGGGATGCTTGACCCCCACTCTGCCCCAGGCCTTGCCCCCACTCCACCCCTTCCTCCAAGCCCCCACCCCTGCCCCACCTCTTCCTGCCCTTGCCTCTTCCCTCCCGCCCCAGCTGATCACCAGTGGGTGGGAGGCGCTGTGGGGGAGGGGCAGCAGCTGATAAGTGGGGCCCGCCGGCGGGTAGGAGGTGCTGAGGGGGAGGGGGAGGACCTGATTGGCAGGGTTGACAGTGGGTGCTCAGCACCCACTATTTTTTCCCATGGGTGCTCCAGCCCCAGAGCACTCATGGAGTCGGCGTCTATGCCAAAAATGGGGACCAGGTTGTAACTCACCAGTGACTTGACCTAAGTCAGTGTTTGGGCCCTGGACTGCAGAGGTGTAAGTACTCTGCACCTTCTAACATCAACCCTCCCCATCCTCTGCTCTCCTCACTCATTCAGTGAAAGAGAGACAAAGAAAGGCCTGTTAATGTGATTCACCTTTGTGGCAAACACTTATTTTTTTACAGGCCGGTGCAAGGTCCATGCACCACTGAGCTCCCATATAATCCCTCAAAATAAATTTAATGGTACAAGGGCACTCTATAGAGAGTATACAGTTTAGTGTGTCTTGTTTCTATGAAAACGGTTGGTGCCACCGGACTCCTCGTTGTTTTTATGATTCTACGATCATTTGCATGGTAAATGAAGGGGGGTTTAAATGGGCTACTAACTTTTCTCTGTGTCCGTTAATGTGCTCACTGCTTTTACTCTGCATGACTGCAGCTCACCACCTTCTTTGTGCATCCAAAGGGCCTCTCATTAACAGTTCTCCTTGCAAGTCCCTGTTTGATTTCTTTCCTCTTCAGCCGCAAACTCTCACTGAAGTTAATGGCAAATCTGTCATTTGGAGCATTTGTGATTAGGGGCCCAGCAAATGAGTCAAATTGCTGGACCTCTTACAATACAGAAAACTTACCCATGCAGTAAGTATACCACATCTGGGCAGATTAACCGAAATTGCCCATGCTATTTCAGAGCGCTTTTATCACAAGTGGGTCCAACGACCACAGAGCACAACATAGGTACCATTCTAAAAGGTGAGCTGCAGTCAGTGGGAATTGTAGACTCCCATGTCAGAAAACCATGTGGAATGATCCATGTTTTGCATGCAGATCCACCCTGATTTATTTTCAGTAATTCCAGGCATAGCTATAATCCTTGTGTAGGAGATCTTCAAGGAACACCCCTTGTAGGTGCTGCAGGACATGGTGTTGTGATTCAACAGATGGCACATTTCCTGCTGAGTTATTACTGAACCAGCTCCCCAAAATGATGTTAGCTCTGTACTAGATGTTGTCATTGTTCAGATGAGATGCAAAACCACGGTTATAATCTGGAGATTATTGTATCTAAAGAAAGGTCCTGATTAGCACCAAAATTATGTGGTAATGAATATCATAGTAATTTGTCCTAAACCAAATTTTATAACTCACACCATTCACCCTTGAAACTTTTTGTATGTTTAGTTCAATTATGCACTGACTAAGTAGTTCATCTACCCAAACATGATCCAGTGATAACAGCACAGGTTACTTAAATGCTTGTTTAACAACTTGCAAAATAATTACCTTGATATCTGGGTGATATGAATCATTCCCACATCTTACAATAATATGCACCATTTTGGAAACATGGACAGACATAAAACACAAAGAAATATAGAGGAAACATTTTTTAATAAAATAGCTGTGTCGTCTTTCAAAGCTTCACCAGCACAACCTTATCTGTTGTCGTTTGCATTGTGATCATGCCCAGAGTCCCCCAGCTGTGCATACCCAGAGACAGCCCCTTCCCTGTAGCGCTAACAATCTAAGTAGACTAGACAGCCAAAGAGTGGGGAAGAGGAAGTATTATTCCCAAATTTGCAGATTAAGCCATTTGCCCAAGGTCACACAGGAAGCGTCTGGAAGAACTGGGACTAGAGATAGATCTCCTACGTGTCAATTCAGTGCCTTGACCTTAAGACCAATTTTGCTGTCTGTCTGACTTTGCCTTTATCTTGGGATCTTGTTGTATGGTTCACTCCAGTTAGCTGTCTCTCCCCACTGCAAGGATTGCAAAAAGACTGTTTTTCAAAGCTGGCTTGCACTAGTTATTAATATCATTTTATTTGTTACGTGCCAGCAATGTTTTTGTGTCCTGTCAACTTGACAGAGTTAAGAGTCTCAAATCACAAGCTCATTCTAATTCAAGATGCAGAAGCTAGGCAGCCCTTTCATCCATTTGTTGCTGGCTCTAGGGGTAGTCCAGCAGAGTGCCAAGTTTCTCCATCTTGGGGGTGCTCGGGCTTTGTAGGATTGAGCCCTTGGAGAAGAAAGTTAAAGGATAGAAGGTGAAATGAGACAATAGTGATCCCAGTTTGATCAAGTCATTTCTTAGAATGGCACTGCAGAGTGTTTTAGAACAGAAGATAAACACTAATCTAACTCACTCAGAGTTGAAACTCCTGGTATTCTCCTATTAGACAATAAAAGGTTAAAGAGTATTTAGATAACTTGAATATATTGACATCAGCAGGTCCTGATGAATGCACCCTAGAGTGCTGAAGGAATCAGTGCCTGAACCATTGGCAAAAAGGCAATTACTGTACTATATCGGGTTGTATTACTAGTAATATCATGTGTAAAACAAGTCAGATAATTATTCTGCCCTACTTAGCAGTGCTTAGGTCTAAAGCATGTGAAAGTTCAGAGGAGATTGAGAAAGAAGATTAAAGATCTGGAAAATAAGAGCTGTGAGTAAAAAGTTAAGTGAATTCAGCAAGTTTTCTTTGGAGACAAGCAGACCAAAGAAAGACAGGGTTAACTGCCTGCAGATGTGTGAACAGATCTTGTAAAGGGGTCAGGAATCAATTATTTTTCCTACTCAGCAAGGACAGAATGGGAAGCTCCTCGTTGTAGGGAAGAGGTAAAATGTAGGTTCAATACCAGAAAATGAGCAGCGACCATGCCGCCACTGGACCAAGCTCTTAAAGGAGGTTTGGGAATTATTTTCACTGGAAACACTCAAAGACAGGCTAGACCACGCTCCTCTTTGTGAGAGATGATTTAGGGGTAATGAATTCTGAATTCAGTTTTGCACATTTACGGGGAGCTGGACGAATCGACCCAGGAGAGTTTCTTTTGGACCCTGCTGAAAATTGTTTAAATCGGTCCAGATCCAAAGCCAATGGAATTCAGTAACTTCCTTGTTACTATAGCTGAAAAGGTCTGTTTACCCAGGAACATCAAAGCAAAGAACTGAAGCATGCACTTGCAGTTCTAGCATAAAGGCGACTCCAACTGGAGTCCTTCCTACTGTATTGAGTGGAGATCTGAGTCCACCATGTTTACCTCAAGCTCAGCTAAGACTGGAGTGTGTGTTTGTTAAATCTGTGTCAGATGGTGCTTGCTTGAAGGAGTGCGTGAAGGCTTGGATGCTCTTGAGGCTAAGCCATAGGACTAGGGGTTGAGGCTCTTTGGTTCTATTCCTCACTCTGCCACTGATTCTTTGAGAATTTGGGTCATTCAATCACATCTCACTCTCCTCAACTTTAAAATAGAGATAATACTTCCCATACACACAGGTGTATTGGAAAGCTTAGATGAGGGTTTGTAAAAGTGCTGCAACTTTCTCAGATGGAAGGCAGTACGTAGGTTATATGTATGTGTTGTGTGTGTGTGTACATATATATATTGCACATATAAAAACTATGTTAAAAGAGCAATAAGGTTGCAAAGTCAAGTAGTCAAAAGTTAGGAAAAGTCAGAATTAAAGTTGCCTGTGCAACCTTAATTCTGCCCTCATGTGTGTATGCATTATGATACAGGCCTTAATTACATGGTCACATGCTATTTTTTCCACCAGACCCCTGTCTCTTTCATTGCACAGGATGGACAGTGCTCAGTTAATGACCAGCTGTTCAATATTTTGTTTTATCCTCATTGTCACTATTCAAACCCTGCTCTTTATACAGAATTATTAATTTCCGCTGGGGCTATTCTGTGACGTTCATCACTATAATATCTGAGTGCTTCACAAATGTTAATACATTTATCTTCACAACACCCCAGTGAGGCAAGGGAGTGCTGTTATCCCTATTTTACCACTAGGCAATCGAGAAGGGAGATTAAGGTCAAAAGTGTCCACTACTTTTGGGTACCCAATTTTAGATGCCTAGGGCCTGATTTTTCAGAGTCCTTAGCATAATATAGCACTTACATCTTCAAAGCACAGCTTCCATGGATTTCAAAGGCAGCTTTGAGTGCTCAGCACTGCTGCAAACCAGATTCTAGTTGGGCACCCAGAAAATGAGGAACACACAATTAGTGGCCGTTGGTTAAAATGATTTCCTCAGCATCACACAGGAACTCTGTGGCAGAGGCAGAGAAAAAGTCCAGTTCTCCAGGGAAGCATTCAACTGCCTTAACCATGAGACCACCCTTTCTCATCCTGCAATCCTCTGCCTCATTTGCTATATACCTTCCAACTTCTACAGCAACTGGGGCAGGGGTCCTGCAGACAATGGCCTCCTTTACTAAGCAGCCCCAATTCATCCCCAGGAGCTGTGGCAACTGATATTGTGCAAAGTCTTATAACTTGGCCAAATTTGGATGTTTTTTCATGGGCATAGCAAAAGGCGCATTCCTGACACAAAGGTCATACACCCCTGCCAAATTGCGACCCCTTCCACCAAAGCATGGCGTCACTAGAATTCCCCATCAAAATGGTGGTAAGAATATTTTTAAATGGCAAAATAATGTATTTTCCCTATTCTCTGAAACAGCTGAGCCATTTTTTTGCTGAAACTTCAAAGGAAAAGAAAAAGAACGAGCCTTTGTCAGACACGCAGCATAGAAAATTTCAGCCCAAACAGTTAAAATTTTGACAAAGTTATAAACAACTGAAAACATGGTTTTATAATGGCAAGCTTAACTATAGGCATCCCTACCTCTCCTGCCTGTAAAAGAAGTAAAGAAATAGTTTATAAATTCACCACAACCTCATCTGGTGTTGACTTCCTGATTTATACCCGTTGAGGATCTGACCTAGTATTTTTGAAGCCTGGGTACCATGACTAGAAATGCAAGTGTTATCTCAATCTTTAGTATTGTTCCTGGGGTCTAAACCAAAGTTTGCCATTTAAACTGCCCAATGGGAACAGAGAAAATGAAGAACAGAGCCCTGGGGAATCCCTCTGATCAGTGGGAACAGACTACAGGAAAAGGAGCATGATTAGGATACTATAAATAGTCCCTGCATGACATAGACTTTAGAGCCACTTTGTTTAGGTCAATGGTGGCACAGACACTGGGGAGGTGACAAGGGGCAGCCCAAAAAACTAGCCCTCCCCTTTGCAGCAGTAATCAGTAAGATAGTTGTGAACATAAACGAAGCAGTTTCCTGAGCTGTGAGCTTGACATGAAATCTAGCTGGAACGTAAGCCGCCCCAAGTTCGAAGGTGCAGGGTAAAACATAACAGAATTTGTTTTTCTCCTTGTGCTGTTTTTCCCAAAGTGTTCCATGATCTAATAAAGGAAGCTTTGTCAGACCCAGACACACACATTAAACATCTCTGGTCATTCCTCTCACACTTCCTAAGTTGTGGATGTTGTTGTCTAGTTGTTTATGCTCAGAGTGAGCTTGTCAGCTCTAAATATAAAATGAAATGTGAATAAAGAGCTTGAAGAGAAGCATAAGAAAAGTACTAATTTATAAGAGATGGCTCCAAACTATTGCTACTCCTATCATGACTGCTACTGGGCACTGCTATTAGAGACACCCCCAGTCCACATGTACCTTAATGGAGCCGTCTCTTTTAGATCCAGTGCCCAGCTGCTGCTTGATTTCCCAGCATGCATTACCACCCAAACTCTGGAGACAAGCTCCATTCCGGGATTGACTACATGCCATTAGAACCGGAGGCAGCTGGCACTACCAGCTACAACCAAAGTCTTAGAGCAGGGGTGGGTACACTTTTTGACCTGAGGTCCACACCTTGGTATGGAAATTGTATGGCGGGCTGGCTGGGGCAGGGGATTGGGGCGCATGGGGGGGATGAGGGCTCCGGATGGGGGTGCAGACTCTGGGGTGGGACTGAGGCTGCGGGGTTTGGGGTACAGAAGGGTGCTCCAGGCGGGGTTGGAGAGGTTCGGAGGGCGGGAGGGGGCTCTCAGCTGTGGCAGGGGATTGGGATGGGGCTTTGGGCTGGGATCAAAGGGTTTGGAGGGCAATCAGGGCTGAGGCGGGGGGGTTGGGCTGCAGGGTGGCTCAGGGGTGCAGGATCTGGGTGACACTTACCTGAAGCGGCTCCTGGAAACAGCGGGCCGTCCCCCCTCTGACTCCCAAGCAGAGGTGAGACCATGTCACTCTGCGTGCTGCCCCATACGCAGGCATCACCCCCTCAGCTCCCATTGGCCATAGTTCCTAGCCAATGGGAGCTGCAGAGCTGGTGCTTGGGGCGGGGGCAGTGTGTGGAGCCCCTGACTGCTCCTGCTTCTGGGAGCTGTGCGGAGCTGCTGCACGCGCAGAGTGGAGCAAGACAAGCCCACGATCCCACTCCCTGGCTGGAGCACTGGAGCAGAGGAACTCAAAGGCTGGATTAAAAGGGTGTGGCCCGCGGGCTGTATTTTGCCCACCCCTGTTTTAGATGAATGATAAGGTTGGGAATCACTGGTGTCTGGATTTTGGAATAAATAGTTCTCAGACTCTCTCCCTCTGGCCTTGAAGGCTGAGGGAAATACAACAAGAACAGTCTAGCCTGGAGAGCAAATCTTATTTACTGAAGACATTCACCAGCAACAGGAATGGAGATTCAGATTTTTCATGTCTAGCAGAAAATCTATTATCCTCTAATGGTATAAAACATTGCAGTAGTAATGGTATAATGGTATAAAACATTTATAGTAATGGTAGTAGTAATGGTATAAAACATTTCCTAGTCAACTATGGAAATCTACAAATGTTTTGGAACAAAGGATATAGAAATTGTCATATCTGATCAGATTAAGGGTTTGTCTAGTCTAGTATCCTGCCTCTGGTAGTACCACATGCTTCTGAAGAAGGTCAAGAAACTGCAAAATTGGTAAGAACAGCCTTTCTGGCCACATAGGGGAAGTTCTGTCCTTGGCTTATCAACGTAGAACGTATTTAGTGGGCCAGGAAGCCAAGTCCTGCCTAACTCATGGAGGATAGGTCCATCAGTGACTATTAGCCAGGATGGGCAGAGATGCAAAACCGTGCTCTGAAGTGTTCCTATCCTCTGTTTGCAAGAGGCTAGGAATGAGTGACAGGAGATGGATCATTTGATGATTACCTGTTCTGTTCATTCCCTTTGAAGCACCTGGCATTGGGCAATGTCAGAAGACAGGATACTGGGCTAGATGGACCTTTGGTCTGACATAGTATGGCTGTTCTTATGATCTAACTAGCAGCTGTTTCTGCTCTAGGTTCACTGCCCCCATTGCAGAGGGAAGGTGCAGAACTGTGAAAGGGGGAAGCTGGTAGTTCAATAATGGAGTCATTGGGTGAAATTCTCTGGCCTGTGTTATGCAGGAGGTCAGATTAGGTCGAATGGTCCCTTGTGGCCTTAAAATCTATGAAAAAAATCTTTGAAAAAGGTGTCGTCATGGGGCTACCAGTTTAGCTGCCATCCAGACTAAGGATAGAGAGAAGGCAGCCAGCGGAGTCCAGAGAGGAGTAAAGCAGGCCAGCCAGATGGTCCTGCTGTCGAAGGTAGCTGGGAGCTCCAGTAGGGGGCAGATTCTGACAAAGTTCACTAGGCAAAATAGCCGCATTAAAAGGTGACGTATGTGCTGACTGTCTGCAACTCTCTGTCAGCCAAAATTGTGGAGAGGACGGTTTCATCTTGTTCTCCAATAAATGTATTTGTAAGTCAGGTAAGACAGAATGGGCAACTCAAATGCTGCATCTCCCCTGCACTCTTTGATCTGCTCTCCATGTAGCACCGCCCTTCGCTTTAGCTTCACGTTGGTCACAAACTGTCTCCTCTTCTCCTAGGTGATCATCGAAGACATTGGCAATAAATCTGTGTACGAATTCCCAGTTGGTCGCTGGTTTGCGTTAGATGAAGATGATGGGAAAATCCAGCGGGACATTCTCGTGGGAGGAAGTGAGGCCACAGGTAAAGGCAGTGGGCCTGATTCTGGGATTGGGGGCAAGGAGAACTGGGGAGCGAGCAAAGGTTTAAATAGCACTAAAATGAGATCCAATAAGTGGAGCATGGGAAGTGAATGTCGACCTCCAACATGGTCATAAGGGGCAGGTCACCCACATAGCTGGGTTAGGGTTGGAGAGGCAGATATAGAGAGGCAGAGTCCACTTCTTCATGGTCCTTGGACCGCAGGGACCTGTGCTGTGTGGAGATCTCTAGCCATGCCCCATTTAGAAGTTAACATGCCATGTTTGTGATTCATCATGGAGACCTGCTGTGGACCAGACATCTGTGACATGCCAGTCCTCCAGTGCCCAGCTCACCAACATAGCAGATGCATGACATGTCCATTGATGTAGGTCAGGAAGCACCTGCATCAGCAGGCTCCAGGCTGATGGCTCATGGAAGAAGGATCCAGTGAATGCGTTAACATGTCGACTGTCAGCCTTCAGAATGTGGGTTACCAGTGCCAAATGGCTTAATTATTTATCTGAGTAACTGATGAAAAAGCTTCCAATGTGCTGCTCATCGATCAATTTTATGCTTGATACTATTGCTGGGGAAGCATAATCTCCTTTTACAATGCACTATGTTCAATTCCAAAGTCTAATATTGACTTTATGATTGTCTAACTTAATTAGAACAGACAGACAAATGCTTTCTCATTGTTTGAGGAAATCTGAGCTCCTATGGTTTGATAAAGATGCTCCACTTGCATAGAACATGCCAACATACAAATATTAATGTAACTTTTGAAAAGACATGACTGTTTATAAAACATCAAGTTCTGAAGTCCCTACTTAAGCAAAAATCACCATTGAAGTTTGAGTTAGTTAATCTGAGCAAAGGCTGCAAGGCTGGACCCAAAATATTTATATGTGCACCTTGGAACATTCTTATGGTAGTAGGAATGTTTCCTTACTTATTAATGGAACATATATGTGGGAGCCAGGAGTGGCTAACTTCTAATAATCCCAGCTGTGCCATCGACCCTGTCCGTGACATCGACGTCTCTAAGGCGAGATTTTCAGATTTTTTTCAATGGACATGGAAATTGCCGTGCTGGATCAGACCAGTGGTTCATCTAGTTCTGTATCCTGGAGCTTATTTTCAGTGGCACTGAAGATCTACAGGTCCACTTCACTTTACTTAGAACTTCTGGTGCTCAGCTCCTCTGAAAAGCAGGTCTCTCTTACTTAGGTGATTAAATATGGGTCTAGGCACTTAACGTTAGGCACCCACGTTTGAAAAGTTGGTGTTGACAGCTATGCCTCAGTCTCCTAGCTCTTAAAGTGGAGTAATCTCTGTGACTACCTTGTGAAATGTAATGCAGAACACTCTGAAGATATTACATATGTGTTCAGTATTTTTCATTTAATTTAATAGAAAAAGCAAGAATGTCAGAACCACTGAACTTCAGCTAAGGGTTCTTTCTTTCTGGGACCTTGTAGTAGAGAGGCTATCACCCTATGTGTACTCCTGCTGAAATATATGAAGTTATATAAGCTTTAGCTGTGAGTTTCTCTGAACACTCCATAGCATGAAAAAACAATCATATTTATAGTGCACTGCATGGTGGTTGAAAACAAAACACCCCGCAGGAAATCAATGCAGCTATGAACCACATTCTATGTCATGTCAAAAATTGTTACTTTCACTTTTTTTTTCTTTCTAACTGACTCTCATTCCTTTGTGAACCCCTCAGGTATTGTTTACAATGTTGCTGTAATGACAGGGGATGTCAGAGGGGCTGGCACTAACTCCAAGGTCCACATAATCCTGCATGGCTCTAAAGGTTTAAAGAACAGTGGGAAGATTTTCTTGGAAGGAGGTGAATTTGAACGCGCCAGGACAGATCTATTTAACATTGAGATAGCAGCTCTTCTCAGCCCCCTGAGCAGAGTTACAATTGGGCATGATAACTGCGGTGTCAGTTCTGGCTGGTTTTGTGAGAAGGTGAGAACAGGTCAAAGTCTTTAGGCAACTCTCAAATTATTTCTCATTTGCAGTCTGCCCTGGACAACCAAATCAGTTTTAAAATTCTACTTTTATTTAGATTACAATATCTCCAGTGTATTAAGTCAATATTATGCATAATGCATGCTATGAGACTGATTGCCACTAATATATGTTAGATGCATAAATCAATCCCTCATTAATTGGGTCAATTGCTCATTTGCTGTCACAAAGAGAGAGAGTATTTTCTGCTCAGCACAGAAGCACTGTTAGATGCTTGCATAATGCGTATTGAAGAAATGCAATTTTGTGTTGTATTCAGAGCTTCTAAGTTAAGATCCAGATTCAAACTTGCCCGATGTTTAGGGGTTGTTGTGATCTTGGGTTTTGGGTGGGTCCAGAACAGGGAAAGGGGTCAACCACATCACTTTATTAGGGGTCCAAATTTGGGCTTTTCAGATCTATGGGTTTGTGTCTATGCCCATCTCTAACTGTGTTCTGCCATGAGATTGTCAGCTCTTAATCTAGTTTGCCAATAAAGGGACAACTTTCCCTAGGTGATGGAAGGCCATGTGATTTCTCTGGGAAGTGATGTAGTTTAGCAGTGGAGACACCTGAATCATTTGCATAACTTGGGTCTCCTGCCAATCATTGAAAAATGTGGCTGCCTAACCCTCAGTCCACTTGGGCTGTTGAATTGAAAATGAAAGATGCATGCAACAGGCCCCTGTCATTGACTTCAGTGGCTCCTGGTACATCCTGCAACCCCCACTTCTCAAGCCCATGTCTTTGGAGGATGAGCAATTGACCCTTTTCTCCTTCCAGACTCTACAGTGGTGTTTGGCCTCTGCTTGGTAGCCACATGTCAATACACCCCAAGAAGAATCTTCTGGGGGAGTAGGAGGGCAGAAACCATTTGTTGCACTCATAATTGGACAAGAAACAGCCTGTTGTTTTTTTCTGATGACTTCCCAAAGAGCCTAACTTTTCACAGAGGACTCACAACTCCTTGCTCAGTTGTTACCTTAGCTGTGGCAGGTTTCAGACACCTCTAATTTGGGCTGCTAGTGAAAGGAACTGGATAACTGGACTTTCTTTCCTTGACTTCTTTTCCTAGGTGGTGGTTTATTGCCCATTCACTGGCATTGAACAAACCTTTCTTTGTGGAAAATGGCTGGATGAAGATGAAGGAGATGGACTGATAGAACGGGAGCTCTATGAAATGGTCTCTTTGCGCCAGAAGAGACTAAAAAGTATGTATAGTGGCAGATAGGGCACAAGCAGATTCCTTCTACCCTCAAACTTGGATGCTACCTATCCTGACACAATACAGGTAGACTGTTCTGCAAGGCAGAGGCCTAGGTAATGCAGTGATCAAAGCTCTCAGTCTTGCTTTAATTCCAGTTTGAGACATTGAGATGGACATGGGTTTGGGGGTTTCAAGAAATTAAACTTTTAAAATATCGTAAAGGAATGCACCAGTTTCCTTATGTAGAAGAATTATGGGCTTCTCAGGTTGGGTCACTGGCCATGAAAAGAGTCCCTATAGCACCTTTACACTGTAAGCATGTTAGATCTAGAGTTGTTCTCCCTATAATATTAAAACCTGATCTGCTAGTGAAGCTGAATACCCTCCCCAACTCCCACCCCAGGGCATCCTAAAAAAATGGAAAAGAGGAAAAATAAAAGAAGCAACCATTGTTGTTGATTTTACACAGCTTGCAAACCTTATTTTTCACTTAGGGTGGGTAGGACAGGAGTAAAAAGTCCAATAGTATTTTGTCATCTTGACCAACTGCAGAATGTGCCTCTCCAGGTAGCAAAGTTAAGCATTTGATCCCCCTGCATTAGAGGGAGGCATGCTCAAAGGCATTTGGCTCAGTGTGCCATTCCATCTAGCAGAGGGCAATATGGTAGCAACGTGGTTCAAGACCTGTTTGGTGTCTTTGCAGCAAGAAGGGAGTTCCTACTATTTCGTCCTCATTAGAATGTACATGTAAGCAAAACATTTTAATTAACAAAATAGATGCTATTTAATCAGGATGTCTCCGTGGATTCCAGTTTGTCCTGTTTAAGCAGCAGTTTCATTTAAACTAAGTTTATCTAAATGTTATTTAATGTTATCGTCGCATTATGTCTCTGACGCAGTCCATTCAACTAAAGCATTTATGACCTTTAACTGCCATATTATCAACTCTGATTGTTATTGACAGGGTAATTCCCTGGTTGCTATTGTATGCGAGATGGGCAGAGAACATTAGCCTTGAGAAATCTGTGCCCTTTAAATGCCACATTAAAGAATTGTAGAAGCTGAAGATGGGGAAAACCTCTTATGTCATCCAGCCCATCAGCTTGCCAGTGCAGAATTGTTCCCTACTGTACATTTATTGGAGTATTGTTCAAACTCATTTTAAATGTCCACAGAGACAAGTCTGCCTGCACTGCTTTTGGAAGAGTTTTCCACAGACTAATAGATCTCACTGTTAGGAAGCTTTTCTTGCTGTACAACCAAAAATTTTCCTTCCTTAATTTTATTCTGGAACCCTTTGCACCAAATGATTCCTGTCTCTCTTTGGTGCTTATATCCAGAAGAATCTCTGCTTACCAAACCCTGCTTATGAGAACCTCCTTGCTATCCAAACACCCTGTGTCACTTGATGTGGAGGGAGGTTTGGACAGGAGATGAGTAGGGTAACAGCCTGAAGACTTCAGATTTATAGAGCCACTAAGATCTGCAAAGATGTGGCAAATGTTTGGGGAACTCCTAATCTCCTCTGACAGCTCCATCCAGACTCTGTGCTTGGTTCCTTCTTCTTTGACCCCTTTAGTCCCTTGGCAACCAAATAATCACTGGGTTTTGCAGTTTGTTACTGTCCAACTTTTATAAGTTCCTGGCTAATTTGCTTTTACGAATTACACCTGTGCAATGTACAACTACAGTAAGGCAAGGATCTATGCCACTCCAAGTGTTGTATACCACTGTTATACCAAAGGTAACTCAACCAATCAACACCCTTACTTTGCAGCTAATTTGTGTGCAACAATTTCATTGGTTGAGGGAGACTGCACACATGATGGATTAGATGGCCCAACTGCCACACCCATGTACCCAACTGCCACACACACAAATCAACACAAATCACCCAGCACAACCCAACTCATCTAGACACATATCGACACAATCATTTAGACAGCACAACCAGTATACACATGTAGCCCCTTATGGCAGCACACACCGCTTATTTGCCGCCTGCACAAATCCACATAACCCTCCCAGCATACCACAACCCTCATACAACGACACAACCTTCACACACTATAACCCCAAACTCACATAGTTCCTCACCACAGCGCACACCCCTCATTTGCTATCCACACAAATCAACACAACTCTCCCAGCACAACACAACCCACACACAAAACAACCCAACCACCCACACAACAGCACAACCAACACACAAAATAACCCCACACATCACTCTGAAGCCTAGATTGTCTGTTAAATCAGTGTGAAGTGATACAAACAGACACAAGCATGGCCAGGAGCTCTTTTGGTCTGTTACTGTCCAGTTTTTAAGTTCTCAGACATTTTTGGCTTTTTTACACATGACTTTACAAATTACACCAGCACAACAGCACAGGCTTTCAGCTGCTACTTATAGTTTAAAGGGAGTCACATGGTTAAATCTCCATGCAATGCATGGACACCTTATTCCTGTATGACTATAGGTACCCAATTATCTATATACCTAAGAGGATAAAAGGCCTGAATTTTCCTCATATAAATACACAGCCTCCTCTTGTCCTAGTGAAGTTATAGGAATGTTTGTACCAGCATGTTTTGATATTTTTATTTGCTGTTTTGTTTATAAAATGGTTTGAATCTTCTTTGTAGAAAATCCCTGGTCACTTTGGATCTGGACAAGTGACATTAAGAATGCAGGGACAGATGCCAGCATCTTCCTCCAGATTTACGGAGACAAGGGGAAGTCAGATGAAATGAAACTGGACAACAATTCAGACAACTTCGAATCTGGACAAACTGATAAGTTCACGGTCAGAACTTTGCATTTGTGGTGGAAGGACTTGACTGCGGTTCTCTTAGGGCGAATTTTACCCCTTTGCAGAGGGCCAGCAGCCCAATGCCTATACACCAATTAAATCCCACTTTAAGCTTTAGACAAATCCTCAGCTGATGTAAATAGGTATAATTCCATTGACTTCCATGGAGACACGAAGATTTACACCAGCTGAGGATCTGGCCCAAGTTCTTAAAATAGGGCTTATGGCTGTTCTGGCGCTGGTGACTTGAAGAAATGATTGCGTATTGATTGCGTATTGCATAGTATGTTCCCTCCAGAGCTCCGGGCTATATCCTCAGCTGACGTAAATTGGCACAGCTCCATTGACTCCAGTTCATTTGCTGCACCCATTTCTGCCAGTGGAGGAGATGGTCCATTATGCCTGCAGAGGTGAGGAACACGCACAGTACCTCCAGTGGTGCTGGGGTGCGGGGAGCTCATGGACCAACAGCTCTTGTTAGAACCTTGGGAAGAGCAGTCTATCCACATTCCGTGCAGCACTAGCCTCTTTGCGCTTGCACAAGTGTGACTGTCATGGCTATTAGTATACTTAGGAATAGTTTGTGTACAGTGCCAAAAAGTGCTCTGGGCTCTATAAAGAACAAGTAGCAGACAAGGTTCCTGTCCCAAATAGTTTATAGTCTTAACCTGGCCATGTCTCCAGTCTCCTTGGACATGTTCCTCAAAGATGTCATGTCAATATTGCCTGCAGAGTTGGGGTTGGGTAAGAGCTTCCTGTGCATGCTAGTACCCCTAATTCCTTGACATGCTTGCATTTGACTGGCTATGACACGTCCTTAAAACTTAGTTATGGGTTGTCCAGAAGAAGGTTAAAAAGCAAAGAAGTGCATATGTTTTGGAGGCTTTGTTTGTTTGTTTCCCACAGTATTCTTGTCAGCAAGTTAAGGAAGTATGGGCTGGATGAATGCACTATAAGGTGGGTAGAAAGCTGGCTAGATTGTCGGGCTCAACGGGTAGTGATCAATGGCTCCATGTCTAGTTGGCAGCCGGTATCAAGTGGAGTGCCCCAAGGGTCGGTCCTGGGGCCGGTTTTGTTCAATATCTTCATAAATGATCTGGAGGATGGTGTGGATTGCACTCTCAGCAAATTTCCGGATGATACTAAACTGGGAGGAGTGGTAGATACGCTGGAGGGGAGGGATAGGATACAGAAGGACCTAGACAAATTGGAGGATTGGGCCAAAAGAAATCTGATGAGGTTCAATAAGGATAAGTGCAGGGTCCTGCACTTAGGACGGAAGAACCCAATGCACAGCTACAGACTAGGGACCGAATGGCTAGGCAGCAGTTCTGCGGAAAAGGACCTAGGGGTGACAGTGGACGAGAAGCTGGATATGAGTCAGCAGTGTGCCCTTGTTGCCAAGAAGGCCAATGGCATTTTGGGATGTATAAGTACGGGCATAGCGAGCAGATCGAGGGACGTGATTGTTCCCCTCTATTCGACATCGGTGAGGCCTCATCTGGAGTACTGTGTCCAGTTTTGGGCCCCACACTACAAGAAGGATGTGGATAAATTGGAGAGAGTCCAGCGAAGGGCAACAAAAATGATTAGGGGTCTGGAACACATGACTTATGAGGAGAGGCTGAGGGAGCTGGGATTGTTTAGCCTGCAGAAGAGAAGAATGAGGGGGGATTTGATAGCTGCTTTCAACTACCTGAAAGGGGGTTCCAAAGAGGATGGCTCTAGACTGTTCTCAATGGTAGCAGATGACAGAACGAGGAGTAATGGTCTCAAGTTGCAGTGGGGGAGGTTTAGATTGGATATTAGGAAAAACTTTTTCACTAAGAGGGTGGTGAAACACTGGAATGCGTTACCTAGGGAGGTGGTAGAATCTCCTTCCTTAGAGGTTTTTAAGGTCAGGCTTGACAAAGCCCTGGCTGGGATGATTTAACTGGGAATTGGTCCTGCTTCGAGCAGGGGGTTGGACTAGATGACCTTCTGGGGTCCCTTCCAACCCTGATATTCTATGATTCTATGAACAGCTGTGGAGGATTCAGACAAGAATAATGCCGTGAGATGAAGGTGCTCCAAATATTATAGCTGACAGCCCTTATTCAGATGACTTATTCAGGGGACAGTGGATTCTCCTCAGTGTCCAACAGTGAACAGCTCAGGCCAATACAGGAGGATCTGGATGACCTTGTAAACTGGAGTAATAGTAATAGGATGAAATTTAATAGTGAGAAGTGTAAGGTCATGCATTTAGGGATTAACAAGAATTTTAGTTATAAACTGGGGATGCATCAATTAGAAGTAACAGAGGAGGAGAAGGACCTGGAGTATTGGTGGATCATAGGATGACTATGAGCTGCCAATGTGATATGGCTATGAAAAAAGCTAATGCGGTCTTGGGATGCATCAGGAGAGGTATTTCCAGTAGGGATAAGAAGATTTTAGAACCGTTATAAAAGGCACTGGTGAGACCTCACCTGGAATACTGTGTGCAGTTCTGGTCTCCCGTGTTTAAGAAGGATGAATTCAAACTGGAACAGGTACAGAGAAGGGCTACTAGGATGATCCAAGGAATGGAAAACTTGTCTTATGAGAGGAGACTCAAGGAGCTTGGCTTGTTTAGCCTAACTAAAAGAAGGTTGAGGGGAGATATGATTGCTCTCTATAAATATATCAGAGGAATAAATACCGGAGAGGGAGAGGAATTATTTAAGCTCAGTACCAATGTGGACACAAGAACAAATGGATATAAACTGGTCATTGGGAAGTTTAGACTTGAAATTAGACGAAGGTTTCTAATCATCAGAGGAGTGAAGTTCTGGAATAGCCTTCCAAGGGAAGCAGTGGGGGCAAAAGATTTATCTGGCTTTAAGATTAAACTCGATAAGTTTATGGAGGAGATGGTATGATGGGATAACATGGTTTTGGTAATTAAATATTCATGGTAAATAGGCCCAATGGCCTGTGATGGGATATTAGATGGGGTGGGATCTGAGTTACCCAGGAAAGAATTTTGTGTAATATCTGGCTGGTGAATCTTGCCCATATGCTCAGGGTTCAGCTGATCGCCATATTTGGGGTTGGGAAGGAATTTTCCTCCAGGGCAGATTGGAAGAGGCCCTGGAGGTTTTTTGCCTTCCTTTGTAGCATGGGGCACGGGTCACTTGCTGGAGGATTCTCTTCTCCTTGAAGTCTTTAAACCACAATTTGAGGACTTCAATAGTTCAGACATAGGTGAGAGGTCTATCGCAGGAGTGGGTGGGTGAGATTCTGTGGCCTGCATTGTGCAGGAGGTCAGACTAGATGATCATAATGATCCCTTCTGACCTTAGTATCTATGAATGATTGTCCCCACATTGGTTTCTATGCAGTCCTCCTCATCTGGAAAATGTTGGCTCTGATGTTGGGGCTCTAGGTGTGCAACACCAGGAGAACACAGTGTATGGGTGTGTGTCAGTATCCTATCTAAGGCAGAACTCCAAACTATGGCAGAAAATTCTACTCCATGCCGTGACTTCAGCGACTTTCATGACTAAGGGTTGCAGGATTCCGACCTTACGTTATTTATCATGAAAGTAAATTCACCAAGCTGTCGTTGCAGTGTAGAGAATGATACCTTTCTAACAGCATTCATTCTCAGCTCCTGTTCTTCCTCCTGTTGACCCTCATTGGAAGCTGTGGATTACAGGAGGTTTTAAAGAGCAATGTATGTGCCTTGCTGAGTTATGTAATGTGCCGTTTTGGGTATGTTTGTGTTTGTTTATGTAGATTGAGCTCCCTGATCTGGGCACATTTTATAAGCTCCGGATATGGCATGAGAAGAGGAGTCCTTTTGCTGGCTGGCATCTAGACAAGGTGAGATGATGGAAAGGCAGACTGCACCTGAAAAAGCCAAGTCCGCTTTCAATGGAGCAAGTCATCCTCTCTTGTCGCCAAGACAAGAGACATTTTACAGACAATATGCTGTGCTAATGAGCAAGCAGCTGCATTCAGTATGCTATGGTCTGATATTAGGAGTCTGAATTGGTATCTCCATTTACAAGAGTGTGTGGAGCTGCTGTGCAATGGATCAGGATCTGGGGAGTCTGCATGGAAGGTGCATGCGCTCTGCATATAGCAGAGCACAGCTCCACTGGGGCTCCCTGCATGCCTTTGTCTAGCCCAGCTGTGTGGGATACCAAGTGGAAAAGAGGGAGCATGGCTGGTGGATAGGCTGCTACAAAGGCACACTGAATATTGTCCCCTTCTGAGTAGGGGTGCGGGTGCTGCAGGAGATACCACAACTTTCCAGTGCAGTAGTAGCTAGAGAGTGACTCCTGTTGGTGTTTCATGGGTTGTGGGAGAGGATTCCTTCTCCTCTCAGCTCCATGGCAGTTCCCCTCCCACCACCCCACCCCACGCCACCCCAGTATTCAGCCCAGCCACTTTGGCTGTCGGGTTGCAAGAAAACTTACCCTCAGAAATGGGAACTGTTTCCAAGCCCTTTGTTTAATCTGAGCCGATTCCCGAGGAAGTTTTGGTGCTGTGCTCAGGTTCTGATGGCAGGAGGGGAGAGAGGAGTGCCCCTCATTGTTCCTAACTCCCGCCAAGTTAGAGGTCCTGGATTTCACATATAATTCTTTTATCACTAGCCAGTCTGAGGACTAGAAGCTAGCCCAGTCTTCATTGCAGGGGACTAAGATTTCAGTGGGGATTTGGGTCTCCTGCTACTTCATGAAGATGACACGTTGGGTAGCAGGTGCAGAAAGGAATGTGTGTAGATCAGCCCACTCTTGTAGCATTTACTGTGATAAGTAAGCCAAGGAATAGTAATGGGGCAGGAGGCCAGCGGTCTAATATTCCTGTCGAGTGCAGTCACTGCAGGAGATGAGAGGCATGGAAAATGGCAGCACCCAACAGCCTGGACTTCAGTGCCTGAAGGGTACATCCCTTCTCCCCGTTTTACACAGACAACTATATTCCCCCCTTGCCTGCATATAGATGTGCTTTCCTGGGGCTCTCAGACACATTATTTTAGGCAGCAGGACCCGCAAGCAAGTGCCTTCCCAGCCTGTTTTGGCTGACTGTTAAGAGAAAAAGATTCCTAACAGCGAGGTCTGGGAGGGTGTGACACAGTCTCCCAATGGATAATGCTGGAAGCCCCACGCTTCAAATCAGTCATTTACATCTTCAGTGAGGGAAACAGTGGGGGCTGTGCTTTAGAGGGCACCCCTGTCCTGTCTGGGGGGGATAAACGATAACCTACTAAAAAATCTTTACTCATTTCTTATTTCTCTCACTCAGCCAGCACTAGTTCTCTTTGTTACTTATCCAGCAGGAAAATGTTCTTGTGAAGAAGGGTCTAGTTTGTTTCTCCATTACTTTGACACTGAATATGATGCTGTCAGCCTTTGCCTAGGTCTGGAGGCATGGAGTTCATCCCTAAGCTTTATTCTATCAGCCAAAAAATGCAGCATGCTGTCACTAGGCCACCAGACCAGCTCTGGATCGCTTGGAAGATTGTGCCGAAGAAAACATTCATTTCACACTACAGCCATAAATAACAGTGATTCGCCATTTACCATTTAATAAGGTCACATTGTTTATTCTTTAGTATCTCTAATGCAATTGGGCTGGACTCTGCCCTCTTTCACACTGAGGAAGCCGTACATGCTTAGGCAGGTTCTAGTTGAGCTAGTAAACTGTGAAATATTACAGATCATACTAGTTCTGAAGATACATGCAGAGTTATTCATGCTTCATGAGCCTTTGCTTGCTGTCGCTTTTTCTCCTGAAGGAGGGGATGATGCCGTACTGAGGAGGAATCCCCATTTTGTCACTCTGAGGGACTCCATTCACTCTCTTCACTGCCTGCTGTGAGCAATAAGTGGGGCTGCTGTGGGAATATATCATCTTTATATCAGATGGAATGGTCTTGTCTTGCTCCCGCCAGGACACTCCCTCATTTAAGTGAGGGAGCTCTTGAGTAACCCCAGTGGGCAGCTAGGAATGTTTAGAATGGGTTCTGGAAGGTTTTGTATTCAGTCCTCCATCACAAGGGCAAGGAATACACCGTGGGGAATGATGGGATTCCAGAGGACCCTCAGCTAGTTGCCTTAAGATAATTATTGGACTCTGGGAAATGACATGTTCCCACAATAGATTTATCTCGGTGTGCCGTTCTTTGGAGCATAAGCAAATGCAGCCTCTTTGTGGAGCACCTGAAAGAATCTGGAGGTCACCAGGATTCACTAGAGCTGGTGGGACCATTTTGCACTTGACCATTTCTACATTTAGTGCAACTGAGATGTCTATCCTGGCTTCTGCCCCAGAGTCTGTGTGTTACAGTGCCTGGGTTCTGGACCATGTTGCTTCACCATAGAAACACTCAACTCAGCATGTATGAAGTCGGCAGCACCACCGAAACTATCTACTGTTGGGTTTCATACTGGCACCCATCACCATAGTTTCTGAGTGCCTCCAAGGTCAAATGAATTGGCATGGCAAGATCCCTACTGGAGTTCATGGAGTTTCCAGCTCCTCCTCTTCGCTAACAGGAAGATCTGTGTTGGGTAACTTTTTTCAGGGAGGGTGGAAGGTTGAGGATCTTTTTGCATGGGGATTGTTGTTGTAACTATCATTCTGGTCAGTCTTTATCAAACAGAGAAGTCTTGCAGCATGAATTTACGGGTAGTCAGATTCTGGGTGTCCAGTTTTCTCTGCTAGTTTGTTCCATAGCTATTTCCCTTGACCAAGAACACCTTATTTCCAGCTCTCTCACACTTCTTCCTGGCTTTGTGATCTGCATTGTCTCAGAAGACTAAAACTGCAGCTGTCTCGGCAGTTTGTAGATGATGATGTAGTCTCTAATATAACTGGGACCTAAACTACTAATAATGTTCAAGGTCCTGAACTGGAAGTGGACTCAGACTGTGAGCCAGTGGAGGGACTGAAGCACAGAGACCTAGTCTACAGAGAAGCCAGGCCTCTACATTTTATACAAGCTGGAGTCTTTGTGTTGTTTTTGTCTTCAAGTTCAGGTTCAGGTGAATTGCCGTAACCCGGCCTGGAGGTGACAAATGCATAGATTGCCAGGGCTATGTCCTTGTCTGGGAGGAAGGGGTGGCATTTCTTAGCAAGCTGGACATGGGGAAAAAATGCTTTTTGTCATGGATTCTAGGTGATCCTCTAGGGTATCACGATGTGTCAAACAAGACCCCAAGGTCCCAGATCACTTTCTGATGAATGGGGACGAAGGGGTGTGTGCCTGCAATGGGAGATGAGGACAATCTCCCAGCATGTTCTTCAACGTGTTTAACCCTGCTGACCAGCGTGACTTTGGTCTCACCTGGTTGAGTTTGAGCCTGCTACTTTTTACCCTGGAGATGATCTTTTCCAGGCTTGTGGCATCATAGCAGCAACAGGACTAGTATGCAGATGGTGCCTCCTTCCCCTGTGCCATGTGGCCTTGGGGAAAGACTGCAGAGAGCAGCCAACCAGAGATTCCAGCTGGGAGGGGCAGAAGCAGCCAAGCAGGGACCTCTGGACCTTAGACATTCAGCGCAGTTTCTATAGTTTTAACTGGACTTTCTCCTCCCTGTGCCGATTGGCTGGTTGTTCCAACCCTCCCCCTCTCTCCCTCACAGTCCCTTGACCTCAGCTCCAGTCCACATCTGTCCCCCTTACCCTCTCCTCCTCGGCCCCCTTCCTTTCCTTTTCTTTCTGTTTAGCTGATCCCCTCCTAACTAACTCCCTTTACCCCCCAAATTAGTGGAACTAATATGTTGATTATTATTATCTATTTGTATTGCCAGAGCACCTAGGAGCCCCAAGCACAGACCAGGACCCCATTGTGCCAGGTGCCGTACAAACGCAGAACACAAAAACAGAGCTGACACTCTAAGTCTAAATAGAAGACGTGAGACAACAAATGGATACAGACAGACAAATGGGGGAGTACAAGGAAACAATGAGGCAATATTGGTCAGCGTTGTAGGCAGTAGCATCAGCACACCAGCCACCTCTAACTGATGTCAAGTTTTGTGTAGGTCTTACAGCAAAGGAGAGTTTTAAGGAGATTTTGAAGGAAGATAATGAGTTAGTGGTGGGGAGCTCCTCCCAAGTGGGACGGGAAGTGCTGGAGAAAGCACAAAGATGCTTGTTTGACAGTGTAACAAATGGGCGATGGAGGCTGGCGTCATGGGCTGATTGGAGGCAGGAGTCAAACTTTCAATACTGGATGAGAGATAAAAGGTAGGGTGGGGTCAGGTCATAAAAGGCACTGAACATGAAAACAACTCGCTTATGTTTGATGTGGTAGAGCAGGGGGAGCCGGTGGAGGGATGCTAAGAGAGGGGTGACACAGTCAAAGTGATGGGCTAGAAAATGATCTTTACAGCAGCATTCTGAATGGATATGAACATAGCAAGATTGCATTTGTCCAGGCCAGAGAAAGGGCTGTTGCAGTAATCATGATACAAGGTGATGAGAGCCTGGACAAGAACTTTAGCTGTTGTGGAAGGACAGGAAAGGCTGTATTTTAGCAATGTTATGCTGAAAGAATCAGCAAGATTTAGATGTAGCCTGGATACGAGGGCTTAATGAGAGGTCCTAGTTGAAGATGACCCCCAGGTTTCAGGCATGACTGACTGGCAGAATGGTGGAGTTGTCTGTGGTGATTGAGAAAGGAGATAGCAGGGAGGGGTTCGGAGGGAAGATGAAGAGTTCTGAGATGATGGGAGCCATGTTTTAGCTATGTTTTCCCACCACCACATTGTTCACTCTGCTTCTGTTTTATACTCTTACCCTCACTCTGTGTCTTCTTGTCTATTGATATTGTAAGATCTTCAGGGCAGAGACCATCTACTACTCTGTGTTTGTACAGCACCTAGCACAATGGGGCCTCATTCTTGGTTGGCCCTGAGGCCCTATGTAATAAACACAGGTAAGTCATGTGGGTTGCACATTTGTCAATGAAACCATGTAGAAAATGTTGAGGACAGAAGTTCATGACATTTCTTATTCCATGAGGCTGCTGGGTGGGAGGTCGTCACACTGGAAGATGGGCTGGACTAACGAAGGAGGAGAAAAGCTACTCAGGGAAAATGGGATTTTTTTTCCTTCCAAATTCGGAGTATCAGTAGTACGTTAAATAGTTATCCTCGTTATTTCTTAGTAAAGATAAGCCCAAGCTGCGAAGTTTAGATGGCCTTTCAGCACTGGACATTATTTTCATCACCAAGCCACCACCCTCTCCCCATTCATATCTCTCCTACAGACTCACATCTTCATGATACATAACCCAACAATAATGATTACATTTAAACAAAAATGCCAGTCATTCCACCCAGTGTGTCTTGCCTGTTCTGCGTTTTTCTGCTTTGAACTTGCAATCTGTATGATTGCATGAATTATCTGTATGTTATCTCTATGTTGTCTGTATAGTGCTGCTGGGTGTAGTGTGAGCACATAAGAAATTCTGAATAATAATGAGCTTGATCAAAACTTTTTTCCAAGTTTTTTGGGGGAGGGCAGATGTGATTGAATCAACGGTTTTGCCTTGAGGAGAGTGGAGAAGAAAAGGAATGAAAAGGACTCAGATTTGACAGATGTTAACCTCTTTGTTCAATGTCCTAATTCTGGTGGTGCTCATATACCACAACGATGAGCATAGTACGCAAATCTGAATAGGTTCGCTAATTATTAATACTTATTCTTTCATTGCTCTGAACCTACCCTTCCTCCCCTAGCAGAGCTTATTAGGAGCTTGTCATTTTTGTTTTTAAGCCTGTGAACTCATGTGGTGTTTCGGTTTAATTAAGATAACTCTGCTGAAAACGCTGACAAAAGAGAAATATACGTTCAACTGTGGCCGTTGGCTGGATATAAATGAAGACGACAATGAGATCATCAGGGAGCTCCCTGCAGAGGGACCTCTAGTGACTGAAGTCATGCCAGGTAAGAATCAAGGACTCCTTATAGAGGCTTGTTTAGTGACTGAATAGAAATAAATCCTCTTTGTTTCAGTGATGCACAGATAGACCTGTGCAATTCAATTAGCCTCTTTTTTTGGCACTGATTTTCCAGTGGGATTTTATTTTTGCACCATTAACTGCACAAAGTGTTTGAAATTGTAGGCTCTGTTTTGAGCCAACTTAACAATAGAGATGGGAAAGATCAGGCCAGAATACAGTTGTTTCTTAAAGTATATTTTCTTTCTTCTCATGCAATTTCCATTCCGTTTTTAAATGGAAAGTACAAGATTTGAATGTTTGTGTGTGTATAAAAATATTTAAATGCTTAACTGAAATGAGGTCTAAAAAGTTTTGTAAAGATATATATACCAAAAGGGTGTACGCTATATTTTTATACGTACACACACAAAGGAAATGGGCACCTTTCGTACATGCAAGTACTCAATACATGTTTATCACCTGTAGCTTTAATTAAGGAGCTTAACAGGACTCCATTTATTCAAGAAGAATTCCATCCTATTGCTTTTAGAACTGAATCACTGAGTACAACCTCTCAACTGTATTTCATAAGCATTAAACTTACTTAACAGAGACTTTCCATGGGGGAAGGGAGGAGGATACCTCACATCTACTTGCTGTGGGGTTTCCTGTACCTTCTTGCGCCTCTCTAGCATCTGGTGCTGGTCATTGTTGGAGACAGGACACTGGACTAGGTGGACCTCAATGAGTCTGATCTCATATGGAAATTTTGATCTCGTATGGAACTCAGTGATCTGTAAGCAGCTGAGTGCTCCTCTAAAGATGAAGAATAATTGTAATTGCAAATGTTATTAAAATGTCATGTAACCCTTCTGCCCGTCAGAGTTGGCAGCAACAAGGGCCGGGTTCAATATCTAGGGGTTCCATTCCAATAACACAATGCAAACCGGCTCGAGCCCCCACCCAGTGACCTGGGACAAATATATACCACCCCCGCTGGGCGCCTCCAAGAGGCAATACTTCCCCTCTCGCAAGCACATAGTCTGAGTGTGGCAAAAGTCTTTTAATAACAGAGAGAAACAATGTGGCATTATGTTGGGGAAACACCACCAACAGGATTCATAACACAACCCATGAGCAAAAACAACCCCACCCCAGGCAAATTGGGGCATGCCCTTTTCCCTTTGGTTCTTGAGTCCAGCAACCCCAAATCACCCAAAGTCCCAAAAGTCCAATGCCCCAAAAGTCTCTGTCCCTGGTCAGGGCAGCCCCAGAGTTCGAAAGTTTATCGGCGGAGCTTTACCTCCCAACCTGGGTGGAAATGGGACGGGGGTAAGAGGCACCTTACGTGATCTGAAGCTGACCGCCCCATAGCTCCATAGCGGCGCTCCGCTCCGCCAGCCGCCCCATAAAACTCCTTCGCGCAGCTGCACTCCACTCCACCAGCCGCCCCACGAACTCCTTCGCTCAGCTGCGCTCCGCTCCGCCAGCCGCCCCACGAACTCCTTCACTCAGCTCCACGGCCCACAAGCAGCTCCTGCCATCCACACACTGCTCCGCGTCGAACTGCTTCACCAGCCGTCCGGCAAACTGCTCCACAATATATCTTCAGGCTCCCCCACTACTTAACACAACACTCAGTGATTTCAGCTCTTAGGTGAATTCAGCTTATAGTAGGGGAGCCCCAATGCTGGTGCACTGTCAGCCCAAAGTGAGCTCAGCAGCCTATAACTAGACTTCTAATGAAATCAAAATTAGCTCTGATATTCCACAGTGGAGAGAGGAGGAAGTGCAATCAGCATGTAAGGCCCTCACCAAGGGGCCCATGCCACCAAGTATTAATACTTGTCCCCAGCCTCTCTCCATTCACACAGTTTTGGAACCCATGACCCTTGCCTAGCGAGTGCTACTTAGATGATGGTGAATCCCTCCATCATAACAAAAGGCCACATACAGTTCCAAGCACAGTTCCCATAATCAGGGTAATAACAATTTATTCTTCCTGCCCCAATAACAGAGACACTGGGGATCCCACAGCAGCCAAAGTGACCATTTGGGCAGCTATGGTCTCATTCTAGGCATGGTGGGTGTGCCTATGCAAATGAGATCGGCCCCTGAAGTTCTTTTCCACAACTTGCCACACCTCACCACCAGATGTCAGGGTGGAGCTCATCCTGACACTGCTTACAGTCACACTGGTTTTGAAATTTATTTTTAATCAGCTATGAAGAGGAGGCCTGAATTTAAAAAGTTTATTTGTTAGGGAGCACCTGGTGATGCTGTTTTAGTTCTACTGTTCACCTGAGTTTCAGGCTTGAGCATTTAATGTGCCTAAACTTGCATGTAGGCGTCTAAGGGCTAAATGTGCATGTAGGCGTCTAAGGGCTAGATTATGAAAGACTGTGCTCAGAGTAGTTATTAATGGTTTACTGTCAAACTAGGAGGATGGATCTAGTGGGGTCCTGATAGGACTTAGTCTTGGCTCCGGTACTCAATATTTTCATTAATGACTTGGATAACAGAGTGACATGTATGCTTATAATATTTGTGAGTGACAAGCTGGAAGGGGTTGCAAGCACTTTGGAGGGTTCAAAATGATCTTGATAAATTGGAGAACTGGTCTGAAATCAATAATATGAAACGCTATTAAACGAAAAATACTACACTGAGGAAGGAAAAATCCAGTACACAAATATAAAATGGCGAATAACTGACTAGGTAGCGGTACAGAGGAAGAGGATCTGGAGGGTTATAGAGGATCACAAATCCAATATGCGTCAACAGCATGATGCTGCTGTGGAAAAGGAAAATGTCATTGTGAAAATTATTAACAGGAATATCACATACAAGACATGGGAAGTGATTGTTCCACTTTACTCAGTACCGGTGAGGCCTCAACTGGAGTACTGTGCCCAGTTGTGGGCACCATACTTTAAGAAAGATGTGAACAAGCCAGAGAGAGTCAAAAGGAGAGCAACAAAAATTGAAAGAGAATTAGAAAACATGGAAGGTTGAAAGAAATCAGGCATGTTTAGAGAAGAGAAGGCTAAAGGGAGATTTGATAACAGTTTTCAAATATGTAGAAGATTGTTATAAATAGTATTGTGATCAATTGTGCTCCATGTCCACTGATGGTAGGACAAGAAGTAATCAGCTCAGTTTGCAGCAAGGGAAATTTAGGTTGGATATTAGAAAAAAAATTAAACTCTAAGGATAGTTAAACACTGGAACAAGTCTTCTAGGTTGGGTGCGTTCATGGCTGATTCCCCACTCTTGCACTTCACTGCAAGGATTTTAAAAATTAATACTGGCCACTCCAGGCTTGTATTAAACCACCAAGGTTACAGCTTTTCTCTGACCTTGGATGGGTAGATGCTGCCACCACCCAACTGCAAAAACCCCTTTGAGAACCCAGGAAGGCGCACTTGGGAATTCCTTCCTGTGGGGTACCCTCAAGCCCTTTCACCACCCTGACCTCCAACCGCGGAAGAGCTGAGAAAGAAAACAAAGGAAATCAGCTGTTGCCACCAGATAATTAAACAACATGTGCACAAACCTCTTAGGACACAAAAAATCCAATCCTGTTCTTAAAAAAGGTAAATTTTATTAAGAACAAAAAAGAAAGAAAGTACATCTGGAAACTTAGGCTATTGGTAGATTTAAAAAAAACAAATACAAAAATTAAGAATCAAGAATAGCTTCCTTGAGGGCCAGCAAAACAAAACCACCTGGGGTTAGCACAGAGGAGTCCACAAGCTATAAAGAAATAAACAGAGACAAACCTAATCGCGTCTTCCTAGACATTTCCTGATCTACTTACGTATCTGGGATTTTAAATGAGTAGTTTCTAGGTATGATCTGATGATTTTTCATACCTGGCCCAAGCTCTTACAGCATTGCTGCTCCCTGTCCCTTCTCTCCGGGAGAACCAAACAGACAGACAAAGGGAAAGTTTTTTTTCCAATTTTAAAAAGTTTTAGCCTTCCCATTGGCTCTTTTGGTCAGGTGCCCACTCCCTTCCTTTTACCTATGAACTTTTTAACCCTTTACAGGTAAAGCAAGTAGAGAACAGCTACTAAGAGGAATTTTATAGCTAACTGGCTGGCTGGGGGTGCATAAAAGGAAGCTACCCCTGACCCCACTTCATTTATCACAGGTGCAGAATCCCTGTCATTGGAACAGGGTTAGATAAACACTTGTCAGAAATACTTAAACACACTTAATCCTGCCTCACCCCTGGGGGATGGACTGCATGACATCTTGAGGTCCCTTCCAGCCCTACATTTCTATGTTTCTGTGATAAAATGCTTTGAGGTCCTCAGCTGCAAGACACTACAGGGTGAAAATTTTTATTGCTGCTTCTCTAGGGCTTGAGAAGAATGTAGGCGTTATATGTATTATCATTAGGACTGTTATACATATATCTGTGGGCTTGGTGGTTATTGTATTTGCTCGTTAATGGGTAACAAAGAGTTAAATCAGCCTTAGTTAGCTTTGCAGGAACCAAATCTCAATGGCTGGAGACAGCCCCAGTAATCTGTACTCAAACAGACAATGGAGGTGATAATGCCTTTGAGGTGTACCTCCACTAATGTGAAATCAGCATCTGGATGGTTTCAGGGATGAGGGCAGGGAGAGATTCCAGATTAAGGGGGTTTTAGTCTGAAACTCTCAAACAAAGAGCTAGAAAGTGGTTAAAAAGCTGTTCCTCTGAGGAGACAGGGAGACACATGGTCTACAGGCTTCAGAGTAGCAGCCATGTTCCAGAAAATCAGGCTGCAACTCGGTTCCCAGGAAACCGGGGTGGGGGTACCGAGGCTAAATCAGGCCAGTCCAATTGCATGAGGCAAATGTTAAATTTAGGTTAGACAACGTATGTTAGGCTGCTGTTGTTTTAGCCCTTTTCCTGTGTTCCTATGGATGAATAAATTATAACAGCACTTGCTCTGCTCTAGTTAAGATTAAAACCTTCTTTCTGTTTAAAGCTCGACTGTTCTAAGTGCTCTAAAATCTATATGGTTAATCAGATTACCTTGAAATTTGGTGTGCCTTATGGAGGCATAAGGTATGGTCAGTGAGCTATATTTGTGGCCATTTGACTAAGGGCTTCCTGAGATACAGCCCCCAGAAAAAAATCCGATGCAGTGAGCTGTCGCTCACGAAAGCTCATGCTCAAATAAATTGGTTCGTCTCTAAGGTGCCACAAGTCCTCCTTTTCTTTTCACTATCTAGAAAGACACCTTTCCATCACAATACCTGGGTGACTCTGACGCTATGTTACAGTCATTTAATCTGAGCTGTGCCTTATGTACTCTGAGTTCAAATCCATCCAAGGGCAGAAATCTGAAGTAAAAGAAGCAGCATATTGCTCCAATCTGCTCCAATCAAAGGGGGGTATTTGTTTTGGGGACATGTTATCTGAATACAGCAGAATAATCAAATGCTGCTGAAACTATTTTTAGAAAAGAAAAGAAATTAAGCAAGCAAATGCTGGTTGAGAGGGGAGGGTGATGAGGGTTAGAAGAGTAAGTGGGAATGGGGGAGCTGGGGAGGGGATGGGGACTGGGACAGTGGGAGGAAACGGTGGGACACTGGGAAGGCGGACATGAGGGTGAGTGATAAAGTGAATGAGACAGAATAGGGACAGGTGTGCTTGTCAGCCCCACATTCCCCTCCCATGTGTGTGTCATGATCTGGGCCCCTCACCCACCAGCCTATCTACACAGGTATAACCCCATTCCTTGCTCCCATCATGTGAGCCGTGTTCTGGAGGGGGCTTGTCTATCTAGGGAGTTTGAGTCTCCTCTCCTTATTTTCCCATGTGAGCTGGGATATGGGAGTCCCTGTCCCTGGAGGAGTTTGAGACCCTCACCCGACCCTCCTATCTATCTGAGTCGAGATTGGTGTTTCCCAGCCAATGGGAGCTGCGAAGCTGGCACTTGGAGTGGAGGCAGTGTGCGGAGCCCCCTGGCTGCCTCTATGCATAGGAGCTGGAGGGTGGACAAACCGCTGCTTCTGGGAGCCGCACGGCACCATGGCAGGCGGGGAGCCTACCTTAGCCCCACTGCACTGCCAACCAGATTTATAACGGCCCCGTCAGTGGTGCTGACAGGAGCCACCAGGGTCCCTTTTCAACCAGGCATTCCAGTTGAAAATTGGACACCTGGCAACCCTAGATACAGCCCCAGTAAAAATAGAAACCCCCCTCCCCAGCATTTCATTAAGTTCACAGCTTCTAGCAACTTTGAAGTTTGAAACCCACCCTGGACAGAAATTTGAGAATGATCTGTAAACATCTGGGGAAATCTGCCTCTGTCAAGATTCTTGTTTGTTTGCAGGGGGACGTTGTTTTGTTTTTGAGAAATGTAGTCTGAGGGCAGCAGGATATTCAGTAGGTGCTGAAACTATGTTTGAGAAGAAAATAAATTACACATGCAACTGCTCACTGGGAAAGGAGGGTGATTAGAGGTGCAACAGTAGCAATGAGGAAGAGGGGTTTGGATCTATAGTGAAGGATATAGCGTATTATGGGGAGGGGCATACATGGGAGTGGGTGGCAGGGGAGGGATGAGGGTTTGGGGGATGCTGGTAAATGGGAGAGGGAAGGATTAGGGTGAGTGAGAGGGGAGACAACAGGACGGGAAGCAGAAGAAGTAGGGTGTTTTTAGGGGTGCGGTAGGGATCTGTCAGCCCTGAATTCTCCTCTTCTGTGTGTGTGCTGGGATCTGGGAGAGTGCTACCCCTCTGCAGGGCCCCTCTCCCTGCCGGTTGTGTATCCTGAGACATGGGGGACCCTGCTCCTCTTGGGGTGTGTGAGCCCCGCTCCCTGCCCCTCCTTGTGAGCTGGGATCTGAGGTTTGGAGGGGCTGAAGGTGACACAAATGTATATTTAAGGTACATATCACCCCTGGGGGAATGGTCAGACTGTATGTGGGAGGGTCCCGGTATAGAGTAGGGGTGAACTGGGTGAGCCAGGGACAGCTGGGGAAGCCTGGGGGAAGCCGGGGCAGGAGTCTGATCTGGGTATGGGTACTGGGTAATTGGAGTGAGGGGCTGTCATAAATATAAAGGGAAGGGTAAACACCTTTAAATCCCTCCTGGCCAGAGGAAAAAACCCTTTCACCTGTAAAGGGTTAAGAAGCTAAGACAACCTCGCTGGCACCTGACCAAAATGACCAATGAGGAGACAAGATACTTTCAAAGCTGGAGGTGGGGGAGGGGGATTGTTCTTAAGATCCAAGGGTTTGGGTCTGTGTTCACCTATGCAAATTGGTGAGGATTTTTATCAAGCTTTCCCCAGGAAAGGGAGTGCAGGGCTTGGGGAGGGGATTTTGGGGGAAAAGACGTTTCCAACTGGGCTCTTTCCCTGTTATATTTGTTAGACGCTTGGTGGTGGAAGCAATAAAGTCCAGGGACAAAAGGTAAAATAGTTTGTACCTTGGGGAAGTGTCAAGGTTCCTCCCCCACTCTGAACTCTAGGGTACAGATGTGGGGACCTGCATAAAAAACCTCCTAAGTTTATCTTTACCAGCTTAGGTCAAAACTTCCCCAAGGTACAAAATATTCCACCCTTTGTCCTTGGATTGGCCGCTACCACCACCAAACTAATACTGGTTACTAGGGAAGAGTTGTTTGGACCCGTCTTTCTCCCCAAAATACTTCCCAAAACTTTGCACCCCACTTCCTGGACAAGGTTTGGTAAAAAGCCTCACCAATTTGCCTAGGTGACTACAGACCAGACCCTTGGATCTTAAGAACAATGAACAATCCTCCCAACACTTGCACCCCCCCTTTCCTGGGAAATGTTGGATAAAAAGCCTCACCAATTTGCATAGGTGACCACAGACCCAAACCCTTGGATCTGAGAACAATGAAAAAGCATTCAGTTTTCTTACAAGAAGACTTTTAATAAAAATAGAAGTAAATAGAAATAAAGAAATCCCCCCTGTAAAATCAGGATGGTAGATACCTTACAGGGTAATTAGATTCAAAACATAGAGAACCCCTCTAGGCAAAACCTTAAGTTACAAAAAAGATACACAGACAGAAATAGTTATTCTATTCAGCACAATTCTTTTCTCAGCCATTTAAAGAAATCATAATCTAACACGTACCTAGCTAGATTACTTACTAAAAGTTCTAAGACTCCATTCCTGGTCTATCCCCAGCAAAGACAGACTATAGACAGACACACAGACCCTTTGTTTCTCTCCCTCCTCCCAGCTTTTGAAAGTATCTTGTCTCCTCATTGGTCATTTTGGTCAGGTGCCAGCGAGGTTACCTTTAGCTTCTTAACCCTTTACAGGTGAGAGGAGCTTTCCCCTGGCCAGGAGGGATTTCAAAGGGGTTTACCCTTCCCTTTATATTTATGACAGGAAGTTTTAACCTAAGCTGGTAAAAATAAGCTTAGGGGGGTTTTCATGCAGGTTCCCACATCTGTACTCTAGAGTTCAGAGTGGGGAAGGAACCTTGACAGAGGCCCTGCTCAGTGTGCAGCTCAGGCTACATAATCAAGGTAACATGCAGCCCTGCAGTAAGCTGTTTCCTGTCGCAGCACTACAGGGCAGGAGACTACAAGGATCAACTTCTTATGTGTTAATGGCTTCTACAAGCCAACTAATGGCTTGATGGGATGGGATGCGGGGGAGGAGGAAGATCTGGAAATGTTGGTGGGGGAGCTACATGTTGTGGGAAATGGCAGGACAGGTGGTGGGGAAGGAGCAAGAGAGACACCGCTCTTCTCTCACATGCTTTAAGTTATTGTAACAACCATGTAATAAAATTATCACAGTTTTGGGACTTAGACTGTGGATGAGATTTCTCTCACCCACCCTGTTAATAACTACATACTGCAAACATTTCAAAGCACAATCATTATCCCCATTCAAGTATAACTAAATGTACAGGAGTGGAAGGGGTACTTAAGGATCACATAGTAATGTGGCCTAGTGGAAGGACCACTGGTCTGGGACTATTCCTAGCTTTGCAACTGGCCTGCTGGGTGACCTTGGGCAAGTCACTTCACCTGTCTGTGCCTCAGCTTCCCATCAGTAAAATGGGGATAATGATGTAAAGTGCTTTGAGATCTACTGATGAAAAGCACTATATAAAAGCTAGGTCTCATGATTATTACCTAGCCAAAATAATATAACAACTGCAAACCTAGGAGAGAACTACAACTGTCTAAAAGACCACTAACTCCTACCATGAACATTTCTCTTTTTATTTAAAAAACTGGGGAATGAAATGACATAAAATGCAATGAGTAGCTTGTTCAAAATATAGTGTTATTAAATGGCAAAAAAATTTGTTAACACAGAGTTAAGCTTGTTAGGCGATAGCTCATGCTGTTTCAGAAGGTCGAGTTCAGCAAAAGTCAAACTCTGAAAACCAGGAAATAAATAGTTAAGGTAAATGCCCATGTAACCTTAACTATGCCCTCTTTGAGCGATGTGCCAGTACTCCCATAACACACACACACAGACACACACACACGCTCCCACTCTGCCTTTTCACTCTAATGGACAGGTGCTACCAGCACTTGTGTTGTGCTCAAACACTGAGCCTGCTTGCCTGACAGGTGACCACACTTAGAAAATGTAACAATCACTTCAAGCCCTTTTACGACCCCTTCACACTGTTACACAAGACACCACCATAACCTATACTTTCCTATACCAACCATTAAATCCATGAACTGCTCTCATATCCCACTTTGCTAAGGACAATACCCATGGCAAGAACACCTCAGTGCCCTGCTACTGGCACAAGCTACACAATTCTGTACTGAAATGACAAAGACTGGAACCTCAAGGTACACATGCACCTCTTTCCTTTGATAACACAGAGGGGGAACTCAGCCCCAGGTCTCCTCATACCAATCATAGCTCTTCCAAACTGCTCTATCTTATTTCTCCACCATTTAATACAGCTACACCTAACACAGTGAATGCAGCTGGAGTAGATGCAGATAATTCCCAGTAGCTATTGCCAGCTCCATGGGACAGAGTTAAGGTTACATGGGTGTTTACATTAACTCTGTATTTTCTGGTTTTCAGAAGTGAGAGTTTTGCTGAACTTGACATTCCAGAGGGGCATAAGCTATCACCCGGCAACCTTAACTGCATTAATAAAGTGTTTTGCTATTTAATAATGTTTTGTTTGGAACAAGCTGTTCTTTGCCTCAGCATTTTCACACTGGTCACAGCCCCTGGAGAGGAGGCTGTTGCAGGGGCCAAAGCCATTTGGACTTGCTGAGGTAATGCGGTTGGTAAATAGGATGGTAGAACCTGATGATCCAGTCTAAAAGTGAGATGAATCACGGCATTCCACACTGAGAGAAATGCAGGCGTCGACCTGGCACTTGAAGGAGGTACCGATAGAGAAGAGAGGACAAAGGGGTAGCTCACCCTGAACTGCAACCAGGCTAAATCATAGTTTAAGCAAGGGTGCTGCCCCAGAAGCAGTGCAGGAAGCAGTCTGTGACTTTGAGGTTCATAATGTACCATTCCGTCTTTGCCTGACTGTGATGGGGCATGTAACCTGCACCCGGCCTGCACGTCTCTCAGCATGCCAGTGTAGCTATGCTAGTGTGCACACTGGTGGCCAGGGTCAAGGCTCTGCCCACTCCTCACCCCATCCTGCCCATGTGTACGGCAGAGGGCATCACAGCTCTGCAGAGGCTATATCTCTGTGCTTCTACCCATGATCGGGTATCCAAGGCAGGGAAGTAAGTGGGTGCCTTAAGTCCCTTAGTCTCCTGTACAGCTGCACAGGATGGGCTGCTTTGCCCCTTTATTACCTTTCAGTGGGGATGATGATGTCTACCTGCCTCACAGGGATTGTTGTAAGAATTGATGACTTTTCAAACTCTTGCAAGGTGCTGAGCTTCATGTAGCTCAGTAGCAATTGTGCTGCATACAGGTGAGTGAGTTTGTTTGCACCTCTCTTTGTTTAGTTCTGAAAATCTGTCGTTACTGGTATCTGGCTCTAACTAGCTCACATGTATCTTCTCGAGTGCTTACAGGTTACTCCTGTAGCTGGTTGGCTAGCTTGCAAAGAATGGGGAAAAATAGGAAGGAAGCCTAAGGCTGGACTCTCTCTTTCTAAAACATATCGGTCTGTTTATTGGTGGGTTTGATGTCTCTTCGCCCTGAAGCTCTTTCTCAAGTTTGCAACCAATTTTCCCTTCTGAATTCTTTGGTAATGTGCAAGAAAGGGGAACCAGAGTTGGTGTTTATACTCTGGGTTTTTCTCCTTTTGTCTGTAACAATGTACTGACTTGTGGCATTAGTAAAGTAAAAGCCAATACATTAGCAAAATTACCTAGTGAAAGTTTGAGCTGTGAATCAGAATGTTTGGAATTAATTATGGAAAATGAAATAAATTTCAGTTACAATAAGTTGCATTCTGAAGTTGCTTTATTAATTTGTGTCTTCACAGTGATAAAGTACCGGGTAACCGTTTGCACTGGGACAGTAAGCGGAAGCGGGACAGACGCCAACGTCTTTGTCAATCTCATTGGGGACCAGGGAGATACGGGGGAACGTATCCTCTATAACAGCATAAACACCATGAATAAATTTGAGAAAGGCAGTGTAAGTTGGCCCCGTGGCCCCGTAAGCCTGTCTGAGCATGCTGCTTAAAAAGTGCGACAGTTGGCAACTAACTGAGCTCCTTTGGGAATTGGGTTGGGGGGATGTAGTTCCTAGGACTGATTTAAAACATTGCCGACACTATCTTGATATCACAGGAGCTACATGTTGCACTGAGGCATAGGAGCCGCTGCAACCTCAGGAGATTCAGCTGCAAGCTTGGCACTGATACTTCTTGGGACAATGGGGGTTAGTGGAAATCATGTGCATGGCAGAGGTGTCCTGATAGGTTTTGAGTGGAGAGATGGTTAGGTGAGGAGGATGGTGAGAGGGAGGAGTGTCCTTTGCTTGACAATGTCTGGATGTGCATTGTCTGGCCACACCAGAAGAAAGAAAAGGAGGACTTGTGGCACCTTAGAGACTAACCAATTTATTTGAGCATAAGCTTTCGCGAGCTACAGCTCACTGCATCGGATGCATACTGTGGAAAGTGTAGAAGATCTTTTATACACACAAAGCATGAAAAAATACCTCCCCCCACCCCACTCCAAGGTAACCTATTTCCCCTTGTTTTCTCCCAATCCCCCCCCCCTCCCCAGACGCTCCTGCTAAACCCTGGATCTGCGCTGGAAATGGCCCACCCCAATTATCATACACATTGTCATTATCATACACACCAGAAGAAAGACAGGAGGCAATGGATGTGATGTCATTAGGTTGTAATTTTATTCACTTTAAATGTCTGGGAGTACCTGGTAACCAATTGTACAGTACAGGTCATCATCCTTTCCTTAATCATTTCCACATGATCCCCAACTAAGTCCCAGCTATCCTGCTGCTGGGACCCCGCCTCCCTCCTCTCATAAGAAGGGTAAGGGCACTATAAAAGGAGAGTGGGTCAAGCTCCCCACTTTATGAGACACAGGAACTCCAAGCCCCTCTTACTCAGCTTCCTTAAGGGACACTTTCCATCATCTCCTTTTCCAATCCATTTTATCCAATCACCATGGTCCCTTCCGTACTGAGTATCTGCATTGGACATCCACCACAACTTTTACAGACTAAGTGGTATTAGTTACACCCCCGCCCCCGCCCTTGCTCCCTCTCACATGGTCTCAGACCTGCTGTGAGGAAGGTGAGAAAACCCAACTTGCCTTGGCCAATTCATCAGTAAGGAGAAAATTCCTTCCCAGTGCCTCAAGGAAAAGGGCAATGAGCGTAATGCCCACAGCGGGTCAAGAGAGGGCCCAGTCCTTTTGCTATGTGAGTCCAATGAAGTTAAAAGAGGGCCTCCCCAAGGTTGCATGGGATATAAATACCCCTGGCCTCCATTCTTCTGGTCAGCAGGAAGGGCAGAGCAGTTACCTTCTTCTGACCTGGCCCCAACTGCTTCCTACTCTTCCTGTCCATCCCTGTAAGCTTTTCCCTACCTCCTCACCCATTATAGAGAGTCCTTAAAGGGGCAATGCCCCTTGTCTCTCAGCTAGCTGGACAAAGACCCACACACACAAATGGAAGACTGCGGTGAGCACTTTCATAGCATCCTGTAATGAAGCGACTCTCGTTTTGGTCTCTAGGCTGAATGTTGACTGTTGTGATGGTTTCCGGGAGAGGAGAAACTCTAGGAAACTCATCAGTCCTCCAACAATGAAAGACAGACTTCCCCCATGATCTGATGTTGGGGAGAGCAGGATATTTGGGCAGGGGAGGGAAGAGCAGAATGTTGCAGGTAAAAATCAGAAATTCATTATAAAACCAGAAGGGACCATTTGCGATAATCTAGCCTGACCTTCTGGGTAACACAGGCCATAGAACTTCCCTGAATTAATTACTGTTTCAACTAGAACAGATCTTTTAGAAAAACCCATCTTGGTTTAAAAGTTGCCCATGATGGAGAATCCACCACATGGTAAGTTGTTCCAATGGTTAATTACCTTTCCTGTTCACATTTGCACCTTATTTCTTCAATAAAATGTTTCTTCTGTGTGTTTTATTCTCATTTCCACCCCACTCGCATTGCCACACCAAATTTTCATGTCATTTTCATGCAGTTATTTTCTTGTCAGAATATCGTGTGTTTTTCTGTCCTCCCTGGAGGGCCAGGGCCAGGGATGGAGACTGTGCACTGCTTCTGTGCAAAGCATGGAATAATAGAAAGGCTTACTAGTAGGTAAGGCCACTGCATCATTAACAAGCAAATAATGCACTGATTTGACCCATGGGGTCAACCTACTTAATATGCATTCAATTGTGCCTGACACTTTGGATTTCTGGTTTTCAGTTTAAGCTGTTAAAAGCCAGGCATGCATCTCTAAGGGAAGAATTTGAGAATCTGATCAGAGAATCATTCAAATTTGCCATTTGTGTGTGGATTTTTTTAAGTCATTTTTAATTAAAAATTTTAAGTGGCAAGAAAATGTGAATAGGAAAAGTGAGATTTTCAAAACTGGCCATTTACGTTGTTCCTGCAAAATATACAGTCACAGATGGGACCTGATTTTACATTTCTAGAGCTTCCAAACTCCCACTGAAATTCTTAGAAGTCACAGGGAGTTTTGGGGGCTCCCAGGATGCAGAACTGAGCCCTTATTGTGTCTACAAAACCTGTAGTTGTGCACACAGTTGGTATTTGCATGGCAGGATGCATAGCTGTGCTTGAAAACTGTGTATTCAACTGCATATTTACTCATGCAAATGTGCATTTTGCAAGTGTAATGTATGCACATACATATTTTTTCAGACACTATTTATAGGCCCAGTTTTGAAAAGTAGGCCCAAAATGTAAGAGGAACTTTAAAAATATGGGATGATTTATTCCAGTCTACAAAGTAATAATTTTTAAACTGGAGGAAAAGTTACCTCTTACCAAATGATAGCCAAGCAAGTCTCATTTTTCTGTTAGTTTGGAAGCCTGTTTCTGTGATGTTCCAAAATCATAATCATCATAGTTCATTTCCACCAGAAACATATTTTAAGCACAGATAATACCTAGTTTCTGACTTATAAGAATGAGTTGTATGGCAATGTGCATGAAATAAATAGTGGATAATAGCAAAAATAAATTTTAGAAATCCTGCTCATACTGTAATAGCAGCCAGACTATATAAACTAACCTGGGATGCATTAAAGAATAATTGTTCTTTTGGCACTGAAAGCTGGTGAGTGAAACAGAAAGATATACAGGGCTTAACTCTGACCAAACAGAACATGTCCATTCAAAAAAATGCAATAGTTTAAATAAATTTAATCAACTAATCAATCAATTAAAAATTAAAAATAAATAAAAAACAAAAATAAGTAAAAATAAAAAAGTGCAAACCTCTAATCTAGATGCACTTAAACCAGTTTAACCCTATCTTATATTAGTTTCGCTTAAGCAGGTAGTTTACCGATGCAAGCTAAACTGATGTAAGCAAGGGTTAAACCAATTTAGTTTTTTATACATTAGCAGGTTGCACTGATGTAATTTCATTGACTTAATTTATACCAGAGTATGGTAAATGCTCATTTATTTACACCAGTGTATGCTAAGTGAGCTTAGAATCAGGTCCAGTATAGCCAACTTCATTAAGTTAGGTCAAACCTGCTAGGTTTTGATCAGTGAATAGGTATTTGTGAGTCTGATCCTGTGACCCTTTCTTATGTACGTAATTTTTGCTCACGCAAGCACACCCATTATTTTTAACACTTAAAAGTTCAGTAGTATGTTTTTCTGCCTTTTTTTGAAAGGACAGTTTTGCTGAAATCTTTTAAAACATATTTTGAAAGTAGTGGCTGATATTTTTGTAATACTCTTTCTTGGTTGGGAAAATTTGTCACCCTCCTAACCCTCTATCTGGACATTAACAAAGACAGGCCGCCACCAGCAGCAAATTTGTGCTTTCTGTGGAGAGAAGAGACAAATGCACAACAGCACTATGTTCCCTCCAATTTTCTCCTGCCTAACCAGGCATTAAAGCAAGGGGCCCTTGTGATTGCATCAGGAGCACGGTAAACTACAGTGGTCCTCTCTGTGTATATGTCTGTCTAAGGTACTTATATGGCCCCATTACTGGAGTACCTGAACACGTCACAATCTTTACATGTATTTATCCTCATAGTGCCCCCCTGGGGTGAGGAAGTGCCACCTCCATTTATAGTTGGAGAACTCAGGCACACAGAGACTTACCCTGGCTCCCCAGGAAGTCTGAGGCAGAGCAGAGAACTGAACTTGGGTTTCCCAGATCCCAGGCCAACACCCTTAGAACTGGACCATCCTTCCTCCCTACTAGGGGGAGGTATGAGACTATGGGTAGGAGTAAGCACCCAAAAGCTCTGGCTGCCGTTGCTTTATCAATCCCACCCTATGAGTCTAGCACAGATGTTCCGGTTCATTCTTTGGTAAATTAACTTGAACTTAATGCATTCACCTGCTTCTGAGGGATCTTCTCCATCCTGCAGCTCTGGGATTGGTTTGATCACAGTAATAAATGCTTGTGTTTCGTTTTGTTTCTTAGGAGCAATATTCCCTAATCTTGTTTCTTTTTCTCTCTGTCAAAGGCTGATGAGTTCTACATTGAAGCAGTGACTCTGAAGCAGGTGAGGAGGGTGAGGATAGGGCATGACGGCAAAGGAGGAAGCAGTGGCTGGTACCTTGACAAAGTGATAGTGAGGGAAGAAGGGCAGCCAGAAAGTCAGGCTGTGGAATTCCCATGCCACAGGTACTGGAAATGATGCTCTCAAATGATGCCTGTATTTACTGATCTGTCACACTTCTAAGAGCCTCATTACCGTTCAGGCTTGGACTCTTCTGAGCTCATCTAAATCCTGCCAGATAATTTTTTTGCTTGGCCTCAAAGCAAAATGTGTGGATTGGGAGATTAAGTATAATATGGCCCTCTCCTACTAAATAGGCAGCAATCTGAAGAATAAACTTTACAGCCAATGGGGCTGAGGATTTCCCAGAGACAAAATGCAACCTTCTGGTGATGAATCCAATGTCAATGCAACCTCCTCCTGCAGGAACATTCGCATTGCTTCTGCAGCCTCCTACTTTTGTTGCAGATGGGGGGCCTTCTTCTGCCCCCACATGCATGTCCCATGATCCTGAGAGCTGCGGCATGCTAGTCTCTTGTTGGGAGTATGCAAAATCGATAAGATGCTGTCATTAAAACTCACCACTGGAACGGAAGTGCAGATCGCCCAAGGGCAGGTGGGAATTGAAGAGAAAAGGGCCCGTGACTCTGCCACCCAGGCAAGTTACAAATGTATTCTTCTCTTTCCTCAAGACAATAAGTGGCCGGAAAGAAGGTATGAAGCTTCCCTTGGAGAAGCTATAGCTAGCACTCATTTTCACATCCCACACACAAGTGCTAGCCAGTATCTGCCTCAGTGTGGAGAGTGCAAATAATCAATAGCTAGGTGGAAACATTGCAGACACAGCTTCAACACAGAGTCCTGGGTCCTTCAAATCCCACCTTTCTTTGCAGAGGATTTCATGCTTTGCAGGGTGAATTCCACGGAATAACAATGAATTCCTGTTTTTAAAAATATAAGGCATGCTCTTCCCACAGGACTGGTAGAATTTTATATACTAATATGATTATTCTCAAATTGCCAACAAAGGTAAAGCCACTGAGTCTGATTCTGATCTCATGTTGGTATAACCGGCAATTACTCCCCTGAAGTCAGTGTAAAACAATGTGAGCTCAGAATGAGGCCCACTGAATTACTAAAGCCACATCACATAACAGAGAGCAGAGCCAACTTGCCAGTGATGTAGAATTTGACACGAGATGCGACATGTTCATTGCAAAAATTGGGCAAGTTTCCAAATTATAGCCCCCTTAACCACAAAATAAACCCATCATGTTATGATGTTACCACTTTTTAATACCCATTTAATAAGTTAACTCACAATATAGTAACCAGACAGGCATTGATTTGGACATGAAATGTCCACATTGAGAACTGTTATGCTGAGTATCTTCAGAGATCTTCACAAGTCTAGCCATGTGATACATATAGCTCACATTAATGGCTACTTCTGAATAACCTCATGACTGAAGCCACTTAATTAATGGCCTTCATCCCCTTGGGATGAAGATCCTGTTCTAGTAAGGTTACGCTAAAGCACTTGGCACACCATCCAGTTGTGGAAGAAAAGATTTCATTGACCGTTAAAAACAACAACCATAAACAAGAGACTGCAAATTAAGACCTGACTGTAGACTATCCAGCTTGCACATTCAGCCTTCGCACCATGAATCACTGGATTCTGCTCTTCTTGTGTTTTCCATGATCTGTTGTCCAAGTGAGACCATTGTCACTCACATGGGTTGTTTTGCTGTCCTTGTGCCACCATTATCTGTTCCTCTCAGATGGAAATGGTCACATGACCAACAGAGTGGGAGTAAGTGGAGTACTGTTCCTACCACTGCCTCTGGTGCCTGCGTCTTCTGCAGGATCATGAGAAAGTGGAGCAGAATGACTGTCTACAGTTGTCGTGGAGGCTGGAAGTATCTGAAGGCAAAGGTGCTCACCCACTGCATCCTCCATAGGAATGAATAAACTTGTCCATGACCAGCAGCGTTTGGATGCTTCCATTCCTGCTGGCCAGGGATACCTCCAATTCCCTTGCTGCTCTGGATATCATTCAGAGAGGCCTGCTCCTCCAGGATACAGATACTTCTAGAAACCTGGCTAGGAGGAGCAGCCCTTTCTTAATGAGCCAAGGCAAGCAAGTGGTAATGAGAGGTAGAGACTACAGTTCAGAAAGGCCAGGGAGAGCATCTGTCTCAGTCAATCTGTTGCCAGCTGGTGGATATGTTGTTGTACCCATCACCCTTCTCTTCTGTGGCCTTATCATGTTCAATTGTTACCTATAGCACATTGACAAAGTCCAGGGGAAATAATTTTTTTTTCTGCTGTGTCCTGTTATTTAGGACTGGTCCAGGGACATGCTCTGAGCTCAGCTGCTTCTGCTGTGATCCAGCAGAGCCAGAGCACAAATACCTTCTTCCAACAGGAACAGATTATACTGGTGCAGAAGATGCTAAACCTTCTCCCGCCGATCTGGATGCACTAAGATATAGGAAATACTTCCATTGTGGGGTGCTGGTTACACAGCTCTCATGATGTCTGATGCCGCAAGGACACCAACATGGATTTCCTTTCCATGTAACACACTGAAGTCTGTTTTGTTCTTCTCATTTACGTGTATAAACACGTGGCTAAGATTTTTATTAATTTAAAAGCTTTTAACAATAAGCATTTATGTAGCACTGGAGGAAGATGCACTAATTAAATCACAACAGTCCTACAAGGAGTATTAGCAAAGTGAGGTACAGAGAAACTAAATGGATTAACAGTGAGTTTGTGGCAGAGCCAGGACTAGAATCCCGGAGTAATGTCTCCCAGTCCTGTGCTTTAAACTACCAAAATAGTTGCTGTAAAGAAAATGTAATGGCTCAGAGTTATTCTCAGAGTCAGTGCATTAAAAATGCTCCTTTGAAGTACATTTCCAAGAGCTCTGCGTAAGCTCAAAAGTGTGACTCTCACACCAACAGAAGTTGGTCCAATAAAAGATATTACCTCACCCACCTTGTCTCTCTAATATCTGAGTGTTCTTTACAGAGTGCTAGCTCATCATTCAGATGCCTTGAAATTTTTTATGACTTTCTGACATTAGAATAATTCAGATTTTTTCAAAGTGAATCACTGAACCATTCAGTGCAATGACTGAAGCCATCTGTATATTATAAGTACTTTACAGTTTGGGTGCTATAAACATAAATAGTGCTCACAATAAAAAGGATAAATGAAAGGGCTGAATCAAATAAGAACCACCTTTCCCACCCAAACCTAGAACCACACCTATATTGAGGATCAAAGCTTAAGTTTTTTATTTTTCATTTTCACTTTGGGGCTTTGTGCAAGGACAGGAGCGGAGGAGCTGACATTCAGTAAAAGAGGCTGCTTTCATAATATCCCAGGCAGAAATGAAATGGAAATCAAAGACAGCCCAATCTCATGTTAGGCCACATCCTCAGCTGGTGTAAATCATTATACCACCGTTGAAATGATTTTATACCGGCTGGGAATATGGCTTGATATTTCTAGCTGAGCTTTGCAGACCCAAGAAATCTGAATATTTGTGATAAGCTTTGGATAAGTGTCCAAACCTGACCCGAATCTCTGAACTTCTTGTGGTTTTCACATCATTGTGTGTTTTGTAAATATTTGTGCAATATGGGATTACAGAACATCATTTTAGCCTGATAGTGTGTGTAGCTCAGAGTGGTACCAGACTGAGGTATGTGTGTGTTAGAAATATGTGGACAGATGTATGTAAACTACCTAGGGATTATTGATGATTTTACATTGCAAACCAAATGCTTCTACAAGCACTTTGTACAAGAAGTACTTTGGCTGTTAGGTCGAATGAATGCTATTTTAAATGGCCTGATGTGTTTAGAATGTGTTGATCCATTAATGTCATGTGTTTATATATAACCTAGTTGACATCATTCTAAACCTTGTTCATTATACACAGAGTTCTTTTGTCCCTCCGAATTTTTGCAAACCATGCTGCTGGGCATGGGAGGTACCTTGAGCTTGATGTACAAGGGACAAATATGTAGATACAAGTGCTTTATGGCGTTCCATTGTGACACCAGTGGAACAACATTTGAATGGCACGTTGTGCGGGAAAAAGGAGAAACAAGAATGTGTTGCAAATCAAAATCACTCATCTATCATTATTCACACGTCTTCATCTTGCGCTGCTTGAGGAGACGGTGTCCTTGCCACAGCCTGCTAGTCTTTTGGTTAACACAAGATTGGGCAATGGTAGCTGCCTTAAGTCATTTCTGTTGGTGGTCTATCCCCATCTTTCTTTCACCAGCCTGTAGCAAGCTTTCCACACCTGATTTAAACTCTTCCTTGCCTCTTCATCAGTAGCCCCCGGCAAAGAGCAAAGCTCTTCTCCAGAGCAGTCTTTCTTCATGAATTCCCTTGCGGCACTCCCTTCTCCACCAGGGAAGCAGTTAATATTTTCCCTTCTGCACCCAAAGTTCTGTTTCTTGTGGAAGACATTTTGATTCTTTCACCTTGGCTCAGGAGGTGTCCTTGGATTCACTCCATATTGGGTGATTGCACCAGCAACAGTGAAGGATACAAAAACAACCACATATACACCAGCAACAGAGGAAGCAGCTTCCAAGATGACTGATGCTAGATTAGCACAAAAAGCAGCTGGCATAAAGTCAGCTATCCCAGGGGCTTCTCTCTTTCTGAAGGGCATTCTGAATTGAGAGGATCATGGGGTGGGCAGAAATTAAGTTCTGTTTTCTGGGGGCACCCCATTTAAGTTCCATGTATGCAGAGGCATCTTGACTTTTGTGATGACTTAATTCCCTAGTTGTTGGATACCTGTCCAAGAGTGGGACCACTGAATCAACATCAAGGACTACACAACACACAGGTACTAAGGATCAGTTGCAACAGGTAAAAAAACCCCAAACCAATGACTAATACAAAGACTTCCTTCCGTAAGACACATGTTCTGGTACGCTCTTCATGTGTCCTCCATACACTCCACACTTGGCTCCAATTCTTTACATCAATCTCTCATTCTTCAACACAGATAGCTGTGCTTCTATATCCCTACAGTCCATCTCACTCACCAACAAGGGCGAACATCGCACCTGATAACCTACCACAGTGTTAAACTGATATTTCTTCATGCTGATATAATTACCGCTAAACCTCTCCAACACACATGGCCACATGTTTTACAGAGTGAAAGGGAAGAATACTGGGTAGATTACATACCCGACAACCAACAAAAGATTAGTGGGGAGACTGGGGTGGGGGGAATGGCATTACATGTGTCTCTCTTCTGCATGCTGCCGGGCACTTAGTCTTGCTGCAAAATCCTGGTGGCTATTTCATGTTCCCCTTATGAATTCTGGGCTACAGAATATTCCTGGGGCTGTTGCCAACTCTGAGTTCTGCTTCGTGTTTGGTGTTCCTGCAAACTGCTGTTTCTTCCACATAGCACCTGTGCTGATATTATTTCTGTGTGCAGGGGTGGGTGCAGAAAGGAGATTCTAACTCTTTTTTTTTTCAGATGGAGGGAATTAGAACCTGACAAATTAAAAAAAAAAAACTAGCAAAACTGGTGGGAAAGGGAGTTGGTAGCTCAGGGGATTGATCATTGGCTCTGGATCCCTTCATCTCTAGATCACCATTCAAATCCAGATGGTAGTGACTTTGAAGGTGTTACAGCTTGATGAGTGTTTGGCCTATGAGAAAGGAAAAGATGGTCTCATTCTAATTGTTGGTTGATATTTGTCCACATTCTAAAACCACCGCCTCATCCACTCTCATTGGCTTCCTTGTAATAGCAGTCACAGCAGCAAAGCTGAAGATTGAATATGATGGAAACTGAACTGCCCTCTCCCTTTGTGTAATGGGTAAGGATGGAGTACATTGACAGAGGACAGTGTGGGGAAACTTGCCTTGCTTCTGCGCAGCGCTTGTTCAGTCCACAGTTCTGTTTGTGCCAGTTCTCTCTCTCTAATTAGCCTAATGATTTGCTGTTACATGAATGTTGTGATGCAAATATATTCCTCCCTCCCTCCTGTGTTAGCACTCCAGGGTGAAGCATGCTACTTCCACAGCACATCCAGCTCTGAAATCGAGAGGCAAGGTCCAAAAATATAATTCAGCTCTTGTCTGGTTTCCTGGTTACCCATAGAAAGCGTAGGATGAAAAGATAAAGGAATCGGCAGTCATAAGAAAAGATGTCAATAGCCATATCTGATATTATTGTCAGAATAAAAGACAATAAGAATTTCTGGATAATGGGCAAGATTTTCAAAAGGCCCAGCCTGTTTGCCGGAGTGATTTGTATCTGCTGAATTTACACCTTCTATGTAAATGCAAATGCGAGTCACAATAGATGCACCTCTACCTGTGTTGCAAATGGAAGATGGACCTTTTGAAAATATTAGCTGTTGGTGAATTTAGACTAATGTGTGACTGCTGCAGGGTTAGATCACACTCATGTTAACTAGGTCTCGTCTTCTTCACAGATGGATAGCCACCTAAAAATGTCACTTTATCTACGCAGTGTTACTTTTTGTTACATACTGTATCTGTCTGGACCTTTAAAACCCTGAATGTGGTAAATATTAGGAGATAACTTACTTCTATTTGCAAACCAGATGGCTTGACAAAAATGAGGATGATGGTCAGATTGTTCGAGAGTTAGTACCGGCTGGGGATTCACCGATCCTGAAAAGTGAGTTTGGTCTGGGATGAAGAAGGCTTTGGGTTGGGCTATTTATTTATGTTTAAATTAACAGGAAAACTACAATATTTATACCAATAACATCTAAGAAATGTGTGCTGGGCCATATGGGGGGAAATCTCTGATCTTTAAATCATAGTTTATGAATGGCATTAATTTGCATACAAGAGGATGACCGCTACATTTTTGTGTAATGGAAAGAATTTTTAAAACATTTTAAGAATGGCTTGTTTTGTGTGACTAGAAATTGGATCCTTAAACATTTGTCTCCTGTGCAGGGTGAATTCCATTGAATAACACTGAATTTCAGCCAATCCAAAAAAAAAAAAAAAAAACAAGACAAAGATGACAACCCTCCCTTATCAGGATTTTAAGGCATCAAGAGTGTAATTTCCTAAAACATTGCTAAATGAGAACAAGAACATAGCTCTTAGTAATTATTTTGCATGCAAAAAAAAATGGCTAAAATCAAACTGTAGGCACAAAAGTAGATAAAGGCTACTTCAGTTTCTAAAAAGCTTACTTTTTTGTGTTTTGGTGGTAATCTAACCCTGTGGGTCTGTCATCAGACATTCTCAGTCCATTTGTATATCTGTTATGTTTTTCACCACTTGTATAGCTGGTGAACACATCTCATAGGTTTATGAGCTCCTTCCAGTCTGCTCCTCTGGGCAAGACTCTGATGCAAATGTTTCCAAGCCTCTCTCATTCATGCTTGTGTTCTATTCTAGTTTGCAGCAAGCTTCAGTGATTCAGGATGAACTTTGGCAGTGCATCATGTGTCTGTGTTGTGTACATTAATATCTCTTTAGATGTCAGCTATCACATCAGTGTGAAGACAGGAGATGTTCCTGGAGCCAGCTCAGATTCTAAAGTTTTTATCAAACTGTATGGTGACAAGGCAAACACCAGCAAGGAGCCTCTGTTAGTTTCTGATAATGACCTAGGCAATTACTTTGAACGTGGGCGAGTGGATGAGTTTATTTTAGAGACACTGGATATTGGAAAGGTAAGACTTCATTACAAGTGGGTCAGTATTATATGCAAGTGATTTGTGTACTAATCAGCACAGTACTAAGGGAACTACTGCACTGAAAGAGAATCTGACCTTTGGACAAAATGTTACAAACCACATTTTCAAATAGGCTGCTACAATTGCAACTAGGGATTTTTCATAGATACCATGGTGTCTGCACATGTAAGGCAATGTTTCCATGTGCAGTGTGGCTCTCTGGCTACCTAACTGTCCAAATTGCATGTTTAAGGGAACATTGTATGTTCACAAGATGATACATATAGAAAAGGTTTGCATGCACACAGTGAAAGAACAGAACATACGTGGGAAGTAGATTTTTATTTTATTAAGTAAATGCCTTCCTTGTTCTCCTCGCCCCTTTTTGCTTTTTCTTTTCAAGATCAACCGACTTCTGATTGGACATGATAATGCAGGGCTCCGATCTGGTTGGTTCCTGGCTAGTGTCCAGATCACAGTTCCTGTCCATGGAAGGCAGTACATGTTCCCATGCAACCGATGGCTTGACAAAGACGAGGCTGATGGGAAAGTGGAGGTGGAGCTCTACCCAAGTGAGATTGTGTCCATTGAGAAATGTGAGAGAGCAAAGCATTTGATGTTATTGTTATTATTATTAATATTATTATTAATAATAATTATCTGTATTATTGTAGTGCCTAAAAGGCCTTGGGATGAATCAGGACCCCATTGTGCTAGGTGCTGTACAAACCCAGAAAAGACAGTCTCTGCCCCAGTGAGCTTACAATCTATGTATAAGACAAGAGATAACAAATGGATACAGACATATGGACAAGGAAACAATGATGCAATATTGGTCGGCATGATAGGCAGTGGTAGCAGCACACTGTTTGTGAAAGTGAATGATAAAGCCCTGTTGCTGTGGTCATTTACAATCAGATGAGAAAAAATGAAAAAAAAAACCACAAGAAAAAAACACTCTCGGGTTTATTCTTGCATTGACAGGGTTATTGCTGTGATGATGATGTAATCGGCCTCCTCCATATCTGACTTCTGAGATTCTAGGAAGAACCTAGGCTATGGCCAGGCTCAGTGCAGTCAGACACTGGGATTCCCTTGCTGCAACATCAAGGCCTCTCACTGCTGACCTGCAGCTACCATGCTCTTCCAGCATCCTCACACGGCTCTTCCAGTTCATTACAGTCTTGACTTGCAACAGCATCTGAATTTTCAGTCCCTAGTCTCTCTTGAGGAGAGAAGTTTTATGATAGATACGGATGAAGATCCATTCTGGTTTTGACTGACATCAGTACATTAATTTTCATTGAGAACCAAGATTAAAAGTTGACCTCATGTCCCAAGGAGGAAAAACGTGGTGCATTTCCCCACTGCTCCATGTAGCTCCCTGCTTGCTCCTGTGTGATGGAGAGGTTCTAACCTCTCCATAGTTAATGTGGCAATGAGGTTCAATTTTTAAGGCCCTATTAGTACCCCTCTAACTTTGAGTTGAGAAATTCACTTGACCTGACAAGCCAGTGGTCTGATGGAGAATATTTTTATCATCCGCTACTGGACCAGGCCAGACTATTTTTCTTGCATGAAAGGAAATTCAGGATCTGGTAAAATAACTCCTCTTGCATTCTCAACCAAAGTATTCCCCTTCAGGGAAATGTATATAGGTCCATTTTCCAGGTGGGGTAAGAGCAACAGAGTTTCTGAATGACTTGCCAAGAGTCTATATGGGAAGTCTGTGAGTGGTAGACATTTGGGGTATGTCTATGTTGCAGCTGGGAACAAGCCTCCCATCCTGGGTAGACAGACTTGCACTAGTTCCTTTGGAACTAGTGGGCTAAAAATCCCAGTGTGGATGTTGAGGAGTGCAAGCCTGAGTCCAAGGTCGCCTGGACCCCGTAGGTCTGAGCTCATGCAGCTGATCCAGGCTGCAGCATTCATACTGCTACTTTTAACCTGCGAACTGAATAGAGCTAGTGTGAATTTTTCTACCTGGAGAGGCACGCACCCAGCTGCAGCATAGACATGCCCATATTGTATCCACTAGATCATTCAGACTGATCTCTGTACTGAGTTTGGCTACTTGTAAAATTAGAACATCAGACAAATAATAATGTTTAGCTTGAGTTTGGAGAGCTGCAGATTTTTAAAGCCGTATTATTAGACACATTTTGCAGGTGGTTTTACCAAAGCAGAATGTGTCAGAGCCATTTCTGGGAGGTACCCTTGAGATAGGCACTGGCTGTGGAGCCATGCATTGTTTTATACATGGTAAAAAATATCCTTTGTGTATTATAGACAATAATTAATTTTCATCTCAAAGCAATTCTATGCACTTCACCATTAGCAAACCCACCCCAGAATTAAACTAAGGAGCTTTGTGTATTAATTCCTCCATTACATTTATTTTTTCTTTTGGAATAGTGGTAAATTATGAGGTGTCTATAGTTACGGGGGACATGCGGGCAGCAGGCACCAATGCAAATGTCTTCATGCAGCTTTATGGCGAGACTGGCAAAAGTGAGTTGATCACCTTGAAAAGCAGGTCAAACAACTTTGAGAGGGGAGCAACCGATATTTTTAAGGTATGATGAAGGCAGCCTTTACTGTTTATCTGAAGGGAAAGAAATGAGAACCAAAATAATGTACTTTTAACAAAATGGCAAAGCATGTTCACTTTTCAACCTTCCTGCTCGACTGGCTTTTGTACTTCATGAAAAATAGACTAGTCTCCCTTTCAGGTTTCCATGCACTAGTATTTAGGATGCAGGCACCGTAGAAGAAAAGAAGTATTCATTTTAGCTTTGCAAAACATTTGTAAACCTATATTTTTGGCCTTGATCTAGTGGCATTCTCCCTTAAGTTTCAATTAAGCTTTTGTATTTAATCGAAAAAGCATGCATGACATATTGTCATGCTTACTTTGGAATGTGCCATTAATCACACATGGCACTTGCGATAGAGATACACATGATTGGCTCAACTCTGCCAATCGTTGCTACTGGAATTACTACTCTTCGTTTCGTAGGAAAGTGTACTCAGATTGTGCTAATAGTGTTGGGGGGTACAGAGCCATGTCATCCCAGGAAGCATGCTGTTTTTAAGGGGTGCATCGTATGCTCTTCTGTACTTTATCTGTTGAAGGTGCTAACAGTACCCTCCTACCATAGTATCTGAGCACCTTATGGTGTCTCTATTGTATTCTTCCTTGACACCTCCCACCAGGGTTTGGAAGGGCAGTGCTATTATCCCTACTTGCAGAGGGAGAACTGAGGCACAGAGAGACTAAGTGACTTGCTAAGGCCACATGGTAAGTCTAGTGGAGAAGAGAATTGAACCTGGGCCATCTGAGTACTAGGCAAGTGCCCTAACCTCTGGGTCTCAGTCAGCCTGGGCCTAGCAACCAAGGAGTTAGTGCAGGAACTGCCGGCCAATGCTGATTGGCTGCCTGACAGCACCTGGGAGAATAAAAGGGCTGAGGGGTGGGGCAGCTGCCAATGGAGCAAGGTGGTTAGAGAAAGAAGGTCCTGCCAGCAAGCTGATGAGAAGCCTCCCCCGGGTGACAACAACCCAAAGAAGAGCAGATCAGAGGCACAGGCTGCAGAAGCCTACAGAACCAAGAGAGGAAGGAAGGAGCTCAACAGGGGAATTGTTGAGGACTGATTCTGCCTGCCTGGGTTCAGGGCCCTGAGCTGGAACCCAGTGGAGTGGGTAGCCTGGGTTCCCCTACCTAACACTTTTTAAAGGAAGTAAATAAGAACACTTAGGAAGTCCAGGTTCTAGCTTGAATGAGATGGATAATTAATGACTTCATTACACCTCTCATAAGCGGGAAGCAGCATGGTCAGGAATAGGCCGATGTGTGTGCTGTTTCTTTAAGTCTACTGAAGAAAACTGGGCAGAAGGGAGGGATAGGTGTGGCAGTGTCTAGGCACAAGTCCTATCATGAAGGAGAGTGAGGGATAAAATGTTTCCTTTGTTCTAATAACGTTCCCTGTTAAGAAACTGACTTGTTCAGTGATTCTTTACCATTGTCACATTATGCCTTGTACATGTAGGGATAAAGTGAGAAAGGCTAAAAGTCAGGTAGAGTTGGACCTTGCAAAGGGAATTAAAACCAATAGTAAAAGGTTCTATAGCCATATAAAGAAGAGGAAAACAAAGAAAGAAGAAGTGGGACCTCTAAACACTGAGGATGGAGTGGAGGTCAAGGATAATCTAGGCATGGCCCAATATACTTTGCCTCAGTCTTTAATAAGGCTAAAGAGGATCTTAGGGATAATGGTAGCATGACAAATGGGAATGAGGATATGGAGATAGATATTACCATATCTGAGGTAGAAGCGAAACTCGAACAGCTCAATGGGACTAAATCGGGGGGCCCAGATAATCTTCACCCAAGAATATTAAAGGAATTGGCACATGAAATTGCAAGCCCATGAGCAAGACTTTTTAATGAATCTGTAAACTCAGGGGTTGTACCATATGACTGGAGAATTGCTAACATAGTTCCTGTTTTTAAGAAAGGGGAAAAAAGGTGATCCAGGTAACTACAGGCCTGTTAGTTTGACATCTGTAGTATGCAAGGTCTTGGAAAAAATTTTGAAGGAGAAAGTAGTTAAGGACATTGAAGTCAATGGTAAATGGGACAAAATACAAAAGATAGATCATGCTTTTACAAAAGATAGATCATGCCAAACCAACCTGAGCTCCTTCTTTGAGAAAGTAACAGATTTTTTAGACAAAGGAAACGCAGTGGATCTAATTTACCGAGATTTCAGTAAGGCATTTGATACCGTGCCACATGGGGAATTATTAGTTAACTTGGAAAAGATGGGGATCAATATGAAAATTGAAAGGTGGATAAGGAACTGGTTAACAGGGAGACTACAGCGGGTCATACTGAAAGGTGAACTGTCAGGCTGGAGGGAGGTTACCAGTGGAGTTCCTCAGAGATCGGTTTTGGGACCAATCTTATTTAACCTTTTTATTACTGACTTTGGCACAAAAAGTGGGAGTTTGCTAATAAAGTTTGCGGATGATACAAAGCTGGGAGGTATTTCCAATTTAGAGAAGGACCGGGATATCATACAGGAGGATCTGGATGACCTTGTAAACTGGAGTAATAGTAATAGGATGAAATTTAATAGTGAGAAGTGTGAGGTCATGCATTTAGGAATTAACAAGAATTTTAGTTATAAGCTGGGGACGCATCAATTAGAAGTAACGGAGGAGGAGAAGGACCTTGGAGTATTGGTTGACCACAGGATGACTATGAGCTGTTAATGTGATGTGGCCCTGAAAAAAGCTAATGCAGGCTTGGGATGCATCAGGAGAGGTATTTCCAGTAGAGATAAGGAGGTTTTAGTACCGTTATACAAGGCACTGGTGAGACCTCACCTGGAATACTGTGTGCAGTTCTGTTCTCCCATGTTTAAGAAGGATGAATTCAAACTGGAACAGGTACACTGAAGGGCTACTCGGATGATCTGAGGAATGGAAAACTTGTCTTATGAGAGGAGACTCAAGGAGCTTGGCTTGTTTAGCCTAACTAAAAGAAGGTTGAGGGGAGATATGATTGCTCTCTATAAATATATCAGAGGAATAAATACCGGAGAGGAAGAGGAATTATTTAAGCTCAGTACCAATGTGGACACAAGAACAAATGGATATAAACGGGCCACCAGGAAGTTTAGACTTGAAATTAGACGAAGGTTTCTAATCGTCAGAGGAGTGAAGTTCTGGAATAGCCTTCCAAGGGAAGCAGTGGGGGCAAAAGACCTATCTGGCTTCAAGATTAAACTCAATAAGTTTATGGAGTAGGTGGTATGATGGGATAACATGATTTTGGTAATTAATTGATCTTTAACTATTCATGGTAAATAGACCCAATGGCCTGTGATGGGATATTAGACGGGGTGGGATCTGAGTTACCCAGGAAAGAATTTTCTGTAGTATCTGGCTGGTGAAACTTGCCCATATGCTCAGGGTTCAGCTGATCACCATATTTGGGGTCGAGAAGGAATTTTCCTCCAGGGCAGATTGGCAGAGGCCCTGGGGGTTTTTCACCTTCCTCTGTAGCATGGGGCACAGGTCACTTGCTGGAAGATTCTCTGCACCTTGAAGTCTTTAAACCATGATTTGAGGACTTCAATAGGTCAGACATAGATGAGAGGTTTATCGCAGGAGTGGGTAGGTGAGATTCTGTGGCCTGCATTGTGCAGGAGGTCAGACTAGATGATCATAATGGTCCCTTCTGACCTTAATATCTATGAATCTCAGAGCACTTTATAAAGGTTGGTGTCATCCCCATTTTACAGATGGGGAGATGTAGGCACAGAGACAGAGCCGTCCCTAGCAATTCTGGGGCCCTACGCAGCCCCCCCTGTGTGGGGAGGGGCGGCAGGCCAGTGGGCTGGAGGCCTCTGTGGGGACCCGGGGGGGGGGCAGGGCCCAGGCCTCCACAGGGGGGCAGGGCTGGCTTGGGGGGGAAGGGGAGAACCACCTCCCGCACTCACCAGCAGCGCGGCTGAGGCTGGGTTGCTGCACTCCCGCTGCTGGTGAGTGCAGGCCCAGCCCGGCTGCAGAGCTCAGGGGAGTAGGGGCGGGGGCCCTGGGCAAGAGCCGGAGCAGGGGCTGGAGCAGCACGCCGCTGCGCAGGGCACCAGGAAATTTGGTGCGCTATGCAGCTGCGTACTTTGCGTATGGGTAAGGACAGCCCTGTGCAGAGAGGATAAAGTGATTTCATTCGGTCCCCAGAGGCAGAGCCAGAAATAGAACCCAGGTCTCCTGGGTCTGAGTCCAGTGTTCTATCCACTAGGTCATACTGCCCCCGTGAGACAGAGATATGCATTCCTTTCTGGGGTCTGCCACTGCCTTGCTTTGTGTGTTTGTACAGCTCTGTTAACCTCTCTCAGCCTCCGTTTCTTCATCTGCAAAACAGGGACAACTCCTTTGCGTGTCTCGAGATCCTTGAATGACCAGCACTTTATAAACACTTATCATTTGTTATAGAGACAAGGGTGATGAGGTAATATCTTTTATAAGACCAACTTCTGCTGGTGAGAGAGCCAAGCTTTTGAGCTATACAGGGTTCTTCTTCAGGTTAACATATTTCTAGGGTTAACTACTTAAGCTAAACATTCTGCTCCACCTTGTATTTAGCTGTGATATTCTGAGTTCATTCCCCAGACCTGAAGAAGAACTCTGTTTAAGCTCAAAAGCTTGTCTCTCAGCAGCAGAAGTTGGTCCTATAAAATATATTACCTCACCCACCTTGTCTCTCTAATATCCTGGGACCAACACAGCTACAACAACACTGCATATATAATTTGTTATAACATTTCAAATACCAGCTGTACATTCGTCTGTTTCTAAAGTAAATGATCTTCTCCTGACATATTAAATCTTACAGATTTTTATCAATCTTCTACGTAAATCACTCTATTTACATAGCCATGATTGTTTTCTATTAAATGCTTACACAATTTGGAAACCTTAAGTTTAATGTGTGTGACAGGGTCGGGCCAGATGGCAATAAGAGAGTAATAGAAGGCAGATATATTAGCCCCAGGCTAAGTAGGTCCCTTTTCCCTGGGTAAGGTAACAGGGAAGGTTCCAGAACAATCAGGAACCTTCTGGAGACAATTAAGACAGGCTGATTAGAACACCTGCAGCCAATCAAGAAGCTGCTAGAATCAATTAAGGCAGGCTAATCAGGGCACCTGGGTTTTAAAAAGGAGCTCACTTCAGTTTGTGGTGTGTGTGTGTGAGGAGCTGGGAGCAAGAGGCACTAGGAGCTGAGGGTGAGAAGGCGTACTGCTGGAGGACTGAGGAGTACAAGCATTATCAGAGACCAGGAGGAAGATCCTGTGATGAGGATAAAGAAGGTGTTGGGAGGAGGCCATGGGGAAGTAGCCCAGGGAGTTGTAGCTGTCACACAGCTGTTCCAGGAGGCACTCTAGACAGCTGCATTCCACAGGGCCCTGGGCTGGAACTCAGAGTAGAGGGTGGGCCCAGGTTCCCCCCAAATCCTCCCAACTCCTGGTCAGACACAGGAGGAGTCGACCTGGACTGTAAGTTCAGAAAAACGGCCAAGGTGAGGGCTGCTGTGAAGCTCCAAGGTGAGCAAATCCGCCAATAAGCACAAGACCCACCAAGGTAGAGCAGGAACTTTGTCACATGTGTTACCCAATTTCTGCAGTTTTCCAAGTACACAAGGTAGAAGTTTGAAGCATTAGGAGATTAAGGATCTCTATCTTTCCCAATATTAATATTTACAGGAAGATATGGGAAAGAATAAGACCATATGAACTACATGTTAATGAGACAATGCTATCAGCTACAGACAGGGAATGCTGAATGCACATGAGCTGGGAAAAGAGAGACACTTTTCTCTGTGCTGCGATAGGTGGATCAATTTCAGTTTCCTGATAAACATCCCTTTTACAATTGATTATTGTTTTAATCTGATAAAAATGCTTCTAGGCTGAAGCCTTCTATGCTAAAATGCCAAATTAAAGCCTGAAAAAGAAAATAGTCACAGGGTTCCTAGCATATAAACTACATATCAACACAAAAACCCACCAAAACTAAAAGTGTAATTGGTTATGGGTCCACCATGCTGAGAAGCACTTTTTAATGCAGTGGTGCTCAAACTTTTTGGGCTCACAACCTATTTATAAACCTTGATGGCCTGTCGTAACCCAGAGATCCCCAAGACACCCCAGATCCAATACCCTCCTACCTCCGGGCAGGGGTTCATCCAGGGGTGGCAGAGCTTGGAGCTAACATTTGAGATATGATCAACCAGATGTGAACTCCGCAGGCCACTGGGGGGAGGATTGGCAAACCAAGACCCCCCCAAAAATACAGCTCCCCCATATGGCCCATGGGGGACAGAAAGTGAATTGGAGGGAATTTGGGGGCCTGGAGGTGAAATGGGGAAATTGGGGTCCTGGCAGTGTAGTAAGGAAGGAAATGGGAGTTCAGCAGGGGGCCCCCCCACCCCGTTTATCCCAGAGTGACCTGCTGCATCCGACGCAAACAGACACCAACCACTCTGTCCCACCGGGTTCAGCTTCCCACATTGGGTGTTATGACCACTGCAGTTGCAACTCTGTTCAGATTTGGCCCACTCTTCCTGACAGGGGGCCCAGCCAGGCCAAATTTGTGTGAGGGGAATTACGATTTGGCACAGGAGATCGCAATGCCATTTGCTCAAATTTGTTCTGATTGGCCCCCGTCTTCATGACAAAGGGGTGGCTGTGCCAAACCTGAGCAGTGCTGTGACCCCTTGCACCAGGTCGCAACATCTGGAGTGGGAGCTGAGCCCAGCCAGCCCTGCAAGGCATTGACACAATCTGGCGACCCAATTTTGGGTCACAACACACAGGTTGAGAAACCCCATTCTAGTGGAGCAAGTTACTAAATAATTTGGGCAAATAGTCTAAAACAATGAGGTGCCCATTCTTCATATCTGCTTTACTGGCTCGAAAGATCTACTCCTACGCCTCCCTGTATAGCCTCTATCACTGTAGTGTCTGAGGATGGTACAATCTTAATGGAGTTTACCATCGCAGCACCCCTGTGAGGTAAGGAAGTGTTATGGGGAACTGAGGCACAGATAGATTAAATTACTTGCCCAAGGTCACACAGGAAATGTGTGGCAGAGGTAGGAATTGAAATCACATCTCTTGAGTGCTAGTTCAATGTCCTCGCCACTAGAACAGTCTTCCACTTTGACTGGCTTACCATACTGCATTGCTAATATTTATTTAAGGAGCACCATATGTATATACAGCATTTTACTGATCACCTAACACCCCCGCCCCCCAAAAAAACCCCCAATAGTGCAAGGTCCACATCCCAAGAAGCTTGCAGACTGTTAGAGATTAATACAATAGTCAGCCCAGTAATTTAACAAAGGCACAGCTACAATGTTGGTGAAAGCAGGAGAGGCAGGACTGGTACCCAGTAGACCTTAGTTTGGGTGTCTCTGCCACAGATGTTCTGTGTGACCTTGTGCAAGTCACTCAGTCAGTTTACATGATGTTTGGTGGAAGAGCACTACACAGCAATTTAGAACAGGAAGTGAAAAAGAACAATCAATCCAGCTGAAACTGGGGAGTGGGGCAGGAAATGACTTGAGCTTCACATCTCACAGCCAAGCTAATAGTGAGGTAATAGCTTTGGGTGTAATGATCCATGTTGAGTTTTAAGCACTGTCGTTGGTTATTTGTGAAGAGAAGACATTTCATGTTCTCTCAGGCCGTAAACTTTTCTTTGGTGGCAGGTAGAGGCTGCAGATGTTGGCAAGATCTACAAGCTCCGAATTGGCCATGATGGGAAGGGCATTGGGGATGGCTGGTTCTTGGAAAGTGTCACTCTTAAATGGATGGTAATGAAGGTGAAGGAGAAGGTGAAGGAGATGGAGAAGAAGAAGAAGCAGAAGAAGAAGAAGAAGAAGAAATCCAGTGAGGAAGAGGAGGAGGACTCCCAGCCTGAAGACGTGATGGAAGTCTGTAAGTTCGCGGCTCGCCGCTGGTTGGCTACAGATGAAGGGGATAAGGAACTGGTTGTGGAGCTGACACCCGAGGATGGATCTGAACTTGAGGGTAAACTTCAGCAGTAAATACGTGTCCCTACGTGTCTCATAATCAATAACAAAAAATTTTTACATTAAGAGAGCAGTACACAGTTAAGCACTCAAAAGTCTGGAAATGCCATAAAGTCCTATATACCCCCTTCTCTCTACCCCCTGGTGCATTCAGAATAGCTCAAAGAATGTGCTTCTGCCAGGCTGCTACACCACCCCAACCCCAGTGAAATGAAAAAACCCAGCGAATTTAACGATGAGAAAACCACGTACTTTTCACACAGCATGTACTTCTAGGGGAATCCTGTGCCAAAAAAAAATCTGCAAACAATATTTAAAAATTCTGCATATTTTATTTGTCAAAATAACACAATATAATCACACCAGTTTCAATTATTTTGGTAATTTATTTCAAAATACCTCTCAGCAAAGTATGTCTGTAACAATTCAGGCAACAAAAAGAAAAGATTCAGGAAATGTCTGTTTGACAAATAAATTCTTTAGTAGGCATATTAATACAGAACATTGAGTAATTCATTTAAACTACAATACAGAAACATATTTCCTGCACCCCTCAGAAGTAGTGCAAAGGCTTGGGGGAGTCAGGGGTAATGAAAGAGCTGAGGAAGAGGGAAGGAGCCTGGGAGTGAACCTGGAGGGTTGGTGGATATGGATGGGAAAAGTATGGAACAGGATTTTTTTGTGGGGAGAGGGATTGTTAGGGAGCTGGGGTTCCTCCCCCATGCAGACCCTGGCTGACCCCTAGCCTCTCCCATTCAGTCAGACACATCTGCCCCTGTCCCCATGTGGCCTTGCAGCCCTCCTTCCGCATGCCCATGTGACCCTCCAGCCCCTCTCCCCCAAACTCATGTGGTCCTGCAGCCCCCCTCCCATTCAGTTCATGGCTCAATGCTGTCACCACTACCTCCTGTCTGTCCCTCCCACTAGCCCTTCTGAACCCCAGTCTGTTACCTTCCTGTAGCCCCATGTGCCCCCCTCTGTCCATGCTGTGCCTCCTCACCTGGCCCCACTGTGAGGAATGCATCCTCTTCCCCAACCTCTCTGCCCTCTGGCGGCCCTCTCTTCTGGTGCCACAGCAGCCCCTGGCCAGAAAAGGGAATAATTGCAGTGCCTCTCCAGCAGAATCTATATTCTGCAGAGAAAAAAAATCGGAATGAATTCTGTACATGCGCAGTGGCACAGAATTCCCCCAGGTATAAGCATGTCATTAACCTGTGGAGCTTACTGCCACAAGATATCATTGAGGCTAAGGGTTTAGGATGGTTAAAGAAAACCCAGATTCAGCATTTATATGGCTAACAAGAATGTATGACATTACAATAGATAGGGTAAAAAATAAGATCTAAATCCTTATGTTCACAGAAGCAAACATGGGGGTTTGGAAGAAAAGTCCTAAATGGCTGGGTTATTCCACAGTGGTCCACTAGGGGTTTCTTGAAACTTCCTCTGAAGCATCTAGTGTTGGCCACTGTTGGAGGCTGAATATTAGACTATATGAGTGTAAGTGTAACCCACACACCTCCTGGGTGTGGTGTTCTGTCCCATCTAGTGGCACTGAGACCACTTAGAGAAAGAGATTAATGAGTCTGTTCTACAGCCTTAGTTAACAGCCATATGGCTTTTAGTTCATGCACTAGATGCTCATGCATTTAGCTCCAAGGGTCCCATGTTCAATCCTGCTTGCGGACGACCAGGGTCTGTCAGCATTACATAAGCTGGTGAGCAAATAACCTGGGTAGGGAAGGTTAAAATAAAGCTCAAGTAAGAGTTCAGTTCAAGGCCCTTTCCTCAGAGCTGGCTTTATTATCACAAAAGGATTGGAAACAAGAGCAACCAACTCAGAACAGTTGGTCCCAGCCAAGCTGGGAGGGCAGAGGTCACAACATTCTTCCTTGCTTTCCTGGCTTACTGACAGCTCCCGTGGAGGGACTTCCTCCAGGGTCTTACCTCAACTCTTACCTCCTCTAGAATGATCCAGAAGCATTCCTTTATATAGTTTCTGGCAGGCAATCACATGACAGTCACCTGATCCCTCTCCAGCGTCTGGACCACAACTCAGAGCAAACCTCATCTTAATGGGGCTGGCGATGCCTGTGCTTATAGGCCAGCATGTTGTTATAATGGACTACTGTCTGATCCAGCATGACAGTTCCTATGTTCCTATGTCATCTCTTCTGTGCAACTTCACTTACAGAGAACACCTATGAGGTCCATGTCATCACTGGGAATGTGTGGGGTGCTGGGACTGATGCTAATGTCTTCTTGAGCATCTATGGCGAAGGAGGAGGAGACACTGGTGAGCGCCAGCTGAAAAGGTCCAACCAGCTGAACAAATTTGAGAAGGGCCAGGTAAGGCATTAATTAGTCACTCAAGCAAACAAAAGGCAGGTATGATCCTCTGTCCTTGAACACAAGCTTCTGGTCCTTCATTGCTACATCTTCTCAGTAAACCTCAGGCTTTTCTTTGAATTAAAAGTTTGGACATCTGGTTTTCTCTCTCAAACAAATAGAGGTGGGAAATACCTCAAATAGAGGAGAGACAGATTAAAGCTGAAGATAATATGATTTTAATATCTGAGAAAGCACAAGAGAGTTTGCACTTTTTTTTAATGGAAAAAATACCCTGTCCAGGGCACTGACTCCCCGTAGGCTTGAGTGTGAAACACTAGTCTGCCTCTGTTTCTGCTTTTGCAGGAAGATATATTCACCATCAAAGCCATTGATCTGGGAGTACTGAAGAAACTGCGGATTCGTCATGACAACTCCAGCAGCAACCCAGCCTGGTTCCTGGACAGAGTGGAGATTGTTGATCTCAAGAACAACACCAGGTGAGCAGATTGCTGCACTCCATGATATTGGATGCATGGGATTCATACTTCTGGTCAGATAAATATAAAGCCTTAGAAATACAAAGAACATAGTGATTTTGTTACATGTGTCATGAATTCAAACTGGATGATCCTCTTAGAATGCTAAAATAATGGTGCTGTTGGATGTGGGGATGGCTCTCTCAGACGTGTGTGCAGAGGACCCCGGCTCTGTGCAAGAGGGAGGAAGATGGTATAAAGATGTGTGTGCAGGATGCACATCGTTCCCACTGTCATCACCCATCCAGAACTGTGCTGAAAAGGCACTACAGCTCCTGTCTCTGTTTCCTTTTCTAAGACTCCCCTTCACGAGAGCTCCTGGGGTAAATTATCAGTGCAAGTAGCCCTGGGAGACCAGCTCTAATGGTGTCAAACTGACTGGGAGCCTAGAGCCAGTAATGAGGCAGCAGTGTTCAATACTGATAGCTTTGGGCTCTGGGAAATCCCCTGAGATCTTCTGGGATCAAAGTGAAACTCGGGCCAGTGAAGTATGGAAGCAGAATTTACCATTTCTTCCAGGAGGAACACACTCCACTTGAAGGAATTCCTTGACCTATGGGTTCCCTCCTATAGCTTGTACTCTGGAAGCTTGTGACCTAGCACTGGGTTTGCTTTTTACATATATGGGGGGAAATAAACCAATGGGCTAAATCCAAAGGTCCTGACCCAGGCAACTTGAGAGGGAGCCGACTGAGTAAAACTTGAGTCCCCAATCCATCAGAATGCTTAAGCATGTGCTCAACGTCAAGCATGTGAATAGTTCCACTGACTTTAGTGGGGCTTCTCCCATGTTAAAAGTTAAGCATGTTCCTAAGTGCTTTGCTGGTTTGGAACCTGAGTGAGGACATCAAGACTCGTTCCGTTGTTTGTAAATATGGAGTATATTTTACTGTGAGACTATCATTAACCCTTAGGTTATTTATTTGCTTCTGGGCCTCAAAATAAAATGAGCCAGGTGGGACTGACAACTTGACACTTCGTACCTATCAGCAGGCATCAGTTGCCAGACCTGGATAAGTCCACACAAAGGGAACAAAAGACAAGGAAGGAGACACATTTATGCTTATCAGCTTTGAGTGCTGTTACTCTTTGTTAACTAGCCTCTCATCTTTGGTAATGACTGCTGTTCATATCTGTGAAGTGCTTTGAAGATGAAAAGTCCCGTGTGAGTGCTGTGTACCACTGGTTTCAGAGTGACAGCTGTGTTAGTCTTTATTTGCAAAAAGAAAAGGAGTACTTGTGGCACCTTAGAGACTAACCAATTTATTTGAGCATAAGCTTTCGTGAGCTACAGCTCACTTCATCAGATGCATACTGCTAATAACCACTGTTATTCTTGCAGGTATTATTTCCCATGCCAGCGGTGGTTGGCAGGTGAGGAAGATGATGGTCAGATTGCCAGGGAGCTGGTCCCAGTGGATGAAGCATTTATAAGGAAAGATTCGGACAATGATAACCAGTCCCTTGCATCTCTGGGCCTGGAACAGAAAGGTTTGCAGCAGTCTTGTGATTCTTTCAATAAGTAAAAAGGAAGCCAAGTTATGAATAGCTCTAAGAGTGTTCTCAATTATCATATTTGTTAGGCCATGAAAAAGTCCCCTCCTAGATCATGAGATTATTACGTGTGAATGAAATGTGAAATACTCAGTGTCCTGTAAGCCACGAAGCCCCACCCCGACCCCATTCTCGTGAACTGTAATCACCTTGCAATACTGGACCCAGCGTGTGGAAAGGTTTCAGAGTGGTAGGCATCCGTAGAGTCCTCATCTGTTTCAGTCTCTCCCTTTCTCTTGCAAAGGAGCGAGTGCTGCAATACATCTGAACTGGAATACACAGCCACCATTGAAACCATAGCTGCTTAGCAGTGCTAGTTAGCAGTGGGTACAAGTCTGGATATGAAACTGGCCGGATGTCAGTGACTAAAACCAGAGACTGTTGCTATCAAGGGAAGGAACCTGAAAATGTATCTTTTTTTCATTCAGTACCCTGCTGTCTTATGATCGGAGGTGGTGGTGGCCCACTGGGGGCCGTAAGCAGGAATATTCCCACCCCCGCACACACACACACAACATATACTAAAAAAGCAAATACGGGGGCCCCCTTGAGCTGCTCGGGGACCTATGCAATTGCTTGGTCAGCTTATGCCTCATGCCAGCTCTGCTTATGTTTATCTTCCTGAAACTACCTTGTATCCAGTGTGCTTGATTGTCCATGCCGACAACTGAATAATGATGCCACCATGGGGCCTGATCCTGCAAGATGCTGAGTGTCCTGGATTTCCACTGACTCCAATGGGAGTTGAGAGCCTTAAGCTAAGCGCCTGTGTCCATATTTATATGGCTGAATAAGTGGGCTAATTTTCAAAAACGTTGAGCACCCAGCAGTTCCCATTGACTTCAGTGGGAGCTTCTTGCTGCTCAACACTTTTGAAAATCAGGACACTCCTTTGGGTGCCTAAATATGGATCAATGAGTCTAACTTTAAGCACCCATGTTTGACAATCTTGGCTTAGTATTTTGTCATGTTGTGGATACAACTTCTAGGAATTTCCACAGTTCTTAAGAGTTTGCCACACTTTTCAGATGATGGTGTTGTGGGAAACTATACAAATCTGATATAGTGAAGGGCTGTCTGTATATATAAAATCCGGTGCTTTAAATGAAATGTTATTGTAGATTGCAGCAAGAAACAAACCTGAGAAGCATGTGAGACTCCCAGGAAATAAATGGGAAGTCTGAACAGCTCTCTCGTCTGTAAAGATGGAGAAAGCATTACTGAATGAAGAGCGGTCGCAGACCCTGCAGCCCACAGTCCTGTTTCACCCTAGCAAATACCAGAACAAACGACAGGAATTACTGTCAGAGCTTTAGGAATACACTCTGACTGTCCAAAATAAATAAATAACATGTGCAATGAAACAAGAAGAAATAGAATTAGTAGCTGCTCAGTGTTCACACTCTCAAATTAAGAAATGCTTTTTGACAGCTAAATCAACTACTTATACTGTGAAAGTGAAAACCGGGGACAAGAAGAATTCTGGGACAGATGCCAATGTCTTCATCATTCTTTATGGAAATAAAGATGACACGGGTAAGAACCAAGTATAACCCATGTGAGAGAGATGGGGTCCGTGCTGTTGGTATAATTGACTGAAATGGCTGAGAAGAGTTTGGGGTTTTTTTTTTGCTTTCCTCAATACAGTATCTGTTCTCAGTTAAGATGAATTCATATTCTTGCTGTAAGTCTTTTTCTTATCAAAGTGCATAGGAAAGCCAATGTTATTTAGCATTTTAGTTACTAGGGGATAGAGCCTCAGCTCCTGTAAATCACTGTCATTCCATGGGCTTCAATGGAGCTAGGCCAATTTACACCAGCTGTGTAAGCCAAATTGTTGACAGCATAGATTAAAACAAAGAGTAGGAAAATAGAACACTGGGTCTGGGTCAACTCATTTGTATCCCAGCAAGGGATACAGCCCACTCTAGAAACCCAGCTTGTCTTCAACTGCTGAGATGTTGCAGAAATATTTGATCTGTTGATGAGCAAACCCTGTTGGGACCGACACGATGCATATGTAGTGAATCTCAGTATTTGTGAAAGTGACAGACAGTGAAGAGAAGTGTAGGGCAAATTCCCTTGCACAACTTTCAGAGTAGCAAACGTGTTAGTCTGTATCCGCAAAAAGAACAGGAGTACTTGTGGCACGTTAGAGACTAACCAATTTATTTGAGCATAAGCTTTCGTGAATTACAGCTCACTTCATCAGATGCATAGAATGGAACATATAGTAAGAAGATAGATAGATATATATATGTATACAGAGAAGGTGGAAGTTGCCATACAAACTGTAAGAGGCTAATTAATTAATATGAGCTATTATCAGCAGGAGAAAAAAACTTTTGTAGTGATAATCGAGATGGCCCATTTAGACAGTTGACAAGAAGGTGTGAGGAAACTTAACATGGGGAAATAGATTCAATATGTGTAATGAACCAGCCACTCCCAGTCTCTACTGGAACCCAAGTTAATGGTATCTTCTACGCAAAAGAATAAATGGACACAAATCTGACATCAGGAATCATAACATTCAAAAACCGGTAGGAGAACACTTCAACCTCTCTGGACACTCAGTAAAAGACTTAAGGGTGGCAATTTTGCAAAAGAAAAGCTTCAAAAATAGACTCCAATGAGAAACTGCTGAGCTTGAATTAATATGCAAACTAGATACCATTAACTTGGGTTTCAACAGAGACTGGGAGTGGCTGGGTCATTACACATATTACACATCCAATGAAGTGGACTGTAGCCCACGAAAGCTTATGCTCTAATAAATTTGTTAGTCTCAAAAGTGCCACAAGTCCTCCTGTTCTTCTTGCACAACTTGGACCACATCTCTAGCTGGCCCTTCCACAGCATAGCTGCTGTGGCACTGAAGGGAGACCGCTCAACTGAAGAAAGATGTGATGTGTATTTTGGTGTGTGTGTGGGGGGGTTATATACAGTTGAAAATCTAGGGTTCAGTGTGACAAAGGACAGGTTGGAAACCAGATCTCCAGGGATGAAAGGCCATTTATTACACCGTAGGCAAATCCCCCGTTCCTGTTTACAATCCCAAAGAATTGATTTTTATACACTAAACCAATGATACTCAGACTGCAGCTAACAAGCCGCAAGTGGCTCTTTAATGTGTCTCCTGCGGCTCTTTGAAGGACATGATATTAAAACACTGTGTGATTTAATTATTAACCAATCTAAGTTATTAACCAATCAGCATAAGTGCTGGAAGTAGGTGTGTTGGGGATGCTGCCACACCCCTTGGCTTGAAATGATCCATCATACACAGAGTTTACAGTTGGGTTCAATGACTCTCAGCCCTCCCCCACTATACAAATTGTTCCAGCACCCCTGCCAATCAGGATGCTTTTACTATGTTATTAACCAATTATAGTTGATACAGTAATAATACTTGGTCTGTCATTTTACTGTGAGAATAATTATATATACACACACACACATCTAATCTATCTATCTATTAAATGAAACAATGAGTTCACATTTTTTGGGTAATGCTGATTGCTAATTTGGCTTCAACCACTGCGGTCCGAGTATCATTGCACTAAACAATATTTGTATGTGCTACAACAAACAGGGATAATCAATCTAAAGGCCTCCAAAACTAACAAGAACAAATTTGAGCGTGGGAAGGTCGATGAGTTTACAGTGGAGTCTGTGGACATTGGAGACCTGAAAAAAATAAAGATTGGCCATGACAATAAAGGTAAGATGACCTGGCACAACATAGCTTTCCTTGTTCCACATGTGGGGGTTATATTTGGAAATATTCATTTCATGACTTATTTATTAACATGCTGGCCATTACTATCATCATGTGCTTGGTGCTTTGCAGACAAATGTACAGGTCCTTTCCCCAAGGAGCCTGAAATTTAATTTAGACATGGTACAGCAGTGGTGGCAAATGAGGTGTAAGCAGCATGAGCAGTGTTGAAACACAGCTGTTTTTTCATCCTTTTGTAAGCTGTGATATTATAGCAGGAGGAGTATGCACCAGGGTGGAAAGGCTACCCAGGAGAAGTGAACATTGCAAGGGAATTGCTGTACAACACCATTATTCCATGAAGGGGTGATGCCAATCCTCTGTCTGGCTTTATAACCACCTTGTGGTATATATTCAGGGCATTCCGACCTGATTGCTATGCTTTAAAATGATCCGGATTTCAAAATGCGATCTGTAGATAATAAAACCCTGGTGCTAAATTCACACAAAGGGCCCAGATTTTCACAAGTGACTAGTGGTTCCAGGTGCCTCAGTTTTTGAATGCCTGACTTCAGACATTTTAAAGGGGCCTGATTTTCAGAAAGTGCTGCAAACCCTCCCTCTGATAATGAGGCCCCTTTAGTCTCCCACTGGACATTCAGACTCTGAGGCACCCCAAACATGTAGCCACTTTTGAAAAAATTGGCCTCAAGTTCTGACAAAAGAAGCAAGAGTGAGCGAGAGTCTAATGGTGATGGCACAGCACTGCCAGGCCAGTGAGCTCCTCCTGTGTGCTAACCCTGGTTTTAACTCCCTCTGGGACTTCGGACAAGTCACTTAGCAGTAACTTGTCTACTGCAAGTGACTTTTCTGTAGAACTGAATGCTAACACTTACCTCTTTCACAGGGATCTTGTGGGATGAATTAATTATTTCATTGTCTGTAAAGCGCTTTGCTGGTGAAAAGTGCTATTCACTCTGAGTATAATCTCCTGCTACAGGTGGCTCCGCTGGCTGGTTTCTGGAATGGGTGGAAATTGATGCCCCATCACTTGGGCAATGCCTGAAGTTCCCTTGTGGCCGCTGGCTGGATAAATCAGAGGATGATGGAGCCACTGAGAGAGATCTCTTCCCTGCAGAACTGCAGACAAAAGAATATGTTCCATGTATGTAGAGTTTTGCCTTGTGGCAGACATTGAATTGCTCCTCTCTAAGCCCCCTGCTTTCCCCTTTCCCTATTTCTGGGGGTGGGAATCCACTGTGCTTCTCATTCCTCAGGTTCACAACTTTGGGGCTCTCTCTGACTCTTTTCCACATATGCTGGCTGTTGCCAAATCTTGTCACTTCTGCATCCATGGGTTTTTTTAAAATCTACTCCTTCTCTTTATTAGGAAGATGGTCCAGTAGTTAAGGTGCTAGCCTGGGACTTGGAAATGAAGTTCCATTCCTTGCCCTGCCACACACTTCCTGTGTAGCCTTGGCCAAGTCACTTAGCCTGTCTGTGTGCCTCGGTTCTCCCTCTGTAAAACGTGGACAATAGGACTTGCCTTCTTCACAGGATTGTTATTAGGATAACTAACCTTAAAGACTGTGAGGCACTCAGATACTATCGGTTTATAGATTCTTTCTTCTCTCCCCTGCCCAAACCCTGGTTCATGCCATTGTTCCTTCTCACCTGGACTATCCTCCTCTCTGGCCACCCTGATCTTTACCGTCCCCTCTTCAAACTATCCAACAGTCAGAAGCTACCATAATCTTTCTCTGGTGATGCTCTGACAGTGTCTCCTCACTCACGTCCCTACCACCGCTGCTGCTCTGACCATGGCATCCCCTGTCTCTCAAGCACATTTGCACTTTCTTTCCACATAAAACATTAGCGGTGGAAGAAGGGATGCTCCTTGTACCCTTCCCCACCACCACCCCTTGTGCGTTCAGTCTGCTGTCAGACATAACTGGCCCCAGGTTTAGAATAATAAATAGATAGACACATGGGATGAATGTCAACCCATCGCAAGGCCTCTGCAAACAGATCACACTTCAGCCCTAGGGACCATCCATGTCACATTTCAACCCTATGGGACTTAACCAGTGCATAATGCTTGCGCTGATCCTCTTCAGAGGAGTGACTGTCACCCATAGTACCATGGTTTTGCTTCTCACCATGTTTTTCCTGAGACGTATCACATATGGTGTTAAATTCTTGATACATAACTTGAGTGGGTAATTTATTAGGGGTATTACATGATGTAAGAGTTTCTGGAATGCCAGCTCTTCGTGTATAAAGCTTATTTGTGTCAGCAGCGTCTGGGACCAGCAATCAGGGCTATGTAGAAGGAGACTTGCAAGATGCTAGAACCAAGCATAAATACACAAGCACATAAATACACATGTTGTACTATTCACAATATTCTAATTTCCCAACTATTAACCTGGTGATTTCAAATTGCCACTAAAATGGTCTGACATGGTTCATGATCGCTCATGCCAAATTATTTCCCTGAGCATGGGAAACATGTCATTGTTGTGCCCGTTAAAACAGTGCCTGTGGGGTACAACCTGAAAATGAAAGGGGATTCTGACAGCTGAGAGCTGTGACCTTGTGTTGCTGATTCAGTTCTAAACTGATGTTAATATTCAAATAAATAAACCAAGCATAGCAGCCTTGAGAAGATCAGATCATTTTTAATTCATAACGCATAGCAGGCCATTTTGGTCTCCAGGATTAGTTCTTTATTTTTACCTATTGCAGGAAACTATTTCAGTTTATCTGCAGCATGGGCAAATAGGTTTCATTGGTTCTGGCAAAAAGAATATTAAGTACCTTCAGGCTGATTGTCTCTAAAATCAAATTTCTTCATTTCTGTTCTCCTGAGAGCTGTGTTTAGAAAGCCTGGATAGTTAATGAAGGATTATGCTCTGATATGCATAATCACAGTTACTCCAGCAATAATAGAAGTGGTGCCAGAAATACGCCATCTGTTCTGATCTAGGATAGTGAGTCCTGGAACTCCCAGCACCGTGGCATAAAGCATAACAAAAAATATTGAAATGGGTGGAGTGTGGGAGAGCACAGGATTATAAGCAGCTCAGAAAGATGCACAGAAAAAGGAAGAGAATGGTTGAAGTGGGGTTTGATAGACATGAACAGGTAAACCAAAGAGAACAGAAGGGCAACCAGAATGACAGAGTAGGGGTAGAAAAAATGGAAGCCCATGGTATGTGTATGGGCCAAATGCTGCACAACTCTAACAGAGACCGGTAGCATCCTGAGTGTGAGTCAGCAAAGATATTATTTCTATTTAGGGTTCAAGAACTGCAAAGAGGCCTTTGATAATTTGAAATAAAATAAATAATATTAACGCTGAGCTCCTGTCAGGCACTTTTCATCCATATACCTCAAAACGCTGAACAAAAGAGAGTAAATATTATTCTCCACATTGGGAAACTGAGACACAGAGAAGGGAAGTGACTTGCTCAAGGTTATGTAACAGGTCAGTGACAGAGCCAGGAATCTGTCCTGGTCTTGTGGCCCCCCAGGCCAGTCCCCTATATCCTGGGCTAGTCTATTTCTTACATCAGTAAGAGTCTGAAAAAGAATAAGAATAAGGAACAACTGTAGGAAGTATGGAATTAAAGGCAACAGTAAATTCTAGAGAGACCGAAGTAGGAATAAGGAAGGTTTAAAGGGCCCAATTCATTGTTGCTCTGCACGTTGTATAGTCACAGTTCTAATTAGGTAGCATTTTATGCCCACTTTGCACTACTGTAGGTGACTGGACAAGGTGCAGGGCATTGGAGAATCTGGCCTCAAGAGAACACTAGTTAAAAGAGTGAAATGGAGATTAGTTCTTTAAAGCGAGAGGCAGGTTCACATTCCTTGCCCCCCCCCACAACCCAGTTGATGTTACCTCCGCAAACTAATACTTAAAATAGTCCAAAAGTTTTAATGAGGTTTATATAGAATTTTTCATACCAGCTCCAGCTAGTTCAGTTTTGCCAGTTTGCTTAGTTACTCAAAAATCTTCTGAGTCTTTTCAAGACTCAGCGTACTGTGGGAGATTCATGTTTCAATGACTTTGCAGTATAAATATTCAGAGCTCTCTTGACTCCCAGGATTAAATCCAGTGGGTCAGATTCCAACCTCAGTAAATCAGTATGAATTCAGAGTAGCTCTGTTGGCTTCATAGATTTAAATGGAGTTCTCCAGATTTACGCTGGTGTAACTGAGATCAGAATCCAGCCTGATGGCTTGCAACATAATGTAACAGTTGTACATAACTTCCGTGTGTATAATTCCTAATGATGCTTTGTAAATGTTGACATTTCTAATCTAGGTTTGAGTTTGTTAAATTCTAAAATGAATGATAGACTTTCCCAGTTGGAAGCCTGGCTTTTTGCTCACAGCTCCTGGTTTGTTTGTTGTTTTTCTCTGCTTGCTTTAGTTGTCCCTTATGAGATCACAGTTTACACCAGTGACATCTTTGGAGCTGGCACTGATGCGGATGTTTTCATTGTTCTCTATGGAAGTAATGGAATCTGCAGCCAACAGAAATCCCTGTGCCAGAACAAGAGAGAGCAAAGGATGTGCTTTGAGAGGAACTCAGTGGATCAGTTCATTGTGGAGGTAAAATAAAAAATATTTGCTCTTTTTCAGGAGCAATGATTGGGTGCGGGGTTTAGGGACACAAAGTGAAGAGAAAAGCAGTTGGAATGTGGAAAAACATTGAAAAAGGACTCTTCATGACAGCTGGGTGAAATTTTTTGGATGACTAATTCTGGACAAAAGGTTCATTTTTGGCCGACCTGAAACTATTTGTGAATTTGACATGAATTGTTTTGGTCATTCACAGACTGGCCAGAGAAGGAAGAGGTGGGGGTGCTGCTGGACCCTTATAACCTTTATCCCAGTAGTGGGGGCACTCATGTGGAGACCCAGGCTTGAATCTCTGCTCTGGGTTCAAATCCCTCTTCTGGGGTAGACCTCAAGCAGACTTTCTCAATTTACCAGAGAGTCTACAACATTCAGATATGGCTCAGCCCAAACAGAATATTTTTTTCCAGTTTTTGGAATTTCCACTGAACCAAAAAATCAATGACTTGCCCAACTCCACTCTTTACCTCTCTCCTCACAGGAGACTTGTGCAGGTACTGCAGTGAGGGAGGAAGGGTGCTCTAGTGGTTAGGGCATTAGCCTAAGACTTGGGAGTCTTGGATTCCGATCCCAGTGCTGCTACAGACTTCCTGTATGATCCCAGGCAAATTACCATGCCTTCTTGTATAACCTACACACCTCCTGGTGTGTGGTGTTCTGTCCCATCTAGTGGCACTGAGACGACTAGAGAGAGAGAGAGAGTTAAATGAGTCTTCTGTACAGAATTTGCTAAGAGCCAGTTGGCTTTTAGCTTATGCTCTAAGCTCCAGAGGTCATAGGTTCAATCCCGCCTGCCGACGGACCAAGTCTGTCAGTGTTACACTTGCACCTCAGAAACCCATCTATAAAATGGGGATAATAGCCCTCTCTCACAGCATGTTACAAGGATAAATACCCTTAAAGCGCTGTAAGGTGCACAGATACAGTAGTTGGAGCAACATAAGATAGATAAGTAGCAACCCCTGCCATTGCTTGCTAAGGGCCTCATCTAGAACCTTTAATCAATTATAATTTTTCTTCCTCTCTCTTTGGTACACTTACACATATTCTCACTTCTCTCTGTCCCTCCAATATTTTTAAAAGGAAACACCTTCTAAGAACCAAAGGTAATATCTGAAATTGCATGCACAAATGGGGGATCTATATGCACCATTTTGTGGGTGTACTTTCAGAAGGCACTTCAAGTTACGGAGGTGTTTAAAAATCTGGCCCTATATGTTGTTTCTGTTTGATATTTTCATCCACTGCATGTGACAGAGACTAAGTTTCCAGAGGGACTTAAAACCTTTCTGTGTTTCTTTTTGTTTTGTTGTGGTGGTGTTTTTTTAATAATCAAGACCAAACCTTAGAACATTTTTAAACAAATTAAAATATTTTCAGCTCAAATTGTTGTCCTAGGAAACAAATCACAATAAACCTTCCTCTTTACATCTTTCAAAGACCAGAACTTACCTCCATGGAGTTTCCCTGGAGTTGTCGATGATGGAGTTTGCCATTAATCAATCCATGTGTATAAATCTTGAACTGCACATTATTTTAACGTTGTAACCCTCAGGATTTATTTTCCCTTTAGATGAAGCTGAGCATCAGTGCATTTGAGATGAAGAAGATGAAAATGCAGTTTGTTCTGTGGATTTAGAAGGACATATTAACTGGTCCCCAAAATTTATTTTTTTCTTTACCAAACCACAACAAAAAAGCAGAAAAATATATTCTTCTTTCACCTATTTGTGAGGATCCATAATTTGAAGCTCAGTAGACCTTGAAAATAATGCTGGGATTTCAGAAAATACAGAGCTGAGAATTGCCTTTTTGTTTTAGTGGTTTTACTGCCGGTGCTGTTTGGCATTCTGCAGAAGGGGCAATAAAAGCCTTAAAAAACACATTACCAGCTACAGTTCTGAGTGGTGATTTTCTGGAAATGCCTAAAGCGTTGCAATAAACACATCTTTTTTTAATAGCCATCTTTACAGTCACGTGCCACTTCACTACTATGTATAGATTGAATGCCTCATTGAGGGATGGTTATTCAGGCTGAGCAGAGGAAGAATTACATCGTTTCACCTATATTAATGTTTTTGGATGAATTCAGAGAATTTTAATTTTTATGCTAGTAAGGGATTGATAATGCTCGCTATAGTCAAATCAGGTAGAGTGAATGCAGACCTCATGCAAGCTTCCCTATCCAGTTCTGTTGCAGCACCAAACCCTGAATTGCAGCAACCAGTCTACTCCAATTCTCTGTCTCTCCTGAAATGAGACACACTGTGCTTTTGTACATGACAGTCTTGTCATGTTGGGGGCAAGTGGTAGGGGAGCTAAATTGATACCTGCAAACTTTTAACGTTTGCAAGATCAAAAAATAGTTGGTATACAAAGCTCTGTAGGGAAAACACTAGCTTAACAGGCCCCTCCCATGTGAAAAGGAGGCATTCGATCAGTGCTGATCTACACTCAAGCTGGCACTGAAATAACAAAAGGTACAAATCAAAATCAGTTTCATGGTTTAGGTTTACAGTTTTATTTTCAGAATATAAGTGGCTAAAAGGGCACCCAGAAAATTAGTGGCTATTTAAAATATTGATCTGTGTGATTTGCTCAAAGTGTCAGACGGAGTCTGTGGCTGAGCAAGAAAGAAAAAGCAGATTTCCGGGATCTCAATCTTGTGCTTTGATTTCAAGACCCTCCTTTCCCTGTTATAATCATGAATCAATAATCTAACACTGAGCTGTAAAAAAAAAAATAATCAAACCACAGTAAACTTACAGCTTCTGAGGATTGGTTCAATTCCAATTCCATCTGAAGAGCTTGAGGAAATGCTCCACGCACAGACTTGCACCTATTTAACAGAATCTGTTCCCAAAATGTAGTTATTTCAGTGCAAGTCAGTGTGGACGCACTTATTTCAGAATAAACACAATGTTGAGCCCCTCATTCCACTTGCATATGGATGCTACGGTGAGGCTAATATTTGCCCTTTTGGGAACTTAATATAGACTGAAAATAAGAAAATGGATAACGAATCAGTGGATCTTGGCTTTAGCTGTAAAGGAACTGAGGCTGCCGCCTATTACTCACTTCATAATCTTTTCTTTGTTTCCGTAGCTGGAGGATGTTGGAGACACTATTGAGAAGATTCGTGTTGGGCACAAAGGCGGAGGGCTTAATTCTGGATGGCATTTAGATCGGGTGGAGATACGGAGACTTTTGCCAAATGGGAAGGTAGGCATTGAATCTTTGGACTTTGTGGAAGGCTTCCAGTGGCAGCTGCTTCTGCTTCCCAAAGTGGAGCAGCAATATACCAAGAATGATTAAGAGTGAAAAATGACTCCCCAGAGAGCAATGCTAGCTAATGAAGTAGCAGGAGCTTGGGGACTCTGGGGCAAACATTTATTATGGTGGTTTATTCTTCAAATGTTGATTCTAAAACTCTGCAGCTTAACAAAAAAAAAATGCTTAACCTCCTCCCCTCCCCCATTCTTAATGCACTTGTTGGGTAGAATAAAGGTATCAGGGCTCACGTTAGAGTAAAATATTTCAAGACTACGGATGGTTAACAACAGATTGATGAGCAACCAGTATGTCCGACTGATGGTCCAGTTATCTGACTTTAAAAACTGCGGACATGTCTGCTTTCGGTAGCTACGATAAAGATCACATGGTGGTTTTTGTAAGGGTAGACTTTTCCCCAGTTATCTTGGGAAAAATTTCCCCTTCCACCACTGTTGCGTAGTGCATGCTGGCTACCATCCTCCCATCCCAGAGTTGGCTGCATTTCAGTGTTGTGAAATGGCTGCTGTATGTGTAGATTGTAAAGAGTTTGGGGAACTTTGGAATGACTGTGCACTGTGTAAATACATATGCCATTCTGTTGCTCTATAGCTGCAAAGGCCAGGGGAGAATTTTCTGTGAGGCAGGAGTAGTGAAAGGAAACCATAATCAGCCATATGCTGCCCCCTTATGTGGGGCATGTCAGGAGTGTCAGAAGAAATCTTCCTGGTGCGGAGCACAACAGAGATTGTGGGATGCTCCGGGATGTGGTTCTGCCACTGGTTGTACTGGGGAGTCTGTTGTAAATTTGGGTAGCCCTTGAGGCTGTCTAATTTATGCCAGGAAGGTGCACCAGCCCTCACTAGCCTGGTATCGTTCCCTCACTACCTCTGGGCTGCTGCTTCTCTGCGGCACCTCCTGTAAGGCACAGGGCAGAAACTCTCCCAGGATGTGTAATGCTCCATTTCTGTCTGGAGAGCCTTGCAGGTTTGATCCAGCTACCATTTTGTTCCTGAGCCAGACAGGAAGCTCTTTACCTAGGTCTGCAAAAGGATTTAGGCACCTAACTGCACTTTAGACACCCAAGTTTGAACTTCAGATCCCCCCACACAGTTGCTGCCCAAGGGCCTGAGGTGCCTACATTTCCACAGATAAAGTCCTTTAGGTACTAAATCTCTGCCAGTGGGCATGAGCACAGCTGCCTCAGTCCTACCACGCTTCACTGGGCCAGCGAAAGAGAGTGAGAATGACCCCCTAGCCTAGTGGTTAGGGCACTCCCCCGGGATGCGGGAGACCCAGCTTCAACTCCCTGTTCCAATGACTAGTTCATTATTTATACAAAGTTTCAGTTTCAACAGGAGAGATGGAGGGAGCCTCCCTTCCTCTCCCCCTCCTCTGAGTACCCCATAGCCCAGTGGTTAGGGCAGAGGTGGGCAAACTACGGCCCACGGGCCACATCCGGCCCGCGGGACCGTCCTGCCTGGCCCCTGAGCTCCTGGCTGGGGAGGCTAGGCCTTTCCCCACTCCCCTGCACCCACGCCGCAGCATGGGCAGTGCTCTGAGTGGTGGGGCTGCGCGCTCATGCAGGGGAGCGCGGCAGCATGTCTGGCTCCGGCCGGGCGGCGTGGCTCCCAGACATGCTTCTCTGAGTGGCATTGTAAGGGGGTCAGGTGGTTGAATAAGTGGCAGGGTGTCCTGAGGGGCAGTCAGGGGACAGGGAGCAGTTGGATGGGGTGGAGGTTTGGGGCGGGGGTGGTCAGGGGACGGGGAACAGGGGGCGGTTGGATAGGGCAGAGGTTCTGGGGGGGCAGTCAGTAGATGGGGGGGTTAGGGATGGGGGTCCCGGGTCAGGGGACAAGGGGCAGGGGTAGGATGGGTCGGGGGTTTTGAGGGGGGCAGGGAGGGGGTGGATAGGGGGCAGAAGCCAGGCTGTTTGGGGAGGCACAGCCTTCCCTACCCATCTGTACATACAGTTTCGCACCCTGATGTGGCCCTCGGGCCAAAAAGTTTGCCCACCCCTGGGTTAGGGCATCCTCCGGAGCGGTGCGGGTTCAATTCCTGCTCCACGTTTGCACAAAGGGGCTTAGGCACCTCACTGCAAGAGAGGGTTCCTGGCTGGGAATCCCCAGCAGAGGTAGGTGCCTAACTCCTTTTGCGGGGTTGGGTTTAGGCCACACCCCTCTCATCAGCATTTCCTTCTTGGCTAGTTAAGGTAGCTCCCTGTTGAATGTGCTGTGTTTTGTGGATCTCCAGTTTGTAAGGGCCTACGGGCAGGTCTACACTACAAAATTACATTGTGCAGCTGTGCCACTGTAGTACATGATGAAGATGCTCTAAGGCAACGGGAGAGAGCTCTCCTATTGGCTTAATAACTCCACCTCCGCGAAAGGCGGCAGCTATGTCACGGGGGAAGGTCTCCCGTCAACATAGCACTGTCTACAAGGGGGGTTGAGATCAGTATAACTACATTGCTCTGCGGTGTATGCAAGTAAGTATGTAGTCTAGACCAGACCTAACTCTGCCCATACATTGTGTAGGGAGCTTGGCCACCTAACTCATTAGGCAGCGGGGCACATAAAGTTAGGCTCGGCATTGCAACACGTAAGTCCTCTTTGTGTATCCAGCACTAAGTGAACAGCATTATAGGATGGGGATGGAGGTGTGTAATGTCTACAGAAGAAACATATATGTGAATGGGGAAAATACCCCTGTGTTGACTGTAAAAGGACTGGTTCTCAGACTGGATTTACATAGGACCCTACTACGAAGTGGATAATGGAGATGACTGAAGCGCTATAAATGCACTTTGGTAATCAAACATGGGTGAACTTGTAGCAGTTGACTGAATTCAGTCTCCCTGGATTGGTAGCACTTATATTTCAGATTGCAAAGCCAAGCAAATATAGTGATATATTAATACTATTGCTACTGCTCTATTGCTGTTGATACTACAGTAACATTAACATGGAAGCTGTAGTCACAATTAGGTACAATGATGACACATGCTTATTATTTCTTACTGTTTACCTTCTTCATCCCTTGAAATCCTAGCTCATCTGTTTGTGGGACCCAAGGGGTAGGCCAGTCATAAATATAAAGGGCAGGGTAACCACCTTTCTGTATACAGTGCTATAAAATCCCTCCTAGCCAGAGGCAAAGTCCTTTTACCTGTAAAGGGTTAAGAAGCTAAGGTAACCCCGCTGACACCTGACCCAAAATGACCAATGAGAGGAAAAGATACTTTCAAATCTGGACGGGAGGGAAAGGGCTTTTGTCTGTCTGTGTGATACCTTTGCCGGGAACAGATCAAAGATGCAAGCCCTCCAACTCCTGTAAAGTTAGTAAGTAATTTAGCTAGAAAATGCGTTAGATTTTCTTTGTTTTGGCTTGTGAAATTCGCTGTGCTGGAGGAATTGTGTATTCCTGTTTTTGTGTCTTTTTGTAACTTAAGGTTTTGCCTATAGGGATTCTCTATGTTTTGAATCTGATTACCCTGTAAGATTATCTTCCATTCTGATCTTACAGAGTTGTTCTCTTATCTTTTTTTGTTCTTCTAATAAACTTCTGTTTTTCAGGATCTGATTGGGTTTTTGGGGTCTTAAAAATCCAAGGCTGGTTTGTGCTCATCTTGTTTATTCTCAAGCCTCCCCAGGAAAGGGGGTGTAAGGGCTTGGGGGAATATTTTGGGGAAATAAGATCTCCAAGTAGTCCTTTCCCTGATTATTTGTTAAATTATTTGTTGAATTATTTATTGGTGGTGGCAGCGTTTTACCTAATCCAAGGGAAAAGACTTTGTGCCTTGGGGAAGTTTTAACCTAAGCTGGTAGAAATAAGCTTAGGGGGTTTTTCATGCGGGTCCCCACATCTGTACCCTAGAGACAGGCCAGAACCTCATCCAGAGATCTAAACTTCCCTTGACATCCCTCTGAACTTTGGAAGAATTTGGATTCAGATCTGACCTTTACAGACCTAGCCCATCTCGAGTTTCAATGCAGCTGTCCTTATTCATAAAGAACAAGGGGAGAGAGTTATAGAAAATGACACTTACATATATGTATGTTTGCTGTAATGTTTTTTACAGTTTTCCATGCACACTCTTTGCATCTCTATGCATCCTGTCCATCCAGCTCAAACAGCCCTGTCTCCCAGATAACTCAGTGCACAGGGATGCTGGATCCAAGAAAAGCTGAAGCGATATTAATTAATAGGGTAATGCTTTGAGGAGGTGGCAAGCACCACCATTTCACCTGGAACCAGTGGTCCTTGGGTACAGCTGAGAACCTGCTTGACACAGGGCATGGCTCCTTTCCTGCCTTCTTCCCCACAGAAACAGGACAGGACGGACTCCTGATGCAGTATCCACTAGGCCCTTCTCCCATCTCCTCCTCTCCTTCTCCAAGATTTTGGCATTTTTCTTCACTGCTCCCGTAAGGTTTCAAAATTATGCTAGCCCACAGTCCATAGATGGGCAGTCTCTTTTTATACGTCCCTGTCTCCCACATTGGTAACAGGTAATTTCGCGCCTCCCCAGAGGGGACTCTTGTTTTCTTCTCTTTTCTTCTCTGTAGATTTCACTCCTAACACTTTTCCAACCCTCTTTCCAGCTCAGGCCTGTTAGACAGACAAACCCCCTTGCAGGGAAAATCTACTACCTCAAACTCTTCCTTGAGTTTCACCACTGCCTCCAGGGCTGTAGTTCCTAACCCAAAGATGAGTGTTCTCCTGGAGGCCATGTAGAAATTGTTCAAGGATTATGGAGTCCGTGATTTTGCCCACAGTCTGAGTGCCTGGCTTTAATCAGTGGGTGGCCCAATCAGTTAACCTTTGGGCACATGCCCTGGGCTATACAGATCTGGCCCATCTAGCAGCGCAAAACTTCTGCTGGTATTTCTCTGTAGACAATCCCACATGGTCAAGTATGGCTGCCTTAACAGCATCATAGTCCTCAGCCTGTTTGCTGCCCAAGACCATGTAGGCCACTTGAGCTTCTCCTGCCAAATAGGGTACTAACTAGAGAGCCCACTTTCCTCTGTCCCAGCCAGCTCCCATTGCTACCATCTCAGATATCACTAGAGAAGCACTGGGTCATTGGCAGGCACCTTTTACACAGGCTGACCCCCTGGCTCCAGTTACCATTCCCCATGTCGGGACTCACCAGTCTCGGAAGCAACTACTGCTGCATTTGTGCTTAATCCCTGATAAATTCCTGCAAGCTCCTCTGTTTCTCTGCTTGCCAGGCCAGCAGGGATTCTCTGGCCAGTTTGTGTGACTGATGGAAAGATTTCATGTTCTGCTGCAGCTCCTTCTGCCGTCCACCTGCCACTGCAGAGTCTGCTCCATCATCCGGATGCCAAATACTCGCAGAAGCCTCCCCCCTTATGCCTCTCAATTGCCACAGTTGTCGGTAGCTACCGGTGTGGTGCTCCGCTCTTGTTCGATGATGATAACAGTCAGCTGCGTGCGTGTTCCCTCTGTGTGCTGCCCCAGCTCTGCGCAGATAGCTACCACCACAGACCCCGAGAGAACACCCAAAAACCACAGACTCTAGTAAGGTACGAAGGAACCCGAGCCAGGTTTATTGTCAAACGAAGCACAGTAAGAGTTCCCTATAGACTCTACAGGGCATACTACGAATTTGTGCTCCCTGGCAATGGACACAGCTCAGTCAATGGCGGGACACTCCACTGCCCCCGAGGCTGGACAAAGATGTGCGCTCCGGGACCTACTTTTATACCGTTGCAGGACAGATTACTCATCATAGTTCAAACGAATCTATCCATCATGTTGTCCTTTTGACCCTGTCATTAAGATGCACCTGCCTGTTCCTTGTTATGTCTATGGAGTGTCTTGCCGCCGTCTTTGCACAAGTTCCTCTCATTAGCACTTATGTGTGTGAGTGCATGTGCCTCTAACAACCTTTTCTTGCCAACTTCTGTGAGTGGGACCTGCCTCTGGCTCACAACCCAGCTTTGCTTATCACTGCCTGGAAGTACTTTGGTTCAGGCTTTACTTTGTTTCAGGCTTCAGGCCTCAGACTGGGCCTCTGATACAAGAATTTATGTTTCAGGGCCTCCTCTTACTACAGCCCCAATTCAGGGAGTCAAGATCTCGGGCAAGCCCCCACATATCACAAGGCATGGCTTCTCTCCTGCCTTCTTCCCTGCAGAAACAGCATGGACTCCAGTGGCTGTGCCTTCTCCTTATTCTTTTATGTTAAGTTCCCTCCACCACTTCTACAACAATCCGTGTGCAACAGTTTATTTACAGTACCAACAGCTCTTTCAGCCCTCTCCCCAAGAACTGAGGGGAACAGAGGTGTCCCTCCCTTGAGACCTCCATGTTACTGAGCTCAACTTGCCCTGGTCCCCTTCCTCTCCTCACCCTTGGCACTTCCTTCCTACCTCTTTAACGGCCTTGGGCTGATGGGGTAATTGGCTCCTTAGATCATCAGCCAGCCAGCCTGATTGACTAGTTACCCCCCGCCAGCTTTCTCCAGAGGAACTAATTAATATCTGAGTGATCAGAGTGCAGGCTCACCTGTTTGCACCTTGCACTCTGTCATACTGTCCCTTGAACTTTAACCTTTGTCAATAGTTCAATAGGAAATGGAGGCCCAGCAGAGAGAGGAGGTTAGAGCTGCCTAGTGCCTCTCTCTAGCGACCTTAAAGAAGTTTTTGGAACAGTGCTGTGGGCAGACTGCGGAGGAATCTGCATCCGTTTCTCAGCCGTAAGAAAAGTTGCCTCCATATGAGAGAGTTCACTAAGGAAAGGATATAATAATCTCTTGTTTGGAACAATTTTGTTTTAAGTGAATCAAAGGGTGAGGATGAAAAGAATTAGGGCATATAGTTTGAAAGATACAGTTGCTGAGCATGGGCAAGGAATTGCTTACAATCAGTCTTATAACCATAGAAGGATAATTGCAGGTGGCTAGCACTGTTGATAGACACAAAACACCCATCAGTGTAAAGCAGCGAGTCAATAATGCACGAGCACCATACGTTAGGTGGCTGATATTCTTGTGTATGCGAGTCAGCAGCACCGGGAAAATGCAGCCAAACCGCAAACTAGCAGTCATCTCTATCATGTTTCATACAAGGGAGCTTTTTCACAACCAGACTTTACAGTGCCAGTTTCCCAAAGTGGGGACATGGGGGGTTGTGCCATTAGGCTATGGTAGCAAGTCTGGGAGCATGCAGGAAAGGATCAACCTTTCTGGACTTGAAATATGAGCTACATTCAAGGACATGCAGGTTCTGTCCTCTGCCTCTTTGTCTGTTCTTTTGTGCAGTGCCCATCTATAACCTCACCCATTCTTACAGCTTCAGCTACCATATCTATGGTGTTGGGTTCAGAAAGCTGCCTCTCCACCTGCAGCTTCTACCCTCTGCCTCACATTTGGGACTTTCCAACATTTAATCCTGGAAAATCTGCTCCAATTCAAAGTAAACAAGCGTGTTTCTCATGTCTCAGCCTCCCACTTTCTGTTATCTCTCCTTTGTCCATCACCTTCAAACTCTGCACTCTCCCCTCTGGTACCCAGGCTCTCGCACACAGTTTCATTTGATTCCTCCCTCCTCTTTGGATTACTCTGTTGGCTTCCTTGAACTTTCTTCATCAAATTCAGGGCCACACCTTCCTCTTCAAGCCTCTGCACAACTCCATCACTGCCTACATTTTCTCATTTCCTCCTGCTGCCTATCCTTCTCCCACTCTACCATTCTAAACACACACTCATGTCCTTCTCTCACGCTCATACTTGCCTCTGCTTCCATGCCACCCACTGTGTATCAGTTTGCAACTGGCATTTTTACAACAGCATAAAGGTGCTTTTGCCATACAACTTATTTCACTCGGGGAACTGGTACAATCAGTACTATTGAAAGCATATTGGTGGTAGAACCTGCATCTTCACTCCAAGAGTTTGCTGGCATAGGTCTTTCCTGGTGTAGACTAGGCCTCTGAGAGTGATTCAGTATTTATTAAAAAAAAGAAAAGGAGGACTTGTGGAAGTGAGCTGTAGCTCACGAAAGCTTATGCTCTAATAAATTGGTTAGTCTCTAAGGTGCCACAAGTCCTCCTTTTCTTTTTGCGAATACAGACTAACACGGCTGCTACTCTGAAACCTGTCAGTATTTATTGAAACAGAGGAGCGCCACCTGCTGAACAATCAATATAATTTCCTGAGGCCCACAAGTGTTCCTCAGAGATCTCCCATCCAAGGATCAACCCAGCCCGCTCCTGTTTAACGTGTGATAACTGATTGGGTGACAGCACAAGGGGTGGTGTTGCCAGTTCCAGAGGGGTAAAAGAAACGGGCGTTTGACTCTATGGGGAGTTTCCAGCGCACCATGCCCACGGGGAAATATGCTTCCTGCCTGCTTGCCCCTATCAGGCCCACATGTTTGACTCAGCACTTTGGGCAGCTTCACCTGCCCAGTGTCTGGCCGTCCTCTCCTCGGGCAGGGAGGTGGGTTCTAACCCAATCAGCCAGGCCATGGTTAAATCAGCATTTAAAAGACGTTAAGTGAGAAGACTGAGCAGAAAAGCCTCACAACTTAAGATAAAGCAGAGAGATCCACAATTTTGCTGAGCTTTGACTCTGGCATGTGGAAAAGAAGAAAGCAGAGCACTGCATGATGCCACTGTAATCAACTGCAGGATATTATGACCTGCCACAGGATAGCAATATGCTGCCAAAGCTTCTAAAAGCTGTGCTACCTGATTAGGCTGTTAAGATGTATCTGTATGTTGCAAAGGAAAAAATGAGGTCAGTCGCTTTTAGAGTAAATTGAAAGCACATGGGTAGGAAACTAAGCTCATTGCATATCAGTAGAACGCTGCCTATGCGTGTCAATTATATCTGATCATTATATTTCATTTGCTATGACTCAGACGGGGCAAGCACTGAGTTTAGCAGACTGGCATACCGCCTGTAGCTCAAAGCCAAAAATCAAACTCGAATGAAGCAAATCCCAGTTGTAAGCACTGTGAGATTTTACAGTCGTTACCATAAAATAATACACTTTGTGTCACTGTAATAATAATACTATCACTAACGAGTCAGCTCCAATGGAAACTGTGGCAATGACATGGAGACTAGTGATTACAATACAGGTAACGCTTGCCCTGACTACTTTATTTCCATCATGCAGGCTTTTAAGCTAGAGTCCCCCAAATATCATGTAACCTAATATATAATGTTCACAGCAATGACTCAGGCACATAAAACCAACCATGATAACACTATCAGCATTTAGGATCAGTTAAAATTTTAAGCAACCCGTATGTTCCTTCAGTCGTGCCTTTAATGATGAATCACATTAGGAATCTCTAACTGTAATAGAGAATACCAATGCATAGGCACAGTTACAAAATGTCGTCTCTTCCTTCTCATTGACACTAGATTATAACGTCAACTGGTAGTTCTAATTGTAATGAATGGTTTGGAACATAGAAAGAAAATACTGGTTACATTTTCTGGACTGCAGTCGTTATGTGTAGAGCTGTGCAAATCCGTGGATATCTATTTTTGCGATCGTGGATCAGATGTGGATACAATTTTTGTATCTGCATAGGACTCTAAATAAAGGATTTTGAAGGCAGGGAAGCAGCTGTCTGCAGCTCATAGTCTATGAGGCTGCTTCTTCGCCTTCAAGATCCTATAATCCCTCTACCCCTGTATACAGAGAAAGGGAAGGTGATAGATCAAGACAAGCAGCAAAATCACCCCCATGCTCCTATCGCAGCGGTTTAAGCAGCCAAGCAATTTAGGAAACCTATCCGACTTCATTGCCATATCAGGTCACTTGGAGAGGGAGGAAGCTGCTTCTGCATAGTAAGTCAGTAGCTGCAGACAGCTGCCTCTTGATTTATCAAGAGGATCTCAAGTATGGAGATGATACCGCCTTATTTGGAGAAACTACTGATCAACTGCTGCTAATGCTGCAAGAGCTGCGACAGACTGCAGAATCTATAGGACTTAAAATAGGTGGTGATAAAATCAAACTATGCATGCCTCCTGTAAAATGGAAATGAATGACCTGTTAACACTGCATGACGATGACAATGGCATTGACTGGGAGAATAGTTTTATCTATCTGGGTAGTCAGTTGAAAGCAAGAGGTTCGGTATCCAAAGTCATACGTCGGATCAGTCTTGCATCAATGGCATTTCATCACTTTCAGCGGCCTCTCTTTTGGCAGTGGGATGTAATAATGCAATAATAATGGGAACTCTGTTATATGAAGCAGAAACATGACTGTAAAAAACAGCTGAGGAGACTAAATAGTTTCAGTGTCAACAAGTTATGGCATATTCTTAACATCCGTTGCTTTGATTTTTATCACAAACAAGGAAATACTTAGATGATCCCGGTAAGTTGCAGTCTTCCACCAGTTGAGAACAAAATGATTGCAGTGGTCAGATCATATCCAATGGGCAGACGAACCTATGCTTTTACAGAAGGATTGTAGAGATGAGGAAATAGAGCACAAATCTGACCATGAATGAGGTTGGAGAAGGAAGAAGACTTACAAGGGATCATTCAAGATGGAAGTCTGTTCTACATGCCACCTCCTCCTACATCCCAGGTAAAATGGAAATAAGAACTTCATTTGCAATAATCTAAAGTCCTATTTGGTTTTGTATATTGTCAGTCATACAGGCCATGCTCCAAAATGCTTTAGAGTGAACTTTTGCAAATACAGGGTTAAATAACAGCTCTGAGAGGAACAGCAAGATGAATGAAGAGGCATATGCAAGGGAGAAATCATGTTTCTGGAAAAGATTTGGAATGAGAGGAAGGTTGTTCTAAATGACAGATGCTGCAGAGGAGAAGGCTCCTGCAAAAGCGATGGGAGTGTCGGGAAGTATAAAGAGGATGACAGCATTACAGCAGAGTGAACAGGGAGGGTAGTGGAGAGAGTATGATAGGAGAAGGAGGGCTGGCTCTCCACCAAATGACGCCCCAGGCATGGCGAGTCTTTGGCATCCCCCCTCCATTTGTTAAACTTTTCAATACCTTATTTTTTATTGTATTTGTAGCCCATTTCATGACTTAGATGCACAATTTGCATGCATGATTTGTCTCTGTCATATTGGATGATAAATTTGCACGCTAGGATCTGTAAGTGTGTATTTATTCGTGCCATGTATAAGCAAATAAAAAATTGTTTTCTCTAAGCTTATAGAAACTTTTTTAATGTTACAAATAACTGAAATGTACTAACATCAAGAAATGGAACTGTGCACCAACACTGGGTGGATCAGTATTAAACACTGTTACAGTAGGTTACAGTAGGTGACAACTTTAGAATGTTAACCCTAGTCCATTAGTTCAAAAGGTCACTTTTCTCACCTTTGTCCTCGTGAACTGTAGCACATCGTCGGAGAGATCCAAAGACTGCCCAATGGCATTTTCAAGCAATCAAATAGCAAGCAATGTCAGTGTATCATTGGCCATCATCGATCAAAGATACGTTTTAATGAGCCTGAGCTTGGAAAAGCTGTGCTCACCACTCACGACTGTGACAGGCAGCGTGAGCAGAGTCCTCAAAGCTATCCACACATTAGCAAAAGTGTCCTTGAGCGCTGCCTCATGAATAAATTGGAAAATTTGAAGTGGAGAGTGCTTCCCGTATGGCAAAATGTGACAGAGGTCGTCCAATTTGACATAGAGGTCTTTATCATTGAGGTCCAAACATTCTCCATGTGTCAGCGTCCAGTGAAGGTCCGTATAATTGTTCAAGAGTGTTTTCCTGTCTGCTGGCAGCTTACTAAGATCACAGGAACCCCCCTCTCCAATCTTTTCGTAGTGCTTCATTTGTCCAAACCTTTCTTTGATGGACACTCGAGCAGTCAATGAGTGAGCAAAAAAACTCCCTTTTGAATTTGTCTTCTAAGCTTCCCATCACCTCATCTCTGCTCTCATAACCAAACTGTCTCTTCTTCCAATGAATACGAGTTTCCTTGAAGACAAGCTCAACTCCTAAGTTTTCGGCCATTTCTTTGGCAGCAGTGATGACATTTTCAAATCCATTGTCTCTGTGGGCCACAGTGAAATCACGGCAGCTTCTCATTAAAGTAGTAGCGGTCACGATGTCCATCGATGGAGTTTGTAATGCCTGGCTTACAACATTTGGTTGGAACAGGATATTGTGCCAAACCACAACTGAGACCAGAAATTTGAAGTCAATGATCTGGTTTGCCAGGCTTTGCGCCTCCTGTTGGATTCCAGCTTTGACTTTACTTGACTGTGGCAGTTCCATCAGGGTGTCATAAACCTCAGTTACTTGATACCTCACTGGCTTTATACTGTCAATGAGGATCTCCGAGAAAGTGTCACTTAGCAGCTTCCTGGTCAGATTTGTAACATTGTCCATGAGGATCTTCCACCTGATAGTTGATGCTGAAAACAGGATGTATCTCCTTTGCAGTACTTCAAAGAGAGATACTGAATCTGAAGCAGATGACACTGGTCCTGACAACCAGGTTGAGTGACTTGCAGCCACAAGGCATAAAGAAAACTCTTGGATTCAGCACAAGGATCCTTGCCTGGACAACACTGTTTCTTCCCTTCATGTTTACACCATTGTAGTTGCCTTGGCCATGGCAGTCCTGAAGCTTTATTTTACTCTCATTCAAAACATTCATAAAGAGTTTTCTTAGGCCTTTTCCAGTAGCATCGTACACAGACCGGAAACAGATAAAATGTTCCTTTACTTGGATACAGCTATCCTTGTCATCAATAAATCTTACTGTAAATGACATCTTTTCATTATGACTAATGTCGGGAGAGAAATCCACTATTATGGTGTAGTACTTCACTTTGCGAGCTGCATCAATATGTTATCAAGCCCCTTCTTTGCCATAAGGTCAATCAATTTGTATTGAATTGTTTTGCAGCAGTAATGATTCATAGCTTCTTTACGAACTAGTTGCCATAGGTGCTCACACATGACATCATCATATTTCCCAAGGAGCTCTACCAAACCGAGGAAATTACTGTTATGTTTGGTGAACAACTTATCTGAGTCCCAGAAAGGCTAATTAGTCTATGCAAGGAAGAGGGTAATTGAGATCAGAGGCTCAAGACTCTGCTATCAGACAGAAGCAAGTCCATGGAGGGTTTCAGAAACAGGGAGCACTATGCTACACAGGATCTTTAAATGAGTGGGAATGCTTGTGGAGTCATTTGAATATAGATTCGAGATGGCCCTACAGAGAGGAAGGGTAGTCCGGTGGTTAGGGCACTAGCTTGCAACTCCAGTGATTTTGGTTCAAGTCCCAGCTCTGCCACAATCTTCCTGTGTGATCTTAAGCAGGTGGATCAGAATAGCACTGTCCTACCTCAGAGAGGTGTTGTGAGGATAGATACATTAACAATTGCGGGGGGACATATAAGTACCATCGATATAATTGTGTATAAATGTTACATGACAGACAATGGCACATAGCTGTTTGAAAGACAACAGCATGGAGCTGCAATAGTCAAGGTGAAAAGACCTGAAGCCCTGGATGAGGATCCCATTTGAGATGGAGTCAAGGCAGTTACACATTCAAAAGCTTTTTCTTCCTTTATGCTGTGTAGTTTGTGGGTGGTCTGGAAGTTAACTTTGTTCTGTTCACACTTATGGGATCTGCAGTTTACATGAAGATTTATGTCCAGTTCATACAGAGTTACCCTGGTTAAATAACATTTTGAAGGCCTTGAAGAAGCCTGTTACTTCTCCTTAGCAAGTGATCTCATAGATTTTATTTGCTGTTCCACTGTTTTCATTTCTTCCTTGATAGGACAAAAATCATGCTTGTTTCTCCTAAAGTAAAGTCGAAACAAAGGAAAAAATTATTTCCCTTTTTTTCTTAAAGTACTCATGGGAAATGGCTTGAGAGTGCTTGAGTATTAGTATTTTATTGGGAAAAATCATGAAGTTTGCACTTCAGCAAAATCCTGGAGTATGTACTCAAGCAAAACTACTGACTTCAAGGAAAGTATTGTCTGAATAAGGACTGATAAAGGGTTGCAGGATCCTGCAAATCCATATTCACAAACGTCTTCAGTGAGAGGATACTACTGGTAATAATGGTTTTCAGGATCAGGCACTGAACCCACTGAAATTAGAGAGGGAGAATACCTATTGGATTATATAGTCAATCCCCTGTTAACTAGTGGAGTAGTGTACTCTGCATTATTTACTGCTTTGGTTAGTCTCATTTGAGTGCAGTTTAGCTTTTGATACTGAATAATAGAAAGGGTTTTATTACCTAAAAGTATACTTTGTTCTGCTTCATTGCATACTCGCATTGTCTGGTTGTTGCACTTAACACAGTTTTTAATCTGTGCATACACACATACTGGAATTCACTGTGCTTGCCAATCAGTGGCTGTGTCCAATGGCTGAGAAGCAACTAACTAGTTCTCCCTCTAAAAAAGAATATGTCTTTGTCATATTACACCAGGGTTCGGAAACAATCACATTTCCATGTCAAAGGTGGCTTGCAAAATCTGAAGATGATGGCGAGATTGTAAGAGAACTTGTACCATCTGATATCTTTACTGAAAAACTCCTGAAAGACGGGACACTAAAGCAGATAGAACAGGAAGTTGAAGAACCACTGGAAAGTAAGTAAAATTCCACCACACCTTGACTTATTATTTTGTCCCTTTGGAACAAGCCATTTGGATATGTAGTTCAGGTAGATACATGCTACTAAAGGTTGCTTCTTTGCAATTATGGCCATTGAGTGAAAAATCAATCATTTAAACTGCCATATTTTATATGAAAGAGCTAGTATGTCCCATCTGGATTACTGTAACATCCCGTTCTCTGGCCTCCTGGGTGCCCAACATGTTCCCATCCAGTCCTCACAAACACAGCTGCTACAATCATCTTCCCTGGCTGCTGTTCTGATTGTGTCTCACATACATCCTTTGAATTTCTCTATTGGCTCTCCTTTACACACAAGTTTCCAACATCTTGTCTTCCAGGCCCTGCAAATTATTTGTCCTCATCTAGTTATCTCTAGTCATTTGTCCTCAACTAGTTATCTCTAGTTATTTGTCCTCATCTCCTGTCGTATTGTCCTCCAACCGTTCTGCTCCACTGACCAGCCTTGATGCCCCATTTGTAGCTTTTTTCCATGATTGTCTTTGCACTTTCTTCCACACTGCCCCTTAGGTACATAACACCCTCCCAGACCTGGTCTGCAGGGCAGCTACCCACTCCTTATTCAGATCCCTCTGTAAGTAGGTTGAGTTCCAATCCTACTGTGAACAGAGAAGACGAATGCTATGCAACATCTGGATTTACACTCTTCCTGGTATTTGGCTTTCTAACATAAATAGTAACCACACAATATAAATTTCAGCCTCAACTTCTCCCTCAAACTTGGCTGTTGCTAAGGATTTCTCTGCAAGACCTCCCTGACCCAACCCTTAGTTACCTCTGCCCTAGAGAGAGATTCTTACCCCTCTCATATTCTGATTGGAGCTAATTGAATCCAACTGCCAGTATTGCTTGCCATCTTCTTTCAGGGTTCAAGTACCAGGTAAGAGGACGATTCAACCATGGAAATCATCTAGTCCAGTATTTCTTATTCTCTTTCTCAGCCTGATTTGTATTTACACTATGCCTAGGGCCCTACCAAATTCACAGCCATGAAAAATGTGTCACTGACCTTTTGTGTGTTTTTACCCTATACTACGCAGATTTCACAGGGGGAGACCAGTGTTTCTCAAATCGCAGATCCTGACCCAAAAGGGAGTTGCGGGGGGAAGAGGGGGGCGGTGTCGCAAGGTTATGCTAGGGGGGTCGCGGTATTGCCACCCTTACTTCTGCGCTGCCTTCAGAACTGGGCAGCCAGAGAGCAGCGGCTGTTAGCTGGGCTCCCAGCTCTGAAGGCAGCATCCTGCCAGCAGCAGGGCAGAAGTAAGGGTGGCAGTACCGCGACCCCCTAGCAATCCCACACCAGGCCATTCTTACTTCTGTGCTGCAGCTGGTGGCAGCTCTGCCTTCAGAGCTGGGCTCCCAGCCAGCAGCCGCCGCCCTCCAGTTGCTCAGCTCTGAAGGCAGTGCCGCTGCCAGCAGCAGCACAGAAGTAAAGGTAGCTGTACTGCAACCCCCCCTAAAAAAAATTTGCGACGCCCCCCCCATGCACAGAACTCCTTTTTGGGTCAGGACCCCTACAGTTACAACACCATGACATTTCAAATTTTAATTGCTGCAATTGTGAAATGTACGATTTTTAAAATCCTATGACTGAAATTGGCCAAAATGGACCGCGAATTTGGTAGGGCCCTAACTATGCCATTCTGTCAGTGTACATAATTTATGCACCCCCCTAAGGCCTTTTATAGTTATAAGACGAGCTAGCAGGTCAAAGTGAGGACTAGACAGGAGCCTGGGGTTTACCTGAACCTGCTAACTCCTATTACAATTACAAACTGCCTTGTCTTCATTAGGATTTTACCTCGTGTTAGTTACCAGATGTTAACTAACACCAGGTAAGAACATGTTTTTTCTAGTGAAGACAAAGCCTTAGAATATTAAGTTCTTTGAGTCAGGGACTGTGTTTTCTGAATTGTTTTTACAGCTGATTTTGGGCACTAGCCCAATATAAATAATAAAAAATAACAGATTCCTTCGCTATAGTCGTGCATTTTGTCCTGCAGAGCTACTGAAATGATATGCAAAGAATCAAATTTAATAAACTGATTATGCAGAACATATGTTGGGACCACTGCACTCATTATTAAAATGCAAAAAGAACAGGAGTACTTGTGGCACCTTAGAGACTAACAAATTTATTAGAGCATAAGCTTTCATGGGCTACAGCCCACTTCATCAAATGCATAGAATGGAACATATGGTAAGAAGGTATATATATATACATTCAGAGAAGGTGGAAGTTGCCATATAAACTGTAAGAGGCTAATTAATTAAGATGAGCTATAATCAGCAGGTGAAAAAAACTTCTGTAATGATAATCAAGATGGCCCATTTAGACAGTTGACAAGAAGGTGTGAGGAGGATACTTAACATAGGGAAATAGATTCAATATGTGTAATGACCCAGCCACTCCCAGTCTCTATTCAAACCCAAGTTAACGGTATCTAGTTTTGCATATTAATTCAAGCTCAGCAGTTTCTCGTTGGAGTCTGGTTTTGAAGCTTTTCTGTTAGTCTCTAAAGTGCCACAAGTCCTCCTGTTCTTTTTGCGGATACAGACTAACACGGCTGCTACTCTGAAACCTATTAAAGTGCAGTTATTTCTTGGCTGGAACACCACAGTTTAACTGAGTATAGCAACGCTGCACAACAGTTTAGGACATAATGTCAGAAAAGTACTTTATTCAGTTGAAACTGCAGGTGAAATTTAAGTAGGTACATTGTAATTAACTACCCAAATTGGAATTTGGCCAGCATGCCAGAGTTAACACCTCTACTCTGATGAAGAATGCCAAAGTATCTTTGATAACCACAAGCCATCAGAATATCTTTTGTTATGACACCTACTGCAGCATAATGCTCTCTGTGGTTAGTGAAAAAACAAAGCAGGAAAAGTGAAATTAGTGAAATTGCAAAGCAAGAAAAGTGAAATTATTTTCAGAGCTAAATGAACCTGATCCGGCTCCCACTGCAACCACAGAGAGTCTTTCCACCTATTACAATGGAAGGTGGAACAGCCCCTGTATTATTCTGAGAGCTAAGTGTGAAAGGACTCTAATAAAAGCAAAAAAACCCACACCTTATCTGTGAAGCTATTAATGTACACAAAGTATCCCACCATCAAACATGGTAAGTCTCCATACCCCAAGTTTCTGTGCCTCCAATAAAAAGTACAGCTTTTTCTCCTTCTCATTTTTGAATCGTGTGGGAGTAGCATGGAAAGCTGCCAGTGAGACTCTCTTTGGGGTTTACATGGCACTAATGTGAGTAAAAATCTGTTAGCTGCTATTTGCTTTTCCAGGGAACATTCTTTCAGTCACTGTTTGTTCCCCTCATGTAAATGGGGCGAAGCAGATACATGGAAATAGCTGCATTTAACACATTAGAAAAGCACATTACTAAAGATTGTTATGAGATTTCATTGGATCACTGTTGAGTGAGCTCAACAAAGAACATACGTAAACAGTAAAACTCCAACATGTCTTTAATTAAATATTGTCCGAGCAACAAGATTCTGGAGTCTGCCCTCTTCTTTCAGTGCCGGGAATTTATACGGGTAAGTCCCATTAACTCTGGTGGAAATTTCCTATTGAAATCCCTAGAGCTTGTTTGTGGAGGATAGAATATTAAGAATCCACAACTCCAGACCACTTAACCCTCTCATATGCAGTGGAGAGCGGATCCTGAATCCTAATCATGAAAGACGCTGCATTCACTCAAGTCCCATTGACATTAGATGAAGTCAGTAATAATAAGGATACTTAGCATCTTTAATTGCACGTTTTGTGTCAAGGCACTGTAGAGACATTAACTAGGTGGAAGTTCATGGGAGCTCAGCACCTCTTACACTGCCCTCAGCATATAGGATTAGGCCCTGAGAATCCATCTGCTCCCAAATCATATATTTAGATATCTGTTTCTTTATATAGTTCATACATACAAGATAACTGTGTTCACTGGCAATATCTATGGCGCTGGGACAGATGCAAATGTTTTCCTGACTATATATGGAGACCTCGGGGACACCGGGGAGAGAAAACTCAGCAAGTCTGAAACTAACTCCAACAAGTTTGAAAGAGCACAGGTAAAGATGAAACTGATTGATAACATTTTCCAATTGCAGGCCTTAAGCAAAGCGATGAACAAATGTTGTAACTGCTCTTCCCTAATGGGAAGTACCAGTCTGCAAGGATGGTCGGAACTGATGGATCATATTTATTTCCTCTTAAAACATTACATTTTCAATTTAATGTTGGTATTTATGTACTACAATGATAGGCTCTATAGCAATCCCTAAGATGGACAAGATCTTTCTTTGCTTGGAATCAGTGAGATAGGGCCAGTCTGGCCCATACCAAGCCTCCTATATTTCAGCTGCAAAACTGGAAGTATTCAGTGCTTAATTTTTGCCAGGGCTAAGCCTGGGCACCTCTTGGCTTGGCGGTTCATAGCCCCGGCACCTGTGGGCTTGCTGCATCCGTTATGAAAGTAAACCAATTGCTTGAGCCCGGCACCTCTTTCATTACAAATTAAGCATTGGAAGCACCAATAATTGAGGGCATGGTTACCATCCCTTGAGTTGATTTGTATCTCCTAAAAGGGGGGCAGCTTTGGTGAATCTGACTATAATGTGTATTATAATTAATATTGGGGCATCATCTTACGACAGCTTTTTGTAAGCTCTTAACGTGTGATTCTACTGTGAGAAGTGATGTAAAAATGGCACTAGGTTGTTCCATGTTTGTCACTCCATGATTTCCAGATCAGTGTGCTCAATTTAAAAGTTACCAACAGCCAGCCCTGCAGACTCCATATTATATCTGAGGGTATGTCTACACTGCAAAGAAAACCCACCCACCAAGTCACAGAGCCTGGGCCAATCAACTTGGGCTTGTAGGCTCAGGCCGTGGGACTAAAAATAGCAGTATAGATGTTCATGTTCGGGCTGGAGCCTGGGCTCTGTGACTTTCCCTGCTCACTGGGTTTTAAAGTCCAGCTCCAGCCCAAGTGGGAATGTCTGCACTGCTATGTTTAGCCCCGGCCGCAGCCTGAGCCTCGTGAGCCCAAGATAATTGGCCTGTTCTCTAAAACTCGATGCCGTGGGTTTTTCTTTGTAGTGTAGGCATACCCTGAGAGTCAAGCGAGTTTCTTTCCTGCTAATTTCACTAGCAATTGCATATGCATAATAACCAAGTGCAGAATTTTCTCCATTGTCTCCAGTGTGTTGCACCAGGTATAAATGATGGCAGAATTTGGAGCTGCAATTGAAATGTAGTTAACAGTTCAGTTGTTGTGTTAACCAGAGGAGAATCCAGCTCACTTTCTCTTAGCTCTGTTGTCCTTGGTGAGCTAACAGCAGTAAACAGTAAAATTTTACTTTTGACACTAAAGTCAGCAGATACCAGCTCCAAGTGCTCAACACATCTATTCCCTTTGAGTAAGAGGGTGAGTTTTTACATAATCATGTTCACAGCACAACTGCACTTTAAACCTCTCCCTCTCAGGACAGTTTTAATGGACACAGAATCTTTTACAGACAACTCTGCTGCAGCTTTTAATCAATTACTGTCCAGTAAGGCTGGGTTTACACATGCATTGTACTCCATTGTATACATTAGCTATTGTCCATTGAGAGAAACTATTGCTATTAAACATCCTGTAGGAGGATAAGTTCACAATACAGGCCGTGGACCTGGGCATTATATACAAGATCAAGATTCGTCATGACAACACCATGCTGAATGCTGACTGGTACCTGGAAAAAGTAGAGATTCTGGATGAAACCACAGAAGAATTGTACCTCTTTCTGTGTGAGCGCTGGCTTTCTACAAAGAAGGAGGACAAAAGGATAGAGCGGACACTTTATGAACAGGTACAGTAACAACAGCTAGCGCAGTGATCCTGACCCGGGCTTCTGAGCACTATCACGTTGCTGCTAATAAAAATGAGATGCATGGCCTTTCATCTGGTTGCAGTCCAGCACAGCTCATGAGTGGCCTGACCATGTTACCCCCTGAAGGTTGTGTTTTGGCCTACGTAAAATGAATTGATGGTTCTCTCTCTGGTCCTCCATCACTGACTTCTTTTGTTTGCAGTCTCAGTGGAGAGGCCAAGGACTGAATGGTTAGTGGAGACTTACCCTCTTCAGATCAGGAGCCAAGTGCACTGGCAGGGCTGGGTAGAGAATTCTGCACTGTTGCTGCCTGCGCTGTCCCTACCCAGCGGATAAGTAATAGATTTCTCTCTCTGGAGTTATCAAGCCAAAATTCCAGGTTTCACGGCCCCTGCCTCTCCACCCATCAATCCTAATCATCGAATAGGGCAGCACCTTTCATCAGCACTAAAAATATGCAGTAAAATGTCCTCTTACCAGCGCCTGGAAAGGCTCCGTATGTATTGTTTAATCAGTCTAATACAGCTAATTAGAATTCAAAGTACATGTATTAATTAAAATTAGCAAACAGGATTAAGTTAATAGGCGCTTCTTGCCTTTACACAGGAAGGCACAGCACTGCAGCTGATTAACGTCTGTTGTGTTTAAGGGGTTTGCTTTACAAAACATAGTTACATTTTAATTGAAAGTTACTACTAAAATTATCCAAACTCATCCCAGGTATAGTCCCAGAGAGGTAAGCAGGGATGATCCTGGTGCTTTGCATCTAATATAATTACAGTTCCCAGCAAAGAGTCCTCTGAGTTCTTGTGGTCACACCCACCAAATTGCTCATATTAATTCCTTTTCAAAATCAATTAGATAAAAAAATGAAATGGTTGTGGGGAAGTATTCTCATGTTAACTGGGCTATGACACAAAACCCATCTTCAATAACTGTTCTAAAAATATAATAGCTTTGACATTTAGGATTATTCAGCTTTGTAGCTTTTGTTTGACCTTTGACTTTTGTGTAGTGTGGATCAACTAGTCCAACAGCTACAGTGTATGTCTTGTTCAGCAAATCTGCAGCTACTCTACCTGTCTACCTTGCCTGTGGTCATTGCTCTCACATGCTGTCTAGCCAAGTCACAACACATCTTTGTTATGTACATTAAGCGCATGCCAGTGGCCTTCATTGTAGCTGTCAGGGTTCCCTCCCCACTCTGAACTCTAGGGTACAGATGTGGGGACCCGCATGAAAGACCCCCTATGCTTATTTCTACCAGCCTAGGTTAAAACTTCCCCAAGGCACAAATTCTTTGCCCTTGGAGGGTATGCTGCCACCACCAAGTGATTTAACAAAGAATCAGGGAAAGGACCACTTGGAATTCCTATTCCCCCAAAATATCCTCCCAAGCCCTTATACCCCCTTTCCTGGGGAGGCTTGAGAATAATATCCTAACCAATTGGTTACAAAGTGATCATAGACCCAAACCCCTGGGTCTTAGGACAATAGAGAAATCAGTCAGGTTCTAAAAAGAAGGATTTTATTTAAAAAAAAAAGGTAAAAATCACCTCTGTAAAATCAGGATGGAAAATAATTTTACAGGGTAACAAACGATTCAAAAACACAGCAGAACTTCCTTCTAGGCTTCGTTTCAATGTTACAAAAAACAGGAATAAACCTCCCTCCAACAAAGGAAAAATTCACTAGCAGAACAAAAGACACACCTTGCCTGGCTTTTACTTACAATTTTTGTAATATGAGAGACTTTTAGGATGGTTTATAGGAGAAGGAGTTTTCTGACCTGATGCTTCTCTGCTTCCCGAGAGAGCACACAAAACAAAGCCTCCCCGCCCCAACCCCCCGCCAAGATTTGAAAGTATTTTCTTTCCCCATTGGTCCTTTTGGTCAGGTGCCAACCAGGTTATTTGAGCTTCTTAACCCCTTACAGGTAAGGAGGAATGTATGGTTATGACAGTAGCACTCATGGAAATGGTGGAGGTAAGGTCATTACAGTAAAGTAAATGGATAAGCTGTAATAAATGATGAGGAGTCATGCTCATGAGAGCTGTACTCAGCAAAAACTACATGGAGAGATAGAGGGATTTCATGTTATGTTGTTTGAGGCATATAGGAACAGCTGGCAGTGCAGTGAGCACTGAACCTGGTTACCTTCACATGTGTGTGTTCTAATTAGAGCTATGATGGTGAACGGAACAGCCTGGGTGGCTCATCTCTCAGCCTGAAGAGCCAAGATAGAAATGCAAATGTGAAGAATAAGAAGAAACTCAGCTTGAACGGGTCTGCCCAGGAAGGCTCATGTAAGAGAACTGTGTGTGTGTCTGGATGCACGTGTGTGTTCTTGATTTGAGTTCTTTGGGCCATGTGTTTATAGTGGTGAAGACCAAAGTGGGGCAGAAAGGTAAATTGTTCTGGTCATCCTGCAGCTGTACCCCCTGGGGCTGTGATCCTATGGGATCTCATAAACTCAGCAGAATCAGGCTGGATCGGTGCTTGGATCTGTTTGTGTATTGCTATTTCTATAGTGGTCTTCACCATAGCAACTGAATAATCCTGCACAGTAAAAGGCACTTCCTATACTTCCAGACTTCTTCTTTCCCTCCCGCCTAAATCTAGGTTATATAGCGCTAGAGCCCGGGGATTGAGTCCTTCATCTCCTGTGAAAACAAATTCTACAAGCAACGTGTTTTGTGTGACATGAGCACATAACTAGATAGATTCTCCAAGAACACCCTCTCCACAACCACCCTGAGGTGAAACCTGCATGGGGGACTTCTAACACAAACCCAGAGCTCCTTAGGAAGCAGTGTGACTGGTTCGTAGGGGGTGCTCTTTTCGTCAAGTCTGTGTTGACTCAATACTTTCTCATGGTGTTGCTGAAAGTGCTGTCTTTTGCACGAGACTCTTGGTGGGCATTAAAAATCCCATGACTCTCTTGTAAGAGTTGGGGTGTTAACACTGATATCCTGGACAAATTCCAGCTCATGCAACTGCATTCTGACTCCTTAAAATCCCCCCTGCATTTTAATTTGGAAAAGGGTTCTCACTTCCCCTTTCCTAATCTGCAGTGTAATATTACTGTCAGCTGCTAAACAGCTGCTGTGTTTCATGCGTTGCCTAGGGAGGTGGTGGAATCTCCTTCCTTAGAAGTTTTTTTAAGGTCAGGCTTGACAAAGCCCTGGCTGGGATGATTTAATTGGGGATGGGTCCTGCTTTTGAGCAGGGGGTTGGACTAGATGACCTCCTGAGGTCCCTTCCAACCCTGATCATAGAATCATAGAATATCAGGGTTGGAAGGGACCCCAGAAGGTCATCTAGTCCAACCCCCTGCTCAAAGCAGGACCAATTCCCAGTTAAATCATCCCAGCCAGGGCTTTGTCAAGCCTGACCTTAAAAACCTCTAAGGAAGGAGATTCTACCACCTCCCTAGGTAACGCATTCCAGTGTTTCACCACCCTCTTAGTGAAAAAGTTTTTCTTAGTGAAAAAGATATTCTATGATTCTATGATTCTATGTGTGCATTTGGTTGTGGGCAAAGTGATCCCTGCGTATATTGTTTGTTATCGTTTGTTAAGCACTAATTGTGTGATTGGCTTTGTGCAAAACTCAGAAGAAGATTTCATCCCAGGCACATGGAGCCTCCTTCCAGCCAATGTCACCTTGATATCTAAGTATAATGCCCTGATCTTGGATGGGTGACCAGGGCACGGGGAACCTCACATATTCCACTTAGCACCTACTGGCGCAGGGACCAGTGGCCTCAATACCCCTGAGTGCTAGGATAATACAAGAATGAAGGAAAACCCAGGCAGTCACTGGCCCTCCTGGGGTATAATAGCAGGCATGTCTAGATGGTTGTGAGAAGGGCAACACCTCCACTAGACTTGTAGCCAATCAAGGGGGAGCAGCCAATCGTCTAGACTCACAGGATTTGAGACAGGCAGGTAGCCCCTTAGATGGACAGGGCTTTTTGGGAAGACAGCCACCTCCCAGACACACAGAATCATGCACCAGTTCCCTCCTCCACCCTCACCTTCCGGACACCAAGGATTTGAGAGGGGGAGAGGAAAGGCAACTTTCTGGGAGGGTCAGTATTGGTGGAAGAAGTTGTACAAGGCATATATAGTTTGTGCATTCAAGTATGCAAAGCTCTTTGAGATCCTTTGCCATGAAAGGGGCTATATGTATGTAAGATGTGTTATCACCAAGTAACAGCCTCTTCTGTATGGGTTAGAGGATCGATTTCCAGTGAAGACTTTTACTTGCTGCTTGTATCAGATGCTCTTCCCAGCTCTCGCTCTCTCCCTTCTGAGGCCTCATGTCCTATGTGGCACATTAGATCTAAATTAAACTCTGTGGGCCCTGAAATTCTGTGGCACTGTTTGCCACCCGCTACTCTTATCCCATTCAAGACCCCTCCCTGCACGGCACAGTCAGTACAGTATGAATGGCAGTGTTTAGTTAATTTGATTTTCAATTCATTTATTTTAATCTGCCCCCAGATTTTCAGTGTGCTACAGATTTTGCTCCTGCAATGCGTAGCTGCATTGCAGAAGCTGGCAGGCTGGTGATTTCATAGAATCATAGAATATTAGGGTTGGAGAGACCTCAGGAGGTCATCTAGTCCAATCCCCTGCTCAAAGCAGGACCAACACCAACTAAATCATCCCAGCCAAGGCTTTGTCAAGCCGGGCGTTAAAAACCTCTAAGGAAGGAGATTCCACCACCTCCCTAGGTAACGCATTCCAGTGCTTCACCACCCTTCTAGTGAAATAGTGTTTCCTAATATCCAACCTAGACCTCCCCCACTGCAACTTGAGACCATTGCTTCTTGTTCTGTCTTCTGTCACCACTGAGAACAGCCGAGCTCCATCCTCTTTGGAACCCCCCTTCAGGTAGTTGAAGGCTGCTATCAAATCCCCTTACTCTTCTGCAGACTAAATAAGCCCAGTTCTCTCAGCCTCTCCTAATAAATCATGTTCCCCAGCCCCTTAATCATTTCCGTTGTCCTCTGCTGGACTCTCTCCAATTTGTCCACATCCTTTCTGTAGCGGAGGGCCCAAAACTGGATGCAATTCTCCAGGTGTGGCCTCACCAGTGCTGAATAGGGGGGAATAATCACTTCCCTCAATCTGCTGACAACGCTCCTACTAATGCAGGCCAGTATGCCTTTAGCCTTCTTGGCAACAAGGGCACACCGCTGACTCATATCCAGCTTCTCATCCACTGTAACCCCTAGGTCCTTTTCTGCAGAACTGCTGCCGAGCCAGTCGGTCCCCAGCCTGTAGCGGTGCATTGGATTCTTCCATCCTAAGTGCAGGACTCTGCACTTGTCCTTGTTGAACCTCATCTGATTTCTTTTGGCCCAATCCTCCAATTTGTCTAGGGCCCTCTGTATCCTATCCCTACCCTCCAGCGTATCTGCCTCTCTGTCTTTAAAGGCTCTCTTCCCAATGACAAAGCCTAGAGACTTAATTTTTTAAGAAAGTGAAAGCATTGATTATGGAGCATAATTGTAAACCAGCTGCTTTTAAAATGGGGTATATTGGGGGGCCATTTATGCACCTTCATGATCTCAGTATGCATGGGCCCTGACAGTATTTTGCTCTGTGTTTATAAAGCACCTGGTCACCGTGGCATCTGTACAAACATGCAGCATTTAACAGCCAAAAAACCACGGCTAGTGTTACTGGTTCTCCTCTCTTGCTTTTTCCATTTTCAGGCTTAGGTTATGAATCTGAGTTTATGTTGCCCAACCCACCCTGTAACCTACTTGTCTTGGTGCCACTCAGATCTTCCTCTTGTTCTGCACTCATTCCAGGATGAGCAGATCCAGTGTTGTGCTCGTGAAGGAGGTGTACTCACCACCTGTAGCACGCCCTTGTATCCGGGTGCAGTGCTGCAAGGATCCTCGTCTCCAGTGCCTCCAACTGGCTGTCTGCCTCTTGCCATGTCTTCCGTGCCTCAGCTCTCTAGCCAAGTCCCAGGAAGTTCAGCTGGGAGGGTCATAGGCAAGGCTGAGCCTGGCCTTAAAGAGCCAGCCTTCCTGTGACAGTGCTGCAATGAGAAATAAGTGAGGTCATTCTGTAATTCGCACCTTCCTTCTGATACTGCTTCCTCAGCGGAGGAATGAATAACTGCCTTGCATCCATCATCTGGGCATTCCATGGAACTTCCCAAATCACGTGTAAAATCTCAATGTCTTCCATTCGGCACCATCGCTAATGGAACTGTAATGGTTTCCGTGTTCTTTTGCAGGTATAGCAACTTTTAGGCCTCCAGTACTTTCAATACCTGGAGAAGTACCACGTCCCCAATAAACGAGAGAGGTTGTCCCGTGCCCCAGAGGAACAAACAAAGACGTTATTTTGTAGTGGTCAGGGCACAGGATTGCAAGCCAGAATGCCTCTGCTTAACTCATTGGATACCCTTGGGCAGGTCACTGAGGCCCAGATTCTTAAAGGTTTTTAAGCATGTGCTGTGCTCAGTGTTACAACACCTAACTGATTTAGGAGCTTAAATCTCATTTTCAAAAAGGATATAGGCACTTAAGAGACAAAATCCCATGAACAGTCAATGCGATTTAGGCTTCTGGGAGCCTAAATCACTTGTAAAAAAGGAAACCTAGGCTCTTATATCAGTTTGGCGTTGCAACGCTGAGCACAGCAATGCTTAAGTACCTTTAAAAATCTGGGCCTTAACAACTCTCAGCTTATCCGTATGTAAAATGGGGGGTGATAATACTTTCCTAGCTCACGTGTGCTGTCAGATTTAATGCTTGTAAAGTGCTTTGAGTTCTTTGAATGGAGCATGCTATTTAAGTTCTATATAGTATTAGCAGTAATTGTATGAAGAAAGCCATTTTAACCTACCACAGGATGACAGAATGAAATGGTCTTCCAGTGGAAGCACTCTCCAAAAGGAATTCAGAATACTCTTTAATTAAGGTGGGAGGCTACAGCTTGACATGTCTTGTGGTGTGTGTCAAATGTATGTAACCCACATTGTGATCTTTTCAATGAAGAGGTGCCATCATTGCATTGCTTAAACAATTGTACTACAGTGAATTCATTGCACGCTCATTACACTGATGTGCACAATTAAGCATAATTGGTACTGTATAGTGTAGAATAATTCTTGCCTAATGTTTAATTCACTTCTGTGCTGTTACAGTCAATTTCAGAAGCCTGAAATTGGGGTTGTATGAAACTCATTGGTTTCAGCTCACAGAGGAAAGAGCAGATTTAATTTGCATGAAGTCATGCCCTGGTGTAAGTTTCAAGTTCAAACCAAAAGCAAAAACTTGATCAACACCACTGTGCTAGAATCATAGAAATGTAGTGCTGGAAGGGACCTCCAAAAGTCATCCAGTCCCGCCCCTTGTATTGTAGCAGGGCCAAGAAACCTAGACCATCCTTGAGAAGGGTTTGTCCAACCTGTTTTTAAAAACCTCAGTGATGGGGATTTCACAGCTTTCCTTGGAAGCCTGTTCCAGAGCTTAACTACCCTTTATGGTTAGAAAGTTTTTTCTAATATCTAACCTAAATCTCCCTTGCTACAGATTAAGCACATTGCTTCTTGTCCTACCTTCAGTGGACATGGACAGCAATGGATCACGGTCCTCTGCATAGCAGCCCTTAGTAGATTTGAAGACTGTTCTCAGGTCCCCTCTCAGTCTTCTTTTTTCAAGACAAAACATGCCTAATTTTTTTAAAACTTTCCTTATAGGTCAGGATTTCTAAATCTTTTATCATTTTTGTTGCTCTCCATGGGACTCTCTCCAATTTGTCCACAATTTCCTGAGGCGTGGCACCCAGAACTGGACACAATACTCCAGCTGAGGCCTCACAAGTGCCGAATAGAGTGGGACTATTACCTCCTGTGTCTTACATACAGCACTCCTGTTAATACACCTCGGAATGATATTAGCCTTTTTTCCGCATTGTTGACTCATATTCAATATGTAATCCACTGTAACCCCCAGATCCTTTTCAGCAGTACAGCCACCTAGTCAGTTATTCTCCATTTCGTAGTTGTGTATTTGATTTTTCCTGCCTAAATGAAGTACATTGCACTAGTCTTTATTGAATGTAATCTTGTTGACTTCAGACGAATTCTCCAATTTGTCAAGGTCATTTTGAATTCTAATCCTGTCCTCCAAAGTGCTTAATCCCTCCCATCTTGGTATCACCTGCAAATTTTATAAACCTACTCTCTACTCGATTATCCAAGTCATTAATGAAAATATGGAAACCTTAAATCAGTCCAGAATCACTTGAACCTCGGCTAAGTGTTACTCAAAAGATTTGTGAGCCTTGCTCCCTGTAACTGGGTCTCAGTGGGTCACAACTGAGGATGCCAACTTCAGGACAAACTGCTGAGAAACAGGGGAAACACAACCTAAAACTGGTGGTGGTTATTCCATGAAATATACCAAACCAGCAACAAAAATAAACTTCTGTTTCACTGCACTGGCTACCAAGAAGTCATAAAAGCAGTTTCCTTGGGCATTTCAGTTCTTATGTCACCACCAAAATCACTGGATTTAAAGATGAGTGGTTCTTTACAACCAGTCTCATCAAATAAAAGGTTCTTCTGATCCCAAAGGACTGGCCACACACCCAGGTCAATATATGACTTAGATATTACCCAAAAATCACACTGATGCCAATCCTTTAGTATCTAAAATCGAAAGGTTTAATCATAAAATGAAAGAAAGAAAGGCGAGAGTTAAAACTGGTTAAAGGAATCAAATACATACGCCAATTGCAAAGTTCTTGGTTCAAGCTTGTAGCAGTGATGGAATAAACTGCTGGCTTGTTAAGTCTCTGGTTGCTTCCAAATCATTGGAAGGACCTCAGTCCCTTGGTTAGAATGCTTCCATTAGTATAAGTCCATAGTCCAGAGGTTTGAGCAAGACAGAGGCAAAATGGAGCTATTTCCAGGGCCTTTTATAGCTTTTGCCATGTGGAGGGAATCCCATTGTTCTCACTGTGGAAAATTACAGCAACAAGATGGAGTCTGGAGTCACATAGGCAAGCTATATGTCCATGCATTTTGCTTACTCACAGCAGGAAATTCCATTAAGTGTAGATGGGCATCTCCCATGGTCCATTGTCAGTTAAATGTTCTTTTGATGGGCCACTCAATTTGAATAGTCCCTCCAAGATGTGCTGGCTACCTACTTGTGGGCATTACCCCAGGGGCTACAAATACAAAAATGATACATGCATACAGATAGCATAATCATAACCAGAAAATCATAACCTTTTCATAGACATCTTACATGCCACATTTTGTACAAGATTTGTTGCAAAAATATAACAGTGGTTGCAACAATGATCTATATCATCATATTTTAGTCAGATAATGCCACCTCCCTCCCCTCTCCCCCAAAAAAACAATCTGTTGATTAACCTCGGCCAAGTTTGGAGTTTGTGCTGAGGTACATTTCACAGAGTTTTGAACATATTTTGTTGTGAACATGTTGTACAGCTTGGCGTGAAATGTTCTGAGAAGTCATAGGTGTATTCATCATCTTTCTCTTCATCGCCCAACAGACGTACCCAAATGGGCTCTTGGAAACCACTTGAAAAGCAGCCTGTCACTGGAGAAACAGCTCTTCCTTACTAACAGCTGAGCTGAAATGTTTCAAAACCACTATAAAACTACCTAGGGAAGCTCCGAAGCTATGGTCTGAAGGGTTTTTTCCCCAAATATATATTATATAATGTATAAATATTATTCAGTGTCTAACCTTTAATATGAGAACATTCATAGTTTTCCTTGACTATGTAAAGGGACACTGGAGCCCTGAAAGTGCCCCATGTATCAAAGTGATCCTTGAATAAAGAACAAGGAGGAACTACAGTGGTACTGGGGATGTTCAGTCAATGATTCTGTTTGGCTTGGCGCTAACAGAGTTTTTTGTGCCTTTGTTATCCTATGAGTGTGTGAACTCTTTGGTCTGCTGGCCTATTTATGATGTAGGGCCTGAGTCTTGTTGACACTAAGGTCCCTTAATGTAAATCAAAACCAGGCCCTTAGTCTACACAGGAAAATTCTGCACTGAAATGCACCCTGTGTAACCTTATGGAACTGAATGGGTTGCGTGGGAGGTAAGTGAAGGCAGAATTTGGCCCTGTGTGTGTGTATATGGGAAAATTTCCCAGCACACATTCATAGCCCAATCCTGCAAGGTGATGTGCATCTCACAGATTGAGATTACTCAACACCTCTCAGGAGGCACTCCGCACCTTTTAGGATTAGACTATTGGCACTTGAGATGTTGGTACCCTTGCGTCTCTGTACACGTTTTCTGATTAATGGAACTTTGTCCTTTGCAGTGATTCCATATCACCTCATCATCACTACTGGCACAGAATATGATTCAAGCACCGAGAGCCGAGTTTACATCATCATTACGGGTCCTCAGAAAGTGCAGACAGGCAGAATGTGGCTGGATCTCCTGAAAGAAAAGAAACAGTTTGCTGATGGCTCCGTGGAGAAGTTCTCTGTTATGGGATTAGATGTTGGGGAGATCAAAAAATTGGAGGTACTGTGTGAACAAAGAATGGTCATTGGAGCATGTTTCACCTATCTTCAGTATAGTTAGAAAAGGCCAAAAGAGGAGGTGTTTGGATCCAGAATAGAAAATGGGGTTCTCTCAAGTTGTTCTCTCACAAGATTTCAACTACACCCAAACCAGAGTCAGCAAATAAGTCCCTTCTGGTTTTGGATCAGACTTAGAACCAAGACTTCAGAGGGCAGGTTCAAAATCTGCAAAATTTAAATGCCTTTGATATTGATGTCCCAGTTTTGTCCCATCTCTAATAAAATGACAGTTGCTCTTCCATAAGACGGTTGTTTGAACATCTTCAAAGTAAATTTGTTTTTTTATCTGGTGCAGTTATAATTTATCCACAGGTGCAGTAAAAATAGGCCCAGGAATTTCCCTACACCCCCCCATGGGGGTGTTTACCCCCTCTCCTGAATTTCCCCAACACCCGCCCCAGTTTTGTGAACTAGTTACATGCAGTGTTGCCAATTTAGTGATTGTTTGGAAATGTGAATTGAAATCGAAACATTGATACACACTTTAAAATCATATGCAGTGTATGATAAAATACGTGTATCTGAAAAAGTATAATAGATTTGAAAAGTATGAACGTAGACTAGCTTCCTTGTACAGCTGTTTATGACAATGTCAGTGCATTCATTTCCGTGATGTTGGCCAACCTAATCATTTCAAATTATGATTTGTAAGCAAAGTCTAAATGAGCTCTCCCTGACAGCTAGTGATGAGCTGGGGGCTGGAGGGAAAGGCTTCAGGACCAGACTGTATTTACATTCACACCTAATCTACCTAGGTATCCAGCAAACAGAGCTATGTTGCCCAAGTGATAGATTTTGGCTGGGGTTGGGTTACAAATCATTTGAATGCGAGGGGTAAAGAAATGTTGTTATTCTTATTGTATGAGTAAAGGGCAGTAGCACTGTACTTTAGCCTGTGCTGATTGAGGGCATCACGAGAGAGGGTGGGGACAGGTGTTTTGCCTGATGGTCTGCCTGAGTCACAAGTACTATTAGACCTGCCCCTCTCCACTGTTTAAAGACAGAGCTGATTAGGCTCCATAGATAGTCTTTGTTTTGTTAAGTGACCACTACAGCTGAAATCACTGATATTCAGGACTAAATGCTTAGACCTGCTGTGGGACAGAGTTTCTGTGGAAGAGACAGCCCAGTCTGCACTAACAGTGAGGTTCCCCCACTGAGAACTCAGCTAAAATCACTGAGAGCTGGGTGGAACCTCAAGAGACCAACTCGCAGAGGTCACAGTGGCAGGTGGCAGCAGAAGATGACGGCGCAGGGCCGTTGGCAACAGAGCGATGGAGTGAACGGTGGCACAACGAACAACAGCGGCCAGAGCGAACAGTGAGCAGCTGGAGGAATGAGCAAGGTGCCTTCTTGCCCCCCACCTAGGAGGTGAACTCATGTGAAAGCACCTCTGAACTCTGAGTCTCCACTGACCAAGGACAACACCAGTGAGTGATAATGAGGCTGTTACTCAACACAGTTCTTGCAAACAAACCGGGCCGTGGCACCGTACTTTCTATTTAAGCAAGAGATACCACACACTATAGATTGGAGGCCAATGTTAAGTGCATTGTCACTTGTTCTGAAGTTGAACAGTGGTTCCAAACAAGACCAGCAAATGTTCACTATCTTTCTGCAAGAAACTCAACTGACTGGCTAGACGCATGTGGTGCAACAGTGAAAGACTCAACAGTTGAAAAAGTGAAGAACTCTCTCACCACATTCAAAAAATTTGCATACATGGCTGATGAATGCACCAATGCAAATGGTCACCAAGTATTAAGTCATTGTGTACGTTATCTTGATGTCAGTGGTAGGCCAGTAGATGCATTTCTAGATGTTCAAGTTATAGAAGAGAGATTGGCTGCATCTGTGACAACCCGCATCTTAGAAGAGTTAACTGCTTGTCAATTGGACCCCGAACAGATGGCTGCTTGTGCTTTTGATGGAGCTGCAAACTTCTGTGGAAGACATGGTGGAGCACAAGCTTTGCTCAGATAGAAGTGTAACCCTAGTCTCTCCTATACACACTGCAGAGGCCATCTACTCCAACTAGCACTAGTACAAGCTGCAGACTCTTCAAAAGACATTAGAAAAGCTATATATTTAATGTCTTCATTATATTCTTTTTTCTGCAAGAGTCCAAAAAGACTGAATATCTTGGAAAATATAGAAGATACACTGGGACTGAAGTTCAAATTAGTCCAACTTTTGGATCAATCAGAGAGCTGTCCATTGAAAAAGACTTCAATCCAGAAGTTGACTAATAAAGGCATTTATACTGAATCATTAAGTGAAGAGGACGAGAAGTGTTTGTTAAGACAACTGAAAAAGTACACAGACTTGATTCTTAAAAATCTACAACAGCGACTTCTACATTCTACTCAACCTCTATGTAGCTTTTACGGATCCCTGTCCTATAAAACACCGACAGTTGAGTGGAGTGAGGCACTACCAGCAATGGGGCTGCCATGTGCTCAGGACAGAAGAGAGAATTTGAACACAGAGTGGAATATCATACGATGAATGAATGAAGATTTGACCTCAACTTCTTTTTTATCATCACTAGTGGCTCAACTCGATCTTTATGCTATGTTTCCTGGGCTGAAAGAAGTAGGAATTCATCTCTTGCTACTCCCAGTCACAACAGCTACAGCTGAGCGTTCTTTTTCATCATTGAATAGAATTTTGTGTTTTGAAAGAAGTCGCCTTCTGCCTGATCATGTGAATGAACTAATGAGCATATCAATTGAAGGAATGGAAGTACTGGACATATGAGAAGCGACCAAAGATGAATGCATTGCATTCAAGAAGTTCATTAACAGAGTTGTGCACAATTATAACAAGAAACCAAGAAGGATGTAGATGTAGTGCTTCATAGAAGGCTTGAGTAGCCAACTTTAATTTGTGTGATGATTGTAAAATCTAATCAAATGGTCATGAAACATTTTTCAGTTTTTACTATGGTGCCATGCAGCCCACCTTCACCCTCACAGTCTCACCCCTCAGCGGCCCTGACCTGCCGCCCCCCTTGTAAATTTGAACACACACACCCTAATTTCAATTCCTGGGGAAAACACTGCTCCTATTCTCTATTCACCTTTTCCCTTGTTGATTTTTGCAGTGCTTCCCTCTGAGTTTCATAAGCTGCCTCCAGTGAGAAAAACATCTTGTATAATTTTCTAGCTAAACATGGAAATTGTTTTCAGAGCTTGGAGGGCCTCAAAAACGAGAATTAATCATGGCTCATAAGCAATGTGCACAGATCAGAGCTCCTACAAAAGGAACCTTTCTTTTTTTATCATTGTTATGGCTCAGGGAGACAGAATTTACATAAACTCCCCATCACTGAGTTTAAATGTAGTATGAATTGTCAAAATATGAATAATTCTTGCTCCACATGGCAGTTACCACCTCCTGAAAGTTAACCCAAGTCCCACAAGTACTGCAGTCTTTCTGCAAGCCGAAGCCCACCAGGACTGAGGATTTCAATAGGCAGTCCATTCCAGGCCATGCCCAGCTGTTGCTGTTAACTTTCCAGATGTGCTGACAAGCCTTTTTAAATTTTTTTGTCTAGAGAGAGAGAGAGGAGTGAAATATACAAAGAGAGAGAACTCCTAAACAAATTGAAAAGGAGTACTTGTGGCACCTTAGAGACTAACCAATTTATAATATATTATAAATAATAATAAATAATAAATAAATAATAATAAATTGGTTAGTCTCTAAGGTGCCACAAGTACTCCTTTTCTTTTTACGAATACAGACTAACACGGCTGTTACTCTGAAACCTAAACAAATTGAAAATCTCTTGAACTTGCATGCCCTGTTGCAGCAGGTAATGGTTAAAGTGTAATGCTTCCATTAACTTCCATTCAAGCAATGCATTCTGACACCTTGAGCTGTGCTTTCTAATAGCTTTTAGTTTATTATCAAGCCACTTCCTTAATGCACTCTAAGTGCCTAGTTATTAACGTTAGGCCAATTTGTATCCAAGCATTTTTGGTGCAGATTTTCAAAGTTAGGCAAGTTATAACGCCTCTTCCCCCTCCCTCTCCAGTGTATGTTTATATGTAAATGTACCTCTGACCTGGGCAGGTAAGTTGTGGGTGAACAAGTATTGGCCTCCACCAAACTGTTCAAGAGGAAAGGAGAGAAAATCAGCAGTCTGGGGAAAGAAGGATAAAGAAATGAGCAGGAATGGTGGGAGGAAGAGAGGGAATGGGGAATCAGAGAAGGAAGTGTGAAGTAGGTAGGGACACTGTGAGAAGGGCGACAGGCAGGACGAGGGGAGAAAATAATAGAGAGGAAAAGGGGGGAAGGAAATGATGTGAAGGTGAAATTGAGAGAGAGAGAGAGAGAGAGAGAGAGAAGAATAAAAATCAAGAAATAACACACAGCTTTTAAGCTAGCCTCTGGCCACTTGGGCTCCTAAAGCCTCAATAGGCCCTATCATTATCCTATCCACCCTCCTATTCATTTGCCCATTTTTCCTTTTTAATGTGCCCTGCCTCTGTTTTGATAGTCACCCACTCAGGGTTTTGTGCCTCTTTTCATGCCGTCCCCTGTGCCTGGAAAGTCTCTCCTGGTTAAAATGCATCTCAGTATGACATCCACAAGCCAATCTGCATTGGCTGCCATGGCACATGTGCTTCTTTTCTTGTACAATATTGTACCCTTTAGAGGTACTGGGGAAGAAAATTGCTTGCTAGTTATCTACTTGGTGGAGGTGAAGAACACCTGGGTATTTGGAATTGGCATTTGCTTGCTATTAGCAGAACGTGAGAGGTTATAGACATAAATTCTTGAGCAGAAATAACAAAGTATATTGCAGAAGATGCTGGAATAGTCTCTGTACTCTGTTCGACTGGCTTTACTAGCATAGTAATATCTGCACTGTGATGCAGTTTGTAATCATGTATTTTAAAGACAGACACAATGAAGATTTGAGTGATATGAGAAGGCCCCTTTGCTGCCTGCTTTGCCTACATCTCTAAAACTTTGTAATGATAAATTTTAATTTACACATTGAAATAAAAATAATGTGGACACCTGGTAGTCGCAGGAAACGACAGGCAGGCACTTGGTGAACACTGAATAGTGCTTTCTTAAACTCATGTTCATTTTTTTCTCCTAATAAAGAAAAATAGCCCAGCATCTTTGATTTCGACTGCCACAGAGAATCACAATATTATTTAAAATTCCACATTTCCCCCTGTGCATGGGGTGTCTTTCTTGGGCTGATATGCCAGGAATCTATGTCCTGTCCTCATTCAAATCCCTCCACAAGATTCACCTCTGACATGATACCTACCAGAAAGAGCCGAGCTCATTTCGTTGTTACAAATTCTGCCCCACTGTGCTGTGTGCTTGACCTGATCTGGAAAGACACTGAGCATTCTCTGCTCTCAGGAGTCCGGGAGATTCTCAGCACCTCCGAGCATCAGACCCTAACCATGTAATCTCTTTGCTGTGACCTTTGTCTGTTCTTTCCCCTTCTGTTTTTTTAGTTTACCCTATTGTTGTGTCACATCTGAAATTTGATTGTAGGCTCTTAAGGGCAGGCTCCCTGCCTTATTATCAGTATTGTGAAGAGCCTAGCAAACTTTAGACTCTGAGAAATAACAACAGTGACTAGGATTTTCAAAGCAGCTGTGAGGTTAGGCACCCAAGTCTCTCTGAAATTCTGCTTCGTTAGGATCCTTTCAGCATCCCAGCCAGAAATATCATCAGTCTTCCCAGATGGTCATTATGGCTCTATGTTCAGAGACTACCCTCTGGTGTGATTATGACTTAAGACCATGCAATGTATTGATGTGGCTTATTGCACGATTCATTTCGAAAAGGAACAAATATGACAGCTATTTACCATTCCTGCAGGCTCAAAAGTAACCTGCTAAGAAAACTCAAAATTAAATAATCCCAGAGTTATGTTCTGAATGCCGCACTGACCATGCTGTAGGGGTAATTCAGCACTGAACTAAGTTTTAACTCCAGTCCTCAGACCAATGTTTAAAACCTTAGGGTTGCCGACTTTCTACTCCCACAAAACTGAACACCCTTGCCTCATCCCCTGCCCTGCCCCTCCTCTGAGGCCCCATCCATGCCCTGCCCCTTCTCCAAGACCCCGCCCCCCACTCACTCTATCCCCCTCTTTGTGTTGCTCGCTCTCCTCACCCTCACTCACTCACTCATTTTCACCGCATTAGCTCAGGGGGCTGGAGTGCAGGAGGGGGTGAGGGCTCCAGTGGGGGATGCAGGCTCTGGGGGCGGGGGGGCGCAGAAATGAGGAGTTCAGAATGCAGGAGGGGGCTCCAGGCTGAGGCACTTGGTTGGAATGAGAGAGGGGTGAGGGCTCCAATTGGGGGGTGCAGGCTCTGGGGTGGGGACCGGGATGAGGGGTTTGGGGTGCAGGAGGGGGTTCTGGGCTAGGGGGTGGAGCTAAGGGTTTTGGAGTATGGGAAGGGGCTCCAAACTGAGGCAGGGATTTGGGGTTTGGGAGGAGCTACGGGATCTGGGCTGGGGGGTGTGGGTTCTGAGATGGGATCAGAAATGAGGAGTTCAGGGTGCAGGAGGGGCTTGGGGTGTGTGTTGGAGTGAGAGCTCCAGCTGGGGGTGTGGGCTCTGATGTGGAGCCAGGAATGAGGGATTTGGGGTACAGGAGGGGACTCCAGACTGGGTCTGAGGGGTTTGGAGTGAGGGATGGGTGTGAGGGCTCCAGCTAGGGATGCAGGCTCTGGGTGGGGCCGGGGATGAGGGGTTTGGGGTGCAGGAGGGTGCTCCAGGTTTGGACTGAGGGGTTCGGAGGGTGGGAGGGGGCTCAGGGCTGGGGCAGGGGGTCGGGGCACGGGGGAGGGGTCAGGGTGCAGGCTCTGGGTGGCGTTTATCTCAAGCAGCTCCCAGAAGCAGCAGCATGTTCCTCCTCCAGCTCCTATGCGGAGGCACAGCTAGGCTACTCTGCGCGCTGCCCCATCCACAGGCGCCACCCCTGCAGCTCCCATTGGCCACAGTTCCCTGTGCGATGCTGCAAACCAGAGATTCAATGGCCCGGTGAGCCTCCAGGATCCCTTTTCAACCAGATATTCTGGTCAAAAACCAGACACCTAGTCAGCCTAGAGGACCGATGAAAGTCTGCTGGTCTTCTGGATTCTCAAAGGTAGCCCAGAATGCAAATGTTGATGTCAAGAGGTGTCCCAGAATGATGCCTAGTGGGACATTTGTAATGAATTGAGACAAGAAGCAGACTTTCACAGGAGTCCCAACAGAATTTCCCCTAAAGCTACTCTGTGTCTGCTTTCTAGGACTTCCCCATCCTCCTCATTCCTGGCATCTTCCTACAGATTTAAAGAAACAGTGCACGTGTTCTCATAAGGGCTGCTATGTTGGCAGGGAGGGTGCGGAAAAGCAAGTGCATTCTCCACACCCCCCTCGGAATCTGAGAATTATTGCATCCACTGTGCACTTGAACGTCCCGAGTGGTTAGCATCAATTGTCTGCGGCTGCACAGACATTATCGGTGTAATAATATTCCTAATAGGAGTGATGGTTGAGACTGTTTGATAAAATGATCATTTGTTTTTGGGTGGAGTAAGATACAGACCTCTCATCCTCGATAGAGCTGTTATTCTTAAAAAGTTATTTTATATTTAGAGGGGTTCAGAAAATAATTTGTAATAGTTGAGAGCTAAGAGTTCTGTATCTCTTAATGATGCATAAGTTTTGCTTTGAAAATAATGAACTGCAGGCAGCTCTTATTTCCAGCCTGTTATGAACAGATTGTTCATTAGAATGACTGACGGAGAGAAGTTTGCTTTTTGTGATTGGGATACAGAATTATTCTGTTAGGGATGTGCTAAGATTAATCTCCCCAGTTATTTAACAGTGACACACACGTTCTTGGAGAGGAGTTTGAAGGATTAGCAGTTGACTGCAGCTGTACCATCTCCAGCTGTGATGTGTCAGATCTCATAGGCGAAGGCTGGGAGACGCTTCAAGGAGGTGCAGAATGATGATAACTAAATATGAGGCATTCTTCACACTGAGTCAGTACTGAACCAATGCTCAGCATAGTGCTGGGGTTACTGTGCTGCTTCGGGACCAGCTTTCAGCTGTCTATCTAAGATAAGCAGATGGCACCATCACCATAGTATCTGAGGGTTTGTCTGCATTGTGGCATGGCCACTGCTGGCCCAGGTCAGCTGACTCAGGCCATGGGGCTCTAAAGTCTCAGTGTAGATGTTTGGGCTCAGGCTGGTCTCTCTGAGGGAGCTGACCCAGGCTCCGAGTGCCATGGATGTTTTAATTGCAGTGTAGACGTACCCTCAGTGCCTCACAATCTTTAATGTATTTATCCTCACGCCATCCCTGGGAGCTATGGAAGGACCATTATCTCCATTTTACAGACGGGGAACTAAGGCACAGAGAGACTAGGTGACTTGTCCAAGGCCATACAGAAAGTCTATGGCAGAGCAGGAAATTAAACCCAGGTCCCCCAATTCCTAAGCTAGTGCCCCTTGGACCAGCCTTCCAGAGGTCCTGGAACCAAATGGTCATTTAAAGATCCATTTAATATTTATAGTACAGTAGCAGTTAGAGACTCTGATCAACATTGGGGCCCCACTGAGAAGCAGACACAGTTCCTGCCCGGAAGAGCTTACAATTCAAGAAAATGAGCCACATACCAAAGTTAGGGAAGAGGGAAGCAATCCGATATATGTATTTTTATATACAGACATACATATGGGGGGTTGGTGTGTGTATGGGAGGGGGTGTATGGCCTTACAGGGTGTGATGAGGCCATTCTGTACATGGGGAATGGCAGGGAAGAAAATGCCAACTAAGCGGAGCCAACAAGTGGGTGGTCATAACTGCTATTGTTGGTGGAGTGGAAGGGGGTGATGCTGTAATAGGTGTGGTACTTTTTGCAACAATAGGGGTGTTTCTTGACCATGTTTCAATGTGGGCAGTTGCATTCTGCCTTTTTAATATCACTTTTCCCACACACACACACACGTATATACAATTAGGGTATTGTATTGTCCTTCACTTCTGTCTAGGTTTTAAAATCATGGCCATCAGTATGATATCTGAGCACCTTAACTAGTATTAACTGCAGTGGACACTGACATCCTTCCTTTCATGTAGAAATGTCATGCATTGTTTTACATCTGCTCTGTTCCATCCTGGAGGTGACTGCATTTCAGCAGTACATGAAATAAACTGGCTTTGGCTGTCATTACCAATTAAAACATCTGGTCTGATCATTTCCTATTAGGATCCCTGGATACATCTATACTTCCTTTAACAGTCAATGTTTTTATCTCTCTGAATGTTGTAGCTGGGTCATGATGGTGCCACACCAGAGAGCTCCTGGCTAGTAGAAGAGCTAACACTCATTGTGCCCACTAAAGGGGTCATGTATACCTTTGTCTGTAAATGCTGGCTGGCCAGAGACCGAGGGGATGGTCTCACTTCACGTGTCTTCAACATCCTGGATGCAGATTGTGTTAACATTGGCCACAAGGTATGTTCTAAGATGTTGTTACTCTTTAGCAATTAAATTAAAACCTACCTCTATATAAGTGTGTATGTGCCATATATGGTAACAGATTATAACATAACTACAGTGAATACATTTGTAAACTACTGTACTTTCTACATGAGGTTTGGGTTTCTTATTTTTAAAAGGTATATTTATTATTTATTTATAATTTTTGCTTAGTATCATTACCTGTGATAAAGCACTGTATATATTTACAATTCTAAAAAAATAATTTCTAATCTGTTATATTGTATGCACAGGAAATAATTTCAAAGTTAACAAAGTAAGATGTGACTTTTTGTTTGAATGAAGTTTGCGGATTGTTTTTGTACAAAGTTTGTGTTTCAGAAAAAAAATATTTTTGTTTTTGCTCAATTAAAAGAAAGCATCTGGAAACCATTAGACTTTTATAGCTTTGCTTATCTGTTGAATCAAGTACCAAATGATTTAAATCAAATATAGCCAAGAAAAATTAAAAAGAAAAGACAAAAACCACTATATATATATATATATAAACATTTGAGATGAGATGTTGTGTGCTATATTTTAACCCAATACAAATTTAAAAAGCCTGAATTATGCAGTCCTTGGAAATAAGATTCATAATGGAAATACTAGCAGACAATAATGTTGACGAGTGAGACAATAATACAGTTTTGGTCTGAAATCTCTGTTGGTAAATCTATATTCACAGCTAAATCACCCTACTGGTAAAACAGTAATTTCATACATTGCTCCTGACTTCCAATTAAATGAAATTTACTCATAAAATCTTTTTTGTACCCCAGACAAACAGAAGTATAATAACATTTTCTACTGACAGACACAGCCACTGCACACAGCCTTCAACAGTAGAACCTAGTGCACTCATAAAGAAGACTTTGGGCAGAAAACCGGGACTAAGATCTCCTTTATCTGAAACGTTCCACCAGTTCTTTAACTTTCACCTTGACAGCTTTCAAAGAGTCACACCAGAGACCTCCTCTAATGTGTCATCCATAAATCAATATTGATGCTAATTAAGGTTTAAGCTTAGTTTTCCATTAAAAGCTCAGTGTTGCCCACCACTTCCTTAAGTTTACCAAAAGTAATTCCACCCACCTGAAATCTCATATGTGAAGTTATGCCAGAATTTTGCTGGAAAATTTAGGGGAAATTAGGGACAGTGTCTGAGAGCTGAGAGTTCAAATACTGAAGGGTAGGTTTCACTTTTCGAACAGTTCATAACATATCCTGTCCCATCTTTCCTTATAAATGTCTTGGATCAGAAACTCCAAATTTGTTGGCATTGGTGAGGACTGGCACCTTTAACTATTTTTGGAAAGTTAATGGTATGATTTTTCTTCACCTCCTGCACAGCTGCCGCATAATTTAAATGTATCAGTTTTAATTTATTTTCCCTCCTATTCCTTTGACACTCTTGAATAATGTGGCATCCATGACTGATGCCTATAAAACCTACATAACGTATCACACCAATAAGGAGTACAGTGTATTGGGACAGTTTCAGATATCCCTCCACTGATAAACCCAAGGGCCTTAGTTACCATGAAAAACATCTGCAAGAGTGCCTAAGTGACTTAGGTAACTAAGTCCCATTGACTTTCAGAGGGACTTCTAGGTCACTTAGGTGCTTTTTGAAATGTTATTGAGAGTCCCATGGAGCATTGGGACTCAGGGACCTAAATCACGTAGGTGCTTTTGAAATATTTTACCCCATGAGTCCAGCTGTTTACATCTCAGAGAAAGAGAATAAAGTAAAACTAATATGTTGAAAACGACCCCAAGTAGCATTCCTATGCATAAGCTGGCACAACTTTAAAGTCTGATATCTTGGGACCTTCCAGAGCTAGATGCAAGTACTGTGTATCGCACTGGGAGAGTGGGAATCTCCACTTTGCCATGGCTAAGACACCCAATTCTGCACTTGGGATGGAAGAATCCCATGCACTGCTACAGACTAGGGACCGAGTAGCTAGGCAGCAGTTCTGGAAAAAGGGACCTAGGGGTTACAGTGGATGAGAAGTTGGATATGAGTCAACAGTGTGCCCTTGTTGCCACGAAAGCTAACAGCATTTTGGGCTGTATAAGTAAGAGCATTGCCAGCGGATCGAGGGACATGATCATTCCCCTCTATTCGGCATTGGTGAGGCCTCATCTGGAGAACTGTGTCCAGTTTTGGGACCCCCCACTACAGAAAGGACATGGACAAATTGGAGAGAGTCCAGCAGAGGGCAACAAAAATGATCAGGGGGATGGAGCACATGACTGATGAGGAGAAGCTGAGGGAACTGGGATTATTTAGTCTGCAGAAGAGAAGAATGAGGGGGAATTTGATAGCTGCTTTCAACTACCTGAAAGGGGGTTCCAAAGAGGATGGATCTAGACTGTTATAAGTGGTACCAGATGACAGATCGAGGAGTAATGGTCTCAAGTTGCAGTGCGGGAGATCTAGGTTGGATATTAGGAAAAACTTTTTCACTAGGAGGGTGGTGAAACACTGGAATGGGTTACCTAGGGACATGGTGGAATCTCCTTCCTTAGAGGTTTTTAAGGTCAGGCTTGACAAAGTCTTGGCTGGGATGATTTAGTTGGGGATTGGTCCTGCTTTCAGCAGGGGGTTGGACTAGATGACCCCCTGAGGTCCCTTCCAACCCTGATATTCTATGAGTCTATGGGTATGTCTAAAGTATGAAATTATTTCGAATTTATTCTATTTGAATTTTCTGAAGCGATTTTATACATTTGGTCTTCTGTATCCCCAGTAAGTGCATGAATCTGGCACACTGCATCCACAGTACCGAGGCTAGCATCGAATGTCGGAGCGATGCACTGTGGGTAGCTATCCCACAGTTCCTGCAGTCTCCACCGCCCATTGGAATTCTGGGTTAAGCTCCCAGTGCATGACGGGGCAAACACATTCTCACAGGTGTTTCTGGGTGTGTGTCGTCAGTCGCTTCTCCCTTTGTGAAAACTATGGCAGACAATCGTTTTGCGCCTTTTTGGCATACAGACGCCATACTGCTTTTAGCAGACAGTGCACTGCTGCTCTCCTGCTACTATGAATCCACCCCGCATTTCCTCTTGTAATCTCTAGTATCGACTCTTTCTCTTCCTCATCGACCGCTTCCACTGCCAACTCTGCTCGGCCATCATGAACCGAGCAGCACACCTTCTGCCGCCAACTCTGTTCTCCCGCTCTTGCCGCGCTACCAAGCTTCTCCATGTTGTCTGTCCTGGGCTCCCGCCTCCGTGAAAGCTACAGAAGACAACCATTTCCCGCCTTTTTTCGGCTACCGTGAACCAAACAGCACCTCTTCCACTGCCACTCTGCTCTCCTACATTTCGTGCCCTTTTCCCAGGAATACCCATGCAGGCGCACCATAGCCATAGAGCCCGCTCAGATCTCCACTGCAGTTTTGACCATTGTAAATACCTCGCGCGTTATCCAGCAGTATGTGCAGTACCGGGCGAGGAAGCGACGACAGTGCGATTACTATACTGATGAGGACATGGACACAGACGTTCCTAGAAGCATGGCGTGTGGCGATGGGGAGATCATGGTGGCGTTGGACCAGGTTCATGCAGTGGAACACTGATTCTGGGCCCGGGAAACAAGCACAGACTAGTGGGACCACATAGTATTGCAGGTATGGGATGATTCCCAGTGGCTGCGAAACTTTCGAATGCATAGGGCCACTTTCATGGAACTTTGTGACTTGCTGTCCCCTGAAGCACAAAGACATCAAAATGAGAGCAGCCCTTACAGTTGAGAAGCGAGTGGCCATAGCCCTGTGGAAGCTTGCAACACCCAACAGCTACCGGTCAGTCGGGAATCAGTTTGGAGTGGACAAATCTACTGTGGGAGCTGCTGTCCTGCAAGTAGCCAACGCAATCATTGACCGACTGCTATCAAGGATAGTGACTTTGGTAAATGTGCAGACCATTGTGGATGGCTTTAATATGCTGGGGCTCCCTAACTGTGGTGGGGCGATAGATGGAACACATATCCCTATCTTGGCTCTGGAACACCGGGGCGGCCAGTACATAAACCACAATTTTTCCATGGTGCTGCAAGCACTGGTGGATCACAAGGGACGTTTCACCGACATCATCGTGGGATGGCTGGGAAAGGTGCATGACACTCGCAGCTTCAGGAACTCTGGTCTGTTTAAAGAGCTGCAGGAAGGGACTTACTTCCCAGACCAGAAAATTACTGTTGGGGATGTTGAAATGCCTATAGTTATCCTTGGGGACCCAGCCTACCCCTTAATGCCATGGCTCATGAAGCCGTACACAGGCACCCTGGACAGCAGTCAGAAGCCGTTCAACTATAGGCTGAGCAAGTGCAGAATGGTGGTAGAACGTGCATTTGGACATCTAAAAGTGCACTGGTGCAGTTTACTGACTCGGTTAGATCTCAGCACAACCAATATTCCAGTTGTAATTGCTGCTTGTTGTGTGCTCCACGATATCTGTGAGAGTAAGGGGGAGATGTCAATGGCGGGGTGGGAGGTTGAGGCAACTCACCAGGCAGCCAGTTTAGCACAGCCAGACAACAGGGTGATTAGAAAAGCGCAGCAGATTGCGCTGCACATTGGAGAAGCTTTGAAAATCAGTTTCATGACTGGCCAGGCTACGGTGTGACAGTTGTGTTTGTTTCTCTTAAAGTTACCCGCCCCCTATATATATGAAAGGAAATAAAGTCACAATTGTTTAAAAACTGTTTTTTATTATTTGTTGCACCAAACATTGAGAGAAATCAGAAGCTAGATGGCGGGGGAGTGGGGGGAGGGATTGGGTTATGGGGGTGGAGGAGGAGGGAAGGACAAGTCCAGAAACCAAATCAAAATTTTGGATATGCCAGCTTTCTGCTGCTTGTGCAATCCTCTGGGGTTGACTGTGTGGGTCCCCTTAGCCTCCCCCAACGTGTTCTTGGGCGTCTGCGTGAGGAGGCTATGGAACTTGGAGGAGGGCGGTTATACAGGGGCTGCAGTGGCAGTCTGTGGTCTTGCTGCCTTTCCCGCATTAGATCCATCATACAGCGGAGCATGTCAGTTTGCTCCCCCATGAGCTTGACCATAGCATCCTGCCTGCTCTCATTGCGCGTGTCCCTCCTCTCTTCGTATTCATGTAATGCTTTACGCAACTCCGCAATTGTTTGCCTCCACGCATTCAGCTGGGCCCTATCAGTGTGGGAGGACTGCATGAGCTCGGCGAACATATCGTCCCAAGTTCGTTTTTTCTGCCTTCTAATCTGGACCAGCCTCTGGGACGCAGTAGATAGGGGCCGGGTTGAAACATTTGCACTGGCGGGAGGAGAAAAAGGGGAGGGTGGTATTTTAAAAGATACATTCTAGAGAACAAAGGGGACACTCTTTCTCAGTGAAACAGGCAATTCACAGTAAACAACACATGTTCTTTCTGTACAAGGTCGCATTTTGCTTCTTATACTGAAGTGCCTGCCACTTTGGTGTGAGTAAGCCATCGACGTTATTGATGCGGCTGGGCAGCAGAATGCAGCTTGCAGGCAGCCATGGTAAGCCCAAAGAGCACGCAGGATTCTGCTTCTTCCGCATTCATTTCAATGTTTTCAAACTGCCAGGCTCTCTGGGATGATCGCTTCACACAACACGCTCCCCCACTCCCCCCCTCCCACTGCATGGCTCCGATGAGGCTCTGAGCAAGGATGAGCTAGCCCTTTAAACTAAATGCGAACAGCCCAGCACAGCTGGGTTTTCCCCCACCGCGTGGCTCCGATCAAGCTCTCACTCACCAGAAGTGCCTTCTCTGGGGTGATGGTCCGGGAGCATGCCTTGGGAGTGGGGGGAGGCTATTGTCTCCAGCATTAAGAATAGTTTCTGGCTAGGGGAGGAAATGGATTCCCTACTTGCTGCCTGTGCACTGTCCTCCTCCTCCTCCTCCTCTTCGTCCTCCAAAAACTCATCCTCCTTGCTCCATGCTACTCCCCCTTGCAGGTGTCCACGGACAGTGGTGGGGTTGTGGTGGCATCACCCCCCATAATTGCATGCAGCTCACGGTAGAAGCGGCATGTATGGGGCTGTGACCCAGAGCACCGATTCGCCTCCCTGGCTTTTTGGTACACTTGCCTGAGCTCCTTGATTTTTGTACGACACTGCTCTTTGTCCCTGGAGTAGCCTCTTTCCGTTGTGGCCCTGGAGACTTTAGCATACGTATTTGCGTTTCTTTTTTTGGAATGTAGTTCTGCCATAACAGATTCGTCTCCCCAGCATGCAATGAGATCCAGCACCTCCCGTTCGGACCATGCTGGAGCTCGTCTGCAAATCCGGGACTGCTTAGTCTCTGTGATGGTGGACTCTGCATGGTCGCCTGTGATGGTGGACTGTGCTGATGGTCACCTGTGCTGATGGTGACCAAACAGGAAATTCAAAAGTTCCCGGGGCTTTTACTGCTAACCTGGCTAGTGTATCGGAGTTGAGAGTGTTGTCCAGAGCGGTCACAAGGGAGCATTCTGGGATAGCTCCCGGAGGCCAATAATGTCGAATTCGACCACAGTACCTGTAACCCGGAACTGCGATCTCGATTTTAGCACTACTCCACTTGCCAAGGTGGAGTACAGAAATTGGATTCAAGAGCCCCTTAAATAAAAAAAAAACTGGTTTGGTGGTGTGGATGGAATCAGTTTTATTTCGAAGTAACTCGGCTAATTCCGAAATAACCGCGTACTGTAGACCAGATTCTAATTCTTGCTGTGCAATGTGGTGAGATATGTATCAGGCTTTAAACCTGTCACTGAAGCAGGACTGAATATTGTCCACTCTGGGCATCAGAGCAGTAACGTTTGGGGAGGCAGGTCACGGGGGATACTGTATTTGAGGAGAAGAAACAAACATTTTCCTACAAGTTGATTTTTTAAAGTGGCAGCAGTTTGAAGCTGCTTGGGGCGGGGCTGGAATATCGAAACAGTCTCGAGGGAGATGGATTTCTGGGCAGAGTGCAGATGAAATAGACAAAGCTGTATGATCATTGCCATTTATCTCTGCCTCGCAGTTCATCAGATGCCTATCACTTCCAAAGTGTGTATGGGTGTAGTAATAACAGAGTCTCTCTCACACTCAGACACATTGTGGGGGCTGTCAAACCCCCTGAAAAGGGTTAGGTGATGAAAAAGGAAATATTTCATAATACGTTTTGGCCAGTAACTTTGCAATAGAAAATATCAGTATAAAGGGAACCGGTATTAAAGGTACAGTGCAATGATAACTACACTTAAAGAAGCAGACAAACTGCAGAGTTTGACTCGCTTTTTGCTTAGGCTTTTGTTTGGATCAAGAATAGCTGTTTGCAGTGAGACGCTTCATGATTGTTTCAATCCTTGCCAGATTCTATATGAAGTTACAGTTGTGACTGGAGATATCCAAAATGCTGGAACGGATACCAGTGTTTACATGACTCTCTTTGGATTCAGCGGGAACACTGAGGAGATGCGGCTGGAAAAAAATGGAGAGAGGTACAGTATCTTGTCCTCTTTGTTCCTTAAAAACAGGCAACAAAAAAGCTCTGCTTTCAAATTTAAACACAGTCAGGGCCCTGCTCCTGCTCCCACTGAAGTAAATGGCAAACGTGCCATTCACCATTTCCAAGTTGTGGTATCGGACTTAACAGCGCAGTGGGAAGAAATATACTGTGCAACAAGTGATATATCATCCTTGGGCATTTGCACAAATCTTGGAGTTTAGCCTGTTTCTATGCAGTCTTAAAACTAGACATTATAAGGAAAATTGTGAATACAGATGCTCCCCGGGTTACATAAGACCCTACTTATGCAAATTCGCATTAATGGAAAAAGTTCCATAAACCAGAAATAGGATTTTCGAGTTGCAGAAATTTTTGCGTAACGTACAGGTATACATTTCCGACTTCTGCAAAATTCAAGTTACGCAAGGCTTTCCGGAACAGAACGATTGCTTAAGTCAGGGGGCATCTAAAGTCTTGTGTCAGCTACAGCCAGGGTCCTATATATTCCATGGTATCATAGGAGCAGTATCTGATGTGGAATCCACCTTTGCAGGAGAATCTAAGATTTGGGGATTTTATAAATTTATCTTTCATAGTTGTGAAGAAAATGTAAAAAACACGGATTGAATGTAAACTGACACTGTAATTCTGCTGACAGAGCCATGTGGACTGACCCACCCATACCAAGGGGAGGTACTCTGTAGCCTCAAGATAACCTTTGTAATTACTTCACTGATGATCACTTTCACAGACACAGCTAAAATATGTACCTTATCATCCTAATCTGACTCCATCACCTTCCCAGATGCCAAAAGCTCAAACTGACCCTTACTCATCTGCCAAAACCACCAGCATCCTCGCTGATATCTTCTGCCATCCAGTTGTACCTTATCAAAATGTGAGGACAGCATGGAATGAATATCACAGGGATGACAGCAATGATTGTAAAATTCCATTTCAATTTTAGTTAAATAAACCCCTCCATTTTTAATATTTATACGAAGCTGCCACAGCGTTTCCAGGCTGCCACACCAGAAAGCTGCAGGATCCAAGGATCTAGCCACAGAATTAGATCCAGTTTGCTGTAGGGGACACCAGACCTTTGACCACAGCCTGGTAGCATGTTAACTGACTGAGTTCTGGTTCTGTGTATAGCACACTGACTAGTACTACTGAAAATAAGAGCTCTGTGGCCAGGATGATGAAGAGATGGTATATTTTCAGGTGGCAGTAAGGAATAGTTACATGGGCAAGTATATTCAAAGGACCTTGATGCCTTCCTGTGTTTCGTTATGTAACGAGAAGGGTGCTGTTGTTTTGTTTTGGAAAGGTAGATCGCATTTACCTCTGCCTAAAATCTCTTCATCATCTTCAAAGGACCCAACCCAGCAGAGTGGATACGCTCCCTTCTGAGCCATGCAGGCTACAGAATGCCATCGCTTTTGGATCCAGACAGAGACATGCAGAAGACAGTTTATTTCCAGGCATGCTCAGGTGCTTTTAACCTAAGAGCACCAGAGAGATGACCTTCCCCCGCCTGCTGCCCTTTGTAGCTCCCTACACTTTTGTGGGTCTGTCTTCCAGTGTTTTAAGCCCAATGTGCAACCCCAGCAGGTCAGGGAGGGGGATGGACTGTTGTTTTTCTTGTTTAAGAAACAAAACCAGTCCCGTGTCAGCTGAAAATGCCTATGAGGGATGGGGAGAGACTCCCAGGCACTGGAGAGGAGTCCTTCAAGATAGCTGTAGATATCCCAAACTCCCCCCGTTGACTGAATAAGCCGGGAAATAACTTACATTACTGTAACTACTGAGGGAGGCCCACAGAGCTTCTATGACTAATTTTAAAGAGACCTTACCACAACATACTACATTGTGTGCTGTGACAGGGCCCCACAAAACATAGTGAAAAGCAACAGAAGCAGCAACGAAAGTACATGGCCAGCGAGTGACACCTAAGGAATAACGGCTAATGTGTGCAATATATAAAGCAGGTTTGCACATACTGTAGCTCTCCCACAAGATGTCACAGACCAGGGCATGGGCAGTCAAGCCTAGTGCTTGGAGCAGCCGCTGTCCAGCCTAGCGCTAGAGTCGAGATCCAGGAGCCAGAGCTGAGGGTCAGGAAAAAGGAGTCAGAAACCAAGTAGGGCTGGAGTGGACTGGAGCAGGATAGGAGCAAGGCTGGCGCAAGGCTGAGAACAAGGCAGGTATGGAGCGATTGACGCTGTGGGCATACACAGTGAGCATCCCCTGGCTGAGTGCTACTAGTGGTCTTTAGAGCAGTCCTGGCAATGCCACTCAGCCAGTCAGACCATCCAGCTAATTAGGGGTTAACTAGCTGCTCCAGGCCCAACTGCAGGCCCTCATTCCTGACCCAAGATTGATTGTAACCTGCCCATTACTTGCATTGGCATGGCTGTCCTTTACACCCTCATCAGACGGGAACTTTACACAATGTGCACACTGCCTGTTTACTTGTAATTCCTGTTGTCTCTCAGCCCAGCAATTCACAACACAAACTTCCATTGATTCAAGTCCCATACGGAAACATCTGTAATCATCACACAACTGGACAGAGAGAGGGGGAGTAGAAGGCACTGAATACAAAATTGTTAAAAGAGACACTTCATCTTTATTGGGGCCATCCAGTACCAGCTCACTGACAGGAGCTCGCCACCTTACAAAGAAACAACTCTCTAACCTGTCACAGATTTAAGGCGATTTTAGTTACATTACTGTTTATTGCCCAGACCTCAAGACAATAGAAACATTTTTTAGTGGAGGCATGGATAGGAAAGCTTAATGAAATCCTGCAGACAAATGGTTCAGTGTCCTGAAGAAGACATTTTGCCAAATACTTTATCTCCTCCAGTATTCCTTCCCTGCCCCCGCCCCCAGTTTTTATTCAGATTTACAATTCTTATGTTCATGCTCATATAAATTAGGGATAGAAAAGACCAATTAGGTCCTCCAGTCCATTTCCTTAGGGCGATTGTTTCCCTATAGTGTAATGAGTTCTTGTGAGTAATGGGTTGGATATGAAACCTACAAATTCTGAACAGGATATTGACTGATGACAGGAGGTTGAAAGAACGGGTTGATGGGAGACTGCTTAGACTAGAGTTATTTAGCCTGGAAAGGACAAAAGTGTGATGGGGCATAAAGCTTTACAAACAAAGGTGTCCGTAATGAAAAGTGATGGTTTGCTCCTTTTCATTTTGTCTTATAAAGTTAGAAACTGGAGAATCAATCCACTTATATCATGAAAGGAAATATTATTTTCCACAGTGTATAGTGAACCTTGGAATTCACTACCACAGAAAGGAACTGAGGCAAAGAACTTAGCACAAGTTTTCATGAGGGTGAGGGTGAGGTAAATTTAATCATTAATTCCTAGAAATGTACCTGAGTCAAAACCCCACACCTGATGCCTCTGTAAATCTGGGGAATTTAAAGTCTGGATGAAAATTTTGCAGCTCATGCCAAAACTATTGGTAGCATCTGCAGCTATGCAGGCTGAGATAATGGCTCAAGGATAATCAGATTTACTCTATAGGGTGTAATCTGACCAGAGGCTGGAAAGAAACGTTTCCCTCATATCACAGAGTTTCACAACTGGTAGCAGATACAGCCCACTGCCAGGAATGGGGTACCATTACTATTTATTATCTAGGCTGTAGTAGTGCAGTGTACAAAGCTGTGTCCAAACACATGAGAAGACACATGCCCTGTTCCCTAAAAAACCTCATGTTCACAACTTTTAAATGATGGACAAATGGGAAGACCATATCACACATAAGCAGAGGAGCCAGAGTGATGGCTGGTCGTTCCACTGTTGATTTGGGGAATAGTTTATGCAAATATTCCTATCTCCAACTGCCCTGCTAGCTAGTGATTAGTAGTTGGCTATTTTCTTGTAGGTCTATAGCAATCCTGCCAGCCTGTGTGGGATATTACAGGGTGGGCCTGGGGGATGCATTGACTGTAGACAGCCTGCAATAACACATGCTTCTCACTATAGGTGAACAGTGGCCCCTCTGGAATCAAAGGTTAAACTCCTGTTGACTTCAATGGGTCCAGGATTTCTCACTGTAAGCATAGATACTAAGCAGCTGGTGAACTAGACACACACTTAACCAACGTACTACATCATTCAAGATGCACATTCCAGCCCATCAGTTGGCCCTTTTTCCCCTGGTTGCTCCTCAGCAGCAAAGGCCAATGTTCCCTCTACTCTCTTCTCCGCATAGTGCAACAGCATGACAGAATACAACCCCTGGCTTGAGGCCGAGTTTCCAAACACTAGCCTGTCCCAGGTGTAACAGGAGATGGCTTCAATCTGCAAACCTCAATTCCAGATTCAATCTCTCAAAAAGTTTGGGGATATGTAGATGAGGTTTGTAGTTTTGCCCCATCTCTACTAGCAACACAATTTGCATGTGCACGGTATAAACGTAGTTATATCTGTGTTACAACCAGAGTAATGAGCCGTGCTGTAGATTAGCTTGGGCAACCTACAGTGGGGTTTGTATTGGCTTAATTCTCAGGGAAAAAGAATCTCTCTCCCAACTGGGCAGGGGAAGCTTGCCAGAACCGTGCTAGCATGCAATAACCAGACTGGGAAACTCAAGTCCAGAACAGTGCACATAGAACAGGTGGTTTACAACCATTTTTACTGAGGTTGCTGGCCTGGTTTGAGTTGTAGTATGCACAGAGCATGGTGAATGCATCAGCACAAGAAACCAAGCCAGATAATACAAAACCTGCGTGACCTTTTAATTTCTCCAGATTCGAGAGAGGTCAGGAGGACACTTTTATCATGGAGATTGCAGATATTGCACCACTCAGGAAGATGAGGATCCGGACTGATGGGAAGGGGACACGTCCAGACTGGTTCCTGGAAAAGGTAACATGGTTACTTCATGCAGTACACAAATCTGAACTCTGTTTTATCGAGGCCCCAAGCCCTAGTGGCGGGAGAGCAGAAAGGGACCAAGCTGTGAGTAGGAATAGTTGCCTTTCTCATTCACACCATAATTAACATTCTTGTAAAAAGAACAGGAGTACTTGTGGCACCTTAGAGACTAACCAATTTATTTGAGCATAAGCTTTCGTGAGCTACAGCTCACTTCATCAGATGCAAGTGAACTGTAGCTCACGAAAGCTTATGCTCAAATAAATTGGTTAGTCTCTAAGGTGCCACAAGTACTCCTGTTCTTTTTGTGAATACAGACTAACATGGCTGCTACTCTGAAACCTAACAGTCTTGTAGTGTTTCTTTCCTTTCAGTTTCTGAATTCTTATCCCGGCAGAATCTGAGACCAAGGAGATTGGAGGGTGCGGGAGGGGAAAAAATGCAATGTATAACTTTCCCCAAATGGAGTCTCTGCTGTTAAACGTCTGTCTTCCTTACTAGGAAAGAACGCTGGCTCAGTGCCAGTGCACCTGGAATATGTTATGGACTGTATGATGTAGTGAGAGCATCTAGAAAAACTGAGCTGCTGTGTGTGCATTGAAGAAATGATCATTCACTAGCAAGTGTGGGTACATAGTACCAGCTGAGCTGGCTGGTGCATTATAAAAAGACAGTTCTGGGCAACTGTAAATCCTGTAAAACTGGAATGCATCTCCCATCCCCCACGCAATTTTTTTTCTTTTTTCGTATGGCAACTATGGATTATTTTCTCTCTTGTGTTTCCAATGGAACCAATAATCTGGCTGCGCTGGGAAGAGGGATCAAGAAGCATATGGGGCAGCACTGCAGTGGGGTTTCCAGGTATGGGATGTAGCAAAGGCCATCACCATATGTATCACAGACAGCAGATACTTAGGGGGGCACATGCTGCTTCTTCCTAAGGCAGTGTCAGGAGCATTCGAAGGTATTCCCCATTCAGCATGGACTAAGGCATTCTGCTTGCCTCTGCCCTGTGTAGGCTGCAGATGCTAGAGGTGTGCTACTCAGCTGCCATGAATCTACACCCTTATCTTAGCATGCCAGCGACAAGTAAAGCCAAAATTGAGATACTTAGAATCCAGATAATTTTCCCCAGGAGATGAATTTGTGACAAGTCACATTTAGGGGTTGCTGTATATCTCTTCAGCAGCAGAACTGTTTCTAGGTTTGGCTGTTTTTTGTATTGTTTTCTAGTTCAGCTCTTGAAAGGTCTGTGAGGTCTGGTCTACACTACACAGGTCGATGTAGGGCAGGTTACGGTGACCTACTTATGTCAATGTAAACACTACAGCCTCGTCGCGCTGATGTAAGTGCCCTACTACAGCAACATAATAACTCCACCTCCACGAGAGGTGTAGGGCTTATGCCGACGTACTTAGGATGACACAGTGTAGACACTGCACTACTTAGGTAGGCTCTTGGCTGTCCTGTCAATTTCAGGGCTCCATGCTGGAGTTGTGAAACTGACAAGAAAGTTGGGCAGCTAGAGCCCAGCAGCCCCCGGCTCCCTGCCAGGCTGTGCGCACCCGGCTCCCCACTCCCAGGCAGGCTGCACCTGCCCTAGCTCCCCACTCAGGGAGCCAAGAAGCCTGGGCAGTTGCCCCCTCTCCCAGCGGGGAGATGAGAAGCCCAGATGGCTGGCCCCTGTTTCCCAGTGGGAAATGGGGAGGTGAGAAGCCTGGGCAGCTGGCCCCCGCTTCTGGTGGGAAACAGGGAGATGAGAAGCCCAGGCAGCTGCCTCCCCACTCCTCTCAGGGAACGGGGCCCTGGCTCTCAGCCGCCCCACACTGCCCCTCTTCAGTCAGTGGAAGCACTCCTGGTGAGGACAGGCACCACCGACAGAAGGAGGGTAGTGTGGACATCAGCCACCACGGTAAATCAACCTAACATAGGTTGACTTAAGTCTGTAGTGTGGGCATGCCCTCTGAGACTCCAGACTGCTTCTTCCTCTGACCTAATTTTCTTGTTTGTAGCCCCATGGTCATTATTTCAGGACACAGGAAAGTTGCTCTACATTTGAACCCAAATGTAACAGTTTTTATTGCAGGGTCATTTCTGTTACTCTGAGTGAGCCTCATTTGTCAATTGGCAGATTCAGTAAGGGCAGAGTTCTTACGCTCTCTCTACACTTTCCCCAAAGCATGTCAAGCTCATATATTCTGAAGTTTTCCTTTCAATCTTTAAGGGGAAGAGAGTGTTTGGGTGAAATTTTCAATGAGACTTAGCTTTCTAAGGTTATGTTTCTAAGAGCCGTAGGTTTCTAAGGGCCAGATTTCCAAAGGTATTTAGGCATCTCAAGATGCAGACAGCTGCCTAATGAGATATTCAAAAGTGCCTAAGCAGATGAGGTGCCTAACTCCCAATTAAATTAATAATCCTTCGTTACTAATGGATTGGAAAGTATTTCATTTTCATCATGTGATACAAGTACATCAACCTGCTTCTTTCCAAATACAGAACAGAAATATTTATTAAACATTTCTACCTTTTCAACATCATTATTAACAAGTTTTCCATCTCCTTTTAGTAATGGTCCTATATTTTTGTTAGGGTTTCTTTTGCTCCTAATATACTTTTAAAAAAACAGCTCCATTTTATTTTCCTTTGCCCTACTAGCCATGGATTTTTTCCATGGTGACTTTAGCTTCCCTTATCAATTTTTGTGCATATTAACTTATAATTTATATTCATTGCTATCTACTCTATCCCCCATTTTTTCTATTTGTTATGTATTCCGAATTTTTTTCTAATTTCTGCCTTCACCACTTAACGAGGATGGGCTTTTACTCAAAGTGTCCTCTTTCTTGACTGCAGAATTTGGCATTTTAGCTGTCTAATACCCTCCTCCTAAACAACTCCCAATTTTCATTCACATTTTTCTGTCTAAAATTTCCTCCCAATCAATTTTGTTCGTTTTCCTCAGTTTGGGGAAATTAACCCTTTTGAAGAACTGCTGCTTGGGACTGTCTTCTTTTTGCCCACATTAGACACAATTAGGTCATGATCACTGGTCCCTAAGCAACCACCCACTGGGGTGATTAATTCATCTTTATGCACATGAGCGAGGTCCGAAATAGAGTCATCTTATGTTGGGTGCATTTTGTGTTAGAAAATTACCAACTATAATTTTTAGAAACACTAAGACTTAAATACTAAGTTTTACTATTGGCTGCATGAGACCTACAACATATTTTCAAATTGAGGATGTGAAAACATAACTTTTATTTCCGTACACCTTACAGAGAGGTGCTTAAGGAGTAATGCATACTGTTCTCTAGTTTGATTTGGTGGTCTGTAACAGACCCCCACCAGTACCTTCCCCTGGGTTTGTTAGCTAGAGCATTGATTTATATGCATTCAAGACCCAGTGGTTCTGAGATATCAATAACTATAAAAAAGTTAATGGTATCTGTAATGCAGAGTGCCAGCTCTTTCACCCACTCTGTTCCTTCCTAAACAGGTTGTAACAATGTAATGATTTTAACACTCTAATAATGTGTCCCACAAGGTTTCAGCAATACCAATACCAATTATATCACATTTCTTCTCAGTGAGAATTTCCAGCTCTAATTGTTTATTGCCCAGACTCCTAGCATCAGTATGTAAGCAACTGATATTTTCCTTCTCTTTACATTCTTTGTCACATTGGTTCAATTTGTTCATTAAAGGCTGAGTTTGTACAACATTCACCTCCTTACCATTCTCCTCTTGGATTGTTAATTTAACACCCTCCGGGCTGCTCCAACTAAGAAGTCCATTGCTGAATTATCTGTCCACTCTGATGGAGTCACCAATGATGATTGCTTGTCTTCTTAGGACAGTTGAAGAATCTCTCTTGGTAGCTGATTGCTTCATACCATATCACAAGAACGCCCATCAAGTATGTCTCCTGTAGCATTCTGTTCCATTCTTTTAGAGATAAGTTCCTTGATAGTTGGCTCACTGAGCTGGCTCACTAGCTGGATTGAATGCCACCTGTTTCTCTTTCCTCCCTCTTGGTCTCAAATTGCCTATCTTCTTCTTTGGTTTATACTCTCTCCAATGGCAAACCTTCCCCATGTGGAATCTGTGGTGATAATTTCTGAATCTGGTTGTCCAAAAAGACTTCGTTTTCTCAGACACTACACTGTTGATACCTGTGCTTCCAGACTATGTATTTTGTCCTCCAGTATGGCCACCAGCTTGCATTTCATGAAGCAGAAATCTTTACTATATTCCAGCAGAAAGGAAAACATAGCACATCCAAAGCAAAACACAGCAGTTGTTCTCTCGTCATTCATATCCACTACCTGGCATAGAACCATACTTAAAACAGAAGGAATCACACTTCCTATTGCAGTTCCCTCCAAAACTCCCCTGGTTACTCCTGTTCTCCTCCTTAAATGTTCACTTGGCAACTGACTTATATACTAAGACTTGCTGCTTAACTTTACCCCATCAGAGACTTCAAACACCAGATCTGATCAAAGAATCCCAGCCACATGGTCCTCATGGAGATGCAACAAATAGACCTCACCTGACCTGACCTGTTCACCTGGTAACCCCCAGCCACACAGCCCTCACAAGGTATGTCTTACACAGGGATTTAAAAAAACCGCTGCTGGCCCAGGTCAGCTGACTTGAGCTCATGAAGCTTGGGCTCCGAGGCTGAAAGATCACTGGGTAGACATTCGGACTGAGGCTGGAGCCTGAGCTGTGGGACCCTGCAAGGGTGCAGGGTCCCAGAATTCGGGCTCCCTCCCAAGCCTGAATGTCTACACAGTGATTTTTAGTTCAACAGCCCAAGCCCTCTGAACCCGAATCAGCTAACTTTGGCCAGCCACCATCATGCCACAGGTATTTTATCCCTGTGTAGACATCCCACAGAGACAGACAAACAACTAATGCACTACATTCTTTTTAATGCTTTTGAAAATCGGGTTTAGGGTCCTAAACCACTTGGGCACTTTTGAAAATTTTGCCCTCATCTCCTTTTTAGTACACAAGTACAGGAGAGAGGGAAGAAGCTGAGAAAGCTGGACTTCTCTATTAACTGTAGTGCAATTTTTCGAACATTCTTTATTGATTCTTTTTTCCTGGGGTAAAAGTACAACATGACATTCTCAACAAGTGAACCAGGACAGGAGTGATCCATAAAATGGGAGAAGGGAGCCATTGTGTGCCCTGATTTGTATTCCAAATTTGAAAATGTATGTAGCTTGGTGTGACATGAAAACTGATCTGAACCATTTCTCTCAGCAATGCATATTAAAACCACATCATGAAATACATGGGGGGATATTGCTAAAATCTCAGACAGATGGTTCACAGTTAGTGCTAACTAACTGTGGTGAAATGAGAAGCTAGATTAAGCTATCAACCCCATAATTAACCATTTGTTGCTCTATTTAGCCATAGGACATTCTCAGTTTTCTTGTTTTGTTGAAATAACACTAAATGTTCTTTTTAATTCTCTTTGGTCTTTTTGTAAACAGTTCGCTAATCATAATTTATGCTGCTTTTAGTTTACTAGAAATAGAAGTGCACAAATACCAATGAAAATGCATGAATTGTCATTAAAGATGTACATAGCCAAACTTACCAGCAGAAAAGGTATTTTTCTTCAAAATTCTTTTTCTCTATTTGAGATATGTTGCAACCCCATTCAGAATCTCAGTGGGGTAAATAACCTGATACTTAAGATCCAAACTGCATTAAAAATGCAAACGGATTTAAAAGTATGACTTAAAATATTTAAAAATGGATTGAAAATTATGGCTTCAAATATTCATGGGATCAAGATCTTGATGCATAGCATGTTGAGCAGTAGTCATCATTGTTCATAGTTATTTATATATCCCCAGACATTAACATGGCATTTTACAAACTTAGTCCCCGGTTCTGCAAACAGATCCCTATGTGCACACACAGCAGTTTGCAGCACTGGGGCCATGCAGTAAGGGGTTGAAAGCTCTGAAGAGCTTAGGAAAAAATTCAAAACTTGCCACTGAGTTGGGGTGATACAATTTTGGGATGTCTACCTTGAGACGCTGAAGGCCTGATTTTTCAGAATGTTGGGCACCTATATCACCGACGGGAATTGCGGGTGCTCAGCACTTCAGGAGATCAGGCCCTGGGTGGCTGAAGTCAGGAGACCCAAGATTCAAAGCACTTAAAAGTAGAGGCCACGTTTTACAACTCTCCTGCTGTTGTCAGGGTTCTGGGCCACATGGAAGCTCCACTTAGTGCCTCAATGGTTATACCTATCCCCTACTGATGAGTCCCCTCCAAGGATCCTGCTAGCGAAGGTAAAGCATTTCAGTGGCTCTGGGAGGTGAGGTAGAGGGTTGGGAAGTAATGGGAGGAGATGAGGATTTGCTGAGTGGGAGAAAGGGAAACTGTTAGGCCTTTAAAATCTGGGCATTTGATTCATTGGGGATTGTATAATCCATGCCCAGTCTGCTATGAAGCTGCCTTAAAGCACTCCTTGCATTGCATCCAATACCTGATAAACCGTCTGAGTTGGCATTGTTTGGTTAGAGTTTTCCTTTATATTATAAAAATTCCATGAGAGTTTGAGACAGTTCATTCAAAGCAGAGCCCGCAAGTGTTCTCCCTTTGCAATGAAGAGGGGGTTATTCTCTTTCCTTTTTCAGTGTCCTGATGAGAACAATCACAGAATCAGAATCTCGTTATGGATTCTTCTACACCTGTGTGCTGGGCACTTTAAAGTATAAGCACAAACACAATTACCCCCGGCATTGGTTTGTGTACATTAGGGAGTCTGCAGGCCCCCGAGGGAAGCTGTTCAGATTGGACTCTTCTGGCATATGTGGGTAGAGGTAAATTGAAATTATTGATGTACCAAACCTCTCCATTACAGTACTCAGTTTGACAGGTTGGATCACAGAAAACCCCTTGGGAACTGCCAGGTGATATGCTGAGACTACTTCTAACCTATTTTCCCTGCCACCTTGGGACTCCAGAACCTTGCCAGTTTGAGCCAGACATGCTAGCCTGTACAAACCCAGACCCAGGTCTGAACTACGTCCCACAACAGCTGCAGGCTTAACTGAAAACAGCTTAAGAAGTGTTCCTGTCTCCAACACTCGGATGCCCAGCTCCCAATGGGGTCCAAACCCCAAATAAATCCATTTTACCCTGTATAAAGCTTATACCGGGTACACTCATAAATTGCTCACCCTCGATAACACTGATAGAGAGATATGCACAGCTGTTTGCCCCCCCCAGATATTAATACATACTCTGGGTTAATTAATAAGTAAAAAGTGATTTTATTAAATACAAAAAGTAGGATTTAAGTGGTTCTAAGTAATAACAGACAGAACAAAGTGAATTACCAAACAAAATAAAATAAAACATGCAAGTCTATGCCTAATACAGTAAGAAAGTGATTACAGATGAAATCTCACCTTCAGAGATGTTCCAGTAAGCTTCTTTTACAGACTAGTCTCCTTCTAGTCTGGGTCCAGCAATCACTCCCACCCCTGTGGTTACTATCCTTTGTTCCAGTCTCTTTCAGGTAATCTTTGGGGGTGAAGAGGCTATCTCCTGAGCCAGCTGAAGACGAAATGGAGGGGTCTCCCAGGGGCTTAAATAGACTTTCTCTTGTGGGTGGAGACCCCTCCCCATGCAAAATACAGCTCCAAGATGGAGTTTTGGAGTCACATGGGCAAGTCACAAGTCCATGCATGACTCAGTTTTTACAGGCAGCAGCCTTTGTTTACATGCTACCTTGAATGTCCTCAGGTAGACTTCTTATGTGGATTGGAGTCTTCCAAGATCCATAGTCCATTAAGTGTTCCTTGGTTGGGCACTTAACTTGCAAATTCCTTTCTAAAGAAGCTGACCAAATGCCTTACTAAGGCTACTTAAATTCAAACAAGTACACAGCCAATATTCATAACTTTGAATACAAAAATGATACATGCATACAAATAGGATGAATATATTCAGTAGATCATAACCTTTGCAGAGATATGTTACATGGCATATGTAGCATAAAACATCTTCCAGTTATGTCATATTTACATTCATAAGCATATTTCCATAAAGCATTATGGGGTGCAACATCACACTCAGAGCAAAATAAAATTGCAAAATTGCTTGGGTGCAGATTAAGGCTCCTGCCAGTGATGGCATTCACTTAACTACACAGCACACTAGTGGGCTGTATTTATACACACTGTTCCTGAAACACCTTTTTAAAAAAAAAAAAGTGAAGGATTGTCACAGGGTGTGCCTGCCCTATAAGACCCCTGCTGGCCAATAATGGCAATGCAGGCACTCCCTGCTCTGTTTTCTCCCCTGAAGTGGGTCCTCTCAGCCTTCTCCACACAGGCTGAAGTTGGCAGCAGTTCTTTTGCTCCCCTTGGACTCCATCTTCTGAGCTCCCTTTAAGTCTCTCTGCTCTGGGATAGAGCATTCCTCAAGGAACCCATTCTGAAGCACTTGGGGAGAGGAAGGTGATCATGAACAGTCAACATGGATTCACCAAGGGAAAGTCATGCCTGAGCAATCTGATTGCCTTCTATGATGAGACAACTGACTCTGTAGATGAGGGGAAAGCAGTGGATGTGATATATCTTGACTTTAGCAAAGCTTTAGATTGGATGAATGGACTATAAGGTAGATAGAAAGCTGGCTAGATCATCAGGCTTACAGGGTCGTGATCAACGGCTTGATGTCTAGTTGGCAGCCGGTATCAAGCGGAGTGCCCCAGGGGTCGATCCTGAGGCCGGTTTTGTTCAACATCTTCATGAATGATCTGGATTATGGCGTGGATTGCACCCTCAGCAAGTTCGTGGATGACATTAGGATGGGGGAAGAGGTAGATAAGCTGGAAGGTAGGGATAGAGTCCAGAGTGACCTAGACAAATTGGAGGATTGGGCCAAAAGAAATCTGATGAGGTTCAACAAGGACAAGTGCAGAGTCCTGCACTTAGGATGGAAGAATCCCATGCACCCCTACAGACTAGGGACCGAATGGCTAGGCAGCAATTCTGCAGAAAAGGACCTAGGGGTTACAGTGGATGAGAAGCTGGATATGTGTCAACAGTGTGCCCTTGTTGCCAAGAAGGCTAATGGCATATTGGGCTGCATTAATAGGAGCATTGCCAGCAGATTGAGGGAAGTGATTATTCCCCTCTATTCAGCACTGGTGAGGCCACATCTGGAGTATTGCATCCAGTTTTGGCCCCCCACTACAGAAAGGATGTGGACAAATTGGAGAGAGTCCAGCGGAGGGCAATGGAAATTATTAAGGGGCTGGGGCACATGACTTACGAGGAAAGGCTGAGGGGACTGGGCTTATTTAGTCTGCAGAAGAGAAGAGTGAGGGGGGATTTGATAGGAGCCTTCAACTACCTGAAGGGGGGTTCCAAAGAGGATGGAGCTAGGCTGTTCTCAGTGGTGGCAGATGACAGAACAAGGAGCAATGGTCTCAAGTTGCAGTGGGGAGGTCTAGGTTGGATAGTAGGTAAAACTATTTCACTAGGAGGGTGGTGAAACACTGGAATGGGTTACCTAGGGAGGTGGTGGAATCTCCATCCTTAGAGGTTTTTAAGGTCAGGCTTGACAAACCCCTGGCTGGGATGATTTAGTTGGGGTTGGTCCTGCTTTGAGCAGGGGGTTGGACTAGATGACCCCCTGAGGTCTCTCCTAACCCTAATCTTCTGTGATTGACTCTCAAGCTGCTTCCCCTCTCACAAGCTCAGCCCCTCTGGGTTCCCTTTCCATCTTTCCTGCTCTGGGTAGAGCCCAGACTCCCAGGCTACTTCCTTGGAAACTTTTCAGAGCCTTCCACAAGAGTCCAGCTTGCCCCCTTGCCCCCAGACTTGTGGCTCCTCCCACAAACTGACTTTTCTTAGTCCTTGTTTGAGTTCCAGGAGTTTCAGGCTGTCTCCTGACCACAGTTAGGCAGCTAACTAGGGCATGGGGGCGGGGGAGGGGCTGACTGGCTAGCCCCAGGCCTCCTGATCCTTAAAGGAGAAGGCCACCCTCTTATAGAGATACTGAAGTTCCTGTCAAAATCCTAATAGGATCAACTATCATTTATTAATATATTTAGATGTAAAAACATTTTAAATATTGCCATCAGAGGATCAGGGGGCTTTGCTGAAAAATAGTTGAAACACAATTCACTCCCCCACTGGCATTGTCAAGCCAGCAGCCAATGCTCTCAACAAAAAGAACAGAAAACAAACAAAAAGAGCCCCACCTCAAAGCTAGAATCCTAACCCTAACCCTGATCCAAATGCAATGAGAATAACATTGGGCTCAAACCATGGGCACTGAGGCCCAGCTCCTTAAAGGTACTTAGGCTCCTAACTGCCATTAAAATGAATTGGAAGCTTCAAGAGGAGAAATTGAGGGAGCCCCCCCCCACACACACATCAGACTAGCCCACAGCAGGGTGGGTAGAGCATGCTCCTGCGAGGTGGGAGACTCCTGTTCAAATCCATTCTCCCCCTCAGGCAGAGGGCAGCATTGAACTGTTGTCTCCCTCACCCAAGGTGAGTCCTCAAACCAATGTGCAAAAAATTATTAGGTGGGTGACACTACCACCTCCTTCCCTGCGCATCTTGTGTGGAAGGAGGCAGGTGCCTAAATCATGCTCACAAGGAATGACTTTAGCGGCCATGCTCCAGGAGAGGGATTGCTAGCAGCGATCAGTGACTCCTTCCAGCATGGATTTAGGCTCCTATGTCCATGAGAGGGCTGCCGCTTCAGAAAGACCCCTCTCATCAGCATCTTCCATTCATTAGCATAGGCAGCTCTCTGCCTACCATGCTGGCTTCTGTGGATTGCAGTCTAAAGTGCTTACCTCTCCCCAATCATTGTATAGGGAAGCCTGGACACCGAACTCAGGATTTGGATATTGCAGTGTTGTGCTGTGATTTATCTAGGTGCCCAAAAGTTAGGCATTGCAATGCTTTGCATCACAATGCCTGAGTCCCTTTGTGGATCCAGGCATGGCGGCTCCTGCACCAGGTATTTTCCTGAAAGCTTTGGTCAGGATATGATGCTACTCACAATGGTACCAGGATGCATGTGTGGGGCACAGGATCACTAGTACTGGGAACAGGGTTTGGTTGCATTTTACATTGAAGATAAATTCTTGCAGTTTTGGTTGCAATATTACATTGAAGATAAATTATTATAGTTTTCTTTTTCAATTGACTTTATTTTAAATCTCTCTAGTTTGGCAATACTGCCATATGCCGATCAGGTAGCACCATGCCAGGCTCCTCTGACTCACCGCTCCGCGCCCAGCCCCAGACAGCCTCTTGCGGGGGCCGTTGCCTTTCCATCATACGAAGGTCCAGCATTGTGGAGAGGATTAGCCACAAGGGGTTGCTCGAGAATAGCACACAGTACTTCTCCCATCCCAATGGAGCCATCATGATACCAGTAAAAGTTGCTCAGAAGGAGCTGGTGACCTGAATACATGTGTGTTGGACTCTGCGCTGGTCTGCGTCCAGAGTTATACCAAACAATCTATCCACTCTCAACTGCACAGTGCTACTTCTAAGCCTTATCTCTGCCCTTATTTTAACCGTTGCTGAAATTCCTTCGTTTCCCCAGATCATCATGAAGAACCTGTCAAATCAAGAAGTGACCACGTTTACATACAGCGAATGGCTCTCCAAGCTCAGAAATGCTAAGGGAGCTCTTGTGTGCGAGATGCCTGCAGTGATAAATGAAGAGCAGATGATGAAGAATACCACATACACTCTTCAGGTTAAAACCAGTGATATTGGAGGTAGGGTCATTTTGGCTATTTCTGATTTTCTAGCACAAGGCTCAAATGTTACCTACAGATACAATCTCATATTTCAGTGGAAATTATGCAATTTCTTAGGGAAGAATTTAGTCCTACAGTCCTGGAACCTTGAAATCCCTGGAGGATAAGAGTGTCTTTATTACAGAAACTTGACATTATTCAGTGGAGAACAGAAAACCTGCTAGACAGCAAATATAATTTTAAGCCTCTGGGTCTGTATTTGACTGGAGCTGCTTCCCCTTAAAGAGTTAATAGGCAACAATTGCTAGACACATTGCTACTGTCACTGGTCCTTTCTTGATCGGGTCCTGCTGTTGTGTACAGCAGAAGGTTGTTCTTGTGGTTAAGGCTCAGGGGATCTGGGTTCAATTCCTTGACTTGCTACTCAAAGGCACCCAGAGTCTGTGGAGATGGATGCAGAAAATAACTCTATAATGAGAAATAAATGGGCCTGATTCTGATCCTGATTCCTGTGTGATTTGGGTTATTCCCTTAACTGCTTGGTGCCTTGGTGTATTTCTCTGTTAAACAGGGCTGATGGTATTCACTGTCCTTTGTAACATGCTTTGAGACCCTTACAGGGATGGTCTAGGTATACCTGGTTCTCCCTCAGTGCAGGGGACTAGACTAGATGACCTCTTGAGGTCCCTTCCAACCCCACAATTCTGATTCTATGAAAGTGCAAAGTATTTAAAGAGCATGAAAAGCCAGCCCAAGGGTAAGACCCAGACTGTGAAACTTTGGAAAAGTTCAGTTAATGACAGAAGAAAGCTGCAGAGCTTCAAATATCTCAATAAAATGTGCTTGCAATGCCATTTGCTGGGATCACTGCCTATTTCCATGGGACCCTCTCTCCAACTCCTCTGTGAATCTTACACTCATTTTACACAATCACTGAATGCCAAATCAGTCCAAGATACACTTTATCTCGTAGACACACTTTCTGACTGACTTAGCTCTGGATCTTACAACATTGCTCAGTCTTTTATTTCCCCCTTTCCAGCGCTGAATTTACACCATGTGAGGGATTTGTGTTTAGAATCTAAAGATCACCCCGACAAGGTGTCTTCGTGACATCGCACCGTTTTGCTGTGTCACTGCCCACTGCGTGCCTTAAAAACATGTAGAGAGACAAGGTGGGTGAGGTATATCTTTTATGAAGAGGATCTCTGGATAGCTTGAAAATGTGTTTCTGTCACCAACAGGAGTTGGTCCAGTAAAAGATATTACCTCACCCACCTTGTCTTGCTGATATCCTGGGGCCAGTGGGGCTGCAAAACAGTAAAAACGTGTTGTGGAGTACTAAAAACAAGAGAAAGAGTGAGGATGTGTTGGTGTCCTAAATATAAAGAGAAGGGTAAACACCTTTAAATCCCTCCTGGCCAGAGGAAAAACCCTTTCACCTGTAAAGGGTTAAGAAGCTAGGATAACCTCGCTGGCACCTGACCAAAATGACCAATGAGGAGACAAGATACTTTCAAAGCTGTGGGGGGGAACAAAGGCTCTGTTTGTGTGATGTTTTTGCTGGGACCAGAGCAGGAATGCAGGTCAGAACTCCTGTAAAGGGCTAATAAGCAATCTAGTTAGATATGCATTAGATTCTGTTTTGTTTAAATGGCTGATAAAATACGCTGTGCTGAATGGAATGTATATTCCTGGTTTTGTGTCTTTTTGTAACTTAAGGTTTTGCCTAGAGGGATTCTCTATGTTTTGAATCTGATTACCCTGTAAAGTATTTACCATCCTGATTTTACAGAGGTGATTCTTTTACTTTTTCTTCTATTAAAATTCTTCTTTTAAGAACCTGATTGCTTTTTCATTGTGCTTAAGATCCAAGGGTTTGGGTCTGTGTTCACCTATGCAAATTGGTGAGGATTTTTATCAAGCCTTCCCAAGAAAGGGGGTGTAGTACTTGGGGGGATATTTTGGGGGGGAGATGTTTCCAAGTGGGCACTTCCCCTGTTATTTTTGTTAGATGCTTGGTGGTGGCAGCATAAAGGTTCAAGGACAAAAGGTAAAAGTTTGTACCTGGGGGAAGTTTTAACCTAAGCTGGTAAAAATAAGCTTAGGGGGTCTTTCAGGCAGGTCCCCACATCTGTACCCTAGAGTTCAGAGTGGGGAAGGAACCTTGACAGTTGGTGTGCTTGCCCTTCCATCCGGTATAAACAGTATGATCATAGTGTGAACTTTTTCTGCAATTCAGCCCTGGCTCACCATAGAAATGAGAGCGGAATGGGAGATGACAGCAGCCACAGACTCACCTCCTCTTCATGTTGAATGAAGGGTGATGGGTATGAATGATGAAACATTTTATTTCATTATGAGCCACGGCAGTTGGTGGGAGAGAACAGATGAAAATGAGAATGAGTTTGGTTTGGATCAAATTATACACAAAACTGGAATGCTGCTGTGCTTTAGCCAACATATCTGGGAGGGGTTCAAATTGTGAACCACGCCTTATGTATTTTGTGGTTGCCACTTGTCTTCAGGAAAAGCCCTTCTCTCCAGGTAATAAATTGCTTGTTCGATATATCGAGCATGATGCATCTGCCACTGTCACACCGATGCAAACCAGCAGTAACTTCACTGGACTCAATGGAGTTTCACTGGTGTAAAGAAAAGCAGAATCAGGCCCATTTATTTCTCATTATAGAGTTATTTTCTGCATCCATCTCCACAGCCTCTGGGTGCCTTGGAGTAATTTAAACAATAACACAAACTCTGCTACCTATATTAGGCAGTAGCACTTTTGCCATCCACCTTACTGCTCACCCTTTCCCAACACTTTAAAATACCTCAGTGTTACTCAGGCTCAAGAAAATGCTTGAGTCATAGATGGGCCTTCTACTGTGCTCTGAAGGTTGGCAAACTTGGACTGTGGCGGAGAAATGGAGATGATTCTACCACCCCTCCTGCAAGTGTGGGTCCTCTACTGCAAATGACCTGATCTTCAGTCTTCCAAAGACCAGACCTAGGGGCTGTCAGAAGTGCTTCAGCTGTCAGCATGAAGGTAGATAGGAAGAGAGAAGGTATCTAAAGCAACCAGGTCCCAGGTTATATTCCTTAAAAACAACCCCTTGAATTGCTCCCTAAAGCAGATAGGAAACCGGTACAGTGCATGAATGCAGAAATAATAGGTTTACAAGGGCCTGTTCTAAGATCCTTGGAATCCGGATACACTAATATAGTCTTTGGGTTCTAGCTCAGCCTAAGATAGGTGACCCTTTAAGAAGATGTGGGTGATTTTATGATGTCAGGGCCCTATCTTGAGGCATCCTTTTTTTAAAAAAATTCCTGGCATGTCTATTATGGGTTAAATGTACCCTAAGTCCTCCTTTGGGCCATGTCAAGGTTCCTCCCCCACTCTGAACTCTAGGGTACAGATGTGGGGACCTGCATGAAAAACCTCCTAAGCTTATCTTTACCAGCTTAGGTCAAAACTTCCCCAAGGTACAAAATATTACACCCGTTATCCTTGGACTGGCCGCTACCACCACCAAACTAATACTGGTTACTGGGGAAGAGCTGTTTGGACGCGTCCTTCCCCCCAAAATACTTCCCAAAACCTTGCACCCCACTTCCTGGACAAGGTTTGGTAAAAAGCCTCACCAATGTGCCTAGGTGACTACAGACCCAGACCCTTGGATCTTAAGAACAATGAACAATCCTCCCAACACTTGCACCCCCCACTTTCCTGGGAAATGTTGGATAAAAAGCCTCACCAATTTGCATAGGTGACCACAGACCCAAACCCTTGGATCTGAGAACAATGAAAAAGCATTCAGTGTTTTACAAGAAGACTTTTAATAAAAAATAGAAGTAAATAGAAATAAAGAAATCCCCCCTGTAAAATCAGGATGGTAGATATCTTACAGGGTAATTAGATTCAAAAACATAGAGAACCCCTCTAGGCAAAACCTTAAGTTACAAAAAAGATACACAGACAGAAATAGTTATTCTATTCAGCACAATTCTTTTCTCAGCCATTTAAAGAAATCATAATCTAACACATACCTAGCTAGATTACTTACTAAAAGTTCTAAGACTCCATTCCTGTTCTGTCCCTGGCCAAGACGACTACAGACAGACACAGACCCTTTGTTTCTCTCCCTCCTCCCAGCTTTTGAAAGTATCTTGTCTCCTCATTGGTCATTTTGGTCAGGTGCCAGCGAGGTTACCTTTAGCTTCTTAACCCTTTACAGGTGAGAGGAGCTTTCCCCTGGCCAGGAGGGATTTCAAAGGGGTTTACCCTTCCCTTTATATTTATGACACGCCCCCCAAATCTCAGCTAGGGTGAAACACTGGCTGGGATTTCTTCCTGGAGCTCTAGGAAAACAGAGTTAATAAGACACATGCATCTCTAAATATACTACCAAGTACATAAAGACTAACAATATTTTCCACATCTCAAGGACGATTTTAACCAGTTGATTCTGGGAAACTTTCACGGGAGAGTGCATCAGCCACTTTGTTAGAAGCTCCTGAGATGTGTTGGATGTCGAAATCAAAATCTTGGAGAGCTAAACTCCACCGAAGAAGTTTTTTGTTAGTTTCTTTGACGGTGTGAAGCCACTTTAGTGCAGCATGGTCGGTTTGCAGGTGGAAACGCCGTCCCCAAACATATGGGCGTAGCTTTTCCAGAGCGTAGACAATGGCATAACATTCTTTTTCAGTGACTGACCAGTTGCTTTCCCTCTCAGACAGTTTTTTGCTGAGAAACACTACAGGGTGGAATTCTTGATCAGGTCCTTTCTGCATTAAAACTGCTCCCACACCACGCTCGGACGCATCTGTGGTTACTAGGAACGGTTTGTCAAAGTCTGGGGCCCTTAGTACAGGGTCAGACATGAGTGTCGCTTTAAGCTTGTTAAAGGCCTTCTGACACTTTTCGGTCCACTGAACAGCATTTGGCTGTTTCTTTTTGGTTAGGTCTGTCAGTGGGCAGCGATTTGGCTGTAGTGCGGTACAAATCGTCTGTAATAACCGGCCAAGCCTAAGAAGGATTGAACCTGTTTCTTTGACTTTGGGACAGGCCACTTTTGGATAGCATCCACTTTGGCCTGTAGGGGGCTGATAGTTCCTTGACCCACCTGGTGTCCAAGGTAAGTCACTCTGTTTAGGCCTATTTGACACTTCTTAGCCTTAACAGTTAGTCCTGCCTCCCTTATGCGCTCAAGGACTTTTTGTAGATGTTCCAGGTGGTCTGCCCAGGAATCCGAAAATATGGCCACATCGTCAAGGTAGGCGACTGCATATTCTCCTAATCCCGCTAGGAGACCATCTACAAGTCTTTGGAAAGTGGCGGGTGCATTTCGCAGCCCGAAAGGGAGTACATTAAATTCATACAGCCCGAGATGTGTGATGAAGGCTGACCTTTCCTTGGCAGATTCATCTAGCGGTACCTGCCAGTACCCCTTGGTTAAGTCCAAGGTAGAGATGAACTGGGCCCGTCCCAGTTTCTCTAATAGTTCATCTGTGCGTGTCCTGGGATAGTTGTCTGGGCGAGTTACAGCATTTAGCTTATGGTAGTCCACGCAAAAACGTATTTCCCCATCTGGTTTGGGAACTAGAACCACTGGAGATGCCCATGCACTTTCAGAGGGGCGGATTACACCCATCTGTAACATATCCTGGATCTCCCGTTCTATAGCAGTTTTAGCTTGAGGAGACACCCGGTAAGGTTGGACCCTAATTGGGTGAGCATTACCTGTGTCAATGGAGTGGTATGCCCGTTCAGTCAGTCCTGGGGTGGCTGAGAACGTTGGCGCGTAGCTAGTGCACAGCTCCTGGATCTGCTGTCGCTGCATACGCCCAAGGGTCATGGAGAGGTTCACCTCTTCCACACCACCAGCACATTTCCCTTCGTAGTAAACACCTTCAGGCCACTCAGCGTCGTCTCCTCCCTGGGCTGTAAACTGACAAACCTTTAATTCTCTGGAATAAAAGGGCTTTAGAGAATTAATATGGTACACCTTAGGCTTTTGGTTGGAGGTGGGGAATGCTATGAGATAATTAACAGCTCCCAGGCGCTCCTGGACCATGAATGGCCCTTCCCACGATGCTTCCATTTTATGGGCCTGGAGCGCCTTTAAGACCATGACCTGGTCTCCTACTTTGAAGGAACGCTCTCTGGCATGTTTATCATACCAGGCTTTTTGCTCTTTTTGAGCATCCTGTAAGTTTTCTCTAGCAAGGGCTAAAGAGGTTCGGAGGGTGTTTTGTAGGTTGGTTACAAAGTCCAGAATGTTAGTTCCTGGAGAAGGTGTAAATCCCTCCCATTGCTGCTTCACCAACTGCAATGGCCCCTTAACCTCACGGCCATATACAAGTTCAAATGGGGAAAACCCTAAACTGGGACGTGGTACAGCTCTGTAGGCAAAGAGCAACTGCTGCAATACTAGGTCCCAATCATTGGAGTGCTCATTTACGAATTTACGTATCATGGCCCCCAAAGTTCCATTAAACTTCTCCACCATGCCATTTGTTTGATGATGGTAAGGAGTGGCAACCAAGTGATTTACCCCATGAGCTTCCCAAAGGTTTTTCATAGTTCCTGCCAGGAAATTAGTCCCTGCATCTGTGAGGATGTCGGAGGGCCAACCTACCCTGGCAAAAATGTCTGCTAGTGCCTGGCACACACTTTTAGCCCTGGTGTTGCTTAGAGCTACTGCTTCCAGCCATCGGGTGGCAAAATCCATGAAAGTCAGTATGTACTGCTTTCCTCTGGGTGTCTTTTTCGGAAAAGGACCCAGAATATCCACAGCTACTCGCTGAAATGGAACTTCAATGATGGGGAGTGGCTGGAGAGGGGCTTTGACCTGGTCTTGGGGTTTTCCCACTCTTTGGCACACCTCACAAGACTGGACATAGGTAGAAACATCCTTGCCCATTCCCTCCCAGTGGAATGACCCCCCCAAACGGTCTTTGGTCCTGTTCACCCCAGCATGGCCACTAGGGTGATCATGGGCTAAGCTCAAGAGCTTGGCCCGGTATTTAGTTGGAACTACCAACTGTCTCTGAGGATGCCAGTCTTCCTGGTGTCCCCCAGAAAGAGTTTCCTTGTATAAAAGTCCTCTTTCTACAACAAACCTGGATCGATTAGAAGAGCTGAGAGGCGGTGGGTTGCTCCGTGCCACCGTCCAAGCTCTCTGGAGGCTTTCATCTGCTTCCTGTTCGGTCTGGAACTGTTCCCTTGATGCTGGAGACATCAGATCCTCATTGGATTGGGGACATAGGCTTGGTCCCTCTGGAAGCGATATAGGGGATGGAGCTGTTTCTGTTGACTGTGAACCGCTCTCCGCTGGTGCACTATGTTGGGATTCAGGCTCCGGCTGAGCCTCTTGTGTAGGGTTATCGGCTGCTGCCAGTTCAGGTTCGGTGGGGCCCTCTGGTGTTGAGGTTGCAAGTACTGGATTCAGTGCTGGCACGGGGTCTGGTGTTGGTTGTTTGGCTGGTTCCGGTTCTGGGACTGGTTCCGTCTGGGTCTCTGGGACTGGATCCACTACTGCTGTTGCAGACATTGGCCTGGGGTCCGGGTCCATCACCTCTGACTGGGTCCTGATAGAAGTTTCCGGAACAGAGCTAGGCCTCACGGCTTGTTTAGCCTGGCTGCGGGTGACCATTCCCACCCTCTTGGCCTGCTTCACATGATTGGCCAAGTCTTCCCCCAACAGCATGGGGATGGGATAATCATCATAGACTGCAAAAGTCCACATTCCTGACCAGCCCTTGTACTGGACAGGCAACTTGGCTGTAGGCAAATTGAACGAGTTGGACTTGAAGGGTTGAATCGTCACTTGGATCTCTGGGTTGATTAAATTGGGGTCCACTAAGGAAGCATGGATAGCTGACACTTGTGCTCCGGTGTCCCTCCACGCGGTGACCTTCTTCCCGCCCACACTCACAGTTTCCCTCCGCTCCAAGGGTATCTGGGAGGTATCTGGGCCTGTGGACCTCTGGTGTGATTCCGGTGCAATGAACTGTAATCTGTTGGGGTTCTTGGGGCAGTTGGCCTTTACATGCCCCAGCTCATTACATTTAAAACATCGTCCAGCTGACGGGTCACCGGGGCGAGGTGGGTTGCTGGAGAACGGGGTGGTGGGACGATAAGGGGTCTGGAGGGTTCTTTGGGAGGTAGGTGGGGCTTTGGGCGGCCCCCAGTAATAGGGTGTGGTCTGGGGTGGTCCCTTCTGGTCTCCGCTCCAACTGCGACCAGTTTTCTTCTTCTCTGCCACCTCCACCCATCTGGCTCCAATCTCTCCTGCCTCGATTACAGTTTTGGGTTTCCCATCTAGGATGTATCTTTCTATTTCCTCAGGAACACCCTCTAAGAATTGTTCCATTTGCATTAGGAAGGGCAAATTTACTGGAGATTCACCACTTGCTCCTGATATCCAGGCATCCCAATGTTTCACAATGTGGTAGGCATGTCGGGTAAATGACATGTCTGGTTTCCACCTTAGGGCTCTGAACCTCCGACGAGACTGCTCAGGTGTTATCCCCATTCTGACTCTCGCCTTGGATTTAAACAGTTCATACTTGTTCATGTGTTCTTTAGGCATTTCAGCTGCCACCTCAGCTAAGGGTCCACTGAGCTGCGGCCTCAGCTCTACCATGTATTGGTCAGTAGAGATGTTGTACCCAAGGCAGGCCCTTTCGAAGTTTTCTAAGAAGGCCTCAGTATCATCACCTGCCTTGTAGGTGGGGAACTTTCTGGGATGGGAAGTGGTACCTGGAGAAGGATTGCTAGGGTTTGTTGGTATATTCTGCTGAGCCTTTATCCTCTCCACCTCCTCCACATGCTTCCTCTCTTTTTCCTTCTCCTCCTCCACATGCTTCCTCTCTTTTTCCTTCTCCTCCTCCACATGCTTCCTCTCTTTTTCCTTCTCCTCCTCCACATGCTTCCTTGCCTCCATTTCCCTCTTGTGGGCAGCCTCCTGTACCTCCTTCTCCAGCCGCATGAGTTCTATCTGTCTTTCATGTTCCCTTTGTTTTTCCTCAGCCTGAAATTTGGCTAATTCCAGCTGTAGTCGAGCTGAGGATTTGGTCATTCTAACCTCTCTGTTTTTAACTAACTTTACACCCGAGGTTTAGAAATAAACAAACAAAACGTGGCTGTAAAATTTTGCTGTGCTGGAATAGAATACCTATTCTCTGATAGTAACTGTCAGCCTACAGAAAAAGACAATTCCCTTGTCTCTGCTCTGGGCCCAAATTAAAGCAAAAAACCTCCAACTACTTGGAAACCTGCTTACCCAGCCCAAAGAAAAAGCAAATGGGTAGAACACACACCCCCTATTTACTTTTAGGAAGAAAAGAAAAAAAACCCTCTGGGTTGGAAGACTGTGAATTTCCCTGCATGAGTTAAGTACCCTGCCTCCAGGCAAAGAAAACCTGCAATTCACAAGATAATCCCCTTTTGTCTCTGCTTGGCCACAAAGCAGAGAGAAACCAAGCTGCTTTCAGTTTCAAAGCTGCTTTCTGGACTTCCTAAAAATTCCTTTTTAACATTTGTATTTCTAGTTCAAAAAATCTCAACTGGATCTCAAAATGATTTCAGGTTAATCCCACCACTGTGCCACCATGTCAAGGTTCCTCCCCCACTCTGAACTCTAGGGTACAGATGTGGGGACCTGCATGAAAAACCTCCTAAGCTTATCTTTACCAGCTTAGGTCAAAACTTCCCCAAGGTACAAAATATTACACCCGTTATCCTTGGACTGGCTGCTACCACCACCAAACTAATACTGGTTACTGGGGAAGAGCTGTTTGGACGCGTCCTTCCCCCCAAAATACTTCCCAAAACCTTGCACCCCACTTCCTGGACAAGGTTTGGTAAAAAGCCTCACCAATGTGCCTAGGTGACTACAGACCCAGCCCCTTGGATCTTAAGAACAATGAACAATCCTCCCAACACTTGCACCCCCCACTTTCCTGGGAAATGTTGGATAAAAAGCCTCACCAATTTGCATAGGTGACCACAGACCCAAACCCTTGGATCTGAGAACAATGAAAAAGCATTCAGTGTTTTACAAGAAGACTTTTAATAAAAAATAGAAGTAAATAGAAATAAAGAAATCCCCCCTGTAAAATCAGGATGGTAGATATCTTACAGGGTAATTAGATTCAAAAACATAGAGAACCCCTCTAGGCAAAACCTTAAGTTACAAAAAAGATACACAGACAGAAATAGTTATTCTATTCAGCACAATTCTTTTCTCAGCCATTTAAAGAAATCATAATCTAACACATACCTAGCTAGATTACTTACTAAAAGTTCTAAGACTCCATTCCTGTTCTGTCCCTGGCCAAGACGACTACAGACAGACACAGACCCTTTGTTTCTCTCCCTCCTCCCAGCTTTTGAAAGTATCTTGTCTCCTCATTGGTCATTTTGGTCAGGTGCCAGCGAGGTTACCTTTAGCTTCTTAACCCTTTACAGGTGAGAGGAGCTTTCCCCTGGCCAGGAGGGATTTCAAAGGGGTTTACCCTTCCCTTTATATTTATGACAGGCCACTAGATAAGTGGCTTGGTTTTTGAAAGAGCTGGTCTCCCAGCAGCTAAGAAGGAAACTTGAGACAACTTCAGCTGGGCTTTCAGAGGTGCAGAGTAGTCATAACTTCAGATGAAGTTAGTGAGGGGTATATTTGGGTCCCCAGATATGAAGGTTCTCAAAATTTAAAGACACTTTTGAATATTTGTCTTTAAGAGACTTGCCCAAGGTAATGGTGAGTCCGTCTGGTTCAGTGGCGTAGTACTAGGCAGTGAGTGTAGGCAATTTTTACTTGAGAACATTAGAAAGGGAGTTTAGGGAGGGGAATCAGCAGAGAAGGAAGGAAAGAAACATGGTAAGAGCTATTCCTTTTTAGTGACTCAGGTTTAAACTATTTAATTCAAGATATGACAGACACATAGCTGGAAATAGAACCCAGATCTCTTGATGCTCAAAACCATCCTCTCTCCTTAGTGATCTTGATTTAAGTCATATTTCTATATTTTATTTGTAGCCATCAAATATGTGGCATTGCAAAAATAAAGATCCTGAACTAATAATAATATTGCTCTCTCTGTCTTCAAAACTCATTACTTAATGCAGCTGGCCTAAGAGGCGGGTAAATATTAATATCCCTGCTATTATACGATCCATTATTGCTGTTGTAAGCTCAGCTACAGTTTACAATTTACCTAATATGAGGTGATTGGTGCAGTCCGTTTCTAAGTGTCTGATCCAAAGCCCAGTTCAGGTCAAGGGAAAACTCCCAATGACTTCAGTGGACTTTGGATCAGGCCCAAGTCTGGTAAATTGGTACAGCTCCTCAAAGAGTAAAGGACCCACTCTGGCTTCTGCCACCAGGAGCATGACAGCTACCTCATCACGCTGACTTGACCTCTTTGTTTTGTTTGTCAATTGCATGTCAAATTTGCTGCAGCTCCTAAGTGTGTCTGACTGTTTCAAGGAACCAAAAAAAGTCAGCTAGGTGAAATAGCCATGGATTCAGCAATTTCTGTTCTTTTCTTTCCCATCTTGTACTAATTGCTTGTGAGGTTACTGTCACGGCATGAGGCCTTCATAAGCTGCCTCCTGCCAAGAAGGTTTTGCTAAAAGTCAGTTGGTTCTGTGTTTTTTTGAGACCCTGCATTAATTGGGAGCTTGCCTCTTATAAGAAAGTAGACTATTTTGCTTTCTTCATCACCTCAGCAAGCTTTAGGGCCATGAAAGGTACTGCCGACTGAACTGCATGAATCCCTGGTGCTGTGCTTTCCTTCCTTCCTTAAATTTTTCTCAGGGAACTGCTGAAAATTAGTCCCGATTTAACATAAGCAAAATGTCATGTGGATGTGAGACATTTATTTGACTGTCCTCTGCATGCAAGTGAGTCACTTTTGCATTGGTTCTGTTTTTCTTTATGTAAAGATGTATGTGGTTAATACAAATTTGGAAGAATGAGTTATAAAGTATTGTCCTGCAGTGAAACTTATTTTGTCACAGGCTTTCCAGGTTCCTCACATTTTCCCCTTGGCACTTGAGCAGAGCTGTACAAAAATCATTGTACAGATGATGGTTTTGCAATATGCTTGTACAAGAATTGGCTTGAGGCCTCTAAAGTCTGAAAAATTGGGGCTTCTAGCAGAGGGTGGCAAAGGCTGAGTTTCTTTGTGAGCCAAGTTTGGGTTTGATAGTCTCTTTTACAGTTGCCAGAATTAGAAGGCCCCTCAGGTCTGATGCAGCAATAAAGGTCCGGCCTCAGAAAAGCAAATTTGCTTCTGTGAACCAGTGCTTTATTATGGAATTATAGAAGGTGCCAGGCAAAATGCTAAAATGCTCATAATTTCACCCACGCCCATGTGAAATTCCATACTGGGTACCAGATTGGTATAGAGGCCATCTTAGAAATGCTTCCTTTCTAGATTGTTCTGTGGTGGGATGGGGTGGAAGAGAGACACATAATAGGTGAGATTTTCTAAAGCACTCAGTGTTGGCCTAATTCTGCTACCATTGAAGGAAGTGAGAGAAGAATTAGGCCAATGCTGAATGCTTCTGAAAATCTCACCCACTGTATTTATGTTAGATAAGCACAGGTGTGCATAGACACTGTGTGATGCAGAAGAGACTAGAGGCAGATAGGAAGAAGGTAAGGATGACGGTGCAGCTGGGAGAGAAACTGAGGGCACTTGAATGAGGCGTGCGGAGGGCATTGTGCTGAAGAATGGGGAAAGCAGATGAGTTAGAATTCTGGGAGAGACAGCAAGTGTCTGAGATGACCTCTCAAGGTCCCTTCCAGTTCTGTGATTCTATGATCAAGATAGAAGCAGTTTGGTCGTGTCTGTACTCCCTGTGCTCTTTGCTTAGCCCTGCACTCAAACCCCATGCTTGACAAAGGGAGGAAGGTAGCAGCAAGATGGGCAGTATCTGGAGGGCCAGCCCGTAGAACACGACTAGCCTCTCTCCCATGTGGGAGCACTTTGAGGATCAGTTTGGGGCCACTACTTGCCAGGAGAGGGAAATGGCAAAGTGGGAAAGGGCCCTGGCTGGCCAAGAGAGGCCTGTGGCAGTGAGGAGGAAGGTGTTCATGCCAGCCCACAAGCCCAACATAGAGCATTCCAACAGGTACTAGCTCCTTGACCACTAGTTTTTCTATGACTTTTGGCATCCTACTCTTTAAGCAAAGATGATACAAATCTCTTACTGTCGGCTTTCCTGCCCTGCCTTTAAGAGCATCTGTGCTGGGCCCCAGTGCAGTGCTCCTGCTGCCTGCCTCCTATGCAACTGTGTGTCCTTTGGCCTGTGGTGGTGCTTAGAATGGCTCCCAATGCCTGTGTTATCACACCATGCTATTTGGGAGATCCCAGGCTACCCCGTGAATTAGAACTGCACTACTGAATGGCAGGCAGTGGCAGGCAGCCATGTTCTTACTGTATTACTCTGGTACAGACACCAGGAATGTTAGGATGAAGCACTGGACTGGGACTTAGAAGACCTAGGTTCTGTTTCCAGTTCTGCCACTGGGCTGGCGGGTACCTTGGGCAAGTCACTTCACTTTCCCGTGCCTCAGTTTCCCCATCCATAACATAGGGATAATGACAGTGCTCTCCTTTGTAGAGTGCTTTGAGATCTGTGGATGAAATGTGCTATATAAGAGGTACGTATATTATCATAATTATTATGACAACTTGCATATAAGGACTTGCCACTCACACTAAATTTGTGGGAACAAGTTAAAAGTATCCACTTGTTACCTGCCTGCTGTGAAGCCTCTCTTTGCTGGTCCAGCAGAATCCTGCAAGAATCAATTCTAATCATCACCTCTGCCCTAAGAGTTTTGCACATTAGAGCAAGAATCCCAGTCACTTTTAGCCTGCCGTCTTTGCACCCATTTTGGTTGGCTTGGTAATTGTTCAGAGACATCATAGCAGTTACTGTGTTGTGTTTTGCCATCTCCTTCCAGGGGCTGGTACCGACGCCAACGTGTTCTTGATTATGTTTGGGGAGAACGGAGACAGCGGGACTCTTGCTCTGAAGGAGTCTAACAAGTCTAACAAGTTTGAAAGGAACCAGATGGATGTTTTCAATTTTCCTGACACACTGAGCCTGGGAGACCTGTGTAAGGTGCGCGTCTGGCACGACAATAAAGGTAACCAGACTGACGTGAGTGGCTTGGTGAAGGGTGGGGTGGGTAATGGTCTAGAGCTAGGAGAGGCAGCTGGGTCTAGTGGATTTGGCATGGACTCAGGAGTTCTAATCCCAGCTCAGCCACTGACCCAATGCGTGATCTGCAGCAAGTCACTTCACCTCTTTGGGCCACTGTTTCCCCTGCCATTCTTTGTCTGTTTAGTTAGGCTCTCTTCAGGGAAAGGACTCTCTCTTACTATAAGTTTGTACAGCGCCTAGCAAAATGGGGCCCCTCTCTCAGTGGCGGCTTAGGAGTGCTACTGTCATACCAATAATAACCTCTATAGCCGTCTTTATATTCTGCAACGTGCCAGACATCCGGCCTCTGCCATCCTCGCAACATGACTCGGTTAATGGAAAACTTTAGTAACATGACAGTACCACATTCCAGCAATTTAACTTCATCAGTCTGACACTGACAAGCAACAGAGTAATGTAGCTTGGTGTAATGCACTGAGCTTTAGAAGATAAAAACCATAAGGATCTATGTCTACCTTTATTAAAATCACTATATTATATGTATTATATGTATAGAGTTTGCAGGGCTCTGCCTTTTACTGTTTGAAACCTTACATGAATTAGGGAGCACAGCACTCGGTGCAGCTATATCCATTAGGGAATGTATGCAGATGCCAAGTAGCATGCTAGCAAACTGTCCAAGAAGGTATTACTATGGTTCATTGTGGCTTCATCTTGTATCTTGGCTAACAACTGAGTTTCTCATCTCAAAAAGAAGATCTTGCATTCACACTTGGTTTTCATTATAGCAATACATGTAAATGAATCAAATGCTGACTCCTCTTATTCTATCTCTCCTTACGGACAATATATAGGAATGGGGAAGGTTGTGACCCACATGGAATTAATGTAAAATCATCCTTTTGGATCAGAATCTCAAACTGGAGGGCTGTTTGCCGTTAGTCTCCAAATATAAACTTGTTCTGAAACGGCCGAGTAAAAACATAAGAAATACAAATTTTCACTCAACTTGGCCTCCATTTCTGCTTGCACACATCAATGCAAGCATAACTTTGGATCCACAATTATTTGCACCAACAACATAGGTCACTTAGGTGTGTGGTTTCTGTGTCTTCAAATTAGGGATTTAGACAAGTAACGGTCTAGACCAGTTCTCATTGAAGTCAGTAGAAAGACTCCTATTGACTTCGTTGGACCAGAATGGATCAATACTGAAGATTTCAGACACAATAAATTGTAGACATACAATTTTCACACAGTTATTTGTGTATACAATTTGCACCTGCAAATGTAGAGGCTCAAAATCTGAGCAGTATAGCATGCCAGGTTTTTGTGGGCCTAATTCCGTGCTCACCCAAACTCTACTAAAGGCCAGCTCTCTATCTCTGATTGACTGAGCACTTAAACACTACAAAGGCGCTATAGAAACGCATGGTAGCATTTTGGCTTGGCAGACAGTGCAGGCTCCACCTGATTTTTCGGTGCCATGTTTGAAAGCAGAGGCTGATCAGCATGGACATGCAAATCTGTTTTCAAAGAGGTTAGTAATTAAAAATATTACAAAGAGAATTTTTTCCTTAACAGAACTTTTATCTCCCCCAATGATAAATCATGCAATCAAAATTATAACATATCCATCGGACGCAAAGCAGATCTGAGAAAATAGCCAGTGTTTATGTATATATTCATATACTGCAATCTCAAATTCTTCTGTCTTCTTATTCCCCCAATGTATGTTTAAAACTGGATGTAATAGGATTTTTGCCAGATTTAGGAGCTGTAATTTTGGGCCCTATGTAAACTATCTACCCAGGTTTTGTTCAATATAAATTTACTTTTTTTTTCCCCACTTCTAAGAATGAGAATTGTGCTTTAAATCAGAACACATGTCATCTTCATTGATCATTTTGAATTTTAATCCTATTCTCCAAAGCACTTGCAACCCCTCCCAGCTTGGTATCGTCTTCAAACTTTATATGTGTACTCTTTATGCCATTATCTAAATAATTGATGAAGATGTTGACCAGAACCAGACCAAGAACTGAACCCTGTAGGATCCCACTACATATGCCCTTCCAGCTTGACTTTAAAGCTACCCCAGGGCTCTGGCAGCCGGGCTCGGGCGGCGATTTAAAGGGCCCGGGGCTCCGGCTGCTGTGGGGAGCCCCGGGGCCTTTAAATCACCCCCGGAGCTACCAGCTGCAGAGGCGGCTGGGAGCCCCGGGGCTCAAGGGCAATTTAAAGGGCCCAGGGCTCCCTGCAATGGCCTGAGCCCCGGCCCTTTAAGTTACCCCTGGAGCCCTGCCGCCGCTACCCAAGGGCTCCGGCAGCTGGGCTCAAGTGGCGATTTAAAGAGGGCACCGGTGGTGCTTTAAAGGGCCTGGGGCTCCGGCTGCTGCAGGGAGCCCCGGGCCCTTTAAATCGCCAGCCTGGAGAAGCTGATCCAGTCCGGCATGGTGTACCGTCTCTTGCCGGTACACCATATCGACTTACTTTCACGTCTGAGTGGAGCACCCATAAGGGGACACATCTCGAAGAACCACAATTACTCCACAGATTGAGCAAGCATTTCTTCCAAATCCCTTCCTGGTTTGGGAATTAGTCATCAATGTGGAAGTATCAGGTTTGAATGTTTTCCAGCATCTGAGGTTCCTGCATTTAAGTAACTAAAAACTCTGAGCAGTGACATTATTTCCCTACAGAATCAGAGTGACTTTTTTCTTATCTCTCCTTCCATCCTTCTTATTAGGAGAAGTTCTGTACAGTGTTTCTAGAGTCATCAGTTTCCAATTCTTGACCATCTCCATCACCTTGATCCAAAGAGATTCAAAGAGCTTAATTACTGAGAAAACACATTTCTCTTTATTGTCATTGAAGTAACAGAGAGAAGAGAGTCACCATGTAATTCAGTCCATTCCTCTGCCAGAACAGGATTGTGCCCTACATAATATTTAGTAGCGTGTTATCTGATCTTGTTTTAAATATCCCAAGTGCTTCCACCACTTCTTTTGGGTGACTCTTCCACAGGACAATGAATCATATCCACCTTTCTTGAGATAGACACAACTCGAGAATACCTTCTTTCTGACCACAGCTGATGGCCCTTAAAGGAACTTATCAGGTATGGTCCTACTACTGTAGGCCTTACATTGCCTAGCACTTGCGCTCACTATATATCACAATTCTGAAGGCTCCATCACTGTAGTATGTAGGCACCAACCCAATTCCAGTCCTTTCAGACAATAATAAAAGAATACATTATGAAAAGAAAATGAGGGACTCTCTGTGCCCTTACTAAAGATCTGTTTAAGTTTCAAACTCCAAAAGTCTTTTCTGAAGCCCTTTAGTCAACTCTTGATGGTTATCCACGTATTCTGTGAATCCAGTGCCCAGTTTTGTTCCCTGCCTTTTTAAAATCAGCCTGCTTGAATGTATCTTGAGACTCATCACATGGAAGTGGGTGAACGCACTGAGCTCCTATTTCAATAAGAGTTGTCGCTGTTCATCCGCTTTATTCACAGCTGGGGAAAAGGCCCCTTCCTTGTATTTGTCTATCACAGACATGTGCTGTGGGCTTTAGAGAACAAACAGAAGACAATCATCCTTCCCCAAAGAGCTCACAGTTTTAGACAGGATACAAAAAATTATTTAAGCAAATAACATTGGGGAAGGTAGGACAAGGGTCACATAATAATGCTACATGGTTACTCATGTCTATCTAACCTAGTTCATTACGGTAGTATCAGAACTCTCTCCCTCTCTCTGCCCCATAAGATTAAAATAACTCACTAGCCCATACAGGCAGTTGTAAAGTTATCTGTTCTTTAAAAGCATATCTTTACTATGAGCCTCATCTGTTATGCTGACCTACAAATTACTCTTTACGCATGCTAAGTGCTCTTACATAACGTGTGCCTCAGTAAAACATGAAATATGCTTCAATCACAAGATATAAATATTCATGGTAAATAGGCCCAATGGACTGTGATGGGTTTTTAGATGGGGTAAGATCCAAGTTACCCGGGAAAGAATTTTCTGTAGTATCTGGCTGATGAATCTTGCCCATATGCTCAGGGTTTAGCTGATCGCCATATTTGGGGTCGGGAAGGAATTTTCCTCCAGGGCAGATTGGAAGGCCCTGGAGGTTTTTCGCCTTCCTCTGTAGCATGGGGCACGGGTCACTTGCTGGAGGATTCTCTGCTCCTTGAGGTCTTCAAACTACAATTTGAGGACTTCAATAGCACAGATATAGATGTGAGGTCTTTTTTAGGAGTGGTGGGTGAAATTCTGTGGCCTGCGTTGTGCAGGAGGTCGGACTAGATGATCATAATGGTCCCTTCTGACCTAAATATCTATGAATCTATGAATCTATGAACCTATATCTTTAGCATCCTCAAAACACTGTTCCGTATTCACCCAGAGTAGTAAAGTGTTTTTACACAGGAGGCTTTTAGAGGTTAGATTTTCTGCCTCGGTGCCTGCATGGAGTTTATTGTTAGGTTTCACCTGAGTCAAATTCAGTGATACTCAAGTTGTGCAGGCAGTGGAGAATAAAAATACGTCTGTTCCTAAAAGCAGTGTAAAAGATAAGCTCACCATTTGTCAAAAGCTGTTAGAGGCACTTGGTTACCTCTCTGCTCAGTGAGAAAGCGTGTGCTGTGAGATGCTGTTTTAATTGAGATGGAATAAATGGGCCCAAAGAGCCAAAGGTGTTAACATAACCCAGTCACTGTCCTACATGCAACAGTTTTAAACAAGGTTTAGGGTTTGGGACATAGAAACCTCAGCCTCAGCGCCATTGTAACCCATGCCTGCTTGGGATGGCGCTCTGTCCCCCTCTAGTGGCAGCTAGACCAACTAGAGATTGATGAGACTGCTATAGCCTTGGCTAAAAGAGATGTGTCTTTTACCTCATGCAGTACCAGCTCATGGATTAACTCCAGAGATCCCAGGTTTGATCCCACCCTATGACGCCCGGGGTCTATCAACTTTACAAGTGGGGGCTCATCAGGAATATCAACTGGGAAGTCTCTGAAGCTCAGGACGTACTTTCTCAGCTAGAGGAAGTACGTAACCCATGCCTGCTTGGTGTGGTGCTCTGTCCCCCTCTGGTGGCATCTAGACCAGCTTGAGCAGGGGTGCGCAAACTACGGCCCGCAGGCTGGATCCAGCCCACCAGTTGTTTTAAGCCGGCCTGCGAACTCCTGCTGGGGAGCAGGGTCTGGAGCTTGCCCCGCCCAGAGGTCTAGCTGGGGCACTGGGTTGGGGGCTGCACCACAGGGCTAGGCCCCACTCCGGCCAGGGCGCTGGGTCGGGAGCCGCTCCATGCGGCTCCTGGAAACCGCAGCATGACCCCGCTCCAGCTCCTACGCGCTCCAACGGGAGCTGCATGGGCGGTGCCTGTGGATGGGACAGCATGCAGAGCCACGCCTCTACGTAGGAGCTGGAGTACGGACATGCCACTGCTTCCGGGAGTCGCTTGAGGTAAGCGCCGCTCGGAGCCTGCGTCCCTGAGCCTCTCCCAATGCCCCAACACCCTGCCCCAGCTCTGATCCCCCTCCCGCTCTCCAGACTCCTCGATCCCAGCCGGGAGCACCCTCCTGCACCCCAAACCTCTCATCCCCAGCCCCACCCCAGAGCCCCCACTCCCAGCTGGAACCTGCACCCCTTCCTGCACCCCCACCCCAGCCCTGATCCCCCTCCTGCCCTCCAAACCCCTCGGTCCCAGCCCAGAGCATCCTCCTACACCCCAAACTCTTCATCCCTAGCTCCACCCCCGAGCCCACACCCCCAGCCAGAGCCCTCACCCACTCCCATGCTCCAACCCCAATTTTGTGAGCATTCATGGCCCGCCATACAATTTCTATTCCCCAATGTGGCCCTCAGGCCAAAAAGTTTGCCCACCCCTGAACTAGAGACTGATGAATCTTCTACAGCCTTAGCTAAGAGACACACATCTTCTCATGCAGTCGAGACTTATGTGTTAAGCTCCAGAGATCCCGGGTTTGATCCTGGCTGATGACAACCAGGGTCTGTTGGCCTTACAAGTGCGGGCTTGTCTGGCATATCAACTGGGAAGTCTCTGAAGCACACTTTTAAAAATCCTGTTAGCCTTTTATTAATGATGCAGAAAAGAAGGGAAAACAGTTAAAGCATTTGAAATGTAAAGTATTGAATGAGGTGTAACAGCATCCCTTGTTCCCTTTCCCTGTAGAGAGTCTTTAGAAGGAAAATATCCTGTCTGACAGTCTCTTAGAGGCTACCAATGAGGGTAGTAACTGTCCTTTGGGAAAATAAGTCAGTTGAGATGGGCAGGAGTTGTTGTTGCTGTTAAAGTCTGATTCTGTTTCCTAGAAGCCAGCAAGACAAACACACAAAGAAGGGAAGAGAAAAGAACAGAGAAGATAGGCAATGCTGTTTCTGTCTCTGGTGTTGATTCTCGCTTGTAACCTCACTGCTGGAGAAACACAAGCACAGCATAGAGTTCTGTCAGCCACTCCGAGACCTGGCAAACTTGTACCAGCAGCCAGCTGTTTAGGGCCTTTAGGGCCAGCTGCATTTAGCTGCCTCTTTCTGGTCACCGGCTTACGGCAGCTATGCTTCAAGCTATACAGACCTGGCCAGCTAAGCCAGACTCTTATTACACAGAAGGAAAAAGGTGAGGGATAGGAAAGAGAATAAATAAAGTGAAGAAAGAAAAAAAACACACCGGGGGGTGAAAACTCCCCATAGTTTCTTATTTGAGGACCCCAAAAAGAGAATGATGGGTGGAATAGACTATACCCTCATTATTTTGTCCACCAGTTAAGCCTAAACTCTGATGTACCAATTTTGGTTTATTGCTTGCCATTTCCAAACTTTTCTTGTTTACCAGGTGTGATCTTAACACAGTCCTTGAGTTATATCAGTAGGCCTTTTTGTTTGGACTCATTGAGTCTGTCTTGCTTTATCACCTTTTCCCATCAACATTGGTTATTATAACTTATTGTGACTTTTTATGATCTTTCCACTTCATTTTTACAATTGAGCTCACAAATAGGATAAGTTTGCAGGCCCATTTACCACAACAGAACACAAATGAAGTGAAATATACGAGACTGTTCTATTCCTAGCTCTGTCACTAGCCTGTTGGATGATATTAGGCACATCTTTCACCTCCCTGTGCCTCAGTTTCCCCATCTGTAAACTGGGGATCGTAGAATCATAGAAATGCAGGGCTAGATGGGACCTTGAAGTCACCAGGTCCAGCCCCGTCATTGTGGCAGGACCAAGTAAACCTAGACCATTCTTGAGAGGTGTTTGTCGAACCTGTTTATAAAAACCTCCAATGATGGGGATTCCACAGCCTCCCGTGGAAGCCTGTTCCACAGATTAACTACCCTGATAGTTAGAAAAATTTCCCTAATATCTAACAGAAATCACGCTGCTGCAGATTAAGCCCATTATTTCTTATCCTACCTTCCGTGGATATGGAGAACAATTGATCATCATCCCCTTTATAACAGCCCTGAACAGATCTGAAGACTGTTATCAGGTCCCCCCACCTCAGTCTTCTTTTCTCAAGACTAAACATGCCCAGTTTTTTTAGCCTTTCCTTGAAACCTTTTATCATTTTTGTTGCTCTCCTCTGAGCTCTCTACAGTTTGTCCACATCTTTCCTAATGTGTGACATCCAGAATTGGACACAGTACTCCAGCTGAGGCCTCATCGGTGCCAAATGAAGCAGGACAATTACCTCCCATGACACTTTAATTAATATACCGCAGAATGATATTAGCCTTTTTCACAGCTGCATCCACATTGTTGACTCATATTCAATTTGTGATCCACTATAACCACCAGATCCTTTTCAGCAGCACAACCACCTACCCAGTTAGTCCCTATTTTGTAGTTGTGCATTTGATTTTTTCCTTCCTAAGTTAAGTACTTTGCACTTGTCTTTATTGAATTTCATCTTGATTTCAGACCAATTCTCCAGTTTGTCAAGGTCATTTTGAATTCTAATCCTGTGCTCCAAAGAGCTTGCAATCCCTCCTAGCTTGGTGTCATTTGCAAGTTTTATAAGCATACCCTCTACTCCATTTATCCAAGTTATTAGTGAAAATATTGAATAGTACCAGACCCAGGACAGACCCCTGCAGAACCCTGCTAGATACACCTCCCAGTTTGACAGCAAACTATTGATAACTCTTATTTGAATACAGTCTTTCAACCAGTTGTGCATCCACTTTGTAGTAATTCCATCTAGACATTTCCCTAATTTGCTTATGAGAATGCCATTTGGGACTGTCAAAACCCTTACTAAAAATCAAGATATAGCACATCTACTACTTCCCACCTATCTACTAGCCAGTAGCCCTGTCAATGAAGGAAATTAGGTTGGTTTGGCATGATTTGTTCTTGATATAGATTCATAGATATTTAGGTCAGAAGGGACCATTATGATCATCTAGTCCGACCTCCTGCACAACGCAGGCCACAGAATTTCACCCACCACACCTAAAAAAGACCTCACACCTATATCTGTGCTATTGAAGTCCCCAAATTGTAGTTTGAAGACCTCAAGGAGCAGAGAATCCTCCAGCAAGTGACCCGTGCCCCATGCTACAGAGGAAGGCGAAAAACCTCCAGGGCCTTCCAATCTGCCCTGGAGGAAAATTCCTTCCCGACCCCAAATATGGCGATCAGCTAAACCCTGAGCATATGGGCAAGATTCATCAGCCAGATACTACAGAAAATTCTTTCCCGGGTAACTTGGATCTTACCCCATCTAAAAACCCATCACAGGCCATTGGGCCTATTTACCATGAATATTTAATTACCAAAACCATGTTATCCCATCATACCATCTCCTCCATAAACTTATCGAGTTTAATCTTAAAGCAAGATAGATCTTCTGCCCCCACTACTTCCCTCGGAAGGCTATTCCAAAACTTCACTCCTCTGATGGTTAGAAACCTTCGTCTAATTTCTAATCTAAATTTCCTAGTGGCCAGTTTATATCCATTTGTTCTTGTGTCCACATTGGTATTGAGTTTAAATAATTCCTCTCCCTCTCTGGTATTTATCCCTCTGATATATTTATAGAGAGCAATCATATCTCCCCTCAACCTTCTTTTAGTTAGGCTAAACAAGCCAAGCTCCCTGAGTCTCCTTTCATAAGACAAATTTTCCATTCCTCGGATCATCCTAGTAGCCCTTCTCTGTACCTGTTCCAGTTTGAATTCATCCTTCTTAAACATGGGAGACCAGAACTGCACACAGTATTCCAGGTGAGGTCTCACCAGTGCCTTATATAACGGTACTAAAACCTCCTTATCCCTACTGGAAATACCTCTCCTGATGCATCCCAAGACGACATTAGCTTTTTTCACAGCCATATCACATTGGCAGCTCATAGTCAACCTATGATCAACCAATACTCCAAGGTCCTTTTCCTCCTCCGTTACTTCTAGTTGATGCGTCCCTAGCTTATAACTAAAATTCTTGTTATTAATCCCTAAATGCATGACCTTACACTTCTCACTATTAAATTTCATCCTATTCCTATTACTCCAGTTTACAAGGTCATCCAGATCCTCCTGTAGGGTATCCCTGTCCTTCTCTAAATTAGCAATACCTCCCAGCTTTGTATCATCTGCAAACTTTATTAGCACACTCCCACTTTTTGTGCCCAGGTCAGTAATAAAAAGATTAAATAAGATTGGTCCCAAAACTGATCCTTGAGGAACTCCACTGGTAACCTCCGTCCAACTTGACAGTTCACCTTTCAGTAGAACCCGTTGTAGTCTCCCCTTTAACCAATTCCCTATCCACCTTTCAATTTTCCTATTGATGCCCATCTTATCCAATTTAACTAATAATTCCCCATGTGGCACAGTATCAAACGCCTTACTAAAATCTAAATAAATTAGATCCACTGCGTTTCCTTTATCTAAAAAATCTGTTACTCTCTCAAAGAAGGAAATCAGGTTGGTTTGGCACGATCTACCTTTTGTAAAACCATGTTGTATTTTGTCCCATTTACCATTGACTTCAATGTCCTTAACTACCTTCTCCTTCAAAATTTTTTCCAAGACCTTGCATACTACAGATGTCAAACTAACAGGCCTATAATTACTTGGATCACTTTTTTTCCCTTTCTTAAAAATAGGAACTATGTTAGCAATTCTCCAATCATATGGTACAACCCCTGAATTTACAGATTCATTAAAAATTCTTGCTAATGGGCTTGCAATTTCTTGTGCCAATTCTTTTAATATTCTTGGATGAAGATTATCTGGGCCCCCCGATTTAGCCCCATTAAGCTGTTTGAGTTTCGCTTCTACCTCAGATATGGTGATGTCTACCTCCATATCCTCATTCCCATTTATCATGCTACCATTATCCCTAAGATCCTCTTTAGTCTTATTAAAGACTGAGGCAAAGTATTTGTTTAGATATTGGGCCATGCCTAGATTATCCTTGACCTCCACTCCATCCTCAGTTTTTAGCGGTCCCACTTCTTCTTTCTTTGTTTTCTTCCTATTTATATGACTATAGAACCTTTTACTATTGGTTTTAATTCCCTTTGCAAGGTCCAACTCTACTTGACTTTTAGCCTGTCTCACTTTATCCCTACATATTCTGACCTCAATAAGGTAGCTTTCCTTACTGATCCCTCCCTTCTTCCACTCCCTATATGCTTTCTGCTTTTTCTTAATTACCTCTCTAAGATGCTTGCTCATCCAGCTTGGTCTACAACTCCTGCCTATGAATTTTTTCCCCTTTCTTGGGATGCAGGCTTCCGATAGCTTCTGCAGCTTTAATTTAAAATAATCCCAGGCCTCCTCTACCTTTAAACCCATAAATTCTTCAGTCCAATCCACTTCCCTAACTAATTTCCTTAATTTTTGAAAGTCAGCCCTTTTGAAATCAAAAACCCTAGTTGCAGATTTATTTTTGTTAATCCTTCCATTCAGTTTGAACTGAATTAGCTCATGATCACTTGAGCCAAGATTATCCCCTACAACCATTTCCTCTATGAGATCCTCATTACTCGCCAAGACCAAATCTAAAATGGCATCCCCTCTAGTCGGTTCAGCAACTACTTGTTGAAGGAATCCATCAGCTATCGCATCTAGGAAAATCTGAGCCCTATTATTATTACTAGCACTCATCCTCCAGTCTATATCTGGGAAGTTAAAGTCTCCCATGATCACACAGTTTCCATTAGTATTTACTTTATTAAAAACATTAAAAAGGGCTCTATCCATATCCAAATTAGATCCCGGCGGTCTATAGCACACCCCAAGCACTATCCCAGGGGAGGCTCTAATAGTTTTCTTCCCCAATTTAATTATTGCCCAGACAGACTCAGTCATATCCATTTCATCGCTTCTTATTTCTTTACATTCTATCTCATCATTGATATACAGTGCTACTCCACCACCTTTACCTTTTTTTCGGTCTTTCCTAAACAGCACATACCCTTCAATACCTGTAGCCCAGTCATGACTACTATTCCACCAGGTCTCTGTTATACCTATAATATCTGGTTTCACTTCCTGCACCAGTAACTCTAGTTCCTCCATTTTGTTACCTAGGCTCCTTGCATTAGTGTACAAACATCTTAATTTTTGCTGTTTGGCCTCACTCACATTCTGTACCCTATTAGGCACGGTTATTTTACTACCAGTATAACCTATTAGACTTGTATCTACACTGCCCTTCCTCCTACCTACAGCTGTATCCACTCTTACTTCATTTTCTTTCCACTCTATGCTAAATTCTGGCGTGGAGATTACCTGGACATCTCCCAACCATCTCCCCCAAATTCCTAGTTTAAAGCTCTCTTAATCAGTTGTGCCAGCCTCCATCCTAGAAGTCTATTTCCTTCCCTACTCAGATGAAGTCCATCCCGAGAGAACTGTCCTCTATCCATGAATGCCTCCCAATGGCCATACATCCCAAAGCCCTCCTTATAGCACCACTGCCTAAGCCATCTATTGATAGTCATAATCTTGTCACACCTTTGTTGCCCTTCTCTAGGAACAGGCAGAATCCCACTAAAGATCACCTGAGCCTCAATTTCCTTAAGCGTCCTCCCCAGCCTAACATAGTCTCCCTTAATACTTTCCAGTGAGAATCTAGCCGTATCATTTGTTCCCACATGAAGGATAATTAGGGGATTCTTTCCCGCTCCCTTTAGAATCCTTTTTAACCTCAGGTCTACATCCCGTATCTTAGCACCTGGAAGACAGCACACCCTCCTATTTTCTGGATCAGCTCTGGTTACAGGCCTATCTATTCTTCTCAATAAAGAGTCCCCAATCACATAGACCTGCCTTTTCCTAGTGACGGTGCTATTCTCCAGTCTATCCCCTGTTCCCTCTGGCTGCAAGTTTTTTCCATTCCCATTCTCCCTTGTAATCCTTTTTAACCCATCCTGTATCCTCCTGGGGCTCATATTTGGTGTAATCTCCATTAACTCTTCCCCTTTTCCTATAGGACTAACCGCTCTTCTCTTCTTCCTTGCCCTGTCACCTTCAGTGACTACCTGCTGAGCCCCTTCTTCATTTTCCAACTCTGCAAACCTATTCTGAAGCTCTATTTCTCCTTCACTAGCCCGTCTTTTCCTCTGCCTAGTTCTTTTAGTCACATGCTTCCACTGACCACTTTCCTCACCCAGTCTCCCCTCAGAATTCCCTAGTCCTGCTTCCATCTGCAAGTCTGAGCTTTTCCCTTCAGATACCTCATGTCTTTGCTCCATAATCTGCTCAAACCCCTTCCTAAACTCTACCAGACTTTCCACCTACATCTCCAAACCTCTGATCTTTTCCTCCATCAGCTCTATCAGACGGCATTTCATGCAGACAAAACTCTTACCAGGTGCCCCCTCCAGGATCATGTACATACCACAGCTTCCACATCCAGTCATCTTCATTGTGTCATCTGCTACATGGGTCACTCCCACTGCCACCTCTGAATCTGTCATAGCCTTCCCACCTAAATCCTGTTAATCTGGGAAACACAAACCACACCAAAACACCACCACCCACAGCAAAACCAAACCCCACACAAGCACCACAAGACAAACTCCGCTTTCAAACTCCCACTCAAACTCCCCTGTTTACAGCTCTGTTTGCTAGCTCCTGTGCTGCTGCAGCTGTCTGTGCTGCTGCCTGACTGGCTGCTACCTTTATAGGACCCCTAGTCAGTGAAGCCCCGCCCCCTAATCAGGGCTCAGCTTCTCTCCCAGCACAAAGCCCCTACAAGCCTCTACACATACAAATACTACCAATACAAAGCCAAACAAACACAAATACCTTCTCCTCCAACAGAACTCCCACTCAAACTCCCCTGTTTACAGCTCTGTTTGCTAGCTCCTGTGCTGCTGCAGCTGTCTGTGCTGCTGCCTGACTGGCTGCTACCTTTATAGGACCCCTAGTCAGTGAAGCCCCGCCCCCTAATCAGGGCTCAGCTTCTCTCCCAGCACAAAGCCCCTACAAGCCTCTACACATACAAATACTACCAATACAAAGCCAAACAAACACAAATACCTTCTCCTCCAACAGAACTCCCACTCAAACTCCCCTGTTTACAGCTCTGTTTGCTAGCTCCTGTGCTGCTGCAGCTGTCTGTGCTGCTGCCTGACTGGCTGCTACCTTTATAGGACCCCTAGTCAGTGAAGCCCCGCCCCCTAATCAGGGCTCAGCTTCTCTCCCAGCACAAAGCCCCTACAAGCCTCTACACATACAAATACTACCAATACAAAGCCAAACAAACACAAATACCTTCTCCTCCAACAGAACTCCCACTCAAACTCCCCTGTTTACAGCTCTGTTTGCTAGCTCCTGTGCTGCTGCAGCTGTCTGTGCTGCTGCCTGACTGGCTGCTACCTTTATAGGACCCCTAGTCAGTGAAGCCCCGCCCCCTAATCAGGGCTCAGCTTCTCTCCCAGCACAAAGCCCCTACAAGCCTCTACACATACAAATACTACCAATACAAAGCCAAACAAACACAAATACCTTCTCCTCCAACAGAACTCCCACTCAAACTCCCCTGTTTACAGCTCTGTTTGCTAGCTCCTGTGCTGCTGCAGCTGTCTGTGCTGCTGCCTGACTGGCTGCTACCTTTATAGGACCCCTAGTCAGTGAAGCCCCGCCCCCTAATCAGGGCTCAGCTTCTCTCCCAGCACAAAGCCCCTACAAGCCTCTACACATACAAATACTACCAATACAAAGCCAAACAAACACAAATACCTTCTCCTCCAACAGAACTCCCACTCAAACTCCCCTGTTTACAGCTCTGTTTGCTAGCTCCTGTGCTGCTGCAGCTGTCTGTGCTGCTGCCTGACTGGCTGCTACCTTTATAGGACCCCTAGTCAGTGAAGCCCCGCCCCCTAATCAGGGCTCAGCTTCTCTCCCAGCACAAAGCCCCTACAAGCCTCTACACATACAAATACTACCAATACAAAGCCAAACAAACACAAATACCTTCTCCTCCAACAGAACTCCCACTCAAACTCCCCTGTTTACAGCTCTGTTTGCTAGCTCCTGTGCTGCTGCAGCTGTCTGTGCTGCTGCCTGACTGGCTGCTACCTTTATAGGACCCCTAGTCAGTGAAGCCCCGCCCCCTAATCAGGGCTCAGCTTCTCTCCCAGCACAAAGTGGTATGGACTTCCTTTGGAAAGCACTTTGAGATCCACCGATGAAAAATGCTAAATAAAAGCACATAAAGAAAATATCTCGCTGACATACTGTCTGGAGTGGTTCACGCCTCAGGGCAGACTGTCAAAAGCAGGGTAGACACCCAGACTGGTGGTATGTTCTATTATTAGATTTCACCAGCCCCATAACAAATGTGAACTCCTAAGTATTGTAACAGTCTTACCATGTGGTCACAGAGAGATCCCCTTGGGCATTCCAATTTATCTTGCCACCTAGGCAAGCTGGACTTAGTGATGAATGGTAACTGACACCAAAGATCACAAAATATTCAGGTTATTGCCAGTTCCAACTGACCAGTCACTTACTCCAGGTCAATTCGTACCTCAGCTCTCACACCAAAGACAACACTTGTAGCCAATCCTATAGTAAAAACTAACTAACTAAGAATTTATTACTGGGAAAAAGAAATGAGAGAGTTATTTACATATTTAAACAGGCAACGTATATACACAATTGAATTGCAGTTTATGGTCCCAAAAGGTGACAGAGTTGTAGTAATCTGTCTGCACTGAATGTCTTTTAGGGCTAGTCCAGGTTGAACCTGGGGCTCTCTGCTTCTGTTTCCTAGCTCCAGCTCTGTGAGAATCCAAACAGCAAAGAGACGTAGAATTTTCATGTAAACGGTCTCTGTTCCCTTCCTCCAGAATTCCAGCTGACGGAACGAGCTTCCTTGCATGTAGCATCATATTATCCTGTGAGAGGGCCATTTGCTCAGTCTTTGTATTGTGATGCTTCACAATGGCCCACTTAGGTTTGATAGTCTTTCTTGATGAGTGTGGGAACCCTCTTCCTGCTTGGGTTCACAAGTTCGCAGCAAGCATTTTTACAGTTATAAAGCAAAAAATTTATCTATCACCTTATAGCACGGGATACAGACATTACAAGTAAGATTAAAACATGCAGCAATTTACAAGCCTTTATGGAGACTAAACATTGAAGACATCTTTACAAGTCTCTTGAACAATACTACCATACAGGTGAGCTGGGCTGGTTTCCAGCTATGAGTTTGTTAGTGTTCAGCTGACTCCTATAGCCTTGGCAAGTGCTACCATCTACCAGCCTGTCTCTCCCAACCCTGATGACCTCACACATTTGTTTTGCATTTCCGATCAATATGGTTTATTTGTATTGTCCCATTTTACAGATGATGCCTGATATGGTCAAATAGAGTGGTTGGTGGGCAGATAAGCAGGAGCAGAGTAGCAGGGCCATATGGATGGGAATGCATTATCAGATCTAGTGCTGGCAGTGGACAGTATCTAATGTTTTAGAGGAAGACTAAAAGAAAGCCATAGTGCACCCAGCAAATTGTGCAATGCTGCAGTGAGGGAATGGGGAACACAATTCCTTCTTGACCCCCTAAAACAGTCATTTTACTACCTGAAGTGGATTTTTTGAAATCTGTCTCAAGTACTAGCAATTGCAGATGTTATCATTCAGGGATGGCCAAACCGCGGCTTGCAAGCCACATGTGGCTCTTTTACAGTTAAAGTACAGTTTGTAGAGCCCCCCACCCCACCCCCACACACACACACATCTCTGCCTACCAGACTTGGGGTTTCTGCCCTGCAGCGGGAGGACTCGGGGGGAGGGGGGCTCTGAGATCACTGGTGCCTACTGAGAGTGGGGGGGCACAATTTAAAGGTTCAGCTCCCCCCCAAGAGCTTGAGTCACCCGCTCCCGAGACACCTTCCCTCTTACATTCAGCGGCCCCTCCCTGCAACTCCTAGGTGTTAGTCCCGAGCTCCGTGGGGAGAGGCAGCAGTGGCTCTCCCTGCAGCTCCCACCTGTTTGCTGCTGCCTCTCCCCAGGGGCCACAGGGAGGGGCCCTGAGGAAGCATGTGACCAAGTGGGGCCAGCAAACCCTGACAGAAATCTGGGATCCTCACCCCGCACCCAGGCGTCATCTCTGGTTCTGCCCAGCAGTAAGGGAGGTCTCAATAACTGGGAAGGGGAGCTTTTCACTATTTCTGAGTAAGTCTGAACTGGATTTTTCTCATACAACTGTAAAGGATCGGTGTCTGCAGACAATAAACATGACTAGTTAGTCTATGGGGCTGGGGCCATCTTTTCACACTTGCCAACTCCAGCAATCCCACGAACAGAAAACAGATGGAAGAACTGAACTGCTCCTTGTGGCTAAGGATGCTTGGAGGAGATAATACATCTCCCTACATGACACTAAATTGCACAACTGCCAGAGTCAAGCCAGCAAAGGGATTCTGTTTTCCCCAAAGCTCTTCTCCTCCTCTAATTACATTTGAAATGTTTTGCTTGCTATTGAAAAAGTGGGACCATGCAGGAGGCCTACGTGTCATAGCCATGGGTTTTATTAGGACAGGTTTGCTGCTGGGGATTTCAGTGACAGCAGAACAGGCTCGGGATTAAGTACCTTTTGTTAAAAACATTGATCTGGGTAATCAGCACTTGTTACGGTGATCAGAAAAAAAGCATGTTTGACAAAGGCACAGCAGTGACCAGGACTGTTCTTAAGACTAAGGTTGTACAAAAAAAGCAGTGACTGGTCAGTCACTTAGTGCTTAATATCTTATAAAACTTCAGCAGAGACAACACACACATTGGTCTAAGTTCATCCCCAGCATAAGTGCAGCAAAGTCAATAAAGACCCTCTAAGCTTTCATACGGTGCACCTTGGCCTGGTCCCTTCTGTGCATCCCAAGCTCCTGTTGGCATCAGTTTTAGGTCTTCAAGGAACAGGTCTGTTACAAGCGTAAAGCACACCACGCACATTTAGAGATGAAGTCAGCCCTGGCGTCTACAGCTCCAGAGATCCCCAGACAATGGGATCAGGGTGGGAGAGGGAATCAGGTTGTAGGGTTGCTCGAGAGCAGAGGTTCTCAAACTTCTTTTGCTGGGTCCCCCCTTTGAAAATATTCCAGGCTGTGATGACCCCGCCCTCCCATTCTCGGTACCGGACATAGCTTTCGCAGCACCAGAGCAGATCCCCACAGAACTCACCATAACATGCCACCCTTAGTTCTGTGCTGCTGCTGAGAACTAACAGAGCTGAGCACCTGGCCAGCAGCCGCTGCTGTCTGGCCGCCCAGCTCTGAAGGCAAGGAAAAAGGACAAGCAGGGAAAAATCATGGATATTTGTTCACCTTCCAAAAATCCACCCGGACAGAGATCGGAGGACAAAAATGAAAGTCATGTCCAGGAAAACCCGGATGTAGCCCTATTTTTTGTGATCTCATGACACCTCCCCCCCCCATAGCTTTATGACCCCCTTTTGAGTTGGGACCCCCAGTTTGAGAAACACTGCTTTAGAGGATCTCTGCAGGACAGCTCACAGGGGCTTAGGACTGGTTAGGCCAAGGGAGGGGTGAAGCCGGTGGATCGGCAGAGCAGTGGATCCTCTGGCCTCTCTCTGCAATGGGGCTACGGTAGGGAAGCACAGGGCTGAAATAGCTCCTGAGGAGCAGCTGCATGAGCTTGAGGTGCTCCCACTCTTTACCTTCCCATATCTCGCTAGAACCCAGCCCAGGCTGGGCTGAGGATCTGGCCCACAACTAGCTACATTCTTTTGCGGTTTCAGAGTAGCAGCCGTGTTAGTCTGTATTCGCAAAAAGAACAGGAGGACTTGTGGCACCTTAGAGACTAACCAATTTATTAGAGCATAAGCTTTTGTGAGCTACAGCTCACTTCATCGAATGCATTTTCCACTGAATGCATCGGATGAAGTGAGCTGTAGCTCATGAAAGCTTATGCTCTAATAAATTGGTTAGTCTCTAAGGTGCCACAAGTCCTCCTGTTCTTTTGTGGTGTAACTCCTTTGGCTTCAAAGGATCTGGGTCCATTTACAAAGACAGCTTTGAAACAGAATGCTTCAACTGAGGTTTCGTTCCCTGAAAGGCAGCTGTGCCAATGCAGCACCTTCTTACTCGGCAAGTCTGCTCCTGGGTGTACGCTGTCTGTGCAGCCCAGTGAAAACACGAGAATCATTGTCACGTATCAGGGTGCTGCTTCGTTCCCAACCCCAGACACAATGGGCCAGATTTTCAAAAGACACAGTCTCCGCCTCTTCACACTGGGTTTTGAAATTAAAAGTGTGGGGGATAATTAAAAGGTATCAATCCAGATTAAGTGTATACATTTATCTCTCTCTTCTGTAGAGAGAGATCTCTTATGTGTCTGTATGCATGTCATGGTGTGTGTGCACACACACACATATGATGGTCCCCATTTAAAAAGTCCAATTTACGAACAGTTACATTGCCCTGTACTTAGAATAGGAAATAATTAGTATTGCAGAGAGGTAAGTCTTGACTCTCTAATGACATCTATGATGTATCCACTGTGAACTCTCCTCTCAACACGGAGCTTCACAAGGATATCTGCAATAGCAGCAAAGTGGGGTACAGAAAAAGAGTGGAAGAACTTACAGTCTAGTTCACTTAGTCTGACTCTACCCCAACATGTGGGGAGCCTTCTTGGGGTCCAGAGGAGGGGGGCTGCTGCTGCCTTACAACTGGCTGTCCTGCCTCCTTACTCACGATATTTCTTTTAATATAGGCCCAGATTCTGATCCCCTTATTCCTTTTTAGAAACCAATGAATCTAGTCAAGAGGGAAGGTGCCACCCAGCCAGAGTAAGAGGATCAGAACGTGGTTCTTATAGGATAAGCTCCACAGGGGAGCGACCTTGTCTTCTCTGCCTCTATACAGCACTGGGCCCACTTATGGCCCTTTCTAAACAAAGGACATACCTTTTCAGTGCCCACAGGTTCCTTCTGGTGATGGGTATGTCACCTACCCAAGCATTATATATTTGTTCTTTTTCACCAAAAAGGAGTTGCACCCGGCTGGCACTTGGAATACATCGAAGTGAAAGACGCCACCCTGGATAAGACTTTCCGTTTCCAGTGTGATCGCTGGCTGGCTAAAGGCGAAGATGATGGTCAGCTCATCAGAGAACTGGCTTGTGCCAATAACGACATCCTGGAACTGAAGGAGCGCACATGTAAGTTGGAGACTTTCTCTGAGAGTCATCGGATGTCTGGAGCTATTGAAACCATTCAGCTGAGTGTCACCGGACCGGCATTTGGTACTTCTCAGGATTAGTTTACCTCAGTGCCTGTAGAAACACAGCCCCATGGTTTTATGGGAGAAGATTTATGAGGGCGAAGCACACTGAGTCTCACTCTAGGCTGAAAGTGAAGGTGGCCCCATATGCATCTGTTGATGCTGGCAATATGCAGAGATGATACAAGGTTATGTCCTCATTAGAAATAATGGGCTTGAATCTTTGAGGTGGAAAATAAATTCAGTTTCCAAAGGCTTACAGGTAACATTGACCCAGCTGCCTTGGGGCTGCAAGCTTGACAGCAGGGTTTAAAACCCCATAGCCCTGATTCTGCTCTGAGTTATTCCTGATTTGACACCAGGGTAACGCCACTGATGTCAGTGAATTTACACACTGGACTACAAAGCGGTGAGGGAGAAAGCATTATTGTTTAATAGCTCCAAGGAAAGTACCAGGCATGTCACAGGTCCCTGCCCTGAGGAGCTTGGACAATTTATATCATGTCACTCAAGGTATATCTGCATTTGGCGCTTGGGGTGCGATTCCCGGCTCGATGAGACATACCCATGCTAGCTTTCATTGAGCTAACATGCTAATAACAGAGTGCAGCTGTGGTGATGTGAGCGGCTAGCTGCCTCAAGTACAGACGGATCTGAGACGCTAGGCGCATCCTTGTGACAGCTAACCTCTCCCACCACTTGTGCTGCTGTAGCTACACTCTATTTAATGCATTAGCCTGATGAGGAGACAAACCCATGCTAGCTCTGCAGATGGGCATTTCACCCCCAACTCCAAGTGTAGACACACCCTAACAAATCCTTCATCTTAATTCAACTCTCTCCATTCAATTGGACACCCTTGCATAATAGGTCATCCATCTATCTAAAGTACTTATAAGTTCAAGGCTCTTAGGCAAAGTAAGCAGTCATGGGATAAGAGGGGAGGTCCTCTCATGGATCGGTAACTGGTTAAGAGACAGGAAACAAAGGGTAGGAATAAACGGTCAGTTTCCAGAATGGAAAGGTCAATCGTGGAGTCTTCCAAGGATCTATACTGGAATCTCTGCTGGTCAACATATTCAGAGATGAAATGGAAAGGGGGGTAAACAGTGAGGTGGTGCAGATGATACAAAGTTACTCAAGATAGTTAAGTCCAAAGCTGACTGCAAAGATTTACTGAGGGATGTCACAAAACGGGTGACGGGGCAACAAAATGGCAGATGAAATTCAATGTTGATAAATGCAATGTAATCCACATTGGAGAACATGATCCCAACTATACCTATAAAACGATAGGGTCTAAATTAGCTGTTACCACTCAAGAGAGAGATCTTGGAGTCGCTGTGGATAGTTCTCTGAAAACATCCGCTCAATGTGCAGCAGCAGTGAAAAACAGGGAACAGAATGTTGGGAACCATTAGGAAAGGGATAGATAATAAGACAGAAAATATCATAATGCCACTATATAACTCCATGGTACACCCACACCTTGAATACTGTGTGCATTTCTGGTTGCCCCAGCTCAAAAAAAGATAAGGGAATTGGAAAAACACTGTAGAGAAGGGCAACAAAAATGATCAGGGGTATGGAACAGCTTCCGTATGAGGAAAAATTAAAAAGACAGAGTGTTCATCTTAGAAAAGAGATGACTAAGGGGGAATGTGAAAAGGGTCTCTAAAATCATTAATGGTGTGGAGAAAGTGAATAAGGAAGTGTTATTTACCCCTTCACATAACACAAGAACAAGGGGTCACCCAATGAAATTCATAGGCAGCAGGTTTAAAACAAATATAAGGAAGTTCTTCACACAATGCAGTCAACCTGTGGAACTCATTGCCAGGGGATATTTGGAAGACCAAAAATATAACAGGGGTCAAAAATTAATCAGATAAGTTCTTGGAGAATAGGTTCATCAATGGCTATTAACCAAGATGGTCAAGGATGCAACCCCATGATCTGGGTGTCTTAAACCTCTGACTGCCAGAAACTGGGGCTGGACAACAGAGGATCGATCACTTGATAATTGCCCCGTTCTGCTCATTCCCTGTGAAGCACCTGGCATTGGCCAGTGTCGCAAGGCAGGATACTGGACTAGAAGATGGACCATTGGTCTGACCCAGTATGGCCGTTCTTATGGTTTTAAACCAGAATGGAATACAATATAAGTTACAATATAAAAATACACTCTCCTCAAAAATACACCCTTCTCAATCCATCCCCTCCTCAGCAGACTAAACAAAGTACAGGGGGTGGGTGGAAGATGAGCTTTGAAGCATGCTCAGGAAGTTAACAAATCCAAGCTCTGGCAGACCAGTGAGGGAGCAAGTTCCAAAATTATGGAACCCTCCTAGAGAATGCCTTATCAGCAGCTCCTTGTTTGTACTGAAGGCGCCTCTGTGGATCTCATCCATGGTGGCTTATGACAGATCGAGAGGTGATCTCTTAAGGTACCAGGTCCAAAACCAGTTAGGGCTTTATAGTTTAAAACCAACACCTTGAATTCTACCTGGAAGCTTACTGAAAGCCAGTGCAGATTACAGAACACTGATCTAAAGTGCTCCCGATGTGTAACTCCCCTTAATAAGCAGGCTATGGCATTATGCACTAGCTGCTGCTTCCTGGTCCCAAGGTATAACCCCATGTGGAGCAACTTACAGCAGTTTAATTATGAGGTGGTCAAGGAATGGATAATTGTGAGAGGATTCCCACGGGAGAGAGAAGGTTGTACGTCATTTTGCCAGGCAGAGATGGAAGAGAGCACTCTTGGCTACAGCCACTGCCTGGGCATGTAGGAGCTGCCCACAGCCTAATACCCCGCCCCCGTATACGCACATATGAAGTGCACACCTGTTTCACAAATGGTGGTTGCACTCCCCCAGTGAGGGGTGTTCATATAAATTCTGCCAGCTCCTCAGCGGCTTCCACGACCCACCAACATGGTCTCAGTCTTGATGGAATTGCATCCAGTTAGCTCTCATCCAAGCCGCACTTTCATCTAGGCACAAGATTATTCATCCCCCTGCTCCGGCCAGGTGAGACATGTCATCAGCATACTGACTGTACTGCAGCCTCTGTCTCCTCACTAACCTTCCTAGTGGTCTCATAGCCAGGTTGCGCCAGAGAGGGAATAATATCAACCGCTGCAGCACACCTGCCATCAGGGCAGAGGGACAGCTGCTCACAACTGCCCTTTGAGTTCTCTGAAAGAGGAGAGCCACTCAAGAGTAGTCCCAGGCACTGCTGCTCATTGATCCACCGAAGCCTATTCTGTTTTCTGTTTATTCCTTCCCTGGGGTGAAATGTTGGCCCACAGGAGTCAATGGCAAAGTTTCCATTATCTGAAGGCCATAGTGACAGTCCAATAGACAAGTCTCTGTCTGGCCATTGTCATTGATTGCATCTGCTCTGGCTATTTAATTCTGTGCTTTAATTTTGCCTTGGAAGCCTATGAAATTGTCACAGTGACAAGTGACACAGAGGATGCAGAAACCAAGGAAAACATCTGGATCATCTTAGAAGGAAAGAAGGGACGCTCAAAAGAATTCCTTCTGGAAAACGCCTCCAAAAAAAGGAAATTCACAAGGTAGGTGAGATAGGCCTTGATGGGTGAACAGGAAGGGAATGTCACCAGCTGTGTCTCTCTTACAAAGGCCCCTCCTCCTTCCCTCTGGAGGATTCATGGAGCGGCATTAGGAGTGTCAGACCATTTCTTACTTTCCTTTCCGAAAGATACAATGGGCAGTAAAGTGGAAGAAAGTAGTAACATTTGTCTCGGGAGTCCAAGTTTAAGAATGAGCAGAAATGTCCATCTGGGGATTGGACTCATACATGTATGTTTGCACATGTCCTTCAAAACTTAAACAAGGGTCCTGATACTTCAGGGGTTTGCCAGATGAGCCTAAAGGGAACCCCAACAGGCTCAGCTGGGAGGAGCTGTGGAAGAACTCATTTGAGAGAGAATTGTTTTTAACGTCTGACAGAAGGTTGCTGTGGTGGAAGAGAGTAAAAATAATTCCAGGCTAAATGTTGTCAGTGCTGTTTAGATCTGACCTGACATTCCAAATCTTTGGTTTAGGAACAGAGGTGAAAGTAAGCCGGTTCGCTCCGGCAGCTGCTACCACAGCGGAGCCCCAGGCCCTTTAAAGCTCTGCCAGAGCCCAGAGCCCCGGGGCAGCGGTGGCAGCCGGGAGCCCCCAGGGCTCCTCAGTGATTTAAAGGGCCCGGGGCTCCAGCCGCTGCTACCACCCTGGCCCTTTAAATACCCGCCGGAGCCCCACCGCCTCTACCCCAGGGCTTTGGCAGCAGGGCTCCAGCGGGGATTTAAAGGGCTGGGGCAGTAGGGGTGGCTGGAGCTCTGGGACTCTTTAAATCCCCACCAGAGCCCCCCCCCCCCCCATCCCTACCCCAGGGCTCGGGCAGCAGTGCTCAGGTAGGGATTTAAAGGGCCCCGGAGCTCCAGCCCCCACTACCCTCCCGGGGCCCTTTAAATCCCTGCTTAAGCCCTGCTGCCGAAGCCCTGGGACGGGGGGCTGGGGGGGAAAGGGCCCCTCTGGAAATTTAAAGGGCTGGGGCGGTAGCGGCGGCTGGAGCCCCAATCCCTTTAAATCCCCACCTGAGCCCTGCTGCCCGAGCCCTGAGGTAGGGATGTGGGGGGCTCTGGCGGGGATTTAAAGAGCCCCAGAGCTCCAGCCACCCCTACTGCCCCGGCCCTTTAAATCCCTGCCGGAGCCCTGCTGCCAAAGCCCTGGGGTAGCGGCGGTGGGCTCCGGCGGGCATTTAAAGGGCCGGGATGGTAGTGGCGGCTGGAGCCCCGGGGCCCTTTAAATCCCCGACGGAGCCCGGCCACCACTACCCTAGGGCTCGGGCAGCAGGGCTCAGGCAGGGATTTAAAGGGCTCAGGGCTCCAGCAGCTGCTACCACAGCGGAGCCCCAGGCCCTTTAAAGCTCTGCCAGAGCCCAGAGCCCCGGGGTAGCAGTGGCAGACGGGAGCCCCCAGGGCTCCTCAGTGATTTAAAGGGCCCGGGGCTCCGCTCCGGTAGTGGCAGCTGGAGCTCTGGGCCCTTTAAATCACCCCCAAGCCCCGGGGCTCCCAGCCGCCTCTGCAGCTGGTAGCTCGGGGGTGATTTAAAGGGCCCTGGGCTCCCAGCCGCCACTGATTTAATTGGGGATCGGTCCTGCTTTGAGCAGGGGGTTGGACTAGATGACCTCCTAAGGTCCCTTCCAACCCTGATTCTATGATACTGCAGCTGGAGCCCTGGCCCTTTAAATCAAGATTTAAAGGGCCCGGGGATTTAAGGCCCTGCCTCTTCCGGTTGAGGCCACGCCCCCTGCTCAGGACTCCGGCGTACCGGTAAGTCCTCTAACTTACTTTTACCCCTGTTTAGGAATGAGAGATCTCTGCTTTAGGTCCTGGGTGCGAGAAAAGCAGAGAGAGAAATGATGAAAGAAAGCTTTATACCGCAGAGATGAATGGGCACTATTATGTGTAGTGTATAGGCTGGCTGGGGGCACCTTCATGTAGAGGAAATGAATGAGAGTCCCTCTTCCACATTTGAAATCTACACCTGAACACACTCAGAACTGGTCAAACCCCTCTAGTTTTTAGTGTGCATGAGATAGGTTTTGTGTTGTTTTTGTTTATGGATACTGTACACAGTATGCTGCCCGTAGACCACAAAGAATATGAGAGTAGCCAGTTTGTTGTGGAAGGAGGGAGTGTTTCTCTGTCAGGAACTCAAGAGAGTTCCTTCCAAGGCAGGCAAACTTTTAAGTAAATTGGACTCTAATATTAATGGCATCAATGTGTATATAGCTATTTTAAACATCAGTGACCCAACAGCAAACAGCCATGATACGAGGAAACCTCCATCTGTTAAACAGTGCCGTGCTCCTGGTATGAAGCGGTTTGGCACAGTTTGGGGAAGGATAGGATAGGACTGCAATAAAAAGAAACAACTATCTTAATTCACGGAATAAGCAGATTGTCTATGGAGGTCAGGAAGGAACCTCCTCTATTTACAAAGTTGGCCAGGGGTATAATGGGGCTAGGATTCCTTCCTCTGAAGTATCAAACATTGTTTACTGTTTGAGGCCGACAACTGGATGAACTACTAGTTAAGGCTACGTTTTAGTCAGGGGTATATAGTACAAGTCATGGACAGATCACGGTCAGTAAACAAAAAATCATGGCCCGTGACCTGTCCATGACTTGTACCATACACCCCTGACTAAATCTTGGGTGCTGGGGTGGCGCATGGCGTGTAGCCTGGGAATCTGCAGCTGCTGGGGAGAGGGACTGGTGGCACACAGCCCAGGACCCCTACTGCTGCTGCTGGGGATGGGGTGGCCCGAGACTGCCCCAGCAGCAGCCGGTGTAGCTGGCCCAGGGGCTGCCCGAGCTGCTCGGGCACCCGCGGCTGCAGAAGTCATGGAGGTCCTGGAAAGTCATGGAATCCATGGCTTCTGTAACCTCCATGACAGACTCCAATCCAGGGGTTCTCAACCTGTTTATAATAGCGGGCTGCATATGCGGCCCACAATGTATTACACAGACCACAGGTTGAGAACCACAGCACCCTCTCTCCTCCCCCCGCAAAACCCCACACAGTCGCCCATGTCCAGCACCCCCCCTACCCAGAGACGCCTCCACAGAGTGGGACCAGGCATGGAGCTCTGGGCACAGAACTGGACAGCTGGGACCCGGATCTGCCATGTTGGTCCAGGCAGCCAGACTGGGGATCCTGCAGCTTGGGGCTGGAACCCACCAGCCCGACCCACCACGCAGGGCCAGGCAGCCGGCAGCCAGACCCAAGTCACCGGGCCGGGAGCAGAGCCCCACCTAAAACCTGGGAGTGCAGCAGCATCCCTGCAAACTCCTAGTTTCCAGTGCCCAACCCCCTCACTGCCCAGAGCCCGCCCCCCCAAACCTGCCCAGAGACCCACTCTCCTGACCCCTGTTCCCCCTGCAGCACTCACCAGCCCCCTGCTGGTAGGAACACTCCTGCAGGCTGCCTTACGCCCTCTCCCCCTCAGCCAGCTCCGCCCTCTGCCAGACTAGAGCAACTTTTGAATTTTTGTTAGCACACAGCTGGGCCGCAGCTGTGTGCTAATTGGGCCGGGGTTGAGAACCACTGGTCTAATCCAATAAGTCAGCTACTAAAGATACACAGGATACACAACAGAAGACTTGGCCAAAGGTTTGACAGAGATACATTGTTCTTAAAAGTCCATCTTAAGAAAAGCTTAAAAGCAGGAGGGGTAGTTTGATTAGTGGTTTTAAAAGCAGCTATGATTAGTAGATGTACAACAGATACAATATCTGTCAAGAAAAAGAATGAATGCTTTAGGGGAAAATAAATCATTCTTTAGCTTTCCCTATAACAAGGCAAATTGATTTTGGATGTGAATTAGCTCAAACATACCCTGGAAGGTCCTAGTGGTAGTAATTTAAAGTGTCACCGTAACCAGGAAAAATACTGAATTTAAATACAGAAATTATACTTTGTGTTAAATAATTATGGGTTAAATTAAATGACTTTAAATGAAGGTTTGTTTTATATCTTTCATAGCCACGCGCAAATTACTTAATGCTAACATGACACAAGTCATTGCCAGTCTCCAGGATGTTAATTGAAACTCTTCTATGTTTCCTGCAGAGGAGCAACAGACAAATTTCTGTTTTCTTCAAAAAATGTTGGTGATATTGCAGCCATTTGTGTTGGTCACTGTCCAAAAGATGGAAGGAAGTCAACCACAAAAGCTGATGTGTACTGGTATGTCCGAGAGATAATCATAACAGAGATGGAACTTTGCAACAAGTAAGTTGCTTCCATCAAAACAGACATGCAGTATGCAATAAAGAACTCCAGGAGCTAAAGGCAGAATGGCCTGGGAGATTTAAATAGTATTGTAACCATATTTCTGAGGTTCTTCATAGTTAACCTTTCCTAGCCATACATGGTGAGCTTTAAAGATTCTTAGCATGTTTTAAAAACTAAGGGCAAGATATTTAAAACATTTAGGAGCTGCCGCAGACAAGTCTAATTTGCATGCATGGTTTCCATGTTTCTGGTGCAAAGTATTTGCATGTGCAGATGGATGCACAATCATAAAAATAATCAGCATGTATTTTGCAAAAAAAAAAACCCAAACCCAAACCCCTGCACTCCTAAACTTGTCGAAAATCTAGACCTAGTCATTTAGATTCTGTGGGCCACTTTTCAAAGATTGGCCTCTAAACTGCTTCTGTGAAAAGGACATTCAGGCATGTCAGTATTCAACATGGGAGAAACCTCAGATTTGACTCCCTTTGCATTGTGGGATGGTTCCGGTAGGAATCCTTGGATCCAAAAGCACCTCAGGCGTCATCTACAAAAGTATAACAAGGGAGACACACCTCTTCTGTGCGTCCTGCTGCTGTGTGCAGTACGGATAGACTTGCTTGGCAGGTCTTCTGTGGCTTGGCTCTCCAGCCAAGTCACTAAATCCAGATGAACACCTTCTGGGGTATATACCATCTGATAGATAAACAGCCCTTAGTAGGTGCCTTCCGCCCTCTCTTTGGGCTCCTAACTCAGTCCTGCCCGCTTTGTGGGGCTTACACCACTGTACTTCTAGCCAGTAGCAGAACACAGGCCCGCCCAATACTCCAGGTTCCAACACAGTGACCCTATGAACCGCCACAACATATTGCTCAATTTCAATTAGCTGCCACTTCTTTCCTTGGCCTTTTCCTACCTGTCCCCTTTTAGCTTCACCCTTATCTCAGGATTAAGGTGTTATGTCCTCACTCCCTACAAACCCAGCTAAGCAAATACAGCCAGTAACAGACTCTGGCTATCCTGTAAGCTCCTAAGGCCAGAGAGAAGCACCCCATCTTGCCCCCTCTAGTCCCAGCCAGGGACTGACCTATTTGCGTCCTGCAGTACCTTTTATCTGAGTCTGCTGGGCTCTGATTGGCTGCTTCCATGCAGCCTCGCTAGGCATATCAAGGATCCTCCCTCGCTGCTCCTTTCCTAGGGCAGGGTTATGGGGCCTCCAGGAGGGGGCCACAAAGGCCTAGTATGCCCTGTCACAAAAACCAAAAGATATTTTTATTCTCTGGTTTGGAGATGGTGGAAATTTTCAAGAGACTTCAAATCATCTTGGTAATCTCGTGTGATCGGCTAACCTCTCAGCACTTCAACTCCCTGGCCCCGTCAGCCTGAGCCCTTCATGTTCATGCAGCATTAACGAGCTGCTAGCATGGAGAATAGGCAGGAAAAGGAAAAGAATGGTCATCGGAAGAGCAAATACCTAATAGCTGTCAATCTTGGGCCAAAATAGCTAAGCAAGCACATCCAAACTATTAATGGATTCCTTTTCTTCTCTGCGATATTTCCACTACTGTTAAAGTACTTAACTTTAAGGGTTTCGTTCCTGCTGAGACAGTTTAGTGTTTAAAAAGAAATCCTTGACATGAGATTTTGATGTTAAGTGTCTCTTCCAGCAAATTAATCAACGGCTAAATCAAATCAGCCTGTAGAAGGGCCATGTTAATATTTGCAGAATGAAAACTCAGTCAGTCATATTCTTATCTCGCAATCAAGGGAAACCTGCAGCTCTTAACGCCCGACCCTGCAATCACAGCCACATGCTTGAGGCTATTGTGCATCGGAAGAGCCTCACTGAAACCAGTGTGGCCCCACAGGGGGGCAGAGGTCTTTTTAAGGCACAATTCTAGTCTTTTATTTAAAATGACATAGTAGAGCAACAAGATTCTGCAGTAAATTGCAGCCTGTCACAGCCCATTCTGCCCAGATCCCTGCCTTCTTGCATGTTCTCCATAACCACAGCCCTATCTAGCCACAGCTGCTCCACATTGCTGGATCAAGCCTTCAGCATTGCCTATCCCACAGGTTCAAAAATGATGAGTGGAGGACCCCCATTTCCCCTCCACCCTCCCCAAAAAAGAACCCAGACAAATTTAAAAGATTGACTTAACAGTCATGATTTTATTTTAAATTCTACATTTCGGTTCTTTTCCTTTGCCTTTTGGTTTTAGAGCCATTGGGATACAATTGGGTCATGTTTTCAAGCTTTTCTCTGCAACTTTGAGGGGTAGAAATTTACAAGAAAGAAAGAAAGCTGAGATTCTCACCTAATGAGACAATTCCCCAAGCCGAGGTTTTAAGGAAAACTCAGAATATCACAAAATTCACAATAAAAATCCCAAGAGCTGGCTACTCTGCAGTTGTGAGAGAGTTAAAAAAGCTCTCACTGGGAAGTACGTTCCCACCCCTGAATAAGGGCTTCAGGATTTATTCTCATCAGACCCTCCCAGGTACAAAACTCCTTTCCAAACATGGGCAGATATTTCTGTGGTTTCAGATGCATTAGAAATGTTGTAAGACATTAAGAAATATGGTAACACTATGGTGCTGAAGCAGCCCTTTCTTCAGGTCTTAATTTTACTGGTGCATAATACAATCCAGCTGAATTCCTTGAGGGAGTGCCTACTGCCGTTTGGACAGGAGAGGGAGGAAACTCAGGTGGAAATGACTTGCATCATTGCAAATAAAATACCTCATTAAAAGCCCAGTGTCCAAACCTCTGGCTGATTACCAGACACACAGTGATTTATGAGTATGTTATGTGCTTCCTCTACATCGCCAGGGGCATTCCAGTGGAGTGAAGGGTTTTCAGCATCTGGTACATATTTCAGTGCTTGCTGCTTCCTTTGTCTGCTCAGGATGAGCTAAGAGTTATAAACGAGGAGAGAGGGGACACACATATTTCCTACCCCAGACTTTAATATTCCCTCTTTTCCTGTTCTCCCTCACCTCTGGCCCCTTCCTTGTCATTCCATTGATGGTGGTAATTGTTGACCTTTACCTTGATTTGTGAGAGCATAGATGATGCACCTAACTTTGAAAACTTGCCCCTACGTTTGTTTGTTTGTTTTAAATCCAAAAGCCTGCCTGCCCTGCTGGGCTCTCCGATAGTAGCCATTTATGATATTATTTTTATAGCTCTGTAAGTGTACATGACACTTGACAGGCAAATAAGATGACAAGGGCACCACATTCAATTCTGGCATAAGTTGAGTGACTTCAGTTATCTAGGGACATGTTGGATTCGCCATCACTCAAAGTCTTTACAGCAAGACTGGATGCCCTTTTAAAAGCAATGCTCCAGCTCAAATAAAAGTTATGGGCTTGATGCAGGATTTGCTGTGTGAGGTTCTGTAGCCTCTGTGATGCAGGAAGCCAGACATGATGATCATAATAATCCCTTTGGCCTGAAAATCTATGAAAGTGGGACTTGAAAGTGACTTCAACAGACACTGCACCTGCTGGCACTGGAGCAGAATTTGGCTGAAGGACCCTGCCTGAAAGATATTTTTAAGCTGGTCTAGGCATAGGGAGCAGCATGGTCTGTTGTTTTTGATCTTCACCCCTAATGCCTAACTAAATGTGCTAGCATGACACGCCTGTCATTACACAACTCCCCCACTAATCTTCCCCTCGGCTCTGCAGTGGTACTTGGCCTAGCAGAGGGCAGCACTAAACCTGCAACATGGCGGCCTCAAAACAGGTTTTCAACCAGTGATCCGAGGAGGGGCTGTTCAGCTAGAAAGCCCCTTCCCCTTGCCACATTGCATGTACAAGATGGCAAATCTCAAGGTGCAGTTTAGGAAGAGTGAAGTCATTTAAACTAGCTGCTTGAAAGCATGGGATTTGAACACTCGTTCTACCAGGGTTGCCGCTCACACCTACAGCTACAACAGCCTTCAGAATAAGTCCATGATATCCATCAAACGTGGGTGGTAGGCAAAGCTTCCTCTTGGGGAGGCTAGCCCCCTGCCCACCTCTTCCAGCTGAGGACCCGCCTCCTCTGGCCGAAGCCCCGCCCCCACTCTCTGCTGTCAGCCAACCCCCATTGGCCCTGGCTGAAGCACCGAGCCTGGAGCCCCTCCCCTGTTCTGCCCCTTCCGCCCGTGACCCCGCCCATGGCTCCACCCTCTCCCACCGCCCCCCCCACTCCTCACCCATCCCTGAGACTGGAAAAGCTCTGTGCCCCCCGCCTCAGCTCCAGAGTCGCAGCGGGGAGCTCCTCCAGCCCTGGGGCCATGGTGGGAGGAGACTTTTTGGGGGGGGTCCCAAATCCACCACTGCCCCTCTCCCTTGGTGGCTGGAGGGTTGGGGGGAAGGCTCAGCCTCCATTATGCACCACCTACGCCAAAAAATCCAGTAAAAGCACAAGTAAAAGGAGCTGCCTCCACTGTGATTAGGCCAGGGCTGTCTGAGGGCAAGAGGGCAGTGGAAATTGTTACGGTTTGGGGAAAATCAGCTGCCACAGGACTTTTGAACTTCAGAAAAAGTTTAAGGGTTCATACACATACTGCGTAACTCAAGCCAGCTGTTTCAGCTCGGCGTGTTCAAAGTTGAGTGTATTACCCTGGGTAATGCTGAAATGTAGAAGAACTGGAAGGTTGAAGGGCTGAGCTGACTTTCTCTGACTGAAATTTGTATTTCCAGGGAGGCTACATATTTCAAACTTGCAAAATAATTGGCTATGTCCTTTAGAGAGTTTCCTGTAGCACACCGAGCAGTGCTGTTTTTTTAAAATCCTAGTATCTTCAGTTCAAGTCCCAAGCAAGGATATGTCCCTCTCATTCTAAATACAAGGTTGAAACATTAGTAGTAGGTGAATTTCTAAATCACCTGTCCCCATTATACCTGGGCATTCATAATGCAAAGCAAAAGGCCATATTATTAACACACTGTTAACTTTCCTTTGGCAGATATTTTTTCAAGTGCAATGCAAAAATTCCACTGAGGAACAAGAGGGGTGACTACAAAGTCTTTGAGTGTGTCAAGGTCATAGAAAGTTTTGCCAGCAAAGCCCGGAGCTTGGTGCCAGTCAAATATGAGGTCATTGTGGTTACAGGGTCTGAAAAAGGAGCTGGGACCGATGCCAATGTCTTTATCACCATCTTTGGAATAAATGGAGATTCGGGCAAGCGTGCTCTCAAGCAGAAGTTCCGGAACCTCTTTGAACGGGGCAAAACCAATAGGTTTTTCCTGGAAACCCTGGAGTTGGGGGAGTTGAAAAAAGTCCGGATTGAACATGACAACAGTGGCATAGCAACCAGCTGGTTAGTGGAGAGGGTGGAGATCACCAATTCAGCTACTGGAGTGACCACGATTTTCCCTTGTGGGAAGTGGCTGGACCGGAATAGAGGAGATGGTTTGACCTGGAGGGAATTATTTCCAAGATATTAACAGGGATTCATCTGCAGCCTTTAAAAAGAGCTGCAATGAAGATATTTATATTCACTGCAGAAGGGTTTTTTCTTACTGACTTCTTACACCGTTTTGTATCATGTTTTTCTTTTTAAAATATTGTATTTTATATTGAAACGATTTTAGTAGGAATATATACTCCCTGGATTAACATTTTATAAAAAGAATCATACTTTTTAAATGTGTATATAAAAATGTGAATGGCAAAATTTTTCTGGTCCACTGATTATCCATATCAAATCCGCTTCATTTACAGCTCAAAGGGTGTGGTTTTATGTGCCCAACTACCAAGGCTGGAAACGCCAACAGAGAACGGATGATCAGGCCGGCTCCTCTTTTAAACGACAAGAGGCTGCAATAACAATTAAGCTGACATAGTCAAGGGGGTTGGTTATAACAGTCCCAGTTTTGACCTACATCTAGTAAACGTCTCTATATTCGAGTGTGTATATTTGTTTTTGTGTACACGTGCAATGAAGAGTTGAAAGCAACAACCCAGATAAGATTTTCTGAACAAGAGTTTCAGCAAGAAAGTGAATCATCTAGGCCAGGTCTCTGCTGGTGTGAATTGGCCTAGCTCCTTTGATTTCAATGGACCGACCCCAGTTTACCGCGCCTGAGGATCGGCCCCAGTGCACAGGTGTTAAGCAGCTCCAAGATCATAGCTATGAACTGAACAACATAATGATTTTGTGCTATTCAGCTGAATACATTAACAAAACACTTACCAATAATCAATTCTGCTTTAGGGAAGCAGCAAAGAGCACATGTTCAAAGCTATCTCAGCATCGTTCTGCGCTGTGTGGCATGCATAGCAATCACTTGTAAAGGCAGCTGCCATTGATTTTATGGGGGTGTTTTAAGTATTGCAATTTCGACTTTTCAAAAAAGGATAGTTTCATGGGCAGAGTCAAAACTGAGACACCAGCACATGAGCTTCCCAATCCCTAATACCCTTTAATTCACCTATTTGGCTGGATTATATTAGATTTCCTAGCAAATACTTCTGTACTTAAAACAAAAAGAACATTTCTAAAAAAAATCTTTGGGACCCCATCGACCAACCTAGGAGAGTGCATACTATCGCCATTGAACTCCATGGCAAAACTCTCCTTGACGTCATTGAAGCCAGGATTCCACCCCCGGGTATGTCCTGGTCTCCTGGTTCTACCATTGTTTGGGGCAAGTGGGGGAAGAACAGTTTGCCCAGCTGAGGAAGGGGAGAATCAGACTCCAAAAACCTGCAGATCTTGAGCAGGTGCCATACAGTCTGCTCTGCTCCATACACTGCTTCCTGGCCACCCTCCGTCCCAATAGTTGTGTTCCCATAGGCATCTCTGCCAGCAGGTGCCTCTTCATTCCCCACTCAGGACAGGGGTTCCCAATCTGAGCAGGGGCTAACTGCACACATTAATCCTGATTTGGCCATCAGTGAGTTACACAAGCTGCCAACCCCTTGTGTAGTCAGAAACCTGCAGAGCACCAAAGTGGGGTTTTCAGTGGGGAAGGGGAGGGGATCTTACAGATGCAGCAATCCCTAGCATCCCAGCCAGGATCACAAGGGCTTCAGCACTTCCCCACCAATCTGCTAGCTAGGCAAAGCTACCCCTATGAAACATCTTCCTACCCTTTCCAGCCGAAGATTGGCTGTAGTCTCAGTTGTTTCTTTACCAAGGAGTCTGCTCTCAGATCCACCCTGCAGCCTTGTAGTCCCATACTCTGCTCTACCTACCTGCAGGGCCCTGGGGGTTTAAAGGGCGATTAGCTGTAAATACAGGGGTTAACGAGTGAATCTCATTTTGGGACAGGGAGCCATGTGGATTTGCATCGAATTGCTGATGACTGGTGCTGTTAATCACAGCCAGGGTCCAACAGCTCTTCAGATTCAATGAGCTAGGTCATTTTCCCAGCTCCCCCCACCCCCATTTCACTTTTGTTTACCACACCAGAGGCAGGATACATGATCCTGAGCAGCCTCATTACACGGCTTGTATCTCTGTAGATAGTTTAGGTACAATCTGAGAACCTCACAACAGCCCTGGGAGGTCTGGAAATACTGTTTCCCCATTTTACAAACGGGGAACTGAGGCACAGAGAAGCTAAGGCCCAGCTCCACAAATGTATTTAGGCTCTTAAGTGACTTTCCCAAACAGGGAATCCATGATCAAGCAGGGACCTGACACCATGTCTCCTACAGCCAAGGCCAGTCCCTTAAGCACTGGCCCATCCTTCCTCTCGTATGCAGTAGCTGTAGTAAAGTCGGTACCACATGGGCCAGCTTATCTGAGCCTACTAAATGGTATGTTTTGGTATCGGTGAGGCATTTTTCTTCTACTATTCGGGAATCCATGCTAAGGAGTGGCACCGTACCTTTGCAAGCTACTCTTCCCTGGGCAAATTTCACACTACAGGGGTCCTACATCATGATCTTCTTCTGTAGACGCCAGCCAATGTACCTCATAGAGCTTGTCTACACTACCGTGTGGGGTCGATGTAAGATACGCAACTTCAGCTATGTGATTAGCGTAGCTGAAGTTGACGTATTTAGATCTACTTACCACGGTGTCTTCACTGCGGTGAGTCGACAGCTGACAATCTCCTGTCGACTCTGCTTGTGCCCCTTGTTCTGGTGGAGTACCAGAATTGAGGAGAGCGTGCTCAGCGGGCGATCAATCGCGTCTAGTATAGACACGATAAATCGACACCCGCCCCGCTGGATCTATCGCTGCCCGCCGATCCAGCTGGTAGTGTGGACAAGCCCTTAGAGTGCATTCAGCCCTGTGTCGTCAGTTAACAGATAATCATAGAATCATAGACTTTACGATCAGAAGGGACCATTATGATCATCTAGTCTGACCTCCTACACAGCACAGGCCAAAGAATCTCACCCACCCATTCCTGTAACAAACCTCTAACCTATGTCTGAACTATTGAAGTCCTCAAATTGTGGTTTAAAGACTTTGAGGTGCAGAGAATCCTCCAGCAAGTGACCCCCATTCCCTATGCTGCAGAGGAAGAACCTCCCCCCGCCCCCCCAGGGCCTCTGCCAATCTGCCCTGGAGGAAAATTCCTTCCTGACCCCAAATATGGCAATCAGCTAAACCCTGAGCATGACTCACCAGCCAGACACCCAGGAAAGAATTCTCTGTAGTAACTCAGATCCCACCCCATTTAACATCCCATCACAGGCCATTGGGCATAGCTACTGCTAATAGTTGAAGATCAATTAATTGCCAAAATTAGGCTAGTCCCTCATATCAGCCCTTCTATAAGCTTAGTCTTGAAGCCAGCTATGTCTTTTGCCCCCACTGCGTCCCTTGAAGGCTTCCCTTCTCTTGGAAGGCTGTTCCAGAACTTCACTCCTCTGATGGTTAGGGTTAAATGGCTTAAATCAATTCATTTTCCAAACCTTTCTGGTAAATGGTGATTTTTGGAGAACAGTGAGTTACTGAAATCTACCTAATAATCAACTGCATACGTGATCAAGTACTCACTGATGTGAATAATAACAGTGACTGACTCTCAGACTCTGCCTATAACTGTCGTTATTCCCTCCAGCTACAGGCCTGAGGCTACAAAGTGCTGAGTTTTCAAATCGATGGGAGTTGAGAGCTCGCTGGAGGATCAGACCCTACAATGGAAATAGCTAGGGCCAGCATCTGTGCGAATGAACACCCTGCATGCTTCACTGGCACTGCTATGCCTAGTTAGGAGCCGAGCCTAGGGACCTCCTGATTTTATAATGCAAGCCACTGGTATCACAGCATGTTTAACCAAATCCGTACAGTAGATTATACTGTGAAACAATGGGCAGCGTTGAGGAAGTTTGTCCTGCTGCTGCCAGCTGTGTCGCAGCTCTCTGGGGAATCGGGCATCCGTCACCATGGGCAAGCTGTCGTTCTTGTAAAAGGTTTCATCCTAAGCATGCATTCAAAACTAGCCTGTAGTGGCTGGAGCCTCGGCATGTTCATTTGAAGGGCTTGACTGCCTGATCAGCTCCTCCAGGGGCTAAGGAGCGTGCTTTATTCCCCGCCCCGCCCCATAGTACCACTAGTATGTTATTTATAGATGCTCTGGACTACCAGAGCCCCGCCGCCCATGGAGTTATTATCCAAATTATGACGCATGGAATTCTGTGACAGCGGAAGTGCAGGTGGTCAGACTCGATGATCACTGTGGTCCCTTCTGACCTTAAAAAATCTATGAATTAAAATCTATGAGGTTAGCTTCAAGTGAGATCAGAGCTAGGCTATTGGGCTAGTCCCTGTACAAACACATTGTGAGAGATAATCTTTCCCCCCAAGAGTTTACAGTCTAAACATGCAGAGGTTGGGAGAAAAGAGGTGGTGTTATCCCCATTTTAAAAATGGAGAATTGAGGGCCAGAGAGATTTAAGTGACTTGCCTCAGGTCACCCCACAAATCTGTGGCAGAGTTCAATCTAACTCTCCTGAGTTCTACGTCAGCGCTTTAACTGCAGTAGGGGGGCGTATGAACTAGCAAATGAGATCTTCCATGAAGTTGCCTTGAGCTATTCTCTGAAGTAGAAGGTGGCTATTTTTCTACTATCTGCCTTTTAATTTTAAAAAGTTTCTTTCCCCCTTGAAGTAAACAACCACTGTGCATAACTTTTAAAAAAGCCACTTTGTGTTATAGCAGTACGAGTGATCCCATTGTGTTATAGCAGACGTGCCATGCTAAAACGCAGTTCTCGGGGGTTTTTATTTTAGCCCCAAGTTCCTTGGTGAAAGTGACACTTCGGGAATTTCAGTATTTTCGTTCACTCTACGCTTTTATTTTTGCGATAGAACATACATGATCATCTTCTTATGCTTCAGGTGGTAACCGACAAAAAACATTATTTATTTAAGTCTGATCAGTCCATAAGGTTGGTTTCTGGTGCTGAGTAAGTGACAAGCAGATTTGCTTTTTTAAATAAAGATCAGTTTTTAAAACATAAATCAAGCAACTTTCAGGCTAAGAAACATTTGATGTCTGTGCCACTGTTTTTAATTTGGCCCAGGCTGACAGTTGCTGCAAGTCATGGCAGGCAGACAGCCGTCTGAGGGCCTATGGCCAGTCAGTTGGTGGTTCCAGGCCAGTATTGAGTGATCAAGTAGCCATGTCACCAAAGGACACACACATGACAAGCCCGAACTGGCCTCCTCATAGAACAAAAGGAGGTCAAGTGGTTCAGGCACTAGACTAGGACTCAGAAAACCTGGGTCCATTCTCAGCGCCACCACAGATGGCCTGTGTTGACCTTGAGAAAGTCACTTAATTCCCAGATCCTCAGCTTCCCACCTGTAGCATGTTCCATATACTTCCCTCCCTCAAAGGGTGTTTTGTGAGGACAAGCTATACCTATCTGGGGGGAGCTCCCATGGTATAGGCATGTGGCAATATAGAAGTGCCTAGATGGCCTAAATGGGTGCCCATACTGTGAAAAGTATGACATTTTGTATGATGACCACATTGCTTCCAAAGATAAATATGGCCGTTGGTCTTTTAGCACAACTTTGCCATTGTTTTAATGAACACCAGAAATGATCCATACAGTCCAGTGGAGAGGGACCAGCAGCCTCTGCTTCAGAGGACGGTACAAAAAACCACAGTTCCCCCCCACCCCCCAAAAAAACCTCCATAATGGACAATAGTGGCCTAAGCCACCTATAACTGTGGCCATTAACCAAAATGGTGACATTTAGTCCTGGATCAAATTAGCCAATTCTCATGCTCTCCATTGTTACTTTGCAACAGATCTACTTATGCTGCAAGTGAAAGTGACTTTTGTTTTTTGCATCTTTACTGTAATGACTATAAACTCCAAGAGCAGAGGATGTGGCCTATACCCTCAGACACCAGAGTATGACCCAACCTCTAATTAATTAGGGGTAGAAAGATTATTTTTTATTTTTTAAATCAAGATCAGTTTTTAAAAACCTGGTGGGTGGTTTATCCCATAACTGCCACTGCAGGGTTTATGGCATCGTCTTTTAAAGAATCTACTACCGGCCACTCTCAGAGACTGGAGTCTAGTTGGATCCATGGAAATCCCAATGCATAAGAGTTGCTGGTTGGGAATGAGGTACATCAATCTATATAGGGAAATTGGCACATCACCCTTCCTTCCATCCCTCCCCCCCATTATGCTGGCTCTAGTCAATGCCATATTCCCCCTGCGCTTATACACACTCCAACTTCGGAAAGAAAAATGGCTTCTTAGTTCACTGAGCTCAATCACATCAGCTACATCAACAAGGCTTACGTTGCCAAGTTACTGCATAGTTCCAAAATGAGAGCCGCAATCCCTTACTGTTGACACAGAACACACCTGCTGCTGCGGACAGAAGTAATCACTTGCAGGTTTTTATCTATTCTAAAGGCAGTCTAATAGCTGCTGGAAACGCCAGGCAAAATTTTGCTAATAAGGAACCAATGGGGAGTATGTTAATACCAAGGGTCACTGATCTTGCTGTGACCATGGAGGATAATCTTGGAGGGGGGAGGAGGGAAAGCCTTAAAACTTACCCCTTGTTTTCTATAAAACTAAACACTATCCCATCTCAGGGGAGCTGTTCATTTGCTCCAACAGCTAATGCTATGAAAGTAACGAGGTTCAATGGAATTTTCCCAGTGTAGGGATTTGCATTATGTGGCTAAAATGAATACATTCTTCGCAACGCTGAGAACCTGTGGGAACAGATCCTCAGCTGGCCTAAATTGTCAAAGCGCCATTGACTTCAAAAGCGCTGGAACAATTTACACCAGCGGAGGATCTGCCTGCTGGGCCTGTAAATTGGTCAGCTGGGCAACTCCTCTTCACTGCTCTTTTGCCATTTTGCTTTCTAATGATTTGATCCTTAATGAGGGACGGGCGCATTTTATTGTATTTCTTTTTCTTGTTTGGACTCTGACACGTTGAAAATTGCAACCACCACTCTAAAGGCAGACAACAATGTGGCAAATGTTCCTGCATCGAGCTATATTTTGTAATGACAAGATTCTCCTATTCTTCTTCCTTGTCAGCCTGGTACTCAGTGCAACTAGTGAGCCTTTGGTGAAAGGTGCTGTTTGGTGAAAGGTGAGTTGCCAAACGTTCTGTGGACATGAAAAAGAAATTAGCCTGAAACCTGTTGTAACTGACAGGTTCATTACACTCCTTTGCAACTTAGTTTATCCGCTGTAATACTTAGACTAGGTGATCATAATTATCCTTTCTAGACTTAAAAACCTATGGAAGTGGGTGCAAAATGCCGCCCTTTTCATTTGGTAGCATTCATACCCATGCTGGATTGGCATAAGTGAAAAAAGAGGTGGACCAGCAGGTCCCTATCGTCCCAATAAAGGTGTCCATACAGGGCTCTTTAATCTGCAGGAAGATGTTAAAAAGACATAAAAGAACCAAATTCATTTTGATACCAACCCAAAAGGTTTGGCGGCTCAAAATTACAATGTAGGGGGGCCAGATACTATTCAGCATGAGTAAGTGTTACTCGACAAATAGGCCGTCGTGGAGGCTACTGGTGGAGTCAAGATGCTACTACAGGTGAATAAGGGTATTGGAATTTGGCCCTATCTGCACTAACCTAATGGGCAGAAGCATTTTTTCCCCCACACCACTTGCTTGTTACTATTTGCTGTCTCTGAGCAGCAGGATGTTATCAGCCCCACACCTAAAAGCAGCATCGATTATGTTTTGTTGCGGAGGTTTTAAAGATAAAATGACTGTGTTCTAAATTGAATTCTCCCAGTGCTATTACCCTTTCGAAGGACATCAGTAAGAGCTCCACAGAGCAACTGAGAAGTTGAGATCCGGTACCAGGAGACCATTTTGCCTTGGGCTTCATGTTGCTTGAAAATGATACCACACCCACTCTCTGTCTCTGTCTCAGAAATGCCAGCAAAAGAAAGTACATCCAGCTTCTTCTTATCAAAATGAGCTCAGAGTAATTATGAAGTCAATAAAGCTACTCTGCTTGAAACTGGTCACAGCTTTATAGTTGAGGTCACGCTCAGGTTTCCTTATAAGCCCTATATTTAGCCCTCAAAGAGCTTCCCTTTTTCAGCACTATGATTCCCTAATTTGGTGTAGATATGTACCTAAACCCATTTAGTAGTTAGGATTCATCAAGCCTTTATCCCTAGAATAAATATGAACATTGGATAATAAATTTTAATAGCTCCAGTCAGTAACTTTGTATTATTCTCTCCCCAGCAAAAATAAACAGATTAATAGGATGAATGCTATAAAATTTATCAGGTAAACTATGTCATAAACAAAAGGAGGACTTGTGGCACCTTAGAGACTAACCAATTTATTTGAGCATGAGCTTTGGTGAGCTACAGCTCACTTCATCGGATGCATACCGTGGAAACTGCAGCAGACTTTATATACGCACAGAGATCATGAAACAATACCTCCTCCCACCCCACTGTCCTGCTGGTAATAGCTTATCTAAAGTGATCATCAAGTTGGGCCATTTCCAGCACAAATCCAGGTTTTCAGGCGACACCATCACAGGGCCTAATAACATCAGCCACACTATCAGAGGCTCGTTCACCTGCACATCCACCAATGTGATATATGCCATCATGTGCCAGCAATGCCCCTCTGCCATGTACATTGGTCAAACTGGACAGTCTCTACGTAAAAGAATAAATGGACACAAATCAGATGTCAAGAATGATAACATTGATAAACCAGTCGGAGAACACTTCAATCTCTCTGGTCACGCAATCACAGACATGAAGGTCGCTATCTTAAAACAAAAAAACTTCAAATCCAGACTCCAGCGAGAAACTGCTGAATTGGAATTCATTTGCAAATTGGATACTATTAATTTAGGCTTAAATAGAGACTGGGAGTGGCTAAGTCATTATGCAAGGTAGCCTATTTCCCCTTGTTTTTTCCTACCCCCCCCCCCCCCGACGTTCTGGTTAAACTTGGATTTAAACTTGGAGAGTGGTCAGTTTGGATGAGCTATTGCCAGCAGGAGAGTGAGTTTGTGTGTGTGTGTGTGTGTCTCCCCGGGAAAAAAAAAGGGGGGTACCAGGAGACCATTTTGCCTTGGGCTTCATGTTGCTTGAAAATGATACCACACCCATTCTCTGTCTCTGTCTCAGAAATGCCAGGGTGAGAAAGCCTGGATTTGTGCTGGACATGGCCCACCTTGATTACCATGCACATTGTAGGGAGAGTGGTCACTTTGGATGAGCTATTACCAGCAGCATAGTGAGTTTGTGTGTGTGGTTTTTGGAGGGGGGTGAGAGAACCTGGATTTGTGCAGGAAATGGCCCACCTTGATTATCATGCACATTGTGAAGAGAGAAAAGGAGTACTTGTGGCACCTTAGAGACTAACCAATTTATTAGAGCATAAGCTTTCGTGAGCTACAGCTCACTTCATCAGATGCATATCGTGGAAACTGCAGCAGACTTTATATATACACAGAGAATATGAACCAATACCTCCTCCCACCCCACTGTCCTGCTGGTAATAGCTTATCTAAAGTGATCATCAGGTGGGCCATTTCCAGCACAAATCCAGGTTTTCTCACCCTCCACCCCCCCACACAAATTCACTCTCCTGCTGGTGATAGCCCATCCAAAGTGACAACTCTTTACACAATGTGCATGACAATCAAGTTGGGCTATTTCCTGCACAAATCCAGGTTTTCTCACATCCCCCCCACCCCCATACACACACAAACTCACTCTCCTGCTGGTAATAGCTCATCCAAACTGACAACTCTTCAAGTTAAAATCCAAGTTAAACCAGAACATCTGGGGGGGGGGGGAGGAAAAAACAAGAGGAAACAGGCTACCTTGCATAATGACTTAGCCACTCCAAGTCTCTATTTAAGCCTAAATTAATAGTATCCAATTTGCAAATGAATTCCAATTCAGCAGTTTCTCGCTGGAGTCTGGATTTGAAGTTTTTTTGTTTTAAGATAGCGACCTTCATGTCTGTGATTGCGTGACCAGAGAGATTGAAGTGTTCTCCGACTGGTTTATCAATGTTATAATTCTTGACATCTGATTTGTGTCCATTTATTCTTTTACGTAGAGACTGTCCAGTTTGACCAATGTACATGGCAGAGGGGCATTGCTGGCACATGATGGCATATATCACATTGGTGGATGTGCAGGTGAACGAGCCTCTGATAGTGTGGCTGATGTTATTAGGCCCTGTGATGGTGTCCCCTGAATAGATATGTGGGCACAATTGGCAACGGGCTTTGTTGCAAGGATAAGTTCCTGGGTTAGTGGTTCTGTTGTGTGGTATGTGGTTGTTGGTGAGTATTTGCTTCAGGTTGCGGGTGCCACAAGTACTCCTTTTCTTTTTGCGAATACAGACTAACACGGCTGTTACTCTGAAACCTGTCATTGTGAAGAGAGTTGTCACTTTGGATGGGCTATCACCAGCAGGAGAGTGAGTTTGTGTGTGGGGGGGTGGAGGGTGAGAAAACCTGGATTTGTGCTGGAAATGGCCCAACCTGATGATCACTTTAGATAAGCTATTACCAGCAGGACAGTGGGGTGGGAGGAGGTATGTTTCGTGATCTCTGTGTATGTAATGTCTATTGCAGTTTCCACAGTATGCATCCGATGAAGTGAGCTGTAGCTCACGAAAGCTCATGCTCAAATAAATTGGTTAGTCTCTAAGGTGCCACAAGTCCTCCTTTTCTTTTTAAGGTTGAATGTGTGTCCCCTTTGATTCTACAATGTATCAAGAAGTCCTGAAATCTTCTGGGGGGGGGAGGGGGGCAAGGAAGTTTTTTAAAAAAAAGCTTTTCTTCTGTCAGTTTTGGAAATAGCAGGAAAGTCTCATCTTCTCTGGCTCAGCTGGGGGACTCATGACAGTGATCTATGTGCAACATGCCTCTCTCAGCGCTTCATTACACAGATGAATCCCCTCTCGCCTTCCAGCCATTCATAGGCTCCTGCAGGCGACACAAAGCAGCCAAAAGCAGCAAAAGAAGGTACACACCTTACCGTGGTTTTGTTCTAGCTCACTCACGCCTAGGCCACCCGTGGGTGTTTTACTGGTATAACTGTGTGGGTTAGGGGAATGCTTTCTTCCAGTTACCGTTACAATCCCCAGTGTCAACCCAGTTACACTGGTATAAAGGCAGCTTGTACCAGTCTATTATTCTTCTCCCTGTACTGGAATAACTAGACAGGATAAAGCACCTAGACTGAGAGACAGACAGCCGCACTGGGAGGGTTATGCCACTTTAACTATACTGGTATAAGACAGGCCCGTCGGGCTGGAGCCAAAGCTGGCTGGCGTCAATGGACAGTCTCTCACTGACTTCAATGGTCTTTGGAGCAGGCACACAAAAAGCCCAGACAGGCCGGTGGGTTTTACAGCTGACCAGACTCTCCCTGCTCAGTTAAGAGTTCTTACAGCTCCTCGCTCTGGCGGTATCACTGACCCGATACTCAGCACACCTACGGTTCTATTTTTAGACAAATGGGAAGTAAAATTTTCTACTTACGGAAATTACTGTCTTGACAGATGGCGTTGGAAATGAGTCCACCTGGCGGGGCTGAGTCCCAGGGAAGTCATTGGGCCATAGAGCAGGCCTTTCCTCCACGCAACTGGTATTCCATGGGGGAGCAGTGGCAGCTCCCTGTTTATGGGGAGGCGGAGGGATAGTGGGTGCACTGGGGGAAGATTACAAGACTAGAGGGGAGGGAGGGAGCAGCTGGCTCCAGGCTGGGACTGAGGGTCCCAGCGGTTCCTACCTGGTCCTCCTGGGCCTGTTCCAGCCCCTCTGGGTCCCATTCCTGATCCCAGACTCCAGCCCTTCTCCATCCCGCTCTTGCCTCCAGCACCCTCCCACCCCAGCCATGTGCAACTTCCACGGTGGGAGTGCTAGCCCCCTGCAGCATGGGCAGGGACACTAGGCTTCCCTTGAACTATTCTATCAACATTTTCCCACTCTTACCTGAGAGCGTGATCTCTTTAGACAAAATGGTCCACCGGCCATGTCTACACAATCTCTGGCCTGTCTGCATCAACAAGGGCACTAACACGTGCTGGGGCCCCAGCCGTTTGTGGCTGAATTTTAATCCTCACACATTTTAGCCTCAGTTTTAAAATTTAATCAAAATTAAAATATTGCTACTAAGTTTGCCCAGGAACCTCTAGTCTCAGGACATACGAGGCAATTTTACAAAGGAGCACTTACTCCCATGAGTATTTTCCTTGACTCATGGGAGTAAAGGCGGCAAGATGGCACCCCAGCCATGTGATGAATGGCATAAGCCTAATATGTGGCGTGGGGGGAATAATTTGCCCCAATTTTAAGTTTAACACAGACTTTCAGATTACTAAACTGTAGATTTTATGTTGATAATTTTACAGTCTATAGGCCCAGACCCTCAAAGGTATTTAGGCACCTAATGCCTATTGAAATCAATAGGAGACCTAAATACCATTGAGGATTCTGGACCATAGTGTCTTCCATCCTAAAAGAGCTGAAAATGCTTTACAGACATCAACAGTTACGCAAAGCTGGGGTCCAAGTCAATGGGCTTTGGATCAGGTCCTGTATGCAGAGCTCACATCAGTGGAAATACATTAAGAGGGCCTGAAACATTATAGGAAAGGAAAGTAGAGATACAAAAGTAAAAGAAAGAAACCTACCAGAAATAAATAACTTCCACTTAGACCGGGAGGTGTAGTTAGCAATGCAATTCATTTTATTAGTTATAAATAAAGTACAAAAAATCCACCAAAAGTGAATCTAAGCATTTACACAATTTCTAATGTCTCTTCATTTCTTCAATGCACTATTGCTTTAATATTAATAATAAATATTTTGTCTAGCTTTCTTCTATAAAATAGTCTATGTAGCAAAATGTTGCACAGCACAACAGAACAGCAGTAGGATTACAAAAAAGGTGGAAAATCCTTTCACTTGCCCGTGCCATTAAAGGAGTTTTTATTTGTTTGTTTGTCCACGCATTGCTCTAGTTATCCCCATTACAGTCCGATGGTGCCCACGGGAAAAACAAAACCCGCTCCACATTATGGGTATGTGCACGTTAAAGAACAGTGTGAGATGGAGGTGGACATGTTTTAGTCACAGTGACAAAGCAAGCTAAGCAGCACCTTTAAGGGACGGGGAAAAAAAAGGCAATTAAGACTGTCGTGTTTTTTGGTCTCCCGTCCAAAATAAAATCACTTTGAAACAAATTATGGGAAAAACTGGCTCATGGCCAGGATAATTTCTCAATTATTTTCTCACTGATATTCTTATGCAGTTGAACTGCTAATCATTGACACGGCAGCTATGACTCAAGGTTAACATTTCACAGCAAGGGCTCCCACCCTCCTGAGCTGCCTATTTGCTGGTTATGGATCAAGCCCATTTAAAAGTGCCCCTCCTTGCCCTGCTGTGGCTGCTGAGCTATTCACTGGTCTTGCTGCTACTATGGTGCCCCCTACTGGAATATGCTCTGCACTGTCTGGAGAGTGGTACAGTTGTCCCTGCCTGTAACTTTCACCTGGAAAAGAAAGGGTGCAGGGGGCAGAAGAGGGGGGTATACTGTTTGAATTGACACCTCTGAATGGCAGACAGGCTTCGGATGAAGGTTTGTTTATTTGCAGTTTTATTCGTGGACCAGTATCTCAAGGGTGGAAACAATCACTTCTAGCAGAGCCCTCAGGGTTGTGATAGCTTGTGGTGATAGGTCTGTCACACAGTGTGTGCTGTCCCCATGCATTCAAAATACAAACGAGTTGTTTAGGATCAACAGTGGCTTGGGTTCATTAATCCCCTTTTTCTAACTTCAGTTAAGTTTTGGGGGTAAGGTGGGCTTTTATTTGGAAATGAACTGCCTGGTCTACACAAGTACCGTGCAGGATTTTAGGATTTAAAAAAAATTAAACTCAGCTGTCACACAGAAGAACAACCATTGTACAGAATTATCATCTTTACGTATATTATAGGTGACTTCTCTAATTCACAGGAAACCTACTTATATGTATGTGTGTCCCCTCCTTAGTAGAATGCTTATATGACAAATTTCAACCCAAGAGAATTTGCCTTGATTACACTGAGTTACTCCTAAGGAATAACGGTTTCAAATGGAACACTGCCAAACTGTTATTTCTCTAATGCAGCTAGCAAGTCTGACCAGATTATACAGTGGTTGTCATAAAAGAATCAACATTTGCCAGCAGCTACCATAGTTTTCCTTCTACATACACCAGGAGACATCTAGTGAAATGACTGGCAATTTTTTTTAAGTGGCTTCTACTATTCTCCACGTGAACCAATTATATCAGACATCTAGGGTCACATTTTCTAGAGAAAGGGATTTCCCTTCTATGCCTGAAAAAGCATTGTGAAGATGCCAGCTGAAATTACTGTGTCATATTAAGTTACAACTTTTTGATGGGGAGAGTAAAAAATGGAGGGTGGGGATTTCAATACTGATTTATTTTTAAATGATTAAACAAACAATTTCTAGGCATCTTCAATTCCAAGCCCTAGAGGCAATTTATAACTGTTTCTAACCAGTGGTGCTGCTGTCACTGAACCAGCTGAGACACTTGGAAAAGTCAGACAATAAAATTACAGCGGGGGTGGGGGGGAGTAGTCTCAGACCTAATTCTTTTGCTGGATTCATGAGTGTTCATTCTACACAGTGGGCCTGCCACACAGGAGAAGGGGCCACACAGGCCATTTTCTGTGGTGCCCCAGTCTATTCGGTCTGCACCTGCAACCACCTCTAGGGGGCTCCAAAGTAACAGCAATGTCCCTGAATTGGCTGGCAGCCACAGCAGAGCAATGGAGTGATCTTTCCAAAAAGTGCCCTTCGTTAATCAGCACTCAAATTCCACCTAACACTTGGTCACAGCTCCTCTATAATGGAAATGCTGAGAAGTCAGCCACTGCCACTGCGCAATCTAGGGCCCAGACGTGCTCTGCTCCCCATGATGAACTCCCTGTCTTCAAAGGGACTTCCACACTTGGGCTCAGCCACAAGGTCGGGCTCCACACTTAAAAATACAGTTTGATCATCTCAGAGGGCAGCCCCTGTCTTTTGCCTCATCCCTTTTGAAATGCTTAGCTGGCCAGACATGTAGCATGCTGAACAAACCACCACCTCACACACGCACAGGCACACCAGACAACAGATACAGCAGGAAGGAGAAAGCCCACAAAAGGTTAGTTTAAAGGGAACCATGCAAGGCCAGCCGGAGCTCTGCGACAGTGGTCACCAGGCAAAAAAATAGATCCATGTGCCTGTTTCCCCGCTCACCCATTTGTTGGTCTTGTCTATTTAGATTGTAAAAAATTTGGGCTAGGGTCTGTCATTCACTATGTATGTGTACAGTGCCTAGCACAATGAGGCCCCAGTTTCGAGGGGCAGGAGGGAGGAATCCAGGAAGTACTATAATACAAATAATAAAATAATATCCCCAACAGCCCCGGCACCGTGGCATCCGAGACATGGCAGTTACAGCTCAGCCCTGCTGCCTGTCTCCTGCAAGCAAGTTTCATTGACTTCAATAGGGCTATTTATGGGAATAAGAGCTGCAGAACTGTGGCCAGATTTCCTCTTCTAGGTACAGGAGGAAATTCTGATATTTCAGTCACTACTGTGCAGTTGTTATTGGCAATCACTGGCTTTTTAATAGTGACCACTGCATACTGAGGAGGAATATGGCCTATAGAGACTCTCTTTCTAAAGGGGATAACCAGCACTGACCTGATTTGCTTTCAAATCCTAGGTGTATATTATGTTACGATGGTCCAGATGCTGCCAGCCCTCTGAGCAAGAAACTCCCATTGAAGACACCCCCGGGGGCTTGCGGGAGCCACCCCGATTATTTGGCTCTGAGGAGTGTTATTTTCCTTCAGTGCATACGGGCATGAGTGAAAGGATCACCACAGTTTGATTATGAGTGCAAATAATATTTATATATATATGTGCTAAACACAGTCACTATATTGCAGTTTTCCACTATGTCACAGCATACAGAATCAAAGGTTTGCATGTTTATGGAATGTATCCAAGGTAACAGCACCACAGTAATACAGTTTGTAATCACACACCCTGATTGATTTTTTTTTTGACATGATAAGCTTTACCCACCCCCATGCCCCGTGTTTAACTTTGTTTAAGTACCGATGCATGCAAAGCATTCCATTCCCAGAAACGATGCAAAAATGAGGTAATAGGAGTAATAAAAAAAATTAGTATTAATTTCTAAATAAATAAATTATAATTAAAAATGCAAAAACAACTATAAAAATAATTAAATAAGAACCCACAATATCTACAAGTTAGTCATAAATTATGATTGTTAAATATAAGGCATTTAAACTCACAAAACCCTGTAAACTATGTTTTGTTTCTAGAGATTTGTTTTGTTTTGAAAAAAATCACTCTATTAGCTCATTCTACTCATACAAGCTATTTAAAGACAAGGGAGCCTGACACACCAAAATGCAAATTTCAGACGTTACAAGCTCTCGCGTGCCACTGTATCACTCACTCACACAGACCATGGAAGTTTGGTGCTTTCTTCACCGTTTTAAAAACTGTGCTTGTTCATTAGGCAAATAATAATACTTTCGCATAGACGTAAGAGACAGGGGTCGGAAGAGTTCACTTCCTCCCCACTGAATAGTTCATTCCAAGTCTTGAAAGGTTCTGAGCACCACCTGCAAGGTGATGAGCACCACCTGCAAGGTGCTGAGTAGCTGTAATTCCCATTCACTTCATTAGAGGACCCTCAGCCCCTCCTTGGACAAGCTCAGCACTGGCAGGACCAGGCTAGAATGCATGATGGATTACAGTGCATCGAAAGAGCAACATCTTGTTTGGCTTGTTCATATTATTTTGTAATGATGTATGAATCTGCTGCTGCTGGAGTGAGGCCTAGGCTATTTATTGCCCAAGGCCCTCAGCCCCTCTAATCTCAGGGCTCAGACTGCCATGTTCAACAAGATAAAGTAGAAATGACCACACGTGTTCCAATGTCATCTTGAGGCAAAATTTAACAGTGCTAGAATTTTTCAGAGCGGAGTTTTGCAAGAGCGGTTACCTGCCCCAGTTATCTCGCCCCCACCCCCGACACTGTTCTCATCACACACACACACACAGGACGAGAACAGTGGTTCCGAATAAACATTTATGGATTGCATCTTCTTCACCTGCCCTTGTAAGTTATTATCTTTCCCTCCTCCCCACGCCACTACCTGTGTCTAGCAAGACAGATCAGCTGAAGAGATGACGACCCTGGGCGAAATGACTGCAGTGAATTGAAGAGCCTTTCCTGTGCGAAAGCTGATGCAGTCGCTCGTCCCGGCCCTATCGTTAACTTTATTCTCCAGACTGGAAAAAATATATAACATGGGCGTCTGGGAGGTCAGCGTTTTCCAATTACAGCTCGCAGGAATTCTATGAGCTCTCCAAGGGTAATTTATGTTCGTCTCCACTTACAAAACATTACTTAGCTCCTATGAAACAGGCACTCGTGGGAATGAGAAATCATCCTCCATATAAGCATCCTAAATACATGTTTCTGATTAAAAATCCTCTAGTCACTTTTTTGCTCCCCTAGTACATGAAAAATGTATTAAAAGCCTGGAGAATCTGGGCTGTTGATTCCAATCCTCCAGAGAGCTGTCAGATAAAGAAGACTGAGTAAAGAGTCAACATGCACTTAATTCAATGTCTCTCATGGCAAATAATCTGAAATGTTTATTTCAAGGGAATGTGGCTCAGAAAGTGCCATTATTTTTGGCACTTCGTTGATTACTTTCTAATCTTTATTTTGTACATACTTATAACCGAGCCGGCCAAATTAGCATCCGTTTCATTTCAGAGCTCACACCTTACATATCTATTATATAGATGTGGTTTTGTGCTGTACATGCATACACATCTACAGTTTAAAATTCAGACCAAGTAGTCAATTATCCCATACATCTAAATTCCCGTCCTGTACTGAAATTTTCACATTGTCCGCAATTTCTTATGTACAATATAAGACTGAACTATCCTGTTATTCTCCCCCGCTTCTTGTCATCAGAACAACTCGCTGAGATTTTCCACAGCCAGGTATGAAGAAAAAAGTGGATTTTTAAAAAACCTGCAGAATTCCACCTGAGCTGTAAGCTCCTCTCTTATTCTTGCTTTCTAAGCAACGAGATGCTGCCATTTCGTGTAAATCGCAAAAGGAAAGAGCAGAAGAAAGAAATTTAGTGCAGGATGCAACCTGAATCAATCCCTTTTCTCCTTTGCCTCCAGGAGCCTGAAAAGGAGGTTAGATGGCAGCACAGCTCTGGAGAGTTTAATTAGATCACTTGAAATTTCTTAGTCCGCGAGCCAAAGAAGACCATGAGATTAGGAATTTAATTGTAAGAAGGGCATGTTGGTTGTGTTCAATTTTCCCCCTTCTGGATACCTGCCTTAGCAGAAAATATGGTTTGTGCTTTTGTTTTTGAGAGACGGAAGAATGCATTTCTCATCACATTGCAAGCATATTTCCAGGCCAATTAGTCCTCCAAAACACACTTGCAGGGTCTAACGACTATGACCAGCTTAATAGGTTCTCTTTCTCCAGCAGAGAGACAATGGATCTTTCACCACAGGTGGGGTGTCAGGTTAGCATCAGATACATCTTCTGCTGAGGAATTCTTGGCCTGGTCAGGAGAAATGTGGAACACCTGCAGCTCCCACTGACATCAACGGGCCATACAGATTGCAGGAGCCATTGCAATTGCACTGGAAGATGAGACAGTGGTAGGAAAAATTACAATGATAAAACACCAAGTGGCCCTCCTTGAATGCTGCACCCCAAAGTACATCGTTAAGCTATGGAAGCAGGAGAAGCAGAGTCAGTCACAGGATCCTGCCCTATAGAAAGTGTCCAGCACCAGCAGATAAGTAAGAACAAACCTTCTCTCTATCGTTTTGTTCACTTCAATCTGATTTTTTTTTAGGCTTCTCTAAATTAGCAACACACTGTAAACATAATCAAAGAAATAAACTCAGACGAGGCAAAGAGCACGATCCTTCTAACTGTAAACAGGAATTTGCTATTTCACCTCTTTCCCCCCCCCCCCCCAAAGGTGGGAAGATTTAACTTTTTTTTTCTTTTTTCCTCTGCACATTTCAGTCAGGCACCAAAATAAGGAATCTATGAAAAAAATATTTGGTGGAAATTAGGTTAAGAGCGACATGTCCACCACAAGATGACTAGGGCACCAAACACAACATTTCTTAAGCTAACATGCTCCAGTTGCTGTCCACAGAAATAGCTAAAGACCCCCTAACATGTGTCTACTTATTCAAGAGGTATATATACAATCCTTGTGAAATCCAGGATTGACAGGCCAGACTAACCACACACTAGTTCCTTCATGTTCGATACTAAATCTTCTGTAGCACAGGGCCTTCTAGCTCTGGGAATACCAGCTCCCATGCATTGGACCAATATGGCTGTTAGGATCCTCTCCTACCACTAGATATTGTACCACCAATTTCTCCTTTTCGCTAATGTGCTTGCAGACTTTTCCTCTAAATCAAATGGCTCAGAAGGCAAAATTTTGCTGCAAGGGCTTATGGCCAAATGACCTGGTAAGGAAAACGGTGCACCGCATTGGTTCTTTCAGCTGTCAGAGCCAAGTTGTGTTTCAATGTCCACTCTGCAGATCGGGCACTTCTTGCTGGTTGCTAGCCACTGATCCACGCACACTTGGTGAAACAGATGCATACAGGGTAAACGCCTGCAAAAGAGAATCACATGCCTGTTACAGTGGGTGAAGTGATGTGCATGAGGCAGGTGGAAAAGGGACAAACACAACCACGTATAGGATACAGAGAGGGAGAGAATCAAGCATTCTCCACTTAGTATGTTTATAGATTCATGGATTTCAAGACCCGGTGGGGCCGTTATTACTCTCTAGTCTGACCTCCTGCATAACACCCTAAGACAAAGAACCACACCCAGTAATTGCTGCATCAAGCCCACATCTTCTGTTTAAACTATGGCAACTCTTTTAGAAAGATATCCCGGCTTGATTTAAAGAGGGATGGGAAAACCTGCCACACCCCTAGGCAAGTTGTTCCAATGGTTAACAACCCTCACTGGTAACATTTCTGGCCTCTCTGTTTGTTGCAGTTCAGAATCGTTTAAGCTTGGCCATGCTGAGTGACCTGGATGGCACCTGTACACACAGCCCTTGCGAAAACATTCACCAGCTGCACCCAGCACCTTAATTCCAAGATTTTCAAAGTGTCCCACAAACACCCGTTTGTTTTATAGAAACGGAAATTGGAGTAAAAAAATGAAGGTCCAGTGCCTTTAACCCTTGTGCATATGCCCTGGTGTATGGAGGATGGCAGGAACTGCTCCCTGAAGGGACAACTGAATGCACAGTGCCCCAGAAGAAGTACGTGGTGGGCACAGGGAGAAGGTAGAGAGCCATATCTCTCCAGGCAGCCTGGACTGGGCTCATCTGCAGAAGCAGGCTACCCCTTTCTTGAGTCAAGCTACCTCATTATGGAGGAGTCACAATCCCTTCCTCCTGCATTCAGTGCAGCTCTGTCCCACCGCCCCCGCACAGGGCTGCGCCTACATGCTGCCTGTGATTGGACCAACGTTTCAGCAGAATAAATGGGCACAGCCCTTACTCAGCTGGTGCAAGCCAGGAGTAACTCTGCTGATGTTAGGGTTCCGCTACCATGTACGCAGCATTGTTGGGAGAATAGATGCCAGCCCTGAATCTTCAGTCTCGTCACTTTATGTGTGGTGTTGGCTCCTACCCCACTTAATTGCCGCAATAAAATTTTGCTAGGACAAAACTGATATGCACAGCCAGTAATCTTACTGCAGGTTGGTTACTTTAGGGTACAACGGAAGGTCGCAGCTATTCCATGCCATCTGCAACATTGTTGTGTTGCCATTCTCGCTCACGGCAGCAGGAACTTTATGCCAAGAAACCCAAAATTTCTTAAGTGGCCGTGACCTGGCTTCCAGTTTTGGGTGCTCATTTAAGGCTCCTAAAACTCTGGTTGCCGTCCCCCTCTAACCTCCCAAACACACATGCACTGAGCAGCTGGATTAAAGAGGAACCTGAAGCAAAACCCCAGATCCAAATGTCCCTGAGCTTGAAATCTAAGTCTTCGTATAGCTACTCCCGTCATAAGGGGTTGAGTCCAAACTCCAGATGCAAACACCCCAGAACTACAGAGCCTTGCATACAGATCGGAACTGTGTGACTTGCCACTGACTTAGCTATCTAACCTGGCTCCTGCTGTCACACAAATACTGATTGGCACTAAAACCTGCAGTGCTGTGGGCCTAAAAACACAGAGGCCCAGAAGTAGGTGACCAAAAGCAGAAGTCACTGTTGACAACTTTGCCTCAGTGCTGCAGCATAGCTCCCTTTAGCCACAATTTATAAAATGGACTTTGAGAGAATCCTAAAGACGTTTAGCTTCCTACAGACACCTGCACTCTGAGTATCAAAGGGAGCTCACCAGATGTGCAGTGATGTGCGTGAGGCAGAGCATTGACAGCCTGGGCTTAAAAACATACTCACACAGCGGTGAATGATTTCCAATAAAATAAAATCCAACCAAGCAGGAAATGAATGGAAGTAAGGTGGAGGCTGGGGGGGAATCTGAGAGCCAGAAAATCTCTGTGGGAAAGATCATACCTCACGTCTTCTCCATCTTCAAGCATAGACAGACAGATTGTGCATTTCTCATCGGTGTCCGACTCCTCCCCATCCCCCTTCTCAGCTTTGCCTTCCTGCGGTCTTCTCTGTGACAAGGTTAAAGACGTAATGTAATTACACAAGGAGAGATTATGACTCACTACTGTTCTCTACAGCTCTGCAGCTGGAGGATTCTGAACAGTAAGTGCTTCATTGTCAACTGAAAGGACCCACCAGGTTAGGGAAGCCTGCCCAGTCAAAAAGCCTGCCCAGTGGGATGCATGCCAGTTCCTCCTCATGCTCCAACTGTCAAATTGTACCAGGAGAGGAAAGGCAGACAGAATAATGTCAGGGTCGCAAAGGAGCCAGGCAGCCACTTCCTCACGACTTCCATGATTAAAGTCACAGTCATTAATGTCACAATTAATGTCATGATTTATTCTTAGGTACTGGAACCTCCACAGTCTCTTGGACATTTCCAGTGAAAAATAACAATCCCAGTTCAACCCTCAGCTATACCAACACAATTCCCACAGATGCTGTACCGGTACATCCCAGGAGATATCTGCACACCTATACCTGCCACAGCTACAGTTGTTTCCTGTAGACTTTAGAAGTGTGAGCCTTTCTACACAACTCAACATTCACTGCAGTAACTTCCATACCACTGAAAATACCCTGGTTGCTGGCCCACTGCCAGCAATTCCGGGCCCCAGGGCAGAGCAGTCAGTGGGCCCCCACGCGCGCGCAAGCCACGGACGCGGTCAGCCTGACATTTAGGCAATGCTGCGGCTGCGCAGGCTGGTGCCCGGCGAGCTGCCGGCTGCACTGCTGGCTGCGCTCTTCCGGCACAGCCAGGGCTTCCGCATGCCCGCCCGGTAGGGTTGCCAACTGTCTAATTTTGCAAACCCAAAGACGCTTGCCCCACCCCCTGCTCTGCCCCTTCCCTGAGGCTACGCCCCGTCGGGCACCTTCTTCAAGGCCCCGCCTCCTGTTCACTCCATCCCCCCTCCCACTGTTGCTCGCTCTCCCCCAGCCTCACTCACTTTCACCAGGGTGGAGCAGGGGGTTCTGGTGTGGGAGGGGGTGAGGGGTTGGGCTCTGAGAGGGAGTTTGGGTGCATGGTTTAGGCTGGGGCAGGGGGTTGGCATGCAGGAAGCGGTCGGGGGGTCGGCGCTTACCTTGGGCGGCTCCCGAAAGCAACCTGCACACAAATGCAAACCCTCTGGCAACAGCTCCTAGGCGGGGGGCCCAGGGGTCTACGCATGCCAGAGCCAATAGGCACTGCACCCCACAGCTCCCGTTGGCCACAGTTCCTGGCCAATGGGAGCTGCGGAGTCAGTGCTCGGGGTGGCGGTAGTATGCGGAGACACTCCCCGCTCCCCACGGGGGCCATAGGGCCATTCCGGCCGCTTCTGGGAGTGGCACGGTGCAAGGGCAGGCAAGAAGCCTGCCTTAGTTCTGCTGTGCTGCCAGCGGTGGCTGCCAGGGGCCCTTGAGCCCTTTTAAATTGCCCAGGCTGCTGGGCAATTGCCCCCTTTGCCCCCACCCACCCCCGTTGACAGGCTTGCTGGTGCCACAATCACTCTGGAGTGACAACTGTTACTTGTCTTGTGCTAATGTCAACAGGCCCCAACCCCATCGTGCTAGGTGCTGTACAGATAGAAACAGTGTCTTTAATGGAGCTCACTAAATGACAGCAGAATTCGGCCCATGAGCTTTTCCCATTGTTTTCCACAGTTTCCAGTTCCACTCACATCCCCTTTCCTGAGAGAGAATAATCTAAACCCAGCCCAGCAAGTAAAACAGAGTCAAAGTCTCAGGCCCCACTTTCGTTCCTCCTCCCTTGTAGATCTAAAATAAAGTGACCTCCTGGAGTTTTGATCACAAAATCTGGAGATATCACTTTTACTGAAGGGAGAGTGCAGATTCTCTCATCGCCGTGTGAGTCTTCCTCGTGTGGGACTTGGACTCAGAAGGGATATACATGTACACCCGCAGCTTTCTGGATCCTGGATTTCAAATTCCTCCCATCTGGATTTGAGGCTTTGGTTTGGGCCTCAATCTAACCTGAATTTGGTGCGCACACACACACCCACACACCCAAGTTTCTTCCCATTTCCTATCCCTGAGCAATCCTGGGACAAGAATGATTACGTGTTTCTTTACCAGCTACACTCATTCCCTTAGGAAGCGAAAGTCAGACCTGCTGGGAGAGTTACCTGTAGACTCAACCCTGGCAGCCTCCTCACCTTTTTGTACTTGTGTGGGAAAGTGAACCTCTCGATTGTGTTCTGCACAGCTCCCCGGTTCACGCTGCCTAATCTGTCTTCCAGCTGCAGCAGCTCCTTAAGCAGAAAATATCCACAAGGCATATGACAATCTCCCAAGACTATCCCTGCAGATTCATTCTGCTTTGTGATGAACATAGAATGTAAGGTTCTTTTCTTACCATTTATTCAGAGAAAGTATAATCTCATGTTAATAATACTATGTTTCACTTTCATGAAGTCTTTTATCATAAGAACATAAGAACGGCTGTCCTGAGTCAGACCAAAGGTCCATCTAGTCCAGTATCTTCTGACAGTGGCCAATGCCAGGTGCCCCAGAGGAAATGAACAGAACACGTAATCAACAAGTGATCCATCCCCTGTCACTCATTCCCAGCTTCTGGCAAAAAAAAAACTTGGGACAGCATCCCTGCCCATCCTGGCTAATAGCCATTGATGGATCTATCCTCCATGAATTTATCTAGTTCTTTTTTGAATCCTGTTATAGTCTTGGCCTTCACAACATCCGCTGGCAAGGAGTTCCACAGGTTGACTATGTTGTGTGAAGAAATACTACCTTTTGTTTGTTTTAAACCTGCTGCCTATTAATTTCATTTGGTGACCCCTAGTTTTTGTGTTATTAGAAGGAGTAAATAACACTTCCTTATTTACTTTCTCCACACCAGTCATGATTTTATAGACCTCTATCATATTCCCCCTTAGTCATCTCTTTTCCAAGATGAAAAGTCCCAATCTTATTAATCTGTCCTTATACAGAAGCTGTTCCATACCCCCAATCATTTTTGTTGCCCTTTTCTGAACCTTTTCCAATTCCAATATATCTTTTTGGAGATGGGGCGATCACATCTGCACAGAGTATTCAAGATGTGGGCGTACCACAGATTTAGATAGAGGTAATATGATATTTCTGTCTTATTAGCTATCCCTTTCCTAATGATTCCCAACATTCTGTTAGCTTTTTTTGACTGCTGCTGCACATTGAGTGGCTGTTTTCAGAGAACTATCCACAATGACTCCAAGATCTCTCTCTTGAGTGGTAACAGCTTATTTAGACCCCATCATTTTATATGTATAGTTGGGATGATGTTTTCCAATGTGCATTACTTTGCATTTATCAACATTGAAGTTAATCTGCCATTTTATTGCCCAGTCATCCAGTTTTGTGAGATCCCTTTGTAGCTCTTCACAATCTGCTTTGGATTTAACCATCTTGAGTAGTTTTGTATCATCTGCAAATTTTGCCACCTCACTGTTTACCCCTTTTTTCCAGATCATTTATGAATATGTTGAATAGGACTATCCCAGTACAGACCCCTGGGGGACACCACTATTTACCTCTCTCCATTCTGAAAACTGACCATTTTTCCTACTCTTTGTTTCCTATCTTGTAACCAGGTACCAATCCATGAGAGGACCTTCTCCCATGACAATTAACAGACATGGACTCAAGCCACAGAATCCACACCTGGGTTTCTGACACTTAGAAATCCAGGGTGTTTGAATCAACAGTTTTCTGCGAAGCCATTGTCTACAAATTAGTGATTTATAAAACATTAGTTAATTCTCAATTCACACCTGTGAAGTTGGTGGAGTCTTATCTCCAGACAGGAAAAATGAACCAGAGAAATTAAGTGACGTGTTTCTAGCCACCCATTGAGCCAGAGCCAAAAGGAGGACCCTGGAGTCCTGATACACAGGGCTTCTTACTGTAACTGTTAGACTTCATTGCCACCCAAATTGATATTAAAATTACATGTTTTAAAATAATCTGGACACAAATATTTTGCCAGATCAGTGCCACTGTTTCAATGTGCTAGTATGTTTCACAGAGAGGATACAAACTGGGACAAAGCTCCAAAACTGCCTGCCTGGATGCGCACCTGTAAAATCTGTGCTCCCACCTGTTCTGTGCACCACACCTGGATTTGTGTGTGAACCACTAAAAGCCTGATCAACAGCCCCCCCACCCACCCACCACCGAATGGGAATCTTTCCATTGACTTCAATGAGCTTTGACTCAGACCCTAACTATATCTATTTAGCATTCCTGGACCTAGCACATTTATTCCAGTTTGGAACAGCTGCTCTATAGTGAACCGGTATAAACATTTATGGCAGGACAGCTGCAGGTTCCAGGGGAAGGAAAAAGGGGTTAAACCATCATGTAAGCCAGAAGGTACCTACTTCATAACTTTCCCTTACGGCAGACGTGTGCCTGTTTGGATTTAGTCCCTGAAGAGCAAGTAACTGAAGCTGAGGATAAGGGTAGTTCCTGATTTCATGGACAACCTGTGGGGGAGGAGAAAGACAATCACCTGGGTTTAGCATGTAAAATCCTGACTTCAAATCAAATCTTTCTAAAGTGCAAAACTTCAGAGCAGACTGGCAACTAGTTTGAGGCTCAAAATGAAGATTTCTTTTAAAAACAAAGAAATCATAGAGTTTTTATTAATTAAATCTACTCTCAGTAAAAATACAGTTGTGAGAGGTTTTTTGTGTACAGTATGGCCAACCCTAGACATTCAAAAATCATGAGATCAGCTTAAAAATAATCAGCAATACATTTCGGGTTCTGTTTATTTTTCCTCTGATTTTTAGCCATTTAAATAGCATTTGAGTCACATTTTCAAGCTTCTCTTTGAAACCAGGAGAACTAGAAACTTAGTTTAACGAAAAAAATGAAAGCTTGGATTCTCATGGTCACATGATTCCAGGAGCCAGAGGCTTTAAGAAAAAAACCAGACAAACCCCCCACCAAATATCACAAGACACAATAAAATTGCTACGGTTGGCAACACTGTGGATCAACATCCAAAACGCAACATCCTGCTAGCAGGAGAGTATCACTAAGGTTATGTCTACACTATCACTTTTGTTGGTAAAACTTATCAGTCAGGGGGTATGAGAAACAGCAGGAATGATTCTCAGAGACTTAGAGACTTTAAGGTCATAAGGGACCATCATGACCGTCTAGTCTGACCTCCTAAAGTCCCTTTACACCACTCTGGCACTACAAAGGGATTAAATTAAATTTAAATCCACTTCAAGGCTGCTTTACATTGCCAGAATGGTGTAAACAGTGCTTAGTCTAAATGAGCATCAGGACCAATGACTCAAATTCTGCTCTCAGCTAAATCAGTATGAATCTGGAGTAACTCCACGTCAATGGAGTTAATCTAGATTTACAGTGGTTTACCTGGGAGTGGAATTTACCCTAATATCTACAGTGGTACAGTGTTCCATATCTTTTCCATTCTGTCTAGATGTTGTGGGCCAGCTAGTGTAAAATCAGTGTCGCTCCATTGACGGTAACAGAAGTAATCCTATTTACTTTTCCTGCCCAATGTGTACAATGACGCAACCTTATCCTCTCAGGCAGACTCCCTCCCACAGCCAGAGATAAGTGGGACTCTTAGAAGACAGGTGATGGAAAGATAACAGCCTTTATTTTGACTGCTTTCTGGCAGACAATGCATAAAACATTTCCCAGCAGAAGTGTTTCACTTACCATCTGCGCTGAGGATGTGTTTCTGGGGAAATGGTGCATTCTAGATGTAGCTAAATAATGTTGATAGTGCTGAGGAACTGGCCTGACCTGGAACTGGGCATGCGTCAGTCCAGCATCAACACTAAGATCCCTGTAAGAATGAGACCGAAAATACATATATACAGAAAACATAAATCCAATCTTCCTTTTAAAACCCTCGCTTTATTTCTGAGCCCATATACACTGCCCGTTATAATTCATAGCATGCTCTCACATACTATGCATGCAGTTCATTGGGTCCCATTCTCAGCTACAACGGTGCAAATCCAGAGTGATGCCACTGACATCAGTAGTTACTCCAGATTTACAGCACTACAGTAGAGCAGAACTAGGTCAGATTCTCCACTGTCTTGCTCTTTGTGCAAGTCACTTGCACCTTGTCAAGGCGAGTACAAAGTGGCGGTAAGAGTCCTGATTTTCATATGTGCAAGGCAGTAGAGAAATAGGCCCATTGGCTTCATGGTTGGATTAATAAAAATTTAGTGGCCTTATTGGTGCTCCAGGAGATGACGGGTAAGGCAATGTGAATCAACTGGTTCAGAACAGGCCAGATTTTGGTTTCGCTCACGCCAGTGTAAATCTGGAGTAATTCTACTGACTATAGAATCTGCCTGTTCCACTTAATTTTTTTATTAATACTAATCATACTTTGCTTATATACTTTACAAACATAGGAGATGCCTCACCTGCCACTAAAATGCAATCACTTCCAATGTGAAACAAAGCATCTGTTTCACACAGGACAGCAACAGTAGCACAGGGAGAGAAGAACTGAAACTACAAGGAGAATTTTAGGTAGGCAGAGTAATACCAATTACCCAAATTGGAATTAAGCCAGAACACAGCAAGGCTTTGGTCAAATATGAATTTGGGAGCTTTAACACCACTAAATAGTTTAAGAGCTGGAATTCACATAGTATTCAAAAGCTGGCCCAGCCCATAGAACAGAACCCCCTAACAGATCACAAGGGTAATGGTCCAATGCTGACTCAGAGCCCCACCTACAATACTTTCTGCAGCACTTGTGTCTTCATTGGAGATTTACCATCCCAGGGATGAGCTCATCTACAGTTGCATGGCTTAGGAGAGCACCGTGGTTCACAGCACAAAGTGAGATGGTACATACTTTACCCTAATCAGTCACCCCAAGCCTCTGAACTGCAAAATTATTATTAAAAGCAAACAAAGAGAAGGAAGCAATATATAGGCAGGGGAAAGGAATACATCTGAGGGGAACGGGGCAGAAAGTGGGCTGGAGTCATAAGGAAAGAAGTTCATCAATTTTTAAGCCAGAAAGGACCATTAGACCATCTAGTCTATTTACAGATTACATCATCATCATCATCTAGTCAGACCTCCTATGTGACACAGGCCAAAGAATTTAACCCAGCTACTCCTGTGTTGAGCCTAACCACTTGTGTTTGGCTAAAGCATCTCTTCCAGAAAGGCATCTAATCTTGATCTGGAGTCATCTAGAGATGGAGAATCTACTACTGTTGTAATCTCAGAAAAAAGATAGTTTGTCTCATTGCATTTCTCGTGCTTTCACCAGACATAAATTTATGATCTCCATAAGCCCTCCAGCAGGGACCCCCTCCTGTGCACACACATACAGACACAAACCTGTGAGCTAAAACTAGATTGACCAGATGTCCCGATTTTATAGGGACAGTCCCAATTTTGGGGTCTTCTTCTTATATAGGCTCCTATTACTCTCCACCCCCGTCTCGATTTTTCACATTTGCTGTCTGGTCACGCTAGCTAAAATGTGCTGGCAAACCCCACCCTCTTGATTCCTGGAGTCCAAGGGCAGAGAGCTAGTACGGTATCTCCATCAGCAATTCAATTAACAGATCCCTTGGCTCTCCAGCAAGAGAAATCTTGTAGCAAACAGCGCTTTGAATGTTGGTCACTTTATCAGAGTTACAAAAGTAGGCACTCTAATAACCATTGTATTAGCACTTCCAAAGCGAAGCTAATGAGAATGGAGGAATTGCCTTTTCATTCCATCCTCAAACTTCCTTTTCCTTAAACGGAGGAAGAGAGCAGCCGGCATTGAGGCTCGTTATGAGCTATCAAAACATTTCTTCAATGCACTGTGGAAGCTGCTTTCCCTCAGCAGCGGATGGCAGGCATGAAGACACAGTCACTGTAGAAGTCTTTGGCAGCACTGTTGCTTGAAACATCCTGAGGGTGAGGAGAGAACTCCAACGCCCACTCCTGCCATTTCGCTAGCCTATTCCTGCCCTTGCTTGGCTGTACCATGCCTCCTGTCACGCGAGATCTCAAATGGAGCAAGCCTCAGTCCAGGAGAAGGTCCACCGAAGGATGCAAGGTGTTGCAAGAGGGAGACTGCCATATGAGGAGAGATTTATAAGCTGACCCACTAATACTTAGTGTGCAAAAGATAAGATTAAGAATTCAAAGTGAGAGAGAGGAGAAGCAGTGTGGTCCAGTTGTCTATTCATGACTCTGCTGCTAGTTTTTATGATAGACATACATAATAGCGGCATAGGTATGCACGATGCTATACAGAGAGAGTAACGACTCTTTCTTTTTATTATTATAATCTAATTATAATAATATTATAATCTAAGGCCCCATTCTTAAAATGGCATCTGCCCCGGCAGACCCCTGCATCGATGCCTAGCTCTACTATAGCCATTGAAACTTCGGGTTGGTGCAGGAGGCTGTTTGCATGGATGTCTTTGCAGGATCAGGGCATAAAAAGACACCATTAAGCCTCTCCTGTCTGATTCTTGGGTTTTCCTACCTCCCTGTGGCTGTGGGCCCAACTGGCTAGGGCGTCTAGAAGTGTCAAGGAGAAAGTTTTTAAAGGTTTCAGTGGACAAAGATCAACATTTTCAAATGTGGATGGCCAAAGTTAGGCACCCAAATACAGACTTTGGCATCTACCTAAAAATGGTCAGATTTTCAAAGGTGCTGAGCACCCACAGCTCCATTTAGGGATGAGAGAAAGTCAGGGTATTTACACCTCTGCAAACCAAGTCACTATTATAAAGGTGTATAAATATGCATTTTAGGTGCCTACTATCAGCCACTGATTTCTAATTCTTTTCCTTGAATAGATAGCTTTGAAACGCACACCACTGTGAATTGATTACTAGTGCTGAGAGGGCCAAGCCGCTGGGCTCTGCTCCTGCAGCAAGAAGTTGAGAAAGTCAGCAGAGGCTCTGTCTACACTACGAGCTCAGGGTGAGATGTCCCTGTTCACGTATACGCATTTGCACTAGTGCTCATCAAGTGAGTGGTTTCAGAGTAACAGCCGTGTTAGTCTGTATTCGCAAAAAGAAAAGGAGTACTTGTGGCACCTTAGAGACTAACCAATTTATTTGAGCATAAGCTTTCATGAGCTACAGCTCACTTCATTGGATGCATACTGTGGAAACTGCAGAAGACATTATATACACAGAGACCATGAAACAATACCTCCTCCCACCCCACTCTCCTGCTGGTAATAGCTTATCTAAAGTGATCACTCTCCTTACAATGTGTATGATAATCAAGTTGGGCCATTTCCAGCACAAATCCAGGTTCTCTCACCCTCCGCCCCCCCCCCACACACACACACAGCAGGAGAGTGAGTTTGTGCTCATGCTCAAATAAATTGGTTAGTATCTAAGGTGCCACAAGTACTCCTTTTCTTTTTGTGAATAGAGACTAACACGGCTGTTACTTTGAAACCTGTGTATATAATGTCTTCTGCAGTTTCCACAGTATGCATCCGATGAAGCGAGCTGTAGCTCACGAAAGCTCATGCTCAAATAAATTGGTTAGTCTCTAAGGTGCCACGAGTCCTCCTTTTCTTTTCATCAAGTGAGTGTGAATATAAATAGGCAAGGTAGCCACGGCGGTAGCAGCAGCCTAGCAGAGGGGCCGCAGAGCTGAGCCAGGCAGAGTACATACCCACTGGTTTCAAGTAGGTTTGTACTCGGCACAGCTCAGACATGCCTCCGTTACCAGTGCTACCATGGCTACCCTGCTATTTATACTCGTGCTAACTCAGGCAGTGCTAATGCAAGTATTCATACATCAGCAGGGAAACCACACCCCTAGCTCCTAGCGCAGACGCAGCCTGAGTTCATCATGGCCAGACAGGGTGAAACAGCCTGCAGGATGAATGACTCAAGTTCAACCCTTAAAGACATATGGGGAGATACTGTTTGTGGTTTTTGTGTATTTACATATATATGAGTAGTGGTCAACAATGTAATCAACAGTCCCTGCCTATGCTGTATTCTGTTAATTCAGAGATCAAAAGAACATCCTAGCATTTAAATGAACTGTAAACACGGGATAGCTCTCTATTCATCTCTCTTTGAAGTGTATAGCAAATCACCTGTGAATGGTGGAAAAACAGGCAATTGCTTTATGAATAATTAACAACAATGCTTAGGAAATGAGGGCCTGTTGTTCCTCCAGGGACTCTAAATCTGTCAAAAAGAAAGAGGACTTGTGGCACCTTAGAGACTAACAAGTTTATTTGATCATAAGCTTTTGTGGGCTAAAACCCACGTCATCGGATACATGCAGTAGAAAATACAGTAGGAAGATATATACATACACAGAGAACATGAAAAAATGGGTGTTGCCGTGCCCACTATAATGAGAGTGATCAGTTAAGGTGAGCTATTATCAGCAGGAGAAAAAGAACCTTTTATAGTGATGAAGATGTTGTCAGCGGCACTGCTGTGAGTACCCGCATGGCCCCTCATTATGCCAACATTTTTATGGCTGATTTAGAACAACGCTTTTCCACTGCATGCATCCGATGACGTGGGTTTTAGCCCACGATGCTTGGGTCCCAATCTTTTTTATCTCTGATCTGCTTGATGCTTCAATGCAGGGGAAGCGTAAGCTACAAGATTGAGATCCCAATTGTCTAAGGTTATACGACATGCCAATGGAAAAGTCAGGTGGGGATCCTATTCATATGACAAGGCATCCTTCAGTGCACATCATGTATCTGCACAATTACACAATTTACATGTGCAACTGCAGCACTATAATTCAATCACCAAATTAACCACACAATTGTGCACCTAACTTTAAAAAAAAAAAATCACGCCCACTACATGATGTTGCTTCACAGGCAGGAGGATCCCAACTAACAGACCATATTGGATGTTTTCTGAGCATTTTGAAATGAATGACTATAACAAGCTAGCTGGGGAAAGCAAAAACAACCACCACCAACGATCTAGCCCAAGCCGACATTGGCACAGCTTTCTGATGCACAGACATCATAGATTCCCATCTTGTTGCAATGCCCATAGGACTCATCTCACTTGGAAATAATAATTTAAGGATTAAAGCCAGGATAACAGGTTAGATTGCACTCACTAAATGCATATTCAGAAGACAATTTGTGGGACCAAAGGGAGTGTTTTATGTTTTAATAAAGGTATGGCTGTTGGAAATATCTGATCACTTTCAGCAATTCCACCCATCTCCTTTTCATGTAAAAATACACTCCCTTACCTTCAAGTGAATGCAGTCTCCACTGATGTATTAATACATTACAAGAATGTTTTTACATCTATCACTGAATAGACTAGTACAGGCACCCTGAGGGGAGATGAGTCACCTAAAAGTATATATACATATATACTATATGATTTCCTGACAGCCACTCCTTCGGTTTTGTAAGATTATTGAACAACCAAGGCAAAAATAGGATGTTAAGTGGTGCTTTATAATGAGCATAATTAACACCACACACACACACACACACACACACACACACACACACAGAGCACTATTCCATCTAGAGAGAACCTAAAGCACTTGTCAGCACATAGAAACTGGGCCAAATTCTGCTCTCGTTGGTGTCAATAATGGGAATGCTTGAGAAAAAGAGACAGAAGAATCAGGCCATATTGATACTGAACTTCAAAGGTTACAAAGTCACAAATTAGGAAATGCCAGAATTCAGGTTGTCTGTGCAACCTTAATTCGTCCCCCTTGTGCATATGGATTATGATCCAGGCTTTAATTACATGATCATATGCTATTTTTTCCACAGCAGCCCCACCACATTCAGGGCGCAGAATGGACTGTGCTCACTTATTGAGCAGCTATTCAATAATTTGTTTTTCCCTCGTTGGTCAATGTGGACTTGTGCCGTTTTCACTGCACACTATTCAAACCATGTCCTGACCACTGTTCCCTCTAAGCTGTGTGCGTGTGCACGCAGATCCTAAACCCCGCGTACACGGTGAAACACCATGAGCACAAAAATTCGCACCGAAGCACAACAATTTGCACTGAAGAAACTTTTTGCACACACAGCCTGTCAAAAATTTGCACAGAAGAAATTTTTTGAGCACATGGCCTGTCAAAAATTAGAGGGAACACTGGTCCTGACAACAGAATGATTAATTTCCTGGTGGGCTTTTCTGTCGTTCTCATCACTTTAGTAGCCAAGCACTTCACAAGTATTTATTTAATTATTTATTTTCAGAACACCCCTGGGAGATGAGGGGTGCTATTATCCCCATTTTACAGATGGGGAACTGAAGTACAGCGAGATTAAAGTCAAAAGTATCCACTAGTTTTGGGTGCCCAATTTGACACATCTAGAACCTGATGTTTCAGAGTACTTAGCATTACACAGCTCTGTATATGTTCCAAGCACTGCTCCCCTTGACTTCAGTTTCAGCTATGAATATTAGCACTTCCACAAATCAAACCCCAGACTCTCAAATCAGGAACCCATAAAATGAGGAACACGCAATTCCTGTGAAAAGTTTGGTTTTAATGAATTGCCTCCCACTGCACAATAACACGGTGACAGAGGCAAGGATAGAATCCAGCTCTCCTGGGCAGCATTCAACTGCCTTAACCAAGAGATCCTCCTTTCTCTTCCTGCAATCCCTGCCTCATCCACTACATACATTCCAAGACCATAATAGACTGAATGCACCTAATCTTGTCTGATCTCGGAAGCTAAATTAACCTTGGGTCTGGCTAGTACTTGGATGAGAGACCACCTGGCAGGTGATATAGGCAGCTTTTCTACACACCTTCCAACTGCTGTAACCAAAGTAAAAGGGGTTCTACAGACAACAGCTTCCTTCCCTACACAGCCCTGATTCATCCCCAGAACATCTCCCTCCTGTGCACTGAATGAGGCAGGAGCCCTGCTGAATAAATAGTATGTGATCATGTAACTAATGACGGTCTCGTAATGCCTATGCACAAGGGGATCAAATTAAGACATGCAACCTTAATTCTGGCATTTCCCAAATTTTGGGTGCCTGACTTTGCAACTTTCATAATGTGCCGCCGACATAGTTTTGTGTGTAATTTCCTTGGTTCTTAAAAAAAGGAAACTGAAACAAAAACAACAGAAATTCCATTATGTGCTATCATATTGACACCCACACTCATTGAATTGCAGCCACTTCTGCAATGGAACGTGGCAGCTGTTTAACAGCACATGGCAATTTTAAACCACCATTCAGGAGCAGAAGTGAAGAATTTCTGGGCTAGACTCTCTAGCTCAATGTGCCTTAGCTCTGCTGGCCTCTATCCCTCCCTCTCCACAGGTCCTGCAGCGCAGACCACGAAGAGAGGAATCCCATTGGCCAGAACACAATGCAGCAGGGAACTAGAGACAGCTAGGACTGTCGAGAGCAGCCTCCAGTCTGCTCTAGTTTGACTAAAGGCTAAGGCAGAGAATCAGAGTGCTGTAATTGACTTCAAAACAGTCTGCTGCACCCACAACATATGCTGTATGCAGCAGAAAATCTGACCCACTAGTTGTAAGTAAAATTGCAGCACGAATATAGATAAGGAAATGTAATTGCCCAAGCTGGGATCTGGTTGGGCCTCAGGGGTTAATGCCCCTACTTGCTATACAAGTGCAAAGTTTTATCATATTGTAAAAAGTGCCATGGGAACATTATCATTAATTTATTATAGCAAGTCAAAGTATAAACATTTTCCCATAGGACCCAGGGGCCATAATCTTTAATGACCACAGTTGCTTATGGCTTTGGTTTTATGCCTCATCCAAAATACCAGGGGAAATGAAAGACTTACCAGTCTGTGCCTTCAGCTAAATACCTGGGCTGGGGCCCCATGGGTTGAGGAGTTTGCAGTTGGTGGCTGAAGTCAAAGCCTGGGTGTAACCGATGAGGTTGAACAGACATGCGCTCCTGAGTCCGCCTGCAGGGGTGAAGAGAAGGGCAAGTGTTTTTAGAGGTAAGAAGGCCATGGCTGAATGATGTCAGGGGGTAAGAGATGGGCAGATTGCTAGGTAGAACATTGTGCACCTAGAGCTCCCTCACCAAACATACCTTCCTTCCTTTCTTTAAAATACAGGGAGGAAAAGATATTGCTCTTCTGTGGAACTTTATTTTTTTATCGCACCCTAAGCACATAATCGCAAATAAGGCAAGAAAACAGCAGCAATAGAAATGGTCACACTTTTAAGGGGTTACAGACTAGACAGACAAGACACACAAGGGATGAGAGGGAGGGGCAGCAGAGGGAGAGAGGTGATGGGACTTGCCCAAAATCACATGGAAGGTCAGTGGCAGAGCCAGGAGTAGGATCCAGGTCACCTCAGTCCCTTTCCAGCACTTTATCCAAACTTACTCCGTTTACAAGCAAAAACAAAAGTACGTTAATTTTGAGCATCAGCACCACAAACAGCCTCAAATCTGTAAATCAAAAAATATACTTAGTGGCTCAGGGATAGTCAATCTGCTATCCTAATTTGGCACTCAGTTATCTCTGTATCTCTACTCTCTGTATCCATCCTTGTCTCCACATTCATAGAATATCAGGGTTGGAAGGGACCTCAGGAGATCATCTAGTCCAATGCCCTGCTCAAAACAGGACCAATCCCCAACTAAATCATCCCAGCCAGGGCTTTGTCAAGCCTGACCTTAAAAACCTCAAAGAAAGGAGATTCTGCCACCTCCCTAGGTAACCCATTCCAGTGCTTCACCACTCTCCTAGTAAAAAAGATTTTCCTAATATCCAACCTAAACCTCCCCCACTGAAAATTGAGATCATTACTCCTTGTTCTGTCATCTGCTACCACTGAGAACAGAGTATATCAGGGGTCTCAAACTCAAATGACCACGAGAGCCACATGAGGACTAGTACTTTGGCCTGAGGGCCACACCACTGACCCAGCTCCCACTGCCCTGGGCCTGCCCCCACTCCACCCCTTCCATGAGGCCCCACCCCTGCCCCACCTCTTCCCAGCCCCCATTCCAACCCCTTCCCCGACGCTTTCTAATTTTTTCACATCCTTCTTGTAGTGTGGGGTCCAAAACTGGACACAGTACTCCAGATGAGGCCTCACTAATGTCGAATAGAGGGGAACGATCACGTCCCTCGATCTGCTGGCAATGCCCCTACTTATACAGCCCAAAATGCCATTGGCCTTCTTGGCAACAAAGGCACACTGCTGACTCATATCCAGCTTCTCGTCCAACTTACTAACTTATTCAACATATTAACCTGTTTTTATGAATGGCGTTCCACAGACTCCACAGCTGGTAACTAGGAGAAAAATTTGGCCCTGCCCCTGGAATTTAGTCAACAGGTAGCAGCTCAGACCCAGGCTTGCACATGGGTGTGGCAGTTGGGCCAAGCAATCCACCATCCACCAGCAGTCTCCCTCGTACAGCCAATGAAATTGTGGCATGCAAATTAGCTGTAAACAGGGTTGCCAACTTTGGTTGGACGTATTCCTGGAGGTTTCATAAAGGTTAGTTTAAATTCCTGGCGACTCCAGGAAAATCCTGGAGGGTTGGCAACCCTAAGTAAAGGTGGCAGTGATTGGTTGAGTTATTTCTGATATCACAGTGGTCTAGGACTCCAGGCAATGCACATAGATACATGCCTTACTGTAGCTGTACATCCCAGGGGTGGAGTTTGGAAAGTCAAAATGGCTGAACACTTAAAAACTGGTTGGTAACAGACTGTGAATTCCAGTGACAATTCAACCTGGTGACAATCTAAACAAAAAAGAGCTCTCAGCCATGCTTGTAGTTGTATCCATCACTTCACACTGACTCTGACGTTCTAGCCTTCAAAATAACAATCCTGGAATTTTATTATATTGTTTTTTCTCTTGATGATATGCAGGTCAGAATAGACCCCCTGCTTGCTCTCCTTTAGTCGTTTTGTCTTTGCAGGGCTAAGAGAAGAAGGAGGTAGTACAAGCTGTGTGTCTAAGGGCTGGTCTACTCACAGCTCTTGACTACTTGAACTGCATCCACACTGTGGGATTGCTTGGCTTTAACAATATCAGTTTCTAAATTGATATAGTTAGAGAGAGACAAAAACTATATGTAAACAAGACCTGAAGTAAACAGATGAGGCTCTGAACATACAAAGGGTGAAACCTATGTGCTCAGTCTTTATGTAGTCAAACTCCTATTGACGCTGATAAGGTGAGTGAGGTACAACTACACGGCATACATTGATACTGATAGTTTGCCTGAGCAAAGACTGAGTAAATCTAAGTAAAGAACTCTGGATATAGCCCAAATGGAGTTAAATCTGCTGAGTAAACAGGTTTCATTTTTCAGAGTCACAATAGAACCCGCACGCTACAAGACATAAACCAGATTCTCCCTATTAAGGGTTTGAAAGAAACCTTTCCTGTAGACAGGCTATTCCACAGCTGCCAGCAACAGAGATTCTTGCAGATTCCTCTGGTACTAGCTGTTTCCCTGAACAAGATATGCTGGACTACATGAGCATTTCTTGATCTTTTCCATACTGGGACCCCCTGAGAACTCCCTCCCATATAGTTAGCATCACCCATGTAACCTTGTGAGAAAGCCATAAGGGTTGTGTCCCCATTACCTGATTTGTGAATCCCCCAGGGGCCCATGACCACAAAGTCAACAACCCATTGATGTACCACTGATCTGATTGTCTGAGGACATTTTTATGTAGAACTGCACTGTATGGTTTCAGAAGAGTGCAGTGTACAACCAAGTAATAAACATATCATCATTACCCTAGCCACAAATATATTTGCTACTAATCATTAAATCCACTTAAAGAACTAACCCATGCAAAACAAAACAAGCACAAGAAGAGTATAAGAAAACACCTTTAACAAGGAAAACACATGGAAAGGAGGAACCTTCACTTTGCAGCAATCCTTCCAAACACAGCATTATTGCAAAGCTTCATGCTTTAATTCTTGATCCATTAGTATAACCCACAAATGGTTTCCATATGTTTTCAAATAGGTCTCCCCATCCTATATTTTATATAAACCACTCTCTCAAGAAATGCAGTCTGAGTAAGGCTAGACATCAGTTTCCATCTCTGTTGAGTTAAAATTATTCTCTTTGCAGTCATCAGTCTAGTCTGCAGCCAAGTTGCCTTCCTTGACAAAATGTTCTTCAAATCAGATGCGTCATTTACTCTGTATGCAGCTGGATTATAGCCATCAAACCTACATCCAGAAGGATGATCCTCTGTCTTTCCACAATATGTACATATAAGCGAACAGACCCAGAATATGGGATCAAGTCTCCTATATGGTTGTGAAACCTGCAGCAAACATTTATAGATCTCATACAAACTACCCATTTTCTCTCTTGCCCAGTATAGATTATGTACAGTTTTAAAACTGTCATCCTGATTCTCCTGTCATTTACACTATTACCTTCAATGACTTCAGGTGAGTTACCCTAGTGTGAGAGAAGACTCTGTCTTAGTACTTTTAAATTCAGTTCCCCAACTAGTCTTATAATTAAGAAGCTAAATGTTTTCCCCATTACCTTTGTGTAACTTTCACCTATTCTGATCTCCCATGTGCTTTTAGGCCCCACCACTAAATGTACATATCTATGTATATATTTTATATGCTTAATGAGTTTCCTTCATGCATCTAAGTTTTCAGAGCATGGTGGGCACATCAGTCAGGTGTTTTCTGTAAGGAATCACTCAATGATTTTTCATACATAGTCACAACTGTGAATGTCACTCGTACTGGAACTTTTTTTAACTTGGAAAACAAACAAACAAACAAAAAAAACCCTAGTGGCCGGTTTTCAGAAGAGCTGAGCAGCTACATATCCCATTCTATCTAGGGGCTTGTACTGTGGATCCCCATACGATTGCATAGGTGCAACAGAAGTTGAAAATCTGCTCTGCAGACTCTCTCTTCCTCTTGATGATACCTGACCCTGAAAGACCACAGTTTTGGTGCCGGCTGAATCTGTGGCACAGTCAGGTAGAAACCAAATGTCATAGGAAGTGAGTGAAAGATGGGGCCCCAGGACATCATTGTTAGGATAAAGATATTCAGGCCTGTCTGCAAAGGCCTGTACTTTAAGAATTTAGGTGTATTCTTATCACTTGGCTAGTTCTAGAGGTATAAAAGAAAGAATCAAAATCACTGTCTGCTGGTGTAAGGGCCTTCTCTTACTGTGACAGTCTGAGGCCCTGTTCTTAGGCTAAGGCCTTTGGCTAAGCAGCAGAGGCAGCCATAAGCTGGGAAGCGAACAGTCACATCCTCACATTCCAAACTAGTCACATTGAAAGAAGGTGCTATTGGGCTATCACCTCCAGAGAAATGGAAGTGCCTAGAAAATGTAAAAGGAAACTTAGTTTGATAGCATCCTGTCTGGCAAGAACTAGCTTATCAATAGCTGGGATGTGAAATCCTCACTTCTGTATTGTCTTGTCATTATAGTTCCCACTTTGCTATTGTTTGTCTGTATAATCTCTGTCTGGTTCCGTGATTGTTCCTGTCTGCTGTATAATTAATTTTGCTGGGTGTAAACTAATTAAGGTGGTGGGATATAATTGGTTACATAATCATGTTACAATATGTTAGGATTGGTTAGTTAAATTTCAGGAAAATGATTGGTTAAGGTATAGCTAAACAGAACTCAAGTTTTACTATATAATCTCAGGTTTCAGAGTAACAGCCGTGTTAGTCTGTATTCGCAAAAAGAAAAGGAGTACTTGTGGCACCTTAGAGACTAACCAATTTATTTGAGCATGAGCTTTCGTGAGCTACAGCTCACTTCATCGGATGCATGCCGTGGAAACTGCAGCAGACTTTATTTATACACAGATAATATGAAAAAATACCACCTCCCACCCCACTGTCCTGCTGGTAATAGCTTATCTAAAGTGATCATCAGGTTGGGCCATTTCAAGCACAAATCCAGGTTTTCTCACCCTCCACCCCCCCACACAAATTCACTCTCCTGCTGGTGATAGCCCATCCAAAGTGACAACTCTTTACACAATGTGCATGATAATAAAGTTGGGCCATTTCCTGCACAAATCCAGGTTCTCTCACCCCCTCACCCCCCTCCCAAAAACCACACACACAAACTCACTATCCTGCTGGTAATAGCTCATCCAAAGTGACCATTCTCCCTACAATGTGCATAATTAAGGTGGGCCATTTCTGTAATAATAATCTGTAGTCAATGAGGAAGTGGGTGGGCGTGGGCATGTGGGTGAGGGAGATGGGAAAAGGGAATGGGGGTAAGAAAATTGGAATCATGTTTTGCTAAAGGGGGAAATGGGAACAGGGAATGGGAGTAAGGAAGTTGGAATCATGTTTGGCTAAGGGTAGGAATGGGAACAGGGACACGGGTGTAAGGCTCTGTGGTGTCAGAGCTGGGAAGGAGGATACTAAGGAAGGAAACTGGAATCATGCTTGCTGGAAGTTCACCCCAATAAACATCGAATTGTTTGCACCTTTGGACTTCAGGTATTGTTGCTCTCTGTTCATGCAAGAAGGACCAGGGAAGTAAGTGGATGAAGGAATAAGCCCCCTAACAATCATTTGTTCAGAACCACTTTTCAGATCCTACAATGGAGGGATGCCCACAGGGGCATCCCTCCATTCTAACCTCAGAAGGTCTCATGAACTTCTGCATTTGAAAAATCAGGCCAGGGGTATTTATCCCCTCCAGCAGGTCGGACATGTGTAGAATGTTCTTTGACATCCAGCAAGTCAAGTCTGACATCAACTTTGTTTTACTGCGCTCCTGGAACAGGACATGGAGCCAAACTCAGCCCTGATTGAAATGTGTGTGAGACCCATTGATGACACTGGGTGTCAGCCCCAGGTACCTGAGGGCTGAGCTTGTATTGTTATGTCACATATGTAAGAAGAAACATCACCCTCGAGAGCCATGGGCTGGCTGGGGTGGGTTAGTTCATGGCCTGTAGCTGGCTGCCCTATTTCTTGGTGGAAAGGTCACTCACCTGGGATGAGGCATGACCCTGCGGTGCTGGGCCTCGAGGAGCTGCTGCTGGAGGAGGTATTGCTGGTGTAGCGCCTGAGGTAGGAAGGAGGGTCCTGTCACATCCTGGAACGGCAGGGCTGGCAGAGGTGGTAGGGGCTGGTGTAGTGGGCCGTTATGCTGGTGAGCTGTCGCCATGTGAGGGTTCAGCCCTGGCTGTGGCTGGACAGGGTGAGGGAGAGGGAAGTCAGCTGAGATCTGAGGTTGGGGGCCCAGATGGAAGTGCCGGCAGGAGGTAGCATGGGGGTGCTGAGACCTTTGAAAAGGAGCACCTGCAAAAGAAAAGCAAGTCTATCACAGAGGTATGCAAATACCGCCACAAAGGCTCTGCAACAGGACTTCCTCTAGAATACCCCATCAGGAACAATGCCTGGAGGGAAATAGATTACACAGCCTCATAAATGTCTTCCATCTCTTCAAATTAATGATCAAAGCCATCTGTATGCCTCTGACCACATTTCCAAACATACCTCCACAAAAGCCAGCAGTTGCATTATGTGTGCACAAGCTGGATAGCTGCATTAAACCAAACATGAAATCTTTAAAGCATATAAACCTTCCTGCTTTCGCACACAAGACAGCCACAAACTCCCAGGATAGAGGAAGAAATGTTACATGTACCCCAGTGCCATCATTGTCCAGGGTGGAAGCTTTATACTTTTTTTCTGAAGCCTCTTGCATTGGCTGCTATCTGAGACAAGATCCTGGACTACATGGGCCAGTGGGCTGATTCACCACATAAATACCTATTTCCTTAGAACTTTTGCATTCATAACAGCTGCCATCTTGGCTGGCATACTAGGGATTGAACATGCATGCTGCACACCCACTGAAAAAACATCCTCATGTAGGAAATTAAAGACAGCAATATCATCATACAAACTACTTATTTTTAGTGTGTCTCATACTATAAGATGAGTGTTTGTAATAAACCTCAGAGGTTTATTAGAATAAGTCTTCCGGTACAGATGAAAGCCGAAAATGTAGACTCTCTTATCCTCTAAGCCTAAGGCCATCTCTTTTATTCAGCGCAAGTGAAACCTTATACCAAAGACATCCAGCTTGTTTGTTTCATCTTGGGAGGCCTGGTTTTCATATAGCCCTTTGGTAACATATGCAAGATCCTTCCTAAAACTAACAATAAACCAGGTGCTACCTACTAGAGGCCCATGTCCCTCTCACTCAAACAGACCCCAGCTAGTGCTAGTAATGGGCCAAGGGACATGAATTCAATTCCCTTCTCTACCACAGACTTCCCGTTTTACCTTGAGCAAGTCACTCAGAGCCTGTCTACATGGGATGTTAGTGCACAGCAAGCCAGAGTGTTAATCTACAGTACAATGGCTGTCGCCAACCGGGAGTAGGTCAGAATTCACTGCAGAACTGGCAGCATACTGTGCCACATAGGACATTACTGCATGGCAAACTAGTGCACTGTAGATTCACACCCTGGTTTGCCCCACACTAAAGTCCCATGTGAGACAAGCCCTAAGTTTCTCTTTGTCTCAGTCCCCGTCTGTAAAATGGGGATATTAGCATTTCCCTTACCACTGGTTTTGTGAGCATAAGCGCATTAAATATTGTGAGATGCTCAGACGCTACTGTACTGGGGGCCATATAAGTATCAGAGACAAAAAATAATCATTGGCACTTCTATGATGCTTTCAATCAGAACACCTGAAACATTATATTCATCTCGTCTTACAACATCCCGGTGTAGGTAGGTGGTGTTATCTCTTTTGTCAACTCTTACGAATCTCATGATATTTAGTGTTTTTCTTCTGTGGCAAAGTGGTATAAAAAAAGTAGGTAAACTGAACTCCATATTTCCCAGATGAGATGTGGGTAAAAACTCTGTTTACCCAAATTTTCCCCTCAACTACACTACTGTTTTTTGTCAAGCCTTGGCTCCTGGAGTCAGGTTATTTCATGAAAATCTCAGCTTAAAACCTTCAGAATGTGACTCAGGTACACCCAAAAGGCTCAGCACCCCCAAAAAAAAAGAAAGAAAAAGAACCCTAGATTTATCTTTTTTTTTTTTTAAAAAAGTCTCATGGTTTTTAGGGCTTGACTAATATTTTAATACTTGGGGTTGACAGTATCAGATTCACTTTATAGACAGGTAAAATGAGGCATATGGAAGTTAAGTGACTTGCCCAGGGCCACACAGAAACCTACTGGCAGAGCCACAATTAGGACCCAGGCAATGAATCGGCATCCCTTTGGCAAAAGAGTCTGTAACGAATTAAGGGTGCGCAGCATCTCACTACAATTCTTTACAACTCTCCACTCTAACTTTTCTCCCATATCAAGACAGATTTCACTATGCACCACACTGAGACTGGCCCTTACGTGGATGTATAGGGATCGCACACTGAGCCCCAGCCCTCCTCCCTCCCCTGCTCCCCCATCTGCATACACCAGGCAATACAGACCCTGTGATCAGTAGAGCACATGGATTTCTTCGTCTGTGACACCTTGGAGTGCAGAGAGGCCTGAAGTGGGGCCGTGGTTGATGGTTTAATATACTGCTCTCTCTGATGGAGTGTATCAGTGATCATAGTGCGCTGAGCGCTCCAGGAGAAATTCTGCTCCCTGAGGCCCAGCATTCCTTCAAGAACTCCCTTGAGGATGGTGTATCTCCAAACACGCTCAACATGGGGCCATGCATATAACACACCATTGACCACTGTATCAAGATCAGTTCTTGCTGCAAGTCATTAGCATCATACACTCCACCACCATCCATCTCCTCCCCATTTGTGCGTGAAATGCGATTGCTTCTCAAGGGCATTTAAATAAATAGACACCCACCTACCTCTTGAAAATACAATAACAATTCTTGCTGGACAAAACTCTCCTTTCAGAACTCCTCTGAGAGACAGTCAGATAATCTACTTCCTACAGCACGCAGACAGCAGGCCATACAGCACGCACACTGGAGACAAGTGGAGGTTGCTTTCGAATGCTTTGTTCATTACACACTTACTGTACAGTGGACTGCACGAGACATAACCCTGCAACTAGAACAATGCTCACAATTAAGCCAAAAGACACAGGAAATGTACCCAAGTTGAAGTTTTCTTACAAACTCAAATCTCTGACCAGGTTTGGAAGCCGCTTGAGAGAAGCAGGGTCCAGTTTGGGGTGAACTTGGGACAATGTTATGGTATTGAACTGGAAGCATATTATTTATTGTACTGGGTGCCAACAATTAGCATGGTGCTTTGAATACACAGTAAAGTTCAGCCTAATCTGCAAAGCTGAGAAGTGGCTCCAAACTCCCTTAGAGAGCAGGGTGTTCTTATGCCAGGCAGTGTTTTGGGGTCATCTTAGGTCAGACAAAGGCAAAACAGTTTGGCCATCTATTCTCTAGGGTGCCTCTACAAGTCAGAAGCGGTGGAAGAATTATGCAGTGGACATATTTGAAATTTGTGGTTTTGCATGAATTTGTCCTGAAACCAAGCAACAAGCTGGTGTTTCTAATGGAGGGAAGACCCATAATCACTGGCTGATTGAAACTAAGGGGACACCTACACTCGGAGCTGGGATTGTGATTCCCAGCTCGTGTAGACATACTAGTGATAGCTCTCTTCGAGCTAGTCCACCAGAAGTAGGAGTGTAAGTGGGGAAACATGGACAGCAGGGGAGCAGCAAAGCTAGCTCCCTCGATAACAAACTCGCCTGAACACCGTGGGTGTGTACTTGGCACGACAAGCACCTGCTGCCGCTCGCTGCTGCCTGTTCTCCCAAGGCTACACTCGTACTCTTAGTGTGTTAGCTCCAAGCATAGACATACCCTAAAACAGCTGATTGAACACACAAACCACCAACTTTTGAACAATTCCGTGTATAACCCGATCATACATTGGTTCTGATGAGCTCACTCGCTGGCAATGGTTGAATGAAGACATTCACACATTGGGAGCCTAATGAAACTGGATGATTTGTCTACAGCTCGGAGGCTCCATTACAAATGTTTCACGCTGCTCTGGGGCAGAATATTACACTCTGTATTTTTATCTCTGATGAAGACAGTCTCCATTAGACCCGGGCCCATATTGGCTAGCTGCCTGCGGGAACATTCATTAAGATAAAAGCCATAAACTTGCTTTGACAGAATTTGTGACTTTTTATTCCTTTCCTACAAGCAGTGTGTGTGGTTGTGAGGATGTCTGAGGAAAGACAGAAGCTTTGTGAAATACATCTGCAGGCCTGTGGCTTCAAAGGAAGTCTTAGCACAGCCATCTTGAAATCTCTGTCACCTCTCTCTTTCTGTTGTGGTCATCCAGACAGAAGCAGAAACAATACCAGTACAAAGCAACTGACCAACCACACATCACAAAGAGCAAATAGTTACTGAAAAACACACAGGATGAAATCTGTTAACTAGGGTAAACCCATAGTACCTCCGCTAACATCAATTGGAACACAAATAACCTGGATTTACCCCGATGTAACTGAAATCAGAATCTGGCCTTGCAGTACCATTCCTTTACTGAATTTAATGGAAGATTTCTCAGAGTAAAGTGCACAGGATCAAGCCCTATAGTATTTACTCCAGTAATATTTATTTTTTTTTCTCTTTTTGCTCAGCCAATATTTCAGTCCCAGGTCAGATTTGCATTGGAACATAAAGTCACTGCCCATAAGAGATTCTGGGTCAAATGAGAACTTGATCCATTTATTTCAACAGTCCTTTGTTTAGACAGTAATATCTGGCACAGCAGAGAGAAACCCGTAACTAAAGATCTGTCCAGAGACACCAGACTGGCTCAATGTTTGTGCTTCCTGTAATGATGGCAAGGATGTCATTTTCACTTTCCAGAGCACGTCTTGAGCCTGTAGGACATTTCTATGGCAAAGAGGATTATGCTGGAAATGTGTACATCACATTCAAAAGCCACTAATTGCATCCTTCCTGTGCCATGCTCTGCATAACCTGTCTGCAGTGGGAATTTGTATATAAAATCTCCCCAATGCATTTTCTACGGCATGCATCCGATGAAGTGAGCTGTAGCTCACAAAAGCTTATGCTCAAATAAATTTGTTAGTCTCTAAGGTGCCACAAGTACTCCTTTTCTTTTTTCAAAAAGGAAATGTAGTTCTAGGATTAAAGAAGGGAGATGGAGATTCAGATACTCCCTGGGTCAAGTCACAGAGGGCCTCAAGTTTCTATCTCCATGTGAATGGGAGATCTGAGCCACTGACTGGACCAACCACAATTGACTTTATTATTTCCATTAATGCACTTTGATCTCCTGACAAGTAAGCAGAGAGCTTACCAGTGAGAAACTGACCAGCTCATGGCCTAAAGGACTGGTCTCTGCATTAATAGCTGCTTTCTTAGGGCCTGCTCCAAAGCCCGTTGAAGTCCACTGAAAGACTCCCACTGACTCTCCAGACGAACTGGGAAAGAGAGTGTATGTTAGCATGGGGATGCGTACACTTAGACCACCAAGTGATGAAATGCTGCTGCTGTTGCTGCTGAGGGCTTTTGACCCGAAGCAAATCTGGAAAAACAGCATGTTGCCCTCCTTTCTCTACCAGCAAGGTGGATTCAAAAGCCCACCGGGGCATCTCCTCAATGTGTCCAGTTTATTTATGTGCCTCCCTAAATTGGAACTTCTAGCGCTTCCCTGAGGTTCTGGATTATTAACAATTTATGTGTGCTCTCTTGCTCTCAATATCCATTTTCCCCTTTTGCCACTTACCTGTACTTTTCCATCAGACTATGATATTTAAATAGTAACTTGGAGGGATATTGGATCAGCAGCCCAGAGAGGGACCCTACTGAAAACAATACCCAACTGCTGTGTCAGCGGAGGAGATAACAAATCACAACTCAGCCAGAGACACCAGTTCCCACTTAGCTGATAAAGGCTGAGCAACGTGAGGATCAGCAATCTCAGGGGCTAGGCCTGCATAAAATTATTCTGACAGTATGTTGCTTGGCAGCATAATGGTTTGACTCTCTATCTTCTTCCCTTCATTTCCTGGCTTTCCCTTTGTGATTGATCACATTCAGGCTCCCTGTCATTTCGCACTGACTCAGTGCTTGTCACAAAGTCCTCAATATGTCCTAACTAACCCTTTCCAACATCAAATGGCAGGCTGCATCCTGTGCTGAATTACGCCTATGTGACTGCATGGAAGCCAATGTGGCAATTTCACCCTGTGCTGATGTAGAATGGACAAAACACAAAAGGTTTGGGATGGCTCAGGAAAATAGCCCTGTGTCTAACTGCTTAGCCCACGAAAGCTTATGCTCAAATAAATTTGTTAGTCTCTAAGGTGCCACAAGTACTCCTGTTCTTTTTGCTTATCCAAATGATTAACAGAGAGGAAGGATAGTACAGTGGTTATAGTAGCCTAAGGCTTGTCTAAGCAAACACTCAGTTTGCGGCAGCTGGGGTGTCAATCTACCCTGCACTAGCGTGCCCAGCATTAAGTGTCTGTCTGGTTTCTGCTGCCACACACTAAAAGTCTCCTAGGGTGTTTTGATCTACCCCGTTTCAAAGCAGGGCAGATCAAAGGGCACTAGGAACTTTTAGTGAATGGCAGCACAGTCCACACAGACACTTAATGTGGGGCATGCCAGTGCAGGGCAGATTGACACCCCAGCTTGCTGTCAACTGAGGCCTGGTCTGCACTTAAAAGTTAGGTGAATATAGCTATGGCAGTCAGGGGCTGTGAAAGTCACACCTCTGAGCCCCATAGCTATGTCAACCTAACCCCCAGCATATGTAAGCGGGGGAATAGTCCCGCTACTGCAGGCAACTTTCTTGGCTTCTGCACTACCCCAGTGAAGTGGGCAAGCAAAAGGATCCGAGTCCTCACTTCCACTTCCTTTACCCAGTGGCCTCTCTGCCCTTGAGGGCTCCCCTTCCACTCTCCTGTCTGGCAGAGTCCTCATCAAGGCTGGGCCCAGAATTCCGGGGGGGCTCGACCCCCAACCCTGCTGTGGTCACCTAGGACAGGGGCTAGGGTGTCCCCACTCCGGGGTACTCTCTCCGCACTGGGTGCTTCTCTGACCCACTGACCATTACATACAATTGAAAGCAAATGCAAGTTATTCAATCAACAATTAATTTTAAAAAGAATAAGGAAAAATGGGAAAGGTTAAAGGAAACACATCAACCTGCTCTGTGGCAGGGAACATCACAAATAGTGTCTCTGGAATATCAGGGCAGTTCACAGTCTGTTCCTTGTATGTTCCCGGCCTTCTTCTCAGGCCCTGGCTGTGCTGTAGGGATGCTGTGGGTTGGACACTCGCTCTGGTGGTGGCCACACACTCTACGTGGTAGGACCCTTCTTCCCAGTGTCACCCCCGCCCTGTTGGGGTTACGATCCAAGCCTGGCCTGCAGAGCCCCTTGGCTGAGGCATCTCCCTGTGCTGGGCCTGCTGCCCAGGGTCCCCCTCAGTCTCACCCAGCTCCGGACTGCTCCAGCCCCAGCTCCACCGCTCTGTCTCTGCACTGCTGCTGCTGCTGCTCTGCCTCCAGCTCCCTGGGCTGCTTCTCTGGCCCCTCTGCCTCTGGTTGCTCCTAGCACAGGTTTGCTCTGCAGGCTGCTTCTGCGACTCTGCTCCTAGCATTGACCTGCTTCGTGGCCTGCTTTTCTGGCCCCTCTGGCTCTGGTTGCTGCAGCTCTGCTCCCAGGGCAAGTCTGCTCTTTCTGTGCTGTGCCTCTGGCTTTGGGGCTGCAGCTCTGCTCCCAGGACAGGGTCTGCTCTCTCTGGGTTGCTTTTCTGGTCCCTCTGGATCTGGCACAGCTCTGCTCCCCAGCTTAGCTCGGGTCCCTGCTTTCTCCTTAGCTCGGCGCCACTCTGTCTGACCCAGGCAATTCAAGCTCACACAGAGGAGGACGGGAGCTCCCTGGCCTCCTGACTCCCTGATTAGCATGCCCGCCCTGTCATTCAGGCTGACCTGGAGCATTGGCCTCTCCCCATTGTTCCTGGGGACTATCAGTCTCAGGGTCCTGATTTCCCATAGACCCTTCCCCTTTTAGTACTTGGAGCTAGCCAACCAAAACACCCCCACTGAATGTTAGTAAGGGGGCAACAGTCCCCTTACACTTAGATGCACGTGGTTGACAGAAGACTTCTGCCTTTGGCTAGCTACTGCTGCGGAGGGAGATGGATTTCCTACAACAACAGAAAACCCTCTTTGTCAACCCCCCTTTCCTTCCCCACTCTGAACTCTAGGGTACAGATGTGGGGACCTGCATGAAAAAACCCCTAAGCTTATTTTTACCAGCTTAGGTGAAAACTTCCCCAAGGTACAAACTATTTTATCTTTTGCCCCTTGACTTTATTGCTGCCATCACCAAGCGTCTTACAAATATATAACCGGGAAAGAGCCCACTTGGAAATGTCTTTCCCTCCAAAATCCTCCTAAACCCTATACCCCCTTTCCTGCGGAAGGCTTGATAAAAATCCTCACCAATTTGCATAGGTGAACACAGACCCAAACCCTTGGATCTTAAGAACAATGAAAAAGCAATCAGGTTCTTAAAAGAGGAATTTTAATTGAAGAAAAAGTAAAAGAATCACCTCTGTAAAATCAGGATGGTAAATACCTTACACGGTAATCAGATTCAAAACATAGAGAATCCCTTTAGGCAAAACCTTAAGTTACAAAAAGACATAAAAACCAGAATATACATTCCATTCAGCACAACTTATTTTATCAGCCATTTAAACAAAACAGAATCTAACGCATATCTAACTAGATTGCTTATTAGCCCTTTACAGGAGTTCTGACCTGCATTCCTGCTCTGGTCCCAGCAAAGGCAACACACAGACCGAGAGAACCTCTGTCTCTCCCCCCTCCAGCTTTGAAAGTATCTTGTCTCCTCATTGGTCATTTTGGTCAGGTGCCAGCGAGGTTATCCTAGCTTCTTAACCCTTTACAGGTGAAAGGGTTTTTTCCTCTGGCCAGGAGGGATTTAAAGGTGGTTAGCCTTCCCTTTCTATTTATGACCCCCTTCCATTGCTGTAGGAAGTGGCTACATTACGCAACAGCACAGCTATGGCACCATAGCCGCTGCACTCGGAGAGTAGCCAGGGCCTAATCATTAGTTTAGACATGCCCTCGGACCTAGGAGGCCTGGGTTCAAGCTCCTGTTTCTCTTTGAGCTTGGGCAAATCACTTAGAGCCAGATCCTCAAAGGTATTTGTGCTTAGGGCCACCATTGACATTTTCAAAACCGCTGCTCAGCTGCCTCCTATCACTGTAAGTGCCTAAGTCCCCTAGGCACCCACGTTCCTGCCAGTGGGCGTTTCCAAAGCCACCTAAGCTGTGACACCAGTCCACAGCTAACGAGCTGCCCAGAGCCCTAGCTCAAGCTGAAACCGCAGAGGCCACAAAGTGGGATTCTCAAAGTGGGCAGGGGAATGCCTGGCTCACCAGCAGGACCTGGTCCTATAGGTGTGCTCCAAGAACACCTGAAACCTGACGGACTCTGCAGCAGGAGGGCTGGATGGAGGCCACCTATAGGTGGGGAGACAGCACAGCAGCAGAAGAACAGGGAAATGTAGGGTGAGCAAGGGCAAAGGACACAGAGACAGAGGCAGCTTCACCTGTTAAGGAATGGTCTACCTAAGGGGCTGACCTGGCTTAGATCCCTAACTCCAGAACAGAGTTTGCTGCTGAGATCCTGAGCAGGCAGAAATGCCATCTCTGGCCCATCAGTCAGATGTACCATGTTAGCCACCTAAAGATGCACCTAAGCCTCTCTCCTTGGCATTGCACTCATGACTAGCTTACGCAGCTCCTTGCTCAAGTGGCTGGTTCTCACGATCCCCTCCCTAAATGCTTAATTCTCCCCATGCATAGTACATGGAGCCGGGGTGTCTAGCTCAGGGTGGAGATGTCACGAGGCAGCAGGCGACATAGGATTAGGCATTGCATTGCTAAACTGAGCAGGTCTAAGGACCTGTGAGGAGCTGAGCCTTAGTCTCTCTGTACCCCTTTAAAATGGAGATGGCAGCACTTCATGTTGTGTAGGGTTACTATATTTGAACATTCAAAAAGAGGACACTCCACACGGGTTGTTGGCCCCGCCCACAGTCCACCCCCGCTCCGCCCCCACTCTGCCCCAGGTCCAGACCCCTCCCCACTCGGCCCCACCACCGCACCCCTCCTCACCCCCTGGCCTGCCACTGGCTTGCTGCGTCCCTCCTCAGTCCCCCACCCACCGGTCGCCTCCTCCCTCCTGCCACTCACCTCCTCACTCCCCTGCCAGAAACCCCCATGCCCACCCCGAGAACCCCCACCTGCCGCTGGCTCGCCACTTGCCTCCTCACCCCCGCCCACCGCTGGCTCCCTTGCCACTCTCCTCTTCCACCCCCGCTGCCCGCCGCTGGCCTTTTCACCCCCCACCACCTGCTGCTGGCTCACCGCCCGCCTCCTCACCCTCCTTCCCGCCCGCTGCTGACTCCCTCACCGCTCACCTCTTCACTGTCCCCACCTGCCACTTGCCTCCTCACCCGCCTGCCAGCCTGCCCACCAGCCACTGGCTCCCTCACCGCTCGCCTCTTCACCACCCCCCTCGCTCACCTACTCACCCCTCCTGCCACAGGACCCTCTGGCTCCTAGGATCAGGGGCAGCCGAGGGGTCGCCACGTGCTGCGCCCGCCACACGCGCGAGCGCCGTGCTCCCATTGGCCGGGAAAAGCGCCAATAGGAGCTGCGGAGCGGGTTTTGCAGGCGCCGGCAGCGCGCAGAGAGCCCTCCGCCCCCCCCCCCCCCGACCCGACCCTAAGAGCCAGAGGGACCTGCCAGGGGGCGAGGTGGGGAGTCCCGGGGGCGCTTACCTGGGGCGGCTCCCGGGAAGCATCTGGCAGGTCCCTCTGGCTCCTCCTAGGGTGGGGTCAGGTCTGGGGGGGGGGCAGAGGGCTCTCTGACCACTGCCGGTGCCTGCAAGCTCCACCCCCGCAGCTCTGATTGGGCAGGAGGGAGCTGGTGCCGCACACGGAGACCCCCTCCGCCTCTGTGCCTAGGGGCTGCCCACACTGTAGGCTCCTGCTGGCGGGTGGGTGCCGGGAGCTGCCCCAGGAAGCGCCGCCAGCCCAGGATGCTTTTAGATATTTAAAAATTCCTCCCAGATGGTGATTTAAGAACTAAAAAGCCGGACGTGTCTGGAAAATACGGATGTATGGTAACCCTAATGTTGTGAGGATACATACACTGAAGACTGTGAGGTGCTCAGATAGAGTACTGGGAGCCATGTAAGAACCATGGCAGATAGTCGGAAAGGAGCGGGGGGGAGCGGGGGAAATCACACCAGAGCAGATTTTCTTACTGGAAGCACCAGGCCACTTGAGACTGGGGGTGGGGTATTGGGTCCTCCCCTTTTATTTAATCTGAAAAACAAAAAGAGGTGTCAGGTAGCCTTACAAAACCAGTCAGCCTGAAGCCTAGCTATGACCAAGATGAGTACGCCACTTAAATGCCTGAACCAGATACATCAGACAGCTGGCCGGCCCACAATGTGCCATGGCACAGGTGTTAGGCACAGGCTTATTTAATACCTTTATTAACAATGATAAGGGGAAAGCCCTAACCACTGGACTATAGAGTCACCCTCACACTCTCTGACCCAACGCATATTTCATTATTTATACACAGTAGAGCAACTTCAACAGGAGCGACGGAGAGGCCATAGGTGCCAACTCCATGGGTGCTCCGGGGCTCTGCACCCATTGGCAGCCAAGCTCCCTGCCCCGCCCCGCCTCAACTCACCTCCTCCCCTGAGCGCACCACGTCCCCACTCCTCCCCCTACCTCCCAGTGCTTGCTGCTGCCAAACAGCTGTAGCAAGCTCCAGGAGGGAGGAGCAGGAACATGGCGCGCTCAGGGGAGGAGGAGGGGAAGAGGTAGGACCGGGGCGGGGATTTGGGGAAGGAGTCGGAATAGGAGCAGGGAGGGGGCAGAGACTTTGGGGAAGGGGTTGGAATGGGGGAGGGGCAGGGGTGGAGTCAGGGCGGGGACAGGGGCAGAGCACCCACCGGTGCAAGTAGAAGTCAGCGCCTATGGGAGAGGCCCACAGTAGAATATCCCAAGGTGCAGTGGCTGTATCAGTCACCTGAGAAGTAAAAGACCTATGTTCAAATCCCTTTGCTGCATCAGGTGGGGGGCAATTGAACCAGGATCTCCTTCCTCGCAGGTGAGTACCCTAACTGCTGGCCTATGGGTTCTAGCATAGACCTGCTCCTCCGCCCACCATTTTGCCTGGCATTAGGCATGTGTCAGGAACCCCTACCAGACTGGGCCCCATGGCAAGATGGCTGTTGCCTATCTCTGCCTGCTCTGAGGATCCCACTGGGGCCCTTGGGATATGTCTACACACCCGCAGCTGGCCCATTTCAGCTAACTCAGGCTTGCAGGGCTTGGACTACAGGGCTGTAAAACTGTGGTGTAGCCATTCGGTCTGGAGACCGAGCTCTGGGGGCTCGCAAATGGGGAAGGTCCCAGGCTCCAGCCCAAGCCCAAACATCTACACAGCAATTTTACAGTCCCGCAGTCCGAGCCCCATGAGCCCGAGTCAGCTGACCTGGGGCAGCCCCGGGTGTTGAACTGCAGTGCAGACAGACCCTTACATGCGAGATGTTGCCTACAATGAGGTGTTGTGCCCATGTCCAGTGACAGGCACTTAGGCAACATGGGGACTTTTACAGCAAAATTTAAGGCGCCAAGAGATTCAGGTGACCCCAGAGTTTGGTGGCAGCTTAGTGGTGTCTAAATTTGGGCTTTGGGAGCTAGGCAACTAAATCCTTTTGTAGATGTGCGACTCAGTGATTACAACTCTGCCCTCAATTCACTATGGGAGAGATTGGCACAGCCCTCAGCAAGGGGTGAGGCATCCGCTGTGTTAGCCCCTGCATGTACTGTGCCTTAGAAACCCCCATTCCTCAACTGTCTCCTGCTTCCTCCTGGCTCCCTGGATGTAATGATTTACAGCTGGCCTTTAACAACAAGTTACTACCCACCCCACACAAGTTTGGAGTCCGAAGGACAAAGCCATGCCTTGCATTGTCACACAGGCCTATGTGACTCTAGGTTTAGGCAAGCTGTGCCTCTATTTCTCTGCCTGTGAAATGGGGGTAATGATACTTCCCTGCCAAGGGAGGGGGCGATGTATTCACAAATCCTAGAATTGTGCTTTAAGCTCCCTGGATGGAAGGCGCAGAGCAATAAGATAGCAACAGAAACACCAACAACAAATGAATCAGGTCTCGTCCTAGCAACCAGCTCCAAGTCATGGTCAACTTAAAGAATTTGAAGGGGCGGGAAACCCCAGCACTTCATTAACTTACATTGGTGCAAAATCTGAGTACTGCTAACTAATTATCACACTTCATTTGGCTCACCTCCACTTCACCAACACAAACGTTTGCAACTCCAATGATGGCATTGCTGACTACACTGATGATCTGACACAGAGCTTCTCTCTAATGCTGCACTGCAGCTACCCGGGCTGGTGCTGCTGCATTTTCCAAGAACAGCTAGTCCAGAAGCTAAGCACCTGCAGTTGCCATGGAATGACAGTGCTTAGGATTAGTTTTGCTGCAGAATAAAAGGACGCCCTAATTGGGAAGTGTGTGATTTTACTCTACTACTTTCCCTGCCATGCGTTTTGGTACAAAGTGTCATAGCAACACAGCCAAGGAGGGCAGTTTCTGATGGTTAAAACGGAAGCTTGGGAGTAAGGAATTCTGGACTTTATCCCTGGCCCTGACACTGATTCACTGTCTGTCCCATAGGCAAGTAACTTAGTTTCTCCACATGTAAAATGAAGAAATACTTAACTAAGGAGGATGTTGTAGGACTGATTAATGGATATTTACGAAGCACTTTGAGATACTTTGATTAACAGTGCTATTACAGGCTTCAGTTCTACAACCCTTCACTCAGGGCTGGTCTACATCGGCAATGCTAAAGCTGCAGAGAGCTCGCCCAGTGCTCTAAGAAAACCGCCTCCCCAAGGGGCACAGCTCCCAGCGCTGGTGCGTTGTCTACACCGGCGCTTTACAGCGCTGTAACTTGCTGCGCTCAGGGGGGTGTTTTTTCACACTCCTGAGTGAGAAAGTTGCAGCGCTGTAAATTGCCAGTGTAGACAAGCCCTCACTGAAGTCAACAGGATTACTCAGGTGCATAAGGGTTTGCAGGCTCAAGTCCATGTACTCATCCATATTCCATGGGGAATCTGTATAATGAAACACCCTCTTTTCACACAGGAAGGAAAAAAATTGCTCAAGTCCCACAAATTTGTCTTCAGAAAGATAAGATGCAACACAAAGGCCCAAATTAATTGTAACGGTTGAGAATTCCCACTGTGGAAAATTCATCAAGTTTGTGGGGTACGAGGAGGGGAGGAAACAACTTTCCTTCCTGATTCTCATCAAAAGTTGAAATTTTGTCAAAATGTAGAAATTTTGACCATCTCTGCAAGTTACTCGAAAAACAGTGGGAGGAAGAATTTTCCCAGAAAAATCCTCAGAGTCCACAGTAATACAATCAAAGCATTGTAGGATGAAGGTTTGCATGTGGCACCATTGATGTAAATATGTTTTGGTCCTTGTTACATTCTGTAGCGTGGGCCCGTGTGTTGACATCTAGGGCAGATTATTTTGGCCCATTCATTTCCCCACCTATGGGCTGTTATAATACCTAACTTGTATACAGTGATTTTCATCAGTAGAGCTGAAAGCACCTTACAAAGGAGCACCATTACCCCCATTTTAGAGATGGGGAAACTGAGGCACACAAAGGTGAACTGTCTTGCCCAAGGTCATGCAATAGACCAGTGACAGAACTGGGAATAGAAGCCAGGTCTCCTGAGTCCCAGAACACTACCCAATTCACTCTGCCTCTCTGTAAGCATTGGTGATTACCACAAGAGTTGCCATTAAAAAAAACCCCTTAAAAACTGCTTTTTCAATGAAGATTAACTATCCATTAAAACACATTGAAACTCATTTTTCAGGGGATGGTTTGAGCTACTTTCTCAATGTTTCACATATCATCATTTCTGAAATCAGCTCTTTCCACATAAGATCACTAATTATGCTGCAATAACCAGGAGGTAGACGGAGCCTCTGACTCCAACAGGACTGCTGAGCTGGGGTTGCCAACTTGGTAATATTTAAAAACTGGACACTCCAACAGGAGTACCAGAACCTCACCTACCCGGCCCCTTCCTCCTGATGCCCTGCGCTGCCTTTTCCCCAGAGGCCCCACCCTATGTCCACTTCTCTTCCCCTCTCCCCTCCATCGCTTGCTGCTTTTCCCTTCCCTTCCCTCCCTCCCCTTCTCCCCCCCGCCCCGTGTCAGGAGGGACTCTCCTACAGAACCTGGCAGGGAGCTGCGCCCCCCCCCCCCACACACACACACAAGTAGGAGGCTCAGTAGCGGCTGGCCGGGTCATGAACCAGCACCTCCCCATCTCCCACACCCTCAGTAACTGGACATTGGGTGCCCGGTCAGTAGATCTGACCAGACACCGTCAAATCCCCTTTTCGACTGGACTTTCCGGTCCAAAACCAGGCACCTGGCCACCCTAGACAGCTCGTGGAATAGCTAGTCACCAACGTAAAGGGCTCCTAGTCTGATCCTATATTGGCAGAACCAACATTCACATGTAAAGAACAGCGTGCACAATTTTATTATCATGCACCAATATTCCATCCAAGGTGTTCATAAAATCCCGGGATCTATAATGTGCATATAAAAAAACCCCTCATCAGTGCTTGTGATGTAAAAATCTGTAGCTAATATTCTCAACACAGACATACACGTTTCAAGCGTTACAGAAAGAAAAGAAGTCCAAAAATCAGGTTTGCCCATATGAGTAATTCTACTGAATGCAAATGGGGCTACTCTGAGGAGGGCTACTCATGTGAGTAAGAGTTTCAGGATCAAGCCCCTTAGCTTTTATTGGAAATAGGCATCCCAAATATGCATTCCCAGGGGCACTGCAACTGTGTCACATATGAAAGGAAAACAAAAATCTGTTTTACATTGTTAAAGCTGCCCATGGTGCATGTGAATTTTTCCCCTTGGGTAAGGAACCCTGGCCAGTGTAAAAGAGGCATTAACAGCTTGTGGGTGAGAGGGAGAGCGCTGAGCAGGTGTGTGCATGAATGTAGTGAGGGAGGGTGGAGGGAGGGAGTTGAAATCCTATTTATACATCTCTGTCAGATCACAGAAGAGAGGGAAATGGCAGCTTCTGGTGAGTCCTGACTCACAGGACACAGTCACAGACAGATTTTGGAACTTCAAAAGGTCTTCATTTGCCTCTCACAATCTGCTCAGATGGGAGAGGCAGACACAGCCGCATATCTTGATGTTGGCCACTTGCTATTGTTTAAACTCCAGCTCAAAATCTCCCCCCACTCCGAAAATAAAGAAATAAATCAAAAGGCACCCAGATAAGAATGACACACACCGCTACAGCCATTAGGGCTGTATTCTGAGGGCTGTTTCTTAAAGCACCAGCCACTGCAAGGCTGATTTCAGCGATGCCTTGCAGCTAGGAAGTCTTTAAATAGAATTATTGCCCAGTAACACTAATAAATCAGCAGCCATGAGAGATTGTGATTTCACTCCAGTTTGGGTTTGTTATCCTAGAAATGCTCACATTTTATATTAAGGTTCTATTTAGAAATAGTTATAAATGAATACTGATTACATCACACGTTGATATTAATAATGATTACTAGATGTTAGCAGCACATTACCGATATGAGTAGGGTGTTATATATGGGAATTCGTATATCAGCAGGTGTATTACAAGCAATCTGTTGAACCCTAACAATTGATTAATACTATTTTATAACATCCATGAATCATGTATTAATCTTTTACAAACTATTTGTAAATGTATCTTTATAAAAACAGCCCAAATTTATTCAGTGATCTGAAATGGAAGATTATATTGCATAAAAATACCCATAATAGACATAAGCACAGAAGCTGTGTCTTTAATATGCTCATTTACTTCAGTTTACAAGACAGGAAACTCAATACAGAGGAGAGATTCTGCTACAGCCACTAGACATGGAGCTGTGGGGTGCAGGGAGATATATAGGGTGGGAAATCACTCTGTCTTGATTTCAGTGCCTTTTACAACAGCATTGTCATTTTGTTTAGGAAATTCTGAGAACTGTGCCAAAAACAACCACACGTATTGTGAATAACCAATCTTATTGCAGAGCCATAACCAGGGGTTGTGAGTGCTCAGCACCCAGAGGTTTTGCCTCAGTTTGCTTGGTAAAGGACCACAGTTGTAGGTTTCTGCTTCTGTTAAACCACAAAAAGAAACCACAACGCTTTGCATGTACATGGCAACTGGCCTCTAAGGAGAAAGGCACAACAAGAACCAGTGGCTGGATACTAAAGCCAGACACAGTCAATTAGAAATAAAGGCCCAATTTTTTAACCATGAGGGCAAATAACCATTGGAAAAAAGCTACCAAGGGAATGGTGATATCACTTGATATCTTCAAAGCAAGACCGCAGGCCTATCTGGAAGATATGGTTTAGTCAAACACAAGTAAATGGGCTCAACGCACAGGTACCTGGGTGAAATTCTTTGGCCTATGTGATGCAGGAGCTCAGACTAGCTGATCTAACCTTCTGGCCTGACAATTATTATCTCATTGTGCTATGCAAACAGTCATTAAACTTCAGGTTACCCTGGGTAGTAGGTATGATGCCCATGTATCAGATAGGCAAACTGCTCCACAGAGCTAAACTGAATCGAGAAAGTCACAAGCAAGTCAGTCCCAGTCTCATACTTTAAACAGTGAAATCATTAAGTCCTACATTAGCTATGGGAAGTGTGGATGACGGGTAGGGTCCACTGGCCCTCTGATGGTTACTGAAGAGTGATTCTACTCTGAAAAGTGACTGTAGATGCATTGACGGGGGGGGGGGGAGTAGTTCCCTATTTATTACCCTCAGTACCTTCTGTATCAAATGCGCTGAATTTATGAGGGACATGGATTAGCGGTAAAGCCTGCAAAAGAACAGTTCGGGATCCAGTTGATTCCCTGACTAAGAACTACACAGGCACACGCTTGTGTCCAGGCAGGTCTCAATACAAAATCATTTGGTGTCCTAAAATGTGCAAAAATTGGTGCAAAATTCACAACAACAAATGACTACAAGACTCTAGAATCCCATTTCCTATACAGAGGATCTGTTCCCAGTACTATAAACAGTAACACATGCTACATCATTACACACTATAGGGGCTACACACTCATTGCTATACAACATAATTAGTCAAGTTAAAATAGAAAGTTGTAAGTGAATGTGGAGGTCTCATAACACACTAGCACTCTTCAATCAACATGGTTTTTAATGCCAACTCAATCAATCATTTCATTGACACGCATAACAATATTCGACCTGACCAGCACAGTACTCCATAGAATGCACAGAATTCTAACATAATGTCCTGGGGGGATTCATTCCTTTCAAAATCTTTATTACTTATTTTAGACAATGTCTAAAACTGACAGTCAAGTCTCAAAGCATGTTTCCATTGAAGATCAAGACAGGTGAAGTTAATTTTGAGCAGTGTAAACTGGGAACAATGAGAGAAAATGATGAAGGATTATATGGCACTGGGGACCTTGTTACAAGAGTGTTGTACAAAGGAGACGTCTGTATGTATGGTTGAAAAAATTATGATGAGACCATTTGCCATCAAAAAATAGAGTTTTGTCAAAATTCCCATGGAACATGTTGATTTCTCTACTTTTCCCATGCAAACTTCAGTAACATTTTGATTTGACAGTGATAAAATGTTTCGATTAATTTTGTTTATTTGTATAGTAAAATATTCGTGTTACTATTACAGTAATACTATATTTAATATAATATTAAAGCTGACACAAAATCAATCAAAACATTTCAGTGATCCTCAATTGAAATCTTTTGGAATTTTTGTTCTGTGGGAGATTCTGGAATGTTGTTTTTTCATTCTAATTCGGAACAATTTTTTCCCCCAAAATGTCAGAATTTCCCACAAAAATGTAATTTCCAGTTTCAAACCAGATCTAGGTACCTTGAAAGACAGTGAATAGTAGTTTGTCAGTAGATGGTGCTCAAGAACATGCAGCATTATTCATAGGTGTTGTAGGGCCAATAAAAGTTGGGCTTCACAGAGAGGGCTATTTGCAGTGTACTTTATGTCGACTTTTAACAGAATGGAGCGAATCCTTTAACTGCTCATTTCCTAGCATTATCAACCAGCACCTCTGCTGATGTCCAGTCAGGCTACAGATTTTTATTTGGACACCTGTTCACTATTGGACTGAGAACCTCAATTCATTTTACCGTCAGAAGGTAACAGCTTTCAACCACTCCTGATCTGAAGCAGCCACCGAGAGATTCAGAAATTCCAGATCATGTTACTAAATCCCTGAGCTACCCAGGCCCCTAAATAGCAGATGTTTTAAATGAATGGCCTGACTTTCCTCCCCTCCTCCTCTTTATCAGTGGCATGCACTCACACTGCATTCTTCAGTCTTTAAATCAATGCTTGCAGCGAAGTGTTCTCTGGACAATCCCAGTTTCAGCACCCAAACTTGCATGCATAATTTTTTGGGCAAGCCCCTTTTTTGCACATTCCTAAACTCGGATTTACGCACAGATGGACATGATTTGCTCAATCAAGTGTCAACTGTGTACATCAATCCGCGTTCTGTATGCCCAAACATGAATACCCCGCAAAACACACATGCACAAATGTGGATGCTCCCATTTGCTATTTTTGAAGATTTGGCCATCAACCATTCAGTCATTCTGTCTGTCTGGGCCACCCTCTTCCATACACTCATGCTCGCTGTTTCTTGTTTACAACATGACATCATTCTGTACATAACAAACCAATGAATAAAAACATTGAACAAAGCTTTTGCTGAACTTAAGGCAAAGCCCCAGGACTCATAAATGCTTTCCCAAAGTTCACACATAGCTCTCCAATTTACATATAAAGTGCTACAAAAACTGCATGGGGATTGTTTGGAACCAGCGTGCTTTGACTCATCCATATATGATACTGCACACGCCCTGTCCCTCAACCTGAACTTCATATCTACTCAGTTTATCAACCACAGTACTCTTCCTTTGGGCCATTCCCTTTATCTTTCTATTCGAGCCAAGCCAACAGTGTCTTTTTTCCCCTTTTTCTGTTAATTATTATTAGCTGGGCTAAACCTCCAAAGGAACTAAATGACAAGAATGTTCATTTTGTTCTGTTTTAAATAATGGGCTCAGAAAAGACGGTGGACGTCACAGGAATGTATCCTGGGATATACAGAGCACAAAGGTATTAGTGCTTTTTCAAGAGTGGGGTATCGTTTACTGTGTCTTGACTACTTTACACTTGTCTTTCTCCAAGCAGGCAACAGAAAAATAAACTAAGGGAAGGGATTTCAGCCTACACTTCAAAAAGTTTTTCCCATGAACGATATCTTTTTATCGAACCTGCCTTTGCAGAATGCTACAATAAAGTGAAGAAGCACACACACACAAAGGTGAAGCATTAGATCTTAGTTCTTTCCCTGCCAGACCCTTGGGAATGTAAACAGTGCTTACTCGTGCCTGTGAGTGTCTCAGAATTTGACAGGCAGCAGTAAGCTGCTACCAGTTGTTTTAGAGGGTGAATTCAGTAAATGGTTTTCTGACGTTTGGTGTGCTTTGCAGTGCCCAAAAGGCCAGTTGGCATTGCTGAAGCCCTGGCATCTAACAACACCCTTAATTGGCTTCTAATGACACCCCTAAAACCATGCATACATTAATTGCTACTATTATTAGTGGGAATAATACTTGGATGGAAAGTGCTGTAGACCTGCCAACTCAAACCTCTATACAAGCTGGAGATGGGCACAAAACCAAAGCCTTGAAATGAAAAACACCAAACTTGGAGGGTCCAGAATATGACCTTTGATCCAGCTCTGAATTTTGTTGCTAGTCTGTGATGTGCCAAAACAAATCTCTGAATCCAACCACCACCAAGCCACGAGGATTTGAAATCCACAGCTGGATCCAAATGCTATTACGTCCTCCCATCTCTAGTAAAAGTAATAATTAGAAGATCTTTGTACACAAAATGACCTCCTTTCTCCTACTTAAAATCCCTCCTTGGAGAATTTTTCCACAGATCCCTTTTCTGAAGGCGGCCTTCTGTTAGGATCCTATGCTGTCTCACACTTGTACCTGCTCAGGATGTTCTTTCACTGTGTTTGCTGGATCGTGCTCTAATTGAAACAGCAACAGGGTCCATCGATAGATTTGTACAGAAACAACTGCACAGCCAGTGCACTCAATAAACAATAATGACTAGAGAGACAGTTTGGTTTGTGAGCCTGGAACTAATTCTGACTCTGACCCACTGTGTGACAATGGCAAAGTCACTTTGCCTCTCTGTGCCTCAGTTTCCCCATCCATAAAATTGGGATAACACAGGGATGCACTGACTGCTCAATATCATGCTAATTCATGAGTAGAGATGGGGCAGCAATGCAAAGTTTTGATAGAAATCTAAACGCTGACAAAGTGCGGGGGGCAAAGCCAGGGTTTTGGTTTGACCTGCTATGGCATTAAGGGCCAACCATAAAATTCCTTTCTGGATATAACACGAATAATAACATGAATTTCTTCAAAGTTTGGAGAGGTCTGGTTTAGGTTCAGCCCCATCTTTTGCTCATTTGTATTCACACAGCCCCTCCAGCTGCGTGTGACAGATCTTACCCTGCTTCGAGGAAATTCTGTCATGGCTGCCGGACCTGAGGAAACGACACCAAATGTCTGCCCTGCCGCTCACAGGGGAGCAGGCAGGGGTTTGACTGGAAAGCACAAGGCACCACTTCTGAATATTGCTCTAAAGCCCAGCTCTCTGCTCAGGAGAGTAGGAAGGGAGGTCGCAATGACTCACTCCAAGGGCCCGATCCCGCTCACCTCACTCACACAAGCAGTCCTGCAGGAGTCAGAGCAACAGACTTGGGAAAGGTTTCAGAGTAACAGCCGTGTTAGTCTGTATTCGCAAAAAGAAAAGGAGTACTTGTGGCACCTTAGAGACTAACCAATTTATTTGAGCATAAGCTTTCGTGAGCTACAGCTCACTTCATCGGATGCATACTGTGGAAAGTGTAGAAGATCTTTTTATACACACAAAGCATGAAAAAATACCTCCCCCCACCCCAATCTCCCGTGGGGTGGGGGGAGGTATTTTTTCATGCTTTGTGTGTATAAAAAGATCTTCTACACTTTCCACAGTATGCATCCGATGAAGTGAGCTGTAGCTCACGAAAGCTTATGCTCAAATAAATTGGTTAGTCTCTAAGGTGCCACAAGTACTCCTTTTCTTTTGATTTGGGAAAGGTGAGCAAGTGCAGCACGTTTGGGCTGGGGGCAAGTTTTGGACCCCATCCTCCCACTGTTTCTGGGGCAGCCCTTGAGTTCTGGTGTACAAGAAAGAGAGGACTCTGGGCCGAAGGTGCAGCCTGGGGTTATTATTCCCTCCTTGCAGGGGTGTGAGGATAAAGAGCTGGCGAACAACACAAGGCAGCATCATAAAAAGGAAGACACAGACTGGAACACACACTACAAATGACTCACTCAGTAGACATCCATGTGGGTTATTAGCTTGTCTCTACAGCCTGTGTGACCTACCTGGAGCCCCTGACAACTGAAACATCAAGCCCAGCTGGCAAGGAGAAGGATAAAGACCTGCAATTGATAAGGGCCCAAGCTACCCCTGGTCTGTCAATCCTATGGCCCTTCCTTCACCTCAGGGTGGGGTGCGCCTTTTGTTCTGGTGAGCTCCACCCACCATCCCAGGATTTCAATAGGCCAGATTCTTTCCAGACAAATTGGTGGAACTCATTTCCACAGCCCCGGTCCTTACAGAAATTGCTTTACCCAGGATCCCTTGCTGGGGACTTGTCAGATAAAGAGGCAAGTATGTTCATATGCCCTTTACGCTTATTGTCTATTCCGGTGCCTGCAGGAGTATCTGAGGCTATAACCTAGCCTGCCTAGGAGGCAGCCTGCCCTCTCTGATTGCCACCTTGCCCCTGTGTGATTTGAACAGACAGTCATCCAGACCCAGAACAACTGTTACCAGCTTGCATACGTTTGTGAGAGGCAGCGTGGCACTGCTTTCCCCTGGGGCTTTGGGACCATATGGCTTTGGGAAGGATTTTATGTGCACTGTAGCCTTCACTTTAAAGGGTCAGGAGACTCAGGAGGATAGTATAAAATTGTGCTGTTTGTAGGGCAGGCTGCAGTTTGGATTTGTCAACTCTGAGAGCATCCATTTAGTTTCTTTTTATTTCAGGGCTCAAAAGCCTTGATGATAGCAAGGGAGAGAGAGGGTCTCGTGGGATCCTGGCAGCTGAGAATGCCTGAGTTCTAACCCCAGTGCTGACACCAACTCCCAAGAGCCTTCCTTAATGTACTTTACAATCAAAAATTTTTATGCCCATTTTACAGATGGGTAAACATCGGTTAAGCAACTTGTCCAAAGTCACCACAGAGCTAGGACTAGAACATAGGAGTTCGGGGTCCTAAGCTAAACATCAGGTCACCTTTACTTTCTGGTCACCTACTTTCACTACCAAAGCAAGTCTTTCCTGCAGGATTCCTGCAGCACCTTCTCTCAAGAGTCTCCATGCATATCTCCCATGCCTGCCTCATGGGGAGCAAAATGCAAGCATAGCGAGACAGTGTGGCTTAGTGGATAATGCACCTAGGGGACCCCAAAGGCCTTAAGTTCTAGTCCAGCACTATCACTAAGCTGCTGTATCACCTTCAGTTGCTTTACCACTGTTTCCCCTCCCACCATTTCTTTCTCTTGTCTACTTATAGCGTAAACCCCTCTTGGCAAAGAGGGGCCCTCACTCTGTGTTTGGACAGCACTTAACACAATGGGGCCCTGAGCAATGCTCGGTGCAACTGTTATGCAAATAATCAACAATCACAGGTGATGTGTACATATTGATGGCTTTACTTTAAACTTGTATCAAAATCACTGCTAATTTTCAAAGCCTTCTGACTATCCCCATTCACCTCCACTAGGAACTGTGGCAGCATTTGAAATGTCTCCTTAAAGCCACACTGTGCCAATTACTTTTGCATTGGATGTTGTTATTCTATAACAGTGGTTTTCAACCTGTGGTCCGCGGATCCCCTAGGGGTCTGTTGACTATGTCTAAGATTTCCAAAGGAGTCCATAGACTATGTCTAAGATTTCCAAAGGGGCCCACACCTCCATCTGAAATTTATTAGCGCTCCGCAAATGAAAAATGGTTGAAAACCATTATTCTATATTGATTTTGTTCATTTCTATTTTAATAACACAAGAACATAAGAATGGCCAGACTGGGTCAGACCAAAGGTCCATCTAGCCCAGTATCCTGTTTTCCAACAGTGGCCAATGGCAGGTGCCCCAGAGGGAATAAACAGAAGAAGTAATCATCAAGTGATCCATCCCCTGCATGCATTGATTTCCCCAACCCCCTCCAAATTTAAATGGGGCTGCAATTACCAGCTAGTTTTGTTATTATTATTTACTTATTGCTTAAACTCACTTGTATACTAGCATCATCAGGTGGGTTGGTACAGCTCTAGGAATTAGGGAAGTTACCACTGCATAAACAGAAATACTTGGGCATTTTTGGCAAAATGTTGGATGGTTTTTGTATTATCAGCAATGGAATTTTAGATTTAAAGAGAAATATTTATAATCCAGCCATTATTCTTCACTAGATTATAAGAGCTGTAAAATAAAGCAAAGTTTGAGCCTAAATTTTTTCAGACTGCTACATATCATTGCTCCCCCTTTCATCTTGTGCTACATGAACTTTCTCCCGAAACCAGTGGCACGGTCACTCAGAGGAAGACACAGGTCCTAGAGATTGGACCAATTGAAATTCTAAATCTTAAGAGGTCAGGCAGACAATTGCCAAAACAATATCTGTAAGTAATTGTTGCTCTTAACACTGAGAGTTACTTAACAGGCTGTGTTTTGTAGTTGTTAGACCTAAGAAATGGGAGTCAAGACTCACGGGTACTATTCCTTGCTCTGGTATTTGTTGATTGTATGGTCTTTGCTGAATCACTTTAATCTCTTAGGATGGGTTTTCAACAGTGTTCTGGATTGGCCTAACTCTGCTCCCACCGACTAGACAATCCAGTGGTCCCTTCTGGCCCTAAAAACTCTGACTCTTCCCAATTTACATATATGTTCCTCACTGGTGAATCTCCTATCATGTGACCCTTTCCCTTGAATTGACTGTTCCTGAAGTTCCTCTCCTTTCGGAAGGTGGTTGGGGTCAGTTTTTAGAAGCTGATTGTTTGAATACATGACAGCAGGAATTCAAAGCCCAGCAACCTTGATAGCTTGGGCTTTCATAGAAGATATACTAATCTTTGGTTGATATTTAACAGAGCTTTGTAGCTGCCATACATGACCTCCTGCCATGTATCGTTATGACCTTTCTGTTTCATTTGTGAATTTATTTGATATTTCTGAGATTTTGATTCCTGCACAGAGGATGTAACCAGGAGTCCTACCCGGGGGGGGAGGGGGGAGGAGGGGGGACGGCAGGGGGGAGGTATAGCTCTCCCTAGACTGTACACTGTGTCCTTAAATAGCACCCAAGGATTGCAAAGTGTTTTACAAATGGTGAGCAAGTACTGCGCTGTTACCCACATTTTGGGGAAACTGAGGTACAGGGCAGTGAAGTGAGTTGCCTTTGGCTGCACAACAATTTAGTGGCAGAATCGGGGACAGAGCCTTTCTGCCCCAGACTCATCTCATCCCATTCAATCTCCTGCTGTTTCACAACAGGCATTAGGTTGTTGGCATTGAGCTGGCTACCACACCATGTGAGAAGACAACACTTTCCATACATTTGGGAACTAGTGTCACCGGCCTGTGTAAGAGGGAGAGCATCTGTCACATAGTTCCCAGTAAGCTGCCCGGCCGCGCAGCAGCCTATTTAGCGCCACACAGGCAACCTGCCCGGAGACCTGCTGTGGCTGCGGGTGGGGGGCCCTGTCAGGTGGGGGGCCCCACCCATGGGCCGGACCCAGCCGTGGCCAGGGCGCACCTACACAGGCCCGGACCCAGCCACAGCCGGGGCAGCCCAGCCTGGACCCAGCTGCAGCTGGGGCACCACAGCACAGCCCCAGCCGCAGCCAGGACCGTGCGGCCTGAACATGGATGGCTTAGCTGCGGCCAGGGCGGCCCGGCCCAGTCACAGCCGTGTCCCGGACCTGCCACGGTGCCCCTCCCCTGACCTGACCCCAGCCCTGGCCCACACCTGCCAGGGCTCTGGCACCACTCCCACCCCAATCCTCTGCCCCAGCCCTGAGCCTCTCAGCCCCAGCCCTACCCCAGCGCCCACACCCCCAGCTGGAGCCCTCACACCCCTGCACTCCAACCCTTTGCCCCTCATTCCTGGCCCCACCCCAGAGCCCACACACCCAGCCCTCAAACCCTGCACTCCTACCCTCTGTCCCACCCCAGAGTTATAGCAGTCAGAGGTGTGGTTTTTCCATGCCAATGACAGATATAGCTAAGCTGATATAATTTCTTAGTGTAGACGAGGCTCAGAAAGAAATTCTGTGGGGAAGATCAGTGGGGAGCTGCCTAAGCTAGCTAGGAGTGAAATGTACAGGCAAAGGGTGGAGCTTTAGAGTCAGATCAACAAAGGTACTGAAGTGCCTAACTCCCATAGATCTAGGCCTTCAGTGTCTGACCGACAGAGCGCAGGAAGGCACCTCTCTCCATTCAGGTGTGAAACCTCTCCTGGAGTCAGTTACTTATCCCAGGTCTCCCAGAGGAGCACCCTAAACCATCAGGCTGTTGGGTAGTCTGGGGTAGGACTCTGTCAGTCATGCTTGCTGAAGCTGTTCCACTTTGTATAAATAATTAAATGTTCAGTGGGCCATAGGGAGAAGCAAGACATTGACTATAACCTTATGGTTAAGGCACTCCCTTGAGGGGTCCTGGGTTCAAGTCCCTCCTTCAAATCAGGTGAGGGGAGGGGAGGAGAACTCAAACCTTGGTCTTCCATATCCCAGGAGCATGGGGCGGGCCCGAACCAATGGGCAAATGGATGGATGCATGCACAGCAGAATATTTCTTACACCCCACTGTCATTTCATAGAATCATAGACTCGCAGAATATCAGGGATGGAAGGGACCTCGGGAGGTCATCTAGTCCAACCCCCTGCTCAAAGCAGGACCAATCCCCAGCTAAATCATCCCAGCCACAGCTTTGTCAAGACTGAACTTAAAAACTTCTAAGGAAGGAGATTCCACCACCTCCCTAGGTAACACAGTGTTTCACCACCCTCCTCGTGAAAAAGTTTTTCCTAATATCCAACCTAAACCTCCCCCACTGCAACTTGAGACTATTAGTCCTCGCTCTGTCATTTGCCATCACTGAGAACAGTCTAGATCCATCCTCGTTATTCTTAACATCTCTTGCTAGCTGCAACTCCAGGTGTGATTTGGCCTTCCTGATTTCACTCCTGCATGCCCGAGCAATATTTTTGTACTCTTCCCTAGTCATTTGTCCAATCTTCCACTTCTTGTAAGCTTCTTTTTTGTGTTTAAGATCAGCAAGGATTTCAGTGTTAAGCCAAGCTGGTCGCCTGCCATATTTACTATTCTTTCTACCCATCGGAATGGTTTGTTCCTGTAATCAACCTCAATAAGGATTCTTTAAAATACAGCCAGCTCTCCTGGACTCCTTTCCCCCTCATGTTATTCTCCCAGGGGATCCTGCCCATCAGTTCCCCGAGGGAGTCAAAGTCTGCTTTCTGAAGTCCAGGGTCCGTATTCTGCTGCTCTCCTTTCATAGAATCATAGAATATCAGGGTTGGAAGGGACCTCAGGAGGTCATCTAGTCCAACCCCCTGCTCGAAGCAGGACCAATCCCCAACTAAATCTCCTTTCTTCCCTTTGTATAGGTTAGGTGTGCTCTAAGCATGTCTACCACAGCAGGCCCCGCAGGGAATGCAGTGTTTTGAGAATCCTGCCAGGGGGTTAGGTGCACAGTTGCCAACTTTCATGTGGTAAATAAGCACCCTGACTTTCACAATAAGCCAAAAATCAAGCTAGTCCCATTCCAAAAGTAGGCCAAAACAAGCCAATCCCTAAGAACCCCAACACTCTATGTGACTAGATCCCCCAGGCGTGTAGTCTGGGACTGTGGTGGGCCCCCTGTGCACCCCTGACTCTCTCCACCCCCTTGCCCCTGCCTTCCCCTGCTTGCCCTCCCTTGCCCCTGCTTGCCGGGAGCCAGTAAAAAAAAAAAAAAAGCAGCAACAAGCTACAAGCCAAAAACTAGCCAACAAGCAACTCACAAGCCAATTAAGCCAAAAACAAGCCCAATTTCTGTGTTTTTTTCACGGGTTTGGCATGTCTGGTTAGGTGTCAACTAAGGCTTTGAGTAGCTTGTTAGCTATGGGCCAGCATCAGGATTTAAGTGTTTTTAGGATTTAAGGATTTTACCCTATCACTGAAATCGACCTCTGTACCCTCTGACTGGATGTACCCTCTGACAGCTAATGTAACACTGATTTTAAAAATTCTCCAGAGGAGATCCTGGCAATTACAGACTGGTAAGTCAAACCTGAGTATTGGGCAAATTGGTAAAAACTATAGAAAAGAACAGATTTATCAGAGACATAAATCAATATGATTTGTTGGGGAAGAGTCAATATGGCTTTTGTAAAGGAAATCATGTCTCAAAAATCTATCAGGATTCTTTGAAGGTGTCTGCTAGCCAAGGCGTCTGCTGGCCTTACCATGGGGCGAACTGAGGCAGTTGCCTCAGGTGCCAGACTGTGGGGGGCGCCACTAAGACCCAGTGTGTAGAAAATTGTGTCTGCTGCTGGTGCATCTGTATTCTCTCTGCTCTAGATGCACAGAGAGGGTGGAGTGCTGTGCTGGAGGAAGGAGGGCACAAGAGACATAACAGGCAGGCAGGAGAAAAGGCGAGAGGGAATAACAGAAAGCAGCAGGAGCTGCAGGGAGAGAGAGAGGAGAAGGAGCCTCTTATGTACCTCTCTAGCACCCCCAGGGGCCTGGACTGATTAACCCCAGCTTCTCAGGGAGCTTCCTGTTTCCTGCTGCTTCCCTGAACCCACCTGAGGAGAACAGGCAGTCAACTGAAGTGGTAGGAGCCAGTTAGACCCTTAAGACGCTGATATCTTCCCTCACTCAGGCCCTGTTACCAGCCTGCTTATTTGTCCCCTTCAACTGAGTGTTGAGAGCCACTATAGCTGGCACAGAACAGCAGTCATGAGTGAAAGGAGAAAACGCCCCTCTGGGGCAGCATTCAGAAAAAGAGAGAAAGCAAAGGAAGCTTTGCTATCTAAACAGGAAGGAGCTCTCCTGAGATACAGAGACAAAAATGTTCACGGTGAGCCTTCTGGCCCCAGTGAAGAAGTGAGTGGTGAGGAGATGCCTGATCTTCCAGTTAGTCAGAGTGCAGGTGACCTGGCAGCTACTGCAGCATCCATATCTCCATCTGAAATGGATGTAACCATGCACATTCCTGAAGAAAAGTATAGATCAGAGAAGAGTGTGGTGGAGGCGCAAGAAACAGCTGCTGTGAGTTTAGTTCCTTAAGTCTAGATGATCCAGGACTGTGGACCCACTTGAGTAGTAGCCTGAGGGACTTCCTTGGCCACATGGGCCACAGTAAGTGGAAAACTTCATCTTTCCCAAAGACAATGAAAATAGAAGTTTCCATCCAACACATTACTGGAATCCCCAATGGTGACAAAGTGGAGAGGCCATGGCTTATGTACTCAAAAACCCAGAATGCTGCATACTGTTTTTGTTGTAAACCCTTCCAGTCTAATGTTCCAGTCACACTGGGTTCTACAGGAGCAAAGGACTGGAAAAATCTGGCTAGAAATCTGGCATGCCATGAGAAGGCAGCAAATCACCAGAGAGCGTTCCATAGGTGGAAAGAGCTTGAGATGAGATGAAGGTTAAAGGTCACCATAGAAGATCAGCATCAAGAGAAGATTGCATCAGAGTCTCTTTACTGGCAAAATGTTCTGAAAAGGCTCATTGCCATTGTGAGAATGCTGGCTACCCAAAACCAAGCTCTGCGTGGCACTTCAGATCAGCAGTATGTGCCAAACAATGGAAACTTCCTTAAAATTGTGGAGCTGATGGCTGAGTTTGATGCTGTACTCCAGGAGTATCTAAGAAGAGTCACCACCCAAGAAATGTACACACACCACTACCTTGGAAAAACAATTCAAAATGAAATCATACAGTTACTGGCAACAAAAGTCAAACAGAAGATTGTGGCAGATCTGAAGTCAGCAAGATATTACTCTGTTATTCTGGACACCTGACATCAGCCTTATGGAACAAATTACTTTAATGGTGCATTTTTTAACAACAGAACCTAGTGAAAATGTCCCTGCGATGGTTACTGTCAGAGAGCATTTTCTAGAATTTATTGACATTGATGATACTACAGGAGCTGGTATGACAAATGTGTGTTAGAGAGCTTATTCCTTCACTCTCCCACTTCCCTGGTCCTTCTCGCATGAACAGAGAGCAACAATACCCGAAGTCCGAAGGTGCAAACAATTTGATGTTTATTGGGGTGAACTTCCAGCAAGCTTAAATCCAAGTTCCTTTTTCCTTATTTTCGAATCCCAACTTACTTCCTGTTTGCCCCTAATTTATATAGTAATATTCTTAGCTATACCTCAACCAATCATTCTACTGAAATTTAACTAACCAATCCTAACATATTGTAACATGATTAGCTAACCAATTATATCCCACCACCTTAATTAGTTTACACCCAGCAAAATTAATTATACAGCAGACAGAAACAATCACAGAACCAGACAGAGACCATGCAAATAAACAACAGCAAAGTGGGAACTATAATGACAAAACAATACAGAAGTGAGGATTTCACAACTACATCTATAAAGACATAAGAGTTTCCCAGCTGTGTCTATTGATAAGTGAGTTCTTACCAGACAGAAAACTATCAACCTAAATGTCCTTTTACATCTTCTAGGTGCTTTCCTTTCTCTGGAGGTGATAGATCGGATCACCTTCCTAACAGCCCCATATTGACTAGTTTGGAATGTGAGGATGCGACCGGTCGCTTCCCAGCTTATGGCTGCCTCTGCTGCTTAGCCAAAGGCATTGGCTTAAGAACAGGGCCTCAGACTGTCACAGTGAGAGAAGGCCCTTACACAGATTCTTTCTTATATACCTCTATTACTATCTAAATGATAAACATATACCTACATTCTTAGAGTATAGGCCTTTACAGACAGGCCTGAATATCTATATCCTAACAATGTGCTTCTTAAAAAGCTGGAAGATATGGGAATTGCGATAGGTGACATGAGAGGTCAGGGCTACAATAATGGTGCCAACATGAGAGGAAAGAACAGAGGATTTCAGACACGGATCCGAGAGTTAGACCCGTGAGCGGTTTTTGTCCCATGCAGTTCTCATTCATTGAACTTGGTGGTCAGTGATGCAGTATCAGCTTCTAGTGAGGCTGCTGAATTTTTTAATGTAATTCAGAGCATCTATGTATTTTTCTCTGTATCAACTCATTGATGGCAAATTTTGAAGCAACATCTGGAACATCCTCTCTGACACTGAAACCACTGAGTGCCACATGATGGGAAAGTCGAGTGGAGGCGATAAAGCCTATCAAACACCAAATTGGGAAGATAGATGATGCCATAGTTGCCATTATGGAGGATAATGCTATGACAGGAACTGTTCATGGGAGAACAGTGGCAGAGGGAAATGGAATAACCAGAAACATACATAACTTCAAATTTCTGTGTGGCTTAGTGTTGTGGCATGACATACTGTTTGAAATAAATGTTGTAAGCAAGAGACTCCAAGGTGTTGAGCAATGGAACAACTGGACAAAGCAAAGTCATAACTACAGTCTTACTGGTCAGATGAGGGATTTCAAAATGTTCTGAAGAGTGCATAGAAGTTGCCCGAGAAACTTCACACTAAAGCTATTTTCCCACCCATTCAAGAATACAAGGGTCACCAAAGAAGAAGATGACATTTTGATTACGAGGCACGGGATAATCCCATAAGAGACCCCAAACAACAATTCAAAGTTGAATTCTTTAACCAGGTGCCAGATTGTGCAATACAGTCAGTTGAAAAACGTTTCATGCAGCTCAAGGAACACAGCAGTATATCTGGGATGTTGTATGATATTCCAAAACTCCTCACTATACCTGAAGAAGACCTACACCAGCAATGCGGGGCACTAGAGACAGTGTGGACACATGATGACATGCGTGATATTGATGCGAGTGATTTAGGTAATGAACTGAAAGCCCTTTCAAGATACATTTCAGCAGGATCAACTTCAAAGTCTATTCTAGAATATATGTGCACAAATAAGATGACCACCCTCTTTCCAAATGCTTTTGTTGCTCTGAACATACTTCTAACACTTCCTGTAACAGTTGCCAGTGGAGAACGCAGCTTCTCCAAGCTGAAGTTAATAAAAACACATCTACGCTCCACAGTGACAGAGGAGAGGCTGGTCGGCCTTGCAATCATCTCAACAGAGCATGAGCTGACCCAGACTGTGGACCGTCAGGAAGCAGTTCAAATCTTTGCAACCAAGAAGGCACAGAAAGCACCACTTTGATTATTCAAACAGATAAAAATGCCAGTGTTTACTATGCAGACAAAACAATTTACATTTGCTGTTCAGGCATTTGAAAGTTAAGTGTTACTTAAAATTTTTGAACAAGGCATTTTAAGTCGTTAGTTCTCCTTTATTGGGGTAGGTAGCAGAGCAGTACCATGGGAGGAGTAGAACAGGAAGAAGGCAGAATTGAGACCTTTCAAAGTTTTGGCCCAAGTGAGGGGCATGGGGGCATCATTTGAGCTCCCCCCCTCAAGTGCCAAAATGTTGTGGGCCGACCCTGCAGCTAGCATGTGGATAACGGTGATCCAGTCATTATAGTGTACTTGGGTTTTCAAAAAGCCTTTGACAAGGTCCCTCACCAAAGGCTCTTAAAGAAACTCAGTAGCCATGTGATAAGAGGAAAGGTTCTCTCAATGGTCAGAGACTGATCCACAAAGATAGGAATAAATAGTCAGATGTCACAATGGAGAGAGGTGAACAGCAGGGTCCCCCAAGGATCTGTATTGAGACCTGTGCTATTCAACAAATTCATTAATAGTCTGGCAAAGGGGAAGAACAGTGAGGTGACAAAGTCTGCAGATGATAGAAATCACTCAAGATCGTTAAATCCAAAAGCTGACTGTGAAAAGATACAAAGGGATCTCACAGAACTGGTTGACTGGGCAACAACAAAATGGAAGATGAAATTCAAGGTTACGTGCCAAATAACACACATTGGAGAAAATAATCCCAACTATACATACTAAATTAGCTATTACCACTCCAGAAAGAGATTTTGGAGCCATCATGGATAGTTCTCTGAACACTTCCTCTCAATGTGCAGCAGCAGTCAAAACAGCTAACAGATTGTTAGGAACTATTAGAAAAAGGATAGAAAATAAGACAGAAAACAACATAATGCCACTATATCAATCCATGGTGTGCTCATGCCTTGAGTGCTGTGTCGAGCTCTGGTTGCCCCATCTCAAAAAGGATATAGAGGAACTGGAAAAGGTTCAGAGAAGGGCAACAAAGATGATCTAGGATATGGCGCAGCTTCCACACGGGGAGAGACTAAGAAGATTAGGGTTGTTCATCTTAGAAAAGAGACGAGTAATGGGTGATATGACAGAGGTCTATTAAATCGTGAATGGCATGGAAAAAGTGAATAGAAAAGTGTTATTTATCCTTCCCCACAAAACATAAACCAGAGGTCACCCAATGAAATTAATAGGCAGCAGGTTTAACACTAACAAGAAGAAGCCCTTTTCATACAACATGCAACTAACCTGTGGAACTCATTGCCAGGGGATATTGTGATGGCCAAAAGTATAACTGGATTTTAAAAAAAACTGGTTAAGTTCATGGAGGATAGGTCCCTCAATGGCTATTAGCCAAGATGGGCAGGGACGCAACCCCGTGACTGTAAATCAGAAGCCAGGAGGTAAAATCAGAGGTGGATAACTCTATAATTGCCCTGCTCAATACATTCCCCTAGAAGCTTAGATATGAGCCACTCTTGGAGACAGGATACTGGGCTAGAGGATCACAGGTTCTTATGCCCACCAGTGGAAACTATATATAGTTATATAGTTCGGTGCCTACAGGGTTAGGTGGCGGCGGAACAATTGTGTTGAGAATGTTAGTGGGACCTAGATGTTGGACATTGGCCTCTTTAAGTGCCTAATTGCCTCTTGTGGCACCTAAGTTCCCTTGTGACTCTATCCTTCAGTGCCCATCTGTAAAATGGGGAGAGAATAGCACTTCCCTACCTCACAGTGTGTTGTAAGGATAAATAGGTTACAGATTGTGAGGCGCTCAGATACTGTGGTAATGGGAGCCATATAAAGTACTCAAAATAGAGAGAGATGGGCCATTGCTATATAGAATTTACAGGCCTGAATTTGCAGTAAACCCAAAGACTGACCAACTAGATCTATCACACTTACCATTCTGGTATGCAAGTGCCTACAGTCCCTCATCAAGGTTACGCATGGATTTAAGGAGAAAGATACATCGCCTTTAGCTCTGAATGTAACCTCTAGGTCCCAAGGACTTGTCAATTACTTTAATTTAGTTAATTTAGTTTAATTTCAGTGTCTTTGCAGCTCAGTTTCCGCATGGCTCTTTCCGCTGCCAGTGTTCGGAGACCATAGCAACTTCAAATTAAATATCAATCACAGCATTAAGGTCAAGTAGCTTGATTCCATTAACAGGCAGCTAGATTCAACTTCCATATAATGAACAGTCTATAACCTCCTAATGATCCTGAGAGAAAAACTGGGCAGTTCAGTTAGCTCCAGCATTCAATCATTGGCACCCTGCTGACATAGGGGATGGCAGAATTGATTCAAAAAGTCCATTCATCTGCCAAGAAATCTCATCTGAAATTATTCTGACCTGTGACAAATCTGTGTGAGTATCAATTTAAAGACAAAGCAAGAGAGATGGATTTCAGCTGGGCCTTTCAGTCTTGGCTTCCAAGTCTTACTCCCTGCAATACTATTATATATCTTTCAGAGTAGCAGCCGTGTTAGTCTGTATTCGCAAAAAGAAAAGGAGTACTTGTGGCACCTTAGAGACTAACCAATTTATTTGAGCATAAGCTTTCGTGAGCTACAGCTCACTTCATCGGATGCATGAAGTGGAAAATACAGTGCGGAGATTTATATAGATAGAGAACATGAAACAATGGGTGTTACCATACACACTGTAACTAGAGTGATCACTTAAGGTGAGCAGAGGTTCACCCCTCTCCCCCTGCTCTCCTGCTGGTAATAGCTCACCTTAAGTGATCACTCTGGTTACAGTGTGTATGGTAACACCCATTGTTTCATGTTCTCCATCTATATAAATCTCCCCACTGTATTTTCCACTTCATGCATCCGATGAAGTGAGCTGTAGCTCACGAAAGCTTATGCTCAAATAAATTTGTTAGTCTCTAATATGCCACAAGTACTCCTTTTCTTTTTATTATATATCTGTATCTCACTTTCTAACTGAGGTTAGAGATTTTTTTTTCCTACTATGGGTTGACTGCCACACGGAAAAAAGAAATGATGCTATGTTGGAGAGGCTGCATGGTCTAATGGCTAGAGCACTGGACTGAGAGTCAGGAGACCTGTGTTCTACTCCTGGGTTATGATTATTTGTATTACCGCAGCCGTATCATTTGTATTACCGTAGCTGCACCATTACCTAGTCATGGACCAGGACCTCATTGTGCTAGGTGCTGTACAAACACAGATCAAAAAGACTAGCCAGCTGTGTGACACATCACTTTTGTTTCCTTCTCCACATCCTTTCTTTCCCTTGTCTATTTAGATTGTCTGTCTTTAGGAGCAAGGCCTGTCTCTTACTACGGGTTTGTACAACACCTACCACAATGGTGTCTCAATCTCAATGGTGGCTAGTACAACAGAAATAAACAATGAAATAATATGAATAATAAGCAGCAAGAGTGTGATATTATTATTGTTATTATTATTATTTATTATTAACACATCACTAGATCTGAGTCAATTTCAAAATTAAAATTTTTGCAACAAAAAGGGGGAAAGCTTTATGCTCATCTCTGGTTTTATGCAAATAAGTACAGTTCCACTCCTCCATCAATAGGTGGCGCTAGCTGTTACTACAGTCTGTACAATAGGAAGTCAAATCCCATTCCCCTCATGCTGGTTAACTAAAGTTCAGCCACGTCTGGTTCTTTTTATATATATATATATATATATATATATATATATATTTGCAATAAATAAATAAATAAATTCCCTTTTTTCAGCCAGCTCTACTTATTGCAACACTCTGTCATGCTAGCTGCAAACGTCCATTTTTCTACTTCCCCCCCCCCACATCTCCACCCTTCCTCCCGTGCTGCCCTTCACACTCAGAACTGATCTGACTGCTCCCTTAGTTTTGCTGAGTGTTCAGTGGCAGGTTCAGAGCGACATGCCTGGCGTCTGAGCACCTACAGTCTCAGGTGGGAAAAGACCAGGCCTTGGAAGAGTACAGCCTCAGTCACCTGTATCTTCTGTTGGATTTGACTTTTGATGTTTTCCCTGCAGATGTGCATGTTTCACGTCTAGAGCCAGAATCACCCTCCCTGGCACAGGAAAGTCCAAACGACACCTTCCAACACCAGCAAAGGCTGCTGCACCTCATGGTGTAGGGTGTAATTTTTCCTGGTAAGAGGGCACAACTGCTCACCCATAGGGGCTTATGCCAAGGGAAGGTGTTTCCAGAAAAGCCTCCTGCTGGCTGACACTGATCACCACTGGGTCCATGAGGGAGGGGAGATTGTAGAAGCTTTGCATCTGCACAACCTCACCCCAGGTGGACTTTCCTCTACCAGGTGCTTGCAGACACTGGCGTGAATCTGACTCTCTCATCCTAGGAGTAATCGACATGTGCAGATTAAAAGTGATTGAACCCGAATGGGGTTAACCCTGCCTGCCTTATTTACAACCCCAGTTGTCCCCAAGTCCTGGGGCACCTTGCATCTCTGGAGCCAGTGAGCTATGGGCTTTGGAGAAGTTGCAGCTACATGATCCCAGCCACAGTGTTCAGTGACGGGAATTCTGGCATAGCCCTTTTAAAGCTGGACAGTTTGCCACCCTAGAGACACGGCTGACGTTTAGTTAACCAGCATGAGGGGAACGGGATTTGACTCCCTATTGTACAGAATGTAGAAACAGCTAGTGCCACCTATTGGTGGAGGAGTGGAACTGTACTTATTTGCATAACACCAGAGATGAGCATAAAGATGGAAACAGTGGCTATTCTCCACTTTAATTTGATCATTTCAAACTGAAAAGTGCATCAGTGCAGCATAGGCCATAGCTTTATATCCGCTCAGCCCTGCACAGGCTGTGATTTTAAACTGGAGCATGAAGAAATTATCCTGAAAATTAACTACTATAACAAGAAAAGCTTGAAAGAAGGATGACTTACACTGTTGTAAAACAGGAGTCCCTCAACTGACAGAGAGATCAAACTCGGGTCCCACGTGTTCTACCATAGACCATCACAAGCTGTGATTTTGACTCCACCATTTCTGTGACATCTGTTAAAAACCATACTTTTAGAAAAAACAAACCAACTCTAAAGCACCCATCGGAGCAATGAAGAACCCTATATTTCAGATGGTAAGATCATCATTTACCCCTCTTGGCACAATTATTGCGTTTGTAAGGGGACTGTTGCCCCCTTACTAACATTCAGTGGGGGTGTTTTGGCTGGCTAGCTCCCAGTACTAAAAGGGGAAGGGTTGATGGGAAATCAGGACCCTCAGACTGATAGTCCCCAGGAACAACGGAGAGAGGTCAATGCTCCAGGTCAGCCTGAATGACAGGGCGGGCAGCCTAAATCAGGGAGTCAGGAGGCCAGGGAGGTCCCGTCCTCCGTGTGAGCTGGAATTGCCTGGATCAGACAGAGTGGGGCCGAGCTACGGAGAAAGCAGGGGCGCAAGCTGAACTGGGGAGCAGAGCTGTGCCAGATCCAGAGAGAGCAGACCCTGTCCTGGGAGCAGAGCTGCAGCCCCAAAGCCAGAGGCACAGCCCAGAGAGAGCAGACTTGCCCTGGGAGCAGAGCTGCAGCAACCAGACCCAGAAGGGCCAGAAAAGCAGCCCAGGAAGCAGGTCAGTGCTGGGAGCAGAGTCACAGAAGCAGCCTGCAGAGCAGACCTGTCCTGGGAGCTGAGCTGCAGCAACCAGAGCCAGAGGGGCCAGAGAAGCAGCCCAGGGAGCTGGAGGCAGAGCGGCAGCAGCAGTGCAGAGACAGAGCGGTGGAGCTGGGGCTGGAGCAGTCCGGAGCTGGGTGCAGTGAGCAGCTGAGGAGACCGAGGGGGACCCTGGGCAGCAGGCCCAGCACAGGGAGACGCCTCAGCCAAGGGGCTCTGCAGGCCAGGCTTGGATCGTAACCCCGACAGGATGGGGGCGACACCGGGAAGAAGGGTCCTACCACTTAGAGCCTGAGAGCGTGTGGCCACCACCAGAGCAAGCGTCCAACCTACAGCATCCCTGCAGCACAGCCAGGGCCTGAGCAGGAGGCCTGGGACTTACAAGGAGCAGACTGTGAACTGCCCTGATGTTCCAGAGACACTGTTTGTGACGTTCCCTGCCACAGAGCGGGGTGACGTGTTTCCTTTAACCGCTCCCATTCTTCCTTATTCTTTTTAAAATTAATTGTTGATTAAATAACTTTCATTTGCTTTCCATTGTATGTAATGGTCAGTGGGTCAGAGAAGTGCCCAGTGCAGAGAGAGTACCCCGGAGTGGGGACACCCTAGCCCCTGTCCTAGGTGACCACAGCAGGGTTGGGGGTCGAGACCCCCAGGAATCCTGGGCCCAGCCTTGTTGGGGTTACGAGGACTCTGCCAGACAGGAGAGTGGAAGGGGAATCCTCAAGGGCAGGGAGGCCACTGGGTAAAGGAAGTGGGAGCGAGAACTCGGATCCTTTCGCTAGCCCACTTAACCGGGGTAGTGCAGAAGCCAGAAAAGTTCCCCACAATAGCGGGGCTATTCCCCAGCTTACACATTGTTGCCTAGGTACTTTGTAGATTTTATTCACTTTGCCCTCTGCAAAGTATGTTCTTTTAAAAGCACTCAGCTACGTCACTCGAGCAAAAGAACAGCAAACAACACAACTCCAATCTGAAAATAGCCCTTTTGGTTTTAAATTTAAAAAAAACCCAGCCAATTCAATTTAAAAGTGCAGTTATGTTCATTAAAATGACTGTTAAAATAACATCACAACATCCCATCTTTATTCCCTTTGAATTACTTCCTATCTGATTTGCCCATCAATTTAAAAGTGCAGTTATGTTCATTAAAATGACTGTTAAAATAACATCACAACATCCCATCTTTATTCCCTTTGAATTACTTCCGATCTGATTTGCCCACTTAAATAAACATTATGATCCAAATTCTCTGCTCCTGTGAGATGACACAACGACATTGGCTCTGTACCTGCCAGCACTGCAAACAAAACCTCGGATCAGAAAGATGATGATCTACAAATTGGTTATCAGATCAATTTCTTAAGGTCAGAACAACAGGATGAGGTGCTAGGATAACTGGGTCCTATTGTTGACCATGAATGTGATATGTGATTTTAGGCAATGTCCTGAATTATTATGCCTCAGATTATCCATTGGTAAAATTAGTGTAATATCTAGGGCTGGTCAAAAATGTTCTGCCTCAATTGTTTTTTAATGAAAAATTGAGTTTTCAACTAAGCAAAAAGAAAAGTGTCTGCTTTCTGCAGAATACTGCAACTATCAAATCCCCCCCCCTCATTCTTCTCTTCTGCAGACTAAACAATCCCAGTTCCCCCAGCCTCTCCTCATAAGTCATGTGTTCCAGTCCCTAATAATTTTTGTTGCCCTCTGCTGGACGCTTTCCAATTTTTCCACATCCTTCTTGTAGTGTGGGGCCCAAAACTGGAAACAGTACTCCAGATGAGGCCTCACTAATGTTGAATAGAGGGGAACGATCACGTCCCTCGATCTGCTGGCAATGTCCCTACTTATACAGCCCAAAATGCCGTTAGCCTTCTTGGCAACAAGAGCGCACTTGATTCATATCCAGCTTCTTGTCCACTGTAACCCATAGGTCCTTTTCTGCTGCATGGGATTCTTCCGTCCTAAGTGTGTTTCTCTACAGTCGTGTTCGGAAAGTACTTGGAGATCCTTGAACGAAAGGTGCTATATAGACAGAAACTGTCATTGCCAATAGAGATTCTGCAATCAGAATGTAGGTGACAATTTTGCCGGACATGCGTAAAGCAGAGTAGAACCCAGCAGGACTTTTCAGACCAGTCTTAACTCCACAGTTATAACAAAATGAGGGATGACCCAAATACCCATGAGAATCAGATCCAGTAAATAAGAAGGTGCTGTTTTCACATAGTGGCTTTTCTGATTGTAACTGCACTGCAAAGTTTACAAAGCACTTCAGTCCTGGACTAAAAATGTCATTCCAAATTCTCAAATTAATCACCTTCTGCGGAATGCACTTCTAGAATAGCCAAAGTAACTGACCCTTCGAGCTGCATACAATAATCTTCAGAAGTTCAAGAGCTGCCAGATACGCGCAACCTGCACCGCCCCCTCCCTGTGGGGCAGAAGCCCCTAGTCCCACCACCCTGCTGCAGGGCAGAAGACCTGAGCTCCCCGCACCCACCACCACCTAGTCTGGTAGGTGGAGAATGGGGACATGCGTGGGGGGGCTCCGCGAGCTGCACTTTAATTGTAAAAGAGCTGCATGCAGCTCATGAGCCACAGTTTGGCCACACCTGCTATAAAGCAACACAAACCCCTTTGCAATGAGTGAGACGGGATAATGAAAGAACCTTTTTCCCAGGTGGCCAGAGTGACTCTTGCCATCAATGGCAGAACTTGCACTGACTTCAACAGGAGCAGGAGCAAGCCCAGGCATTGCTACGCTTCCCTACCTCTCCAGCTGGGTTGAGTGCTGTTTAAGGAAACAGAGCAGCCGGGAGTATCTGAGGATAAAGAGACCCAGAGCTCCAGCCTTTCCCAGATCTTAACACACAGCACTTCCACCTTGTTTCTCAGTAGGTACAACCACTTGAAGAAGAAGAACTATAATCAGCACCTTCATTGTCCACAGCCATTAATAAATCCATCCTCCTCATCCCTGTGAGGTTGGTATTATTAGCTCTATTTTACAGGTGGAGAAACTGAGGCAGAGAGGGGACATGACTTGCCCAAAGCTACACAGAGTGTGAGCGCCAGGAATAGAACTCAGAAGCTTGGATCTCCACCATTCTCTGTGCAGATCTCGACACCAGGCCTCTCGGAGTAGCAGCTCTTATGGGCTTAGATTGCTTTATGCTACCTGCTCAAGTAGTTCCTTTGGCAGCTTAGTTGCCTATTGATCATCCACCTTTGTAATAAAAAATCCCTTCTTGCAATCCAGCCTAAAGCTCCCCTTCATTAGCTTTAATTCCTGAGCTCATGTGACTCTTTTACCTTGTTGTATGAATGAGCCTTGTCCTAGATCCTCGTGTGAACCCATCAAGAAGTTGTAAAGCATGATTAAGTCACCTCTCAGCTGCCCTTTTATTTTTTCCTTTCTTGCAAGGCTGAACATATTCATCCCTTGAAACCTGTCTTTGCAAGGCAGGCCCCTTCGCCCCTTGGAACAATCGCTGGAAAACTCTTTTTGAAAGAATCACAGCAGACGGCCATTAAAAAAAAAAAAAAAGACAGCTGTAGCTTAAGAGTGAGAGTTTCAAAAGCGCCCAGCAATGGCTGGATTCTGCTCCCAGTGAAGTCAACCGAAGATTCACCAGTGACTCCAGTGGAAACAGAATCAGGCCAACCCTGAGAACTTCTGCAAATGCCACCCTACGTGAATTGGTCCAGCACTGAAAGATCCTTTACGTAGACCAATAAAACCTGTCACCTGCGCACTCCTTGCCCTGCACTACCCAGGCTTTCCTTGGAGGCGTGGGGAGGCTTTTAAAGTGTCATTTGCGCTGCTAGGACTGACCTGCAACCCCCCTCTTAGCTTCCCTCTTGGTGCCTCGTCAGCACTGCGCAGATCATCACTTCAGACTGACAGTCCCTTCCGTCGCTCCTGTCGTGAGCCTGTACAGAGTGCTGCCACAGCCCCTCAGTCAGTCCCACCCCACAATAAGCCCCAGACTGTCCATCATTCCAGCCAAATCATCAATCCACACACAATATTTTTTTTAAAATGTTGTTACCGAATTTGGGAAGGATGAGACAGAAACCAAACTCACAGGGCCTAATTCTTTCCCAGTGTAATCCCACCGAGGTCAATAGACTTTCATCAGGGATGAATCTGGTACATTTTCTTTTGTGATTTGAAAGGAGGTTACCAGAGGTAGAAGGTTAGTGCATTACCCAACTCTGCTACCTACACAAACACGTATATGCACTTTTATTTATGCCTAGGATGTACAATAGGAAGAGCATTGAAAAAAATATTTAGCGTTGGCCAAACTGACGCAATAGATGCCATCGCAGAAGACTGGAATGAGGCTGAATTTCCTATGAGAACATAGATGACTTTACCTCAGTGTGTTGCATTTCTGGGCTAAAGAACTTGACGTTTTCCCGTTAAGGTCTCATGGGTTCATCCTAAGCCTGGGTCCCACTGAAGTCGGTGTAAGAAAGAAGGAAGAAAGCACAATGCTTAAATCACAACTGGTCACTTGAACCTCCCTGAGTAATTTTTTGGCCTCTAAAACACAAGATATGTATGACTGTGGGGGAAGCAGAGTTCAAGTCAACAAAAATCACCCTCTTGCTTCTGGGAATAAAAACTCATGAAACTCTAATTGTGAAAGATATTCTGCTTGTGGCTTAGTCCATGCTAAGGGATCCCAGGTGTTTAGGTAGCAATCTCCATTGGCTAATCTCAACCCTATACTAAGTGTGCTGTACACCGTAAACCCATCAGATACATCACCGAGCTGCACAAACATTTGCTGGCCCTCCCAGACTAACACTCTCTCCTGATGGGGACTAAAATAAGGAAACACTTTAGGAACAGCTTGTCCAGGGGAGGTGGGAGTGTGTCCAGTGGCTGAAAAGAAAACTCAGGGTTCAGTTCCTGGCTCTGCTACAGAGTGGCTTTGGGCAAGTCATACAACATTTCTGGATGCCAGCTTTGAAGAGGGGCTGATAATACTGACCTACCTCACAGAGGATATGTGAAGCTAAATTAATTAATGTCTGCCAAGCGTGTTACATCCTTGGACGGAAAATACTGTAGCCATGCAGCAAACTGGCTACTATGTATGTGCCCCTTTGCCCTCTAACGGAGGGGATCAGAACTACGTATTATAGGTCCTATACTGCTAACTTACAGAAGTTCTCCTTTTGCTCAAGCAGCAGCTTGTGTGCGTGTGTGTGTGTGTGTTTCTATACAGACAAACATACCCTTGCATCATGAGGAATATGCACCTGACTCAAAAGCCAAGACAAAAATAAATCAGTACAAATTAAGTGTGTAATTGCAAGCTGCACTGTCCTTCAAAGGGAAACTCTCCTTATGGAAAAAGCAGGAATATGAAATGACACTCACAATGCAAATAAGAGATCCAAGCCATGGCTCAAAGAGGATAATTTTGTCCAAGGTGAAATAATATCTGATACTTACATCGCACGTGTCACTTAGCTGCTGAGCAGATTTCAGGAGTACTTTATACTGCCTTTTTTTGACCACTAAGTGCAGTGATAAAATACTTCAGAAGTTTCAACTCTGTTTTAGATCCACTTCCAGGAGACAGCTGTAGGGCAAAAGTCTGTTCTTCCTGTTCAAAGCAAGGGGAACGCCATTGAGCTCCATGGCGCTATCACAATATCAAACCAGTGGAATCAGGACTTCAGAAGAGTTACTCCAGATTTACACCCACATAAGCAGGAGCAGAATTTGGCTCATATATTCAGTTTCTAAAACTTCCCTTGCAAAGAGGGACGTCAAATAAGTGATGTAACGCCTCACTCTGCTACCACTGGCATTGACATGGTCTGACATTGGAATGTCATTGGATCTACAACCTACCCTGAGGAACGATCCTTCACTCTCACAGATCTTGGGAGACAGGCCAGTCCTCGCTTACAGACAGCCCCCCCAACCTGAAGTAAATACTCACCAGCAACAAAAACACCAACCCAGGAACCAAACCCTGCTACACCCCGTTGCCAACTCTGTCCACATATCTATTCAGGGGACACCATCATTGGACCTAACCACATCAGCCACACCATCAAGGGCTCATTCACCTACACATCTACCGATGTGATATATGCCATCATGTGCCAGCAAAGCCCCTCTGCCATGTACATTGGCCAAACCGGACAGTCTCTACGCAAAAGAATAAATGGACACAAATCTGACATCAGGAATCATAACATTCAAAAACCAGTAGGAGAACACTTCAATCTCTCTGGTCACTCAATAACAGACCTCAAAGTGGCAATTCTTCAACAAAAACCTTCAAAAACAGACTCCAACATGAAGCTGCAGAACTGGAATTAATTGGCAAACTGGATACCATCAGATTAGGCCTGAATAGAGACTGGGAGTGGTTGGGTCATTACAAAACCTATACTTAATCTCCCCGATACTAATTTCTCCCCAATGTTACTCACACCTTCTTGTGAACTGTCTGTAATGGGCCACTCTCTTACCACTTCAAAAGTTATTTTTCGTCCCTTGGTATGCTGCTGTTAATTGATTTATCTTGTTAGACTGACCTCACACTTGGTAAAGCAATTCCCCATCCTTTCATGTATTTATACCTGCTCCTGTATTTTCACTCCATGCATCCGATGAATTGGGCTCTAGTCTTTGAAAGCTTATGCCCAAATACATTTGTTAATGTCTAAGGTGCCATAAGGACTCCTTGTTGTTTTTATTGGAATGTGACTTCATTTGGAATACGAAATGTGAACAAGAAAATGAACAACTAACAATACTCTGATTGAATCAGAGACTGTGGCCCCAATTCAGCAAGGTGCTGCTGTATGACTAAGAGATGGATCTGAACCAGAAACCTCCAAAACTGGGGATGTTTGAAATCTAGACCCAAACTCATGTTCTGATGTGGCCTAAGGCAAAAAGGCACTTTTTCTACAATGGGCCAAAGTGGTACACTGTCATAAATATAAAGGGAAGGGTAAACCCCTTTGAAATCCCTCCTGGCCAGGGGAAAGCTCCTCTCACCTGTAAAGGGTTAAGAAGCTAAAGGTAACCTCGCTGGCACCTGACCAAAATGACCAATGAGGAGACAAGATACTTTCAAAAGCTGGGAGGAGGGAGAGAAACAAAGGGTTTGTGTGTCTGTCTGTAGTCGTCTTGGCCAGGGACAGAACAGGAATGGAGTCTTAGAACTTTTAGTAAGTAATCTAGCTAGGTATGTGTTAGATTATGATTTCTTTAAATGGCTGAGAAAAGAATTGTGCTGAATAGAATAACTATTTCTGTCTGTGTATCTTTTTTGTAACTTAAGGTTTTGCCTAGAGGGGTTCTCTATGTTTTTGAATCTAATTACCCTGTAAGATATATACCATCCTGATTTTACAGGGGGGATTTCTTTATTTCTATTTACTTCTATTTTTTATTAAAAGTCTTCTTGTAAAACACTGAATGCTTTTTCATTGTTCTCAGATCCAAGGGTTTGGGTCTGTGGTCACCTATGCAAATTGGTGAGGCTTTTTATCCAACATTTCCCAGGAAAGGGGGGGTGCAAGTGTTGGGAGGATTGTTCATTGTTCTTAGGATCCAAGGGTCTGGGTCTGTAGTCACCTAGGCAAATTGGTGAGGCTTTTTACCAAACCTTGTCCAGGAAGTGGGGTGCAAGGTTTTGGGAAGTATTTTGGGGGGAAGGACGCGTCCAAACAGCTCTTCCCCAGTAACCAGTATTAGTTTGGTGGTGGTAGCGGCCATTCCAAGGATAACGGGGGTAATATTTTGTACCTTGGGGAAGTTTCGACCTAAGCTGGTAAAGATAAGCTTAGGAGGTTTTTCATGCAGGTCCCCACATCTGTACCCTAGAGTTCAGAGTGGGGGAGGAACCTTGACATGGTGGCACAGTGGTGGGATTAACCTGAAATCATTTTGAGATCCAGTTGAGATTTTTTGAACTAGAAATACAGATTTTAAAAAGGAATTTTTAGGAAGTCCAGAAGGCAGCTTTGAAACTGAAAGCAGCTTGGTTTCTCTCTGCTTTGTGGCCAAGCAGAGACAAAAGGGGATTATCTTGTGAATTGCAGATTTTCTTTGCCTGGAGGCAGGGTACTTAACTCCTGCAGGGAAATTCACAGTCTTCCAACCCAGAGGTTTTTTTTTTTTTCTTTTCTTCCTAAAAGTAAATAGGGGGTGTGTGCTCTACCCATTTGCCTGGAGACAAAAGTGGCAGGGTTTTTTTTAGGATTTTGATTTTTTTTTTTTTTTTTTTACAAGGAGCACAGGTTTGAAAAGAAATTTTTTTTCTTCTTTGGGCTGGGTAAGCAGGTTTCCAAGTAGTTGGAGGTTTTTTGCTTTAATTTGGGCCCAGAGCAGAGACAAGGGAATTGTCTTTTTCTGTAGGCTGACAATCACTATCAGAGAATAGGTATTCTATTCCAGCACAGCAAAATTTTACAGCCAAGTTTTGTTTGTTTATTTCTAAACCTCGGGTGTAAAGTTAGTTAAAAACAGAGAGGTTAGAATGGCCAAATCCTCAGCTCGACTACAGCTGGAATTAGCCAAATTTCAGGCTGAGGAAAAACAAAGGGAACATGAAAGACAGATAGAACTCATGCAGCTGAAGAAGGAACAAGAAAGGGAGGCAGAACAGCACCAAGAGGCTGCCCACAAGAGGGAAATGGAGGCAAGGAAGCATGTGGAGGAGGAGAGGGAAAAAGAGAGGAAGCATGTGGAGGAGGAGAAGGAAAAAGAGAGGAAGCATGTGGAGGAGATGGAGAGGATAAAGGCCCAGCAGAATATACCAACAAACCCTAGCAATCCTTCTCCAGGTACCACTTCCCATCCCAGAAAGTTCCCCACCTACAAGGCAGGTGATGATACTGAGGCCTTCTTAGAAAACTTCGAAAGGGCCTGCCTTGGGTACAACATCTCTACTGACCAATACATGGTAGAGCTGAGGCCGCAGCTCAGTGGACCCTTAGCTGAGGTGGCAGCTGAAATGCCTAAAGAACACATGAACAAGTATGAACTGTTTAAATCCAAGGCGAGAGTCAGAATGGGGATAACACCCGAGCAGTCTCGTCGGAGGTTCAGAGCCCTAAGGTGGAAACCAGACATGTCATTTACCCGACATGCCTACCACATTGTAAAACATTGGGATGCCTGGATATCAGGAGCAAGTGTTGAATCTCCCGTAAATTTGCCCTTCCTAATGCAAATGGAACAATTCTTAGAGGGTGTTCCTGAGGAAATAGAAAGATACATCCTAGATGGGAAACCCAAAACTGTAATTGAGGCAGGAGAGATTGGAGCCAGATGGGTGGAGGTGGCAGAGAAGAAGAAAACTGGTCGCAGTTGGAGCGGAGACCAGAAGGGACCACCCCAGACCACACCCTATTACCGGGGGCCGCCCAAAGCCCCACCTACCTCCCAAAGAACCCTCCAGACCCCTTATCGTCCCACCACCCCGTTCTCCAGCAACCCTCCTCGCCCCAGTGACCCGTCAGCTGGACGATGTTTTAAGTGTAACGAGCTGGGGCATGTAAAGGCCAACTGCCCCAAGAACCCCAACAGATTACAGTTCATTGCACCGGAATCACACCAGAGGTCCACAGGCCCAGATACCTCCCAGATACCCTTGGAGCGGAGGGAAACTGTGAGTGTGGGTGGGAAGAAGGTCACCGCGTGGAGGGACACCGGAGCACAAGTGTCAGCTATCCATGCTTCCTTAGTGGACCCCAATTTAATCAACCCAGAGATCCAAGTGACGATTCAACCCTTCAAGTCCAACTCTTTCAATTTGCCTACAGCCAAGTTGCCTGTCCAGTACAAGGGCTGGTCAGGAATGTGGACTTTTGCAGTCTATGATGATTATCCCATCCCCATGCTGTTGGGGGAAGACTTGGCCAATCATGTGAAGCAGGCCAAGAGGGTGGGAATGGTCACCCGCAACCAGGCTAAACAAGCCGTGAGGCCTAGCTCTGTTCCGGAAACTTCTATCAGGACCCAGTCAGAGGTGATGGACCTGGACCCCAGGCCAATGTCTGCAACAGCAGTAGTGGATCCAGTCCCAGAGACCCAGACGGAACCAGTCCCAGAACCGGAACCAGCCAAACAACCAACACCAGACCCCGTGTCAGCACTGAATCCAGTACTTGCAACCTCAACACCAGAGGGCCCCACCGAACCTGAACTGGCAGCAGCCGATAACCCTACACAAGAGGCTCAGCCGGAGCCTGAATCCCAACATAGTGCACCAGCGGAGAGCGGTTCACAGTCAACAGAAACAGCTCCATCCCCTATATCGCTTCCAGAGGGACCAAGCCTAGGTCCACAATCCCATGAGGAACTGATGTCTCCAGCATCAAGGGAACAGTTCCAGACCGAACAGGAAGCAGATGAAAGCCTCCAGAGAGCTTGGACGGCGGCACGGAGCAACCCACCGCCTCTCAGCTCTTCTAATCGATCCAGGTTTGTTGTAGAAAGAGGACTTTTATACAAGGAAACTCTTTCTGGGGGACACCAGGAAGACTGGCATCCTCAGAGACAGTTGGTAGTTCCAACTAAATACCGGGCCAAGCTCTTGAGCTTAGCCCATGATCACCCTAGTGGCCATGCTGGGGTGAACAGGACCAAAGACCGTTTGGGGGGGTCATTCCACTGGGAGGGAATGGGCAAGGATGTTTCTACCTATGTCCAGTCTTGTGAGGTGTGCCAAAGAGTGGGAAAACCCCAAGACCAGGTCAAAGCTCCTCTCCAGCCACTCCCCATCATTGAAGTTCCATTTCAGCGAGTAGCTGTGGATATTCTGGGTCCTTTTCCGAAAAAGACACCCAGAGGAAAGCAGTACATACTGACTTTCATGGATTTTGCCACCCGATGGCCGGAAGCAGTAGCTCTAAGCAACACCAGGGCTAAAAGTGTGTGCCAGGCACTAGCAGACATTTTTGCCAGGGTAGGTTGGCCCTCCGACATCCTCACAGATGCAGGGACTAATTTCCTGGCAGGAACTATGAAAAACCTTTGGGAAGCTCATGGGGTAAATCACTTGGTTGCCACTCCTTACCATCATCAAACAAATGGCATGGTGGAGAAGTTTAATGGAACTTTGGGGGCCATGATACGTAAATTCGTAAATGAGCACTCCAATGATTGGGACCTAGTATTGCAGCAGTTGCTCTTTGCCTACAGAGCTGTACCACATCCCAGTTTAGGGTTTTCTCCATTTGAACTTGTATATGGCCGTGAGGTTAAGGGGCCATTGCAGTTGGTGAAGCAGCAATGGGAGGGATTTACACCTTCTCCAGGAACTAACATTCTGGACTTTGTAACCAACCTACAAACCACCCTCCGAACCTCTTTAGCCCTTGCTAGAGAAAACTTACAGGATGCTCAAAAAGAGCAAAAAGCCTGGTATGATAAACATGCCAGAGAGCGTTCCTTCAAAGTAGGAGACCAGGTCATGGTCTTAAAGGCGCTCCAGGCCCATAAAATGGAAGCATCGTGGGAAGGGCCATTCGTGGTCCAGGAGCGCCTGGGAGCTGTTAATTATCTCATAGCATTCCCCACCTCCAACCGAAAGCCTAAGGTGTATCATATTAATTCTCTAAAGCCCTTTTATTCCAGAGAATTAAAGGTTTGTCAGTTTACAGCCCAGGGAGGAGACGACGCTGAGTGGCCTGAAGGTGTCTACTACGAAGGGAAATGTGCTGGTGGTGTGGAAGAGGTGAACCTCTCCATGACCCTTGGGCGTATGCAGCGACAGCAGATCCAGGAGCTGTGCACTAGCTACGCGCCAACGTTCTCAGCCACCCCAGGACTGACTGAACGGGCATACCACTCCATTGACACAGGTAATGCTCACCCAATTAGGGTCCAACCTTACCGGGTGTCTCCTCAAGCTAAAACTGCTATAGAACGGGAGATCCAGGATATGTTACAGATGGGTGTAATCCGCCCCTCTGAAAGTGCATGGGCATCTCCAGTGGTTCTAGTTCCCAAACCAGATGGGGAAATACGTTTTTGCGTGGACTACCGTAAGCTAAATGCTGTAACTCGCCCAGACAACTATCCCATGCCACGCACAGATGAACTATTAGAGAAACTGGGAAGGGCCCAGTTCATCTCTACCTTGGACTTAACCAAGGGGTACTGGCAGGTACCGCTAGATGAATCTGCCAAGGAAAGGTCAGCCTTCATCACACATCTCGGGCTGTATGAATTTAATGTACTCCCTTTCGGGCTGCGAAATGCACCCGCCACTTTCCAAAGACTTGTAGATGGTCTCCTAGCGGGATTAGGAGAATATGCAGTCGCCTACCTTGACGATGTGGCCATATTTTCGGATTCCTGGGCAGACCACCTGGAACATCTACAAAAAGTCCTTGAGCGCATAAGGGAGGCAGGACTAACTGTTAAGGCTAAGAAGTGTCAAATAGGCCTAAACAGAGTGACTTACCTTGGACACCAGGTGGGTCAAGGAACTATCAGCCCCCTACAGGCCAAAGTGGATGCTATCCAAAAGTGGCCTGTCCCAAAGTCAAAGAAACAGGTTCAATCCTTCTTAGGCTTGGCCGGTTATTACAGACGATTTGTACCGCACTACAGCCAAATCGCTGCCCCACTGACAGACCTAACCAAAAAGAAACAGCCAAATGCTGTTCAGTGGACCGGAAAGTGTCAGAAGGCCTTTAACAAGCTTAAAGCGACACTCATGTCTGACCCTGTACTAAGGGCCCCAGACTTTGACAAACCGTTCCTAGTAACCACAGATGCATCCGAGCGTGGTGTGGGAGCAGTTTTAATGCAGAAAGGACCTGATCAAGAATTCCACCCTGTAGTGTTTCTCAGCAAAAAACTGTCTGAGAGGGAAAGCAACTGGTCAGTCACTGAAAAAGAATGTTATGCCATTGTCTACGCTCTGGAAAAGCTACGCCCATATGTTTGGGGACGGCGTTTCCACCTGCAAACCGACCATGCTGCACTAAAGTGGCTTCACACCGTCAAAGAAACTAACAGAAAACTTCTTCGGTGGAGTTTAGCTCTCCAAGATTTTGATTTCGACATCCAACACATCTCAGGAGCTTCTAACAAAGTGGCTGATGCACTCTCCCGTGAAAGTTTCCCAGAATCAACTGGTTAAAATCGTCCTTGAGATGTGGAAAATATTGTTAGTCTTTATGTACTTGGTAGTATATTTAGAGATGCATGTGTCTTATTAACTCTGTTTTCCTAGAGCTCCAGGAAGAAATCCCAGCCAGTGTTTCACCCTAGCTGAGATTTGGGGGGCGTGTCATAAATATAAAGGGAAGGGTAAACCCCTTTGAAATCCCTCCTGGCCAGGGGAAAGCTCCTCTCACCTGTAAAGGGTTAAGAAGCTAAAGGTAACCTCGCTGGCACCTGACCAAAATGACCAATGAGGAGACAAGATACTTTCAAAAGCTGGGAGGAGGGAGAGAAACAAAGGGTTTGTGTGTCTGTCTGTAGTCGTCTTGGCCAGGGACAGAACAGGAATGGAGTCTTAGAACTTTTAGTAAGTAATCTAGCTAGGTATGTGTTAGATTATGATTTCTTTAAATGGCTGAGAAAAGAATTGTGCTGAATAGAATAACTATTTCTGTCTGTGTATCTTTTTTGTAACTTAAGGTTTTGCCTAGAGGGGTTCTCTATGTTTTTGAATCTAATTACCCTGTAAGATATATACCATCCTGATTTTACAGGGGGGATTTCTTTATTTCTATTTACTTCTATTTTTTATTAAAAGTCTTCTTGTAAAACACTGAATGCTTTTTCATTGTTCTCAGATCCAAGGGTTTGGGTCTGTGGTCACCTATGCAAATTGGTGAGGCTTTTTATCCAACATTTCCCAGGAAAGGGGGGGTGCAAGTGTTGGGAGGATTGTTCATTGTTCTTAAGATCCAAGGGTCTGGGTCTGTAGTCACCTAGGCAAATTGGTGAGGCTTTTTACCAAACCTTGTCCAGGAAGTGGGGTGCAAGGTTTTGGGAAGTATTTTGGGGGGAAGGACGCGTCCAAACAGCTCTTCCCCAGTAACCAGTATTAGTTTGGTGGTGGTAGCGGCCATTCCAAGGATAACGGGGGTAATATTTTGTACCTTGGGGAAGTTTCGACCTAAGCTGGTAAAGATAAGCTTAGGAGGTTTTTCATGCAGGTCCCCACATCTGTACCCTAGAGTTCAGAGTGGGGGAGGAACCTTGACATACACCAAAGCGGAATACCCCCAATCCCTGGAGTTTGCATGTTAAAATACAGATTCAAACCTAGATCCACATTTTGCATGTAAGGCCTCACTCTATAATGACAAAAAATGTATCACAAGAAAATTCCATCTTGGGGCCCTGGTGACAAATTATTCCACCTTCTGCTCAGGTAGTTATGGAATTATGTGGCCTTCCATTACAAACTGTAGTCATTCAGCAGGTCTCAGTAGTAATAGAATTGACTATTATTAATAGAATTAATATTAACACTTAAGCTGAAGGCCAAATACTTAGTGGTCTGAGTTTCAGGCTGTAAATACCTAGACTCCTTGGAAACACAGATTCAAATCCTGCAAAGGTTGATGCAGTCTGAATTCCATGCATTCTACTATGAATAGATCTGTTAACTGAACCCATGGCAATTCAAGATCCTTTGGCACTTTCTTATGCATGGAGGCTTGCTCAAATGTGCTTGGTCAAAGTTTCCCTTCCCCACGTTACTCTGTGTATCAGTTAGCTGCCACCCTTCAGCCCCCCATCAGTATAATGCTGTAAAGTGCTCTGGGTTCATTTGGTTTGGCAGGTACTGAGTAAAGTCAGATATTAATATTGTTATAATATTACTTCATCGTGAATACATTTAATCAATCCATGGCACTGATTTCTTCTTTGCATGTGGGTCTTCTGTGTGAGTTCCAGGCCTTGATATATTACAGATGCCAATGGCAGTTTCACGTATGGAAGGAGTGCAACATATGCAATAGAAAGCAGAAGAGGAGAATTTATCCCTCCTTCCCAAACCCCTGACTTTTAACTTGTCTTGGGTCCTACTAGAAATATTCCTGCCAATGATACACACTTATATATATTTCAGAGTAACAGCCGTGTTAGTCTGTATTCGCAAAAAGAAAAGGAGGACTTGTGGCACCTTAGAGACTCTAAGGTGCCACAAGTCGTCCTTTTCTTTTTACTTATATATATTAAGGACAAAAGAGTCATCTCTTCAACACGAGGTCGTGTTGCCAAACCCTGCAGTTTTAATCACAAGCATCACAATATTTGGTATTTCTCTTAAACCTCCAGCTGCTAGAGTGATGTGCTTACATGGGAATATCAGCTTTCATCTGAAAACAGAAAGTAAGTTTCTAGCCCTCGCGGTTGCAGAGAAAAAAGTGAAAATATGAACCCTAAAGGCCTCAAAAATCAGAGGACAAACAACGAACAACTCCAAATCTAGCCTCTCTAAAATCAGATGATTTTTAAGCCAACCTCATGATTTTGGGGGCCAGAGTCATGAGATTTGAACTTGAGGTTGGCAGCACTGCCGAGGTCGTGCAATACTGTGTGTAAATGCAGAAGCCACTGTCACAGTCAGACTTAGGGCATGCCTACACTGTAATCAGAGGTCCGAGCGCAACATATGTTGACAGACCTGAGCCAGCTTTGGTCTGGCTAGCTCGGATAATAGCGGTGAAGCCGCAGCAGCGTGGGCTAGCCACTAGAGTACATACCCACTGCCACAGTTTCACGACTGCTGCTCTCTGAGCTAGCTAGATCAAAGCAAGTTTGGCTATGCCTACATGCGATACAGTCACACCTCTGATTGCAGTGTAGATGTACCCTAAGGGAGGTGAGTTGCATGCATGAAAGGATATTTTTACTCTTAAATTGTTGCAAAGGCATCACTTAGCATGAAGCAGTTACTGAGTTGTTCTGGAAATGGTGCTGCATTTTATCATATAAGGCTTAGAGGAGAGAACAGGCCGAGAATCAAGATAGGGATGAAGGTGAATTACAGTTCAGCTCGTACAGAAAGGCCCGTCAGTCACTGGTGAGAACAGCAATGGAAATGATGTATCATTGCACGGCTGCTCTGATTGGGGCACACTACATGTAGCGCTTTATCTTTCATTGTCAAGTGCTTCTCCAGGCTACAGCTGACCTTGTGACGGAGCAGAACTTTTTGCGAGTTTGACATTGTTAAGTACAATTAGACGCACAAAAAATGACATGACCGATGACACTTAACCCACATGGCTGTAACCGCTAAGAGCTGGCACGGCGCAATCACGAGCATCGAATTCTTCTATTGTTTTGAGAATGTCTTTTTTACCACGTTACTTTTTTATCACTCAACGTAAATTTTGTACTGGCGGAATAGTTACTAGCGTCACTGCTGTTTCTGTAAATCCTTTGTGTGCTCTCCTGAGATACTATAACTCCATACAGTGACATTCCCCTTAGAGAGGCCTTAGCCTTCTACAGCAAGGTTACACTAGGACAACTATTTCCCCCTCTTTCTGGCCACCGCCATCGTAGAGCTATACTAAATCACAGCATGACAGCCACCAACTTGTCAACACACCAGGGATTGAACCAGGGAGATCCAGAGCTAAAAGCATGAGCTGCTACAGCTTGCGCTAAAGAGGCTTCTAACAGGCTCATATCTTCTGTGGATCAGGCGCAAAGGGGCACCTGTAACAACACACACCAGTGACTACAACATCACTTTGCCCTGGCCATACAGATATCATAGATTTCGCTTGTTAGCAACCCTTCGCTTGCCAGAAAAAAATTGCCATTATCCAGCAGTTGCCAATAAGAATGGCCATACTGGGCCAGACCAATGGCCCAGCTAGTGCAGTCTCCTGTCTTCCAACAGTGGCCAATGCCAGGTGCTTCAGAGGAAGTGAACAGAACAGGTAATCATCAATCGAGTGTTGTCCATTTCCAGCTTCTGGCAAACAGAGGCTAGGAACACTTCACAGCATAGTATTGCATCCCTTCCCATCCTGGCTAATAGCCATTGATGGATCTATCCTCCACTAACTTATCTAGTTCTATTTGTCTTTGCCTTCTCAACATCCCCTGGCAAAGAGTTCCACAGGTTGACTGTGCATTGTGTGAAGAAATACTTCCTTTCTTTGTTTTAAATCTGCCCCTATTAACTTCATTTGGTGACCCCCTAGTCTTGTGCTATGAGAAGAAGTAAATAACGCTTCCTTATTTACTTTCTCCACACCAGTCATGATTTTTAGACCTCTATCATATACTCCCTTGGTTGTCTCTTTTCCAGGCTGAAAAGTCCCAGTCTTATTAATCTCTCCTCATACGGAAGCCGTTCCATACTCCTAATCATTTTTGTTGCCCTTTTCTGAACCTTTTCCAATTCCAATATATCTTTTTGAAGATGGGGTGAGCAGATCTGCACGCAGTATTCAAGATGTGGGAGTACCATGGATTTAGATAGAGGCAATATGATATTTTCTGTCTTATTATCTATCCCTTTCCTAATGATTCCCAACATTCTGTTCGCTTTTTTGACTGCCGCTGCACATTGAGCGGATGTTTTCAGAGAACTATCCACAATGACTCCAAGATCTTTCTAGAGTGGTAACAGCTAATTTAGACCCCATCATTTGAAATGGATAGTTGGGATTATGTTTTCCAATATACATTACTTGGCATTTATCAACATTGAAGTTCATCTGCCATTTTGTTGCCCAGTCACGCAGTTTTGTGAGATCCCTTTGTAATTCTGTGTAGTCTGCCTGGGATTTAACTATCTTGAGTAGTTTTGTATCATCTGCAAATTTTACCACCTCACTGTTTACTCCATTTTTCAGATCATTTATGAATATATTGAACAGCACTGGTCCCAGTACAGACCCCTGGGGGACACCACTATTTACCTCTTTCCAGTCTGAAAACTGACCATTTATTCCTACCCTTTGTTTCCTATCTTTTAACTAGTTACTGATCAATGAGAGGACCTTCCCACTTATCCTATGACAGCTTACTTTGCTTAAGAGCCTTTGGTGAGAGACCTTGTTAAAGGCTTTCTGAAAATCTAAGTACACTATATCCACTGGGTCAGCCTTGTCCAAATGCTTGTTGATACCCTCAAAGAATTCTAGTAGATTGGTGAGACATGATTTCCCTTTACAAAAACCATGTTGACTCTTCCCCAATTTGTTTCAACCAATTTGCCTGGTACTAAAGTTAAGCTTACGGGCCTGTCATTGCCAGGATCACCTCTGGAGCCTTTTTTAAAAATTGGTGTCACATTAGCTATCCTCCAGTTATCTCTTACAGAAGCTGGTTTCAATGATAGGTTACAAACCACAGTTAGTAGTCCTGCAATTTCACATTTGAGTTCCTTCAGAACTCTTGGGTGAATACCATCTGGTCCTGGTGACTTATTACTGTTTAGTTTATCAATGACACCTCAATCTGGGACAGCTCCTCAGATTTGTCACCTAAAAAGAATGGTTCAGGTTTGGGAATCTCCCTCACATCTTCCGTCATGAAGACTGATGCAAAGAATTCCATTAGTTTCTCTGCAACGGCCTTATCTTCCTTGAGTGTTCCTTTAGCATCCCAATCGCCCAGTGGCCCCACGAGTTGTGTGGCAGACTTCCTGCTTCTGAGGTACTTAAAAAAAATGTTGCTGTTACTTTTTGAGACTTTGGCCGGCTGTTCTTCACATTCTTTTTTGGCCTGCCTCATTATACTTTTATACTTCACTTGCCAGAGTTTATGCAGAAGGCAGATTTGTGAGGCTGCAGCCAGGGAAGGAAACTCTGGGATGTGCCTTCACAGGCTGCAGCCCAGCAAACCTGCCCGCAGACAAGGCAGGATTGGGGAGAGGGGTTGCAATCCAGATGCCTGGGCTTTCTACAGGGAGTGAGAGCACTGGGGGCCTATAGGTCTGCACGGTACCTCTCCCTGCACGGTCCAGGAGTCGGCGCTCAGCACGTCTCAATGCGTCCTTCTCTGGGTGCAGCCCACTGGCAGGGCACAGCCTGGAGAGGACAGGGAGAGGTAGCATCCATCTCCATCCCCGGATTCCCTGCTACTGCCCTGCCCACAGCCTCTCCTCCCAGCCTGCAATCCCTTACCTCCTGTGTGGACCCTGCGTGCAGGCAAGTTTGTGAGCTTGCAGCCCCAGAAGGGAACACTGCGATGCGCTGAGCACCAGCCACTGGCAGGTTCCTGGGGCTGCAGCCAAGGAAGGCAAGTCCCACCACTTTGTCCCCAGTTTGCAGTCCTGCAAACCTGCCTGGGGTGGGCTCTCAGCACATCTCAGCACTTTCTTCCCTGGTTGCAGCTTCGCAAACCTGCCTGCAAGTAGGGGCTTTCTTCCATAAATGTTGTTAATAAGTAGCATGCCCATATCCAAATGCCATTAACATTCAAGTCAGCGTGATGGGATTGGTTTCTGGCAAAATGTTGCTATTAACTAGAAGTTGTCAAAATCCAGGTTGCTATTTAGTGAGTAGATTCCCGCTTAGGAACATAGGACCAGCAATACTGGATCACAACTGGGTCCATCTGGTCTAGTATCTTGTCTACTGTCAGATACTTCACAAGAAGTTGCAAGAAACCAATAGACAATAATGGTCCTGACTTCTTCTGCAGCAGAAGAAGCTGTTGGGTGCACAAGATTCTCCTTCGTCCAGCTCCAAGAATTCTCTCTCTTAAGCAGTTAAGTCTTCAGCCCTCCCAGAGATCCTAAAGTCAGCCCTTCATTTTTGTTTCTGGGATTTTCAGGCAGACCAGGAGGGGTAAGCATTTCAGATGGCAACTTAGGAGGTCATCAATCAAAGAGTCTCATGGCAAAGATAAAGAAATGTTTCACGTGTAATTTCCAGGGTTTATACCGTCTCATATTATTGTGTGTTTCAAAAATACACTCACCTCTAAAACACAGTGGAGCATCTCCTTTGGAATTAAGGGCAGATTTTGAAGTAATCAGCATCCACAATGGCGGCCCAATTGTCAAAACAGCTCCTCACTCAGCAGCAAACACTGTGGCCCTTTTGAAACTCTGCCCATAGTGGCTCAGCACATTCTGTGCTCAGCTCTCCTGAAAAGCTGGCCTCTGATTTTGGTGCCTAAATAAGGGCTGAGCTCTTTTGAAAATCTGAACACTAGTGTTCACGAGCTTGAATGCCTTAAATTAAAATCTGTGGGTGAAATCCTAGCCCTACTGAAGCCAACAGGAGTTTTGCCATTGAATCCAATGAGACCAGGATTTCATCTCATATCTGTGGCTCAATACAAGCCTAAAGTAGCAGTCTTTGCCATCAGTATCTTAAGGCTCCGAGCTTTGTGAATTGTATGTCATGGAAAAGGTAGAACAAAGAGGGCGACAACAAAGATTAGCTGACCCAGTGGTTAGAGCAGTAGCGTGGGACTCTGGGGGTTTTCTGCTCTGCCACAGATGTCATGTGTGACCTTGGGCATGTCACTAAGCTGCTCATTGTCTCAGTTTCACAGCTGTAAAATGGGGATAATAGCCCTTTCCTATTTCACGGGGGTGTTGTAAGGATAAATACATTACTTGATTGTGAGGTGCTCAGATGCTACTGTGATGGGGGCTGTATGTGTACCTTAGATAGACAGAACAAGTATCTTTGGCCTGTTGGCAATCTCTCTTGGCACTGAGCCATGCTGTTGAGTGACCCATAGGATATCCCTCTTATCCTCTGGTGTAGAAGTGCTTTCTTGTTGCAATGCTTAAAGGCAAGTGACGCAGAGCAAGAGGCGCTTAAGACACATGTTTCTGTTAATCAATCAAAGACAACAGGAACATCTGTGATTTATTAAGGAAGAGAAATCCAAGACATATTCAGCTTCTCATAGGGGGAAGACATCTTTGTGGAGTAATTCTAACTGTCACCCAGGTTGCATCACTGTGGTGTTGGATTTGTTTCTTAATACTGAGACACAACCCTGGGCTGAGCGTGAGAATGAGAGCTCTTGTCTCAGAATCATGGGATTACTGCCTGGAACCTAGATGCTTGCTCTCTGAATAGATAAACCTCTGAGCATGCGAGCTTTCATAGGGGAAGGAACAATAGCATTGCCAGGCTGAGATTGTATATGTGCATTGGGCAGTTGAGAAAACAGTGCTAAGAATTTAAAGATCATAGCATTACAAGCACCGAGCATTAAAAAATCATGATTCGAACCCCTCCAAAATCATGAGCATGACTTAAAACTCAGGAGATTTTATAGAAACAATACATTTTTCTTTTTTGTCTGGAATTTGGACCTTTGAGATACACTTAGGTTACTCACTTGTGCATTTCTCTGCACTATGAGGGATAGAGAGCTGAGATTTAAGCAGAAAGCGCCACATATTGTGAGACTTGCAATAAAGTCACAAGAATTGGCAATACTTGGAGTAGGCGCCTATTCATGTGAGATGCTGTGCATTAGAGTTTGGGTTTCAGCGCTACGGCTGGTCTGAAATAAAAATTTCTCGTGGAAATTTGCAACAAAAACAACAACAAAAAAACCTTTTGGTTTCATCAAAATTTTCCACAGACATTTTGCTATATGCCAGAAACAGAAATATTTTGACTGAAAATGGGATTTCTAGTTTGCGCCTCACGTCCAGCTGGACTACATCTCCCACACTGCATCAAGGTGTCCCCTCTTGGCAATGAGAAGCTCTGAGTCATGGAGTCCCTGGTGATGGATGCCGTATGGGAAATGACAGGTTTCAGAGTAGCAGCCGTGTTAGTCTGTATTTGCAAAAAGAAAAGGAGTACTTGTGGCACCTTAGAGACTAACAAATTTATTTGAGCATTTTTTGCTCAAATAAATTTGTTAGTCTCTAAGGTGCCACAAGTACTCCTTTTCTTTAGGGGACATGTAGTCCACCTAGAAAATCCCAGCACATAGAAGAGAATGGGACACAAATAGCAAATTATAACTCCCCTTTTTTGGTCGAAATATGTCAGTTTTCAGCTGACAGATTTTGACAACAACAACATCAATACTAATTTTCTGTGGAAAGCAGACACTTTTTGCAAAAATAATTCATTTAGGCGAAATCCCAATTTTCTGTCAAAAAACAGTTTTGACAGAAAATTTTCAATCTTGCAGAACTGAGCCTTAGATTATCAACTGAAATCCAGGCAGATGTATGTGGAGTATTGGTTCAGTAGATAGGACACTTGATTTAAGCATGGGGAGACCTGGTTCTATCAAATACCTGCTGATGCTCCCTTTTCTTTGTAAAGTGCTTTGAGAGCACGGGATGAAAAGTGCTAAATATTATTATTAATTACAGATGGTCTAGCACATCAGTGTGCTCCCAACAACAGGCATTATTATTACATAAAACATACCTGCTTCCCAGGTGCTGGGAGGATGCGAATGCTGGTCCTTCAGCCCCACAAGCACAGGCCCCTAATCACTTACGCTAATATAGAACGCCTGTTAGCACTACCATTAGTAGGCCTTTTATCCTCTGTGTGCGTCAGCCAATGGCGAGCAATACCGCTCTCACTCACACACAATACATATAATAATAATTAATAACAAAGGGCCCAGGTTGCCCAGTTTGACTCTGAACTTCTCCAAAGTGCCAGAGGGTCTGGTTGCAGCATCCCCAACCTGACACAGCTCTAATGTTAGTTAGCTGCCTTCAGGGGTGCATTTGGCTAATTATCTTTAAACTGTCTGATGTTGGTAACTATTAGCAACAAATGTAAAACTCCAGCCCCCATGGCTGTAGTTAATGGGTGCAATCCATGCTGAAACTAAGGAGGAAAGCTTAGTAGAGAACAGAGCATGTATGAAAAGGGAGGGGTTGTACTGAAATCTTTTTCTTGGCCTGGAGCTTTGTTTGATCTGATCGGAGTTGGTGCAGGCAGCTGAACAGACCTACCCGCTCCCCAAATTCTATACCTGTGAGTCCCTTTTATTTCAGAGTCCCTTATGGTTTCAGAGTAGCAGCCATTTTAGTCTGTATCTGCAAAAAGAAAAGGAGTACTTGTGGCACCTTAGAGACTAACAAATTTATTAGAGCATAAGTGTATGCATCCGATGAAGCGAGCTGTAGCTCACGAAAGCTTATGCTCTAATAAATTTGTTAGTCTCTAAGGTGCCACAAGTCCTCCTTTTCCTTTTATTTGGGAGTCTGTGGCACTGAACAGAGTATTGCTAACCCCATCATGAGCCAGGTCCTCAAAAATCACAAGATTGGCTTAAAAACATTGAGAATGATAAACAATATGTTTTGGGTTCCTTTTCTTTGCCTTCTGTGATTTCCATTTCCAAATTACATAGTCCTGTGTGTTTAGGTCTCCAGACATTTTATTATTCATACCAAATGAGGCCATTTAGAAAACACTACCTGCTCTCTTACATGGCAAGGGCAGAAGTCTGAGTACTTTCATAGATGAGTCTGATGTTAATTACACATGGGTAGTTAAAACTGCAAGAGCCAGCAGCACTGTATCGAAAGTCTTACACTATTTGGTGTTTTTCCTAAAATCTCAGCTCCCAGATTCATGTGTCTAAGAGAGAATCTCAGCTTAAAAAAAAAAAAGAAAAAGTTTCTGACCCTCAGGGTCACAGAGAAATGCTTGGAAATGTGGCCCAAGTGAACTCTAAAGACTCAAAACCCAGAAAGCAAATAGCAAGAACAAACATTTGTATCTTATGATTTTGGGGGCATGACATGTAATTTTTTAACCTTTGGGGTTGACAATATTATATTTACAGTCTTTGGCAAAGTCTTAGATTCAGTATAGTCTTGGGAGAACCAAAAGGACTTGCTGTTTGTAAAATAAATGTGACTACTGCACCAAATGATATTAACTATGGTCACACTGAAGGTAACATGACAGACCCCTGTTGCACTCGGAATCCTGGAATAATTTAAAGAACACCAGCTGCACATCACAAATAAGCTGCATTTTTTTTTTCCAGATAAACTTATGTAAGATGGCTGCTGACATCCTTTTTTAAGGCAGACCATTCAGGGGAACTGTTTGTTCGAAGGAAAGCCACACCTGAAATCAACATATAACAGAGATCCTACTTTATTCTGTGATCCTGTAGTTATTCAGGATTAGGCTGAGAGTTCTCCAAGGAACATCTTAGAGGTGCAGAAAATAGTGATTAAGTAGGTAGCATTCTTATTTCTGAATTTGTACTGAACCGGCATGATATTATAGAGCCTCGTGTTATTATAGTGCCATCGTTCAGATCCCATGGTCCTGACCACTTCAGGTCATTAAATATTTAATGGCACTTTTGTAAGAGTTTGGGTTATAAATCCTTTTATTCTCTCTTCCTGAATATATTCCTGGCTGTTTCATTTGGCTACGGTGTTAGTCACTTCCTGTCTCAAATGCTGTGTAATGTTCCTGTTCACTGTTAATCAGCTGGCATGTTTCACCTCACAAGTGTGGGTGAACAGTGAATGTTTCACCTTGTTGGAGGCGTAGGGGGCCATTCATTAATATATTAAATTCATAAGTCAAATGCAGACCAGGATGGTGTAGGGATGAGTAATGGCCTATAGAGCCTTCTGCATCTCAGCTGAAATTCTTAGCTTAGTAGTAACTGAAAAGTAGTTATGATGCTGTGACTATTCAGGTGGTTTACAAGAAATGAATCCATGATCTTGATCCGTTGCCTAGCAGACGGGTCATCACAAAACCAGGACACCAGCTGACATTGACTGGTAGTCTTGCTGACAATCTCAGCACAGAGGCAAAGACTGGAATGGGTATGGAAGCTAAGCCTCTCCTGCCTGTCCCAAGGCAGTCCCTTCCCAATGAGGTCCCAGCACTTTGGAGAAGTCTGCACTCTCACAATCTGTGATATAGCTACTTGGGATTAAATAGAGCCCTTCATTCCCCAGGGCTTTCAGTCATTCTTTGTCCCTTATGATGAGTTGACTTGTGGGCCCTCCCCTCACAGGCGGGGCGACCTTTTGTTCCTCTGGTGGGCTGCACCAACCAACCCAGAATTCATCTAAGATGGCATCTTCCACCAGCCCGAAATTCACGCACAAGTAATAAAGATGCCAGACTGTACATGTTAGACGGCATTACAGACGAAGTCTGTTATTATACCGAGACACTTCCCCGGGTTATGCTTGACACACAGGGCTTGTGTACACTTGAAACATGACAGGGCACAGCCGCGCCACTGTAGCGCTTCAGGGTAGACACTCTACACCAACAGGAGAGGTTCTCCTGTCAGCGTAGGTAATCCACCTCCTCAATAGACGGCAGCTAGGTTGATGGAAGAATTCTTCTATTGGCCGCACACTGTCCACAAAGGGACTTAAGTCCACTTCACTATGTCACTCAGGGTGTGGATTTTTCACACCCCTGAGCGATGTAGGTGGTCAATCGAATTTTCTGGTGTAGACCAGCCCACAGTGTACTACTTCAAACTAAGGCCATGTCTACGCCATGGGTGGTATAGCAGCATAATTACAGCACCGTTGCTGCACTGTTGTAATCCCATAGTAGAGATGCAGACTAAGGCAATAATGGAAGGGGGTTCTCCATCTCTGTAGGAACTCCTCCTCTCTGAGCGATGATAGCTAGGTTGATGGAGGCATTTTTCCATCCACCTAGCTGCATCTACACAAGGGGTGGGTAGTCTGGCATCACTATGGCACTCAGGGGTGTGGATTTTTGACACCCCTGAGCAAAGTAGCTATGTCGATCTAAGTTTTAAGTGGAGACCAAGCATACTACAGCAGTTTCCATGTAAGCCAGGGAAGGCTGAATGAAACAGCTGGCCAAATGTTTATGGGAGCAAATAGCTAAATTTTATTTTAAGGTCTTAACAAGTTTGATCATTAAGGTTGAGGCCAATGGTCCTTTTACCCCTGTATCCTGTCTTCCTACAGTAGGCAGCGTCAGATGCTTCAGAGGGAATGACCAGAACTGGTCAATTTATTGAGTTATCCATCTCCTGTCAGCCAGTCCCAGCTTCTGGCAGTCAGAGATTTAGGGACACCCAGAACATGAAGTTGCATCCCTAACCATCTTAACTAATAGCCATTGGTGGACCTACCCTTTTCCATATTAAAGACCAAAATCCTGCTGTTATTTAGCCCAAATCCCAGATTTCACTGGAAACTTTGCCTGCATAAGGACTGTAAGTACTGTAGATATCTCTAATTACTGTCCTGGGGTGTGTAACATAGAAAGAGACGTAGATGCTACTGCCCAGTGCGATGGGAGAAAGAGACATGAAATGAGAGGGCTGGTTTCAGGGTGTCACTTACTGTGGAGTCGCCTGATCTTGGTCAGTTGTGTTATGCTTTAGAATAGGCTGATAGAAATAACTTGCTTGTGGGGTCAAGTAACACCTGTTTTTCCTTTGTACTCTTGTCTATTCATGAAACACATGCCCCCCTGCCCCACTTCCTCTTTTGGCAGAGCATTTGTGGCACTTACACCATGCTCACATTTTTTGATAGCTGGGATAATGCACCTAACATCTACATAGTCTTTTGCATCTGAGGAACTCAAAGCACATTCATGAGAGCGACTTACCCACACCCATCCAGCAGGCCATTGACAGCGCTGCGAATAGAAACCAGGACTCCCACAGCCCCATTTGATGCCCTAACCCGTTGATGCCCTAACACTGCCTCTAATATAGGATGTAGTTGCATACTTTAAGCACCATACTTGCTTAACACTAGAGGGTATTTGAACACCAAGACATGACCAGCAGTGTTTTACAATGAGTTTCCTGTCTAGTTATTTTTTGCATGAAACCTTCTGATATATTAAATTCCAAGCAAGGGCTTGGGTCATTACATACTGCCTCCCTAAACTCTCCCTGTGATTTCACTTAGCGATGATGTTCAGCATGTCCTCATCCAAACCATTCTGCAGTAGGTGCCATTAACCAATGGGCATGTACAGCACGCTTCGCTATAGATTAGAAAACCAGAAGGGACCACTGTGATCATCTAGCATGACCTCCTGTATCTATGATATTTGGCAAGCTCAGTCGTGACCAGAGTCTGAATGGGACACGGAGGCTGAACGATCTTCTCTTTCCTAAAGGTTTTCATACCAGGTCATGACCAGGGAATTGTTAGTTTGCACCACTGCTCCCCACTGTGGATCAAAAGAAGAGTTTTTAATCTCTAAGGCTGTCGGTACTTCACCTGAATTCATGTCATATTCAAAGAATAATGATTTTTAAAGGATTTCAGGAGCAAACCAAATCTTCCTGCTATAGGGGAGCAGGTAGAGAGGCTAGGTGCTATCCAATTCCCTCAGAACTGAAGAGTTAATACCACACCTCACACAACATTGCTCCATAAATAATAGCAGCTGGAAGACACAGAGTCTTTGCCTTCTGCAATGCTGTGGTTCCATCAGAGAATCCTTTCTTTCACTGCCTGTAAATTACACACCGTTCCCTGATATCACTGCACAGCAAACAAACTCCCTCCTTATCTTGGATCCTGGAGATGTGTGGGCTATCATAAATAACTTCTGTACAAGATAAGGCTTCTTCCAATATAGCCTCTGCCTCGGCCCTGATGTGCTGCATAGCTAATACACATAGGGCACTTTCTCCCGCCATCAACTGAGCTAAAGCAGCCAGTTTCTGAGAGAGGTCAACTGTAGCCTGCTCAGTTAAGAGTCTACCCCTGCTCCTTTTGAAGAAGCAAAAACCCCATTGACTTCTATGGCACAGCTTCAGATTCTAAACCCATGACCCTGAATGGCGTGGAATGCCCAGCAACTCCCATTGATCTCAGTGGGAGAGGTTTCAGAGTAGCAGCCGTGTTAGTCTGTATTCGCAAAAAGTGGGAAAGGACGATGCTTAGCTTCAGGCATGGTCAAGCCTAGTTCTGCTACCTTTGCTCATACTGTGTAGAACCTTGCCCTGTGAGTCATCCTGTTGGTTTCAATGAGTCTACTCATGGAATTAGGTACTACTCAGACACAGCAAGGGTGGCAGAATCTAGCCCAGGGAAGGGCAAACTACAGCCCACAGGCCGGATCCAGCCCATCAGAGCTTTCAATCTGGCCCGCGGGATTGCCAGTCCTGTAGCAAGGCGGGGCTAAGGCAGGCTCCCTGCATGCCCTGGCCCTGTGCCGCTCCCGGAAGTGGCCAGCACCACATCCCTGCAGCCCCTGAGGGAGTGGGAGGGGGGCAGAGGGCTCCGTATACTGCCCTTGCCTGCAGGCACTGCCCCCCACAGCTCCCATTGCCCTGAGCCCCCTGACACACCCTAACCCCCTGCCCTGAGCCTCCTCCTGCACCCTAATCCCTTGCCCTGAGCCCCTTCCTGCACACTGCACCCCCTCCCACACCCCACAATCCCTTCTGCACCCCAACCCCCGGCCCCAGCCCTACATTCATGGCCCTGCATACAATTTCCCCACCCAGATGTGGCCCTCAGGCCAAAAAGTTTGCCCACCCCTGATCTAGCCCTTTAGGTTTCACCATGAAAAACTAAGTATGCGGGAGATGAGATGTTTATAGATTCATGATTCATAATATTGCAGTTTTCAGGGAATATAACACCATTCATGCTTAAGAAATGCTCTTATTTTCTGCCAAATATATAAAATAATCACTCATCTCCCGAGCAGCCAAAGTAAATTATATATCGTATTAGCCCCATTCACTATAATTCTGGTATAGAATGAAACCATTTCCCAAGTCCCTAAATCTCCTTTCTGACTTCAAATTACAAATGTCTTGCCTAGGATCATCACTGTGATGACTAATGAACACTTATTACAAATGAGTTTATAAATGTTATTAAGAGATTTCTATTAAAGGCCAGGCTAAAAAAAAAATGTGGATTTAACAAGAACAACAAGAGAGGAGGAATCTGCAGAGATTTCACAGCTCTTTTCCTGCCAGGCAAAGGAGAGCCACAATGTTTGCAGCTCAGTGAATGCGGAAATTGTTGGCTGCTCACTGACTTTGACGGACATACCTTCTGAAGTGCTGGAGCCCTGATTATCTTCAGGTTCATTCGGAGCGTTAGAAGGTTCTCGCGTGGACTCCAGGGAGCGCATTACCCCACTAGTTTACCACACGGCAGGGGAGGGCTGAGTGCAGGCGGATATTCTTTAAGATCCTAACGCTGCATCTCCAGGCTCTTGTAAAGCATTTTTAGACTACAGCTGATTTGAGACAGATTTTTTTTTAAACGACTGAGGTCGGATTCTGATCTCACTTACGACAGCATAAATCCAGAGCTGACGTTTATTCTGGATTGGTGCTGGTGTAATCAAGATTAACGAGGAGTCTGGTGTCAAGATTAGAATCTGATGCCTTGTTTTTTGATGATGCATTTTGATAGCTTTGTTTGGGAGCCATGGCTGATTTTCGTGATGACTTCTCACTGGCGCTTTGGCTTCAAAGACAGCTCCTATTTAAAACTATCGCCCCCCTGCAAGTGGTGCAGGACAGGTGCGCAGTGAAGGTGCAGTCACTGATGAGATATGCCTATGAGAGATGGGCCCCACACAAAAACCCGACATGAACTTTGGGGAAGTTCAGATCTGGAGGTAAATGTCATATCCAGCCCTATCTCCTTAGTGGGTTACACCAAAACCCTAGATGTGAACTGCCCCCTAGCTTGGATCTAGATTTTGCTACTGGGATCCATCACTAACACTTACACAAATAATAAGCAGCCAGAATAACATTGGATGATACAGGTAGTTTTTCCTCATCTCAAAAGCTACACAGCGAAGGGGAAGCACTTGCCTTCTTACTTTTCTATACACAAATGCCACTATCCATCACAAGCACAGTGATGAGATGGACAGAAAGAAGGATAGCAGGATGGGAGGACAGATTTCAAAGCATTTTAAAGGCATTAATGAATTCCCCTTCACAGTAACCCTGGGAAGTACACACAGAGGTTGCCTTTAATAACTCACCTCAGAGACCTCAGTATTTGCAGTATCCTAGGAACTCCCTATCATCAATATGCAGAAGCTGAGGAAAAACATAGATACAATTTTTTAAGCAATTGTCACTTTTCCAGGGGGGTGGCTGCGCTAAGTATTATTTCCATCTTGCAGCTGGGAAAATTGAAGCGAAGGAAAGTGACTCGCCCAAGGGGACACTATGAGCAGAGTCAGGAACAGAAACGCAGATCTTCTTCCTCCCAGGTCCATTCAAAACCCCGTCTTCCCCTTCCAGGAAGGCCGATTGGCTTTTTACTTTTTTCACTACCATTTCACATTGCTGGAGAGAAGGCAGCAGGAAAAGTGGATGTGCAGCCTCACAGTACATGCCTAAAGCTTATGCAAGTTAAATTTAGGTCTAACTAAAACTATGTGCCTTGGGCTGCAATGCCAGTTGTGAGTGCTCTTTCTCTTCTCTCCTCTCCCCACCCCCAGTAGCTGTTTCTTTAGCTGATGATAAATCTTCAGCTTTCTCAAAAGAGATGGGTCTTTTAAAACAAGCCTCTAATTCCCTTCCTCTCCCCCAGTTTTGAGTCAGCAATGAAATAAATGTAAAAAGTGGGTGCCAATAAGCAGGCAAGTCATGGCATCCTCTAGAGCAGTGCTTCTCAAGCTATTTGATGTGGGGGACCGGCAATTTTTTTTCCCAATGTGCGCGCAGACCGGCAGCCGATGGCTCGCGGACCGGCACTGGTCCGCGGGCCACCACTTTGAGTAGCACTGCGGTAGGGCTTTGTTTTGCCTGGGGGGGCTCAGACCTGCAACAGAGCCGCAGCTGCACTCCAGGTGACAGGCAGGCCGGCAGGCACAACCCTGCCCGGAGTTCCCAGGCAGTGCAGCAGCAGCACCCTTCTAGGGTCTGTCTTCACTGAAAAGCTAACGTGGGTTCTTATTGGAGTGTTGCCCCTAACACCTCTCCCGTCCACACACAAAAACCCCTCCCCCGAGTTAAGCGGTGCTTTCGTCCCAGGCTAGCGGGCCTGGCTGGGGATGTGAGTGACAGCCCAGGTACCACGTTTACTTGGGCTGGTAGCCCGCCCATTGGGACACAGGCTGAATCACTCAAGTGCTGATAGTCCTCCGGTGTCTTCCCGCAATTCCCCTCAGGTGCCAGAGGGACAGACGAATTCTCCCACAATTCATAAAGCAGCTCAGTTTACTGCAGCACAAAGAACCATGGGATGTGCCCCCAGAGTCCTCGCAACACACCCAGAGGGTGCACAGCACCAGTGAAGACACCAGCTTGGGTAGAGCTGTGCAATGTGGCCGCTCACACCTGGGCTAAGCTAACCTGGGTTCTCAGACAAGGTGCTGATCACCTGGGCTAACTCTGCAGTGAAGATACTCTTATTAGAGGTTGCAGCATGCCCTCTGCTCTCCGCATGGCCAGTTCTATTGGCCAGTCCCAAAGCCATGACCCCCACCTCCTTCCTAGATCTCCCCAGCCCTTTTGCTACAGCTAGCTTTACAGGTACCAGCAAAAAAGCAAGATCTTGTGCTCAGCGGAGCTCAAGAACGGTCATTTTTTTCCAAATCCTTGCCCTTTTCCCTTCCCTTGTGCCTTTGCAAAGGGCTCAGGCATAATCTGGCCCCTTGAATACCTTCCTGTACCCTCAAAACAGGCCTAAATGCCATCAGCAGTGCCTGCACAAGTTGGAACCAAATTGTGCCTGAAAGCAATGGTGGGTGCAAGTGTGGAGTATGAATTGAGGCCCCTTGAAAATCCAGGTGCTAAGAATATCCACTGCCCAGCTTTTTCCTTTCAGGATGTATTTACTTGCCCTATAATTCAGTCCAAAGTGAAAACAAACAAAAAAACCCAAAAATCTAAAACACTTAATAATGTTGTGACACCTCGGTGGTATCCCCTGGGCCCTCAGAGGAAAAGAGCAACTGCTCACTGCTTCATTGAAGTTAATGGCCCACAAAGGAAATCACGATCCACTAACGGAGAGCTCCCTAGCAGCAGCAACAAAATTCGAAGGTGCACCCGGCTAGAAAATCGTGACCCAAGGTTGGTGGCATTTTGCCTCTCGAAGATCAGGAAATCCCCAGTTGGAAAGGTCAAGGCTATTTGCGTAGAGGAGATCAATGAAACCCTGGATTTCCTTAGGAAGCTGATAGAAGGAGCTTGTGTGTTAGGTATGTAAGGAAGCCGTTTGTCAAAATCCATCCCAACCAAAACAGATGCCTCAGCTCATCAAATCAGCAGTGCATCTGAGTGAATAGTCAAATGGCCTTTCCAGACGAGAGTCTAATGAACTTGATTCCTGTAGGGCTGCCAGTTCTTATCAACAAAAATGCTCTCATTTTGCCTCCCACTCTCCCTCTCACAGGGGCCTTCAGAATGGCTAAATGGCTTTATATTCATCCTGAGTAGAGGGGCCCACATTATACAATGCATATGCACAAAATGCGTGCGTCATTTTGCAAATCCGGGCCATTCTGTTTAGGATTGTGTAGCTCTGCTTCACAGGGTAGGCCCCCATTACAGTTGTTTTGACTGCCAAAAATGGCTTCTTAATCAGCACTGCATGAGGAGGAAGAAATGCCAGGTACAAATTCTGCTCCTAGTGACATGGGTGTAAATCCAGAGTAACTCTCTTGATCTTAACTTCAGTGGAGTAGCTCTGCATGTGTGCTGTAAGGAGGGACAGAATACAGCCCTTTGTCAAAGTCAACAGGAGTGGCAGAGATGTAATTCTGGATAGAACTGCCTCGGTGAGACTAGAGACAGACCTGGTACAATTTGAATTCAGATCGGATTTTTACAGTTCAGGCCCATCTCTAATTAAATCCAAACTACCTATCTATGGGAATTACCATAGCACTACATAATCCTTTGTGTATTTATCCTCACAACGCCCCTGTGAGGTAAAGTACTATTCTCCCCAGTTTACACATGAGGAACAGAGAGACTATGTGACTGGCCCGGGGTCAAACACAAAGTCTGTGGCAGAGCAAGGAATTGAACTACAGTCTCTAGCTAGTATCTTAACTGCTGAATCATCCTCTCTATGGTCTCAGAGGTCTGTGGTGCACAGATTTAAGCTTTGCCTATGTCTTGAAGCACAGGCAGTCGTTCAGCTCTTTTTATATGGCAAAAACAAGGTCAGCAGAATGAAAATCAACTCTTCTGGCTTGTCTACACGGTGGGGTAATGCGCTCTTCAGGGTTGTGATTTCTAAAGTGTGCTAATGTGTTACACATTCATTGACCCGTGTTGACCCTGCCAGTCTGTTGAAACCCTGTTCCAAACAGCACTACGTTAAAGCACACCAGCTGGGTCTATATCAGTGGTTCCCAAACTGCGGTTCGTGAACCCCTGGGGGTTCGCAAAATGTTACAGGGGGTTCTCAGGAAAAAATTCCCTAATGGCGGACAGAGCTGTCCCTAGGGACCCCGGGCAGCACAGGGCTTGCAGCCCAGAGCCGCTGGACTTCCAAGAGCTAAGCAGATCAAAGCAAGCATATCTATCACCCTGAGGAGATTTAAACTTCAAGACTCCTTATAACAAATGGAAAGGGAGGTGGATATTTTTTGCTGTTTTTAAAATTAAATAGACAGCTAGTATTGTTTTTAAAATTATCATGAAGAACAAGTTTAAGTTTTGTTGCAATGTGTGTCATTTGCCTGAACTGCTCAAGACCCGAATGCTTGTGTAGGAGGAACTCTCTGAGTTGGCTTCTTAAATACCTTCATGCTGTTTCACATCTGATACTCATTGATGAAACCTAGGAGCCTTCTCTTATAACAGGCTTATTCAAAGTGATACAAGCTACGAAAGTGAGATCTTGGAAGAGTGTTGCCGTTTTCATAATGTAATAAAAATACTGTAATGATGAATAATAATTAATCATAAATAGTGTGTAATAAGCATGTCATAAAAACAAATTTTACATTTCCAAGATCACTGCTTTTATAATTTATACTCAGGTAAAGGAGAAAATCCCTGGAAATATTAATTTTTAGGAAGGGGTTCAAAAAGGGGTTGACATTTTAGTGAAAGGGATTCACAGGTTGTTAAAGTTTGGGAACCACTGGTCTATACGGACCAATTAATGTGCAACACATTCGTGTGCTTTCGAAATCACTCCCCAAAAGAGTGCATTGTCCCACCAGTCTGACTTTGTACAGGGCCTGAACAACTTACAACCAGTTAAGCTGCAGTGGATGAAGTGAGGATGTGGTTGCACCAGGCCATCTACTCACTATTCTGGACTAACTAAAATTCCACATAACGTGTAGCTTATGTTCCCTGGTGCCCAGGCCTGGATGTAACAGAGAAGAAGGAGGACAGTGTGTTGCCATTACATTGGTTAATGCAACTGTGACACTGACAAACCAACTCTTGCCAAGACTGTAGGCATCAGCTGAGCACTGATAAATTCATAGCTGGAAACCAGACCAGCTCACCTGCAGTGTTCCCTCTAATTTTTCCCACCCATGTGTGGAATTAATTTTTTTATGTGCACCGATATGGAGGTGATGTGTGACACATGACCTTCATATTGGTGCACATAACAAAATTCATTCTGCACATGGGGTGGGGCCGAGGAATTCTTGTGGGAGGGGGCTCAGGGCTGGGGCAGAGGTTTGGGGCACAGGGGTGTGAAGGCTTCGGCTGGGGGTGTGGGCTCTGGGGTGGGGCCGGGGATAAGGGACTCAGGGCTGGGGCAGAGGGTTGGGGTGCAGGGTGTGAGGGCTCTGGGGTGGGGCCGGGGATGAGGTGCTCAGGGCTGGGGCCAAGGATTGGGTGCCGGGGGTGAGGGCTCCAGCTGGGGGTGTGGGCTCTGGGGTGGGGCCAGGGATGAGGGGCTCAGGGCTGGGGCAGAGGGTTGGGGTGCAGGAGGTGAGGGCCCCGGCTGGGGGTGTGGGCTCTGGGGTGGGGCCGGGGATGAGGGGTTTGGGGTGCAGGAGGGTGCTCCAGGGCTACGGCGGGGAGAGAGGACTCCCCCCAGTGCTCTCTCCCAGCAGCAGCTCCTGGGCTGGGGGGAGAGGTGCCTATCCCTGCCGTGGGAGCTCTGGGGCTGGGGCTGCAGGATAAGCACCCCTCCCCCAGCCTCAGCAGGCCTGGGCTGCCACCCAGGCTGTGCCTGGGTCTAGGCCGCTCTCCGCCACCCCAGCTGCGGCTGGGTCTGTGCCGCTCTGGCCGCAGCAGGTCGGGCCCGCAGGGTGAGCTGGGGCCGGAGGAGGGGCGCCCCTCCCGCGGCAGGTTGGGGGCCGGGCTAGGTGAGGGCTGGGGAAGGGGCACCCCTCCCCTGGCTGCGGCAGGTCCCTGGGCGGGTTCCCTAAGTGCCTGCGTGGGGCTGCTGCGCGGCCACACAGCTTACAGGGAACTTAGCTCACCGGTATGTTCGTATTGTTCAAGACAGGTGCTAGACCTGTAAGAGTCCTGTAAGACCTGTGTTTAGTGTTTCGACTCTACGGAATGCTTGTAAGTTGCTGCAGGCATTGATTTCACTTGTAATATCTGTATCCCGGGCTATAAGGTAATATGTACGTTTTCCTTTGTAACTTAAAAATGCCAGCTCTGAACCTGTGAACCCAGTCAAGAGGAAGGCTCCACCCACCGACCATCAAGAAGGACTATCAAAACTAATGGGCCATTGTGGAACATCACCGATACAAAGACTTGGTTAATAGCCCTCTCACACCCATGAAGATGCTACGTGCAAGAAAGTGCATCCCATCAGCTTGAATGCTGGAAGAAGGGGATAAAACAGAAACACAAGAAAATTTCTCTCTCTTTTGCTATTTGGACTCTCACAGGGCTGGAGCTAGGAAACAGAAGCAGAGATTCCCAAGGTCAGCCCTAACCGTCAGTGCTTACAACTCTGTCACCTTCAGAAACATAGACTGTAACTCATTTGTGTATATATGTTGCCTCCTTTAACCTGTAAATAACTCTCTCATTTCTTTTTCCTGGTTAATAAATCCTTTGTTATCCTATAGGATTGACTACAAGCGTTGTCCTTGGTGTGAGATCTAAGGCACAAATTGACTTGAAATAAGTAACTGGTTTCTTGGAACCAGGAGCAACCTGAATCTTTTGTGATCTTTGGTGTATGGCAACCAACTATGACTAAATCCAGCTTGCCCGGGTGTCAACATACCCTGGAGTGCCCAGGGGGACTGTCTGTGACTCCATGGTCAGACTGTTATGGTGCCTCAGGAGTTCACATCTGTTAATGGTTTGGTGAGATCTAGTGTAGAACATACCGCCAGGTCGGGGTGTCAGCCCTGCTTTATGACAGTCTGCCCTGAGGTTGGCACTCACGGGGGTGAACCACTCCAGACAGCGTGATGACAACAACAACAACAACATTTGGCTCCTGCAAGCGTTGCATGAGCATGAGCCAATCCTCAGAACAACTCGGCTGATGGGAAAGGAAGGATCATTCTCCCCATTTTACACGAGGAGAAATGGGCAGAGAGGTTACGGCCCAACATTTTCAAAAGTGCACTTGTTAAAGTGCCCACACACTTCTGTGCGTGTCCAGTTTCCACATGCTCAACCCCCCTAATGAGCATGCACCAGAAGTCTTGAGATGTGTATGCACAGATATAGAAGTATGTGCATAAACCCCTGATTCGCACACACCCTAGGCACTGTCCATGCAAATTTTAGCGTTGGTATTTTGAATATTGAGCTCAAGTGATTTGCCCAAGGCCACAGAGCAAGTCAGTGGCAGAAGTAATACGGGAAGTCAGGAGTTCTTGGCTGTCCGTTCCATGCTCAGACCACTAATTGCTGCTTCAGACAGACTGACTGGTAGAGTACCCTTTAGATTCCCCTACCCAGTACTGATTGTTAATGTACTTCTGGCAGGGGTCATTCCATGGCTTAATTACAGGATGGATCTCTGCAGTCAGCAATCCATCTTTCTCCCCCATTTGGGTGCCTTCTCAAGGATAGATCCTTGTACGCTAGCTTTGTTATTCTTTCCTAAAACAATTTCCATAGATATTAAGGAGAGAAAGGACCATTATGATAATTCAATTTGACTTCCTGAAGTGAGCTGTAGCTCACGAAAGCTTATGCTCAAATAAATTGGTTAGTCTCTAAGGTGCCACAAGTACTCCTTTTCTTTCTACAGGCCATAGAATTTCTCCCAGGAATTCCTGCATCAAGCCCTTCATTTGTGGTTGAACTAGAGAATACCTTTTAGAAAGCCATCCGCTACTGATTTAAAGACTGCAAGTGATGAAGAATCCACTTCACAGCTTGGGAAGCTGTCCCAATGCTTAATTACCCCCACTGTTAACATTTTGCACCTCATATCCAGTTGGAATTTTTCTAGCTTCAGCTCTCATCCACTGGCTCTTGTTCGGTCTTTCTCTGCTAGATTGAAGAGAGTGATGGTATCAGAAACCATCGTCCTGAGTAGGTACTTACAGACCATGATCAAATCACCTCTTAACCTTCTTTTCAATAAACTAAATAGATTGAGTTCCTTAAGTCTCCCATTGTAAGGGGTCTTTTCCTGACACTGAAAATTTCTTGTAACCTTCTCTAAACCCACTGGTTTTTCAACATCCTTTTTAAAATTAGGCATTGGAACTGGACACAGTGTTCCAATAACTGTCTCTCACCAATGCCACATACATGGGGAATACCACATCCCTAATCCTGCTTGACATTCCCATTTATATATCTAAGGATTGCATTAGTGCTTTTAACCATAATCCACTGGGAGCTCGTATCTACTTGACTCCTGAGTCCTTTTCAGAGTCATTGCCTTTCCACAATTCTGAAGTGCGACTTTGCATTTAGTTATATTAAAACACATAATGTTTGATTACCTCTAACTTGTCTGGTATCACACTTTGGGGGGGGGGGGGAAGAGGGGGCATGGTTGAGCAGTGTGACACTGCAGGGGTGGGGTTTGGTGCTGGAGGTGGGGTTGGGCAGTGTCACACAGCTTGATCCAGACCCGTATGGGCCAGTGACATGGCCTCATCATTATTCACCTGCTGGCCAATCTTTGTCTCACCTGCAAACTTGATCAGCAATCATTTTATATTTTCTCCCAGATCACTGACAAAAACATTGACCTCCCCTGCCGTGGCACTTGTGCCCCATGACTTTCCATTTCCTATCATCTGCATTTTCATGCCCTTTGGGCTGCTTCACAGCTGACCCATTGGCAGTGCCTTTTCAGAACTAAGAGAATGCATGCACGAGACACACCCTTGTCGTTTCCAGTCATTATGCGAATGGAGTTTATAACCTCATAAAGAACTGCGACAGGTTACTGTGGGAGGTGTCTATGCTGCGAAGACAAACCTGCAGCACTGAGTCTCAGAGCCCGGGTCACTTGACTCAGGCTCACGGGGCTCGGGCTGCAGGGCTCGTGTAAACATTCCCACTCAGTGTAAACATTCCCACTCAGCAGTGTAAACATTCCCACTCAGGCTCGAGCCTGACCTCCATGACCATCCCCCTTTGCCCAGTTTCAGAGGCCAGGCTCTAGCCTGAGTGGGAACAGCTACACTGTTATTTTTTGCCACGCAGCCTGAGCCCTGCAAGCCCAAGTCTATTGACCCGTGTTCCGAGATTCAGCATGGTGGGTTTTTCTTGGGAGGGTAGCTATATTAGACTGCCTTCCTACCACATCCAATGCTGTCCATTCCATGACCCATCCTCACGTCTGTATGAATTTGTATCATAGCTACCTGCTGTAACATACAGGATAGACTTAAAACTAGCATTAAATACATGCAGCCACTCACACCCTAAAGGATTTCTGGGAAGGATCAGGCCTTAAAAAGAAAGGGATTGATTCTCCACTATCTTTCACCTTGTGTACTTATTTACACCTGTGCCAAGTGGGCATTAAACACTACCAAATGAGAGTTCTCTACTCACATTCCCCAGGGGTAGCATATCACACTCATTTGCCACAGGCGTAAATGGCTGCAGAAGAGTGCAGTGAAGAATCGGGCCCATATTGCACAAGTAGGTTAGTGGGACTGCAATGAGTGAACTATGGAACAGTGAGTGAAATGCAAAACCATTCACAACTACGTAAATATGCAGCTTCAAACTGCGGTGTCTGGTTTTCTGTGCACTGCCCCTTGAATGTCGTCTGGTCTCAGCATGGCTGCAGCCTGTAACCAGAGAGGCACACACTGTGCTCTCTCCTGAAGTCTTTACTTTTGTTCTTTCTTGCTGCTGTTTCCTTTTAATCCAAAATAAAAGTTCTCTTAGGTGGGTGGGATATAGTTCTTGGTATATTGGAAACATAACATGAAACAATTAGCACTACAGAACTAATCACTCCAGCAGGTGAAGGCTAACGACTACACACCATTCATGTGAGAACGTGTTACGTCCCTAGGCGTAAGGAAGGGAGAACGTGACAGGAGGTGGGAACACTTACCGGCTGAGATAGCGAGCTCCACAGCAGGCAACCAAATGGCCATGTTAGTGCTGCAGCTGTCTGCAAAGTTTAAAGGGCCAGCGCCCAGAAAGGCATGCTGGGCGAAAGGTCATGTGACCACTGAAGAGCGTCACCGGGGTCAGACAGAAGGGCCTAAGGGTTTTGCCAGTGGCAGTTGGGCAGTGGCCCCATATCAGAGTATCCCATAGTGCAGTGGTTAGTATTCAGCTAAGAGGTAGGGAACCTATGTTCAAAGCTCTTCTCCTCAAGCACTATGGGCAGTTGAACCAGTATTGCCCTCCCCCTGGGTGAGTGCCCTAACCACCAGGCTAAAGGTTATTAGGGAGGGGTTTTTTTTCCTCCCCACCCATCCGACTGTTACAGGCGTTCCAATGCTGTTCTTGCAAGTGAAAGCATAAATGTCTGACTCCAGGGGAGAGTCCAGATCCCCCTAAGCTGTGAGAGGGGAGGGCTTAGGATACACCCCCTCTTTGGCACCTGCTAAGCCAACTCCCTGCCTATTGTGCTGGCTTTATGGATCCCATTTTCAGGATCTGTCTGTCTCTCCCCGTGTATTGTATAGGGAGCTTGGGTGCCTATCTCAGAGTTTGTGGATTCCACTGGATGGCTGGGTGCCTAAAAGTTAGGCATGGCAAGGCTGAGCGTTGCAATGTCTAAATCCCTTTGTGGATCTGGGGCTAGGTAATTCTGGGGAATGGTGATTTGTTTCTGCCTGTCCCCAGCATAACTCCAATTCTGGAAGCTCCTGCTCTAGGCAGAGCCTGGTTGGTTTCACTGTGGAATTGGAATCCATGTCATGATAAAGAGCTCTGTAGCTAACACTGACAAGGCTCAGAAGTGATTGTGTTTGTCTGTGTTGGAGGGGAAGGACCTGAGTGCTCTGCCTCCCTCTTAGAAGATCAAGGAGCAGACTACCATGAGTGGGAATTAAATCGGTGTCTCCCATGTGAGAGGGCGCAGAGCAAGCAGTTAAGCACGCACAAAGCTAGAGGCTGCTTTGAACCACACTGCTCTGGGGGGGCAGGGGGAAGGTCCATGTCTCATGCAAGCTCTGCAAAACGCAGAACAGTCGTTTGTCCCAGGAAGAGAACCAGTGAGAGCAGAGGCAACCCATGCCTGCCGATAATGGGGGGTGGAGTGAGGGCAGCAGCTGAGGGGGAGGCGACTCATGCCTGCCTCTCCCCACGCGTACCCTCTGAGAGACAGGAGGAGAAAACTCACAGCTAGACCCCTGTGCCTTACCCATGTGTCTACCAGCAGGGTTAAAGAAACTCATAGTCTGATTCCCACTGTTTGGAGGCTTTCAACCTAGCCTCAGTATGGCCAACCCCACACATTCATGAGTCAGCCCTCCCCCCAAAAAAGTCTGAGATTGGCTTAAAGATCATGAGATTTTTTAACAATAAAGTGACAAACTGTGGGTTCTTTTCATTTGCCTTCCAGTTTTTGAGGCTTTAGGGAGCACTTGGGTCATGTTTTCAAGTTTGTCTCCACAACCCTGAGGGCTAGAAATGTAGTTTTACTGAAGGGAGAACTGTGATTCTCACCCAATCACCTGACCCCAGGAGTGGGGCATTAGGGAAAACACCAAAATACTGTGAGACTCCCACTAAAAGCAGAAGAGTTGGCAATTACTTGTGTTGCTGTTACCTGTGGTCCTACAAGCTGGCAAGGGAGGCAACTATCACTGAGAGCATTAGCAAAGTCACAGGACATGGCCAGTGGTCTGATTAAATATCCCTGATTCATGCAAGGACCATGACTGGGGACATTTAGTACTGTCAGACAGAAGGTGCACAGGGCCTTCCTGCATAAGAGCAAGTATTGTAAGAATTTTACATCAGCGACATCCAACCTTAGCCCGGCTTATGGCTTCCTTTGCAACTTACTAAGAGACTGCAGGTAGCACCGAACGTGCAGAAATGGAGCAGGGTAGCAGCTCTGCACTCATGCTGAGCATAGTCTTAGAAGTCTGTGAGGACTGCAGGTCCCAGTATGCTCCATCTCTGTATGAGCAACCTCCACTGGGATCGATTTGGAGAATGGCATCCTGGGACTTGTAGTCTCCATGGGCTGTGCCTGGGAGAGGTGACCGTAGGTCGCATTGTGAACTCGCGGAATCCCATATAGTCTGCCAACTACGTTTAGCATCCCCGGCTCACTGGAGTACTTTGGAGAGGACAAGAAGCTATTGGCACATGCGCAGGAAGCCTCTAAGAAAATAGAGGAAATGTTTTGCTTTCCAGAGAAGATAAGGAAATTATTTTAAAATTAAATTAGAAAAGCTTCAGAGTACAGAGAACGTTTGACTGTTGGACTGACTAATGAAGCGCAGATCAATACTGATAAAGCAATCAGGAATGGTTGGCTCAGGGATCTGGTAAAGCCATTCAGAGCTTTTCACTTCTAAGTTGCTGGGTTAAAGCCAGCTTAGACAGTCATCACAGAGTCATTCCTATTGATGGCTGTTTGGTGCCCTATAGAAGGTGAGTGGGTGGGTCTTGTTCGGTTGGATAAGTGTCCACAATGCACAAAACCCACCACCACCTTTGTGTGCATTCTGTTGGCAGTCTCAGAAGAAAAGCCCAGGACTGAATGGGTCTGGAAACAGAACTCTTCTCTTGCCCCGCCAGGTCAGTGTAAAGTTCATTGGTAGGAAAGGGAAGGGGGAATCTCATGCTGTACTTGTTGTGTGGATAAACTGAGGGCTTCATTAGGCATGCTCGTCAAGCCATCTCAGTGCTAAATTCACCTTTGACACCAAACAAAAAATAATGGCTAAGAAATAAACAGAGTCTTGATTATTTAAGCAGCAAACTTTAGGGTGCTGATGAATGAATCTGTGGACATTAATATTTCTGGAGTGATCAGACTGTGAGACTCTGCAGCAAATCCCCAGACATAGACTGGGCTACAGCGCTTCATACATCATGGCTTGCTGTTCACATATTTCTAGTGGTATTCTCCTACTTAGACTTCCCAAATGAGAAGGGGATTTCTTTTCCACTGCTGCCTAAGCATAGTGTCTGGCCCGTTTAAAAGTCCCCCGGGAAAAAAGGAACCTTCTACTTTCAATTATTTTACTAGCCATCCATATTCAGTACCAAAGCCCCACATAACAGGATGGACTATAAATGCATACTGCTCTGGGATGGATGTTTAAATGCAATATCCCCTAATAGCTTGTTCAAATAGAGGAAGCCAGAATGACAAGGCAACAGGTCTGGAAAAGTATGGGAGGGCAGAAGTCCGCATTCTCCCCATCCAGAGCAAGATTTCTCTAGAGAATGCTTGAACACAGCAGTTGGGAAGGCAATACTTTAAGATCTGAACAGCATGAACTGCAAAATGAATTTCATAATCCTTTCGGGAACGCTTTGAACTGATCTGTTTGGAATAAAAGAAAATGTAACTCTGTAGGGAGCCGGATGGCACATGGAATTGGTAATGAGATACAGAGTCTTTCTTGTCCAGGTCACCTGTTAGAGACTTAGAATCTAGCCCGGGTCATTATTAATCAAAAGCTGTTACTATCATCTGATGGCTGTTTGGTGGCCTATGGGTAATGAGTTAGTTGGTTTCCTTCCAGTTCCTTGCCTCCAGAGCACACACTCCACCCTGACAAATGGCAGTCAAAGCACAAAGGTCAGAGATGAGATGAGGACTCAGATATGTCTACACTGCAAAACAAAACAATCCTGGCTAGGGCAGGTAGTCTCAGAGCCTGGGTCAACTGACTCAGGCTTGTCCTACAGATGTTCCTGCTCAGGCTGGGTTGTGAGACCCACTCGCCTCCTAAGTTTCAGAGCCTGAGCCCAAATGTATACACTGCTATTTTGAGCCCCATAGCACAGGCCCCGCAAACCTGAGTCACTTGACCCAGTCTCTCTGCCGTGGGTCTTTTTTTGCTTTGTAGATGTGCCCTAAATTACTCCTTCGGCCCTTAGAGGTCATCCCTCTGCATTAGCAGGTTAGCCCATTGTTCTACTGCACCCTGTGCTGTACATGTCCTGCAGAATTCTTCAGGCTGCTTGTTTGGCACCCGTTATTAATGCTATAGCCTCTCTATCTATATGGGTACACACTCCGTATTATTAAGGAAGCAAACTGGAAGCCATCAGGCCGCTTAGAAGGGATGATTTTAGGGCAGTTTCAACTGCTCAGAGGGTTATTAGAACACCAATCACTGTCCTTTAACGTGTATATGGGATGGATCCTTGAATTATGGCCCTTATTAAACTGTGCACAGTGACTTGGTAAAATGTGTACTTAGCTGTTTTGGAAAACCTTGCCTAATAAACTGGCTCTTAGCCTTTAAGCAAAATCTCCCCAGCAAATGGCAATTGGTTCAGAGGACACATTCCCAAAAGGGGCATGAGAATGGTAAACTGTTGGAGCCCACTACAGCCTAGATGGGTCCTGCTAGTTCAAGAAAGTGATCCATCTTTCATGACGGGCGATCAGACCAAATGAAAGAACTCCAATCGCTTAAGGAAGGACCCCAGGACTGGGCAGTCAGTCTAAACCCAGAGTGGCACCATTCATATTAGTGAGTCACTGGAGGTAACTGAGACCAGAAGCTGGTGCGTGTAGCCTTCATGACCACACTGCTTCCTCCACATACAGCCCAGCCCAGAGAAGACTGGGAATAGCAGGAATAATGCTTGGAGAGTGTTGCAAAGGTCAAGAATCCCAGTAATTGCACTCTGATTCCTGGAGTCACAGTAAACTGGCTATGTGAGCAAAGGTAAATCTAAATTAAGCAGCATCCTTATGAGACATCACCTATTACTGCTCCATTACGTTTATTATATCAAGCCCAATCTTGTCATCCTTATTGGAGCAAAATGACCACTGATAGTGGCCTGGGTCTGCAACAGCAACCAAGGAGTGCCCAGCACAGCATGGGCAATTGAGGGGACTGGAAAGATGGCTTTAAGCTACCTTTGCACTCTCCCAGTTCTGGGCTGGCTTTGCAGCTTCCCTGTGCTCTCTGTAAATTAGAGCCACTTGATAAGCACAGCTGCAGCCTTTTTCCTCCTAGACACCAGCTGAACACCACCAAAGCCTCACCCTACGGTAGGGATCTTCCTTAGGCCAGTTAAGCCCCTATTCTTTAGGGATCCGTTACATCCACAGCGCCGCACAAAGCAGCCATGGCAAAGAGAGAAATTGGGTCTATTGACTATAATGGGGGTTTAACCAGACTATGGAGGACTGAGTACAGAGCACAGGAATTAGCCAATAGGGCCTGATTCTGCTCTTACTCAAAGGAGTAACTCCACTGGAGTCAACATGATCAGACTTGGTATCCAAAGGTCAGTTTAGTTTCTTAGCCATTTTTTTTGGCAAAGCATCTGCAGACACCTGGGGCATCCCCAGAGTCGGCACTTCCCTTGTGGAGACCCATTTAGTGCAATTTCAGAAACAATTGATCTTTGGGAGGAAGACTGGCAAGCCTCAGTTGCATACATGGGATAGCAGGTGTATCTCTTAGCAATCACATGAAGCAGGCTCTAGCTTATTTCCTCCTGCCTGAAGGACTATCTTCCCCACAAAATGCTGGATCAGATTCTCATCCCAATTTTGCAGGTGCCACCCCCCACTGAAGTCACATAAACCTAATTCAGCCCTCATATATACACACACAACTACCCCAAGGACATGCATAGCTGAGGACAGACTAGATCCTTCAAGTCAGGGGGGTTGCTTTAACCAGGGTGACTGAAACCAGAGCTGTGGGTTTCCTGAAGTTGGGATGTGTTTAGTTAGCAGGAATGGTAAGGATTTATGGCCTGGTTTTCGAAAGCGCTGAGCAGCCCTTGCTCCCACTGACTGTGGATGGAGGATCTAGACATGTAAAACTAGTTTGCTGGGACAGGTCCCATCAGGCATCAGAAGAAAACACTGTAAACATATTTTTTGATAGAGGCCACGACAAAGGCATGGTAAAACTGCTGCCTTGTTCATACGAATAACACAACGTGAATTTGGTGGATGTGCCTGGTCAAGGAGCTGTCCCCAGAATATACATGTAAGTGGAGTGAGGCTTGTCAGACATCCATACGGCTCTGTGCTCTACATTTAGGCCTAGATCTTTCCCTACCATAGAACAAACCTCAGGTCAAAATTAGGTGGGAAACTCAGCATCCTGTGTGTTCTGGGGGTGTGGTCCTCCCACCCCCTGGATGCTCTGAGATCTACAGAGGGCCAGGGAATGTGCACTGAGGCCTAGTCCCTCTCTGCTGATCCCTGGGCCCCCTAACTCCCTCAGGAGCTCTGTTCCATTGAGTCCCTGGCTATGACTAAGCCAAAACTCCTTGGGGAGGAGGTGCTGACAACATGGAATGAGAGTCTGTGTAAGATAAGGTAGCAGGATCAACATTATTTTGGACTGAGGAAAAAGCTGATTGTGGAGGAGAGTGGCACTGTGCAGATGCTCTTACTCCTGGCTCCCCACATCCCCTGAAATCACAGAGCCGTGAACACACAGAGTTGGCCTGGAAGGGCTGGTGCAGAAGTGGGTGACAATTGTGGTGGGTTGACTCACTGTAACAGCATTTAGCTGCCGTGGGGGGCTTTCCACTCTTTCCATCAAAATGAAGGAGGAATGAGTTGGCCTTTAACATTTTGCATGTTCTTCATGGCATTACAGGGAATGTTTTCATGTGAGATACATGAGGCGTTTGAGAGAGGGGGTCGTTTACTCCCACTGACTCCTTTTGTCTTACATTTTACCCTATGTGCAGCAGAGGACTGACACCCCAAAAATTGCTGAAATGGACAAAAATCTCCTGATGATGCTATTCATTCACTAGGGCAATTGAGGATTCAGAAAGAGCAGGATTCAGGCCTTGATTTGCTGTGGAGAGAGCTGAATGCTGTAGTCAACTAGTATGCAGCTAGCCAGAGTAACACCACTCTGACAGGGGCCACACAAGCACTGAGAGAGTCTTATGCACATAGGCAGATCGTGCAGCTAAGTGATATGTTTGGTGCAATGCATTGGGCTTTTTTAACATTACAAGAACCAATACTTATTAAGGAGTTGTGTTTACTGCTATAATCTTGGCCTGCTTGCTGTGGGGTTTTAAGTTTCATAGCCACTAAGCCTATCATCTTCAAATTTAGTGCCTTAAAAATTTTAGGCAGCTAAATCTACCGTTAGGAACCTAAATCAACGAGGCCTGGTTTCAGAGGTTGTGAGGATCCACAGTTCTCTTGGAAATCCACACACAGGGCACTCAGCAGCCTCCAGGAGTTACTCTGCACAGCAGCACCTGGCAGGATTGAACCCTAATCACTTGACTCACAGTTGATTAGGCCGTGGGTTGGATTTTTAACTGCATGCCTCTCACAAGTCCATTTATACTTTGGTTTCTTTTGCTTTTTAATTTGGAAGTGGGTTCATTAGTTTTTAAACATTATACATACGTGGGCCCAATTCTGCTCTTACCAGTGTAAATCCAGAGTTACTTCATTAAACTTTGCTGGAGCTGTTCCAGATTTATGCCACAGCAAATGAGAGTAGAATTTGGCCCAGTATGTTTATTTCTGAAATAAAATAAAAAAACCCGCTACAGATTATAATGAGACAAGAATCTCGGCTTGGTTCAGGAGATGGGGTCCGATGGGCCTGGTTCTTATTGAAACTTCTCTGGCAGCATAAAGGGGCTTAAAGTGTGTGTAAACTATTTCAATCCCTTCTAAAGCTGCCAGAGCAGTGTAAAGGCACCTTAGCATACCTAAGAATCTGGCCCAGTTGCGTCCATGGTCAGGATAATCATTCCCCCTCTTATACAAGGATGTTATTTAAAAACACCCCGTTAATGCATGGGGGTGTCTGAGAGAAATATACACTTTCAAGAAACCCTTGTGAGTCCTTCCAAACCCACAGCAACAATAGCACTTTGCTTGCCTCCAATGTTCCCAATCTGGGCTACTGAAATGAAAAAGATGGCTCTCTCGTGTCCAGATGTCTTTTCTGAATTAGTGTCAAAGGTATTAATTATTAAACTGTGGATGCATTCTATGAATTATGAACCATGGAAGCCTTGTGGCTGTTTGCTAGTACAGTGTTGGGGGAAAGCAGAAATATTGTCTCTCATAAGAATGCATGTTCTAACAAGATAGGTCAAAACATGATGCAGATGATAAATTGCTTAGCATGAGTTCCCATTAATCCAGAAGCTTTCTGTATTATTAGATTACTAAACTATCCTCAAAATGTATCAAACAATATTGATCTATATTAGCCTAATTTGCAAAATAAGAACTGGTGGCTTGGTATGATGAAACCACTATCTGTAACAAAGGGACAGCTGCTTGCATATTTCAGGTTAGCAAGGGTTGGAAATGTAGGACTTGGAGTGAGGGGGTTGGTTGGTTGGTTGGATTTTTTACTTTCTGAAACCATGAACAAAATTGCATTGTACTGTGTGGGGGAAAAAAAAAAAAATCATGTAATAGAATGATCAGCCCCAAACAGGCATGCATGTCTCCCTTCATGCAAGCTTAAAAAAAGCACAGGCTCCCTGCTTACATATGTGTCCGTGTACATGTGTCACAGCAAAACAGCTAAGCTTTCAAATCTGGAATAGGCTCGAGCAGAGAACAAAGGGCCAAAGCATACAGTACATCCAGAAGGGGGAGCAGAGAAATATATTGTGTGTGGTCATACAGGAGGGACATGATGGCCAAATAATTACTGAGATACATGGAAAAGGAATATGGAGGAGGAAAAAACTCAGGATACAGCTAGGAGAAAGTGAAAAAGCACTGCCTTGCAAAATGATGAGTCTCTTCAAATGACGACCATTTAGGTAGTGTGGGTTCCTTTAATCACTTGATTTCATTTGTTTCTAACATGCCTTTTTCTACAGGACAAACGTAAGATTACTTGTCGTGCACTGAAATTTTGATAGGTGGAACTGTCAACTGCTGAATTTTTGCTCTACTTTACAGGAAAATAACCCGACCCTGCATTTCTCCATCTTCTTTTGAAATGCAATTAGTGCAAAAAAGTGTTTTTGGAAGCCCTGACTCTACTTAGTCTCTTGTAGTGGCACCTAAATACCAACATGTAATCAATTTTAAATGTATTATGTAATAATGCCCTCCTGCAAGTCTGGGAAACAGTCCTCTTAATGGGTTCTGGTGAGATACCAAAGATGGGTGATCTGCATTATTATTTCATAGCATCTGCAGTAAACTCCCCTACTGGCTAAGGTGCAGAGCGAATTCAAATTTTCTGTGTGCTTACATATATTTTAAAGTGCATGTTTACTTACTTGAGTTTCTATGTCAATATTTAACTTGTTAATCAAATCAGATATTCAAAAGAGTGGACCTCAAGTTTTCACACTATAGTGCAAGCAGGAAGTGTAGTTATAACCTTAGCATCTTGGACACATTTACTACTCTAGCTCCCCAGCTGTCTATCTAAGGTATTTATAGTGTGCCAGTCATCATAGTATCTAGGCACTAAGGACTGCTCTCCTACCAAATGGTGGGCAGGATAGTTATATTCAGAAGGGCAGGGTTATAAAAAGGAGGGGGGAAATATTTTTTCAGACTCATTTACTTCTTGCTAATAAAGCCAGCCATATAAAAACGTCTTTTTCCCTCATCCATCTTGGGGCATTGCACCTCTCATTACTCATGACCAATGTGTAACCTTGTCATCAGAAGGCAGTAATAGCAGGCTCCTTAATCTCTTCTGATAATTAATGAGTGTGGGTGTGTTTATACACTTATTTTTTGCCATTCTAAAGTAAAACAGAACTATACATAGGCACAGTGATAATATAGGATGTGTATCTGTACAGTAGATATACACAGACTAATGCTGAATATAGATATGGGATCGAAATATTAAAGACCCCCATATCTGTGGTACTGAAATTCATTCACTCAAATCTTACAATGGGGAAAGCAAGGAAAAAATCTAAACAGCAGGATACGACAATAAATGGGAAAACAGCAATAGAAAAAGCACACTAGGTTAATATAGGAAAACTAGTTTCTTTATTGAGAGATTGTATATTAGTATTAGTGGAATTGTGTGTAACAATGTCATCATGCACACAATACAAAAAGGCAAGGCCCACCATGCTATGGAAGGGCAACAGAACAAAAGCAGCGTACAATGAGCAGATGTATAGGCTACAGCACATTACATTTCAGCAGGGTATGTCTCTACAGAGAGATTTACATCAGAAACTAGGTAATGTAAAAAAATACAGACCATGCTTTAGTTTTAGTACAAGAAAAAAGGTGAAGATACACAACCAAAGGATATTTGATACAGAAAATTACCCACAAAATAAGAACAGGAAGTAATTTAGCACAGCAGAAAATGTTATCCCTGTTTAATGGAAAACCATTTTGCCAGTAGTCTCTCCTTTTAAAAAAAAATAATTTAATTAAAATTGCCATTTAATATGCTTCTTTGGAGCAGTATTAATGGATCAAATGTTTGTGTCCAATTTATATACACTAAATAAAGTGTTTGGATCATTTCTGTAACAGGCAGTTGTATATACTGGATGTTTCAGCTTTCAAAGAAACAGATGGAGGCCAGCTGTTGAAAGTGGTGTAATTTTGGCCAAGAGTGTGTGTGATATATAATGTACAAAGATGCAGTACCCCTTTGTATTACAAAGTCTTTGAATAATCCTTGTTAATATGCAGGGTGGAGGACTATTCAGATGTTCATATGCTTAGTGTCCCCATTTATTCATGGATCTTATTCTCCAACTATTTTTCAAAGCCTTTTTTTTAAATGTAAGGCTAATTTAATTGCAGATTTTATTATTATTATTTTTGCCTATGATTGACTGTAATTTGTTTAGTCATAAAGGCGTTCTAGATGGCAAACCAATGGTTGTCTAAATAACTAGAAACAAGCCCACAAGATCCTGCATCCACCAACTAAAGCAAAATGAATCCACTTAACAGGAATTTACAGTGCAATGTACTTAGCTAAACAAGATGAAGATACAAAAATGGCTGTTATTATCTACAGCTATTCTGAAATGGCCTGTTTTCTATGCTACTACAATGAAATTAAAAAGAGCAGATTTAAGCTTACAGTCTGTCTAATAGTTTTACAAGAAAATTGTGGTTTAGGACTTCAGGTTTAAGCATTAGTATCCTCTGTCACAGGGTCTTTTATGGTTCATTTTTATGGATCAAATCTCAATTTACAGTTTCTCTGTGGGTATGTTCGGTTTTAAGTAAAATGAAAGAACCCAAAATGAAATGTAAATTTAGGGGAGAGAAGCAGACAACCTCTCCCCTCCCACTAAAACTAATTTGAAATTGAAAACATTAAATTGCATCCAGCAATGGTATTAAAAATCAGTGTAATTAGTGATGATAATGATTTAATCAGGATAATTATACTTTGGGGCTTAACATCAGTCTGAATTATTTTTAATGCATGCCTAGTATATAATAAAAAAATCCTAGACATTCTCAAATAATAATAAGAATAATTGCACAGATGAGAGGGAGAGGGGAAAAATTAGTGTTAGGGAGAAATCTCATCAATCTAAGCCTTTTTGAAATTGACAGACAGCCCATAGAGAGGGGATACTGCAGCTTAAATATCAATGCCTTCCTCGGATGGATACAGGAAATGGTTAAGAGAGGGGTGTCACAATACAGCTAAATGCAGAGGCAGAGGGCTACAGCACACAGCAGCAAGTTGACCATTCACTGTGCTACACAATGAAGAAAAAAAAATAAAGATTTGATAAATGCAAAATGTCATCATCCCATCATCACAATAGAGACTGCAGTTAACAATGCCACTATGTTCAACCTGGGTCATATGTACACATACAGTAAAGGGAAATAAAATTTAAAGTGGTTGGGCAACAGCAAGAAAGGAAAGACCAGATTCTGATCTCAGTCACACTGGGTGTAAATCAGTGCATCTGAAGCCATCCATGCAGTGGAGTTACTCTGGATTTATAGCAATGTAAACTGAGATCAGAATCTGGACTGAGTCTAATTGTGCTAGATTTTAACCCATCTTTTATTGGGTCCCCAGTGACCAAGATCTCAATGGTAATTACAGCAGTGCATCATCTTTATGAGAAAATTTATTTTATATATAAATAAAACTATAGGGACTTGACCAACAATAGGCCAAAAGGGGTGGGAGGTCAGGCTGGGGGAACATTTCCAGGGAAAGAAATGTAAGGAGAGAGAGAGGGGGGGGGGGCTGATTGAGAAATAATAATGACTCTAAATGCATCCTGATTTTGATAGAAAGAAAATGGAAGGAATGAGGGAGAAAGGGGGTGGGGGAAGGTCCAAGTCCATTGTCTGTAGCAGAATGTGGGGTGGATGGGAAGGAGGGGAGGTGGAAAAAATATGCAAGGGCCATACACATCCCATATTAAATCTCTGTGAAAAGTCATCATCACGCTGCTTTTTCTGAAAAATCTCTGAGCAATAAGAGCACCATGGAGCTGCGGACTGATGTGCTGCTCTCCAGAGCCAACATTACATTCGAATCCCCAAAGAGAAGAGGACAAATTACAGGAGATGGGAGGCGGGGAGGGGGAATGTCCAACAAGAAAAAGAAATAAAGGGCCCCCTAAAAACGGTAGGCTAATTCCAAAGCTATTTTAGTCCATTACAGAAGAAACAGCAAGGGACAAAAAAGAAAGGTTAAGAGAGGGTGAACATGCTCTCGGGTCCCAAGAGAGTGGGGGGAGGGGGGAGATAAGCTATGGAGAGACCTCGGCTTGGAAATAAATAATAATAAAAGCACAGATCAATGGGTAAACAGGGCACACACACACGCCAAGAACACAAAATAAAATCGCTACCTACTGAATGCACAAAATCAAAAAGAAATACCTTTTTTTTTTTTAAGCCCCCCTACCCCATCTGGGCATAGGTCTGGGCTTGGCTTCCCACCCGAGAGCTCGATTTGTCAGGTGGAAAGCAGGGGGCAGATGATCCGATTTAAAGGAAGGAGGCTCCCCGCACCCCGAAAAAGAAGAATCTTGAAGTCATCCCGCCAGCTCGGTTGCTGGATTTTCTTTTTCCTTCCCCCCCCCCACCCCACCACCCTCCTGCATCTGATCCGCAAGACAGAGAGACAACGAGGAGCCAGGAGTGGGTGGGGGGCTGGGGAGGGGGGGGGGGAACCCTCCAGAGAAACCAAAGGATCGTGCCTTTAAACCACACACCCCCCCAGCCCCCGCCACCGCGAATAAGCCCCGAAGGATAAAGCGATACCTCTGTTTCGTACAGAGCCAAACACTGGAAGCACAAGATAGCCGACGTGCACTAGTACCATCCTGCCTGCCTGCTGCCGCGGCTGCGGTCCCTTTGTTGTGCTGCTCCTGGGCGGAGGTGGGAGCGGGGCTGCTGCTGGCTGGGAGACAGATGGCCCATGGAAATGGTCCCTTCCAATCCCCTATATACATTCAAATGTGGAGCTGGGACTGCAGCTGCCTGGCACACAAAGGGAAGGGCAGCCAATGGGAGGGAGGCCTGGGAGGAGGGGGTGGTTGGTGCTTTCTTGCTGGGTTTTTTATATATATATATATATTATTATTATCTCCAGCTTGGGTCTCTGTGACAGGGAGGAGACCCAATCAGGGGCTGGGCTGGAGCCTGCCCTGGGTCCTGCTGGCTAAGCTGCCTCCAAACAAGGAGATGGAAGCAAATTGGGGCCAGGGTCTGGAAGGCTGGGGGGGGGGGGGGTTCACACCCACGGACATGCAGATACACTCTCACACCCTCCCTGGCCAGCGGGATTCGCTGCGAAACCCCCACCCCCACCCCCGAGATACGTGCACACACCCACAGAGACACATGGAGTGATTCAGACAGAGACACAGACCACACATACGTTCCACACCCTAGCCACAGAGACTCATGTGGGTGTGCGCACCCCCCCAGAGACCGGGATAAACATGCAGTACACACATACAGGGCCAGATTTTTAAAGGTATTTAGATGCCCAAAGATGCAGCTTGGCACCTTACTACCTTTAAATATCTGGCTCACCCATCCTACATACAAAGACACACACACACACCCAGACACCCACAAACATACAGTCTATACATACATCAAGAGACACAAATATACAGAGACATCAACATGCCCAACATATGAACACAGACACAGATCATACCAGTATAAAAAAGTCCTATAGAAGTTGAGAGAATGATAACCCTGCTATAGAACTCTACAGAATGGTTAAGAAAACGACACAGATTTCTTTATTAAATCCTGTGGCTTTTCAGAGTAATTTCTGTAGAATCTTATTAAGTATCTCTATTGGTTTAATTCCTGTTACATTCTATACATCTTCTCCATTAAGGCACGGACAGATACATATAAAGACACACAGTCAGGCCTATACACAATCTACACAAATATGTACAGAAGTGTATGCACACACACAGGCATGGACACACACAGAGAGAGGGCACAAATATGTACGCTATGCATGCACCCAGACAGAGGCACACAACATATACACTACATACATCCTACACTCACAGATAGAGCAGAGATACACAGACAGTGACCCATAAACATGCACATTGCACATACAAAGTCATATATGTGTACCCAACTCATATAGATATACGTATACATATAAATGCACACTCCCAACCGCTCAAAGACAAAGGGGAATACCCTATACAGACAGACACAGAGTCAGACATATACTGACACCTGCACATATGCTTATGGAAAGTCCTACAGAGTGAGCAGAGAATAATATTCTCTCTGCAGAATTTCTAAGCCAGTCTACAGAATCCTATAACAGGGATAAAAGTCACTATTCAATTCTATAGGATAGTTTAAACATTCTCTAGCAAGGATATCATCATTCTCTATTAAATTCTATATGGATTTAGAATAATTTTTATAAAATCCTGGTTCATTTCTACAGAACCCTATTGTATAAAGCCCTATTAAGTTCTCTAGGACATGCATACAGAGACATAATCAAACATACAGAGAGACAAATTTCACACGCACTCAGGGGTGCACACATACTGCACAAGTACAGCAGCACCTGGATTCCCTCCCATATACATGTAACATCCTACACACAAAGATGACAGACAACAGCCGGACCTGAAAAGGTGTCCATTTCAACCCTAAAGTCCTGCACAGAGTGCTAAAAACAACAGCAAGACAACCCTTAAATATATAACTAACAGGAAAATAATATGCCACTGAACAAGACAAAAAATGTAAGAGCAATGGTGTGACATTGATTGCCATAAACTAACAAGAAAATGAAGGAAATCTCTATTTTAAAATACTCTCTGATATCTGCTTGAGGCCAGTCTGTGCTACATATACCACAACATGCTGCAGAAGAGTAAATCATTGCTCATGTGACAATGAAAGAATCACAGTAGTCCCTTTCTTCTAACACTGAACCAGGAACTTTATGAAAATAAGGACACAACTGTATTACCCCTCAAGGTATTCTGTTTCTCTTTGCTTCACTGTAGAACTTCAGGGCTAGAGATTTTCCCAAAAAGTCTCTCTGTGGTCTGGTTTCCTCCTACCAATTTAAAGAAACAGTGCACATAACCTGACTGGGGCTATAGTAGAAAAAAGTTCGTTTTTTCCTTCATAAAATCTGATGTTAGTGGAAATAATTGGAGACCTGGAAAGAACATAGTCCAAGTGAAAAGGAACAAAATGTAGCAATCCAGAATGGTAAAATCTGGAAACCGTACAGACACACAGAATCCACATAGAAAACAGACACCCTAAATTATTCACCCTTGGGCCTCATAATAAATGCATCAGGAAGTTTCAGACCAGCTACATATAAGCACTGCAAAAAAACCAAAAAACTTTCCATGGATTCCACCAGATAAAGAAACCACTAGATAAATACAAGCCACTTCAAGCTGGTTGAAAATGGCCTTCCCCACACCAAGCCATTTTCCAGTCTTTCCAACCAATGCAAATTCTCTCTACGCCCCCCCCCCCCCCGGAAGACTGAACATTTTGACCAACACCTCCCCGCCCCCCCAACACACAAACACACACACACACACACACACACACATTTTTATTTTAAAAAAAAAAAATCATATTTGGCTCCAGTTTTTCTTCCAAAAACCTGCAGCAGCTAAAACAATAAAAAAAAAATATCACACCTTGTTTTTTTAAAAAATTCCCATGAAAAACAACTGACATTTTTTGACCAGGTTAAAAGCCTGTGTGACAGTACAAGTCAAACTTGTCACTTAGTCGGAACAAAGTCAACTCTAACTCAAGACTACAGAATGGAGTAAAACCCTGGGAGAAAACCGTCAGCAATTCTGCAAGCAGGTAGCGTGTGTACACAGGAACACTCCCAACAGCAGTGGAGAATAAAATTAGGACAGTTCCTCCTACTGATCAATATCTAAAACCATGTATTGTGCCCCTGATATCACCTCATTAAAAGCAACACATACTCCCTCCATCAGAAAGCAGTACAGACCAATAAGATAAATACAAAAAAGTGCCACTCCACTGCTGTGCAATTTCAATCCTGGCATGAATAATACTGGCCCACATGCTTCCTTCCTGCAAAAAGTACTCAGAAGGAAATACATTAATGCAAAAACCCCATAGCTCCATTGGCAGGTGCAAAGCAGGTGGGGACAAAACAGACGCTGGAGGGCTTAGGATCCATAGGGAAGCTGGCCCCCAAGTGGATGGATCCTACCAAGGGTGTATACTGAAATAAAAGCTCCCTTGAGCAGAATTAATTTTGTGTGTGCTTAGCCAGAGGTCTGGGACCAGGGAATGTGCCACTTAATGCTGCTCCTCCACCCCGCTTGCCCACTTTTCCCTACACATCTTCAGGGATGAATTGAAGAGGGTGAGGGTGGCTACACGGACACAAGCAACCTCCCAAATAGCCACTTTCCCCCTCTTCATGGGGGAATCATGTTTCTTTCATAGCTTTTGTGTCACCTTGTTTTCTGAGGTGCTGAACTCTTGAGCCAATAACAAGAGCTCAGCAGCGCCTCTGAAAAGTAGGCCACAATCCTGCAAATGACTATTTGAATCCCCCTGGAACCGCATTCTAACACTTACAAGGACGCCATTACCGTAGTGTCTGAGCTCCTCACAGTTTTTAATGTAGTTCTCCTCCTAACATCCCTGTGGAGCAGGGAAGTGTTATCCCCATTCTACAGTGGCACATGGAGGCTAAGCGACTTGACCAACATCACACAGGAAGTCTGTGATGGAACAGAGACTTGTATCTATGTCTTCCAAGTTCTAGGTGAGCATCCTAACCCGGGGACCATTCTTCCACTCCTAACTGACCTCAAGGGGCTTCACAAGTTCTCGAGCCTCCACCCACACAGAATCACTTGCAGAATCAGGACCTTATTTAGGGGTCCAAATAAGAAACTAGATGCCTAACTTTTGATCAGACAAGTTTGAAAATTTTGGCCAGTGGTTTAGAAACCCATGACCGTGCTGAAGACCTGTCTTGGGTACATACTTGATTGTACTGTATGGTATTTAATTTAGGTGTCACTTGTTTCCCTTATGGTGCCAATAAAATGTACCATTGTTTTTTTGCAATGGTATTGTAGCTTTGTTGGTCCCAAGAGGCGTCCTGGTCTGAAGAGCTCTATGTGGCTCTAAAACTTGTCTCTTTCACCAACAGAAGTAGTTCAATAAAAAGGTATTACGTCACCCATCTTAGAATATCAGGGTTGGAAGGGACCTCAGGAGGTCATCTAGTCCAACCCCCTGCTCAAAGCAGGACCAATCCCCAACTAAATCATCCCAGCCACGGCTTTGTCAAGCCTGACCTTAAAAACCTCTAAGGAAGGAGATTCCACCACTTCCCTAGATAACGCATTCCAGTGTTTCACCACCCTCCTCATGAAAAAGTTTTTCCTAATATCCAACCTAAACCTCCCCCACTGCAACTTGAGACCATTACTCCTTGTTCTGTCATCTGGGACCACGGAGAACAGTCTAGATCCATCCTCTTAGGAACCCCCTTTCAGGTAGTTGAAAGCAGCTATCAAATCCCCCCTCATTCTTCTCTTCCGCAGACTAAACAATCCCAGTTCCCTCAGCCTCTCCTTGTAAGTCATGTGTCCAGTCCCTAATCATTTTTGTTGCCCTCCGCTGGACTCTCTCCAATTTTTCCACATCCTTCTTGTAGTGTGGGGCCTTCTTGTAGTGATGAGGCCTCACCAATGTTGAATAGAGGGGAACGATCACATCCCTCGATCAGCTGGCAACGCCCCTACTTATACAGCCCAAAATGCCATTGGTCTTCTTGGCAACAAGGGCACACTGTTGACTCATATCCAGCTTCTCATCCACTGTAACCCGTAGGTCCTTTTCTGCAGAACTGCTGCCGAGCCATTCGGTCTCTAGTATGTAGCGGTGCATGGGATTCTTCCGTCCTAAGTGCAGGACTCTGCACTTGTCCTTGTTGAACCTCATCAGATTTCTTTTGGCCCAATCCTCTAATTTGTCTAGGGCCCTCTGTATCCTATCCCTACCCTCCAATGTATCTACCTCTCCTCCCAGGTTAGTGTCATGAGCAAACTTGTTGAGGGTGCAATCCACACCATCCTCCAGATCATTAATGACTCTCTAATAACATTTACTGAATTCAGTGGACACACACACAGGAAATCACACGCACACACACCCATGCCAGGTTATTCTGAATGTATTTATATGTAAAGGGACATATTTGTCCCCCTTAGGATAAGCAAATCCACCCTTTAAAAATGGGAATGCTAGTGTGATTCGTCTGTGCTAGACTTCCACAGGCAAAATGTCCGTTCCTGAATCACTGAAACATCCCTGCAAACATGCCATTTAACTATGATGCATTTAAAGCTGCATTGGCGTTTCAGCTTTCATTTATAATCCACAAATGCAAAGATATTCAGCATTAAGGTGGAAAACCCGACCAGCTATTCTGTCCTGAATTCACCCCCTTGCACCCATTGGGGGGGGGGGGGGGCGCGGAATACAGCAGCAGTTTAAGACCAAAGTGTCTGTCTGGATTTTCAGCCTTAATTTTGAAATACAGTTCTGTCCTGTTATTGGTTTAGGAAAGCCCTTTAGTCTTTCCTAAACATAGGTTTTTGTGATTGATGTCATGGGTTTGTTTCCTTTGCAATTGTATTATTGCATCTAAGAGATCTTATTTGGAAAGAGAACTCACAATTTTTTCCCTATCAGCAACATATGTATATCAGCCCTTCCAATAACATCAATCCACTGTGCTCCTCTATACAACAGTAATAATCTTAACAAAACACTCACTGTCTAGGCTGTTACCACTGACAATTGCTTAGGATGGTCTAAAACTGGAAAAAATATATATAATGAAGGCTCTGATCCTGTCCTCGTGGAAGACAATGGGAGTACTGTCACAGACTTCAGTGAGAGCTAGATCAAGCCCTAAAGAGGGTGGAGGTTTTTTTAAAAAAAAAACAAAAAAAAACCAGCATGAATTCTTAACACAATACACAATTATGATCTATTGTGTTGATGCCCTACATACTTTGAGGACTTATTAATTGGCATATCATTGACCTGAAATAGTTCCAGTCTATCCCAGATGCAAAAAAAACAAGCTGAAATTTCCGTAAGAACACATCATAGGAGCACCCAGGAATTCATAATGAACCAACTCAGTTGATTTGTTTTCAGTTTCAAAGCAGCAGGGGGGTGGGGGGGAAGGGGGGAACAAAACCCAATCTACCCTCATTTAATTAGTAGCTTTGTAACTTGTGTAAGTGGGTGGGTGGGAACGCTCCTAAGTAGTATCTTACAAACAGGGCTACTGTTCTGGGCTGTCGGGTTTTTGGGGATTGTTACTTTCAGACTCATGATCTGGACAGTTTGGCATCTTTGGCAGAGATTTTCCTTGTTTACTCAGCATTTTCTCAGATAATTTTTTACCCTAGAAAACAGGAGGTTTGTAATAAGAGAGAATATGATGGCCATAAAAGGCCAAATCTATTTGCCTTCTCTTCCCCACCCCAAGCCCTCTCCAGGCTGAGCTGGTCACTGAAGAGATGCAAGGGGGGATTGAAGAGAATGAAAAGTGACCTTGTCCTATTTCCTCACGGAGGAAGCAGCCTGCGCATCCCCTAATGCATCTAGGGAAAGCACAGAAGCACTCTGCAGGAACAGAACTGCCTAGCCCATCTCTCTCCGATGACCTGTCCTGTGCCCTGATGCCTGCCCTCTGTGGTGCTGCAATCTGCAGTGAGGCTGGGCTCAGGTCTGTGCACACGGCATAGGGTTCACCAGTGGAACAGCGGCGGAATCAGGGCTGGTCCACATTTGAGATGCTACAGAGGCACAGCTGCAGCGTTTCGGTGTGTAGACACTAGCTATGCTGACAGGAGGGGTTCTCCCACGTCCTCGGCGTAGGTAATCCACCTCCCAGAGAGGCGGTAGCTACAGTGACAGAAGAATGCTTTAATCGGCCTAGCGCTGTCTATACCAAGGGTTAGGTAGGTTTAACTATGGCGGAGGGGTCAGTTTTACACACCCCTGAGCGACATAGCTGGGCTGACCTAATTTTTTTTTAAGTGTAGACCAAAGCTAAGAGTGACTTTATTCTGGTTTAGCTTATGTCTTCTGGGAAAGGGTTTAAGCTATGCCAAAAAAGCTACTATTGTACTGGCTAAGTGTCCATAAGGGGGGTTATGTCAGTATAACTACAGCCGTAAAACTGGTAAAACCTTCCCAGGTAGAAAAGGCTTAAGTCACACAGCCGTCCCACCATTGCTGCAAGAGTCCCATCCCTCTGCAGGTCCGGCCATCTGGATCATCCTTCCTGTATTCCTCTGCTGCCGGCTCTTTTTCCAATTTCATTTTGATCTATCTATAGCCCTTTGTTATTAGCTATACAGCTAAATGCTTCAGTCTATCTGCCATGCTGTAGCTCTGCTCCTGTTTACGCTGGCTTAGAGGTGTGACTGGAGAACACATCTGACCACATTAGTTGTCATTGTTTATGTGTTTGTAGCCTCACAAAGTCTGCTAGGAGGTCACTGTAATGGGAAAGGGCAGATTTCTTATACAGGCAGATTCCCAGAGGAGGAAACCCCAGGAGGGAAAAGTTCAGACATGCCTCAAGAATGTGGATTAGAGACAATACCCTGGGGGATCAGACACCGCAGGGTTCCAGGGGGAAAAGAACAAAGGGATGAAGTTCCACCATGAGGCAGACCCTGCTGGGAGAGGGGACACAGAGATAATGGGATACCAGAGGATGCTGCTCTTCCCAGGTCACCCTACTGCGTATGAGAAGGGAGAGAAAGAATCAAGCAAAAGGTTCTGACAGGGACACCGACATGCAAGGCTCCTGCTACCTCTCCTTGCCCTTTGGAGACCATGCTTCATGACCCATAGTGGTGCAGCTTCCCACATGAGCATACATGTCTTTATTTGCATCTGCTCCTCTCCTCTTTGGGAGAGGGACTCTCTTTTAATCTTATGTTTGTACAGCACCTAGCATAACGGGGTCTTGGGCTATATCTGGGGCTCCTAGGCACTATGGTAATACAAATTAAATAAATCCTCCTCCTCATTTGCATTTGGCTGCAAAGTACAAAAAAAAGATTTTGCTCCATTTTGCTATGCACTAGCTTCTGCTGGTGCATCCCGGCAATCCTAATGCCCTAACTCCAGCCTTTCTCCCTCATTCTGTCCTTCCATTTTGTTGCCCACATTCACGGTGGGTAAATCTATTCTGCATTGTAAACCTACGTCTGTGGGACACGGGATTGTGGACTCGATGTTTCCAAACCCACACTTGAGCGTCCACACTGCATTGTAAACCTGGGCTTGCATCAGCTGGACCTGGGTCTCACGACCATGCTAACATGTCCATACTGCACTACGCAGACCTTCCGACTCAGATCTGCAGCTTGACTTATGTCCACACTGCAAAATCACAGGGCTTGGAATGGAGTCACAGTGGGATTGGGGCTCTGATCCATCCCTCTAGGAAGGTCCTAGGACCCAGGTCCTGAGTGCTTGCTGACCCGAGTCAGATTGATTTGTGTGTGGACGGAAACAGAGCTTGGGCTCAAACCAGAGTCAGAGCCTTATTGTGTAGTGTAGACATGCCCTCTATCATGGTTAAGCTAGAATGACTGGGCTTTGGGGTGGGGACTGTGTCTTCTCGATTGCAGTGGGAGGTGTCTGGTGCACTTTGGGGCACTGTAAGATTAGTAAACAAAGAGTTTGCCCTGGGAGGAAACATTTGTCCCGCATGTGAGGCAGAGCAAACGGTGCAGTCCTCTCATCTTGCAGCAGCACCAATGCGCAGAGGGGCTGTGGGTCTGGCCCAGTGCCAGTCACCACTCTTTATGTCCAGCCACTGATTCCCCTTCTCCCCCATAAACACAAACTATTTGTCTTTATATTAGAGGCCCTTTGTGGGTTGGCTCTGCCCAACCTTTCAGCTCAAATACCTTATTGCGCCATTGAGCCACCTGACCTCTCTGCCAGCACTGCCAGCCTGTATCACCTCAGTGGGGACCGACCGTCTTTCGTTCTGTGTTTGTACAGCACCTCACACAGCAGGGTCCTGGGCCAGGACTGGGGTTCCTAGGCAGTAATTACTGTGTTTATTATTAATTCAGGCTTTGTGTTATTTAGCTCTGTAAAGCATTCTGGGTTACAGTTTGCATGAATGACAAAATAAGGAGCTTTTCTGTTCCTATTTACTTTACTTTCAATTCTTTACCTTCATCAGGCCATTGTTGTTGGGTTTTTTGCTATATTGTTTTCTAGGATTTGCTTTGTCCTAACTTGCACCAAGACCCTGGTTTTTACAACAGTTGGAGGCCTCTTTAATCCATGCTTAATTTATCCATAGCATACATCTGGATACATCTGAAAAATTTAAGCAGTCAGTCTCAGAATATATATGTACTATTAATCTGGATTATTTAATTTTTCTGATCTGAAAGAAAATCAGATTCTAGTTACAAACTCCTTTTTAACTCTTTTGAACCCTGCTATGCAGCACCAGCATGCTGGAGGTTAGCACTAACGCAGATGCCATCTCCCAGCATGACATGGATTAAGCTGATCTGACTACTGCAGAGATGACTGTTTGCAAGCCCTTGTTTGCCATTTTATGGCTGTTAAATTCAGAGAGAGGGAGGTTGATTCTGCTTTTAAAGTTTTCACCCAATTTCTGGGCAGAGAAGCACAGCACTAGGGAACCTAGCATGGCAGCAGTCAGCATCTCACATACTGCGTACTGGTTTATAGTTGCCAGGGTGAGTTTTCCTTTCAAACCCTGTATGTTAAAGGTGAACGGAACAGGAAATTAAAATGAAGTTTGTCCCCTTTTTGTGATACATAAAGACAAAAGTTGTTTTCTGAAGTACAAGGAGGAGCTGAGGAGGGGCTTTTAAAAAAAAACAAAGAACAAATTAACCCCACCTAACTCACTGAAGTTATTTCTGCATTTTTTTTGTTTGTTTTTTTGTTGGGTTTTTTTTGCATTTCCTTGTGTTTCCTAGAAGATTGCGTGGATAGCTGGAGATCTTTTGCTGTGAAGTTCTGAGTGACCAAAGTGTGCAGCATAAAGACGACCCTAAAGTTCCTTGATGGCTGCAGGTTTGTAATAATATTCTAGTGTTCGGCAGCAGTGATTCTCAACAAGGTGTACATGTACCCCTGGGGTACGCAGAGATCTAGATATTTGCCTACTTTTACAACAAGCTACATAAAAAGCACTAGCAAAGTCAGTACAAACTAAAATTTCATACAGACAATGACTTGTTTATACTGCTCTATAGACTATACACTGACAGAAGTACGATATTAATATTCCATTTGATTTATAATTATATGGTAAAAATGAGAAAGTCAGCAATTTTTCAGTCATAGTGTGCTGGACACTGGTAGTTATGTCTGATTTTGTAAGCAAGTCGTTTTAAAGTGAGGTGAAACTTGGGGTATGCAAGACATATCAGATTCCTGAAAGGGGTCCAGTAATCTGGAAAGGTTGAGAGCCACTGTTCTGCAGGATCCTGGAGTACTACCACTACTATCTTTAGCATTTTAGAAGGGGAGCTCAACTCGATTAACTCTTACCACAATGAAGCCCTTTCTGTGGGGTAATCCTGGTTCAGCAGCAAGCTGAAAACTGATTAGAAATGCAAGTAATTCATTCCAACTAGGTGAGGCTAGCTTATTACACCTTGATCAGTGAGTTCATTACTTAACAGAGGGGCAGTCACTGTTTCCCTTGGAATTTGATCTCTATGTTAAACATGCCACAGGGACACTAACTTAAGTGAAAAGAAAAGGAGGACTTGTGGCACCTTAGAGACTAACCAATTTATTAGAGCATGAGCTTTCGTGAGCTACAGCTCACTTCATCGGATGCATTCAGTGGATGCTTTAAAAGTAAGAAGTTCACACACAACCAACCAGAGAGAAGAATCTGAAAATGCATATGGTTACATCAGATTCACTCATCATTAGCTGAGCCTTCTTAGTCTGCAATATGCTGAAAATTTCATGAGGTTAGCCCTTTTATGAGATTTCCAATATTTTCAGGTTTCTGCCATGCTGGAAGGTCAGTTGATCCATAGGTGGTTTTAGTGGGGACAGGTCCATTGAAATCAATGGAGATTTACCAGCTTACACAGTGGTGAATGAGACTCCTATCTCCCCTTTCTGGCTAAAGCCCCGTCTGCTTGAGAAGCAGGGTTTCCCAGTGGACAGGTACTCACGAGGCTGGGTTCCATTCCCAGCTCTAGCAGCAATATGCTGTGTGACCTTGCAAAAGTCACTTCCCTCTCTGTGCCTCAGTTTCCCATCCCACCTTTTGATTGCCTTGTTTATTTAGAGAGTGTGGACTTTGGGACAAGGACTGTCACTCACTGTGTGCACAGTGCATAGCATGATGGAACCCCAGTCTCAGCAGGGACCTGTAGGTGCTAACAGAACATAAATAATACTCATCTTCTACAATCACTTAACAGCCTGGTTACATGTTTCTGGACTGGCTGGAGAGCCCAGCAAAATCCCCAGGAGTGCCCTGGTTCAGATTGTCAACAGCCTCTTTCTAACTACTGCTAGCGAGCTGCCTTTTACATTTGTCTTTCTTGTCATCCTTCACAGCTGCATTTGACACATCTCAACATGTGATTCTCCTCAAATGCTTGATGACATCTGTTGGCTTGAGTGGAACGCTTTCTTTCTTGCAGGCCAATCACAAGCAGTTCATGTGTCTCTCAACAACTTCATCTCCTCTGGTGAATCAGTTGTCTTGGGTATTTCACAGGGTCTGTCCTCAGTCCCCTGCTTTTAATCTGCACATGCTTTCCCTCTGCAATTTGATCTATCGACATAGCTTTACATTTCATTCAGATGCCAAAGGCACAGATTTACGTTAAAATTAGCCATAATATTCCTTCTGCAACCTCTATGCAGTCTACGTGCCTAGTCAATATCAAGGCTTTGGCATCTCAACAGCAGCTACGATCGCTTGCCTCTTACCCCACAGTTAAATGCGTCCAGTGTTCAGTTGGGTTATGGTTCAAGAGTTGAACTGCATGAGATGAAGTCTGCTCTTGACCATTTAAAGAACACTGCCAGATCTTGCCGCCTCCTCCCTCTTTCTAATGTTGAGACCAGTGTTTCTTTCTTCCATACCTGGTACAAATTGCTACTTGCTGAATTCCCAATGGCGCTATCTAGCTATAGACCTGAATCTGCTCTCACTTTCCTCCAAAACTCCATTGACTTCAAGTTACTCTGGTGTATGTGATAGGGGCACCAGCCACTGTATATTTATAATGTAGCCATGTATAACGCGTCCATGATGCCTGATCTCACACATACCTGCATATCCACATTTGGCTCTGTTATGCTGGTTGCCAGTTTCATTCCAAATTAGCTTCCAGACCCATCTTTGAAATCTTAATCTGAGCTCTCTCTGATCTGGTCACTCTATTACAACCCTAAACTCCAGCGGCAGTGACGTGATTTTGGTTTACATGTTTCACCGGTACCAAGGGAGGCCACATTAGATAACCAGTGCTTTCATTTAGCAATTTCTCAATGGGCAGCCGAGCCATAAAATGTTACTGTGCTACTGCTCTTTAACTCTGATTTCAAAGGGAAGATTTCAATTGCTAACAGGCACTTGTGCATGGCATTACTCAATTGTTGTAGATGTTTCATAAAGTGCCTCGATATGATAAGACTCTATATAACCGCAAAGTCCTAACAACAGGACACTGAGTAATTATAAATCCCTAACAGAGTAAGTGTCTACACTAAAATTTCGCTGCCACCGACATAACGCGCCCACTACACCGACTTCTGTGAGAGGCAGAGAGCCAATGTCGATGTAGTTAGGTTGACACAGTGTCAGTGTAGACACTGCGTTTCTGACATCAACTAATGCGGACTTTCAGAAGCTGTCCCACAATGCCCCACACTGACAGCTTAATTGGAGCAAGTGCTCCTGGTGAGGACACGCACTGCCAACACAAGGAGCAAAGCTTAGACACGCACAAGCATGCAATTACTGCAGCAGCTGTATGCCGACGTAAGTTACCTCAATTTAATTTTGTAGCGCAGACATGCTTTGAGTGGCTAAAGGAATCTGAGCCCTACCAGAGGCACCACCCACGGAAGTTCAGACTGAAACAGCACCCAGCCCCACCAACAGGCCGACCGGTGCTATTTAAGCCAGAAGTTGTCCATGCAGCCAGGTGAATTCCTGGCTGGCTGGCACATTGGACACTGCCTTCCCACTTGACTCCTGAGCCCTGCTTTCCTGACTTGTTCCTGATCCCTGCCCCATGTCTCCCAACTCAGACCCTTGGCTCAACTCCCAATTCTGACTCTGGCTCTGACCCCCAGCTTGATTCCTGGTCTGACGACTAGGTCCAACTACCCGAATCCTGGTTGTGACACCAACCTTCATTCCCCCAACTGTCTTTGAGAAAGTTCTGGACATTTATTTGAGGCTGAAATTCTGTTTTGTCAAATTAGTAGAGAATGGTTTTCAAAAGTTTGAGCAAAATCAGCCGACTCATTTCTCATATGTTCCATTCAGGCATGACTCAAAACTAGCTGGGCCAATTTTGTTCAAACTCAGCTTGGTTGGTAGATCTTTAACGTGACGTGTTCCTTTGTCCTTGTCTGAGAAAAAAATAGCTTAAAGTCATGGGACGTTTGAGTGGGACATTTTGTTTGAAATGCTTATGGTTACTACACATGAGAGATACATGAATGACACACTTTCCCTTCCTGCTAGATAACTGGCTAATGTTTGATTATCCTCCACTATTGAACTACTCTCTAAACAACAAATTCTTCAATAGCACATGACGATGTCACTGTTAACAGGCACAGCATCCCATCTCCTTATGTTTTCATGATAATTTTATGGTGAGGATCTTGGCTTGTTTAGCCTAACCAAAAGAAGGTTGAGGGGAGATATGATTGCTCTCTATAAATATATCAGAGGGATAAATACCAGAGAGGGAGAGGAATTATTATACCATGAAAAATTTGGCTGGAAAATTGAGGAGAGAATGGAGTGAAAAAATGAGAGAAGACTGATGGCAAAGGGGGTGGAGGGTGGGAATCACCAAACAAATAAATGCAGCAGCGCCATGAATGCAGAGATGATCAAAAAACAAATGCGGAAGACATTTTAGGGAAGAGTTTGAAGAAATTTTTGTTCCACTCATTTAAAAAATGAATGATTTTGTATTTGATTTTTTGCAACAATATTCACTTCTACTTCTTTTAATTTCATTTTCCCTTTCTCCCTCTATTCCCTCTTTTTTCTTTCTTCCTCCATTTTGCCACTGAAAAGGAGGAGGGGGAGAAGGCAGAAGAGGAGCAACAATACGCTCAAGACTAAACTTCATTTTCCAGTTTCGTGGAAAATTCTGAAAAAAACCAAACATTTTTGGTGAGAATTTCCTATTCAAAAAAGGCCATTTTTTAGTGAAAAAAATTGTTGCCCTAAAAAATTTCAAATCAGCTCTTATATACAATAGCAACACTATGCCAACAATCTTGCTTTGGGTTGTTTTATTCTATCCCTTCTACGCCTCCCTGGTTTCTCATTAACTTGAAAAAAACCTGTTGTTGAATCACCCTAGTGGAAGATAAAACAGATTTTAATTACAAGGGGAAAAAGCCAATGACCGGGAACTAGTTCTGAGAACCCCCAAGAGGATCTACATCTCAAGCCCCACAAGTTTCAACCATGCACTGATGAATCCATGTCATGACTCTGCAGCCTAGAGGAGAAATAGCCATTTAAAATTTTAATTTGGTACATATCATATTTTTTGACTCTTAAGATCCTGTGAGACTGATGTTGTCCCCGAGCCCTCACACACCCTGCTTTCACTCTTCCAGTGACCTGCATTATCATGCACTTTATTAAATCTACTGTTAAAAGGCCAAATAGCTGAGAGAAAAAGTACCCCATGCTGCTTTTCTAGGGCAATATATGGTTCCCAAAGAGGAACCATTATTTTGTATGGTTATAAAATTTTATAATATATTACTCAATATTTTGCCTCAGCAGTTATCCCCCCAGGGACTGGATCAGGGGTTTCTAAAAATCACGTTATGATGATCTTACTGTCATTTCAACATAGCTTCTAGATGAGCTCATGCTCGGATCCGTTCCATGTCTAGCACAAGTCAGTCAGAAAAGTAAAAATCACAAACGGAGAGTGATATCCAAGATATACATTCCTGCCATGCTAGCTATTACTTGCCTTGTAGAAGTCCAGAATAAGTTCATGCAAAGTTCTTAGCTCTCAGTCAAGAGCTACAAAATAAAGTGGAACAAAAATGTTGCAATATCTTTCAGCCAACCAGTTCCCACGGTGCTATACAAACTATGGGGATGGGCCTGCCCCTGCTAGAACAGAGGGGTGGAATTTATACCCCTCTCTGCCAGCCAGGGCAGCTGTACCCACGTGGGATTCACCAGCTCAGGAGGGCAACAGCGTTTGCACTGCTGCATTCTGGGGAGGTTCCACAAAGCCACACCAACTCCAAATTGCCATCAGGCCACCAGAGGGGTTCCTACAGGACACACTGCACCAGTTCAGGAGAAGAAGTAGCACCCTAAGGCTCCATACCATAAGGCGCTAAGTCTATGCTGCAACGTGATGATGACTCCCCTCAACTCCCGTTGACTTCATCAGTTGTCGGGGCACTCAGCACCTCCCAGGAGGCGCTGAGCATCTTGCAGAAGCAGGCCTGTAACCAGTGGAAGCTATATGGGGAAAGACAGTGAGCATGCTGTTACCCAAAACATTAGGGTTAGCACCTATAGCTGCTCCTGAGAATAGTGCAAGGGGCTCTTTGACTGAAATGAACCTGACCAGAGCATCCGTTTTACATCCTGTCAGAGCGACCCTTGGGAGGGGGCTTTCTACTGCACCACCAACACCACCACTTCCTCCAGCGCCCTCCTGCGCTTTCCCTGGGAGGTTGCCCTTGCGAGGACAGCGTCACCCCAGCCTTGCTTTTGAGATCGGACAGGTTGGCTGGTTCGAGGACACTAGGGTTGCCAGGTGTCTGGTTTTTGACCAGAAAGTCCAGTCAAAAGGGGACCTGTGCAGTGTCCAGTCAGTACTGCTGACCGAACACCAGAAGTCCGGTTGCCAGAGTAACCGCAATCAGCCTCCACCGCCAGGAGGGCGGAAAGAGCAGCTGCTGCTGGAGGAGGAGGCGGCATCCTGACAGCACACAGCATCTGAGGAGCAGGGACGGTGGCCGGGCTCACCGCCCATCCTAGCTTCTCAGTCTCCCGGGGCCTTGGCTCTCTCCAGCCCCAGGCTTCAGGGACTGACCCTTCCTCTGCCCTGCCATGACCCAGTTCCGCAGGCTGACAGGCTCCGCATCAGCTCCTCCCAGGCCAGCTCTGCAGGCAACTCATGAGTGCAGGGAGAGCAAACAACTTGGGGGGGGGAGGGGATAGTGTGTCCACTTTTACAAAACTGGACAGTTGGCAACCCTAGCCGGAGACCTGGTTTCAGTTCTGGTTCCCCACTAGGTGTGGGACCCACTGCAAGCTTGGGAGAACAGCTTGCGAGATTTTGGCAGCAGCAGACTTTGCACCCTGAAGCTGCCTCTCACTCCAGCACCCTGAAGGTGCATCCTCCCACACATGCCTCCTCAACCCATCTCCGACCGCACACTTGGATTACACTCTGCATCAGGCACCAGACCTCTCGACCTTCAAACCTGCCAGTGGGATACATCATAGTGTGAGCGCTAAATGCAGAACACCCATGGTTCGATGCACTATTTTTTTAAAAACCAGAAAACCTGCTTTTAAGAGCATTTCATCACTGGGTCAATTAAATACAGCTCTTGGGTAACCTGTTACAGAGGGGTAGTACCTGGGAGGGGTCCCTGCTCTGTTTGCTCTGGGATTGGTGGGTCTGGGGAGAGGTTCCCACCTAGAGTTTCTCAGGGTGCTATGGGGAGGAGGGATCTGGCAAGAGGGGTGATCTCTGGGCTCAGTGTTCCCCTCACTATGCAACCAAGATAGGCTGACCCTACTCCGGCCAGACCTCTCCATTTCTCCTCCACACAGTTAATTCAGTCCCTCCCCTGCAGCCTGACAACTCTGCAGGGCTCCACCGGCCTTGCTGCGGCAGCTCTGGGCTCTTCGAGGCTCTGCCCTATTCCCCTAGGAGGGCAGGGAGAGGGAGACAAGATGCCCATTGCTTTCCCTGGCATGGGAGCAGGTGAGATGGAGAAGCAGGCAGTGGGAGCCTCCCAGTCTATGAAAAGTCCAGCAGCTCAGGGCTGGCTGTAGCCCCCAGACTCCAGCTGGGAATAAAGTAGTGGCCCAGCCTCCTAGCCCTGCTCACAAAAACCTCAGCTGGCACCAGCAGCTTCCTTCCTAGGAGCCCCTCTCTGCTTCATGGAGATGGGGGCAGAGAGGAGCAGGGCCCCTGAACTGCTGGAAGAGCATCTCTCCCCATCCTCCTATAAAAGCAGCTGCCGTTCTCAAGCAGTCTGCTCCTGAAGAGATGCACACACTGTGCTCTCCCCAGGGGCATTCCCTTGATCTGAAATAAAAGCTCCAGTCAGGCCCAGGTATGGACCCCTGATGGGCCTTGCTCAGCTGTGCCATCAGCTCCCTGTGTGGCCTAGCAGGGAATTCCTGCAATAGCAACCCTGTGAAGCATATGAACGGCTTTATCTCGGCCCCCACCCCCACCTCCTTGGTAGCAAGTCCCCAAAAAGGGTGTGTGTGGAAAGGCATGGTCACAACCCCTCCCCTCTTCCCCCTCAGCTTGTAGCGTGGGGGCAGTGCAAGGAGGGAAGCAAGCTGCAGGTTGCACAGGGAGCAGCATTTGGAGAGACCACTCCTGCCTGCAACACAATCATCTCCCCCCAGGGCTCCTCCTGGGGTGCTCTAGCTCAATACTAACCCCAGCCAGGGGTCTGGTGTAAATGACACCCTGAAAATACAGCAGGGCTCTTGGTGCAGGGAAGATCATAAGACCCACCAGGAAGAAGCCAACCTCCAGATTTCAGCAGATTCCCACCCCCCCTTCTGCATGGGTTTATGTAAATCAAAAGCAAGAGAAGAAATGTATGTGGTGGGGAAGGGGGACAGAAACCTGGGAAAGGGAGAAGGATCCCAGGGAAAACCCTTTCACAGAAGAAGAAGAAAAAAAAGGCAGCAGCTTCCTCCGAGCAATGCCAGGGAAGCTGCATTCCCTGCCTAACTGAGCATGAAGGAAACAAGACTCTTCCCTGCTATTTCACATGATTCTCCCCCTTCTCTCTTGGAAGCTCCCCACCTGTTCCAGGCTGGAAAGGGAAACCGGCAGCATGAATTCAAGGAGCCATTGACTCTGTCTGCCCATTTATGAAAGGGGGGAGGGAAGAAAAAAAACCCCAAAACCCCACACTCTTAGCCTTTGGTTGGGTAATGAAGGAAGGGGGGAGGAAGGGGAAGGGGGAGATTGTATGACACACCAAAGGGATCCATCCTGTAGGAACTGGTCTCTCCAGCTGAAGACAAAGAGTAAATAGACAGCCTGCACAGAGAGGCTCTCTTTATGGCTGAAAGTGGATACTTTGTTGGAACAGATTTCCAATAGATTGCCCAGCACTCTCTCACAACTCGGAATCTCATTTCTTTATGTTCCCTGAACACTGGGATATGTTAGTGAGCTTGCAGCTGTCTTTGAGGGGACTATTCACCGTCTCATCGTTCTTTTTTGAATGCTGGCTTTGTAATTGCTTATAATAAATGGCTTCTTTTGCAGACTGTCCCCAGATTAAAAATAAACTAGATTCAACTAGCAGAAATCAGACTTCAGCACCCACTCTTAGTTTTGTGATCAAAATATTTGTGGGGGGGGGGAGGGAAAGGGGTTTCTCTGGTGAGGAGACAAAAAGAGTCAATTTTGTATTTAACGTGTGTGAAACAGAACAATGGTGAAACAAACTGCAGCACATGTCGAGTAATTCATTCTGGCAAGTGAGCTGGAATCAGCCAAATCCAACAGTTCCCCAAGCAAAGATCTTAATAGTATAACTCCACCGTCTTTTTAAATAAAGCAGACGGGGCTGTATATCTTTCTCCTTATAAGGTCCGCATCACCCTAATAGCTGGGTACCTCATTATTATTAATGGAGTCCCCTCACAGCACCTTTTTGAGTACAGCTGTCTCACTGACCGATCATTTTACAGATGGGAAACTGAAGCACAAAGAAATTAAGTGACTGGCCCAAGAACACATAGCAAAGCCTCCCGCCGTCAATCCTGCAAAGACTTAATGCAAGTGCTTAACTTTCCTATTTCAGAGTAACAGCCCTGTTAGTCTGTATTTGCAAAAAGAAAAAGGAGTACTTGTGGCACCTTAGAGACTAACCAATTGGATGCCGATGAAGTGAGCTGTAGCTCACGAAAGCTTATGCTCAAATAAATTGGTTAGTCTCTAAGGTGCCACAAGTCCTCCTTTTTCTTTTTGCGAACTTTCCTATTGCAAGCTGTCCCACTGAAATCAGTGGAACAACCTACAGTAATCAAGTTAAGCACCCGTGTGAATCTTTGCAGGATTGGGGTCTATATCTGTTGTAGAGGGTGGGATCTGAATCCAGATTTGCTAGATCCAACTGCAGTGCCTTAGTCACAAGACCACCACCCAGCACTTAGTTATTGTTGTTAGTTTGTTACATTACAGACAGAAGCACCTAGAGGACCCAGCCAGGTAGGAGAAAAGTCTCTGTAAGCAAAGAGATCAAGGGCTTGAGTCTGTTGTTTTATGGCCCTGTTACACTGCTCTGGCAGCAGATCTGCTCACATGGGAATATTCCTAACAGAGGGGCTTTCCCTGGATGGCCTAGGGCTGGCTCAGCACCATCCCCTTTAAAAGCCTCTGGCATTGGGGCATGCCAAGGACGTGGCCAGAGGGGCCAGGAGCCTGGTAGGAGCACAACTGCATCCCAGATGCTCTCAGCTCCCATAACAGCCTTATGGAATCATGGGCAATGGAGCATGAGTTAGAGCAGCCTTTAGACTAGGGTTCCCAGGATCTGTGGCCAGCAAGACCCAGAGTCAGGGTTGGACTGATCTACCGAATGCCCCTCCAGTCGATCAGTTTCTGCCTGGGGTTGATATGTTGCTCATCTTCACCTAGTCCCAGTCCCCCTGGATGTCTGTCAGCAGATCCACACTTTTCTTTTTTCCAACCATGTTCTGGTACCACGCCCAGCAAAAACCAGCTTGCACAGGGTAGCAATAAGGCTGGTCTATACCCAAAAGTTGTATGGCTTTACGTGTGTGTAACATCTGACCAATACATCTTAAAGCATGCATGAGAATCCACTACTTCTGGGACCTGAGTTGAAGTTTCCATGGGAAGGTTATTGCTGGCCTTGCTCCCAGCGGAGTCTGCTCTTGCCAGCAGGTGTTTGGCTTCAATGTAGGACCAATTACAGGAGACATGTGGTGTCTAGATCATAGGCCCAGGAATGGAGAGGGATTCACTTCAAGCAAAAAATGTCCACAGTGACCCTCCCTTCCAGCAACCAGAAACTAGAGATGAGGCCCAAGACGAACTCCCAAACCAGACCACTCCCAAGCCTTGAGGAGTTCAAAGTAGGATCTGAACTTGACAGATATCTCCAGTTCTAACTAGCCAAAAACCTGGATCCAAATATCCCAGAGCTTTGTATCTGGACCAGAACCTTGTGCTATGTATCCATTTCTGCCAGAAACTTTCCCTCCTCCCCAGTGTAGTGTTCTCTAGCAAATTTCAAGCCCCCTAGGAAGTGTAGCCAGTTCCCAGATGACAGCCACCCAGGAATTAACGAGTTTCCCAGGGGTAAAGCTAAGGCTTTCAGAACCATTTCTAACTGCTGCAAAATTCATTAGAGTCCCAGTCTGATTTCTGGTGTTCCTAGGTAAGCCAGGGACGGAGCAGTTCACCCTAGCATATCTACATAAGAATCACAAACAGAGTGAAATCAAACCTGAGCAACAAGCTTTGCAAATATTAGAGAGAAAGAAAAAGATGTGGAACCAGGGTACACATTTCACGAAAGAGATCAAGCTAGTTCTGAGACAGCCTCTGAAAAAAAATCAGCCCCAATACATGACTGAGTCAACTGCTCAAAGTGCAAATGATTCACAAGTGGCTGGATAAACAAAGATTTAAGAGACCATGCAAAGCAAAAGAGGACAATAGAACTCAGCCCAGAAACAAGAGAGGCAGCCGGAATACTCAGAGGCTGTTAATGGACTAAATAATAAGGGAGTTCCAGATAGGCTCATTGTTTTGTTTTTAAAAAGAGGTGAGGGGAAGGGAGGAGACTTAAAAGGTTATTTCCTCCTCCTTGATATCTTGGGACAGATAAAGCAGAGGGCGCTTTGCATGTACATAGGGCCAGGGTATTGCTATTGATTTCAAAGGGATCAAGATTTGGCCTGTAAACATCCCCACAAAGTGTGTGGTGTGGTGGGGGTGGGGAAATTGGGTTTGTTCCTTCTTTATGACATACGGAGGTTGACCTGACAAGGGTTTGTTTATTTTCCTGCTTGTTTGTTTTGTTTTTTAAACCTTAGGCCTAGTTTATTGGGGCGATGCTGTTGACTCTTTTTATACCGGTAGCTACACTGATGCAAACTCCAATATAGATGAGAGGCACTGCTGAGGCTCCTACCAGTACCACTTGTTGGGGCATGCAAGTTTTCACTGCAATCAGAGACATGACAGGTCAGTGGGTGTAAACATCTAGATCAAAGATAGCTCAGGTACCTCAACCAGTGTTGCGGCCACACCTCCCATTGCAGTGTAGACACATCCTTAGTGTGGGGGAAGCTATGTTTTAGTCTAAACAGTACATCTCCATTAGGAGTTTGCTCTAGTGTAGCTTCCTCAACGTAGTTACACCAGTGCAAATTTCCCTCATCTATACAAGCCCTTAGAAATATCAGGAGGTCATGTCTGGTCTAGCCTGGTTTTGCTAGCTGTCTTTTTGGAAGGCTTAGATGTTTATTTCACCACTTTCTCAGCCTTTACTGAACTAATATTGCTGCTCCCAACCATTCAAAAATCATGAATCAGCCCACCCTATCAGAAAAATCATGGAGCAGGTCCTCAAGGAATCTGTTTTGAAGCACTTGGAGGAGAGGAAGATGATCAGGAACAGTCAACATGGATTCACCAAGGACAAGTCATGCCTGACCAACCTGATTACCTTCTATAATGAGATAACTGGCTCTGTGGATTGGAGGAAAGTGGTGGACGTGATATATCCTGACTTTAGCAAAGCTTTTGATACGGTCTCCCACAGTATTCTTGCCAGCAAGTTAAAAACATATGGATTGGATGAATGGACTGTAAAGTGGATAGAAAGCTGGCTAGATCATCAGGCTCAATGAGTAGTGATCAACGGCTCGATGTCTAGTTGGCAGCCGGTATCAAGCAGAGTGCCCCAGAAGTCAGTCCTGGGGCCGGTTTTGTTCAACATCTTTATTAATGATCTGGATGATGGGATGGATTGCACCCGCAGCAAGTCTGCAGATTACACTAAAATGGGGGGGGGGGGAAAGCGGTAGATATGCTGGAGGGCAGAGTCCTGCACGTAGGATGGAAGAATCCAATGCACCGCTACAGACTAGGGACCAGCTGGCTAAGCAGCAGTTCTGCAGAAAAAGGACCTGGAGATTACAGTGGATGAGAAGCTGGATGAGTCAACAGTGTGCCCTTGTTGCTAAGAAGGCTAATGGCATATTAGGCTGCATTAGTAGGAGCATTGCCAGCAGTACAAGGGAAGTGATTATTCCTCTCTGTTTGGCACTGGTGAGGCCACATCTGGAATACTACATCCAGTTTTGCCCCCCCGCTACAGAAAGGATGTGGGCAAATTGGAGAGAGTCCAGCAGAGGGCAACGAAAATGATCAGGGGGCTGGGGCACATGACTTATGAGGAGAGGCTGAGGGAACTGGGATTATTTAGTCTGCAGAAGAGAAGAATGAGGGGGGGATTTGATAGCAGCCTTCAACTACCTGAAAGGGGGTTCCAAAGAGGATGGAGCTTGGCTGTTCTCAATGGTGGCAGATAACAGAACAAAAAGCAATGGTCTCAAGTTGAAGTGGGGGAGGTCTAGGTTAGATATTAGGAAAAGCTATTTCACTAGGAGGGTGGTTAAGCACTGGAATGGGTTACCTAGGGAGGTGGTGGAATCTCCATCTTTAGATGTTTTTAAGACCCGGCTTGACAAAGCCGTGGCTGGGATGATTTAGTTGGGATTGGTCCTGCTTTGAGTAGGGGTTGGACTAAATGACCTCCTGAGGTCTCTTCCAACCCTAATATTCTATGATTCCGTGGCAGCAATAGAGCAGGGTAGGAGAGACAAGCATCTCATTTTACATTGCGAGGCTCAGTCCCATCTCAAATCAGATCGGACCCTGAATTTTACCAGCATTCCAATGGAGCTAGGATTCAGGAATTTGGGCTTATTATAGAGATTCTGCCCCCAGTTCTGTGCATTGGTGTGGCTTGATCATTTACTGCCATCAAAGCACATTCCTGGTGCAATCTAAGATAGGTGCATTAAACAAACAACAGACAAGATGGTAAGCAGTAGGTCAGATCAGGGTATGTAGAGGTTATTTAGCAGAGGAAAAAAGTATGAAGTGTTGGAAGAAAATGGGTGTGAAGGGAAAGAGGGAAGCTGGCAAATCTACAATGGTTTGCAGGTTCATTGTTATACTAGGATATCTGCAGCTGTCCTGGTTTTGTAAAGATATTTCAGTCCTTTAGAGCAGAGACCAATCTTTGCATGTAATCTCCTTACATTAATAAAAGGAAGTGGCAGGGGTGAGATTCTGATCTGTGTTACACCACCATCAATCCAGGGTGAATAATCTGGATCTCGCCCACTGACTTTTCAGGCTAGAACGTGCCAGTCTGAGGCCTGGGTGTGCACACATGGTGGTTTATGTGCCCTTGTGCAGCCTTTGTATGCTTGAATGAGGATATCGCCTCATAAGCGGCGGCGTTTAAGGGGATTCAAAGCCCACTGTCACTGCATCTTCAAACTGGCAAGATCTCAAGCAGTTGTTAGCATGGAAGGTTCAGTGTATGTTTTCTTGTTCTGAGCCTTTTTTCCTTTGTAATAATGTAATGTAATGGCTTGCCCTTGTTTCACCTTTTTTGATCATGTCAGCCTCTCTAGGATCAGACCAAAAGAACTGAGACGGCATTGCAGCAGACCGTCCTTGTCTTGCATTAACAGAAATCATTTAAAATATGTGTTCTGTTGCTAAATGGCATGGTATGGAATAAATGAAGATTTAGACTGACATCCAATTAGTAGCTGGATTTTGCGTGTTCTTCACCTTTACATATAATTGTGATTTTACTGTTTCTTAATCATAGAAAATATGATTGATGTAGTGCACAGGAATTGGAGAGTATCCCTTTAAATACCTTGGGAGCCCTCTAGTGGGACTAACTGCAGAAGCTAGTTAGTAAATACAATCATTTGGAACTTAGCGATGTCCTTGAGGTTGCCTCATATTCTTAATGCTGTGTAGACAGGAAAGACTCAACAAATGTGTCGTGTACAGCATTGCTGCTTTTGACCCAAGCAGCTAGTCAAAGTCTGGGGAGCCTGGAGATGTTCCAGGTGGAAGCATTAATTGGTGACCATCAGGCATTTCTTTGACACAGCTTTGTTTACTTACAAAGCCCTGTGTCCGCAGGCCGAAGGAATCAAGAACAAAAGGAGCTGTTTCTTAGCTTGCAGGTAGCCCCCTGCCTCTTTAGCCAACACCAAACCCAAACCCTCACTCTGTCTTACAGGCTCCTGCTTGGCTTTTCTGGTCTGTTCCCAGTTTCTGGGTGTTCTAGAATCATAGAATATCAGGATTGGAAGGGACATCAGGAGGTCATCTATCTAGTCCAACCCCCTGCTCAAAGCAGGGCCGATCCCCTACTAAATCACTCTCACACACCTGGTCACAATACCCAGTCAAACCTCTGCTGGTGCTGGTTTCTGGGCAGACTCTGTAGGCTCTGTTTTAGGTGTGGCCCTCACCCTTCTCTTAAACTCATTCACAAATCAGCTTGAGCAAGGTCTTAACACAACCTTAACAAGATCTCACCCGGCTCATAACCATAGCTATGCTCCACCACAATTTACCTGAGGCTATGGCAGTAGAATTGTAGAACTGGAAGGGACCTCAGGAGATCATCTACTCCCATCCCCTGTATGTGTGGCAATACTCAGACCATCCCTGACGGGTGTTTGTCTAACCTGCTCTTAGAAAAAACCTCCAGTGAGGGAGATTCCACAACCTCCCTGGGCAATTTATTCCCATGCTTAACCACCCTGACAGTTAGGAAGTTTTTCCTAATGTCCAACCTAAACCACCCTTGCTGCAATTTAAGCCCATTGCTTCTTGTCCTATTCTCGGGTGTTTAGGAGAATAATTTTTTCTCCCTCCTCCTTGTAACGACCCTTTATGAGCTATATACTATGAACATGAATCCCCAGCATGCATAGCCATACTCACGGTATCTCAGTGATGGAATAGTAGCAGCATGGCTCAGCGGGTCAGGTACAAACTCTTGAAAAAGGTGGTTACATACTCAGCATGGCTCAAGTGTGCAGCAACTGCCTGGGCTACCATGGCTGCCCTGCTATTTACTTTGGTACTAGCTCTCAACAAGCTACTGTAAAATCATGACCGGTGTAGAGAAAATAGATAAGGAAGTGTTAGGAGAAGGAGTAAACACCACAAGAACTAAGGTCACCAAATGAAATTACTAGGCAGCAGGTTTAAAAACAAATAAAGGGAAGTATTTCTTTACACAACACACAGTCAATCTGTGGAACTCCTTGCCAGAGGATGTTGTGAAGGCCAAAACCATAACAGGATTCAAAAGAACTAGATACATTCATGGAGGATAGGTCCTTCATGGAGGATAGGTCCATCAATGGCTATTAGCCAGGATGAGCAGGAGTGGCGTCCCTAGCCTCTGTTTGCCAGAAGCTGGGAATGGGTGACAGGGCATGGATCACTTGATTACCTGTTCTGTTCATTCCCTCTGGGGCACCTGGCACTGGCCACTGTTGGAAGACAGGATACTGGGCTAGATGGACCTTTGGTCTGACCCAGTCGGGCTGTTCTTATGTACTGTGAGAACATGTACGCGAACAATGGAATCATGCCTCTAGTTCATAGTGTAGATATAGCCTGAATTACAGGGATCGAGCTGCAAACACAGAAAGCTGACACTATTTCCATCCCCAAGCATTCAAAAATCATGAGTCAGGGCCCCCCCAAGTTCATGAGAGCAGCTTTAAAATCATGAGGTTTTGTTTTTTTTTTAAAAGATGCATTCGGGGTTCTTTTATTTGCCTTTTTATTTTAGACTCCAGGGTTCATGTTTTCAACCTTTCACAGAAGTCTGGAAACTTACTTTTCAAAAAATAGAAAGCTGCGATTCCCAGGTAATCGAGGCCATGTGTTGGTCATGGATTCTGTGACTTTCCATGACCTCAGTGACTTCTGCAGTGTCTGGTGCTGGCTCAGGGGCTGTCTGAGCTGGGCAGCCCCTGGGCCAGCAGCAGTTTGGGTGTGTGGGAGTGGGCTCATGGCTGGTTCAGGGAGTTGGGGGGTGCTTACCTGGGGGGGTCCCCAGCTCCCACCAGCATCTTCCTGCAGCTCCTAGGCAGAGGGGCCAGGGGGCTCCATGCGCTGCTGTTCCTGGCCAATGGGAGCTGCAGAGCTGGTGCTTGTGGCAGGAGCAGCATGCAGAGCCCCGCCGCCATCCCTCCCCCTAGGAGCTGCAGGAACAGGACAGTCGGAGATGGGTAGGGAGCCTGCCAGCCCTGCCGCCTGCCCTCTCCAACACCCAGGGGGGTCCTGGCCCCAGTTTTAGTTAGGGGTATTTTTAGTAAGTCAGACCGGTTACAGGCTGTGATTTTTTTTTTTTTTAAACACTGCTTGTGACCTGGCCATAACTTTTACTAAAAACCCATGACTAAAACGTAGCCTTACACATAATCACTTGACTCCAGGAGTTGTGGCTTTAAAGAAAAACACCAGATATCAGACGACTCAAAATTGCAAGAGTTGGCAAGACTGCTGATGTGAGAGGAGACTCAGGCTCTAAAAGTTTGCTGCTGTTTTAACTATCATACTGTTCTTTCCTTATAAAAGTGCAAACTGTGGGGTAATACTTACTACACCCAACATACATTTTGGTTACTTTTCCTGTGGAGTCAACTCAGTATTTCAGAAACTATTGTCTCATTGTTTCCTTCTATGCTCCCACTGGTCTGCCTGTATCCATCTGTTGTCTCATTTTATGTTTACATTGTAAGTTCTTTGGGGGCAGGCTCCATCTTTTTGTTCTGTGTTTGTCCAGCACTCACCACAGTGAGGTCCTGGTCCATGCCGACTAAGGCTCCTAGGTGCCATGGTAATCAAAATAACCATAAAAACGATTTGCAGCATTCAAGGTAGCAGCGACACTCGAGCATTCAGGAAACAATTTAACCATTGTAACATAATAGAAATACCCAAAACACAGGAAGAGGTTCTATAAATGCAGTAGGAGAAAGAGAAAGATGAAGGAAAGTGTAGGTCCACTACTTACTTGGGAAGCAGAGCTAATAACAGAGAACATCAAGAAGGCTGAAGTGTTTAATGCCTATTTTGCTTCAGTCCTCACTGAAAAGTATAATTATCTCTGACAATATTAAAGAAAGGAACACAAACCAGAAGAGGGAAAGAACAGGGTAAAGAATATTTGGGTAAGTTAGATGTTTGTATTCAAGTTGGCAGGGCCTGATAAAATCCACCTAGGGTACTTAAGAAACTAGCGCTGAAGCAATCTTGGAACCATTACCAATTATCTTTGAAAGCTCATGGAGGATGGGTGAAGTCCCAGAACACTGAAGGGCAATTATAGTATCTACCTTTAAAAAGGGGAATAAAGAGGTGTTAGGGGGCTTATTCCTTCACCCACTTACTTCCCTGGTCATTCTCGCATGACCAGAGCGACAATACCCAAAGTCCAAAGGTGCGAACAATTCGATGTTTATTGGGGTGAACTTCCAGCAAGCATGATTCTAGTTTCCTTCCTTAGTATCCTCCTTCCCAGCTCTGATACCACAGAGCCTTACACCTGTGTCCCTGTTCCCATTCCTGCCCTTAGCAAAACAATATTCCAATTTCCTTACCCCTACTCTCTGTTCCCATTTCCCCCTTTAGCAAAACATTATTCCAATTTCCCCCACCCACACCCACTCACTTCCTGATTGACTGCAGACTATATAGTAAAACTTGAGTTCTGCTTAGCTATACTTTAACCAATCATCTTTCTGAAATTTAACTAACCAATCCTAACATATTGTAACATGATTATGTAACCAATTATATCCCACCACCTTAATTAGTTTACACCCAGCAAAATTAATTATACAGCAGACAGGAACAATCACAGAACCAGACAGAGATTATACAGACAAACAATAGCAAAGTGGGAACTATAATGACAAGACAATACAGAAGTGAGGATTTCACATCCCAGCTATTGATAAGCTAGTTCTTGCCAGACAGGATGCTATCAAACTAAGTTTCCTTTTACATTTTCTAGGCACTTTCCTTTCTCTGGAGGTGACAGGCATTATCAAGATGGGATTGTATTCCTAACAGCCCAATAGCACCTTATTTCAATGTGACTAGTTTAGAATGTGAGGATGTGACCGTTCGCTTCCCAGCTTATGGCTGCCTCTGCTGCTTAGCCAAAGGTCTTAGCCTAAGAACAGGGCCTCAGATTGTCCCAGTAAGAGAAGGCTCTTACACCAGCAGACAGTGACTTTGATTCTTTCTTTTATACCTCTATAACTAGCCAAGTGATAAGAATACACCTAAATTCTTTGAGTACAGGCCTTTACCAACAGGCCTGAATATCTATATCCTAACAAGAGGATCTGGGGAATTACAGAGCCTGACTTCAACACTGGAAGGATTCTGGAACAAATTATTAAACAATCAATTTGTAAGCACCTAGAGGATAAGAGTAATAAGGAATAGCCAGCATGGCTCTGACAAGAACAAGTCATGCCAGACCAACCTAATTTCCTTGTTTGACAGGGTTACTGGCCAAATGCATGGGGGGGGAAGCAGTAGATGCGATTTATCTTGATTTGTAGTAAGGCTTTTGACACAGTCCAACGGGACATTCTCATAAGCAAACTAGGGAAATGTGGTCTACATGAAAATACTATAAGGTGGGTGCACAACTGGTTGAAAATCTGTATTCAAAAGAGTAGTTATCAATGATTTGCTGTCAAACTGAGAGGACATATCCTGTAGAGTCCTGCAGGTGTCTGTTGTGTCCTAGTCATAGACACTTACTACGGTGACGGAAGGGGTTCCTCCATGTTGTAGCAAACCCACCTCTCCAAGAGGCGATAGTTAGGTTGATGGAAGCATTTTACCATGGCCTTAAGGTGTCTATGCCAGGACTTAGGTCAGCTTAATTACATCACACAGAGCGAGGCTTTTTCACAGCCCTGAGTGATGTTGTTAAGCCAACCTAACTTTGTAACGTAGACCATCCCTCAGCAACATAGGTGCTGGAGTGCAGAGCATCCCACCGATTCTCTTGGCAGTGACGAACGCCCATCTCCGCACTTCTGGGTAGTTTGTAGTATCCCAGGGTCTCCCAGTGACACCTTAGGAGCCGTTTGGGCACCACTGTCTTGTCATGCCACCCCCGACCCCTTACCAGTAATGGAATTTGTCCACATCCCCCCTCCATTGCTGTGCAGTTGGCTCAGCAGAGGAGCTTGAGCTGAAGGCGGTTCTGGGGGATGAGGGAGGAACTGTGGCTCGAGGCAGAGCTGAACTGGGGGTTGGCCTGGACCCAGCTGGGCACCCCCCCCAAACATTCCCACAAGACCCCTAGGCGGGCCTGCCCCACGGTTTGGGAACCACTGCCCTAAGGCCTAGGGTCCACACAAGGTTGCACCAGTTTAAGAGAGGTGATGTTGCACTGATTTAGTTAAAGCAGTGGTGCTTTGCATGTGGGCCCTTTCCCTGTGGTTTAAGGCCTTGCTTTCATGAGATGGAAGTGAAGTTTGAGCACATATAGCCAGTCTGGCAAAGGCAACAGGTTATGGCAGGTATGGGTATAGTATTTCTTTCCCCTTCCTGTATCTCAGCTTACCTCTCTGCTGGGGTGCAGAACAGTCTGGTGTTTTGGGGAGTTTGCGGAATAGATCTCTCTATATTAGACAGAAATCTCTGTCAGCAGGAGAGTGACCAAACCCCAAAAGGAAAATATTTACTAAATCTCTCTTGATCCATGTGAGCACATGACAGTATACTTGTAAACCAAGAAACTATAAATATTGTCAGTAACAACTCTACAAAAAAAAAAAATCAATACTTTCAGGGGATTTCCCCCTCCACCCTCCCCAATTTTTAGTACTTACTATTGCAAGTTCAAATGGAACCTATAACTATGCATGTACATATATACACTTCCTCTTCTCTGGGAGGATTCACCCTGCTCAGTCTGAGGAATGGTGTCCAAACCCTCTGTATGGCACATCAGCTCCTTAAAGGTGGGAAAGTAGTGATAGGCACACAATCTCCTTCAAATTCCCCATAAGACTTTGCAATATCAGTCTACAATTTGCACAGCCTGCAGTCCATTCTAGTCCTCTTCTTCTGCAGGGGAGTGATGCAACCTGCAGTCTAAAGCCAACAGAATCAGCAGAGTCCCTGGAACACAATCCTTACCGTGGACTTGCCTGGATCTTGTCACGGCCAGATTTACCCCTGATGTGCCCCTGTGCACAGCGTCTTCAGTCCCCTCCCCCCCCCATGCCTACAGCTCACCTTCATGTTTTCCGTAAAAAATGAAACTTTTAATCCATGTTTAACTTCTAGGTGTCCCATGGCATGTGCCTACTGTTCCTAATTGGAAATCCGGCCCTGGACTTTGTGCTGTTCTACCACTGAGTTCTTCAGTTGGGCTCCCACTTCTATTTATAAACTCCTGCCCCTCCCCTTGAGTTCCCATTGGTTTCACTCTCAGAGTGACTTTGAGCAGGTCCTGCCCAGCTGCTTGCCCACAATGGAAATCACCCAAGTAACTTCAAACAGCCAATGAGCATGCCTAGTGCCTGCCACACTCAAGTTCTGGAGGATTCTGGCCCATCCAGCAGAGTTGCCTCACCTAGCTACACAAAGTTTGAAGGCACACAGAGCGAAAACAAGAACAGTGTATGCTCACCACTGTTTCTTCCCTTATTTACATCACTAAATGCATCAGTGTGAGCCTGGGGATGTATACACACACACATACCACTTTAGCTTAACCAGTGCAGCTTCTTCATCTCACTAAGCCTTATCACCAGGCAGTAGCTGCAGTATGGAAATGTTTGTTCCACTCTGCCCAATAATATCTCATGGCTAATCATCCCCATCCCATCTGTTGGTCTCCTGATGGGTTACCATGGGATTTTAGTTAGTATGACAGGGTGGGGTACATGGTGCGTGCACCCCATGAATAAGTCTCCTGGAAAGTCCTTGGCCTCAGGGCTGTAAGGCTTACAGCCAGCATAAATAGAGTCACCTTTGCTCTCAGGGTTGTATGGCCTGATGGCCAGAATCAATATGGCTGCCCCCTTTCTCAGGGCTGAGTGGTCCAGCAGCCAGTCTGGGAAGTGGAACACCATCTAGGGGTGGGTGACAGCCAGGGTAGGGGGACCTGAGCCCCCCTGCTCCACCAAGTCCCAGCCCAGGGCCCTATCAGTGGCAAGAGTCTCTGCCACTGAGTCAGCAGGGATCCAGACCAAAACACACTGACTGTTCCCAGGTATGTAGCTGCCTCCTCCCACTGGGCTACTTTGTACCTTATCCCTTGTAGTCAAGCACCGGGCGTTTCCAGTCTATTCAGCATGGATGGCTCCCAGTGACCCTGGATTCTCACAGACCTCTGCTGATTTCTGGGTCTCTGCCAGGGCTGTAATGTGATTGGTTTCTGCTGTCAGAGCTTCTAGCACTTCCCAGGCTGGAGCCTATACCTTCCTGTGCCTTCTCCGGCTCCCTTTTATACTACAGCTACACTTGGAGCTTGCCCAGTAGGGTTGAGGGGGTGTGGCTTCCTCAGCCCACAATGCGGAGTTAACCCTTCCCCGGCCATTGGGGGGTGAGTGCACTCTGTCACAGGTAGGTTTAACTTTAAGCATGTGAATAATCCCTTGATGGGGACCCCTTTGTGTTTGCATCAAACAAACACAAGTGACAGTCCCTGCCTCAAAGAGCTATCATCTAAATAGACAAGACACAATGGAAACAGAGACACGGAGAGTTAAGGGACTTGCCCGTGGCCCCAAAACAGCTCAGTGGCAGAGCCAACAACAGATCCCAGCCTTCCGGAGTCCCACACCAGTGCCCTAACCACGGACCACCCTGCTACACACACTATAGTATTGTTAGCTCTCATTTTGCACTACAGCTCCCCGTTTGGGCACTAAATGCAAAAAGGCTTTTACAATGACGCAGCAAAATCCCTGCAACAGGGTGAGGCAAACAGCTGCATTAAATTGGTCAGTATTTTTCTACAAGCTCATTGCTGTTGTACAGGCCATAAATATGGCTCTTTTCCGCCCCTCTGTGCTTTAAACAGTTGCTTTTGAAAATGATCACTACCAGGGCTGGCCTTTAAGCGGTTTTCATTTCTTTTGATAGAAACAAAGAGAGAACCCCCTACTGGAAACTCCTGTTCCTGCACCAGGATTTAAACAGCTTCAGGAATTGAAGTCTATGTTTCATTTGCTAATTACCGCGATCTCAGTGGTTAGTTCAAAGATGCACAAACTCAAGGTGGTTTTGGTTTTGCAAAGCCTCGTTGGGGCTGTTTGGCTTTTGAAATACCAGAGTGTCTTGTCCCAATTTATCTCAGCTGCGAAAGTCCAGGGCTGCTGGAACCAAGTAATGATCCTGATTTTGCCTCAACTGTAGTTATTTTGGGATCACAGCAGAATCATTTCATGTCACTGTCAGAGTTGGCTGGGCAAGGTTATTTCCCTCCTTTTATAGCTATTTTACATATCATAAACTCTCCTACTCCAAATCTGTATAAAAACATATTGGGGGGGAGAGGGAGGTTCTGAAATTACTATCCGAGTAAGGAACGTTACTTGATCAATAATGTGTCGAGTTTTCTATTTAAATATGCTTTTTTGGTTTGGTTGGCAGTTGAACAAGACATGCCTATGCTCTAACATTTGGGTCTAGGGCCAGATTCCCAACACCACACGGCTGCAGCTGTTTAGATACTTTGATACAGCTAGAAGAAAAAGAGTACTTGTGGCACCTTAGAGACTAACCAATTTATTTGAGTACTCCTTTTCTTTTTGCGAATACAGACTAACACGGCTGTTACTCTGAAACCTTTGATACAGCTGTTCGGGGAGCTCCTCGGGTGACCTTTTTGAGCACGTGGGCTGTGAAGGGAACAAGATTTCTGACTCCCCTATCTTCTAGTAAGACATTACTGCTAACACTTGCATCCTAAACTTCCTGTGTAACCTTGGGCAAGGCACTTAGCTGCTCTGAGTCTCAGTTCCCCATCTGCAAAAAAGGGGAAACAGCACTTCCCTACCTCACAGGGGTGTAGTGGAGATAAATACATTAAAAATTGTGAAGCGCTTTAAGATTTACGGGTGAGCAGCACTGTGTGAAAGCCAGGTATTATTATTACTAAGGTGAGATAATACCTTAGAGGATTGTTATCCCCGTGTCACCAACGGGGAAACTGAGGCACCGGAGAGTGACGTGCCTTTCTCCAGGTCATAAATGAGTCAGCAGTAGAGCCGGGTTTGGAAGCCAGGAGTCCTGACCTCCAGTCCTGTGCACCCTCCCCATCTTTGTTCCCGCTGTGTTCCCTTTCCCCCTTCTCACTCCCAGTCTCTCTCTTCGCCCCTCCTTGGGCCTTTCTCCTCGCCTTTTCCCACTGGCTCCTCTTTTCTCAGTTGTCCTGTCTCCCACGCAGGCTGCTCTCTCCCTCAATTCCCTTGGCACCCATTTCCCTCATAACATGGCTGGCTAGTGTGGCTGGGCTGCTGCTCAGGGCCAGGGGGAGGTAGGGCTGCACTGAGAAGCACTGAGCTGTGGGACAAGGGGGAATATGGTCTGGTTGCCTGCGAGGAAGCCGCAGGAGTAGCCTCTCATAGCCAAGAAGAGAAGCTAATGGCAAAGTCTTGCTCCCTGCCTGCATTTAAGTTGGCATGAGAGAGCGTGAGTGACAGCAGAGATCACTGTGTGACTGTGAGGGACCCTTGGCAGGCAGCAATGCAGGGTTTGGGTTTGGCCCATCACAAAGCCACTTGCAAAACATAGCTTTGCGTTCAAAGGAACAGATGTCAGTGTGCGTGAGAGCACGAGAGAGCAGGCTTGTCAGTGTCCCCTTCCAAGCACCTATCCCTGGCAGCAGCAGGACCCAAAAGACCTGGTGTCATGGATCCACAGGATTAGTGCCACACCCCCAGCTTTGCAACAAGCTCTTGGCGGAGCCCCTTTGATGTGCCGAACCTGCAAGGGTTCTCGCCCTTTCTTCGGGCAGGCCACACGGCCTCACTGAGTCCCACGACGGAACCTTTGGGCCTCAGCTCTCCTGCTTCACACCGTGAGCTCCGTTCAGCGAGTCCAACTAAAGCCAGCTCCTGGTAGAGACTTGCACACGCCTCACAGATTAATGCACCCGACCCCCGAGTTGCAGGGACACTCCAACCGCGCTGTCAAAACAGTCGGGTTTATTAGTACACTGGAACACAGCCTGGGAAGTCCTTAGGTGAGCAGAGAGAACTGAAGGTTAAAGCATAGTCCATTCTGGTGAGCCCAGAGCCCCAGCCAAGCTGTGGAGAACACCATGTTCAGGCTGTGTGTCTCTCTCTCAATCCGACCTCCTTAGTCAGTTCCCAGGTGAGAGAGCTCCCAGCGTCCTGCAGAAGCCAGCACTTATCCCCCTCTGCACATCTTCCAGTCCTTTGTTCCTGAGCTGAGGTCTTTGCTCAGCTTCCCTACTGGCAGGCAGGGAAATCCATCACCCTCTATGTCAGTGTCAATGTCCTGGAGACTGGGGTTTCCATTTTCTTCTCCAATTTTCCATTTATTCGGGGTCCCCCTAGGCAAGTCCTTTTTAATGACCCATTCAGGCTCAGAGAGCTAGGTGACACCCTCTCCTCCATGTCTCAGCCTACTGTGGGAGCCAACTTACTCCTTCCCCCCACCACCACTGTAGCCATGCAAAATATCAGGGAAACTGAGGCACACATAGGCTTCATAAAAATCTTACAGAAAAATTCCCACTTGGTCACACCTGGTTGTGGACAGGAGGGCACAGGACACCTGCTTAGAGTTGTGGGAGGTGGGACACAGGGAATGTGGTGGGCTGGAGGCCTACATGGCTGAAGGATGAGGTGGAAGAGACCCAGGAGTGCATAACACAGGAAGCATGCAGCCAAAAAAGAGACTCAGAAAGGAGCAGAGGAGAGCAGATAGGTTGATGGGAAGATAGGAGCAGAGAAAAGCTGGATGGGTTGATGGGAAGAAAGACTCTGTCTAGGGGTAAAGTGTGCTCATGTGATAGAGACCTGCATTAAAGACCTGGATGCTAATCCCAGCTCCCTTGGAGATTCATCTAGTCAATACCCAGGCTTACTTTCGGCAGCAGATGGATTCCTTATTTAGCTGCAGATGTCAAAGGGGAGTCTCCAGATTGGACTCTGGAACCTGGCATTTGTTACAGTTATTGCCATGCTACACAGCAGAGCAGATGATGGGCAGGGATGTAGCCAGCAAAACGTTAGGAAAAATCCCAGCACATTAACAAAGCACTGTCAGTTGCATGCTATGAAGTCAGCACTGTACATGCCGTTTGCTTTAAGAGCCGCTGACAGGACTGGCCAAGACTGCATCTTACTTTGTAAATTGCACAGGAAAATTTGCACCTGGCCTTCCTATTTAGCCAGCAGTGTTAGGATTACAACAGCATTCTTCAGGGGAAATGTTTTCATGGTGCTGCAGCTCAAGTCTCATTGCACTTTCTAGCACTGTTCAGAACTCAACAACACCTGTCATTCAATCAGCAGCTTATCCCACCTATCCATCTCTAGACCAGAGGCGTGACCCCGGAACCCCTCTGGAAATGTCTGCAATGCATGTTTATTGGGTGTGGTTTTGAACTGCATCCAAAAAATGTAGCTAATTGGCGCCATCTAGTGACTTTCCAAGGTCTATTTCTATTTGCAGAGTCGCAGCCGTGTTAGTCTAGCTGGAGACTCTTTGAGCAGAAATATCGGGAGCACAAAGCTGTTGTGAGCCGAGTCAGAATTTCTTGATGATGCGTTCAGGAAGGAGATGTAGTAACCCTTAGGCTGGGAAGTTAAACTAAATGAGTGGTGGAACCAGTGATCATGGACTGTTCCCAAACTCCTAGGCTACATAACCCCAGCCGGCTAGTTCTCTTGTCATCAGACAGCACCGATAACAGCCATGTCTCTGTCATGCACAGATTCCAGAACTGGAACTACTCAGATGACTTGTGGGCAGGAGGGAAGTTGCATCACGAATATATTACACTGAGGAAAGTAGTTTGCGTAAAGTTCTCTTCTCCAATTGCAAATCATTGAGAAACAATTCTGTGGCACTGAAAGAGTTCCCATTCACCAGCAAACTCTACCACGATGTAAAGCAGAATCCCTGTTAGGTGTGCCAGTATGAAGGCTCTGGGATGACCGCTAGCGGGAAACACACTTACACATACCCTTGGACAATCCGACATGTTAGTCAACAGAGGACACTACTGTATAGATACACTAGCCAGTATATTACAGCTCTGGCCTTCAGTGGGACATTTGCTGGTGCTGCCTTGGGTGTGGTACACTTATGACCTGAGAATTGATTCTCTTTCTTCAAAAGCAAAGCATGCTCACATGAAATCATTGCTTCACATTTTTAATGTTAACGATCTCATTCTGTTTTGTTGTGTTGGACATTTTCCTGTGCTGTAGCTAGGCTTTGCAGACGTCAGGTTTGATTATTTTTATATGTAATTTTTACTAATATCATTCATTTTTCTATTTGGATCCATTTAAATTTTCACAGTTGTGCAAAGTTCTGGGTTTTAAGGATTTTTTAAATTTTTATTTATTTAAATTTTCAAGCTTGTGGGAAATGGGGTAGGAGGGGGTGGGCAGACAATGGAGGGGTCAGGCAATAGTTATTGAATAACAGCCACTGAGTTTTTAAAAGTTAAAGCTCAACAATGGTTAAAACACAAATCGTCAACATCACCTGTCAAAAGAGACAAAGTAAATCCCCTGAAAGTAAACACCGCTGAGTTCTCAAGCTGCATTCTGCTTACTTTGCCGAGCTGTAAATTTCCATCCTCATCAATGGACACGTTTTTTTCGTCGATTTGTCTGTGTTCAGTGACATCAACAATTACCAGCAAAAGTCTAATCCTTCCAAGCCTAGCTGTAGCCCACTATTATCAATGCCACCCTGGGTGGTATAAGAAGTGTTGTTGTAGCCATGTCAGTCCCAGGATATTACTGAGACAAGGTGGGTGAGGTAATATCTTCTACTGGACCAACTTCTGTTCGTGAGAGAGACAAACTTTCGAGGATTTGGAAAGGGCCAATAAAGGTATACAGGGACCTAAGAGGGGATATGGATAGAGCGGAAGCCATCCCACAAATAAGCTGTGGTTTGGGGAGAGACAGGAACTGTTTCTTTAAGGGCCTGGGACCAGAAGCCTGGTGGAGTGAGTGAGGCAACCGGTGGGGGGAAGAACAAGGAGAAAGGGGCCATATAAAGGCTGCCTCCTCCCTTGCAGCAGGAGGCCAGACATCGGCAGGACAGACTGTCTGTCAGAGCTGACTCCCAAACCAAGGGACTAACCGGAGGGGGTGCTCAGCTGAAGGGAACTGGCCAGAGCCTTGCAACTGGCATAAGCTACAAGCCCAGCTCCAGAGAACAGGGATGGCTGGGGGGCGCCTGTTTAAAGGATGGACATACTGACCACCCAAAGGTGAGAGGGCTGAGACACCACCTCTGTCCCAGAAGGAGAGCTGGGGGGAACTCTGGTTTGAAGAAGGAAAATATGGACTACTTGAAGGCAGGGAGGCTGTGTGGAACACCCCTCACACCCTCCCGCCCCCAGCACCGGGAAGACACTACACCAGAAAAGAGCTCCTCCCGCAGACACAGCTATGCTGACAAAGCTGCACTTCATACTAGGACAGTCAAACCACCCCTGCCCGGTCTCACCTACCGAGCCTATGCCAGTAGGGCTCACTAGCGTAGGCGACTGAATGCCAGCGGCAGGTTTGCTGCTGGCAGAGTCACGCCACCTGAACAAGTGACGTTAGCTCCGCCGACAGAAGCGCTCTTCCGTCGGCACAGTTGCATCTATGCTGAGGTTTTCGTCGCCATTGCTATGTGGACTGAGGGAGTAGTTTGGGGCTTTTCACACACACACACGCACGCAGCTAGTTGGCCTTTGTAGTGTGGACCAGGACGCCATGAACGAAAGAAGCTACCTGCAAAAGTGCCGTTTTTCCAGCGTCACTGCATTTCCACTAGGGTCTTCTGCCAGCTCAGCATGTTAGTCAGGGATCGCAGCTCATCAAGCCCCCAGCTGACATGGCTACACCTCCAGCAGTCTGTGGAATAGACCACAGCTATGCTGGCAAGCCCTCCTAGCAGAGACACGGCCTATACCAGGCAGAGTGCTTGGGCTGCTATCGTTTGTACTGATTCCCTGAATGTAAAAAAAAAATAATAATAATACTGACAAAAGCACTTTTTTGGCTGGTGTCACTATATTCGCAGGAGGGTTTTTGCTGCTATAGAAATGTCATAAAAAAATCACACACGCCCCCAACTGATATTACTGTACTGGGACTTTTTTAGAATAGACCTGGCCTACATCAACGAGGACAGCTCTGTTCCAGGAAGATGGACCCAACCCAAAAGCCTGGATCCAACTCACCCCTACACTTGGGAGAGTGATCAAAATCCAAACTTAGATCCAGCTCCCCACTTTATCGCTAGCCCCCTTAATTTTGATAATGGGCCAAACCTGAGAATCTCCGGGGTATGTGAATCCAGATGGGTTTGAACCCATCTCTACTACTGGGTGACTGTAAAGACATTAACGCACGATTGTGCTGCACACAGAACACCTCTGGTGTGATTTAATCATGCCTCACAATGTTAGCATGGCTGACCCTTGGATAGAACTTGCAGTAGATCTCCGAAGGAAAACCCAGGGGCTGCAGGTTCAGATCAGTCCAGTAACACAAATCTGGGGGAGAGTTAAGACTGACTGGGTGCTGGTCATTGAGGTTCTGGAACAGCCTTCTTATAGGAGTGATGGGGACAAACAACCTAACTAGTTTTAAGAGGGAGTTGGATAAGTTTATGAATGGGGTGCCCTGTGGTGGCAGGGGACTGGACTGATGACCCAGGAGGTTCCTATGTTCTTAATATTTCTGTTTAATGGTCTGCGTGGATGAACTGGGTTTTAAGGTTGGTGTCAGCATTGTTGTCTTGAGATTTCCATCATTTGTAATGTTAGTGGATTTGTGGCAGTAAACGCACGTCCCTTCTCCTGTTGAAGAGGACAATGGGTGTGCTGACACCGCGGCTACAGTCTACCTGACTGTTCCGGGCCTTACCACGATAAGGCACAATGGTCAGATTCAAAAGGCCAGCCCTTGGGTTCAAGGCAGTGAGGCCTAGTGGTCAGCCTCAGTACCGCAACCATTGAATTCAGGGCCATGCAGCCTAGCGGCCAGAGTCAGTACAGTTGCCCTCAAGGTCGGGGCCGTGTGACCTAGTGGCCAGAGTCAGTACAGTTGCCCTCAAGGTCGGGGCCGTGTGACCTAGTGGCCAGAGTCAGAGAAGTAGGCTGTCACCTAGGGTGGGAGGCGGCGGGCGGTGGGAGGGGCGCCCAGTAGTGAGCATGGTCATCACCCAGTCAGCAGGGATCCTTCCGCAACATGCTGACTTTCATCGGGTGTGAGGTACCACTCACTCCACCCCCTGGGCCACTTCCTATCATGAGTCCTGAAACCATTCGTCATCGGGGTCTCCAAGCTCCTTGGCGCAGGTAGCTTGTTGGGACTCTGACTCCTGTTGACTGGCTGTGGGCAACTGGTCTCCGATCTGGGCCTCGCGCTCTCTGGTTCCTGCAGTCAGGAGCTGAAGCAGCTCCCAGGCTGGAGCCTGGACCGAGTGTCCTTCTTCTCTGGCAGTCAGCCCGGAATAAGCTGGGCTGCTCTTCTTTACACTAGTGCAGCATTTGGAGCATTTCCAGTCTGGCCTAAGGGATGGGATTTCCACCGCCCATAATGTGAGATTAACCCTTCCTTGCCTAGTGCGGGGTATGCATGTCCCATCACAGGGATTTTACATATATGCTTAATGGCATGATCGCTTCTGAACTGCACTTCACAAATTTCAGACAAACAAAATGAAGTACTTCTTCACACAATGTAGTGTCAACCTATGGAACTCATTGCCAGGGGATGTAAAGCCAAAAGTATAACTGAGTTAAAAAAAGGATTAGATAAGTTCAATGGCTATTAGCCAAGATGGTCAGTGATTTAACCCCATGATCCGGATGTCCCTAAACCTCCAACTGCCCAAAGCTGGAATTGGACAACTGGGGATGGATCAGTTGAAATCACCGTGTGCTTTTCATTCCCTCTGAAACATCTAGCACTGGATGCTGTCAGAGATAGGAATCTGGACTAAATTGGCCATTGGTCTGACTCATTATAGCTGTTCTTATTTGGGTTGGAATAAGACATTGAAACATTTCCACAGCGTATGAATGTATGTTACACGTTTTGGCTGGGGGGGGAAAGGGCTAAATTCCTCAGCTTAAATATGAATTTATGCTGAACTGTTCTATGAGGAACTGTGCAAAAGTCTTTTGAGTTACTCTGCAGAGCATAGGCCATAGGGAAAGGACATTGCTTCTTCAATTATTGAGGAGACGGCATCTATTTACTCTCTTCAGTTTCAGTAGTACATGATCATTTGAGCAGCACACACGCTCTTCCAAGCCAGCACACACCAAAAAGCTCGAGGCTTTGTATTTATGTATTTATTTGTTAAGGCAAAGGACTCTGTTAAAGTGAGTTACCAGGCAATGCTGTCTCTCTGTGCAAGGAGTACTGTCTCTATTTATTTAATATATTCCAGCATTGCCAGCTCCAGAGGTTCCAAAATCAAGAGTCAGGCCCTGCAAAATCATGAGATTTTGAAACAGAACAGTTGGGTTCTTTTTCTTTGCCTTCTGATTCTGAGCCTTTTTGGAGTGCTCGGGCCAAGTCTTAAGGCTACTCTCCACAATGGCGAGGCCTAGAAACTCACCATGACAAGGCAGGTTGCTAAGGAGCTTGCTAAGGAGTCACTCCCACTCCCACAGTCTCTTTTAGGCATGTTTATTGTCCAAACAAACAAAGTTGTCCCTCAGCATCACTCTTTACATTTTAAAGAACGAGGAGGACTTGTGGCACCTTAGAGACTAACAAATTTATTTGAGCATAAATTTTCATGGGCTAAAGCCCACTTCATCAGATGCATGCAGTGGAAAATACAGTAGGAAGATAGATAGATAGATATACACATGCACACACAGAGAGAACATGAAAAAACAGCTCAATATTCCCAGCGACAACTTGGCCATTTTATTTTTGTGCCTAAGATAACTTCTACACTGCAATTGGTGTGGGTGGGTGGGTGAGAGCTAGCTTTAAGGTAGGTACTGCTGGGTACCAATAGCAGCAAAGCATGGGCTTCAGCATATAGAGTCTGCAAGCTTGGGCCCATGAGTACATGCTCGGACAGCAAGCTGGTGCTGAAATCTGGGCTGCCAGAGCTTCACCGTTATTAGTACCCAACATAGCTAGATTAAAGCTAGCTCAGATATGTCTACATGTACTTCAATCACTCTCGCTCTCTCTCACACACACACACTCACACACACACACCAACTGCAGGGTAAATTTACCCTAAGTAAAGAACTGCAGGGTCTCAATGCATGGATCAGATGATGGTGTTGGGAGGAGGGGTTTAGATTTATTAGGAACTGGGGTCAACCTTTGGGAAAGGCTGTAGAGCTGTTTTTAAACGAAGGGTTGGGGGAAAGCTGACAGGTGCGGAGGAGCACGTGGTTTGGACAGAGACATTCCTTAGGGGAGGATCTATTAATGGAGATTCTCTATGTCCTAGTAAGGAGGAGAGGATGGAAGATAAAATACAGGTAGGATCTGATGAGAAAGAGTCAAATGAAAAAAAAGTCCCATTCAATTACATCACGTAGTGGCTGATGGCTAAAAAGTGACAATTTTTTTAAGTGCTTGTATACAAATTCTAGAAGTCTAAATAATAAGAGAGGTGAACTAGAGTGCCTCGTATTAAATGAGGATATTGATATATTAGGCATCACAGAAGCTTGGTGGAATGAGGATAATCAAAGGAACTCAGTAATACCAGGGTACAGAATAGAAGGACCAGAACAGATCATGCTGGTGAGGGAGTGGCACTACATGTGAAAGAAAACCTAGAGTCAAAAAAAGTAAAAGTCTTAAATGAACTAAACTGTACCATAGAATCTCTACGGATAGTAGTTCCGTGCTTGAATAATAAGAATATAGGAGTAGGGATATATTACCGACCCCCTGAACAGGATGGTGATAGTGACTGTGAAAGGCTCAGGGAGATTAAAGAGGCTATAAAAATAAAAAACTCAATACTAGTGGGGGGATTTCAACTATTCCCATATTGACTGGGTACATGTCACCTCAGGACAGGGTGCAGAGATAAAGTTTCTTCACACCTTAAATGACTGCTTCTTGGAGCAGCTAGTCCTGGAACCCACAAGAGGAGAGGTAATTCTGGATTTAGTCCTAAATAGAGCACAGGATCAGGTCCAAGAGGTGAATATAACTGAACCGCTTGGTAATAGTGACCATAATATAATTAAACTTAACATCCCTGTGGTGGGGAAAACACCACAGCAGCCCACCATGTTAACATTTAATTTCTGAAAGGGGGACAATACAAAAATGAGGAGGTTAGTTAAACAGAAATTAAAAGGTACAGCGCCAAAAGAGAAATCCCTGCAAACTGCATGGAAACTTTAAAGAAACTGTAATAGAGGCTCAACTTAAATGTATACCCCAAATTAAAAAACATAGTAAGAGAACCAAAAAAGAGCCACCGTGGCTAAACAACAAAGTAAAAGAAGCAGTGAGAAGCAAAAAGGCATCCTTTAAAAAGTGGAAGTTAAATCCTAGTGAGGAAAATAAAGAAGGAGCATAAACTCTGGCAAATGAAGTGTAAAAATTTAGGAAGGCCAAAAAAGAATTTGAAGAACAGCTAGCTTCAAAAAGTAATAGCAAAAAAAAATATAAGTACATCAGAAGCAGGAAGCCTGATAAACAACCAGTGGGGCCACTGGACAATCGAGATGCTAAAGGAGCACTCAAGGACGATAAGGCCGTTGCAGAGAAACTAAATTAATTCTTTGCATCAGTCTTCATGGCTGAGGATGTGACAGAGATTCCCAAACCTGAGCCATTCTTTTTAGGTGATAAATCTGAGGAACTGTCCCAGATTGAGATGCCATTAGAGGTGGTTTTGGAACAAATGTATAAACTAATCTGTAATAAATCACCAGGACCAGATGGTATTCACCCAAGAGTTCTGAGGGAACTCTAATGTGAAATTTTCAGAACTGCTAACTGTGGTATGTAGCCTATCATTTAAATCAGCTTCTGTACTAGATGACTGGAGGATAGCTAATGTGATGTCAATTTAAAAATAAGGCTCCAGAGGCAATCCCAGCAATTACAGGCCAGTAAGACTTACTTCAGTTCTAGGCAAACTGATCATTTTGTTCTGTTCTATAGTTTCAACCAGACACATTGATGAACATGATTTGTTGAGGAAGAGTCAACATGTTTTTTGTAAAGGGAAATCATGCCTCACCAATCTACTAGAATTCTTTGAGGGGGCAACAAGTATGTGGACAAAGGTGATCCAATGGATATAGTGGTACTTAGATTTTAAGAAAGCCTTTGACAAAAGGTCCCTCACCAAAGGCTTTTAAGCAAAGTAAGCTGTCATGGGACAAGAAGGAAGGTCCTCTCATGGATCAGTAACCAACTGAAAGATAGGAAACAAAGGGTAGGAATAAATGGTCAGTTTTCAGAATGAAGAGAGGTAAATAAATAGTGGTATCCCCCAGGGGTCTGAACTAGGACCAGTACTAATCAGAATATGCATAAATGATCTGGAAAAAGGGGTAAACAGTGAGGTGGCAAAATTTTGCAGATGATACAAAACTACTAGAGATAGTGAAGTCTAAAGCAGTGAAGAGTTACAAAGGGATCTCTCAAAACTGGGTGACTGGGCAACAAAATGGCAGATGAAATTCAATGTTGATAAATGCAAAGTAATGCGCATTGGAAAACATAATCCCAACTATACATATAAAATGATGGGGTCTAAATTAGCTATAACCACTCAAGAAAGAGATCTTGGAGTCATTGTGGATAGTTCTCTGAAAATATCCATTCAATGTTCAGCGGTAGTCAAAAAAGCTAACAATGTTTGGAATCATTAAGAAAGAGATAGATAATAAGACAGAAAATATCATACTGCCTCTATATGAATCCATGGTATGCCCACATCTTGAATACTGCGTGCAGTTGTGGTCGCCCTATCCAAATATATATATATATATTGGAATTGGAAAAGGTTCAGAAAAGAACAACAAAAATGATTAGGGGTATGGAACAGCTTCCGTATGAGGCGAGATTAATAAAATTGGGATTTTTCAGCTTGGAAAAGAGATGACTGGGCGGGGGGGATATGAGAGAGGTCTATACAATTATGACTGGTGTGGAGAAAGTAAATAAGAAAGTGTTATTTACTCCTTCTCAGAACACAAGAACTAGGGAGTCACCAAATGCAATGAATAGGCAGCAGGTTTAAAAGAAAACAAACCAAGTATTTCTTCACACAACGCACAGTCAACCTGTAGAACTCTTTGCAAGAGAATGTTGTGAAGGCCAAGACTATAATAGATTCAAAAACGAACTAGATGAATACATGGAGGATAGGTCCATCAATGGCTATTAGCCAGGATGGGCAGGGATGGTGTCCCTAACCTCAGTTTGCCAGAAACTGGGAATGGGTGACAGGGGATGGATCACTGGATGATTACCTGTTCTGTTCATTCCCTCTGGGGCACCCGGCTTTGGCCACTGTCAGAAGACAGGATACTGAGCTAGACTGACCTTTGGTCTGACACAGTATGGTCATTCTTATGTTCCTAAGTGGGAGCTGAGATCTTTTGAAAATCTGCTCTGAAAAGTTTCCTACAGGTACTGTCCTGACCCCCCCTAGTCAAAACTTTCTCTAAGGCCTTGTTTTCACTGGGAACAAAAAATGTATTTCAACACTGGTTAGCTGGTAAACCCTTGGCTTCCACTGCGTGTTAGGGGGCTTATTCCTTCACCCACTTACTTCCCTGGTCCTTTTCGCATGAACAGAGAGCAACAATACCCGAAGTCCAAAGGTGCAAACAATTCGATGTTTATTGGGGTGAACTTCCAGCAAGCATGATTCCAGTTTCCTTCCTTAGTATCCTCCTTCCCAGCTCTGACACCACAGAGCCTTACACCTGTGTCCCTGTTCCCATTCCTACCCTTAGCCAAACATGATTCCAACTTCCTTACTCCCATTCCCTGTTCCCATCTCCCCCTTTAGCAAAACATGATTCCAATTTTCTTACCCCCATTCCCTGTTCCCATCTCACACACCCCCATGCCCATGCCCACCCCCACCCACACCCCCACCCGCACCCCGTCACTTCCTCATTGACTACAGATTATATAGTAAAACTTGAGTTCTGCTTAGCTATACCTTAACCAATCATTTTCCTGAAATTTAACTAACCAATCCTAACATATTGTAACATGATTATGTAACCAATTATATCCCACCACCTCAATTAGTTTACACCCAGCAAAATTAATTATACAGCAGACAGGAACAATCACAGAACCAGACAGAGATTATACAGACAAACAACAGCAAAGTGGGAACTATAATGACAAAACAATACAGAAGTGAGGATTTCACATCCCAGCTATTGATAAGTGAGTTCTTGCCAGACAGGATGCTATCAAACTAAGTTTCCTTTTACATTTTCTAGGCACTTCCCTTTCTCTGGAGGTGATAGGAATACAATCCTGTCCTGATAGTGCCTAACAGCCCAATAGCACCTTATTTCAATGTGACTAGTTTGGAATGTGAGGATGTGACCGTTCACTTCCCAGTTTATGGCTGCCTCTGCTGCTTAGCCAAAGGCCTTAGCCTAAGAACAGGGCCTCAGACTGTCACAGTAAGAGAAGGCCCTTACACCAGCAGACAGTGATCTTGATTCTTTCTTTTATACCTCTATCACTAGCCAAGTGATAAGAATACACCTAAATTCTTAGAGTACAGGCCTTTGCAGACAGGCCTGAATATCTATATCCTAACACTCCACCCCTTTTTTTTTCTTTTTCTTTTGGGATCCTCCTGCCCAGGTATCCCTGGAAAAGCATAGGACATATGGCGACACATTTCCTGATAGGGCCAGGCATCAAGGTGGAAGGTGTCGATATTCCATTTGTCCCACGGCCCCTTGTGTAGTATTGTGCCCTGCACCTTCTCTCATACGGGCATACCACACCTATTCCAATTAGTGTTCCAGACTTCCCATTAGAGTGGGCCTGAGAAGGTTGGGTCCGGGTTGTCTAGTACACTGCAGGGTTTGGAGGGCTTATTACATTCCTAATAGGTTATCTCCCTGTGCAACGTAACACAAGTACAGTTAACAATACAAAATCCACAGCAACACCGAGTCCTGACCACTGCAGTATGGTCCAACGTCCGAGACACCCCCAAAATACTGCCTCTCCTCCTTCGATGGGGTCACGATCTTGTGTCCAGTTGCTGGCAGTTGCAACAAGCTGCTCCTTCAAGTTTTGTATGCTTTTGTCCATATCACAAGTCCATTGAATGTTCACAGAGAAATGGGATATTGTCCAAACCAGCTTGACCACTTGGTATGGAATCAGGCAGTAAGCCCTGGCTTATTCACACAATAAGATTCACAGATCCATTTGTGCACCAAAGTCCATATAGCAGCATGTAGATGGGTATAGTTTGGTTATGGGCTGGTGTAATTGTGCCCCCAGTAATATGTACATTCCTAGCAAAACACCTTATACACAGTACACCCAATTGTCCACCCCTTGCATAGGCCATTGATCCCGCTCCTCTATAGTCATAAGAGAGGGGCACATCCAAACATCTTCTATTAATTTACACTATTTTACACACACCCCCATTGATTTCCCAGTGAGCTCCTCCCCTTTTCATTATTTCCATAGGGCTTGTGGGGGCCACCTTAGTTGCCATTCCATTTCCAGGTACCACGGTAGCTATTACACAGGTGCTGGCCTCCTAGTTGAGAATTTGCATTCCCATACACATCTTCCCCCCCAAGGCCAGCCTTTGGAAGCCATCCCCCACCCACATCATGAGGTTTTCTGTTCATTAAAACACAACAATGCTAGCAACAAGACAAACACCACAGACAAACAACACAAAACATAGATCCATGGTATTCTGGGTTATTTTTCCCGCTGGCACCAGCTTGCTTGTAGAGTGTCTGAAAAACAAAAGAAACAATTTCCTTCCCCATGGTGGGGACAGATTATTGCTTAATAATAATACCACTTTCTTTTACAAATGTCCTTGCTACTTGCAGGAAAAACAGAAGAATTACCTCCAGACTGTCCTTATTTTGTTCTATAGTCAGGCTAGTGAATTACCTCACTCACTGGTCATTTATGAAATTTATGAGATGGTGTACCTCAGTTTCCCCTCTTGTACAACAGACCAAGTTTGCAATAGTTTCTCTGCTGTACCAAGCTTTAAGTTTATTCTCAGGTAATAGCTGAGACACAGCTTCAGATTTTAGCACTGTACACACACACACACACACACCCCTTAAGGTTAACCTGTCCCCCTTATTTTCAGGCTTAACTTGTTTTTTTTTTTTTTTCACCTCCCTTTCCTGAAGGGCCATAATCTGAGTCTTCTAGTAGCTTGTTTGCTGACCGGATGTATTTGTTATTTGCAGCTCCTTTGTGCCCATCAGCTAGGTAATTTGCATTTACACACAGAGGCTTACTAGCTTGCTTTTGGATCCAAAGCTGTTAGCAGCTCAGACACTGTCTTAAAAGGGAAGCATTTTACTTCCACCAGAGTTCTGATTACTTTCCACTTTCATCTCCTGCTCCAAAACACAGCGACCTGGAAAAGAAAGCACAACCTATTGTGGCTCCTTTTGGAGCCCTATTAGGATTTTAATGAAGTACCATGTTTTATTTGCATTTCTTTTACTCCTTTTCCAATATACACTGCACATGTCCTGGGAAAATGCAAATTCCTTCCATATAGTTTAACCTCCATAACATCATATTAGCCAAATTAATTTTACACAAGGTATAACTGCCTCCCCCATGCCTACAGAGTTTTCATGCAGAACCCACCAAAGCAACAATCTGATCCCCCAGAGCCATCCCAAGGTTCAGTGTTCCCATCATTCCTCCCCTTTTCCTTTTCTTTTACCTGTGCACACATACACACAAAATTCTGTTTTGCCTAACATCCCTTGCACTGTAATTACTCTTTTTACACAACTGTACCCCGATTACACTTCCATCTTGTACAACTAGACACAACTAGGGGCAGCCAAGTTAAGTTCCAAAAGAAACGTCTTCCATCCTTTAGTGATTTTGATTACATTACCCAATAGTCAAATAATTTTGCTCAGATTCTCTCTCTGCCTGCTGCCTGCAGCAGTCCCCTATAGACCATTTCTGTGGGAAAAGGGCCCATTTTCCCTCAGAATAGCCATAAAGGCTTCTGGGGACAGAAGCGTAGTGGTGATAGTAGCCACTCTACCTGACCCCCTTGGAAAATTTAATGACCAAGCTTCCATCCAATGTGACTGCACAGAGTTGCACATACAGTTACATTTATATAACTGGGTTTTATCATTAAACAAAAACTTCCTTCTTGACATCTCACATAAGTATCCAAAGTACCCTCCATTAAAACTTCAGAAAAACAAGAGAGTTTGGAAAGGCAGGTTGCACTTTGAAACTTTTTTTTTTTTCCCCTCTACTCCCCCAGGACCAAGTCTCAGATCCAGTCTCTAAAGGTGGTCTGTTAACTCTGCTTTTGACCTTAAACCCTTTTGTGCCAAATCATCTTTCACTACCCCTAACTAATTTACAACCCTTCAGCAGCCCTTGCTGAAGCAGCACCAAACTTGAAAGATTACTGGCAGCTTCCCATAATGCTGCCCTTACTTCAAACCTCTCAAGCAGACTGAAGTGCCTCTTTTCCCTGGGAGGCATTCAGTCCCCATGGGCAGGGACCTTCTTCCCCTACCCATATACCAAGGAGGGTGGGCTCCTCAGCCACCCCCCATACCTCTGGGTCCCCTAACACTTCCTCCATTTCCTTTTTAATCTTATCCCAGGTTGACCCCTGTACCTGGTATGGGCCCTGGTCCTCCCTTATCCATTTATCCAAAAAATCCTTTACCCTGGCTTGCCAGAACCCGCAACTACCATCACGAGAGTTCGCGATACCCCCTCCAAGCAGCTGCGCGGACTGTTGGGGAGGGGGACTTACAGGCTGCCACTCACCTATCCAATGCGATGCATCCGAGTCACCGGCACCAAGATGTTAGGGGGCTTATTCCTTCACCCACTTACTTCCCTGGTCCTTCTCGCATGAACAGAGAGCAACAATACCCAAAGTCCAAAGGTGCAAACAATTCGATGTTCATTGGGGTGAACTTCCAGCAAGCATGATTCCAGTTTCCTTCCTTAGTATCCTCCTTCCCAGCTCTGACACCACAGAGCCTTACACCTGTGTCCCTGTTCCCATTCCTACCCTTAGCCAAACATGATTCCAACTTCCTTACTCCCATTCCCTGTTCCCATTTCCCCCTTTAGCAAAACATGATTCCAATTTTCTTATCCCCATTCCCTGTTCCCATCTCCCCCTTTAGCAAAACATGATTCCAATTTTCTTACCCCCATTCCCTGTTCCCATCTCACACACCCCCATGCCCATGCCCACCCCCACCCACACCCCCACCCCGTCACTTCCTCATTGACTACAGATTATATAGTAAAACTTGAGTTCTGCTTAGCTATACCTTAACCAATCATTTTCCTGAAATTTAACTAACCAATCCTAACATATTGTAACATGATTATGTAACCAATTATATCCCACCACCTCAATTAGTTTACACCCAGCAAAATTAATTATACAGCAGACAGGAACAATCACAGAACCAGACAGAGATTATACAGACAAACAACAGCAAAGTGGGAACTATAATGACAAACAGGGCCTCAGACTGTCACAGTAAGAGAAGGCCCTTACACCAGCAGACAGTGATTTTGATTCTTTCTTTTATACCTCTAGAACTAGCCAAGTGATAAGAATACACCTAAATTCTTAGAGTACAGGCCTTTGCAGACAGGCCTGAATATCTATATCCTAACACTGCGGATTTACCTGGACCAGCTAACACATGTTAAAATGACAACTGTCCTTGTCCGCATGAGGATTTAAACACCTGTTAGTTAACCTGTGTTAAAAATATACATTTTTTCCATATACATTTTTTATTCTTCATCTTGGGTTTTATGCCATCCCTGCAACACCTGAGCACACTCCTCTAGATTCCCTTTTCCTTCCTTCACTTTGAAAAGCTTTCCTGGTGTTTCACTTTGAAAATCTGACCACCCTATGTCTCCCCAATATTTAATATTCATTCTAGGATTGGAAAAGCTCACACTAGCAGCCCAGAGCCAAGACCTTGATACACTGAAGAAAGGTGTTAAAAGACGAGTGACTTGACAAAAAACACAGAGAGCTGTTTTCTTTTTCTCCTTTGCTTATTTAATTCAGCTTCATCACATACAGATGACTTCAAATACTATTTTTAATGCTAAAATCCCAGTTTTGCCATCCTAAATCAGGGTGAACTGCCCCTCCCTCTGTGCATAAGCCCTGTTGATAATCCACAAGTAGGACACAGTCACGAAGCTCTGAGAGGATGCAGTTGTGTCCTGCATCTCCTCTTTTAACACTCCAATGATATTTACAGGCACTCCTCCTGTGTATAAAGGCTAAGTCATCCAATTAAAGAACAGAAACCAGAACCTAACTGAAGCTTGACGAATTCAGACTAGAAATAAGGTGCAATTTTTTTTTAAATGAGTGAGGGTCATTAATCACTAGAACAACTTGCTTAGGCACATAGTGGGATAGTACCATGGTGGTCCATCACTTGTAGTCTTTAAATCAAGACTGGATGTCTTTCTAAATGATATATTATAGCTCAAAGGGAAGTTATGGGCTTGACGCAGGAATTACTGGGTGAGTTTCTTTGGCTTGCATTATTCAGGAGGTCAGATTAGATGAACATAATGGTCCCTTCCAGCCTTAATGTCTATGGATCATGTGATTTAAATTACCAATCACACAGCTCAATATCTAACCCCAAATACTCAGAAGAGTTCCCACTATGAACTGTTTTCCCAAATATGTCCATCTATTCTGAATAATGAACAAATAAGGAAAAAGTCAATCTATTCAGGGGCAATGCACAACCAGAAGAAAAGCCCACAAAGAAAATACCTTGTAATGAATAGTCAGCCAGTTCTCTGCATTGTTATACAGGGCTCCTTTTTGGCTATTTGTGCAGGTTACAGAACCCATTAAAGCTATAAAATGTTGGCAGGACCAAGGTGTTACTAAGATGTCTGAAAATAGACCGCCTGTGTTTAGCTTGTGATTTGTAGCTGGCTGCTCATATCCTGTCAAAGGATATTTTTATTAGGTGTTTTTGTCACATACACCCCCGGGAGAGTGTTAACAAATGGCCCCAAATGGGAAATGTAATCATGTGGAAAAGCAATACAATTATCCTTTCATGAATTCCTGTCATATCCTGCACATCCACTCGAGCAGGTGAGATGAGCTTAGAGTAAGAGCACATCTCATAAAGCAGTATAATAGCAACACATTGCTCATCAGGCTCTGAAAAGCATAACTCCAAGCCAAATATCTCTGACACTAACACTCCCCTTTGGGTTCATATAATAATGAGGCCATCACCAGAGCAGAATACAAAAGATAACAGAAACACATCCCGATATACTCCCGTTGGAGAATTTAAATTGTATACCTGCTGTTACAAAGGGTATGTCTACACTATGAAATTAGGTCGATTTTATAGAAGTCGATTTTTCGGAAGCGGTTTTATGCAGTCGATTGCGTGCGTCCCCACTAAGCGCATTAAGTCGGCGGAGTGCGTCCACAGTACCGTGGCTAGCGTCGACTTTCGGAGCAATGCACTGTGGGTACCTATCCCACAGTTCCCGCAGTCTTCATTGCCCATTGGAATTCTGGGTTGAGCTCCCAATGCCTGATGGGGCAAAAACGTTGTCGCGGGTGGTTTGGGGTACATGTCAGTCGCCCCTCCCTCTCTCTCCCTTCCTCCATGAAAGCAACGGCAGACAATCGTTTCGCAGCTTTTTTCCTGGGTTAACCGCACAGACGCCATAGCACTGCAAGCGGGAGCCCACTCAGCTCACTGTCACCACTGCTGTTGTGGGCAAGTCTGCTGTGGGGGCTGCTGTGATTCAAGTAGCCAATGCAATCATTGACATTCTGTTATCAAGGGTAGTGACTCTGGGAAATGTGCGGGCCTTTTTAGATTTTAGGTGCATCATATTCCTGTCCTTTGTTGCTGGTGAAGAAGTCTTGCAGGCGCACATTCCACAGGAAACAGCTCCAGGGCTCCTGCTCTTTTGCCTCGGCCTCGCAGCAGCAGCTCCTGGGTGCCTTCGCATCAATGGTGAACGGCTCCACTGCTTCCGCTGCAACTCTGCAGCAGATGGTGCAGTAGGGCTGCGAGCCGTCCTCCTCCATGGTGTTTTGCTCGCTCCACCGCTTCCGCTGCAACTCTGCTATCTTGATCTCCTGCGAGCTGGAGGCTTCTGCCTCAGGCTGCTCTCCCAGCCAGCAGCACCGTGCAGTTTCACCTACCCAAGCCTACCCCTTGCTCCCATGGCTCATGAAGCCTGGACAGTAGTAAGGAGCAGTTTAACTATAGGCTGAGCAAGTGCAGAATGGTGGTAGAATGTGCCTTTATGTTTAAAAGCTCGCTGGCATTGTTGGTCAGACCTCAGCGCAACCAACATTCCCATTGTTATTTCTGCTTGCTGTGTGCTCCATAATATCTAGGAGAGTAAGGGGAGAGGGGGACGTTTATGGCGGGGTGGGAGGTTGAGGCAAATTGCCTGGTGTCCGATTTTGAGCAGCCAGACACTGATTAGAAGAGCACAGCAAGGCACACTGCGCATCACAAGAGACTTTGAAAGCTAGTTTCATGACTGGCCAGGCTACGGTGTGACAGTTGTGCGTGTTTCTCCTTGATGCAAACCAGCCCCCTTTGTTGATTTGTTAATTCCCTGTAAGCCAAACACCCTCCCCACTTCAAAATCAAGTAACTATTGTTTTGAAACCATGCATTCTTTATTAATTAAAAAAAATTGAGATAACAGACAAGGAAACCGCCAGTGGTTTTGGGTACGTGTCGTCAGTGACCATTCCCTCGCTCCCTCCCTCCATGAAAGCAACGGCAGACAATCATTACTTGCCCTTTTTCCTGGATTGCCCGCGCATACGCCATAGCACTGCAAGCAGGAGCCCGCTCTGCTCACCACTGCAGTTGTGAGCATTGTAAACACTTCACAATTGCCCTTGGAGATTTTGGCATATATATTGGCATTACGTCTTTTGGAACGGAGTTCTGACAGCGCAGATTCGTCTCCCCATACAGCGATCAGATCCAGTTCCCCCCGCTTTTGGGGGACTGCATGGTCACCTGTGCTGATGAGCTCGCCATGCTGGCCAAACAGGAAATGAAATTCAAAAGCTTCCAGGGCTTTTCCTGTGTACCTGACTAGTGCATCTGAGTTGAAAGTGCTGTCCAGAGTTGTCACAATGGAGCACTCTGGGATAGCTTCCGGAGGCCAATACCATTGAATTGCATTTACACTACCCCAAATTCGACCCAGCGATGTCGATTTTAGCGCTAATCCCCTTGTTGGGGAGGAGTGCCAAAATCGATTTTAAGAGCCCTTTAAGTCGACAAAAATAGCTTCGTCATGTGGACGGGTGTAGGGTTAAATCGACCTAACGCTGCTAAATTTGACCTAAACTCGTAGTGTAGACCAGGGCAAAGTCAGTTAGTCCTCAGCCTTACCCTGGAGGTTTGCAGAGCTTTAGGGTGTTCTAAAGGGTTATTATGAGTATTGGGATGAAATTGGGCTATTTAAGGCTATCGTTAAAATCTGAAAGCGCTTCCAAAGAAAATGGCAGGAAGACTATTGCTTAACATTTAAAACATGCCTGACAACACATCCTGAGAGGAACAATGGTTTTGTGATTAGGACGCTGGACTGGGATTCAGGGGGTCTGGGTACAAATTTGTGGCTCCACCAAAGACCACCTGTGTGATCTTGGGCAAGTCACTTCATTTTTCTAGATCTCAGGTCTCCATCTGTCATGTAAACACTTTGGGGCATGGACGGTCTCCCTTGCGTGTATGTGCAATATCTAGCACAAAGGGGCCCTGATACTGAATGAAGCCTTTAGACAACCACAGTAATACAAATCATCATCGTCCAAACTAGAGGGGAAAGTTCTATTACGTTATCTAGTCCATTTCCCCAAACAACACACAGAGTAAACCCAGGATTAGTCTAGTATTTAAATAAGAGAGAATAAACTTGCAATGGGCAAGGGACATACCAGATGACAAGTTAGGCCTTTGCCACCTCTTTCAACTAGTGGTAACTAACTAAGTCAGGTTTCAGACTAGCAGAGTAATTGGTTAGTCTCTAAGGTGCCACAAGTCCTCCTTTTCTTTTAACTAAGTCAGAGGGCTTGCCATACTTGCTTTAATAAGGTGAAGGCCAAAGGAGTGAAAAGCTACATGCTGACCAGGAAGCTATCTAGGTTTCTACATTACATTCATGACCATAGTACTTGAATACCTAACTGGAATATGTGAGCACTGACACACAACTATAAACTAAGCGTGGAAACAGGTGCTGTAATTTTCTGCATTTTCACTTGAGGATTATGGTTTAAAAAAACCAAAGTGGGACTTCAGCAGGTCTGTGTGAGATTGAGGATGAGGCAGTCTTAGGGAGAAAGTAGCAGGTTTGAACAGTCATGTATAATAAACTCCATTTTCCAGCAGGCACTGTGTGTGTATATATTAACACATGCCTCAGTTTTAAACAGGGCTAATGCTTTTTTCCATCATGGCCTTCAGCAGCTATGTTAGCTCTTGAATGTATGTTTTCAGTTTATTGTCTCAGACAGTGCTCATAAGAGGTATCCATTTGACAGCCCTGCAGATGGAACTCCTTTATTTAGCTACAGAAGAGATACTGCTGGCTTCCTTGCACTGCCCCTCCCCTCTCCAAAACATGTCTCAACCCTGAGCTGGAGGGACCCACCGCAAAGAATGAGAAGATAATTTCATACCAACAAAGGTGCCAGTTGTGATGCAGACACATCACTTAGGGAACTAGATGGAGACCATAACTTCCTTCACATTGGCCATTCAACAACCAGCAAAATGACTTTCAGTTACTACCGCCTTAGTGGAATTCAAACAAGAATCCTAGGTAATAGGCTCCATATCCAATTACCTTTCCCTAGCCACTGAACACACAAGAAACACCTTTAAATAAAATCTTTAGTCAGTATAATAAAATAAAGGTCCCGGGAGGGCCGCAGTTTTAACATGATGGAAAGGACAGGATCTTCAGTAGGTAAGGACCCTGTAGTAATTCCCTGATGAAGGGCGCGCTGTGATTCTCCCTTTCTTAGTGTTCTGCAGAACTTTGCTTTCTAAACATTCAGCCTAATCAGGGCTTCTCACTGGAAGCAATAGCATATCAAACACTTAAGATTTTTCATCAGCAACTTGGGAAAAACACTACATGTTCTAGTTCTTTTGCCCTTCCATCTCCGGCATGTTTTCTCACTTGCCTCTTGCCAATTTCTCACATGCGATCCCTAAATTGGCAAATCAAGGCAATAACACAGGAGGTTTATCGGGGGTTAATGAGTTCATCAGGTTTACCCCTGCCCATTTCACCCCCTTAGATTTACCCTTTGAAAAATGCCATCCCCCCTATCAGCAGCTGGCAGCCAATTTTAAGCGGAATTGTAAATACAGCTGAACAACCATCTCCAAGAGAAAGCAGCCAGGGTGCGTAGGGGTGTTCTCTACACATCAGTGTTCTCATCGAGTCTGTACAGAACACACCCATCTGCTCAGGGACATGAGAGTTTTGCTCAACCCTGGTATCAAGAAAGACTCAGGGATCTGAACTCCTGGACTTTTCCATCTCATTTCAATATTAGGTGGAGACTATTCTTATTTTTACCTGTTCCAGAGCACTTTAAATGCAGGACCTGTTGGTGGTAACCCCGCCTTTGGATTAGAACTTTGGTGGAGTGCTGCTCTTTTCCCAGTGTAAACTGTAGTCGTAATTCATTGATACTCTGGGAAACAGGGCGCGATAGCAATGGTCATTCAGACTATGGCCCTAAGAAGGCGGAACGGTGGGAACAGCATTTCACCAAAGGATACAGAGGTATTTACAAATGCTACTGTGAAAGTGGACCACCTTTCAATCCATTTACTTTCAATTCCCATTTCAAAGCAGATGAAACAGCTTTTCAGCCAAGAAATTAATTCGCATCCAGAAGATCTTATGGGGTGTGGGGGGGTGAGGAAGGGAAGAAAAATCAGGACTTATTAGCTCTTGCCAGCTCTTGCGTTGTCCCAGGAATCATGATTTTCATAAAGAAAAGTGGCAATACGAAGTGAATCAGCCTGAGCCAGGAGGAAAGAGGTAGGTGGTTGGGGTAGAACTTCAGATGCTCTATATTTCAATTTATGAAGGCTTAGTTTATGGTACCCTTCTGGGTGTGAAGAAAGCAGATTTTGAAAATATAAATGATAGAAAAATGGTTAGAAACATATCCAGCCTGTTACTGCAATCTTTCAAAATGAGCATCAATATCAAATCAGGAGCTGAATGACTGGGAGGTGCACCAAACTTTGCATCAAACTCTAAAGTGTCAACCTCTCTTCTGATGCCCGATGTGACATTAGTTGGAGTCCTGTACCAATGTCCACAACACATCACCACCACAATTTGTAATTTCAATACTAAGGAGTGAATGGGTATGAAGAGTGAACTACCCTCAGCACCTCTCCCTATTTATCTTTGTATTTAGTATATATGGCACTTAGTGTAGTACCAGCTTGCGTCCTCATCTAACAAAAAGACTGATACTAAACAAAACTCTTCCTCTACCCTCTTCTCCTGCAGGAATAGCTTGAAAGGTAGTAGATTTCTTTTCTTTCCCTTTGCTTCCCTCCTATGCATAAGCAGACTGAAAAGTAATGGGAAAGTTAAGTCAAAGTAAGGAACTTGGCATTTAATTCTGAATGTGGAGAGGCCCATGTCATTCTTATCTATTGCAGGAGTGAGTTCCATAGTCTAGATCCAACTCCAGGGGAAGTTTTGTCTCCCACATTCAGACGTCTCCCCCTATTGGTCAGTTTCATGGTTCCAATAGAACTTGGCTGACATGGGTGGTCACAGAGGAAGAGTTGTGATCCCAGGTAGCTGGGGCGAATCCTATGGAAGGCTTTGAGTATCAGGACTGAGACTGAATTGGACATGGTATTCTCATCCCTACTTGTGGTCCCTGCCGGTAAGGTTTAAGGCACATGGTGGGAATGGTTTGTAGAAACCTGTCTTGCTGGTACCCATGGTGTACCTAGGTCCTATAAATAAATATAGGAATCCACTATTCATTGTCACCAGTTGTCACCTCCCATCAGTACCATAATCCAAAATTGTTGTGCTGGACCAAGTCTTTGACATGCTGGATAAAGGAAAGCTTTTGTGGTGAGGAAATAAAACATTTAACATTCTAGGCATCTAACTGAATGTCAGAGAAGGGAATAGTACTGAATTCTAAAAGTATATAACCCACTCTCAGAGCTTAAAGGCTTTATTTTGGAGGCACTCCAAATATCACAGTATTAAATGGAAGTGGAAAAAAAACTCCCACACACGGTAATATTGTTTAAATAATACACTCTATTTTATTTTGTCTTAAAATAGTTTAACCTTTATGCTACAGACTTGTTTCAAAAAACAGAAGGTCTCATCTTGCACCAAAAATATATATATATTTATTTTTTTTTATATATATATATATATATATATATAACACTCTTATTATTTTTTTCCTCCAAAGACCATTAAATACTAGATGGAAAATGAGAACTAAATAATGAGTGTCAAGAAGAACCAAATTTTTAACTAGAGTTGCACATTTTAAACATTAAATTCTAAGCAATGATTTGTCTCCACTGCAGAAGATTCCAAGTTCAAACGCTAGCAATAGAGGAACTGCTGAACCATAAAGGGCTTAAGACAGTGCCCACTGAAGTCAATGGAAAGCCTCCGATTGCCTTCAGTGGGCTTTGGGATCAGGCCCCAAGTGCATTGGTTGTTCGCCATACAATGGCTAACATTTCACTTTCCTGTTGAGAAGAGCAAAATTGTCCAGGCACCTTTTGCTCTCTTAAAAAAAATCCCCCAAAACAAAAAAAGAAATACTTCCTAGCTATCCAGTGATTGTGGTTTTTAGATCACTACCCTTTAAAATTTGTTAAAAGAATAAAAGAAATATGTAGTGTTTTAAATAAAAGAAAAGAAAACCAGCATCAGACTAAAATACATGATTTGTTTAAAACAAACACAGTGCACAATTGAAGGAAGTTTGGTTAGGATGCAGTCATTTTTATATATACATGGAAGTCACATCATATACAAACTGAGAAACAGAAAGTCTGTTTGCAATTTTTTAAATGGAAGGACTACAAATGGGTCCCTGCAGCTTTCTTAGAAACTGATCTTTTAAAGACAACTTCATGAAACAGTAAAAAGCAGCCACACTAAATCATCTTTCCCAGTTAACCTACAGCATGGTGCTAATCTGCTAAAATGATGGATAAGTTATGTAATTAACCAATTAGGAAAAAAGATCAATAGTCACTATTAATATAGTGAACCAATATTACAGGACAGTTCTCTACTGCAATGAGTATGGATTCCATTCACTACACTCCCTCCCACCCCCAAACAAAGACCAATTACTAGAAGCACCAAATACATCTTACAGGTTATGGTCATGCAACACGCTGATCACCATTTACTGTTTTAGAAACTTTTAAAACAGAATATAAATCCTTTTCCTAGTTGCTCTTTAAAGTGCAGTCACAACCTTTCCACTTTTTGAAGCAAAGCAAACTGTTTACTATTAACAATACTAGAATAATTTTTTTTTAAACAAATCTATGCTACCAAAGGCAAAATGCTTGTCCATACAGCAAATTTTTGGAAGCCACCCTGTGCTCTTGCAAACTGACACCAAATCAACCAGATCAGGACTCGCGGTGTCCTTTCTACTTGCTGCATAACCCTAGCTGGTAAAAATTCTGTGTCGGAACTGTAGAAAAATCCCATTAAAAGCATTTTGAATACAAAAGGACACATTTCAATTGCACAATAGATATTTAAAGTGAACATCCTCTTGTTTTGAAGTTTAGTCTTTGGTTTTTACCTTGAACAGGAGCCAGTGTGAGTGATTAAGGGCTACTTCAATACTTACTATAGGGACTAATGCTTACTAGAGTGTCTAGTCCAATTGATTTCACTGTAGTAAACACCCAGCTTTGGTAGGTAAGTGTTTGCAGGATCAGACCCTAAGAGAGGTTCAAACACTAGGATAGAAAACATGACCTAAGATAGGTAAATGGGCAGAACTACTTAAAACCAAAGGATAAGTGTAGGCCCTGATCCTGCAAAGTACTAAAGCACATTGACAGTTTTAAGCATTTGAGTAGCCCCATTGATTTCAATGGGGCTACGCTGGTGCTTAAAATTACACATCTGCTTAAGTGCTGTGCTGGAATGGGGCCTGATAGAGTAAGTTTTCTGGAGAAGATGATTGAAGGAAAGAGGTAAAATACAAAAGGAACCTTTCAGAAGGAAGAAGATTGAGAGGCATGGTTAAAAAAAATCAGGATCCTAAAATGCAAGGGATTCAGATCCCTTTAAAATGGGCAGGAATGCGGGTCTTTTTGTGACTATTTTCTTATGCTTTTGTGCTGATCAGCTGCTATTAAGTCATTGTTATTTGGGGGGGAAGAGGGGGGAAATGTAACATCTGTGGCAAATGACCAATAAAACACCATAGCCAAGAAAGACAGAAGACAGCACTGAACAGAATGTAAACTATAAATTACAACAGAAAATGACAATCCTTGAATTAAAAAGTTGTCCAGTGCATGTTATGGGCCTTTCTATAAAACGACAGTCCTGCTGGTGAAGAAACCAAATCAAATTGGGTAAATACTGTTGGTCCAATTTTCAGAAGGGCTGAGCACTTGCAGTTCCACTGAAATCAATGGAAGGGGGCTCAGCACCTCTCAAAATCAGGCCATCACTGTCTCTGATGCTCACAAAGCAAAAACACTAGCTTCTAGCAACAAAATCAATTTACTGGTAAATTAAAATCATTTTGATATCAGTGGTGGGAGAGGATGGGAGCGTGTATCTGTCTGCACAATTATTTCTTTAGATTAACACACACAATGCATAACCATAGGTGTCATTTAAATTCAGTGCTATCAAGTTTTCATACTAGGAAAAATCCTCCTTTGAGAAGGTAATATATTTGAAGCGATATTAAAATGACACTGCATTCTGATGGAAAAGGAAATTCTCCAGGAGTTTTAAGTCCATAACGCTAAGAACAGGGCTTCTGAAGCTGAAGCTACAACAATGAACTTCCGTGCCATAAAGAGGGGAAGGGATGGTGGGGGCAAAAACACAGTGACATTGCTTTACAGTAGATATTTGCGTCTGGTATCCTCGTCCAAAGTGAGATCAACTACTTCTGGGGGTGAAGCCCAATTCTGCTGGGGGGCCACCGCTGTCCATGACTGTGTTTGCCGAGTGCTAATGTACTGTGAGCCTGAGCCATGTTTCCAGGAAGACACACTCTGAATCACACCTCCCCTAGGATGGGCACACCTGCAACAAAGCGAAGAGCAAAAGCATTAACACTATTGTCAACTCTCCATATAAAATCCTTCATTGCAATATTTCAAGGTGTTAATTTGCATCCAATTAACAGGTCTCTATGCAAAATTTGCTCGTGCCTTTTCCATTTGTGGAGTCCATGAAGGTCTGCCAACATGACTTACTACATTTTTATATATATATTTTTTGTGTATATATACATATATATATACACACACACACATATATACATACACACACACAAGACCAGATTCCCATTACCAGAGATGATACATGCCTTGCAACGATTATAGTAGACATACCTATGTTTTGTACAATTATTTTTTTAAAAAATAAGCCATTATCCTTTATTGCCTTTGTAGCCCAGTGGGGTATTATATTTACTTGTATTATATTCACTGCTTTGTATCATATTCTGATTCATTATATTCAACAGTATATATATATATTCAACAATATATATTTATTATATTCAACAGTAATGCAAGGAACTTACAGGCTTGTATCCTGTAAGACACTGGCTGCAGCAGTTTTCATAGGCCTCAATCCTCATGCTCTTTGGCATAGATAAATTTACGTAACACAAGTTTTGGGGAACTGGAAGTAGAGCTTAGCGGGGAATTTTGTCTATAATGACATCAGCCAACAATAGAAACATGAACACACACCAACTTCTGGAAGGTTCTGGACGGAACATCCAACCGTAAGAGTGCCATGGCAACGAACTGACCTACATGATGAGTTAAAATCATAAATTTACTAACCTATACAACCTAACATTGGTAAGGGGAGGAAATACAAATAAGGAAGAGGGGGAAAACCCCTACTGAATATACATTAGACACGTAACATCAGAGTAATATTATAAAATTTGCATCCCAGTGTGTGGTCACTTGTAGAGGGAGAGGGAGAGGGAGAGAGATGTAGCCCTTGGGAGGGGCCAGAATAATGGCCCCTGGTGAAGATGAGGAAGGTGACGGTGATGAGGAAGATAATGGCTAACATTTCAGGTTGTTCTGCAAGGGATGGTGAGAGTATGGATATTCAGATATACTTTATGTATTATCTTTATTTACCTTACTGAGTTAGAGTGTGTGTGACTTTGCTAAATGTATTAACAGATTATTTATTTGTAAATTTAAAAGAGTTCCTATAGTGTGAGCGTTGCACCTGTGCACATCGGGGTTCCCAATTATATAATAATTGTAATAATACAGGGCTTGATCTTGGGACAAGAACCTGTCTAACCTTAAGGTGATAACTGGGTATTCTTATTCATAATCTATAGATCAGGCTACAGATTGGTGCCTGAACAGTGACCCTGAGGGCATACCGCGGTAATCTCCCTACCCGGGATAGGTAAACTCACCTCTGGTAAAATCTAAATTAAAATCCAGGTAAACTCTTAGTCAGAATTTAGTTCCTGTCAGAAACACTCACTGTAACTCACCAGGGACTTGCTCTTTCCCCCTCTGCTATTGTTCCTCTTTTCTAGTTCTTTGCCTCTAGTCTACTATTTCTGCTTTTTCTTAGCAAGAGGGGGAGGGTATGCCCCCCTGGAGGACAGTAGTAACACAGACCCACATCAAACAGAGGAGCACTTGATTTCTTGACTATCAGATTCACTTGGCATGCCAGAGGCAGGGTGGGACCCTCGTGGGTAACCACCTGTCTCCCACCATTAGATGCTCAAGGAAATTATAACCACATAAGGGATGCAAGTGAGTGATGTGGGACTTCAGCCTGACTGCACTCCTCATTGGGTATTATCGACTAGTCACTGGTGTTTAGAATCACGCAAGGAGGGGATTCCTTTATACACATGTTAAGGGGGCTTTGTAAACTGGTTGTAATTTTGAGGTACCTATAAGAGTTACTATGGCAGTCGCATTTGGCCCAATGACCCACACTTTGAGGTGGTGCCAAGAGGCCGCAGCGGCTCAGAACTTGTACGGTCCAGGATACTTTATTTCAGTCCCCTCAGCTCTCCCGGGCTGAGCCCAGATCCATCTATCAGCAGCCTCCCCTTTGCTGCTCTGTAGGTCCCGACGGGGTAATTATTCTCCATCGGATAAGAGCACATTAGCCATCGAGGGAAGAGAGGGGGAGCAGAACCCCATCCCCTCTGCTTTTCTTGAGACTTGTTCAAGTAATTGTTGAAACTGGTTAAGGGGTTAATTATTTAAGGAGGGACACGTCTACATATGTACAGTGTTAAGTGCTTATTGCGCAGATTTAGAATGCAGCTAGCTAGTAAGATTTAATTGAGCTCATTTGAAGTAGGAGTTGGAGGTAAGTGGAGTAGAATCTGCTCAGAATTCTGGTTGTGGTCGACCAAAACATAGCATACAAACATATTAAAGATTATGGAGGAGGTTTCATACAAATGCAACATGGACTAATTTTTAATCGCCCTAACTTGAATTTGTGTGGGGGGGTGGAGGGTGAGAAAACCTGGATTTGTGCTGGAAATGGCCCAACCTGATGATCACTTTAGATAAGCTATTACCAGCAGGACAGTGGGGTGGGAGGAGGTATTGTTTCATATTCTCTGTGTATATATAAAGTCTGCTGCAGTTTCCACAGTATGCATCCGATGAAGTGAGCTGTAGCTCACGAAAGCTCATGCTCAAATAAATTGGTTAGTCTCTAAGGTGCCACAAGTACTCCTTTTCTTTTTGCGAATACAGACTAACACGGCTGTTACTCTGAAACCTAACTTGTGGGTTTGTTCATATGATCATATGTCTAATGTAACGTAACAACTAATGCTCATCAGTGGTTAAAGACTCAAATGGAGAAATGAGAAGCAACAAGACTGTCTAAGCACAGCTGTTAGTATAAATCCAATTTTCACCAAACCAGGGTGTTAAAATCCCAGGAGACTAAATTAAACGGTAATATAAAGGAATGGTTGAATAAAAAGTATCAAAGGAACAAGGGAAAAACCCTTACTTACCAGAAAGTACCAAAAGCTTCATTTTAGAGACCTTGTAACTATGCATTTAGCCCATACCCTGTAATCCACCAAGACAACAGGCTCTGTGCTTTTAGCTTGTAATTTTTAAGTAATCCTCAGCAGCAAAATCACTTAGCCTTTGACCAGCAACTAACATGTTACTGAAAGGGGAAGTACTTTTGCACTCTGTGCTTAGGAGGAAAAGGGGAAGTAGGCAAAGAAAATTGCTTCTAACTTGAATTTGGCAGCATATTATTAAAGAGTAGGGACCCATAAAACATCTTATATATATTTTAAAAACATATCCCATAAATTAAGAGAGAAGGTTCAGCATCTTTTAGACAGACTAGACATAACCTTGTCTAAATGTGCATGTACAAGATAAAGCAAACTCTGTTTACTACTCCTCTAACTTGTAAGTGGTAGGGGAAGCAGTGCATAAGAACACAAAAACGGCCATACTGGGTCAGACCAAGGGTCCATCTAACCCAGTATCCTGTCTTCCAACGGTGGCTAATGCCAGGTGCACCAGAGGGAATGAACAGAACAGGTAATCATCAAATGATCCATCCCTGTCACCCATTCTCAGCTTCTGGCAAACGGAGGCTAGGGACACCATCCCTGCCCATCCTGGCTAATAGCCATTGATGGACCTATCCTCCATGAGAAAAAGTAGAAAAAGGAGTGAGGTAACGGCCTTAGGGAATAGTCAAGCATTAAGTATTTATATTTTTTTGTTACTTGCATGTTTGTATTAGATATATTCCTAATTTAACTAATTGGTTGTGCATTATTATTCCAAAAATAGGTATCATGTTAGTTGCAATTCCAGACTTACCCAACATGGTAAAGGAAGTCAGCAACATATAATCTTTCTGCTTCACACAGGAATTATTCTTTTAAGGAACTATTGACGCCTCTCACAAGCGACAGGTAGAAAACTTTGCTACCACAATATAAATCATGTTTATTATTATAGGTCCTAGTTCATGAAAATAAAACATTGAATCTATCTAATTGCAATTTTCCCTTTATATTTCCTAAATAAAGAAAGTGTTATTTTTTTTTTGCCCATTTCTGTTTTAATCTAGGATTTAAAGATTAAAGAAAAGCAAGCTCCTGACTAAATCATTAAACTTCTTTTATAGATAAACCAAGGTTGTAAACCCAGGACATTTAATAATTTCAACCCTTAGGTTTCCTGGACTTGCTCTGAGCAGCAATATTTAATCCATTGGTGGTATAGTTTGTGGTATGTTGGGATTACTTGTTTGGATTTATTTTTATGTTTTGTGTCACGTAACTAGTTTAGGATTTTTCATACTTTTGTTTTTATTGCAACAATCTTTTTGTGCGCAAAGATGTAAATAATAAAATTATTACTAGTAAAACATTTTTCTTTGTGGTACCACACTATTTCAGTATTATAATTAAAATCTAATTACAATGGGTGTGTCCCTATATTACAGCTAGGGTGGTTCAATCTTTGCAGAAATCAAAGATAGTTAAAATTAAATTATTAATTGAAACAAACCTAACTAATCGATGTGTATATAACACACACACAAAATTTTGATTTAGAGTTTGTCAAGCCATGTGGCCAGTTTGGCAGAACCCAGATTAAAATTCAGAAGTTCACTGAGCAAACCACCATCATATTAATGTAGGTTTCATAGCTATATTACAGCTACAATGCAGCACTCTTGCTGTCCTGACAGTTTGTTCAGGGAAGCACCTGGCCAATTACATGCAGACTCTCAAGCTCCAGTACGTGTACCATGTGAAGGAAGCAAAGAAAACAGACTTTGTAGTAAACCTCCAAATGATGACCTCTAAGGCTGAAGTAACTGTGGTCTGGAATCAATGGCAGCAGCCTACTCTTTGGTGCACTGCTATCTTTGAAGTCATATGATTTTGTCCCCAAATGGCAGTATACCGAACTCAAGGACGACTAATTATCATGGACAGTATTGAATTTATTGCCTGAACTGATGGTATCAATGTATATATGTACTAGAAAACAATATGTATCTAAAATGGGCCTATTGTAAAGGGCATACCAGGTAAAAGGGCAAACCTTAACTATACACTAATAAATGTAGCCATGTCACCTTTAGTAACCTGGAAAAAGGTCTGCCCTCTAATCAATAACGCCAGGGTGGTAGGTGGCTACACTTATGCCAGGAGTAGTAATGGATACAATTGTTATATCAATTTCTGCATACAGTACACACATATAGCACAATTTAGAATTGGAAAAGGCCCCACATTTAATCAAGGATTAGCAGTTGCTAAATTATATTGTTGAAACTGTTTTTAAATATGGAACAGGAAGAGCCATTTGCTTTAATTCTTATTTAAAAGTGCCATTGAGAACAACTCAGATATGGGGTCTGTGACACTGCACCCTAATTAAGAGTCTTATTTAACTAAGATTACATCACGGCACCTCCTTGCCTCTGTTCAATCCAGATGAGGATGTGTTCGGTCACTTTGCAGCTATCCACTCAGTAGGTCATCTTGAAAATAACGTCAACATTAAATGCATCAATGTACCTGCTCTGGTAGCATATCACCCAACATGGGAAATTCCAGTGATAGCCTGTTGCTCTGGGTAGGGGGTATCCGTAAATTGGCGGATGCAAGATGTTTAAGGTGGACATACAGCTGCGTGGCCAGAAGGAGGGTACCAACAGAATTTGTCGTCATTGTTGTTGGTAGCCTATCAGGTTAACCAAGTGAGTAGCATGTATAAGAAGGGTGACGTATAGTGGAGATAGCCAGTATGGTAATGACCGAATATCAAGATATTCTTATGGTCAATTGGAGTGCAAAGTCACAGGTTTATATTTTTGTTGCACCCCACAGGCACTTATACACATATACTAACTGGGCAGGCACTTCTCTTTTATCAATCATCTATTGGGTTATGTAAAGCACAGGTTTTAAGCATACAGTAAGGCCCTAAATGTATGTGATAAGCTTCATTAACGATTACCCTAACAAGGGAAGGGTGTCTGTATGCCAATGGGCCATACTTACCTCTATTATATTCACTGCTTCGTATTACATTCTGCTTTATTGTATTCAGCAGTAATGCAAGGAACCTACAGGCTTGTATCCTGTAAGATATTGGCTTCAGCAGTTAGCAGGAGGATTGAAGCCTACGAACTTTAGCATAGATAAACTGAGGTAACTCATACATTTTGGGGAACTGGAAGTACAGTGTAGGGGGCAATATTGAGCCAACCACAGGAACATGAACGAACACCAGCTTCTGGAAGGTTCTGAACAGAATAGCCAACTGCAAGAGTGCCATGGCAACGAACTGACATATATGATGAGTTAAAATCATGAATATAGTAACCTATAGAAGGACATGTTAACATTGGTAAGGGGAGGAAATACAAATAAGGAAGAAGGAAGAAACCCCTGTTGAATACGCATTAGACATGGTAACGTCAGTGTAACATATTATAGAAGTGGCATCCCAGCATGTGGTCAGTTGGAGAGAGATGTAGCCCTTGGGAGGGGCCAGAATGATGGCCCCTGGTGAAGATGAGGAAGATGACGGTGATGAGGAAGATAATGGCTAACATTTCAGGCTGTTCTGCAAGGGATGGTGAGAGTATGGATGTTCAGATGTACTTTCTATATTATCTTTATTTACCTTACTGAGTTAGAGTGTGTGTGATTTTGCTAAATGTATTAATAGACTTATTTGTAAATATAAAAGAGTTCCTATCGTGTGAGCGTTGCACCTGTGCACATCAGGATTCCCAATTATAAAATAATTGTAATAATATGGGGCTTGACCTTGAGACAAGAACCTGTCTAACCTTAAGGTGATAACTGGGAATTCTTATTCATAATCTATAGATCAGGCTACTATATTAACTCAAGACTACCTGCATATGTGTGAATACTGAGATATTGTAACTGTCCAAATATAAGGCACTAATTCAGCAAAACAATTAAACTTGTATTGATTAAAGACAATGGGATTTCAGCATGGACTTGAAGTTAAGCACATGCTTGAGTGCTTTGTTAAACTGAGGCATAAATATGTTACCTTACAACATACTTCTAATTGTTATACTGCCTTACTGACAGACAAAATAAAGTACCTGGTAATATTTAGGAAGAAACAAAACAAAAAGCAAAAATATACAGATGTATTTTGCTACAAAATGGAGTGGTAAAAAGGTCTTTACTGGCACTGATTTAGGATTGTCACATCTCTTGCCACTGATAACCTTCTTAAAATAAGTGCTAGTAAATCTTTCAAACCACTCCATGTGTTCCAAATTTATTTTTTAAAATTCTGTATGATGAAAGCTAAATGAATTTTCCCAGATCTATTCAGGTTACATTCCCCACATTTCTCTGTGATGGGAGACTGAGGATTTTCTAATTCTATTTGATGAAAAACTCTTCCTTGTCCAAGCTGGTTTTTTTAATGTTTCTTTTACTGCTCTTTAAAAGTACTGCATTCATGTTTCCTATTCTGCCTGCGGCCTGCTATTTAACCTTAGATGTAAAGTTCAAGGTGGCTTTTCCATCAGTTTTCTCAAATCTTTTGGAGTTCTATAGATCTACTAAAATTTCTTTCTTTAAAAAAAAAAAGCCTTTAATAATAATTAACAAGACAAGACAGTGGCCAAAGCAGAAGTATCTCATGATGCTTGAGTCCACAAGAACATGATAGTTAGAGTGCATTGTTCCAGTGTAAAATGACAGTCTCTTTGGGCTTGTCTACACTGCGTGCTAAATCGGCGCCGTTGCAATTGATGCAGCGGTGTCGATTTAGAGGGTCTGGTGAAGAAACAATGAGTCAGCGGGAGAGTGCTCTCCTGTCAACTTCAGTACTTACCTTTTGCCTCTTGGGGAGGTGAAGTCAGCAGGAGAGCGTCTCCCATTGACATAGCGTAGTGTAGACACTGTGTTAGGTCGATGTAAGCTAGATCGCTCGGGCTGTGCGTGATTTTTTCACACTCCAGAGCTACGTACCTTACATCAACTTAAGCGCCAATGTAGACCTGGCCTTTGGGACCTAGGCAAAACTAAAGGTAACTTTTCACCCTGAAGATGAAAAAAATCTAGCTATTAATTACTACGTCGAAATGATGCCTAACAAAAATTCATATCCTTGAACAAATCACACAAGGCAGCCAACTGCAGAAGGTTAAATCAAACATTAGCTCAGGAAACATGCTTGACAACCTGAGCATGAGGTCAATACGTCATCATGGTAAATGCAACAAACCCAAAACAGAAAAGGAGAAACAGAGGAAGATTTATTTTTAAATACATGCATGGTAGGAAATCCACTCAACAAACAAAAAACAGCCAATAACTACCAAAAGGATTCAGTGCTTTAAGTAAATACCAAATCATTTCTAATGATGAAAAATGTCATCAAATCACTAGAATCTAAACAACCACAAATGAAAAAAGACAAACTCAAGTTTCACAGCCCACACCAATCCAGCAACACTACAGAATATGGAGCAGAGAAATATAGTGCGAACTGAATACAATCATACAAACTAAGCATGCAAAAAAATACTGATCAAAAACCTAAAACCTTTTCAACATGACAACCCTGCCAGAAGCCCATCAATACTTCATAACTGCAAGCCTAGACCTGCAAGAGAAATAAAATTCTAAATAGGAAACAAACAACCAAAAGGTGCAAGTTTCAAAACAGAACTGATGAGAGATGGCCTCCCCAAAGATGGCAAAATAGTTATAAGCACAAAGGAAAACACAGCTGAGGATGACTTAAGAAAAATGTGCTGGAAAAACAACCTTCTCTCTCCTTCCTTTTTGAAGTGCAGGAAATATTTCCACATTAGCAAGCCTATGTCCACTAAAACTAACTTTCACTAGCAATTGTGCATTGAATTTAGAAAGATTTACATTTTAAGTATTACTGAGGCAAACAACTTAAAAAGTTTAAAAAAGAAAGAAAGGGATGAAACATGAATGTGATTAGTATTAGCATCTACACAAACTAGAATTTACAATGAGAAAGGTCTTCTAAATAGTAGATCTGCAGGATATAGAAACCACGTATTCCAAGTGAGATCGTCTTTAAAAGAATTATCAATGTTTCATAAGATAAGGCTCAATCTGCACACAAAATGTCATCCATCTGTCTGTCTGTCTGTCCCCGCCCCAAAAATCCCACAGGTCTAGGTTGTGCCAGGATCCTATGGCGTCAGACTGAGTAAGGCCTTCTGTGTGACTACAAAGGATTGAGATCTTGGGTGCTGCGTACTTCATACGTCCCTCCTCCCACCAGCCCATAAGTGGTGAAGGAGCAAAGAGGGTGAAGAGTAGGTGGAGCCAGGGTTCTATCTCCCCACGCCCAACATCAGCAAGCAGAGCTGTGCATGTTTCAAATGTAGCTTTGTGTGGACAATAACGACTGATTTTTTTTCCAATTTAGTTTCCCAGAATGTAGAAAAAAAGTCTCTATGTGGGCCTCAATCTGTTAATTACTTCATAATACCTCGGTCCAAAGATAGATATGAGAAGGCATTTGTCATAAATATAAAGGGAAGGGTAAACCCCTTTGAAATCCCTCCTGCCAGGGGAAAGCTCCTCTCACCTGTAAAGGGTTAAGAAGCTAAAGGTAACCTCGCTGGCACCTGACCAAAATGACCAATGAGGAGACAAGATACTTTCAAAAGCTGGGAGGAGGGAGAGAAACAAAGGGTCTGTGTGTCTGTCTATAGTTTGTCTTTGTCGGGGATAGACCAGGAATGGAGTCTTAGAACTTTTAGTAAGTAATCTAGCTAGGTACGTGTTAGATTATGATTTCTTTAAATGGCTGAGAAAAGAACTGTGCTGAATAGAATAACTATTTCTGTCTGTGTATCTTTTTTGTAACTTAAGGTTTTGCCTTGAGGGGTTCTCTGTGTTTTGAATCTAATTACCCTGTAAGGTATCTACCATCCTGATTTTACAGGGGGGATTTCTTTATTTCTATTTACTTCTATTTTTATTAAAAGTCTTCTTGTAAGAAAACTGAATGCTTTTTCATTGTTCTCAGATCCAAGGGTTTGGGTCTGTGGTCACCTATGCAAATTGGTGAGACTTTTTATCCAACATTTCCCAGGAAAGGGGGGGTGCAAGTGTTGGGAGGATTGTTCACTGTTCTTAAGATCCAAGGGTCTGGGTCTGTAGAAACCTAGGCAAATTGGTGAGGCTTTTTACCAAACCTTGTCCAGGAAGTGGGGTGCAAGGTTTTGGGAAGTATTTTGGGGGAAAGACGTGTCCAAACAGCTCTTCCCCAGTAACCAGTATTAGTTTGGTGGTGGTAGCGGCCAATCCAAGGACAAAGGATGGAATATTTTGTACCTTGGGGAAGTTTTGACCTAAGCTGGTAAAGATAAGCTTAGGAGGTTTTTCATGCAGGTCCCCACATCTGTACCCTAGAGTTCAGAGCGGGGGAGGAACCTTGACAGCATTCAATGCAAGAAATATGTAAGGCTTAAAGATTATAAATTAAAACATGGTGGGCCTGCCACCTATTAGGATTTTGTTCCCCAATTCTCATCTCAGGTTGAGCACATGAAATGTTCTGAAATCAAATTACGACTCGTAAAAACATATTGGCTAATTCTTAAGCTACAGTGGGTGTGATGGGCCCGTCTGGGATGCAACCTGGAACTGGGATATCACTGTGCCATCTGTCTCCCCGGCCTGGGCTCTCAGTCACACTGTGACGCTGTGACAAGCTACAGTCCCCTCCAGGACTTGCACTTACACAGACAGGGACACACCCAGCTGCAGTTACATGAACACTTCTCCTCGGCCATTCATGAACTAACAATAGAGAGGCTACAGCCAGTAACCTCCCCCTCCCCAGCCCAACTCCACAGCCTAGGAACCCAGAGCTGTACCATCTTGCCCTGGTCAAAAACCTGACCAGTAAAGAATACCACCCAGTCTACCCCTCCCTCAATGTGGAGAAGACAATGCACCAGTCCCCGTTCCTGAGATTCCCCAAGCACTTAAAGCAAAACACACTGTTTTAGGTAAAAATATAAAACAAATTTATTAACTATCAAAAGATAGATTTAAGTGATTATAATAACGTACAGTAGATTATCATAAGAAATAAAACAAAAATGCAGTCTAAATTCTCTAAACTGGATAGGATTTGAATCTCACCCTGTTAGATAGTACAAACAGTCCACCAAGCTTCCATACACAGGCAGGCTTTCTTCTTTCCCGCCTGAGACCTCCCTTCCCCAGTTCAGTCATAGTTTCTTAGCTGTTTCCAGGTGTTGTCTTCTATGGGGAGGGAGGCCTAGTAGTCATGTCACCTCCCCCTTTTATAGCTTCTTCCACGTGGAGGCAACTTTTGTTTCAAGCCAAGCCCCCAAGCACAATTTGTGAAAAAGTACAAGCAATGAGATGAAGTTCAGTATCACATGATCTAGTCACATGCCCTAGCATGCTTGGATGAGTAATGGCAGCCATTACCTATATTTTGGCTGAAGCATCCACACAAAGCTTATCAGGCAAGGCCAAGCTTTTCCCATGGCCCACTGTCTTCGCTGATGAGCCATTACCTTGGATAGCCCCTTCACTATGTGCTGGCTAGACTGGATGTAACCAAACTTTGTGGGTTTTACCCAGGAGCAAACACATTTGAAATACAGATGCACAGTCAACTCCAGATACAAAAATGATACATGCATACAAATAGAATAATCATATTCAGCAAACCATAACTTTTCCATTGACCCCTCACATGACATTTTGTACAAGATGCATCATAATTCTATTATAACCATATCATAATCAGATCACTATGGTGAATATGGAGTGCAGAGTGTCATAGTGGGCATCCTTACATTTATCACATTGACCATGCAAGTATTTAACGGTCAATGTTCTTAAAATGGGGAATTAAATATCCAAGAAACCATTTCAATACTTAAATGAAATAAGTGCACATTTTTAAGGGCACTGTGTACACACACAGTGGGATACCTTAAACACACCTATTTTTGTGTAACCCTATTAGTATGTTCAGTTGTACACTGAATAAACACATCACATCAGTATCAAGTATACCTTGCCTATCAATATATTTGATATAGAAATCACATGCTTAATCTGTGTACATCTGAAAACATTAATAGGCTAAAAAAGATAGGCAGAGTATAAGAACCTAATAAAACAGTATATATTTTGCATATTTGGCACTGGTCATGGCTGAACTGTAACATCAGAAGTCAGTCAGCATTTTTCTTTTTAATTTATTTTGGCTATTTAAGAGTTTGGATAAAATGAAGAATTCAAAATTAAAATATAAAGCAAAAAATATAATAAGTACCTTGCATGTTCTTGAACTCCCACAATCTCCACTTCACTGTCAGAAGAGGCAATATTAATTTCTTCATTGATCTGTGCATTGCCAGACGAGGTTCTCTCACTTGCTAGGAAACCTGGATCCAAATGACCTGCATAGAAGAAAAAATGCAAACACAACCTGAGCCTAAAGAACTCAGAAAACCAATGCTGAAAGTTACTTCCCATCAAACTAACCACAAACGATCAATGAATTTGAGATAATCTATTAGATCACCTCATGCAACCCCCTCCTACTGCAGGACTGGTAGATACTGTATATTGAAGTGATTTGTCCAATCTTGTTTTGAATGGCTCAAGTGATAGGGCTGTCGCACAAAAGGTCGTACCCAATTACTGTTATGAGAGCTTTCCAACTCTAGAAATAATTAGATTCTTCACCTGTAGTACTTCAGAATTGCCTTAAGAATCAGACTGCTCCTGACCAACCCTGAGAAAAAGTCATATGAAGGCCAAATTATGCCTCATCCTAGACAAAAGAAAGTTCCTTCCAGTCAGTTACTGAAGTAGCAAGATGGAAATTTACAACAATTGTTTTTATTGTACCTTTTCTTAAGATTAAGCCATTTACTCTAGGAACTATTTTTGTATGTAACTTCCAGCACCAGCAATGAATGTATGAAAATCACTAGACAAGGAATTAGCAGTGCCATAGTCATAAACCCAAGCTCTCCCATCACTCAGAAAAGGAAACATTACTGTGAATAAATCAAGAGTCACAGGTTAAGCAGAATAAAAATCTTCTGTGGTGTTTCAGGCTTATTTTTTAAAAGTCAGGGAAGGGGGGCAGGAAATCATGCAATCAGAAATCAATACAAACCATCAGTCCCTTCTTCATGCAGTTTAAACCCTTAAACTCCAACATGTACATAAAGCAACCAATATAAAGTAGTGTAGTTCTTCTCTCTGCAGAGTGTTCTCTATCGGATTCTAGAAAACAAATTTCTCTCTCACATGAAACTAGCCTAGCTCTTCTCTACAAGCTGATTGCCAGTACCTCAGATCAGTGAGGACCTCTTAGATGGGACTCTGAAACCCCTACTAGGATTCCATCCCAGAGCCCCATGACATTGTCTTGCTGGACAGGACTTCCCCCAGGAGACTGCTGGAGAGGTATGTGTTATGGCAAAAGGCCCTCTTCCAGGGCATGCCAAATGGTCTGTTCACTGTCACAGACTAACAGGCAGTTTTCAGTATAAATAGTTTTTCTGGTGACTGATGAGTGAAAGGGCTGGAGAACAGGATACATTCTGCCACCTCTTGGCTGTCAGCGAAACCCAGCCAAGGTCAGCAGAGGCTTGTTCCACATGAGGCTGTCTAATGGTTTAGGAAGTGAGTTGGTGATCTCTGTCTCTAACTCCCACTGACTGCATCATAAAAACCATCACCACAACTGGCCTTTATTAGTGTCAGCAGAGAGAATGGACATGAAAACTGAACTACTCTCTTGCCCACAGAGGTGGTCTCTTTCAAACAGAGTCAAAGCAGAGGGATTGGAAGTGTGGACAAATGTTCACTGCGATTACCTCTGTATCAGCTATGTGGATGATGAGAATTTTGGTTGAAAGGGTACCTTGTCCTTAGCACTGAATTAATTGGGAAAGGATTTGAGAGGAAACATGATGCTAAATACAAGAGGCAGTAGTTGTTGTTAATGATAATACATGGTAGTTATAAATTTCAAGTTACAAAATTCAGATATTTAAATTACAGATGCCCCCAAGAACACAAAATATAGTCTGAAAAATACAGAATTGTCAGTGGACTCTCCTGAAATGCATCTCCTGCCTACAAACATACTCTATCAGGGAATCTTTTTGAAAAAACATTCATGAAAAGATCTGCAGGTGCGTACAGAAAAGTTGTTCTTTAAATAGTATCATTCACTGGACATTCACTTGAGTGGTTCACCAAACAATAAGGATGTTTTTAAAAGCTGTTTTACATACTGTGCCAGACACCACATTACCATGACACAGTAGGTAAAGTCCTAGCTTTGAATTGGAAAACACTAAATCTTTAGCATATTTTAGTGAAGATGTGTAGAGAACCACAAAACACACCTAAAATAGATACCAGACCAAAAAAGCACTCAGGTGCTCTGGTGATAAGTTCTCTAGAAAAGTCAACTACTACCAGCGCTCCAAGGAAAGTTAAAACCTATATCTCTTTTTAGTGCACAGTGGTGAGACGGGAGAGGTTGGGCAGCCTTGAAGGAGACTGCTTGCTCTTCCAACTGCCTGAGGAAACAGCTAGTACAGCTGCACTACACAGTGGGAGAGTCACTCATCCAGAGGGAAAGCGCTCAGATAAGAAGGGAGGGGTGTGTATACATGTAGCTTGGCTGAACACCCGCTAAACAGACAGAGGAGGAGGAAGGGACATGATAACCTCTAGTATTTGAAAAGATCTTGAGAAACGGTTACACATTAGGCCGATACAAGGAAAGGATAATTAGGAAGAGCGGGTTTAGGCTGGATACTAGAAAAACTTTCTAATGGGATTCTATTAATTGTAAAGGTTTCAGAGTGGTATCCGTGTTAGTCTGGATCAGCAAAAACAACGAGAAGTCCTTCTGGCACCTTGGAGACCAACAAATTTATTCCAGTTGTGCAGTTTCTTGTTGGAGTCTGGACAGTTGCTACACAAAAGAATAAACGGACACAAATCTGACATCAGGAATTATAACATTCAAAAACAGGAGAACACTTCAACCTCGCTGGACACTCAATAACAGACTTAAAAGTGGCAATTCTTCAACAAAAAAACTTCAAAAACAGACTCCAACGAGAAACTGCAGAAACGGAATTAATTTGCAAACTGGACACCATCATATTAAGCCGAATAAAGACTGGGAGAGGTGGGTCACTACAAAAACTAATTTCCCCCTGCTGATACTCACACCTTCTTGTCAACTGTTTGAAATGGGCCACCTTGTTTACATTGGCCTCATTAGCACTACAAAAGTGATTTCCACCCCTTCTTGTCAACTGTTGAGAATAGCCCACTTCCAACTTAATTGAATTGGCTCATTAGCACTGACCCCCAACTTGGTAAGGCAACTCCCATCTTTTCATATGCTGTGCATTTATACCTCCCTACCTTATCTTCCACTCCATGCATCTGATGAAGTGGGTTTTAGCTCACGAAAGCTTATGCCCAAATAAATCTGCTAGTCTCTAACATGCCACAAGGACTCCTCATTGTTTTTATTAATTGTAAAGAGTTCTATTAGATACTGGAATGACCCCTTGGGGAAGCACTGGAAGCAATATCACTTGAGATATTTAAAGCTGTTCTAGACAAAGCACAACAGCGGAGAATACACTGTAGAAAACAACGCTGCACTGGGAACAGGACTGACTAAATGACTTAATCAGTCTTCCATCTCCAACTTCTATGATATTATTTGAAGCAGTACAGCGGTGCATAGACAATCCAGGAAGTTTTTGGAAAGTGTAGGGGACAATTTCCTGGTGCAAGTGCTAGAGGAGCCAACTAGGGGGGGAGCTTTTCTTGACCTGCTGCTCACAAACCGGGAAGAATTAGTAGGGGAAGCAAAAGTGGATGGGAATCTGGGAGGCAGTGACCATGAGTTGGTTGAGTTCAGGATCCTGACACAGGGAAGAAAGGTAAGCAGCAGGATACGAACCCTGGACTTCAGGAAAGCAGACTTCGACTCCCTCAGGGAACGGATGGGTAGGATCCCCTGGGGGACTAACATGAAGGGGAAAGGAGTCCAGGAGAGCTGGCTATATTTCAAGGAATCCCTGTTGAGATTACAGGTTAATGTTAATGAATGAGGGAGGCAACCTAGCGACGGAGGATGTGGAAAAAGCTAATGTACTCAATGTTTTTTTTGCCTCTGTCTTCACGAACAAGGTCAGCTCCCAGACTGCTGTGCTGGGCATCACAACATGGGGAATAGATGGCCAGCCCTCTGTGGAGAAAGAGGTGGTTAGGGACTATTTAGAAAAACTGGACGTGCACAAGTCCATGGGGCCGGACGAGTTGCATCCGAGAGTGCTAAAGGAACTGGCGGCTGTGATTGCAGAGCCATTGGCCATTATCTTTGAAAACTCGTGGCGAAAGGGGGAAGTCCCGGATGACTGGAAAAAGGCTAATGTAGTGCCAATCTTTAAAAAAGGGAAGAAGGAGGATTCTGGGAACTACAGGCCAGTAAGCCTCACTTCAGTCCCCGGAAAAATCATGGAGCAGGTCCTCAAAGAATCAATCCTGAAGCACTTACATGAGAGGAAAGTGATCAGGAACAGTCAGCATGGATTCACCAAGGGAAGGTCATGCCTGACTAATCTAATCACCTTCTATGATGAGATTACTGGTTCTGTGGATGAAGGGAAAGCAGTGGATGTATTGTATCTTGACTTTAGCAAAGCTTTTGATATCGTCTCCCACAGTATTCTTGTCAGCAAGTTAAGGAAGTATGGGCTGGATGAATGCACTATAAGGTGGGTAGAAAGTTGGCTAGATTGTCGGGCTCAACGGGTAGTGATCAATGGCTCCATGTCTAGTTGGCAGCCGGTATCAAGTGGAGTGCCCCAGCGGTCGGTCCTGGGGCCGGTTTTGTTCAATATCTTCATAAATGATCTGGAGGATGGTGTGGATTGCACTCTCAACAAATCTGCGGATGATACTAAACTGGGAGGAGTGGTAGATACGCTGGAGGGCAGGGATAGGATACAGAGGGACCTAGACAAATTGGAGGATTGGGCCAAAAGAAATCTGATGAGGTTCAATAAGGATAAGTGCAGGGTCCTGCACTTAGGATGGAAGAACCCAATGCACAGCTACAGACTAGGGACCGAATGGCTAGGCAGCAGTTCTGCGGAAAAGGACCTAGGGGTGACAGCGGACGAGAAGCTGGATATGAGTCAGCAGTGTGCCCTTGCTGCCAAGAAGGCCAATGGCATTTTGGGATGTATAAGTAGGGGCATAGCGAGCAGATCGAGGGACGTGATCGTCCCCCTCTATTCGACATTGGTTGAGGCCTCATCTGGAGTACTGTGTCCAGTTTTGGGCCCCACACTACAAGAAGGATGTGGATAAATTGGAGAGAGTCCAGCGAAGGGCAACAAAAATGATTAGGGGTCTGGAACACATGAGTTATGAGGAGAGGCTGAGGGAACTGGGATTGTTTAGTCTGCAGAAGAGAAGAATGAGGGGGGATTTGATAGCTGCTTTCAACTACCTGAGAGGTAGTTCCAGAGAGGATGGTTCTAGACTATTCTCAGTGGTGGAAGAGGACAGGACAAGGAGTAATGGTCTCAAGTTGCAGTGGGGGAGGTTTAGGTTGGACATTAGGAAAAACTTTTTCACTAGGAGGGTGGTGAAACACTGGAATGCGTTGCCTAGGGAGGTGGTGGAATCTCCTTCCTTAGAAGTTTTTAAGGTCAGGCTTGACAAAGCCCTGGCTGGGATGATTTAATTGGGTATGGGTCCTGCTTTTGAGCAGGGGGTTGGACTAGATGACCTCCTGAGGTCCCTTCCAACCCTGATATTCTATGATTCTATGAATGTCCACCTTACCATACCCACTCAGTCTGATCCAACCTTCTTGATCACTGCTTTTGGGAAGAGAGGGCTGCCGCCTTGGCACAGCCTCTGATCAGGGTCAGAAGAGGTATGAAAGTGCTGGGCTCAGACGTGGGGTGGGTCCTGCCACCTCACAAGTAAAATATGACTATAAAAGAAAGATGACTTGTCAGTTAAACTTTAAATGAGTAATAGATAAGGCCAACTACTTTGACAATTCAAGTTCAACTGAATAACTCTTGACAATTGTTATCAGGCTGTCAGAACTTCCAAATATTTTGTTATATATATTTCGTATGTAATAAAGTGGCAGAGCACACTGTGAAGCATGAAATGGAAGTGCTAAAGAATAGGGCTATATATTACCATGCCTCAGCAATTCACCCGAGAAAGCATGATTAGCACAGCAAATACAAGAATACACTACAATGAGAAGCTTGGTACAGGTGAGAGTTGAAGTGCAGAGGCAGACTTGAGTATGCAAATGCTTAAAGACACAAATGTCATATCTAGGCTGTTAAGTTTCTCACTTTCACAAACACACACACACACACAGAGAAGGTATTTTGTTTACCCTCCAAGATCAACACTTGCAGAACAACCCAAAGTATTTGCATCCCCATCAAAGAGTTGTTACCACTCCCTAGAAGACATTTTCCACTTAAACACAAAGAAAGTTTCTCATATAACCCCACAATGTATGATCTGCTGGACTCGGACTCTCTTCAATGGAGGATCTAGGTTTTTTGGCAAGCACGGTGCAAGTATTTAACCAAAGAAATCCAAAGCCTTTAGGGTATGTCTATACTTACCAGGGATAGATGTTGAGGCGATCGATGCACTGGGGATCATGCTAGCGGGTCTAGCGAAGACCCGCTAAATTGACTGCAGATAGTTCTCCCGTCGACTCCAGTACTCCACCAGAAAAAGAAGTGCAAGGTTAGTCAACGGGACTGTGTCTCCCGTCGACCTAAGCTACGTCGACTCCAGTTATGTTATTCACGTAGTTGGAATTGCATAACTTACGTCGACTTACCCCCGTAGTGTACACAAGGCCTCAGATAAAGAGGGGGTTGGACGAAGATGAAAGCCAGTTAGGGGAGAAAAGACTGTGTTCCAAATTCCCAATCTTGGAGCACAGTAAAGAGAGACCACTGAGTTTGGAACACAACCAGCTTACAAAATGTTTGGGGCTTGGAACACCAAATAAATCCAAGAAAAGAGTCTTTTATATGCCCTATATGACTAGGGCTTTTCTCCAAAGTGAAGCAGAGTACCCTTCTGCTACTGAAAGGAATACTGCATCATTCCTGTTGGATGCAGTCAAAGAAGAGAGTCCAGAAAAGACGACTGATATCCTGAACATTGGGACATTAACTGGAAAAAAATACAGAGCTGGTACAGACATTGATGAAAAGGAAAATACAGATTTCCTGCTTTCAAGAGACCAAGTGGAAAGTCTCTTGAAGACAAGACAAGAGATATTGAGGAAGGCTATATGCTACTATACTATGGACGTTGAATAAGAGAAATGGACTTGGTATAGTTTTAGAGAAAGTGATGCAGGGATGTGTAGTTGTTGTGGATAGGAATGGTAGTATGAGTGTACAGATAAATTACTTCCTGATAATCCAAGCCAAGCAGAAGAACACAAAAAACTGTAAGGTTATCTCAGGGGAAAGCACTACAACTCAACATATGCTGGTTCTTGACTATGGAGACATATTGCATATGAGAAGAAAATGGTCCAAAACAGTACAGGAAACCAAGTGGTGGAAGCTTAATGAAGTTAACAAGGAGTTTAAAATAAAAATGTTGCAGAAGATCCCTTTAGAAGGGGTAAGAGAAAATACAAATCAATGGTGGAATCATATTGCAAGCTACATTCTAGAATGTGCAAAAAGCCTGCTTGGTGAAACAAAAGCAAAAGTCTTCTTCCCCAATGAGACCTCATGGTAGAATGAGAAAGCTTGAGAGGCTCTGAAGAAAAACTAAGTGTTTTAAACTTCAGCAAACAATGCTCCAACAGCAGGATTTTCAGGAGTATTAAAAAAAGCCAAAAAAGATAGCAAAGTAAGAGGTGTCAGCCACCAAGCCTAAAGCCAGAGAAGGCTTATATGCCCATCTTGAAACAAAGGAGAATGTGAAAGAAATATATAGATTGACAAAGACCCACGATAAAAGAATTAAAGACACTGGTGAGATCAAAGTTATTAAAAACGGGCATACGTTAATCAGTGAAAACCAGATTAAGGAATGGTGAAAAAATTACTTTGGAAGGCTTATGAATTAAGAGAATCCAAGAGAACTGAGACATATGATAAAACCAAGTAACGTCTCATGGCACCAGTCTTAAGAGATGCTTTTACAGAAGCACTGAGAAACATGAAAAATAAAGTTCCCAGCCCCTACGGCATACCTGCAAAAGTATGGAAGTGCCTGCAGCAATTAGACATGAACATATTGACAGAATTAATTAATTTCATCATGAGGACTGAGAAGATGCCTAGTGAAAAAATATTAATACCAATATTTAAAAGAAAAGGAAACATACAAGACTGTGGTAACTACTGGGACATTAAACTCTTGAGCCACAAAAAGATATGGGAGACAAGTTATTGATAAGAGACTTTGAAGCCCTGGTCTACACTACAGGGTTAGGTCGAATTCAGCTGCATTAGGTCGATTTTATAATGAATGCGTCTATACAAGCAACCCCATTCCGTTGACCTAAAGGGCTCTTAAAATCAACTTCTGTACTCCTCCCCAGCAAGGGGAATAGCGCTAAAATAGACCTTGCTGGGTCTAATTTGGGGTAGTACGGATGCAAATCGACGTTATTGGCCTCCGGGAGCTATCCCAGAGTGCTCCAATGTGACCGCTCTGGACAGCGCTTTCAACTCCGATGCACTAGCCAGGTACACAGGAAAAGCCACGGGAACTTTTGAATTGCATTTCCTGTTTGGTCAGCGTAGCAACCTCATCAGCACAGGTGACCATGCAGTCCCCCCAGAATCACAAACGAGCTCCAGCATCGACCAAAAGGGAGACACTGCATCTGATTGCTGTATGGGGAGAAGAATCTGTGCAGGCAGAACTCCAGTCAAAAAGAAGAAATGCTAATATATATGCCAAAATCACACAGTGCATGGTGGAGAGAGGCTACAACAAGGACACACCACAGTGCCGCGTGAAAGTCAAGGAGCTCAGGCAAGCCTACCAAAAGACAAAGGAGGCAAACAGTCGCTCTGGGTCAGAGCCCCATACATGCCGCTTATTCTAGGGGGGGGACCCTATCTCTGCCCCACCACTGTCCATGAACACCTGCAAGGGGGGCGTCTCACGCAACACAGAGGAGGATTTTGGGGATGAGGAAGAGGAGGTGGAGGAGGAGAAGGAGAACGCGCAGCAGGCAAGCAATGAATCCGTTCTCCCCGGCAGGCAGGACCTTTTCATCACCCTGGAACCAATACCCACCCAAAGCAGGATCCCCGACCCTGAAGGCGGAGAAGGAACCTCTGGCAAGTGCACATTTGTAACTACGGTACAGGGTTTAAAAGCAATAGTGTTTGATTTGCCCTGAAGACTTGGGATGCATTTGCAGCCAGTACAGCTACTGGGAAAGTCTGTTAACGTGTCTGGGGATAGAGAGGGAATCCTCCAGGGACATCTCCATGAAGCTCTCCTGGAGGTACTCTGAAAGCCTTTGCAGAAGGTTTCTGGGGAGGGCTGCCTTATTTTGTCCTCCACAGTAGGACACTCTACCACGCCAAGCTAGTAGCACGTAGTCTGGAATCATTGCAGCACAAAGCATGGCAGCGAATGGTCCTGGGTTTTGGTCGCATTCAAGCAACATTCGGTCTATATCTTTCTGTGTTAGCCTCAGGAGAGCGATATCATTCATGGTCACCTGGTTGAAATAGCGGAATTTTTGTAATGGAACAGTAAAAGGATCCCGTTCATGCTGAGCTGTTTGCGTTTGGCTAAAAGGGATCATCCCATTGCCATGCGGCGGGGGGAGGGGTGAAGGGATCATCTCAAATAGCCACACAGAGGGGTTTCCCACCTGAAAACCGCAGCTCCTCCTTTTAAATGGCAAACCCAACCGGCATTGCTTGCCATCGGAAAGGAGGGTGCTTCAGTTTGAAAACATTCCCACATGTTATGAAGGCATTAGAAGCCAAAACCGCATACCCTTTGGCTTACCATGGCTGCCTGGAAACCAAAATCTGTTGCCCAGCCATGGGTCATGTGTCACCATACTGGCAGTCGCTCAACATAAAAGGCAAAATGCAACCTTGTACCTAAAGCACATGTGCTGTCTGCTGTGAATTGCTTGATTCACTGTGAAAGAGTCTCCCTTTTTTTCTCTGAAATGTATCTTAAATGTACCATCTTAAATTTTAAACCTCCCTTTTTTTCCCCCTGCAGGTGCAATTTTTCTATGCTCCCCCTATCATCTCCATCCCTGAGGTTATCGCAGATGAGAAGGCGAAAAAAAACGCACTTGCGATGACATGTTTTCCGAGCTCATGCAGTCCTCCCACACTGATAGGGCACAGCTGAATGCATGGAGGCATTCAGTGGCAAAGGCCAGGAAAGCATTAAGTGAGCGCAATGAGAAGAGGCAGGATGCTATGCTGAGGCTAATGGGGGAGCAAATGGACATGCTCAGCCATCTGGTGGAGCTGCAGGAAAGCCAACAAGAGCACAGACTGCCGCTGCATCCACTGTACAACCACCTGCCCTCCTCCCCAAGTTCCAAAGCCTCCTCACACAGATGCTCAAGAACAAAGAGTGTGTGTGTGTGGGGGGGGGGGGAGCAGCTCTTGTCACCCAGCCACTGCACTCCAGACGACGACCCAAGCAACAGAAGGCTGTCATTCAAACAAACAGTTTTGATTTGTAATGTGGCTACAGTAAGCAATGTGGCCTTGTCCTTCCCTCCTCCCCCACCCCACCCGGGCTACCTTATTAGTTATCTCCCTTTTTTTAAAAATTAATAAAGAATGCATGGTTTCAAAACAATAGTGACTTTATTTCCTTTGCCAGCTGTGATCGAAGCAGGAGCGTGGTTGGCTTACAGGGAATTAAAATCAAGAAAGGGGGCAGGTTTGCATCAAGGAGAAACATACACAACTGTCACACCGTAGCCTGGCCAGTCATGAAACTAGTTTTCAAAGCCTCTCTGATGCGCAGCGCACCTACCTGTGCTCTTCTAATCGCCCTGGTGTCTGGCTGTTCAAAATTGGCAGCCAGGTGATTTGCCTTAACCTCCCATCCTGTCATAAACGTCTCCCCTTACTCTCACAGATATTATGGAGCACACAGCAAGCAGTAATAACAATGGGAATATCGGTTGCGCTGAGGTCTAACCTAGTCAGCAAACAGCGCCAGCGAGCTTTTAAACGTCCAAAGGCACATTCTACCACCATTCTGCACTTCCTCAGCCTATAGTTGAACTGCTCCTTACTACTGTCCAGGCTGCCTGTGTATGGCTTCACGAGCCATGGAAGCAAGGGGTAGGCTGGGTCTCCAAGGATAACTATTGGCATTTCAACATCCCCAACAGTAATTTGCTGGACTGTTGTCTTGTGCTTGTTTGCCGGGCCCAGAATCAGCGTTCCACTGTATCAACCATCCCCACTGCCGCCATGATGTCCCAACTGCCACAGCCCGTGCTTTCAGGAACGTCTGTGTCCATGTCCTCATCACAATCGTCCTTGTGCTGGCATCTCTCAGCCAGGTTCTGCACATACTGTAGTATAATGCACGAGGTGTTTACAATGCTCGCAACAGCAGTGGTGAGCTGAGCAGACTCCATGCTTGCCATGCTATGGCACCTGCACAGGTAACCCAGGAAAAAAGGTGCAAAATGTTTGTCTTCAGTTGCTTTCATGGAGGGAGAGAGGGAGGAGGGATAGAGGGGAGAATGACGACATGTACCCAGAACTACCCACAATGTTTTTGCCCCATCAGGCATTGGGGGCGTAACACAGAATTCCAATGCGGAGACTGTGGGAACTGTTGGATAGCTACCCACAGTGCACTGCTCCATGAGTCGATGCTAGCCACGGTAGTAAGGACGCACTCCGCCGATTTAATGTGCTTAGTGGGGACACACACAATCGACTGTATAAAATCGATTTCTAAAAATCGACTTCTATAAAATCAACCTAATTTCGTTGTGTAGACATACCCCTAGACAAGTCAAGGTGTATGACAATCAGTGTGGTGTCATGCCAAGTCACCAGTGGATGCTATCTTTGCATTAAGATTGTGCGTGGAAAAATACAGAGAAAAGCGAAAAACCCTGCACATAGTACTAATCAATCTTGAGAAAGCTTGTGACCACATTCCAAGAGAAATCATCTGGTAGTGTATGAAAACGAAACAGATACCTGAAGACTACATCACACTTGTCCAGGACATGTATGAAGGTGCTGTTACCACAGTTAGAAGTGAAAAGTTTCTAGAAAGAGTTGGAGTACACCAAGGAAGTAAACTTTAACCATGATTCCAGGGACTACTTCTGCACCTGAAAACTCTAAGGTTTTGCAAATAACTTAGGAATTAGCTGACAGGAGAACTGTATCTAATTATTATATAAAGAAAGAAAAAATATATACAAACTCCAGCAAAAGACACGTTTAAAATGTATACGTAAATTTAGATCAATCAGGAGATAATACAGCAAGATATTCCGAATCCCAAACCTTGAGGTATCAGTTCTAGAGCTTTAACACAGATATCAGAAACACGTTTGATACTTTGTACGCTATCTTTATTAGGGACACACAAAAAATAATAAAATCTGCTTAAAATCTGTGTTACTGCCATTATCTACTCTATTTTAGTCCATTTTTTTCACTAAAAACATAATTTTAACATGTGATTAATGTTTTTTTCTCTCTCTCTTTTATTAAGAAAGGGAATTAATTTTTCTAATTATTTTGGCATTTATGTTTACCAATCAGAGTCATGTATGTGACTCACTAACATTTGATTCCATCATTGCTATTGGTATCATTTACTTTCATGCAAATTTTAAGTTTTTTACAGATATAACTAAAAATACAATTTGAAAACAAGCAACCTTCATCTGTCCTGTGTCTAAAGTTATGCATTTAGCTAATGTTTTTTAAACTGGCATTGCTTAGATTAGTACAAGCTAAGGTTACATTCTAGACGGATACTATTATTTGATTGTACCACTTTAAATGATGAATGACAAAGCACAATATGACAAAGCCCAGTTTGCCCCTACGTAAGGCCAGCCGTGCTGTGGCGTTTCCAAGGAACTGCTTCAACATGGACTGGAATGGAGAAGACAGACTTGAAGAGCCAACCCCATAAAATTGAGACTAATGCCAGAAGAAGATGAAGGGCTTGATACCCAGCCACTGAGTTCAGTGAAAAGAATGTCAAATTGATTCACACACCGGTCTTCTCATCTTCAAGGGCTTTAGTGGACATCGCTAACTTAAGTTAATCACGAGTGTACGTTAACCAACTTATCATAGAATCATAGAATCATAGAATATCAGGGTTGGAAGGGACCCCAGAAGGTCATCTAGTCCAACCCCCTGCTCAAAGCAGGACCAATTCCCAGTTAAATCATCCCAGCCAGGGCTTTGTCAAGCCTGACCTTAAAAACCTCTAAGGAAGGAGATTCTACCACCTCCCTAGGTAACGCATTCCGGTGTTTCACCACCCTCTTAGTGAAAAAGTTTTTCCTAATATCCAATCTAAACCTCCCCCACTGCAACTTGAACCTCCCCCACTGCAACTTGAATAAACTTATATTTTATGCACTTGTGTTAGTCCTGCTTCTTTGGAGAAGTTTCAAGCAGCTGCCTTTCCCGGAGCCTTAGACACACTACAGAGTAGCTCAGGACTCACAAGAAGATGGAAATGCTTCAGGTGGCTGGTTTTACAAATATTATTAGGACAAAGAAAAGAAAGCCCTTGACGGTCAGCCCAGATTAGTCCAAAAATATCTTCAACTTTTTAAATACAAAAAATAGATTGCTTTTATAGGATGTTTCCACCAGAATTCAGACAACATCACTTCAACATTTTCTAGTTTTCACTGGCTTCATCTTCATGGGTGGATCTGTGAACAATATTTGCACTACTGTGCGCTGAGAGACTGACCATTTGTATTCATCTGCCTTGACGATACATTTTAAAATCACTGCATAAGGAAGGCCAAAGCTTCAGACTCTCATACTATCAGTACAGCCAAGTCCCCATGTCCTGTGCAGCTAAAGACGTAAATATGCAGTAAGGATTCTGAATTTATGCCATACTACCTACGCCAAACCCTCTTCCTTCTCTGTTTTTCCCCTCTGCACACCCCAAGTCCAATCCACTACATCTTGTATTATTTATTTTTATAGTCAATTCAGTCCACATTATGCTGCCCCTAAATGTTCAATGTGCTGCAGATTTTTTGTTGACAAAGATAACTTCATCACTGAATTTGCCTGGGAAAAAGCTGGAGGTAATTAGCAGTAATTAGATAGGAGACAGTTGGCTATGGGAACTTGGGACATTTTGGAGCTGTCCCCAGGAAGCAGTTAAGGTTTCTGGGACTGAGGAAGGAATACTCCTCTTCTTTCCATCCCCCTTTTAGGCAAAAGCAGTGGTGACTTTCAACTTAGAGAAAGGGATGTTTGAATTACTTATTACCTTCTCCAGCAAATACTGACAGCAACTAACTGCCTGACTGCATTGTGTCAGAAACATAAATGGCCAGGGTGGGCCAAGGCTCTGAGGTGGCACGAAGCTGGCTGGTTCTTGCTCACATGTTCAGGATCTAACAATGCTATATGTGGGGGCAGTGACGTTGGAGGTTTTCCACCTTCCTCTAAAGCATGTGGGCGCAGGTCACTTGCCCGGATTAGCTGAGTATATCCCACTTAATCATGTCCTTGCCACTGCAAGGGCCTCTGCCTTTCATGCACCTCAGTTCCTTCCTATTCTCTCCCTGTGGCACATCTCTTCTAGTCTCCTGTGGGCTATAATATTTTGGTCTAATTTCAGTTGCTGGGTTTAATGTGTGGGTGCTGGGGGGGGGGGGGTGGTGATGTACAGACTAGACGATCCAGTGGTCCCTTCTGGCCGTAAGCTCTCTGACTAAATATCTACCACTACATCCAACAACAATGGATAAGCATTAGCTTGCTTCTGCTAAAATGATCTGCAGTGAAACAGTAAATGGTGACATTTAAATTATCATTAGGTTCCTGTGTCAACTGCCCATTGAGGTGAAATGGGAGCCATTCACGTCTATCATCCCATCCAACAACACTTCCCACTCTTACTTGAAGTGGATGTGACCCATTCTCCGTGATGTGTTTGGAAAGGTGGGCGATAAGAGGGAATAAGTAATTTTGATATTAAGGGGACAATAAGAGGAGTAGGTCCAAAACCTGACTCCCCCATGACCTTCCACCTGTTTGCAAGATCCATGCAATTCTTGAGATGATTCAATGTTGCGTTGGCTGACTGGTGTTTTTAGGAGAAAAAAAGTCACAGCTCAACACAGCCAACCCTTCAATAAAAAGGCTAGTCTGCAAGCAGGATGTCAGAAAAAGCTGACTTCAGTTTTAAGGTTCCAAGCAGTGGTTTGGGGCAGAGGGAAGGGAACAGATTCCCAGCAGTTTTGCAATGAGATAAATCAGAGTCAGACATTTTTCATAAGTATAAATAAATTTTTCCTTGTGACTGAAAAGAAGGTATAGATGTTGCATTTCCATAGCATCTTCCATCCAAGCTCCCACCAGGTCTTTGGTGAATTGTAAGGGGAGGGGAGGGGGAATTTTGGCTTAAAAACATAGGGGCAAACTTTTAGGATCTTTAGTGTCCATGTAGCACACACAGGATCTAAGGCCCAGACCTGCAAAAGATATTTAGGTACCTAACTTCCACTGCATTCATGGTTGTTAGGACCCAAACCTGAAAACTCTTACGACTAATTATAGTGCATAAGTACCATGAGTAGACCAATTCTTAAAATCAAAGTAGGAGTAAAAGTGTTTTCAAAATTGATCACTTAGGGCTTGAGCCTTTCAAGGTGCTGGGCACTCTGGCTCTGAACCAGCCAAGCACTTAAGCATATACTTAACTTTAATCACATGATTAGTCTATTGGTTTTAAAAGGACTACTTAAGTACTTAAAGCTAAGTACATGTTTAAGTGCTTGGCTAGATTGGGACAAAGGTGTTCAGCATCTTGTAGACTCGAGTACTTAGCTTTCAGAAGTATCATCCAAAAGACCTACACATAATAAATTTCATCGGAGTTATTTTATTTACTTTGGAAGATTGAAGGGTTGAGTTTGACTCTGCTGGGATCTGAACTTTATGGTTGCAGATAGTGTGGAGTATATCTAACATAGTACTCACAGGCCTGATTCAGTTTCCCCCGGAAACTGATTCCAGCTGTCTTAATTTGTAGCGGATCACATCCTATGTCGGTAGGCCATTTTCAAGCTACAATCTGTGGTCAAAGCATGATGATGTCAGCATCTCTCTGCCTAAGTTTGTACATTGCTCATGTGTGTGCACACTTGCCAGCTTGCATCTTACTCATTAGGAGTGCTTGTGTGGCTGTAAAGTTCAGTGCATCACAGGTAAATATCCCAGTGTGCCATGTGCCACCATCGAGTGCAGAGCCTTTTGGGAAATTTTTGCAATGGGTTGGTGGGATTAAAAATGACATAATCCCTAGCTCCTAGATCCCTGGGTAAGTTCCCAGTATGCAACTTTCTCCATCCCATAATCATCCATATCCCATAATTTTCACACTTTTTAAAATCCCACAAACCCGTGTGGCATTTTTCCGTCTCTGCTACTTCTGACAGAAGCATGGAGCCTGCAGAGCTCTGCACTACTCTCATGAACATTGAAAATACAGGATGCATAATTCTCCTGTACTTGCAGACCCGCAGGAAGCACCACAACAACTGGGGACATGAGGTTGTCTCCAAGGATGGTTTGCTGAGGGACACAGCAAAAAACAACTCAAGGTTGATGGTAGCATTCACAGAGCAGCTGCAGACAGTGGAGCGCTGCCTTCTGGGCCCTAGAAAGGAGCATTGACAAGTGGGATCGCATTGTAATGCGGGTATGGGATGACAAGCAGTGGCTGCACAACTTTTGGATTCCTGGAGGTGGTTTTATTGTGTTACTGTAACAAGGCGCTTACGTCAGCCAGAGGCAAATTTGAGCATAGAAACATGCACAAATAGGTTGGTGCAAGGTGATTTACGTCAATGTAATTTGGTTGTACAGACCAGGCATGGGCAGTCCCTTACTCTGTGATGAGTCCATTGATTTCAATGGAACAAGTCACAGAGTAACAGACTACTCAGCATGAGAGAGAATGGGAGAATATGTCCCTAAACAAGAAACAAAGTACATTCAGGACACACGTTTCTTCAACATGACCCTTTATACCTGATCTGTACTATTCTACACTTTTTATAACTGGTGTCAGGCCATATACATGCTACAGCATCAGAGAAGGAGGTTAATGTAGACAAACCTGTATCAGTATTCAGTTCCTCTAGCAGACCTCTGGTCCTCCAGGTAGCTCCTGTGTCCTGGTTTCCTACAGAATTATTGTGCTCTTGAACTACTGCAGCCGCCAATAGATTGTCCACATTTACCACTTCAGAGTCAGAGTTTGTGTCCGATATATCATAATGAGCTACAACCGGAGGTCCATCTGAGGAGGAAAGGAAAAGCAATGGACAAAAGATGAATGCATGTTTTGAAAGACAGACACTTTTAAAACATAAATCTCTAGCTCTAGGATCACCACATCTTCCTAAGTATGTCCTCAAGGAACAGTCAGAGGCACGTACGTTAATGATTAAACTTCAACTGGAGGAAGGAAGTCTGACACCAGAGGCATTTTAAGTTTTGCATAAATAGAAAAGATATAGAGTACCCAGCCATGTAAGCTTGCCCTCTCATATCTGATATTTACATATTATCCTTTACATTAACCCAGAAAATTCTACATATTTAACAATGTTACATTTATAACACTAAAACAAATACGTTTCAGTTTAAGGAAAGAAATAATATTCTGAATGACGGGACATTAAGTAAGGCAAGAGAAAATGTTTATGGAATTGTACCTAATTCAAATGACAACTTACATTTTTTAGGGGTTGATTTGGATAAAACTACTATTTTTTTGTGTGTAATGGATCCAAACACAATACATTTAACACCAGGCAAGTTTCCTTACATAAAATCCACCTGCCAAGGACACTGGCATTTATCAAAACTGCAGTGGCTTTTTTTCATATACAAGTGCAAAAAAAAAAAATGTAAAAATATACAAGCGAATAATACCCTTTCAGGCAGAGTTTTCTGTTGAAAGCAAAGCATAGCGACATGTATGCCTTTAGCAGTGTTTTCACAGTATGAGTCTACCACCACCAAGGGGTGGGGGGATTGGGGGGGGGGGAGAAGAGATGTAAACCTTCAGTTTTTTGCAGCCTATTATTGAAAAACAACTACAAGAGTTTTTTTTTGGGGGGGGCGGTGTTTTTCTTTCCTTCGTTTTCTTTCATCCTTGAGAGATGAAAATAACGTATAGTTTGATGGGGTACCAGAAGCAGCCCATCCTCAAAATAAAATCAAATTCAATTAAAAGGGTCATTTGGAAGCAGAAGAATAATTAATAAATATCATTATGAAAGTCCTCATTTTCATTAAAAAAAGGCTGCGTCCCTTAATAGCTCTAACTGATCTAGATAGTTTGGAAGACATTTTAAAGGATGAAATCCTCTCTCCACTGAAATCAACTGTAAAACTTCCACTGACTTCAACAGGGCCAAGATTTCCTCCAAAGGAATCATACCTTTGAGTGGCACATATAAAAATATCTGAATATTCTGGACCAAGACTCGGCTGATGTCAGCATAGCATAGCTTTTATTTGCACTAGGAATAGGATACATTGACAAGGCTACTACTACTTTTGTTGTATAGAACCATCTAAATTATAAAACAACTAAAATACAAATAAAAAAGCAGTTCTCTAAAAAACATTTGTTTCAGGAAACTCTGGCTTCTTTAGGGGCATAACATGAAAAGTGTTTGGCACTGAAGAAAAAAAGATCAATGTATAATTAAAGCTTAAAACTTGGGTCACGGCTGATTCCACCAGAGCTTGTTTTGTTTTTACTTAATCCTTCAGAAAATAATCCAACACAACAATTTTAAGGAATTCTTATTCTGCAGTTAGCAACTCACTTCACTAAAGCACAACATTATGAAGGAATCTTGCTTAAACTGTGCTGAAGATCAGTTCTGCAACCTGACATGAAAAAATTCACAAACCATTTCAAGTCAGAACTCCCCCAACATCAGTTTCATAAAACAATGTTGTTATATTACAAATTCAGAACAGACCCAACGTAAAAATAAATGGGTAGTTAAATGCCAATGTATAAGAGAGCAAATATGTCACAACATGAAATACTGATGATTATTACTGGGAAAAAAATCCTTATGACCAGTGGAAAGACAACTGTTTTCTTTTAAAAAGGCAAATCCAAAGTACAAGATTACCAACTTTATGATTAAATTGGTTGTTTTTGAGGGGTTTTTTTTTGCACATTTTGGACTAAATTACATGTAGAATTTACAATATAATTAATGATCCAAAGGCATGTTTTCACAGTCTTATCATCAGAGTTCAGTGTGATATGGTATCAATATATTGTGTGATCTATAAAAATAAATACTTGAGTGCAGAAGATACGAGGGTCAAGTACAATATTGACTATTTGACCATGTTTTCAGTAAGGATGTTATCTAAAATTTAAGGAGCTGTGTATAATTCCTTCATTGTTTGGTTTCTCTTTTGGTTATTACTAATCTTTCTAAGAGCAGACGCCAAATTTAAATTAAGTCGGCATGTCTACATGAGTCAAATTATAGTTGGAAAATGGCATCAAAAGTCTCAAGTCAAAATTGTACCACTCCTACATGTATAATCATGCAAAAATGTATAATAAATGTATATACATGCAGAGTGATATTCTCTTCACCTACCCATAGAAATAACTTGTGTGAAAGTCTTCATCAGTAGGAAATACAAGCATAAACTTGTTATCTGTAGCTCCACTCTTGTATCTTCCACACTTCCAAACAGCACACCTTATAACTTAGCTTAAATTTAGTATACATCAAACAGACAAATATCTTCAATGTAATTTACATTATTGTACAGTAATTTGGTCAATTTGACAGCCACCATTAAAGGATCTTTAAAATCCACATAATCACAAGCAGACTATTTACAAACCATCCACAAAAAGGAGAGAGATTTTTGCTTTTCTCAGCCTTGTCTTTCAAAATCAGATTTGGAAACAAAATGTGCCGTGAATATCAGGGCTATCTAAACCCGTCATCAGTGAATGACTGATTATGCCAACTTAATGACTACAAGACTGGAGCAAAACCCTGAGACTGTCAGCATGCGTAAAGCTAGAATATACACCCTATTGAAAAGCTGTGATGCCCCTTTAAAAAAACCAAAAACAATCAACCCAAGATTTTCTCATTAAAAACAACTCTAGAAGGACTAGAGCACTTAGAAGATTTGTACAGCGATACATAGCATTTCCCGTCTCGGTAGCCGTTTTAAATCCAGCTCATATTGGTACAGACTGAAAGTTGTTGCAAATCTGATAGCTGTCAGTGGCCTATGTTAAAAGAGCTGGTGTTTTCAGTCCAATTTCCTAGGAGACAGACATACACATGACCAAAGCCACCATTACAAATGGAATCCTTGATGGCAACCTTGATGAACTCCGTGCCCTCACACATGGCAAGGAACAGGGCAGCATGGGGAAGCTAACAATGCTACTGTCAGTACTTCTTTCGAACAGATAAAAAGAATTCTCTTGGCATCTGCCATCACAATCTGGATAAAGAAAAAGTTATGCGCTAGATCCTGCAGTGCAGCTGATAAGCACAAATGATGACATTAGTGCACCCTCTGCAAAGGGACAAAAGACCTATGCACTATTTAAATCCCCCTCACACTTTATTTTGAGGGCTGAGGCCCAGGTCCTCAAAGGTATTTAAGCTCCTAACTCCCACTGATTTCAATGACCAAAGAAGAACGCTGTGTAACTTGAAACCTTCTCTTTCACCAACAGAAATTGGTCCAATAAAAGGTATTACCTCACCCACTTTGTCTCTCTAATATCTTGGGACCAACATGGATTCACATGCTGGCTCCATACCATTGGTGGATTCCCCCCGCCTCCTCCTTACAAGCCAGTTATGCCAGCTTTAGGGCCAGTTTACACTGGTGGTGCAATGCAAAACTAACACATAGCACCAGAAAGATCAGGATCACTGACTCTAGGTAGGGAATAAGAATGAACTTTACTGAAGAAAAATTGTTTTCATTACAAATATCCTTTTGAAAAGGATGAAAAAAAATTCAACACTTACTTTTTCCAGTTTTTTCACAAGAATTAGGCTACTCTTTTGAAGGAGTGGATTGAGTAAAAGGAATTCAAAAGAGAGTTATTAAAGCAGACTCTGGCAAAATCAAAAATGATATTCCACATGAGAGAAAACAGGAAGTTTTTTAGTCAGCTGACAAAAGCTAAACAATTTTTTTCTCTTTTAAAAAGTCAGACCTATTGAGACTTGATTTAGGAGAAATGCTTAAAAAGCTTCATTGGTGGAAAGCTTAAATCCATGATTAATGCAACAAACACATGGGAAAAGACAAGTCTGAAAGTTAACATACATCAGCAGCAAAATACAGCTATTGACATTTAACATTAATACTGCAAAAAATTAAAAGGAGTACTTGTGGCACCTTACAGACTAACACATTTATTTGAGCTCAAATAAATTTGTTAGTCTCTAAAGGTGCCACATGTACTCCTTTTCTTTTTACGAATACAGACTAACACAGCTGCTACTCTGAAAACTGCAAAAAACAGACAATTTTTTCCTTTGAAAGGCAGAGGCCATCTTGGCATAAAAATATCAAGGGTCTGATTCCGTTCTCACCTACACTGATGTAAATCAGAATGGTCTCCACCAGTGTCAATGGAATTTCAACCAGTGTAAAATCAGACTCAGGCCTCAATTGTCAATTTTTTATATTTTTAAGTTTGCAATATAGTTAGTTCACTATCTCACTCATGTTTACTAACCACTTACGTGTTTACTAATCACAGTGCCTCTCTCCCTGCTGGATCCCAAAACACTTTGGGCCAGATTTAGCTAGGTGTATGATGATTGTTGTATATAAAATTCAGCCTCTTTGTGATGAAACCCAACAGCTGTTTATTGATACACTATAATACTGCAAAAAGAAAAGGAGGACTTGTGGCACCTTAGAGACTAACCAATTTATTTGAGCATAAGCTTTCGTGAGCTACAGCTCACTTCATCGGATGCATTCAGTGGAGTTTAGGACAGGAAGCAAACAACTCTAACTAACGCGATAGGGAAAATTTAGCCACTACATTTTCATATATAAAACAGGTATTACAAACAATCTCTCAAAGTGCTTTTCATCAGAAGATCTCAAATCGCTTTACAAAGGATGTAAGCATCATGATCTCCATCTTATAGATTGGAGAACTGAGGCACACAGCCGTGACTTGCCCAAAGTCAACCAGCAGCCAAGCTGGAAATAGGAAGTTTCCCAAGTTCTAGCCCAGCGCTCCAATCAGGATGCTGGGACAGTTCCGAACAGTAAATTACTAATGGTTAAAAAAATTAGCTTCAGAGTATTTTCTTGAAACAAAAATTAAAAAGGGTGACAAAGAACTGGGAGAGGCACTTTGTTAATGGCAAACCAATAAAGATAAGGCTTCCTTTATTCTTGCAATACAACAATACTTTTGGATCTTATTTATGGGTATTGATAATGCTTTGTAGTATTTGAACTGCATTACCCCACAACAGAGAAGTTTAATTTTTTGTATCTATCATGTGAGGAGAATATTAAAAAATTTAAAAGAAAAAACCCACAAGAATAAAAGGTCAGATTCTGGCCTCATTTATATCTGGTATAAATCCAAGGTAACTTAGTTTACATCAGTGGAGTTACACCAAATTTTAAAAAGTAGCATTTCATAGATTTATAGTTTTTAAGACCAAAAGGTCATTAGAATCATCCTGTATAACATAGGCCAAAGAACACATAACATAGGTTATGCTTAAGAATATGGCCCTTCATGACTTGCAAAATTTATTTTAGACAATATATACTACTAATGCCTCTGACTCCATAGAAGGATTTTTTTTTTTAGAAGGAGTTTGGACTGGATACTTTTTTTGATTTAAAAAGCACAATACAAGCTTGATATTATTCAAGACATGAGTAAGAGCAACAGTTTCATAACACATGCATGGTTCAAGTGGCATTGAACCAGACTAGCTGAGCTCTAAAATGATTCCCAAATGAGAAGAAAAAAAATCTTGCCCATTGTCTAGAATTTATTAACAAGAAACATTTTATTACTATTTATATTTATTCACTCTAGGTTACAGTAGTTACATTTCAAAATTTACAGTGTTAGGCAAAAGATACACACTGTGTATACAATAAAAACAGTGAAACTACATTCTCCCTAAAATCATAAAGTGAACAAAAATTACTATTGAGATTAGTGTTTTTCATATTTTTCCTTCATTCAACAAGATACTTAATTTAATTTACACCATGGCAATAAAATCAGAAGAAAAGTAGATGAGTATCTGTTCCGAGCTAAGATTCAAGCTCATTTTAAGATACTATGCACAGATGTTAAAGCTTTGTAGATCAACATTCATACTTTCAGGCTATTTGATGGCTAGATGGAAAATAGCTTTGTTTTTTGGATAATACACAAGCGATAAAGTCACTGAGTTGTGCTCTGAATAAAGGCACATGGAACATGGCTATGTCCTGAAGATTCTAGGAAGTGGTGCATATTGTTTTACAGTGCATGTTTATCTTCTGATGGTATGTTCTGTTTCTACTGTTATTGAATTGTGAGCTAAACATTACAAAAACTGAATATCCAGGCACTCTAGTTGGCCAGTCTGTAAACTTCCACCTGACCTTTTGAGTCCCTTTCAGCCAACGAAACTATTTTCCATGTGCCCTCATTTTCCCAAGCTAATACTACATGGGATTAATCAAATTTGTAAAAAAAAAAAAAAAACACCTAACACCCACACACACTGAAGTGGGTTTGTGACTTCACTTTTTGCTAGGTACTGTCCACCGTTATCAATCAGCCTGAATATTTATCTTATACAGTACATATCACACAGCACTCTCATTCTAATGATTTCTTGCAACTGTAGTGTCATGTTGCAGCCCTGTGTTATGCTGAATCTAATCAAGCATCCACTTACAGGGCCTGACCTGCAGACCTTATTCATGCAAATGCCCCATTAAGGACAATGGGAGTTATCCTTGAGTAAGAACTACAGGATTAGCTCCATCATAATTAAAAATAAGGTTTGAATACTGGTTCCATGGAAATTGACTTTTTTCCACTGACTTCCATGAAACCAGGATTACACTCTGTGTTAAAATGGCCTATAGAGACATACAGTATGTGATACAGGAAAAGACAATATATATCTTCAACAACAAAATCATTTAAATACATTTAAGGTTGTAACAACTGCCACAAATAATCCCAGAAAATGTTAGATTCAGATTGATAATCCATCCTTAGCTTTAGCAGCTCTGAAAAATAACCAAAATATTCCTTTCATAGACATTAAATAATAATAGACAAAAAAATGATATTTCTGACAATCATTTTTTTACCTACCATTATTACAAGTCACATTGAGGATCAGTGTAAGTAAAAGGTATTGAGCAAAATATTTTTCCTCTATTTTCTCAGGGCTTGTCTACACTTGAAATGCTACAGCATAGCGCTTCAGTATAGGCAATACCTACACCAATGGGAGGGGTTCTCCTGTTACTTTAACTAATCCACTTCTACAAGAGGTGGTAGCTAGGCTGATGGAAGAATTCTTCCATCAACCTAGCGCAGTCTACAAAGAGACTTAGGTCGGCTTAACTCTCAGGGATATGGATTTTTCACATCCCTGAGTGATGCATCTAGATCAAGCTAATTTTCTAGTGTAGACCAGACATCAATTTCTTTACTTTGTGAATCTGACAGCATTTTGTGTACTCAGTTTCATGCTTTCACCTGTATAGTCCCAATAGCCAGTCAGTTTTCTGTTTGTGTAGTCACAAGGCAACACGTGAGAGAATTTTTTTATTAAAATAAATAGAAATATGTTATAGAAAAACACAAAACTCACAGAAGAACTCTGGCCAGGTGCAATATCTGAAACTATCAGCGTCTCTTTTTAAATGGCTAGTTTTCAAGTTGATGACATCTCTCTAATAAAATACCTGTTAGTTAAAATACTAGAAGAACTCTTCCGAAGGCATTCAGCTCAAGTAAATGTATGTTTAGGAATGTTTACTGGTACTTTATGAACAAAGAGGCAGATTCAGGCCTTGGATGGATGCATGGACTTCTATTAACTTCAATTAGAGCCACGCAAAAGTATCAGAATTCAATGCATCACATGAAATCACAAGAGATATCTCAGTAGTATCATTGGGCATGTCAACCATTTCTTAAATGTGCCTATGATCAGTATATCAAGATGCCTCCTGGGACTCTACATGGGGGTAAGAGTCTGTTCACACAGATCAGATCTGCAGGACCGGATCGCTACCCCTTCCTGCTTCTCCACGTGGGCACCAATGATACTGCCAAGAAGGACCTTGAGCGGATCACTGCGGACTACGTGGCTCTGGGAAGAAGGATAAAGGAGTTTGAGGCGCAAGTGGTGTTCTCGTCCATCCTCCCCGTGGAAGGAAAAGGCCTGGGTAGGGACCGTCGAATAGTGGAAGTCAACGAATGGCTACGCAGGTGGTGTCAGAGAGAAGGCTTTGGATTCTTTGACCATGGGACGGTGTTCCATGAAGGAGGAGTGCTGGGCAGAGACGGGCTCCACCTTACGAAGAGAAGGAAGAGCATCTTTGCGAGCAGGCTGGCTAACCTAGTGAGGAGGGCTTTAAACTAGGTTCACCGGGGGAAGGAGACCAAAGCCCTGAGGTAAGTGGGAAAGCGGGATACCGGGAGGAAGCACAGGCAGGAATGTCTGTGAGGGGAGGGCTCCTGCCTCACACTGAGAATGAGGGGCGATCAGCAGGTTATCTCAAGTGCTTATATACGAATGCACAAAGTCTTGGAAACAAGCAGGGAGAACTGGAGGTCCTGGTGATGTCAAGGAATTATGACGTGATTGGAATAACAGAGACTTGGTGGGATAACTCACATGACTGGAGTACTGTCATGGATGGTTATAAACTGTTCAGGAAGGACAGGCAGGGCAGAAAAGGTGGGGGAGTAGCACTGTATGTAAGGGAGCAGTATGACTGCTCAGAGCTCCGGTACGAAACTGCAGAAAAACCTGAGTGTCTCTGGATTAAGTTTAGAAGTGTGAGCAACAAGAGTGATGTAGTGGTGGGAGTCTGCTATAGACCACTGGACCAGGGGGATGAGGCTTTCTTTCGGCAGCTCGCGGAAGCTACTAGATCGCATGCCCTGGTTCTTATGGGTGACTTTAATTTCCTGATATCTGCTGGGAGAGCAATACAGTGGTGCATAGACAATCCAGGAAGTTTTTGGAAGGCATAGGGGACAATTTCCTGGTGCAAGTGCTAGAGGAGCCAACTAGGGGGGGAGCTTTTCTTGACCTGCTGCTCACAAACAGGGAAGAATTAGTGGGGGAAGCAAAAGTGGATGGGAATCTGGGAGGCAGTGACCATGAGTTGGTTGAGTTCAGGATCCTGACACAGGGAAGAAAGGTAAGCAGCAGGATACGGACCCTGGACTTCAGGAAAGCAGACTTCGACTCCCTCAGGGAACGGATGGGTAGGATCCCCTGGGGGACTAACATGAAGGGGAAAGGAGTCCAGGAGAGCTGGCTGTATTTCAAAGAATCCCTGTTGAGAATGGGACAAACCATCCCGATGTGTCGAAAGAATAGTAAATATGGCAGGCGACCAGCTTGGCTTAACGGTGAAATCCTAGCGGATCTTAAGCATAAAAAAGAAGCTTACAAGAAGTGGAAGGTTGGACATATGACCAGGGAAGAGTATAAAAATATTGCTCGGGCATGTAGGAATGAAATTAGGAGGGCCAAATCGCACCTGGAGCTGCAGCTAGCGACAGATGTTAAGAGTAACAAGAAGGGTTTCTTCAGGTATGTTGGCAACAAGAAGGCGGCCAAGGAAAGTGTGGGCCCCTTAATGAATGAGGGAGGCAACCTAGTGACAGAGGATGTGGAAAAAGCTAATGTACTCAATGCTTTTTTTGCCTCTGTCTTCACGAACAAGGTCAGCTCCCAGACTGCTGCGCTGGGCATCACAACATGGGGAATAGATGGCCAGCCCTCTGTGGAGAAAGAGGTGGTTAGGGACTATTTAGAAAAACTGGACGTGCACAAGTCCATGGGGCCGGACGAGTTGCATGCGAGAGTGCTAAAGGAACTGGCGGCTGTGATTGCAGAGCCATTGGCCATTATCTTTGAAAACTCGTGGCGAACGGGGGAAGTCCCAGATGACTGGAAAAAGGCTAATGTAGTGCCAATCTTTAAAAAAGGGAAGAAGGAGGATCCTGGGAACTACAGGCCAGTAAGCCTCACTTCAGTCCCCGGAAAAATCATGGAGCAGGTCCTCAAAGAATCAATCCTGAAGCACTTACATGAGAGGAAAGTGATCAGGAACAGTCAGCATGGATTCACCAAGGGAAGGTCATGCCTGACTAATCTAATCGCCTTCTATGATGAGATTACTGGTTCTGTGGATGAAGGGAAAGCAGTGGATGTATTGTATCTTGACTTTAGCAAAGCTTTTGACACGGTCTCCCACAGTATTCTTGTCAGCAAGTTAAGGAAGTATGGGCTGGATGAATGCACTATAAGGTGGGTAGAAAGTTGGCTAGATTGTCGGGCTCAACGGGTAGTGATCAATGGCTCCATGTCTAGTTGGCAGCCGGTGTCAAGTGGAGTGCCCCAGCGGTCGGTCCTGGGGCCGGTTTTGTTCAATATCTTCATAAATGATCTGGAGGATGGTGTGGATTGCACTCTCAGCAAATTTGCGGATGATACTAAACTGGGAGGAGTGGTAGATACGCTGGAGAGCAGGGATAGGATACAGAGGGCTAGACAAATTGGAGGATTGGGCCAAAAGAAATCTGATGAGGTTCAATAAGGATAAGTGCAGGGTCCTGCACTTAGGACGGAAGAACCCAATGCACAGCTACAGACTAGGGACCGAATGGCTAGGCAGCAGTTCTGCGGAAAAGGACCTAGGGGTGACAGTGGACGAGAAGCTGGATATGAGTCAGCAGTGTGCCCTTGTTGCCAAGAAGGCCAATGGCATTTTGGGCTGTATAAGTAGGGGCATAGCGAGCAGATCGAGGGACGTGATCGTCCTCCTCTATTCGACATTGGTGAGGCCTCATCTGGAGTACTGTGTCCAGTTTTGGGCCCCACACTACAAGAAGGATGTGGATAAATTGGAGAGAGTCCAGCGAAGGGCAACAAAAATGATTAGGGGTCTGGAACACATGAGTTATGAGGAGAGGCTGAGGGAACTGGGATTGTTTAGTCTGCAAAAGAGAAGAATGAGGGGGGATTTGATAGCTGCTTTCAACTACCTGAGAGGTAGTTCCAGAGAGGATGGTTCTAGACTATTCTCAGTGGTGGAAGAGGACAGGACAAGGAGTAATGGTCTCAAGTTGCAGTGGGGGAGGTTTAGGTTGGATATTAGGAAAAGCTTTTTCACTAGGAGGGTGGTGAAACACTGGAATGCGTTGCCTAGGGAGGTGGTGGAATCTCCTTCCTTAGAAGTTTTTAAGGTCAGGCTTGACAAAGCCTTGGCTGGGATGATTTAATTGGGGATGGGTCCTGCTTTTGAGCAGGGGGTTGGACTAGATGACCTCCTGAGGTCCCTTCCAACCCTGATATTCTATGATTCTAAAGGATGCATGTTAAAAATGCATAGCAATTTAATTAGTTTTGTGTTTAAATTTAGGTTTTGTAAATTTGCAGCAACCAAGGCCACATGTCAGATTTTAGTGTCTCAGCCAAATTAATCCTGTGTCAAATGTGACTTCTGAAATCAAATGTTATTTTGGCAAGATAAGAATAGGAACTAATAGCACTAAAGTTATCAAGTGTATTAAAATTAACTTTTTAAACCAGATGTTTAAAAAATTGCCCTCAGTTGAAGCTGATGTATGACAAATTTCAGCCCAGAGTAAAATGTTTAGAGCTAAATTATGGAGATTGAAGATTAGGCTAACTTGCTTTAAAAATACTTTTCAGTCCTAGAGACAACTATTATGTTTTATAACTCTGGGTTATGTTAGAGTTTACTACACTTCGTTTTGCTGTGTACTATTTTTAAAAAAATCTAAAATATTTTAAAGTTATAAACCTTTTAAAATAGGGCTCTAATGTGAACAATGTATAATTTATAAAACACTAAACCAGTGTCAAACTATCATTTGTATGCTAAGTAAAACAGAAACTCTTTATTTAAATAAAAGACTTGTGTAACAAACAAGTAAGAGACAGGAAATGCATAATTACAACCAACACATCCTTCTTAACTTACCCCATTTCTGGGGGAGAGAAGTGGCTCCAAGCCTCCATAAGGACCTACAGGGAAACTTGAGCCTGCAATCAACTGAACTCCAAATCCCCACATATTTCAAAGGAGTTCTACACATAGACCAGTTCCGGTATCTGAATTTTGAATTTCCTGATTTATCAGCTTGACACACATCCTCAGTGGCACTTAAATTAAGAGAGTGTACAAAGATTTAAGTTTCATTTGCACTTTGTTACAAAAACCATAAATGAAGTAAATGTATTTCAAGTGCACAGATGCACCAATTCCTAGTTCCTGAATTTCCAGTTAGGCGTGTACTTTCATTATTCACATGCATAAATGTCTGCAGTATTTTAGGTGTCTTTTAAATTAAAGATTTTGCATAAACGAGCATATAAAATTTAATGGCCAATTCCTCATCTGGTTTTGAATAGGCACGGACTTCAGTGGAGCTATACCAGTTTACACAAGTTGACAATCTGTCCTACCATATTTATTCTTTCACAGGAGTCTGAAAGACTGCAAGTAATATTTTCTTAAGAAACTAGAGTGTTTTTTTACTCCATTCTGAAGCAAAAACCACAGGCCAATCAAAGGTAATCTAGACTCCAATAGGCTGTTCCCCCAACATACCGTATATACTCGTTCATAAGCCGAATATTTTTGGTAAAAAAAATGACATCAAAGAGCAGGGATCGACTTATAAATGGGTCTACACCAAAATATGATGATTTTAAACTCTATGGAATCATTTAATTGAATATCTAATACATTTTCGTTTTGTTTACCTGCAGCGGCTGCAGACATGAACTGCGGCCACAGGGAGCTGAGGGGCTCCATGCCGGCAGACGCTCCAGGTAAACAAAACATCCCGACCTGCCAGCGGCTTGCCCTGACAGGCCGGGAGCCAAAGTTTGCCAACCCCTGAAATATAGGGTCAGTTTATGAAAGGGTCATACAGTTTTTGCTATTTTTACCTATCCATCTTGGGGGGGGTCGGCTTATAAATGAACGGGCTAATGAACGAGTATATACAGTATGTAGAATTCCCATTGGACTCTCCCACAAATGTATTCATTAAACACAACAGTTAATTAAATTTCATTTTTAAAGACAAGGCTCGTACTCTTAAAATAAAAAAGGCCAGACTATTTTACTAGCAGGATGTCAAGGTGGGGGCCAGACCTTATATACTAAAATTTCAGCTCAGAGCAAATCTTAATTCCCTGGAAATATTAATTTCAAGCCAAAACCTTTGAAAATAGGAGCTTATAGCTGAAACTGTGACAACCTTAACTGTAGCTGTATGAATATACCACCATAAAATACAAACACTTTCAGTTTTTCAGAAATGCAAGCGAAGTCCAGAACTCCATTCAGTTAAAAAGATGTCAAGTGCTGGCATAAACAATTCAAATACATAATATAAAGCAGCAAGATAGATACTTTTGTTTAAGTGTACAACCAAAATATTGCATATTTTCCAGGAGCATAAAAACAGACCATTCGTTGTCTCAAATATCATATTTATACCAAACCAATGCAAGTGGAGATTCCCCCCCCCCCCAGGAGGAATTCAATTCTTGAAACCAGAACACAAGCTAATGGGTCAGATCCTCAGCTTGTATAAAATGACATTGGATTTGACTTCAAAGAAGTGATACTGACTTGTGCCAGTAGAAGATCTGACTCCATATGTTTTGGAGGCAGATAGAGCAGCTGACCAAACTAAAACCATTTACACATTCATATGTTTTCAATATTGTGTAGTTCATATATGGAAATACTGTTAAATTCTACATCTCTAATCTGAAACATTTTCCTAACAATCAACTGGCTGCCTTTGAACTAATCTATCCTAAAAAGGGCACCATCTTAAAAAACATCATCCCCATATGCAGCAAAACATGTATGTTCCACCACTATTATTTTCTGATTTGTTAACATTCACAGTAATTTACAAGATAAAATCAAGTAATGTATTGGTGGTGAAAAGGTTTTATGAAGCAGAAAGTATATTTCTGTTGTTGCAAAGCTAGGAGTGCTGTTTATTAACACTTAAATTTCAAAGGTCAGTTTCAATAAAAAAAATCCCATCCAGCTTCAATGCAAAGATTTTTTTTCAAGGTTCCTATGACCTACACAAGGCACAGAAGTTAGAGAGAAATTTAATTGACTACAACCATTGCAAAGTTATTATCCAGTTACAAGAGATTTCTAATCAGTATATAAAAGTCTGTATAACAGATGAACAAATTCTGCTCAATTCTTAAGGCAATTTGTTTTCAGATGCCTAATTGCTCCATTTTTTTAAAAATAGTAATGTTTCAGAGCATGCTTAACATACTGAATAAGTGACCCTGTTCTATATAAAAGTAACCAGTCACTGCTGGAAGCAGCTTTTGCATGCATGGGGAAAACTGTAGAGTTGTCATGCTTTAAATATGCTGCTCATATTAGAATTCTAAATGTATATATTATATATTAAAATCTATGAATACTAAAAAGATTTTTTTTAAATCAGCAATCAGTTTTCCCTGAAAGATCTTAACTTTTAAATAGATGAGGACAAGTTTGTTAAATTGGCTGGTATAGGAAAAATATTAAACACATCATGGTTACTTTTATTTTTAAAACAAGTAAAAAATATTAGTTATTAATGGAGGGCCTGATCAGAAGGCTATGTAAATTGATAGATTCCCAGTGACTTCATCGGGCTTTGTATCAGGCCTGTAGGATACACAATGGTACTTCTAATTGGAAGAAAAAGCTTTACTGAAATGATCTAAATAAAAATTCATAAAACCACCGTGGCTTAAAAACTGAAATTCTAAGAGCCCCAAAAGACCTCTTCCATTTTCTTTACTCAAAAGACATCTAGGTAGAGACTTTTAATTCCCATTATTACAGTTTTGACTTTATTTGCATTAGAAACATCTCACCAATACAAGGGTGAAATAAACTATATAAATGTATACTTTTGGTAACTAAGGGGAAATTATTCTCTCATGAAGGCCCAACTGTAAAGGCAACAGAAAACCACATGTATTCTGGCAATGGTGAGAATTAGTTATTTCTATAATATATAGCTTAATCCTAATTTAAACATCAAAGTTTCAAGCCTGATTACTCAGAATAACTAATTATCAGTATAACAATTAAAACAAAACCCACACAGTAGACAGTTCTTATATTATTTAAACAAAACTAATGCTATGGCATTCCCAATCACAGATAATCATTTCAATGGCAGTCAGAGAGGTGGCTCAGAAAATGCTCTTGCTTTAAGACCCACAAGCAAACAGTGCATTAAGTCCACCACGGTGTTTACCAATCTGAATGTCAGACATTCGGTTTTAAGTTCTTGGCCCAAGACTCAAAGCTACCTACAAAGTTTGCTTATCTCAGAACTGACAATGCTCTTTTTATTTCAGCATGAAAGACATAGCCTGACCATATATATATATACACACACACACACACGAAAGTATCAATGTTTTATTTGTGTGCATATGTCACGCGCACACACAAAAGTGTATGTGTATACATAATTATATATATGCAAGCATACATACAAAATTGGTGCTTCCCCTAAATATGAATGTTGTATGTAATATAGCAATGTCATTAATAGAAGCTCTTGTGAGAAAATTAACTACCAAATGGGACATGAATATCAACTACTGAGCACATTCAGTATATATAGCTAATTTTTAGGGTAGGCTTATTTACGACTTCTGCCAAAAAAAAGGAGGAGGGTCAATATATAGACAAGTTTAAGCTGCAGAATTTAGGTATGAACAGACATTTAAGTATGTATTAATTATTATTATGTAGTCAAGTTCACTAAGATTCCTTAAGTCTTTAAACTTATATTTCCCTATATAAACATTTTGGCATGCAAGAGGAACATATAGATGAATACACTGATTGCTTCTACTATAACAAACATAGCTCTACCATTCCAAGGGTATGTAACAAGGATTCTAATTTACATCTTGCCAAACGTTGGTGACAGGAGGTTTTTGTTTTGAGTTTTGCATGTGTGTTTATGTGTGTGTTTTGCTTGCTTTGTTTTTTAAAAAACCACATAAGTTTTCTTTAAATAAAAGATTTACAGCATAATGTTAAAAACCCATCACGGAAAAAAAAATACTTGCATGGAGAAAAGCAAATTTTGTTCTTAACACAATCCAAGGTAATGTCAAGATTTTAAAGACTAAGTTTTTGATTGATTTAAATCATGCTCTGCAATATTCCCATTCTCTGGAAACACAGCTGGAATATTGTTATTAAAAGTCGCTGGAAACTCTAATGTAGTGTCAACATTTTGATAGCTCACATAAGAATTAAAGGACTGCTGAGGAAGTACTTGGCTATCAGGCATCTGCGTGTATGCCCCTGACTGTGTGGTAGGGGGAATTCTTTGGCCAACTAGTTGCATTTTAGGTTCCCTGGGCTCCAGTTGTTGCTTGCTTTCTTCATCTGTGTCAAGACGAGTTAGCTTTTCTATCCACATGCGAAATTTCTCCTCTGTCTGCCTCTGCATCTCGGCAAAGCAGTTCATGGCCTCTTCCAGGACATTGCCTATGCAGTTCCTATCCCACACGGTGCCCCTGTCAAGCAATCCTGGAATTTCCCTGGTCGCTCCTCCAGATCCCCCAGCACGACTGTAGCCAGCTTTAAAGACATTGAGGCCATTTGATAAGACAACGTTAAGTAAGAACATTATAGTGTTTATTAAGGCATGCTAACTCAGGAAAACAGTATAAACTTTTCTAACTGTGGCCAGATGGATACAATATTGGGAGACCAATCTGTAGCCTCCAAATTAACCAGAAGCATTTACTTCAAAGTAAAAACCCACCAGGCACCACAGAGTTATTACTTCAAGTTCTTGGCTTTAAAAATATTTCATTCTAGATTTTTCTGGTAACTATTCCGTCACAATGTGCTTGTAGGTTTTGGAAACCAAATTTAGTCCAATCCCCATAGAAACTTTAGATGCTTTCACTGTTGATTCAAAATCAAAACATCGTACAATATTTAATGATATAATGAATACCTCCATTAAACTGCAATATAAAAATATCATAGATTTTAATGGATAAACTCAATAATTATACACATATTACTTAAATGGTTAGTGCCCTCCCTCCCCACCAAGGGATGGGTAAACACACACACAACTGTACACGTAACAGAGATAGAGATTGATACTAAAATTGTACTATTTCAAGTAGCAAATCCCAAATTTTAGCCCTGTTAGTCTTTACTTCTAAAACACTGGACACTAAAGGAAGAATAAAATGTCACAAACAAAACCCTGATCTTGCACGTAGTACGTAAGTAACACCATGCTGCTATATGGGGGAAGGAGGAGTAAAACAGCTTCTGTTTCTGACGGCAGGAAAGACTAACCACACCACAGGGGTAATCCATGCAAAGCCCAAGCCTGCTCAAATTAATATCAATGGCAAAACTCCCATTGACTCAAATGTGAGCAAGACCTGATCCTTATTCTCCACAGTATCAGAAAAATGGCATTTTGTTTCTAGGAGACCCTCTTTCCTGGGTCCAGTGAGAAGGAAACTGCTTGCTCTCCTTTCTCAGTGAGGTGCTAAAATGACCGTCATTGGAAGGATCAGAAACAAACTAAGCCGGGGTGGGGAAACTTTTTGGCCTGAGGGACACATCTGGGTTTGGAAATTGTATGGTGAGCCATGAATGCTCATGAAATTGGGGTTGGGGTGCAGGAGGGGGTGATGGCTCTGTCTGGGGCTGTGGGCTCCAGAAATGAGAAGTTCAGGGTGCAGGTGGAGGCTCTGGACTGGGGCAGAAGGTTGGGGCCCGGGAGGGGGTCGGGGTGCAGGCGGCACTTACCTCAAGCAGCTCCCGGAAGCAGCGGCATGTCCTTCCTCCAGCTCCAACGCAGAGGAGCGGCCAATCAGTTCTGTGTACTGCCCCATCTGCAGGTGCCGCACCTGCAGCTCCCATTGGCCGCAGTTCCCAGCCAATGGGAGCTGCGGGTGCGGCGCTTGGGGTGGTGGCAGCATGCGGAGCCCCCTGGCTGCTCCTGCATGTAGGAGCCAGAGGGGGGGACATGCCGCTGCTTCTGGGAGCTGCGCGGAGTGCCTCCCGATCCCACTCCCCGGCTGGCGTGCAGCAAGCCCCAATCCTGCTCCCCAGCAGGAGCTTGAGGGCCGGATAAAATTGGCTGGTGGGCCGGATGTGGCCTGCAGGCTGTAGTTTGCCCACCCCTGATCTAAACAGAGGCGCTCATCCTAGCTTATTTTAGCTTCTAAACAAAAAAGAAAGGCAGTGGTAACCTATGCTTTGGTGCTCAAACTCCTCAAAAATGCCAACTCAAAAAAAGATAGTAACATGAGGATCTGAACCTGTATGATTGGAAGTCAACAGCGTGTACCTAGAACAGTTATGTTGTTCTAATACATAAAGAGTTACTTTATTTAGATGTTTTCACAACTAGACAAGGATCACATTAAACTATTAAAAACAGGTAATTAACCGATGGAGTTTACATTTAAATTAGTATTTACTAATAAATTATATATAAATAAATTTAATTAAGTGGCTTTTTTCATGCAGCTAAATTTCTGGAAGAGTCTGTTTGGCTGTTTACAATTTTCTTTACAAACCTAATGACTTGCTATAGGGTATGGGTGTCTTAGTAAACAAACATTGTTGTTTACAATATCCATAGGCTATCATATCTTAAGAACAACAGAAAATACCTTAAAATGCAGAGAAATCACTGGACGACCTAGACCAAGAATTTACTGATAATGAGATATGGTAGTAACACATTATTGGGGATTTATCTCTTATAGGAAATTACAGTGTCATTTAATCAATACATTCCTTTTGAGGAGCCATTTAAATTAGACACGTAGAAGAAACCTTACATTTTGGATAATTACCAATATTTAAGATTATTCTGTTCTTATTTTCTCTATAGTTAAGGGTCACATGGCATTTCCACTATGAGCCCCGGTTTTAAGGGCTTATCACTTATCTGTTTTCATACTAAACAGGCTAAAACTCAGCATTCAAGTTCTCTATTCAATAGCAAACTGTTTGAGCCCTGGTCTACACTAGGACTTTAGGTCGAATTTAGCAGCATTAAATCGATGTAAACCTGCACCCGTCCACACGATGAAGCCCTTTATTTCGACTTAAAGGGCTCTTAAAATCTATTTCCTTACTCCACCCCAACAAGTGGATTAGCGCTTAAATCGGCCTTGCTGGGTCGAATTTGGGGTACTGTGGACACAATTCGACGGTAGTGGCCTCCGGGAGCTATCCCACAGTGCTCCATTGTGACTGCTCTGGACTGCACTCTCAACTCAGATGCATGATTGTTAGCTGTTGCTCTGACGCAGGGAGGGGCGACTGACAACACGGCTTACAGGGTTGGCTTACAGGGAGTTAAAATCAGCAAAGCAGGTGGCTTTACATCAAGGAGTATTTCAGGCAGGGCTTCACGGAGGGTTCCAATAAGAAATGGTGCACCTAAGTTATTGTTCTTATTGGAACAAGGAGGTTAGTCTGGCCTCTGATTGATACATGGCTAGATTTACCTCGCTGCACTTCTCTGTGAGTGACTGCAGTGTGACCTAGAGGAATGAGTCCCCTAGACGGGGGGCGGGTGGGGGTTTGCAAATGAGTACAAAACAAATCTGGTCTATTTCTTGTTTTGATACACTCCATCTATCTTTTACATCTTTGGCTGGCAGCAGACGGTGCAGAAGGACTGCATGCCATCCACATCTCATGGCTGCTCGGCAGAAGATGGTACAATAGGACTGCTAGCCATCCTCATCTCTTGCCTGCCCAGCAGAAGATGATGCAATAGGACTGCTAGCAATCCGTATCACCTGCCTGCTCACCATAAGATGGTTCAATAGGACTGACTGCAGGACTAAAGAGAATGACCTGATCAAGTCACTCCAAATTTAGTCCCTGCACCCATGTTTGCCCAGGCGCTCCTGATCTACCTCACAGAGGCGACCAGGAGCACCTCAGACATGACGATGACTGCTACCAGTCCTATTGCACCGTCTGCTGCCACAAGACAATGGGTTGCTGCTGCTGTGTAGTAATGCAGTACCACGTCTGCCAGCACCCAGGAGACATACAGTGACAGTGAGCTGAGCGGGCTCCATGCTTGCCGTGGTATGGTGTCTGCACAGGTAACTCAGGAAGAAAGGTGCGAAACGATTGTCTGCCCTTGCTTTCACGGAGGGAAGGAGGGAACGGGGGCCTGACGATATGTACCCAGAACCACCCACGACAATGTTTTAGCCCCATCAGGCATTGGGATCTCAACCCAGAATTCCAATGGGCAGCGGAGACTGCAGGAACTGTGTGATAGCTACCCACAGTGCAACGCTCCGGAAGTCGACTCTAGCCTCGGTACTGTGGAAGCACTCCGCCAAGTTAATGCACTTAGAGCATTTTCTGTGGGGACACACACGCTCGAATATATAAAACCGATTTCTAAAAAAACGACTTCTATAAATTCGACCTAATTTCGTAGTGTAGACATACCCTGATAATATTTGGTCTCAATTGAGTTGGCTGCATTTTATTTAAAACAAGGTTTTGATTAGAAAGTATAATTACAAATGGCATCTTCTTGCTCAAACAGATGTGACCCTGAATATACACACAGGAAGCAAATCTATTTACTGACAAAACTTACATTTTCTTCTTTTTACTCCTAAGTATTACTGCAGGCCAATACAATAAGAGTAAGCTGAACTCTATTTATGCTTGCTCATCAAGGGCTTGATCCAAAGTTCAGTTAAACCAATGGGAGACTTCAAAGGGTTTTGGATCAGATCCCAACAACTTGTTAACTAAGTTCTAATCGCACAATCCTTTTTTATCACTGGTGATGATGGGTAAGAAATAATCCAGATTGATGTTCAAAACTCTGGATGAGTTTGCAGGGCTAGAAGCTAGAAAAAAAATGCTTCTTTAACAGGTCTGCTGAAGGAATTTGATATGATAGCTGTTGAGTCACAAATATGTAATCCTACATCATTTTTAAAGAGGCACTATTCAGGGTATAATTACACTTTAACTTAACAGTAGCAGCAAATATATCAAACAGTTTGAGATACTTCTTTTGCACTTCTAAGTAAAAGATGTTGTATGATTTTGTACATGAAATTTTACAGGAGGCTTGTTTGCAACATGCCTCAGTCAAACTTTCAATTTTATCGGCAGCTTTCCGTGCCATAAAGTCTGGTTTCAAGGTGCTTTTTGCATGATATTAAAACAATAACATTTATCTAATAGATCTCTCAGCAGTCTGTAAACTGAAAACTTTATAGCTTTTGAATTTGGCTAGGATACCAAACAGCCTTGGAATCTTCAGTGACCATAAAGGGATCAGTATATACACACTATGCCTCGTCTGAAACATAGCAGCCCCAGCAGAATAACATCCCTCAGCAGTGGGGCAGTGGTTTCAACACTGATTTAAGAGATTAGAGCACCAGCTACTGAAATCACCAACACTGTCTATGTACAACAAATTCCTCTTATTAGCAATCCTTTGGTTGCCAGCAAAGAGTTGCTGTTACCCATCAGTTGCTGTACCAGGGCTTTCCATAAGGAGCAGGAGTGCTGGGACCCATGGAGCTGTACAGTATCTCTCCCTGAGCTTCCTTCCCTGTGTGGGATCCCTGGTATGGCACAGCCTGGAGAGCACATGGGGAAGTACCACAGCTCCAGCATACAGGCTGCAGCCCCTCTTCCTGCTACTGCTCAGCCCACAGCTCCATACCTCCCGTGTGAAGTTTGAGAGGCTGAAGCTCCAGAAGGAAGGGCTAGGATGTGCTGTATTTTTGCAGGGCTGTAACCAGAGAAGGCAAGTCCCAGTACTTCCTTTCCAGCCTCACAAACGTGCCTGCAGGGGGTACTCTGCACATATCCAAACTGACAATGGGATAGGACTGGTTCCTGGCAATATGTTGCTATTAACCAGAAGTTGCTAATATCAGGATTGCTATTAAGCAGAATCTACTGTGTGCATTCTTTAGGTCTCCCACCCTAGCAACAACTAGGATCAATGTTGTTTAATTTATGAGATCTGGCAAGATCAGTTTAAAATGGTATGCTGCATCTTGTCCCCAGCTATTAATAGTGGGTCTCTCACTTGTTGATACACTAGCCCAGTACTTTTAAGAAAAACTGTATACTTTACAGCTTTATCCTTCCAAACAGATTTTTAAATATATCTGCTCTTGAATAATCATCCTCAGTTATTCTCTTCAGTTAAAATTCATTCCTTGGCAGAGGGCCAACAAAAGACCTAGGCACGAAGCCTAGGTGAAATTGAAATGGTTCAAATGCTTTGTGCTGGCCCTCTACACCATGTGTTAGAAAGGCCTACATATTAAAAATCCTTATTAATATACAGGTAATTTGCCATTTCACATATGTAACTTTTCCAACTTTAATATTTCAGCTTTTAACAATATTCCCCCATATATTAGCCTAAAACACGGATTAATGCCCTTTTTAACATTCAAAACTGTTTTTGACTTATAGGATAGCACAATGGTGTGCGGAATAACAATATTATATTATATTTTATACTTTAAGAAGTGTCAAATTGTTTTAAGCCAAATATTGATTCCTAGGATCATTTTGCATGCCAAGTTTTCTTCATCCAAAGCCAGTCTGTAGAGTGAAATCAGAAATCAACAAAGAACAAAACCCTAAACAATAACAGAAGTGCTCGTAGAAGCTGCTGTACCATATTTTATCAGTGCCCAAAGTGAATGCCATCATATATCCAAGGATTGCTTAGGAATCTTGTATGCCAATATTGCTGCTCAATCTTTAAAATACAATAGAGGCATCTTAATTTGCATCAATTAGCAAGCCATTGTGGTTTACTGGACTGGATGGAGCCCAATTCAGTGCCCACTGAGAAAAATGAAAAGGTTCTCACTAACTTCAATGGGTGTGGGATAGTGCCTATAGCACGTAAAGGAACAACATAAAACATTCAGGAATACTGCCTCACAGAATGTACTTTTGTCATGTATGCCACTAATCTAGTTATAATTGTAATGAAGTATTAGTAATGAAACCTCATCATAACATTTTGCTATTCAACCTTTGCTGAGATGTGAAATAAGACTGCTAATATTTTAATGAAAATTATCAGGTTTGCAGATTAGCACTGAGAATTGAAATTCTATTGCAAAATAGTCTGGTTCAGAAATCGTGTGTTTGAGTGAAAGCAGAAAAGTTAGTAAGATTGTTTATGTTTACGGCATCATTATGCATTTATTGGGACATTTGTCTTCTTAATAATCATCCCAAACTCATTGCAAAAGCAATCATATTGTGGGGTTCAAAAATTATTTATCTGCACTCTTAAAATGGAAGATGTCCAGTGAAATCCTTTAGCATTAAAGACCCAATTGTATCCTACCAAGTACATCACTTTAATTTTCAAACTACCCACAGGTTTAAAACAAACTTTTTTTTTCCATATAACTAAAATAATTTTACACGTTTGACAGCAGGAATATTTTATTCTTTTTTACAGCATCTCTTCGTATCTGTGCTAAAAAAACACCTATAGCAAAGTTATAATCTTGGAACATCTTTGCTGGCGTAGCTATTTTTCATGCTTATGCTTGACATGTCTGCAAAACAGCATCTATGGTAAGCTGCTGAACCAATCTTGAAACTAACTCATTAGTGCAAGAGCATCCAAGCTTTATGACACTGAGGGTTACATTGGCTTCTTGTTAGTGTCATAAGTCATTTGCATAAAGAGGTACAGAATTTTTCAAAATAAGTGAACACATTTGCTCGTTCTTATATATCCCTTGATAGATGCAGAGAAGTTCAGGAGCAATTAAGCCTGCAGTTTATCACCCTTTTATCACCAATAGGGGTAAATATGGCTGAACTTGGCCTTCAGGCTGCACTTTGGGCCACCCTGTACTAGTGTCTGAGTGGTCTTTCATTTAAGTCTTTTGAGGGTCCTATTCACAACACAATGTCAACTTGGTTTCAGAGTAGCAGCCATGTTAGTCTGTATCCGCAAAAAGAAAAGGAGGACTTGTGGCACCTCAGAGACTAACAAATTTATTTTAGTCTCAAATTTAAATTTGTTAGTCTCTAAGGTGCCACAAGTCCGCCTTTTCTTTTTAATGTCAACTTGCTATGCTTTCTCAATGCTCTCTATTAAGTCAAATAATTATGACTTTAACACAACCAGTTCACCCAATTCAAAGAAGGATCAAGCAGAATTAAATATTTATTTTAAGTAAAAGTAGCCAGGCCAGATCATTAGCGATCCATCTACAATGGGAGAGCTAGAAACTCAGGTCAGATTCAAGGCTCAAGTACACCTATTAAATCTATTAATTTTCACTAGCCTACACAGAGCAATAGGATCGTTCTGGATCATTTCTCTCACAACCCTTCTCATTTAAAGGGTAACTGAAATGTGAAAGAATTAGCAAGGATTCATTAAAAAGACAAAGTATGTCTTAAACATCACTTTAAAAAAAAAAGAACAGTCAAAGAGAAACCCACTGTTTAGAGTCCATCAGAACACCTGGGGTATGAAAGAAGATATGCAGGTCAGTGCTGTCCCCAAGTGTTGTGTGTGCTCACTCCTTGTGTCACATGTAAAATTAGGCCTTGATGCAATGTCCACTGAAGTCAATGAGAGTCTTTCCATCGATTTCAGTGGGCACCGGATCAGGTCCTTCGAATGCAAGCTCTCCAGGGCCAGGACTGAGGGCCAGATTTACAAAGGTATGTAGGCACCTAAAGATGCAGCCAAGCGTCTAGTGAGGTTTTCAAAAATTCCTAGGCACCTGACTTCCATTGCCATCAATGAGAGCTAGGTGTGTAGGTGCTTCTGAAAACCCCACTACGGCTTATCTGCAACTTTCGGGAGCTAAATACCTTTGAAAAACTGGCCTGGTCTATTTATTTGTTCTGAAGGACCTGATCCAAAGCCCACTGAAGTCAATGGGAGCCTTCAATGGGCTTTGAATCAGGCCCCAAGTGCTGAGGGCACTCTAAAAATAATAAATAATGAGACAAGTGACTGTCAAAGTTATCAGTCACATTGTACTATTTTAACTGGTAAATATAGCTACTGAACCACTATTAAATAAACCTCTTTTTTTAAAAAAACAAAAAGAACAGAACCAACCACATAATTATGGAAGTCTGTACCTTTCCCATACCTTCCAATGATAAACTGCATTTCCTGTGTTCAGTCTACATCCTAGCAAAGAGATGCAGCCTTACAGAGTATAAGCAAAATAGCAGTTTTCAAACAGACAGACCAGCACCATTCACCATTATTAAAATAAGCTGAAACAGTTACAACTATTTGTAAAATCGTAGGTAAATTCATCTTTTTTATATATTCATTCATTTTAGCTGTCAAAGTTATTAAGACTGCCATTTTCCTTTAAATCTTCCTTTAAACTACAGAAATATGCTGTTATTTAGCATACAGTTTATCCCCCAAACATCCTCTTTAGTTAGCAGAAAGGGGGAAAAGGCAGATCCACCCAGGAAAGACTGGCAAACCAAAAACTTTATTTTAAATTTTATTTTATTTTTTAACGTTGCTATACGATGAAGGTTTTGAGGTATAGTATATTGGAAAAATAGTTCACACATAATCCTGACCATGGTATTTGCACCAATTAAATAATGAAGTCTAACCGATGAGAAACTTTAAGAAGTTATCTTTCTTCTGCTATAAAAATCATGAGAATGCCCCAATTTGCTGCACCCAGCTTGTCAACATGGATATAACAGAGAATTCAGAAATATAAAAATTATAGATTCATGTAACAGAGAAGGATGGAATTGGCTTACTCCTAAAATTTTGAAACACCAGGAGTGGGGACAATTTGGGGCACGTACAAATAATTTTATGTATGCCCTAAAGTAAGTGGCCAGCTGCAATTTGCATGAATGTAACGAACAAAAAGGTTAAGTAAACTACTTATTTGAAATGTAGAGCTGGAAAGCACAGCATAAGTGCAACACTGGAGAATGAGGCCTTATGGTAAAATGGGCAATAGATATGCCATATTTTTTCCAAACACAGATGCAGAGATGCTATTGTAATATATTAAAGTGCGGATGCCCACTTATAATAATGTATTGGCTAAATATGCTGTTATGATTATTACCATCTAACCAGCAGTGATAAGAGTTCATATAGGTTTACAAAGAAAAATCTGAAAATTCCAAGATAGTCCCTTCTACAATTTACCTGTACAATTTGCTGTTGTGCAAAAGCAAACTGAAAACCTCAGAACAGAGTTTAAAATTTGCCATGTCTTGTTAATACACTGCAGTCTTCAAATTTACACAGAGCTGCAGTTCTCCTGGTTTTTCTCAAGTGTCACTCATCTAATTTAGCATGACAGCTGAGAAACGATGTCAGGCGCTTTACAGTTCAGTTTAAAAAACATCCTCTACCTGGTATCTCTGCCGTGATTGTCTTGCTGCTCCCTGAAACCTCTTCATCATCTTCTGATGAACTCGTGCTTGAGTCACAGGTCAGGTCACTATCACTGGTACTGCTGTCCTGCAGCAGATTGTATTTCTTGCGAGCAGCTGCCTCCCGTTTTTGTCTTAATAACCGGATTCTTTCTTTGTGCTTTTGGCTCCGATGACCTTTTACCTTGGTGACTCGTCCATTCTGCTTATCACTAGACTGTCGATTTTTCTTGGCAGCCATAGTTGATGTTTCACTTTCAGACCTGGACCGTCTGGATTTTCTCCCAGCTGCAGCCCCAGAAACTCCAGAAGGGTCTCCCTCTACAGGAGCTTCAGCCTGACAGGGCTCATTCTCTTCTGCGGAAGACAGCGTATCTGAATCAGCCAAATGCCCACTGGAAGAAGGGGAAAGCATGCAGTGATTAGAAGAGTCACTCTCATAAATTTGGCCTGCTGTTGGCTTATCACTCTCTGTTGATGCTAACTGAGACTCCGAGGAGTCCCGTCTCAGTTCCATCAGTAAGCACGGCATTGAGGAGAGCACCATAGAATCTGCTACAATGGGCACACCATCTTTCTGAGCACACGTGTCTAGTTCTATAGGTCCATCTTCACCAGGAGCTGTCTCTTGTTTTTCAGAGAGTTTTGGTGAGACTTCTGAGTCAATGCGTTCTTCTACTTTTCCCACTGCCTCCATCTTCATTTCAGAATTCCAAGCTCCTCCTTGTCTCAAAGCATGGAGTCTAGAGGACTGGGGGAACTAGATTAGGTTTTCAACAGCAAAGCAACCTGCATAAGAACAGAACAGTAATGACAATTTACTCAAATAGCAGAATCACTTCTACTTTTTTGGTCATGTCCACAATTTCACACAGTGAGACCACTTCTTTATTTAGTTAAAGCTAGTAAGGTACATTACAACTTTGGCTGTGGTACTTTTCTTTAGCTTCTGCCTTTTCCTGGTTAACTCAGTCTGTTACACTGACATGCTTAATGCTTTCCCTCTTAATGAAAGATGGCACTATCATTGTACAAAATACACTTCAATCTGCGCTAGTTATCACAACAGATCAGAAATAAAAACAACTGCAGTTTCTAAACTCTTACTTTGGAAGGTTTAAATTAATACAATATAAGCAGATTTTGAACTTTTATCTAGAAGTAATTTTTAATACACTTTAAAGGAAACTTCAGTATTGGTAAAAAGTGACATACTGAAACCCCAAAATCCTGAAGTCCTCTACCTGGGGAGGCCACCTTTACGGGTGACAACATTGTTCAGTTTCCATGCCAGTGGGAACCCAATGAGTGTTAGCAGTCCACTTCCAGTAGCACTAAATCTGCTGAGGCACTGGTTTAGTACCAGCCCATAGAGAAGTGGCACTGATGGTTCATTTACAGTGAAGTACTAACAATACTTCATACAACATTTAGGTGCTCCATGAAGGTCTCGGATATGAGTATTGACCCATCCTGACCTGGTTTTGCTGATAAGATCTGTCAAGGGAACAGCATAAGATGGTACAGCTTCTGACAAGAAACACTTTCTATCCACACACAGTTTCAATCGCATCTTTTACTTCAAGTTATAGTTTGATCAGCACTGTTCCATCTTAAATGTTAAAATCAAACTGTCTAGAAAGCTGCTAACTTGTAGGTCCCCAACCTTTGTAGTGTCTGAGCACCTCCGAAGTATTATAAATAAAAATAGCATTAATTCTTCCACCTTTATCATAGATCTTCTTCCATCCACACTTTAATTTTGACTTCAACATACCGTAAAACCACGCAAAAATCTTTCAATTATCATTCCCACTTATATGTAAGTTAAAGGGGACAATTTGTTTAGGCCTAAAAATTGGTATGTGCTAAACAAAGTAATTTAATAGTTACTACTGTCAACATTCATTATATTGAAAAATATGCAGTGCTATGTTCTAATTTGTGGGAGGGCTTTTTAAAGGCTCTATTTCTGTAGGATCTAGAAAAAGACAATGAGTACTTGTATAACATAAGAATAGCCATACTGGGTCAGACCAAAGGTCCAGCTAGCCCAGTATCCTGTCTTCCTACAGAGGCCAATGCCACGTGCCCCAGAGGGAATGAACAGAACAGCTAATCATCAAGCAATTCATCTGTCACCCATTCCCAGCTTCTGGTAAACAGAGGCTAGGGACACCATCCTTGTCCATCCCCATAGGAAGGATGGTCTAATGGGGAAGGTGCTAATCTAGACTCAGGAGATCCAGGTTCAATTCCCTGCTCCATTACAGACTTCCTATGAGACGTTGGGTACTTCTGTTACTCAGTTTCTCTCTGTAAAATGGGAATAATAGTATTCCTTACCCCAGAGGGTGCTGGGAAAAGGTCTAGATTCTGTTACCAATCCCTTGAATAATCCTAAATCTTGACAGGTTTCAGAGTAACAGCCGTGTTAGTCTGTATTCGCAAAAAGAAAAGGAGGACTTGTGGCACCTTAGAGACTAACCAATTTATTAGAGCATGAGCTTTCGTGAGCTACAGCTCACTTCCTCAGATGCATATCGTGGAAACTGCAGCAGGCTTTATATATACACAGAGAATATGAAACAATACCTATTCCCACCCCACTGTCCTGCTGGTAATAGCTTATCTAAAGTGATTTCCAGCACAAATCCAGGTTTTCTCACCCTCCACCCCCCCACACAAATCACTATCCTGCTGCTATCACCAGCAGGAGAGTGAATTTGTGTGGGGGGGTGGAGGGTGAGAAAACCTGGATTTGTGCTGGAAATCACTTTAGATAAGCTATTACCAGCAGGACAGTGGGGTGGGAATAGGTATTGTTTCATATTCTCTGTGTATATATAAAGCCTGCTGCAGTTTCCACGATATGCATCTGAGGAAGTGAGCTGTAGCTCACGAAAGCTCATGCTCTAATAAATTGGTTAGTCTCTAAGGTGCCACAAGTCCTCCTTTTCTTTTTCCTAAATCTTGAGATTTTTTTTTTTAAATATATTTCACTTCTCCCTAAGTGTCATGAGTGTCAGGCACTACAGTTATGGGGGGTCATAAATGTACTTCCGTCAGACCAGTGAAGGAAGGAAAGTTTAAATTAACAAAACTTTCACAGCGTTGTGCTGACATTTATTAATTGTACTTCAACAAGTAATTGTACTTGAAGTAAATGTACTTCAACAAGGAAATAAACTTGCCATATTAGTGTTGGGCACCATGAAAAACACAAGTATTACAAATCAAGGTTTGCTAAATGAGAAAGTGGAAACTGCTAAGCGGGAATCACAATTACAAATGCTAAAGAAGCAAGTATGGTGATGTATATAGATAAAGAGCATCTGACAGTACTTCAAATGAGCAAAGCTAGTTTGAAACAAAATAGGAGAAGGTCCGTCTGAAGCTGTTAATTTCTAAAGAGAATTCTTATAGACAATATATAACTGCATAAGACCCACTTTCTCTGCCTCTTTTCAAATGTTACAACAGACTACAGTAAGCTGTAGCTCACAAAAGCTTATGCTCAAATAAATTGGTTAGTCTCTAAGGTGCCACAAGTACTCCTTTTCTTTTTAGTAACTCCTCACTTAACTTTGTAGTTATGTTTCTGAAAAATGCGACTAAGTGAAACAATGTTAAGTGAATCCAATTTTTCCTTAAGATTGAATGTAAATAGGGGGGGTTAATTTCCAGGGAAATTTTTTGCCATACAGTACAGTACTATAGTTGGGAGGTGCCCCCGCCTTACCCCACACAGGCACAGCCCACTTGCACTGGAGACAATGAGACAAGCAAGGAGGCTGAAGGTGCTGTAGGCTAGGAGAAGCACACTGCGCAGCAGCAGCGGCAGCTTCCCCTACTTTGCAAGCACCAGGGGTGGGGGGCTCAACCCTCGGCCCGCGCACTCCACCCCTTCTCCCAAGCCCCCACCTTTAACCCGCCTCTTCTCCCCCCCCTTTACTCCGCACACCGCATCCTCGCTCCTCCCCCCTCCCTCCCCCGCCTCCTGCCCACAGCAATCAGCTGGCTTGTGGTGTGTTCAGGAGGGAGGAGCGAGGACACAGTGTGCAGGCTCCCCCTCCCTCCCCTGCCTCCTGAACACCGCAAGCCAGCTGATTGCCATGGGCAGGAGGCAGGGGAGGAAGGGGGGAAGCGCACCGAGTCCTCGCTCCTCCCCCCAAACGCCGCAAGCCAGCTGATTGCCGCACGCAGGAAGCGGGGGGAGGAAGGAGAAGGCGCTGATCTGTGGGGTCTGCCGGCGGGTGGGAGGTGCTGTGGGGGGTGGTGTAGGGGAGCTGGTGGAGGGCTGCCAGCTGTGGACAAAGCAGGCAGCCAAACAACGTTATAGCGAAGCATTGCACAACTTTAAATGGAGCATATTCTGTAACTGAGAAGGGACGTAAGATCGAAACAACGTTAAGCGAGAGGACATTAAGCGGGGTGTTACTGTACATCAAAAAAGAAAAAAAAACTTATAACTAGGAAAGCGAATATACTGAGATGTAAAAGCATCCTAAAACTAGAATACTTTCATGTACTTCACTGGCAAATCTCATTATTATTAATATACCAGTTATACAGATGGAAAAACAGAGGCACAGAGAGTTTAAGTGACTTGCCCTAGGTCAAAAATAGTATTATACCAGGAAATGGATCCCAAGGCTTTGTCTACATTAGATTTTTTTTTGTCTGTAATTCACTATGGATGCAGTTCTCTGTTGGCAACACTGGTTAAAGCAGTAGAGTAGACAAGACTCATGTGGGCTCAGGCATTTTTAACCTTGAGTCCATCCAAGCTTTGTCTACATTAGTTTTCTCCAGTGCTATAACTAGAGAAGTTATACCATATGGGAATTAAGGAAAATTTTGTGGAGATCAAGTCCATGATTTCCTTTCCTTCTGAGCTAGGGAGTCAGAAGGGAAGCAGTATATGCCTGGGCCAGGGAAAGCTCTGGGAACTTGAGATTTACATAGGATACAGAAGTCAACAGGGCAAATGGTTCATGATGTTCAGCAGTCATGCTTCATCTCCGTTGATACGGATGCCTGCTGCTTCTCCACTATTTACCTGCACACATGGTAATACACTGTAAATCCCAAAGCTTGATCTTGTAATCGTGTTTATGGAAATTTTGGATTTCATGATACTCTTTCTTGAGCACCATAACTTTCCCCGTTTTCCTCTCACTGGGATCAAAGAAATGTTATGTCCCTGGGGAAGATCTCAGGCAGAGGTGTGAAAATTCAGCTGCCTGATCTTTGCAGGTGTATGTGGATATTCTTCCACCTCTGCCCCTGAACTGAAGAACATGAAGATTTTGCTACCACCATATCACCGCTAGACCCCAGAAATCACACTACATGCCCCTTGCAGATTGATGATTTTAAAGATTCCATTCTGAAATCAACATCTGCACAATGCTGCTTCACAGAAAAAAAAAGATTCTCCAGCTAGAAGCATGAGGACTGGTGCTTTAGAGCATGTCTTCACATACAGTACTGCAGCTGTGCCACTGTAGCGCTTAAGTGAAGATGCTCCTACAATGACAGGAGAGATTCTCCCGTCAGCGTAGTTAATCTACATCCCTGAGAGGCAGTAGCTATGTCAATGGGAGAAGCTAAGGAAAAACAAATCTTAAGAAATATTATTTTAGTTCTACTTGAGAAATATAAAGAGGAAAGAAAAGCAAAAAGATGATGCTGAAATACTCCCACCCTTTCCTGGAAACATGCTACATAAGTTCTCAAGGTAACCTTAAGAGAAAGCCAAGCAGGCAACTTAAATCAGAAAACCACTGCACTGAAAACTAGTTTGTAAAACTTCACAGGCTCAAATGGATATTTAATTACACAATGTCCAAGAATTCCATTCAGCCAAAACAAAAATTTTGTCCTTTTTCTTAGTGAACAAATGTTTGTCTGAAGATTAAGAAAACAGTTCTTTAAAACAGCACTGTCAGATACTCCTAAATATCTAACATGATCTTTATGAAGAAAGTATTTTCACAGCAATCAACTCATAGGCTCATTTTGACTTCTACTTAAGCAATAAAAACTTATGCAATATTAATTTACACACTGTCAAATAGTGCACCTTTATTTGAATTAAAGTGTATCTTGTGAACAATTTAGGCATTGGTCCAGAAGGACTGCGAAACTCAAGGGTTCTGCCTCAATGCATTAACTGCAGGCATAGTAATACTAAGCATTTCTTTCTAACCTTTAATCAGGTTCTCTTAAAGAACTTCAGAAATCCAATTACACCGCACAAGATCTCCGTAATACATGTATTACTGTTTCCATTTTACATATGGGTAAACTGAGGCACAAAAAGTTGTCCAAACACCACACCAAGACAGTGACAGAAGAAAGAATAAAACCAAGAGGCCATGATTCTCAGTCTACTGCTCTATTACTCCTGGGGAAAATGTGCACGACTGCGCACATGCAGAATTCATGTCCCCAGCAGATTTCTTTGTTTCCCCACAGAAAAATGACTTTCTGATGGGGGAAGCAAAGGGAAGCCGCAAGAACAGTCGTGCGCCCCTCCCCAGCAGCACGTGCGCACCATTTCAGGCACCTGGAGCAGCCGACAGAGAGGTAAATCACTGTAGGGACTATGGATGCCTCAGCCAGTGCTCCTATCCCGCATCGGGTTCAGCTGCTAGTCCCTGCGGGGGGGGGGGGGGGGGAAGAGAGATGGGATTTTCTCTTCCCCTGCAAGGAGCAGCCAAGGCCAAGTCAAATCCACCCCCAGAAAACTCCCCTGGCTGCAGGAATCTCTGCAGGCCCCCCACCCCCACTTCCTGCCCACATCACGCCTCAGCCATGGGGGGAGGGGCTACTGGACAGGGAGCTGCTCCCCCATATGCCCAACCCTGTGCATCTGGATGCCCCCGTAGACAGTTCCTCACACACCTAGAACCCCACCCACCGAACTTCCCACACCCAAACCCCCATCCCGCTGAGCCTCATCCCCTGCATCCAGAGATCCTCTCCTCTCAAATCCCTGCTCCTGAGCCCCACCCCCTGCACCCAGACCACCCCTGATGAGCCCCCTGAATTCCAACCCCCACAACAATAAGCCGGAACCCCCACACCTCGACCCTCCAACAGGCCCCCCAGACCCCCACCCCACCAAGCCCCAAGCCCCTAGCATCCAGATCACCCCTGTTGAGTCCCCTGAACCCCAACCCCCACCCCAATAAGCCCGAACCCCCTACACTTCAACCCCCAACCAACTGCACCCATCCCCCCACTCCACCAAGCCCAAATCCCCTAGCACCCAGACGCTGCTGCTGAGCCTCCTGCTGCTGAGCCCCCCACACCTAGACTCCCCTGCCGAGCCCCATCCCCCGACTTCCCTGCTGAGGCCCAACCACCATCACCCAGACCCCACCCTACAGAATCCCATTGCCCCAGCACCCAGACCCCCACTGAGCTGCCTACACCCAGACTGCCCCACACAGAATCCTCTCACCCCACATCTGGATCCTCCCACACACTAAGCTCCTCCACACTTGGATCCTGCTGGGTGGAGCCTGCCCACACCTGGTCTGCCTTTCGTGGAAAGGTAGGGCCCCGGGGTGTTTCTGGGACAGGCCCAGGCCTTGCGCTAGTTATTCCTCACTGCCGAGAGCGTTCTAAAGAATATGATGAAAGTTTATATTCTCATTATCTCAGCCTAAAATTATTGCTGCCTATATATTTTACGTTTATGTAGCAGACTGAAAGATCCCCAAGTATGTTTAGGTATACAAGCTCGCACACTGTCTAAATACTCCACCACATGTAATTACAGTCACCTCTGAAGTGCAGGGATGCACTACTGCACAGTAAAGCAAAGAGAGGAAGCTTTGGCAAAGGACACTGAAGCAAATTCCTACTCTTACAAAGAGAATTGTGAGACCTTTAATGCCCTCCAATTTTAAGATTTAATCCAAAAGACCCATATATAGGTCTTCATGATTTTCATGCCATCTTTTATGCTTGGAACTCCCTCCCTCCCCTTTAGTACCAATAGGCCACCCTCTCCATTCAAAACCGTTCTTTACTCCTTCAGTGAAGCCCATCAATGATAATCTAACACTGAACTCAAGTTTTATATAAATGTTCAACAACAAAAATATCTAAGTAAACAAAGGAAAACAAGCAAAACTAAATCAATTCAATTGGTCCTTTCTCTGCTGGAAATACTAGCCTCCCTCAAGACAGGTGTGCAAGTACGGACGTTTTCCTTCCCACCCACCACAGTCTGTCATTTTTACTGAGCTCTTGATCAGATTTACTCTGCAAGCTCCAACACCACATCTTTTTGTCTGCTCGTAGAAGATGCCAGGCATATCCATATACATAAAACAACAGAAGACTGCATGGCACTCGGTTTAACTCAAGATGGTGGAGTCATCTTTGCTTGAATTTGAAACCTGGGCTACTTTAGAGTGTCTAGCCTTTTTCACACCACTATACCACCACCTTCTGGATACTGTACTTCTTTATATAGATGGTCCTTAGAAAAATGCTCTCCTAAAGCTGATTCAATAGCACACCATTCTACCTAAGGAACATTTTTGGGGAGTGGACTTGGCTGTTTAGCCAGTTAATTCATAACTCAGGCCCAGCAGCAATCCTAAAAGGTTGGACACTCCATCCTTTCCAACCAATATGGTTACAGAAACATGAGATGAAAGGATGAAACTAAAGCTCTGTTTCAACTGGTTTTGCATAAACAAATGAGGTTAAAAAATAAACTATTTCTATTAAGCCCTCAGACTGTGTATACAAACCAACCAAGACTCAGTAGAGAGGGTATGTGAAACACCTCTGCATTCTTGGGAGAAAAAAAAAAAAAAAAAAGTCCTTTTCCAGTATAAGCAAGCAAGAATTTAGAGTAAAAAACCTCCATTTAAAAATATTAATATAGGTGAACTTGAAAAAGGGAGACTATTAAAGAAAACTAGTCAAGACTGACCAGCCAAGATAATCCAAAACATACCTGTAGGACATGAGCCTGCACTTGGCACTCTATACGCACTCACCAGCTGAAAGGGAACCAAGCAAACTCATTTTCCTTGCTAAAATAAATTCATGAGTTAAATATACAGGAAAAGAGGACAGAAGTTAAGGTGTGTTCGCTTTGTTAAGCGTTTCCCTTCCACTGTGCCTGGCTGTCTATATTCCATTGTTGTGAGTAGCCGGCGTTTTCAAATCTACAAGACTTCTTCCCTCTGAATTCAAGGGAAATGGATTTTTATAAACTGCTTGTTCCTAAAAATGGAGACAGAAGACACTCGATCCACAAAGGGACTCAGGTGCCCTGCCAGCCAGTAGTATTTACAGCTCCAAGTTAAGTGCCCAGCCTCCCCCTGCATTTTATGGGGAGAGTTAGGTTCCTAAAAGAGGGATTCACAGAAGCCAACACACTGAGTGGGGAGCTGCCTAAACTAGCCAGTAATAATTCCAAGGAGAGGTGCAGCATCTAAGCACCATCCGTCAAAGGTAGTTAGGTGCCTAACTACCTCTTGGAGTTAGGCACCTAAGTCAGGTCAGCCCTTTTTCTTTCTCTCACACATACACGCACTCTCAACGGACATCTGCCCCATAATAGCTAATAGCCCAGTGGTTCGGGCACTCACCAGAGCTGCACAAAACCCCTCAAACCACTGATCTGCATAATTTGGAGCAGCTATTTGAATACATCTGGGTTCAGGTCACTGCTCCAAATCAGGCAGAGCATGGATTCAAACTTGGGTCTATCTATCATTGCTAGCTCTTGTATAGAAGTCTACAGCACAGTATGATCAAACAGAACTGAAGGCTGCTGCTAACACATGGACAAGGGGGATCCAGTGGATATAGTGAATTTAGATTTTCAGAAAGCCTTTGACAAGGTCCCTCACAAAAGGCTCTTAAGTAAGCAGTCATGGGATAAGAGGGGAGATCCTCTCATTGATCGGTAACTGGTTAAAAGATAGGAAATAAAAGGTAGGACTAAATGGTTAGTTTTCAGAATGGAGAGAGGTAAATAGGGGTGTCCCCCAGGGGTCTGTACTGGGACCAGTACTAATCAGAATATTCATAAATGATCTGGAAAAAGGGGTAAACAGTGAGGTGGCAAAATTTGAAGATGATACAAAACTACTCAAGATAGTGAAGTCCCAGGCAAACTGCAAAGAGCTACAAAAGGATCTCTCAAAACTGGGTGACTATGCAACGAAACGGCAGTTGAAATTCAATGTTGATAAATGCAAAGTAATGCAAATTGGAAAACATAATCCCAACTATACATATAAAATTATGGGGTCTAAAATTAGTTGTTACCACTCAAGAAAGATCTTGGAGTCAGTGGGGATAAGTCTTTGAAAACATGTACACAATTGTGCAGCGGCAGTGAAACAAGCAAACAACATTGGGAATCATTAAGAAAGGGATAGATAATAAGACAGAAAATATATTGCCTCTATATAAATCCATAGGCAGCAGATTTAAAACAAACAAAAAGTAGTTTTTTCACACAACGCACAGTCAATTTGTGGAATTCTTTGCCAGGGGATGTTGTGAAGGTCAAGACTATAATAGGGTTCAAAAAAGAACTAGATAAATTCATGGAGGATAGGTCCATCAATGGCTAGTAGCCAGGACGGGCAGGGATGGTGTTGTTCCCTAGCCTCTGTTTGCCAGAAGCTGGGAATGCGCGACAAGGAATGGATCACTTGATGATTATCTGTTCTGTTCGTTCCCTCTGGGGTACCTCGCCACTGTCGGAAGACCAGATACTGGGCTAGATGGACCTTTGGTCTGACCCAGTATGGCCGTTCTTATAAACCCAGCAGGATGAATATATATACCCATTTGGAAAGTGAGTACAGGTGGTACCAGTGCCATATCCTCATCTGAAACCTGACTAAAGTGTCTAAGAACATTGATTGAGATCAGCTTCTGCTGGACTATTCTCAGAACCACTTTCTTGATAATTTTGGGGACAAAAGTGGGGTTGCTAGTTGGCTCGAGAACTATCTAGGTTACTGTGCAATTTAGCGTGATCAGTGCGATTGCCCACAATGAGAAACTTTGATAATGTTGATCAATAGAGGACCCAACTACTCTCCAACAACCACGGGGTAACAAGTCCATTTGATATAAATCACAGCTTTCTGATTAAGAATTCCCATTTGTACAATTGGGTCACATAAAAGACTACTTCAAATTCTCAGTTTAGACTATAAACCTTTCAGGGTAGGGACTGTCTTTTATTCCATGTTTATACACTTCTTAACAATGGGACACTGACCAGACTTGAGAACCCGAGAACTACTGTAATAAAATAATTATTTTGATCCTTTCAACAAAGGAGGCATGAGAGCTCTTCACAATGAGAGCGACTCTGGTCTGAAGCTGTCAACTGCAGTCTGGGTTGAGATATTGCAGGTGGTGTGGGAGTGAAGATTCTTTTGACCACTAGCACAGTTGCTCTGTTTATGACTGCATAAAATTTCTTGTGATGCTAATGGGAGTCCAAGATTATTTAGCACCAGATGTATTATAATATTCTGCCCATCAGTTGATGTAGATAAGTAGTAAATTATGATAAGTTATGAGGACAAGGCAGGAGAGGAGGAATTTTAGAACTAAAGCTGAATGAAAGCAGATGATTGTTACGTTTTAACTACACGCACTTTGGTTCCATAAATGGACAATATGCTCTTCAACTATTCTGGCTCAAGGAGGCTCTAGGATGCATGATCAAACCCACTCTCTCCCCTCCAGCTGGTAATAGCAGCATCATGGACTGAATGGTACTACTGGTAACTCTAAATAAGAGGCACTTTAAATTTATTAGTCACTAGCATAGGATTGTTCTCCTGAGTACTCTGGTACCTGCATTGATTATTTTTTGTTTTTGAAGAAGAATAAGGCAATACTGAATTGGCAGTAGGAGAAATATAGTAATATCACCCTCACACTGTAAGAAAAGAGTAGAGAAGCTGGTAAACCTAGCATGTTTAGAGAACAACACTATTCCCTTTAAATAGTCTCACTCAGACTTTAAGGACAGAAGGGACCATCATGATCACCTAGTCCAGTGGTTTTCAAACTGTGGGTTGCGACCCAGTACTGGGTTGCGAAATGTAAGGCACTCAGTCATGGCGGCTCTGGTCAGAATCATTGACCAGGTAGTTAAAAGTCCCGTTGGCGGTGCTGCCCAGCTAAGGCAGGCTAGTCCCTACCAGCTCCGACACCATGCTGTGCCCCGGAAGCAGCAACCAGCAGGTCCAACTCCTAGGCAGGGGGGGCCATGGGGCTCCACACACTGCCCCTGCCCTGAGCACTGGCTCTGCACTCCCATTGGCCAGGAACCAATGGGGGTCGGTGCCTGCGGGCGAGAGCCGCAAAGAGTCGCTTGCGTGCCTCCGCCTAGGAGCCAGACCTGCTGCTAGCCACTTCCAGGGCACAGCGGAATCCGCGATGCCTGGACAGGCGGGAAGTCTGCCTTAGGACCCACATTGTGCCACTGACCGGGAACTGCCAGAGAGAAGCCCATGCCCCAAATCCGCACCCCAAACTCATCATTCCTGGCCGCACCCCAGAGCCTGCACCCCCAGCCCAAAACCCTGACCCCCTCCCACATCCCAACTCCCTGCCCCAGCCCTTAGCCCCCCGCAAAACCCGGAGCCTCCCTCCCACAGCCCAAATCCCTCATTCCCGGTCCCACCCCAGAGCCTGCACCCCCAGGCCAGAGCCCTGACCCCCTCCCGCACCCCAAGCCCCTGCCCCCTCCCGCACCCCAAGCCCCTCATCCCCAGCTTCGTTGAGTTACAGGCATCAACAATTTTCTTCAACTGGGTCACCAGAAAAAAAGTTTGAAAACCACTGATTTGTCTGACCTCCTGTACATTGCAGGCCACCGAACCTCACCACCCACTCCTATAGTAGACCCCTAATATTAAAAGAATTCAGCATTCACTAGTTTGTATTTTTAAATCCCCTCACTCTTAATTGCATGCCCTTATCCAAGTATCGTACTTCAGCAAAGAAGTATATAGACAAAAAAGATTAGATTTATTACACATATTGGGAAAAACAGAAGAAAAAACTTTTCTGATCATGTGTGACAAAATTAAGTCTCTACTCTAAATTCAAATTATTTTTGAAAATTGAGTTATATAGGCTCTATAGTATCTATATAGCCCTAGAATTTTTTTTTTTTAATTGGGTTGTGAAAACTTCCTCTCTAACCAGAATTCCATGGCACTCCGTCCTAGCATGTTTTGCAGCAACCTACCATTCCTGAATTCCCTCACACCATGCTGAATTGATATCCAGCCAGGCTCAACCCACAGCCTTCAAAGGGCTACTGCACACCGCTTTTAATTAAGGCTATAAGTCAGTTTTCAAAATATAGTACATTTTATTGGATGAAATCATGGATATAGATAGGGTATCAGCCACATTATACAGCATCCATTTCCTTATGTCTTGAAAAATATTGTCATCAGGTGTTCTGCTTACATGCTGCTAATCAAACTGTATTGTAAATCCTGGAAAAATACAGGTATTCTGTGGCCAGGGAGTTTCACAGTTCAATTGCACCCGTGTTGCTCCTCAGTGGTCCAGCCAGGGCACCTATTCTTCTCAGGCTTCCAGCTTCCACCTCTCTTGGGTGGAGACCCGCATCCCTCTCCCTTCTGACCAGCTTATTTCCAGGCTGCACAGTTCCCTGACTTCACTGTATATTTCCCAGTACAGTCAGGTTGTTTGAGGACACCTGCTTGCTTTCTCTTTTGAGAAGGTTATCAGGTGCTACAGATATAAGTCACCACACAGCACTTCCCATGCAAGCCTCTTAAGGTAAAAAGCATTACAGAGAAAACACATAGAAAACAATGAAAGAACCTACTGAAATGAAAATAACCCTAAAATGAGCTCTAATAGGAACTGTCCTTCAAACCCTTCCCCTCTCCACCTGCCCACAACCAAAGGGGAGTTCTTGCAGTTACCAATTCATCACAGCTTCAGCTCAGAACAAGCACCCGGCCCTTCCAACCCTCCACTAAGGATTGGGACCCTCCATGGATCAGGGTCCTGTCCATTTGCTGGATGAGGAAGAAGGCCTTGAGCCAGTTTAAAACCAGGCTTATTTATCCACAAACCCTTTCTTTGCCCGCTGGGCCCTGGAGAATCCAGTTTGAACTAGTATATGCAGACCTCTCCAGAGGGGTGGCTTCAAAAGGTTGATAGGAGAAAGTATATTAACATCCCCGACTACGGAAGGTATATACAATGCCACAACACATATATAATTGCATTTTTAATACAACGTACCTCAGAGATATTAACCCTAATTCAATAAATTTTACCTTAATTCCATAAAATTTATTCAGGATAATACAGAATATTGTCAGTCTGTCACAGGGAGCAACAGCCAACTATAATCGCGCCAACTTTCTTGCTAGCTGTACCTGCAAGCTCTGCTACAGAGTTTAGCATGAAAATATTGCTGCAGCTTCATTCAGTGAAATTAACACGCATTGCTACACTGTGCTTTTATCATTAACCCCCAAGGTTTTAATATTATAGAAGAGAATAAACAACTGCAATACTTCCTTTACTTTTCCTCTTAATTAAAGTGAACTAGTGCTAGTGAAAGGTGCTACCTTGACAGTCTGGAGACAGGGTTTGCTACAGGCACTGTCAGCGTCCTCAGACTAGCCTGCAGTGTGCTTGACCTCACTCTCCTCTCAAATATGTTAATTTAGATATTAAATACTTCTCATTTATCAAATGTTAAAGTCAGTCATAGCATGTTTTTTCCCCCCAAAGGTCAGTTTCTGCTTCACTAAAGACAAAGAAAAGTCTTCTCTTTGCAGCTATTTTGCTGAATGCCTCTAGTCTTGTCAAAGGTGCCTGACTGGCTACAAGTGTTAACGGAGGCAACCTATTAGATCTAGTCCATCTAACAGCAATGGTATTATATATTCAACAGGTAACTCATACCATCTCTTTAGGTTACGAGTTTATCCAAAATGCCTTATACTGAAAGTCAACTTGCATATTGTTTGTACTGAACTTGTAGTATTAGGGTTTTTTAAATTATTGCCCTGTACCAATGCCCAATGTCAACAGTCCTTATCAGTGATCATCTAAAGAGGAAGAAGAGAAACTCTGCATAAAGTAGAAAGTTTGGATCAAACTGCTTTGAGGCCCTGTATTTTTTCTGTGGGAGATTCCACACAGTTTATAGAAAATATTACATTAAGTGAGCTCACTTAAAATATTTTAACTTCAGCCACAGTGACAAGCATACGCAATCAGTAGTCAGTCTCCAATCCCCCTCCTGTACTCACCACCTCTTTCCCTAAGAGGCTGTGCCAGTTCTTGCTATACAGTCATCTTGAATTCCCTGGGAAAGCATTCTCAGAAAAGACAGAACTGGCAGAGTGAAGTGGGTGGACTGGAAGCTGACAACTGATTAGAAAGCCAAGATAAAACTGAGAAGTCTAGTAGTCTTAAACTGTTTTCCTGCTAACGAATGTCAGCCTGATTTCCCAGCATTACCAGAGATGGATATCAGCATTATGACAAACTAATATAGGGTACATTTAAATATTGGAATAATTGCTTAAGCAAAATAGACAATTATCTAACTTAGAAAAAGAGTGCAATAGCAATTGTAATCTATCATTTAGAGTGGATTGAGTCAGGCCTCCTTGGGCATATTTCCAGCTCTGCCACTCGCTTTGTAAACTTGGGCAAGTCACTTAACTGCTTCACCTCAGTTTACCCAAAATGGAAACAGTAATGTCAGCTTCTGTGAAAGGAAGCCTTGTACAGTTTTATCAATGACTAAAACTCAAGACCATTGATAAACACTGATGGAGCAGGCTGGGATAGGAGTTAAATTTCCCATATGTGATCAGGTTACGCATGTCCACCTTTCTGGAAAGTTTAAGAAGGTACAGAGAAACAATGTCTATAGGATACTATTAGAAAAGGAGAATTTCACCATAAATACCCAAAGCCATAATTTCAGTAACCTCTTGAAATTAAAGTGGTGCAAATGTAAATTTGAAAGTGTCTTAAATACACACACTGATACCTACATCTAGCCTTAAATAAATACCTGTTATTTGTGATTAAAAGTAGCCTGATGTAAACATCATAACAATTTAAGATTTCTCCACAAAGATTGAGCATCAAGAGAGGCATAGTATATCTGTGAAAGTAAATATATTATGCTAAGTGAGTTATGCATATTCTGTTTGAAAGGCAGCTACACAATTAAATTCAGAGAAAACAGAGGATAATGGACCACCCTGGATCTGAACTCAACCCACTGCATGCCCATGGGCGTATTATTTGACCTTCCTGTGCCTCAGGCAACCCATCTGTAATTGAGTAAGAGCAACATCTCACTAACTCAGATGTTGTGCCTAGTTTTTAATCTTGAATGAGTAAAATTACTATATAAGCGTCAAAAATCTAAGCGAAATAAGGTAACAATAATACAATTGTGTTGGCCTCTTCAGTTATGAAAAATGTATTACAGATGCGTGTGAACAGGGGAACGTATTCTAAGAGAACACCGGACTGGGAGCAAGGAACTATTTAGTTTTAATCCTGGCTATAACACTGGCCTGGACTTCATCTATGCCACCAGTTCAGTTGCAACCTCTCTAGCTCAGTTTCTTACCTAACATAGGGATAATAATTCTCTATGATGAAGGTGTTACCAATACTGAAGATTATCTAATGCTACACACCAAGTATTTTTTGTTATGGATTTTTATACAAACCCCTATACTCCTCTCAATTATAACAGTACAATTAACTAAGGGAAGAAAATACTAATTTTACTGACTTGCTTTTAAGATCATGTGATTAATGACACATATATTAGTGAGAACTGAACAGCTTGGTTTGTCAGTCCACCATGGAAATCATCATCACTATAAATAGACTAAGGGAGATAACACTATTTCATTGGAGCAGGCACTAGTGCTGTGGTAGCTCAGCAACTCCTAGGGCTTTCAATACAGCTAAAAGTTAAATGCAAAACTGAAGGCCCTCTGGGTTGAATGTGGATACACGTTTTGCAATATGAACACCATTAGCTTCAAGTCTAGTCAGTCTTAACGGAGATAAAAGACTTACTACACTTGCTCAGCAGTCCCCTATCAGTATCTGCAGTTTTAGGTCACATTTTAATATTATTATGTTACAGACTCAGTGAGGTCAAATGAAGAGTATATTAAAATACAGGTTTCAGAGTAGCAGCCGTGTTAGTCTGTATTCGCAAAAAGAAAAGGAGGACTTGTGGCACCTTAGAGACTAACCAATTTAAATTGGTTAGTCTCTAAGGTGCCACAAGTCCTCCTTTTCTTTTTATTAAAATACAGACACTTTTCCTGTGACCTTTCAGTTTTAGGAACCTTAGAGGTTACTAGTATCTGTAGGTAATAAAGTGTTCAGAGAAATAAAAGTTCATTGTGTTCCTTTAAAATCTACAAGAATTTTTCAAAAACCTTCAGTTAGCAGTGTAGACGGGGGGAACTGGGTGGGGGGGATAAACACAGCCAACGGAGTTCTAACCACCTTCTTTAAGCAAATACAACCTGCAGCCACTCCTTTATACTGTAACATCTGCGGAAACTACAGGTTCAAGGGACACAGATGCTTTTGTGATGAAACTTGCATTGTCGGTGGAGCAAAGGATATGGGAGTGGTCACAATAAGACAAAAGGAAATGGGCAAGTAAGAACACAGAGCCATGAAGATCTTTAAAAACAAACAGAGAAAGCTTGAACTTGATGCAGTATAATTGGGAAGACAGTGAAGGGATTCAAAGAGGAGAGGTGTGATCAGAGCAACAGGCGAAGTTGACAGCAGGTATGTTACTTGCTGCTTTGACTAAACCATACCCTTTTTTGGATCTCTCCACTGTATCCTTCCTTCCTACTTAATCTTCAAGGCCATTCACAATTCTGTTTCTATTCTTTGTTCGTCCAGCCTTACTTCATTAACCCCCATGTCCTCTGCATTGTTGATGGTAGCCTTATCTACCAGTCTGTCAGCTTCCCACAGGTGCTTCCATGTCTTCTTTTACAATTCAGGAGGATTTACATGGCATGTGCTGTGACCACTGACTATCATGCTATTCTTAGTTGCCTGGCTGTTGCTTTGCATTTCCTTCATCATCTGTTTGTTGTACCATTTGTTTGTTATCTTATAAACTGTAAGCTCTTCAGAGCATGTAGTCTTTTTGCTGCACTTTTTACAATGCCTATTTTAGTATGAGACCAGGTACTACCACAATACAAGTAAACACAAGTAACTGTAAACACAAGTTTCAGAGTAACAGCCGTGTTAGCCTGTATTCGCAAAAAGAAAAGGAGTACTTGTGGCACCTTAGAGACTAACCAATTTATTTGTTAGTCTCTATGGTGCCACAAGTACTCCTTTTCTTTTTGTAAACATAAGGTCACTATCTTTTCCTCTTTCGAATCTCTACTCGAGACATTTCTGCTGAGATGCCTATAAGAAGTCAGCCAACTAATGATTAGTTTGAAAAGCAGATAGGGATAGCTGGCACTTATAATTAAAAAATACAAGTGTGTATATAAATAGAGATAGATAAAAATGAATCTGAACTGTTATCTTAATCTTTCTGTTCATATGCAGCTACTATATTCAGCAATCATTTTCCAGCATCTTTTCTGCCCCTCACCCCCTCATTATTCACTTAACAAAACACTGGTAATATAAGTACACTGGCATTATTATCTGATATTTTACCAGCCATTCAAGTCTCCAAGTAATAAAACCCTTCTCTGGATCAGTTTCTTTTGTAAACACCTGACTCTTCCAGATCATTAACCAAGCAGATAAACTGCTCAAGAGTACAGCACTCACATGTTGATCAAGCATGTCATTAGAGTCTTAGGAATGGTTGCTGTGTTGATTGCACCACATTTCATCTCACTGATTGGGTGATACCGATTTACTTATACATGGATCTAAACTTCATGTAGAAAAAAAAAGGTTGTGCGCTTGCTATACCCAAATCACAGAAAATCCTGTGCCACCCAAAACTTTTCAGAAGATAACAGAAATTTGATATATTTAAAGGAACACTGTTAGGTATTTCAGCAAAGATTTATGTTTGGTTGACTTTAATAGCCAAGATTCACTGATTCCAGTAAAACATTTGACACTAGCATTTCTACACAGGAGTTCTAACCGTCTTTGAAACAAAGTCAGAAACTGTGTGTTACTTATATATTAACACTAGCTATCATCAAAAGTTTGAAACTTTATAACTACGCTGTTTGAGTTATGACTTCCCAAAAAGACTACAAAGGCAAATGTGTAAACTTCTCAGAGCACAAATTATTTGGCTGATTTCTTTAAAGATTAAAAACATTTCAGAAGTATATTTAAGTTACATAGAATCAGATAGATTTAAGAATAGATTCTTCAGTATTCTGAATAAGAGTGAAGACAACTTTGGAAAAGTCTGTCCAAAAATGCCAGAATTTATAACAATGAGTAGGACCAAAAAGAAAAGCTCAAACATTAGAAAATGTCATCTGAAATATATTCAACAGCTTATGCTATGTCTACACTAGAGAGCTACAGCGGCACAGCTGTTCCAATGCAGCTGCACCACTGTAAGATCTCTCATACAGCCACTCTATGCCAAGGGGAGAGAGCTCTCCTATCAACATAATTAAACCACCCCCAACAAGCGGCAGTAGCTATGTCAGCAGGAGAAGCGCACACCACCACTTATGCCAGCATAATTTATGTCGCTCTGGGTGCTATTTTTCACACTCCTGACTGACATAAATTGCTGGCATACGTAGTAGTGTGCACTTATGGCCATAGTGTCTTTCTTACACCAAGCAGGACAGTGAAGTTTTATTTACAGTATTTTTAAAAGGTCTTTCTACTTAAAGCTTCAGTGACAAGTCCTACTGTCACTCAGTAGAAACTCCTATTAAAGTCAATGGGAGATTTGCCTAAGTAAGGAAAACACAATTTGAACTCATCATAAACTCTCGAATTGGAACTTTTGCATAAATTTAGATAGGTCTATTATTTATTACATAAATTAGGCATACATTTGTCTCCAGGGGCTTTTCAAACAAAACATATTATGGTATTAGATTATGTAAATTTCTTTCTAGAACTATTTAAGTTAAGAAACCAAAAATGTGCTTCCCAGCATTGTCAAAACAGATTCAGTGAACTAGAGTAATCAAATTACAACAGATTATGGGGCTATAAAGGCAACTGGAAAACTTGAGAGTTGAGCTTTTAAGTCAGGACATGAATGAACACAAAACATCACATCAATGCTCACTGGCACTAACCTAGTAAACCTGAACACCAGGAACCATTATTTCAGTTACCCCTATGTATTCTTTCTGTCCACAATAATATTAATTAAAAAAAAACATGGTAAGTAAGATCCCTAAAGGTAGATGGGATGAGCATAAGAGTTTATAACTAGAATGACAGGCAGCAGAGCTGGAGTGGTGGGGGGGGGAGTAGGACGTGACCACTTTTTGACTGAGCCAAACCTGAGGGCGCTTTGACCCCACACTCCAGGTTGCAACGCCACTCAGGACACTCCTGTGTCATGATGGAGGGGCAGCTGAACCAAATCTGAGTGAATGGCATTCCCACCTGGCACACGGGGTTGCGGCAGCACTCAAGTTTGCACCGGGGTCACAATGCCACCCACTCCAATTTGGCCCAGTTGCCCCTCCATCATGATGGAAGGGCAACTGGGTCAAACCTGAGTGGTGCTGCAACCTCACATGCCAGACTGCAGCATCACTGGTTCAAAATTTGGAGAGGATGGGTGTAGGGACTCATGGGCCAGAGGACCAGGCTGCTGGGGTGCCTGAGAGAAAGAGAAAGGTCAGGCAGAGAAGCAAATTCTATTGGCCCCCACTTCAAACGGCACTCCACAGCCTGGACTGGAACAAATCCCGACACACTAAAGGTCTCTACTGGGCTTCTCTTGAAACCAGAAGTGAGGTGCTGCACTCCCACACTTCCCGCCATGTGGTAGAATGGGCGGGGGAGGGGGGGAGAGAGAGAGATACACCTAAGGGCTCCTGAAAGCCGCCCCAGAAGCTATAAAGTTTTTAAGAGTCACCCCCTGGTGCGCTGAACTGCATTTCCCGGAGCTCAAGGGTGCGGATGTGACCTCCCGCCAGGGGGCCCGGCCTTCACACGGGCACTGGGGTGCTGGAACCACCCCTGAATCCCACCCCCACGCAGAATTCACCCGGCGCCTTGGCACCAGAGCCGGGCCCCTCCCGCCCGCGCACTGAGCCCGCGCTGCGCACTCTAAGGCCGCAGGCCCCTCCCGGCATCCCTTCGGGGCCCAGCCCGCTGCAGCGCGCCGGGACCCGGGCCCGGGCCCGGCCTCACCTCACGGGCTTCCTCCGCGGCCCGGAGAGGGGGAGACGCGGATCCCACCCGAGGCCGCGCCTCCTGCCAGTCCCGGCGCGCTGGGGGCGGGTGTACGGGCCTCTTCCGCCCAGCCCGGCCTGACGCGAGGGGCGGGGGGGGGGGGCAGCGAGCCCGGCTCCTCCGAGAGCGCAGGCCGCGCGGGCGGGTCCCCCGAGACTGGCCCGAGCCCCCAGCGGCTGAACGCGCGTCGCTCACCAGTGCCAGCGCCGCCGCCGCCACTGCGGCTCCTCCTCGCCTCCCCCTCGCGGGGGAGCAGCTCGGACATGGGGGGCCGAGGCCGGGTCGCCGCCGCCGCCGCCTGCCCCGCTCCCCGCCCTGAGCGCCACCGAGAGAAAATGTCACCGGAGGCCGCTCGGCTCCGCTCGCGGCGTCACTTCCGGCGGCCGGGACCGGGCTGCCGCCGAGCGCCGTGCCGCGCACAGAGCGACCCCGCCGCTGGCCCCTGCAGCGCCACCTGGCGGCCCGCCCCCGCCGCGCCTCCCCCCTGCCCCGCAGGAACGGGAACCGCCCCCAGCCCGGCCCCCGAAGAGTGGGAGCCGGCCGAGCCCCCCCCCCACCCCCGCCAGGGCCCCATGGGGATGGGGGAGCAGCCGGAACCCTTCCTTCCAGGGCCCCATGGGGAAAGGAACCAGGGAGACCCCGCTCCTCTGGGGAGTCGGGGGGTAATCCAGAGCCTCCGACCTAGGGTCCCGTCCAGAGGGATGGGAGCCAGAGCCTCTTCCCAGTCCCGCTTCTCTCCCCCCCTCGAAGAGACCCGGAGCCTCACCTGTCAGCTCCCTCTGGGGCCCCATGGGAAGGGCTTTGGTATCACCCTCTGGCAAGGCAGGGCAGCCCTGGCAAGCCCCTGATGGATGGGGCTGAAAGAGACGGGCTAGACACAAACCAGTTAACTCTGCAGCCCCATGCTCACGGGGGGTGTCCAGGGCCGCCAGGCTCAGGCAGGGCCAGGCTGGAGGTGCCCTCTGTGTTGTTAGCGACACATGGGAAAACAGAATGTTTGAAGTAAAATGTTTCAGGGGTTCCGGCTGCGGAACGTTCCGGACCTTTGCAGTATCTCGTGCAACCTTCCAGATTTTTTGCGATCGACATTTTCTTTGAACCGCCTCGAATCTTGTCAGCCAGAGCCTCGTGGGTGCGTAAGGGGCAGGACCCTGCCAGTCAGTCAGTGAGATACGGAGTGAAGTGAGAGCCCAGCTGCAATATTGTGTAATTGTGAAAGTACTTTGGGGTTTAAGACTTGAAGAGAGTAAATACAGACTAATAAAGGACTATTTAATGAGACACCAGAAATAACTATTGAACCCTTATCTAAGCAACAATATAAAAGAAATACTGTTACTCCTTTTGCCATGCTTAACACATAATGTTTGATAACTTTCTAAGACTGCGGAATATAGACTTTTGTTCTCCCTAATACGGTCTGTTTTTCCCCATAGAAAATAAAAGATGACCCCAAAGAAGCTTTCACATGCTCAATATAGGAAGCAAAAAGTTCAGCTGCGATCTCATTTGAAGCAAGGGGCAAATTTGATGGGAAAATATCTGAAACAGAACAACACAGACTGGGCTTTAGGCCAGGGGTGGCTAGACTGAGAAGGAGCCAGAATGTACCAATGTACATTGCCAAAGAGCCACAGTAATACAGGAGCAGACCCCACACTCACCCCGCCAGGCCCAGCACCTCCTGCCCGCTGGCACCCCTGCCGATCAGCACCTCTCCCTCCCTCCCCGTACCTCCTGCCCACCGTGATCAGCTGTTTCGCAGTGTACAGGAGGCTCTGGGATAGAGCGGGAGGAGCAAGGGCACGGGGGAAGGAGTGGGAGGAGCAGGCTCAGGGGAAGGTGTGGGGGCCTTGGGGGAATGGGTGGAGTGGGGGCAGGGCCTAGGGTTGAGCAGTGGAAAGTTAGCAACTGTAGTTCCAGCCCTGGAGTCAGCACATATGCAAGGAGCCACCTATTAACGTCTGAGGAGCCTTGCAGCTCTGGAGCCACAGGTTGGCCACCCCTGCTTTAGGCAATAGTGAGCGTCCCAGTGCAGAAGAAATTGAGGAGCAAAGTGTAAATTATGGAAGTCTTATTACTAAGGAATTAGCAGATTTACCTGATAAGGAATAGAAATGTGAGGAAAGTGATGAAGAATCGTCCAGTTTTCCTGGCGATGTAAAGGAGAGTGATGATAAAGAAAAATCTGGTTTACATGAAAAGGAGAGAAACAATAGAGAAGAATCAGCCTCGCATGATGACAGAAACAGCAGTGAGAAAAATTACACCCCACAAATCGATACATCAGGTCCTGCTTTATGGCCAGAAATCCTGAACTCTGCCGCTACTGATCATAAAATTTTGAAGGGGCTGGGCAAATTCAAGGATATGATGTTTCCAGTAAATGAGCAGAAGCGACACTTCTCAAAGTCACACTGTGAAAGAGTGCTCAAGAATGCTAAGAAACTGAATCGGCATTAACTAGTTTACTCAGAATCAATAGACAACGTGTTCTGTTTTTATTGCAAAATATTTGACAAGAATGCCAAATGATTGCTTGTGCTTTCGGGGTACAATTACTGGCATAACTTAGCTGATGCTTTGAAGCAACATGAAAAGGCATCTGGCCATTTTATGGCCTACTCCAAATGGATGGCGTTCCAGTCCAGGTTCAAGCTGAATAAATGCGTAGATCCAGAAAACCAGCGCATTATTAATGTAGAAACCCAGCTTTGAAGGAACGTGCTCAAGCTCTGATCTCAATTACCCTCTTCCCTGCAAAGAATAATTTGCCTTTCTGGGGTTTGGATAAGTTGTTCACGGAACATAATGGTAATTTCCTCAGTTTAGTAGCGCTCCTTGGGAAATATGACAATGTCATGCGTGAGCACCTGCATTGAGTAGTTCGTAAAGAAGCTATCGACCATTACTACAGCAAAACAATTTGTAAGCAGGGTCTGAATGAGTTCTTTCCTGACAGCTAGTTGGGGAAAAGGAGAGACTTGGACAAACTGGAGAAATGGTCTGAAGTAAATAGGATGAAATTCAATAAGGACAAATGCAAAGCACTCCACTTAGGAAGGAACAATCAATTGCACACATACAAAATGGAAAATGACTGCCTAGGAAGGAGTACTGCAAAGAGAGATCTGGAGGTCCTAGTGGACCACAAGCTAAATATGAGTCCACAGCGTAACACTGTTGCCAAAAAAGCAAACATCATTCTGGGATGTATTAGCAGAAGTGTTATAAGCAAGACACGAGAAGTAATTCTTTTGCTCTACTCTGTGCTAATTAGGCTTCATCTGGAGTATTGTGTCCAGTTCTGGGCACCACATTTCAGGAAGGACAATGTGGACAAATTGGAGAGAGTCCAGAGAAAAGTGACAAAAATGATTAAAGGTCTAGAAAACATGACTTATGAGGGAAGATTGAAAACACTGGGTTTGTTTAGTCTGGAAAAGAGAAGAATGTGAGGGGACATGATAACTGTTTTCAAGTATGTAAAAGGTTGTTACAAGGAGGAGGAAGAAAAATTGTTCTTCTTAACCTCTGAGGATAGGACAAGATGCAATGGGCGTAAATTGCAGCACGGGAGGTTTAGGCTGGGCATTAGAAAAAACTTCCTAACTGTCAGGGTGGTTAAGCACTGGAATACATTGCCTAGGGAGGTTGTGGAGTCTCCATCATTGGAGATTTTTAAGAGCAAGTCAGACAAACACCTGTCAGCGATGGTCTAGATAATACTTAGTAATGCCATGAGTGCAGGGGACTGGATTAGATGACCTCTCAAGGTCCCTTCCAGTCCTATGATTCTATTAATGTTATTGTCTTTATTGTATGAGTAAAGGGGAGCAAAACTGTGCTTAACCTGTCCCAAATAAGGAGGTCACCCTCAGCTGAAAGGACCTCGTTAAGCCAGGGGCTCGAACGCCAGACCCCGATGAAAGTAACAGGGGTGAGGAGGAGACATGTTTCCCAGCTAGGAGGTGTGGACTCTCCCTAAGGGTCCACGGTCTGGTTTAACCTGTTCCTCCCCACTTTTCAAAGATAAAGCTAAATAGGCTCCATTAGGAACCTTTTGTTATTTTAAGTGCTCAATAAGAGCTGACATCACTTGTGCAGGGACAGTGTTTCTGCCCAGCCTGTTAAGAGCTAAAAATCACTAAGAGCTGACAAAAAGAAAGCTCTACACGAAAGCTCATGAAAGCTTATGCTCAAATAAATTTGTTAGTCTCTAAGGTGCCACAAGTCCTCCTTTTCTTTTTGTGGATACAGGCTAACATGGCTGCTACTCTGAAACCTAAGAGCTGACAGTCACTAAGAGACTGACCTGCAGAGGTCACAGCAGAGAGGCAGATGGCAGCAGAAGGCGAGCAGTCAGCTGGCGGGAGGTGGCTTGTCATTGGGAGCAGCCAGCGAGACGCAGCTAGGAATAGCGGCTGGCAGAATGGCCAGGCAGCCAAGCAGCGAGGAACAGTGGCTGGCGAGGCAGCCAGCCAAAGCAAGCACTCAGATGGTGGAGCAATCACCTTCTTCCCCAGGTGTGAGGTGAACTCACACAGGTGCACCTCTGAACCCTTGGTCCTCACTGACCAAGGTCAACCACTGTGAGTAGGGTATGGTGAGGAAGCAGGGGCGGCGGAGAAGGGAAGGTGTGGCACAGTAAAGGAAGTTTTGGTTGTAGAACTCAAGAACATGAGACAGAAGAAATTGCCCCACACACTCTGGGGTGGGTATCCTGCTTACAGGTTTATGTTTATGAATCCTCCTTGTGGCGTTTTCCCTAATTAATGTCAGGTGAGTTCCCTCCTTTCATTAAAAGTTTCTTTTCTACACTCAGACTCTGTGCTTGCAAGTGGGAAAGTATTGCCTGTCAGAGGTGTCCAGGGGTGGTGTGTAATTTTCCCAGGTTACTGGGAGGGGGCTTGAGCCAGTTCTGTGTTGTATTGTTGAAAAGGAACCCCTAGATATTGAACCCCGCCCTGATTGCTGCTGGCTCCACCTGGCAGAAGGGTTACAAATTCAAAACAAATTGATTGACCTTATGGCAAGGAAGGTTCTTGATAACATATTGATGCGGCTTGGAAAAGTGAATTACTATGCCATAATAATGGATTGCACTCCCAACATTAGTCACACGGAAAAGATGTCATTTACAGTAAGATTTGCTGATGACAAGGATGGCTGTATCCAAGTAAAGGAACACTTAATCTGTTTCCAGTCAGTGGATGACTCTACTGGAAAAGGCTTAACAGAACTCTTCATGAACGTTTTGAATGAGAATAAAATAAAGCTTCACAACTGCCGCAGCCAAGGCTACAATAACAGCATGAATATGAAGGGAGCAAACAGTGGTGTCCTGGCAAGAATCCTTATGCTGAATTCAAAAGCTTTCTTCATGCCTTGTGGTTGTCATTCCCTCAACCTGGTTGTGTCAGATGCAGTGTCTTCTTTAGATTCAATATCTCTCTTCAAAGTACTGCAAGGGATATACATCCTGTTTTCAGCATCAACTATCAGGTGGAAAATCCTGTAGGTCATGGACAATGCTACAAATCTGACTCTGAAGCCACTAGTGACACTTGCTGGGAGAGCCGCATTGACAGTGAAAGGCCAGTGAAATACCGAGTGTCTGAGGTTTATGACACCCTCATGGAACTGCTGTAGTCAAGTAAAGCCAAGGCCAGAATCCAACACAAGGTGCAAAGCCTGGAAAACCAGATCACTGACTTCAAATATCCTGTTCCAAGTAAACATTGTAAGCAAAGCATTACAAACTCAGTTGATGGACATTGCGACCACTACTACTTTAAGGAGAAGCTGACTTAATTTCATCGTGGCCTACAGAGATAATGGATTTGAAGGTGCCATCACTGCTGCCAAAGAAATGGCGGAAAACTTAGGAGTTGAGCCTGTCTTCAAGGAAACTTGTATTCATCAGAAGAGACAGTTTGGTTATGAGGGAAGAGATGAGGTAATGGGAAGCTCGGAAGAAAAATTCAAGAGGGAGGTTTTTTGCTCACTCGTTTACACTGCTTTAGTGTCCCTTGAAGAAAGGTTTGGACAAATGAAGCACCACAAAAGGACCTGGGGGTGGAGGTGCGGGGGGTTGTATTACCTTAGTAACGTTCTTGAACAGTTGTACAGACCTTCACCAGACACGGACACATGGGGAATGGAATGTTCAGATGTCAATGATAAAGATCTCTACGTTGAACTGAACAACACCTGTCACATTTTGCAACACGGGAAGCACTCTCCACCCCAGGTTCTCCAATTCATTCATGATGCAGAGCTGAAGCACACTTTTCCAAATGTGTGGATAGCTTTGAGGATTCTGCTCACACCGCCAGTCACAGTCGTGAGTGGTGATCGCTACTTTTCGAAGCTCAGGCTCATTAAAACATATATTCGGTCGATGATGGCCAACAAGAGATTGATGTCGCTTGCTATTTTATCACTTGAAAAATGATAAAAAGTCTTTGGATCTCTCTGACGCTGTGCTTCAGTTTGCAACCAAACCAAAAATCAAGTGCATACTAGGGAAACAGAATACATACTTCCCTGTGGAGCTTTCTAATGGCCTCTCCTGGAATTATTCCCCTTAAAGTCATTGTGTAAGGGAGGAAAAAGGCATACAAAGATCAACATTGATTTGTTACAAGAGCTCCATGACACAGCAGCATCTAGAGATACCCATTCAAGTGCTCAGGAAGCAAAACATTCCTTAAAGTAAGGTGGGACACCTTTAAGACCCTTCCAATTCATACTAACTTGGTAAGGAAAAGCACCAATGATGCCGTCATCAGTAAGTTCACACAGGCAATATCAGACTGATATTTTGCACACCTCATTGATACAAGCTGCAGAGTCCTTAGCCAAGAGCAGGAGTCTTAGAAACTGCTTTAAAAATTAAAGCCAAGCAAGTCAGATTTGGTTTTAGATTTAGATCTTAAAACCTGTCTCATATAATGTCTTACTAATAATCCAGAAAAGGGTGTGAACAGCACACTAGTGAAATTCACAGATGATAATTTGGGAGTCCTCTAGATTCTAAAACCTGACAGGACAGATAAAGAAATGGAGCAAGGTACAGAATTAATATATAATCTACCAAGAGATATAGTGGATTCCCCATCATTTGGTGTCTTTAAAATCAAGATTGGATGTCTTTGTGAAAGATACACGTCAGATTCATGAGCAGTTATGAGTTTGATGTAGGAGGTACTGGATTAAATTCTATGGCCTATATTATGCAGGTAGTCTGGCCTTAGAATGCATGGGCAGAAAACAAAATCTAGGAAGCAACTTGGAAAAATATACTCAGCTACTTCTGGGGAAAATAATCCAGCATACATATTCAAAAGGAGGGAGACACCTGGAATTATTAATGCTGAAAGAGATCTGGGGGTGACAGCCAAGTAGAACTACATTTGTATTGTGATATAGGGACAAAAGAAAGAGCTGATACAGGTTTGGACAGCATTCAGAAAGGCAGAGCAGGTGGTAAACCTTCATTTCTGCACAGCCATGGGGCAACAATATTACACAGCAGCACAAACATGAGGGATATAACTAGTAATAATGGGAATAAGTTAAGAAAGGGCATGTTTAGGCTGAATATCGGGATGGGAAACTTTCTGACAGAGAAAGCATAGGGCTGGGAGGCAAGCATTATTACTTGCAACTTTTAGAACTAGATTAGAAAATATAGCATGGAATAATGTGTATGCACTGCAGTAGCTGTGTTGGTCCTGGGATATTAGAGAGAGACAAGGTGGGTGAGGTCATATCTTTTATTGGACCAACTTCTGTAGGGGAGAGAGATTGAGCTTTCGCGCTTACACAGAGCTCTTCAGGTCTGGGAAACTGAAGAGTCTGGGGCACTCTGAGTACATTTCCCAGACCAGAAGAGCTCTGTATGAGCTCGAAACTTCATTTTAACATTAGCTAGCTAAAGGGAGGGACATGACATCCCCTAGGTAGACACCCCAAAATAGGATTGCCAAAGGAGGTCTTTTTAAAGAAAAAAATTGGAGGATAGCGTTTCAGCACTGCAATGCCAGGAAAGGGTATTTAAGTAAGTAATAACTGGAAGATATAGCACAAAACTTGCATTTACAGAGGATACTGAAACCCAATTTGCAACACTCACACTAGCTACTCAAGAACACTAGAAGAAAGTTAACTAAGCCTTCATAATAGATGATCACAGTGAGTATAAAATAAGGTCACCTCTAAGCACCAGAGTGAAAGCTCATCTCTAAAGAAAGATATAGTTAAGTGCTTGATACCAAGATACAATCCTAAATTTGAACCCCTTTTCCGATGGAAGTCTCAATCATGCCGACCCTCCCTTCCTGATCATTGCACTTAGGTAGAAGCCACTTCAAAATTGCTCATTGTTAGACCTCCAAAAACTAATTCTGGGGGGTAACAGTTCCCAATCCAAGACCTGGACTTCAGTAAAGAGCCCTCTCTACCGGAGAATGACTTTTAAAAACCATACCCAAATTGAACAATTAGAGATCTCTATCGTCATGTTACTAAGCACCACCTAGAATAGAAATACACACATCTTCCCCACTCTCCTATTGTAAAAAGAAGTCACATTTAAAATATGCATTATTTTCCCAGTTTAGTCATAGGTCCCCGAAAGTCTGAAGTCTTAAATGCACAATTAAAATCCATCTAAAATTTCAAACCACTCTGCTATTTTTCTCACAATAGACCACACTCAAATTAGGCTACAACCTCTTTCATACCCACAACCTAGTTCTTCTAAGAAAAGAAGAAAGGAAAAACAGCAAAGGCCTACCTGTTGCGGTTTTATACAATCCCAGTATTTAGCTAATTAACTGACTGGACTAGTAAATTAGCATGAGGGTATATGAGGAACATCTATCAGCTTAGACTACTAGGGGATGTGGTGTTTTAAGATGTTCACAAATTTCAGTGGCTGAATTACTCATGGGTAGCTGGAAGTAGTGTTAAAAGTTCTATCTACAATTCTTTAGGAATACCAGGAAAAGTCTGAGTCTCTAAGTCATGAACAAGAAATGAAGTTCAGTGCATCGCGGTCATAAACTCAAGAAGTAAGTCTGCTATGCCACAAGAATAGTAAGTCTTGCCATAGTAATACTTGCCATAGTAAGTCTGCTTTGCCACACAAGAAGACAACAAGAAGTAGTAGAGTATTACAGTGAGGAGATATTCAGCTAAAACAGCTGAGCGAGAGAAGAAATTCTGGATTTTTCAGTTTAAACAGATATTTGTTGGTAAATCCTAGTTTATTTTCTGATTTTGTGGAAGAAACACTTGAGTTTGTGAAATGGAAGTTCTAGTTATGCTAAGCCAAATTTATCTCTAAGATCATTTTACTGAAGACAATGTAACTTCAAAGTGCAAAAAAGAAGAAAAAAGTTTCTAAATCCATTAAGATTGTTGAAGGACAACTGAATGCTCAGATAATAGTGGGATGGGTATAGTATATAAACCTGAATGGAACAGAATTATCTATTGCCTCATTTACAAACCACAAGTATTTTAAAGCAAGAAATGAATAGTTAAGAATTTCTTAAATCTTACCCTATCATCATCATCACAGTCACATTCTTATTAAATACTAGAGCTACTTCTGGATTTTTTGAACCTCTTTTTGTTCAAAATGGAACCAAAAAGAAAATTCTCATTGGATAAATTATTAGAAATGTTGTTCACATACTTTGCTTACAAAAAACATTTTTGGTAAATGAAAAACTTTAATAACCATTTCAGTAAAGTTTTATTTGTTAATAAATATTTCCCAAATACTATTGCAAAAAATGATCTTTTGAATACTAGAGAATGAAAAGTTTGAAAAAATTGCACTGAAATATTTGTAAACAGAAACATTTTACATTAATTTATTTTGAAAAAAAATCCGTAAAAAAACAACCACCACCACCACCAAAAATGTTAAACTAAAATTTTCAACAACAAACTTAACTTTGCCCCTTGGATTTGTTTTTGTTTTCTTTAGTTTTTATCTTAATTTCAGCACCTCCATATTTTCTTTTAAGGCATATGCTGTTGATTGGGAAACACTAACCAGGTAATATATCTGACAGTAGATTTTTTTAAAATTACATTAACTGTAATTTAATAGGAAAAGTAACTATCATCGTATAGTAAAATGTACACATATGAACGTGTACTTGTGTAATTTTTCTTTTCCAGAGATGTTTTTGACCTGTTTGTATCTTGATATTCTCAATGGAAGAATAGTGTTTGTTTTGGGTCAGATTATTGCATTATAGTCAAGTATCTTTTGTACGTGATAAGCGTAACTGGGTTGATTTTCAGAGACTGAACAATTCCGTAACTCATACTGACTTTGGCCCAGATCCTCAAAAGTGTCCATTGGTGCTTAAATACATTTGAGGATCTGGGCCTTTTGGCCCCAATCCTGCAAAAGCCTTCATGCCTGCTTAATTTTATGGTCAGTGAGTAAATCTTTTTGAAATCAATGAAACTACATAAAGCTAAGTAAGCACACAAGTCTTGGCAGGAGGAGGGGCCTTCTCTTGAAATGGTGTATACTCAGCACCTCTGAAAATCTGATGCAATGTCTTTCAGAAATATGAACAGATAATTTAAATGGAACTGGGATTATCTAGTGTCTGGAGTATTTTCAGTTGTGTGACAGTTTCATAATGTACAATACCAATGATGAGGGATCTCTTACTGTTTTGTAAAGCAATCTGTACATTTACAACACTATGTAACTGAAGAACTGAGAACGCTTGTTAAAAATAAGTGTCAAGGTCTAACATTTATTTGGTTTTCACCACACTTACTGAAAGCTGAACTGTGCTGTGTGACAACTGGCAGCTGATCTATGTGACTGCAGCAGATGGCTCAGTTCTGGCACAGAGCTACCACATGGCTGTTTGATTCCCCCCCCAAGACGTTTCCTAGCAGTACCAAGTAAGAGTAGCAATCCAGCTATCTTTGGACAGTAGCACTGAAGTCAAACTCCAGCCTCTGCTGCTGACTGTATAGTCAGGCTGTCGGCCAATATCAACGTGCATAGTGTGGATGCTTGGGTAGGTACTGCTGCTGCTGCAAAGCCAGATGTAGAACAATGCAAGTTTGCAGTGTACGGTACTAAAATCAAGGGCTTAACTTAGCGCTGAACTGAATAAAGTCTCACAAGTATTATTCCCAGCTAGTCCACGGCCACAATGTTTCCAGTAGATTGATGTTCCTGAAGCCTCTAGGTCCTACTGAGCCTAGAAAGAAGTGAGGTCCTGCTAGCTGAGCCTAGAAAGAAGTGAAGAAACTCTCACCTGAGAAAGCCCTACCAGTGGTGAAGAGGGATCAAATTCATGAAATAAGTGCCACACCATTGATCCTAGTGGTACAGTCCAAAGAGAAGGACGGTCTCATAACTGTGATCCTGACTGTATAGGGCTTTAATGATTATCAACACCTTCAATCGCATCTACAAGGGTAAATGGCCCTAATCCTGGTTTATTTAACATTACCATTTAACAGCCAAACCACAACAGTCCTCTCCTCCGGAAAGGTGAGATGGTCCAGAAGACTCCCATGGAGATTCAACCCACGGAGCTTTCTTCAAATCACCCCCTCAGGGAAAGATTTGGGGAGGATCACAAAGGAGGCTGAGTGTAGCACACCAGCCCTGTAGATCTCCTGCTCCTGATCACACACACCATCAAGATCACCGTGGCCCTAGATCCCATGCTGGTATTGTATCAAGCGGCAGGTAGGCACAAGTGGGAAGGTGGTCATGGAGAAAGTAGATCCTCCTATAGGTCCAGCAAAGCCCAGTCCCTACTGTACATTGAATGGGGGAATGCAGCGGAAGGAGGGGACAGTAATTGGCATGCAAAAGTGGTGACTAATGGATGCAACTAACTCCTCTCCCCTCGTTTGCCTGCTCATTCAGCCGTTGCTTGTATCTCTACGTTCTCCAGGCTTCATGCGCCAAAAGCTTAGGCGCTCCCAGCACTAGAGGAGTCAATTAGGCACCTTTATCTTTTTTTCCTCTCACTTTTCCCCTCATAGTTGAACTACAGCAAGTTCTCTGGAGTTTCTTCCATTGATTTAGTATTAATCATAACGGACTGAAGAGCACAAGGAAGGAAACCAAGCATTAACTCGGTGTAAACCCGTTCCCCGCCCCCTTACCGTACCGGAGCCCGCCACGCTGCCCAACAGGAGCGGCAGGCCAGAACACTGCCCGCGCAGCTGCAGGGGAGGGGGGACAGTGGGGGAAGGGCCCCCGGGCCGTAGTTTGCCCCCCTCTGATATAGTCTAATTTGATTAGACTGCAGGGCAAGTGGAGACCCTCAAGAGGTCAGTATTAAGAGATTTCAGCTCTCGGTCACTGATTCAAATCCAACCCAGGTGAGCAGTGAAAGCTGTTGCCAGCCAAAGGCTGTTAAGTGATCTCTATGAAATGAGGCGCTGAGCTCAGGGTGATGGCAGGCAGCTGTCCATCCCACCGAAAAAGGCATCCTCCTTGTTGGCGGGCTGCAGGGCTTGAATAGGCTATAGTGACCTTACTACTGTCAGTGCCCTACTACTATGCTCAGTGCCTTCCATGTCAGTCTCTTCGATCTATGTCTGCAGCAGGCACCAGTTATGTTAAAGTGGGGAAAGTAATTAAACTTTGACTTAACAGCTAGAACTCTACATTCATTTTTAAAAAGGATTTGAAGAGGAGAAAGGAAAAGTGATTGATGTTGGGTGAGGAGACTCATCTCACAAGATGTAATAACGAATACTGTCTAGTTTCTCTTGACTCACCAAATAGAGGACCCTTCCAAGACTAGAGATCCAGAACCTGATAGGGTAGAAGAAGAGACCAAGACTAACCAGACAGCTTTCTATCAAGCCCCAACTTCTTCCTCCTTCCCTCCCTTTTTCCCCAGTTGATCTAATTTAGTAAAGCAGAAGATACCTGGTACAGACATTGAACCATTCATAAAACTGCTTGTTTGCTGATTAGGTCGCCATCTGCAGGTCATTTACCAGTTTTAGCTCATATTTATAAAAATACATAGAGAAGGAAGCCTTGTTTTTATTATTCAGCCTTACAGAAAACAGAAATATACATACTTTTTACAAAACTAAAGCTATGAGAAACCCTCAAAATCTGTGCGCCTGGCAGAAAAATGGCAAGTTTGCAGGCCCCAACAGTGTGGAATACGCCACCATGTTTAGGAACCCAAAAAGTCTTTAAAAAAAAAAAAAAAAAAAAAAGTGCAGTCCTTTTCCCACACAGGTGACTTTAGGTAAATCGGCGTTTGCTGGGCTCTGGTACTGACAATGCCATCATGTCCACTTTACTGGAGAACTCAGCCTCAAGAGTATTCTAGAGGAGAAAGAAGCAAGAGAAATCAGTGGCAATGCAAATAACTTTTACATCATTGTTAGACAAATATGTCTCTAACGGTCAGCCCCATTGGACATCATTTGTATGCATTAACCCAGCTGACTGAAAGAGCCTTACTCGTGTGGGATGTTTATCAGTACTCAGTACAGAGCACAGTTAGTTGAGAATATAATAGCATTTAGCAGCTCTTGAACAGAGAAAAATGAGTCATTACAAACAGCCAAAATTAGCATTACTAATCCAAATGATGACCCAAAAAGATATACAGTATTCTTAAATATTATGACAGTGTTGCATTGTTCCCAGGACAATCTCCAAATATCAAACCCAATAAAGCATCCATTGTTTATGGACTATAACAAGACAAACTTGTTTGTTATACTAACATCTAGAGAGCTTATCGCCAGGAACCTAAAAGGCTAAATCACAGTAATTATTTCCAAACTGACACCACTGGTCCATGCTGTGTGATCCTCATGGTCCTTGGAATGCAACATTTTTAGAACCAAGCAGCTGGTGAACAGGGGGTGAATAGAGAGCCCATGACACAATCTCTTACAATGTGATGCACAGAACATGAATGTTGGAGAACCTTGTACTCTTGTTTTACTGAGATTAACATACAAATTCCACACGTATGCACAAATGATAGTCATATGTGGTGGGCTTCCCATCATGCTCGGAAGGATTACTAGACACAGATAGGCTGCCAAAGCAAATTACTAAGGTGAAAAAACTCTCACCTGAGAAAGCCCTACCAGTGGTGGAGAAGGATCAAATTCATGAAATAAGTGCCTCACCATTGATCCTAGAGGTACAGTCCAAAGAGAAGGATGGTCTCATAACTGTGATCCTGACTGTATAGGGCTTTAATGATTATCAACACCTTCAATTGCATCTAGAAGCAGGTAGGAAGCTAGTGCAAAAACTAAAGCACAGGTTTTATGTATATATTAGTCCATGACACTCAGGAGGAGGGCAGCTGCAGTCCCATGTGGACTTCAAAAGGAAGCATATACACAGCATTTAACAGCAATCAAGCCTGCAGGTGACAAATGCATGGACGACCATTGCGCAGTCTGTTTTATATAGAAATGGCCTTACTCCTGTCCAGCTGCTGATTAAAAAAAATGCATTACAGGCCACAACTACCCTCTGAGAATCCAAGAGCAGCGAGTGATGTATCCAAAAGGGCCTAGAGACTGCAAACCATTTTAGCAAAAAGCACCCTCGAAAAGTGGCGCAAAACTTCCGCACAGTTCTTCAAAGCTATTTAGGGGACTAACTTCCACTGATTGCAGTGAGAATAAGGCATCTAAAGAACTCTGAAAAGCTGGGCCTTCCCTCAACATCTGTTCCTCCCTATCAACAAGAATCACTTCTATCTAATCTGAGCCACATTTATACCCAGATCTTTATCTCTGGAGAGCATCAAGATTAGAATCTGAGGCAGATGAACCCGAACCTAACCATCAGCTACGTTGGAGTTTTAGATGATTTTTTTCAGGAAGTGACAGTGTCCATTTAAATCTCTGTAAGTAACAAAAGCTCCTACCAGCTCCCGCTTTGCTTCTTCAATCTTCACTCGAGCAAGAGAAGGATTCTAAAAGGAAGAAAAATGGCACGTTAACTGCAAGTAGCGACAGTCCTATTTCAGCTTGAAAACACAGAGTTTCTCCTCACCCAAAAGATTTTAATAAAGGATAGGAGAGGAGTGGGGGCTAAACAAATGGTCTCCATGCATTCCCCCAAGATGCAAAAAGTGCTGCAATTAAAGATAGAAAAACCCCAAATGTAATGGATTTTGAAAGAGCTGTTATGAGGCCTAATGTTAAAAGAAACATCTCCATGAAATTTGCAAAATTGTTGATCAAGAGAGCCTGGCTTTAAACATTTCCAGCAGTGTTTGCAGCCCAGACACTGGATAGGAAGGTGCCCACATGTGCACATAGCCTGCTTGTAGGAACACTCTTCGCCCCACTCAGCATCTCAGGCACTCAGCCAGTGATAAGAGAAGCACAAAGGCTCAGGGGCAGGGGAGGCCGAGCCTTCCACATTCACTGAAAGCAAGATAGGGAAAATGGGAAGATTAAAAGCCAATTTTGGTGTCTCGAGTCCCTTGACAGAACAAAGCAAACTGCCTCTGGGGACTAGGATAGAGCCAGGCCCCACCCCTTCCCCAGGAATGACACAGCAGGAAGCTTTCTGTTTTTGTAGCAGGGGTAGCAATGGTCATCTAAGGCCGTGGGTCTCAACCAGGGGTACACAAACCCCTGGGGGTACACAGAGGTCTTCCAGAGGGTATGTCAACTCATTTAGATATTTGCCTAGTTTTACAAAAGGCTACATGAAAAGCTCTAGCAAAGATAGAACAAACTAAAATTTCATATTGACAATGACTTGTTTATACTGCTCTGTATGCTATATCAGTGTTTAACAACCGGGGGGGGGGGGGGGGGAGGAGATCACGATTTAGTTTATAATTACATGGTAAAAATTTGAAAGGAAGCAATTTTTCAGTCATAGTGTGCTGGGACACTTTTTCATTTTTATGTCTGATTTTTTAAGCAGTAGTTTTTAAGTGAGGTGAAACTTGGGGGTACGCAAGACAAATCAGCCTCCTGAAAGGGGTCCAGTAGTCTGGAAAGGTTGAGAACCACTGATCTAAGGTCAGGCCTGCAGCAAGGATGTGTGTAGTGGGGAACTCATGGCAAGGAGCGGGTTGGTGAAGACAAGAAGGATGGTCTAGTTGTTAGGGCATTAGCTGAGGACCTGGATTCAGTTCCCTGTTCCAGCACAGATTCCCCATGTGACCTTGGGCAAGTCACTTAATGGCTCTGTACTTCATTTCCCCATCTGGGATAGGGGATAATAGCACTTCCCTACCTCACAGGGTGCTGTGAGGATAAATACATTAAAGATTGTGAGGCGCCCAGAGACTACAAGAATGGGGCCAGATAAATACGAGAGGTAGAATTGTGAATCTCGACACATAGGTTCATTTAATAAATCACAGTGCTACCCTCCCAATTGTTACAGCATCTTCCTTATGTCCAAGAGGGAGAATCCCTCACTGATTTGAGAAAGGAACATGAATTGCTTCTTTCATCCACTTGCAGAGGAGCTCTGCAAGTGCTGCAATTAGATTGTCCCCCAACCAACACATACAGGTGACCTGTCCACTTCATACAAAGCAAGGGTTTGGATACCTCTCACGTTGTGGATTTATAAACTACTGTTGGCTCTAATCGCTTTGAATTACTGTACAGTTATCTACAGAGGTTCCCTTAACTGAACTCCAATTACTACACAATGCTGTAACCATTTATACGGCTACATACATGAGTAACAGTAATGGTGGTATGTACCAGCAGATTCAAAGTTTGATGCATATACCGTTTAAAATTATTGATAATCTTTGGAAAATAACCGTGCCATAGACTTTTGTTTTCCTCTCAACTTTTCCAGATAATTCACCTGATGCCTAGCTTATCCAACCAGTTTATTTGAGTTCGATTCCCATGCATTATGGTAGGAAAGAGCAAAATCTATCTATTGAAACTATTTAAACAGCCTTCTGTTTAAGCAAAATCCTTCATCTAGACAATTCATTAAGGGACATACACAGAGTTCAGACACAGCACAACTGTCAGCCTGTCAACTCCATTGCAACAGAATTTATTTACATTTTGATGTCTGTCTACATATAAAATATTTCAGCTACAAACACAACCTCCACCCCCTGAAGTTAATTTGACAGTGAAATTAATCCCTAAGTATAGCACCTAAAGAGAAAGTTATTCCATTTTCTTATATATGCACATAAACGTTTAGGATACTAGAAGATAATAGTAGTAGAAGAAGAAATAATTACAGGAGTTAAGTCTAAATAGGACTCCAGTTTCTTCTTCAAAGGCACAGTCTGTTGCTTTAGTTCAGTCAGTTTCTGTGAACACAGCAAAGCACCAGGTTATATTTCTGCAATCTAATTTGGTATAAGTGATGCAAATCGGTAAAACAAAGCATTTATGAATTTCCAAATGTTTTATTCTGTATAGATTTTAAGGGAGCCCATTGTTGCTGTAATTCTGATTAAGGATCTATAACTCTTCCCAGGATTTAATATTCCAACAATTTTATTTAGTCAAATCCAGTTAAGTTTTATATTGAAGTAAAAATGCAAATTTTTGTATTACCCTTATGAAAAAATACAAGGTCTTTAAACACAGTGTACCATTTGATGGCTGTTCGCTGGTCTGTGTGAATTGAGGTGTTGATCTCAATGTAGAACCCAGTGGACAGGTGTCCACGTCACAGAAAAACACCTTCGCAATGGGTACTACCTGAGACCCTTGCTGGTGATCTCAGCACAGGCCAAGACTGAATAGATCATGAAGAAATGAGTTACACACTAACACCTAGAGGCTGCCCTGACAGAACAGGGCTGAGCCACATAGGTGGGAAAGTGTGGGGAACCTTCCACCGCCACTTTTGGTGCTGTACCCATTCAGTGCACAAAGGAAAGAGTTAACTCTTGACTGTTACTGATCAAGCAACTTTCACCAGCACTAAAGCTATTTAAAAGTCAAAGATAAACCCATGATGCATTATGATGCAGTAATTTACAACCCCTCCACCCCAAACATTTGTTCTGCACTCTGCAAAACAGATAAAAACACTGTCAAGTCAAACTTGCCCCCATATTTAGGCTCTATGAGAAAACAAAAGTTTTACAAAACCAAGACCTACATAGAAGTTTCTATTTTTTTAAATTTAAGATTTCAATGGGAACATTTTTCAACCAGCATTTCTCCTGCAACATTTTGCAATCCAAATACTGCCAAACAATGCTAGTTCATGACATCCACAAAGTGAAACTGACTAGGCTATACTCATCATTCAAACTAACTAACAAGCAAGAAATAAAACAACATAACTGGCAAAAAGCACATTTCAAGTTTGGAATTCTCTCGGTTATGGTAACAGGGTGATATTAGTGTTGTGACAGTAGAAAGAACACACTCAGACAGACATCATGTGCAGCAGCAAAGAGCTGGACAATCCACAATTAGAAACACAGAAAACATGTTTTTAAAAAATGAAAGTATTGTGACAGTGTCCCTTTAACAAATTACACCATTATTGTCTTATGTAGTCACAATTATATCCAAAAATGTTATATTCACATAAAACTGGAGGTGGCCTCAGGATGTAAAATTTGGATCACAGATTAGATTTTGGACACCCCCACACATCAGAGGCATTTGTATGTGGGATGTTGGTTTGGGCCCATCCCTACCGTACACATGTACTCAAGTATCCATATGGAGAAATGTTATTTCCTTAAACTATCCAAACAAATGCTGATTCACATGCACCACTTCAGAAATGCCCCTCTTGTCACAACACACCCACCTCTGAGAGGCTCACTAATGACTGATGTGTCAAGGAAGGATCCATCCCGCTTGCCGAAAGCTGTTCCTACAAGAGAAAAAAACAGTTCACAATTTGTACAGCACACCCTGCTCCTCTACTGAACAGACAGTGTACAATACATTATTCATCACAAAAATTTAAACAGAAAATGCATAGAGATATTTTGATGCTTACTTGTATTTTAACATAAGCAGGCAAAAAGAAAAAAAAGTTAACTATAGCAGGAATTTAGGTCTGTTTTAAGTGCTAATCTCCAAGCAACTTTAACTGTGGAGTCAGTGGCTAATGCAACATGCATAAACAGCAATATACCTACTAGAAAACCAGCATGACTAGAGCATTCAGAGAGGACATGAGTAGGTTTACCTAGTAAAATGTCATCATACTAATAGAACACTTATCCCTCAAAATTGCCAGACTATCGTACATAGTTATTCTGTCAAAGTAGCCTGTAACACTCACCCTTACTTGCATCATAAGGGGGTTGGGAAACTTTATTTCTCATATAGTGCTTAACTAGTCCAACATTGGGTTTCAGAATCAGTCAAGTAACCAATATGCAATGCACGTTACACTGTACGACTACCAAAATCATGACACTGGAAGAGAACATGCTCTCTGATATCATCTGTATAGAAAAATGTGAAGAGTAATTCCAACTATAATCCATGCTTATACGTTTTTAAATTTATGAAGGTTCCGCAAATTTATGAAGGTTCCTGCTTTGAGCAGGGGGTTGGATTAGATGACCTCCTGAGGTCTCTTCCAACCTGAATCTATGATTCTGTATCAAGGAACACTGGAAAAAAACAGCTATTTTTCTGTTGAATAAGAGTAATGGGGGACCTGAATTTACTCACGTGTAACTGTTGCTTTAAGGTCCCAGTCCTCCAACACTTAAAGCCCACGTGTAACTTTGACTTTAATTGGACAATTCATGTGAGTAAAAAGCTACATACTTGCTTAAGTATTTGCATTTGTCCTCCCAGTATACAACTAAGGCTATATTTTTGGCACAGCAGTGTTCATGGTAATCATTAAAGTCAATTTAATAAAGCCACCATTGTGGGGTGAGCTCATTCTTCAACCCCCACACCCCCAGACAGTAACCTTTCTGTGAGTATGGTTCCTCCTACCCGCCTCCTGTTGTGAAATGACTAAATATTTGTATGACAAAATCATAGCCTTATATATGATTAGCAGGAACTTCCCTAACTTTAAAATATTGGGGCAACTACTTGCCACCCCACTCCAGCAGGGGACACATTCAACCCCTAAGGCCTCTGTTACCTTTTAACATCCATCCACTTATCCCCAGCTCTGCAGGAAAGGTGACTGGGGATCAGTTACAACCGATTCCCTTCAGGGACCAACCATACTTTATTTCCAAGTGTCAGCTGTAATAGATTCCCCCTCTTGGAGGCTAAGAAGCTCCCAATATGTCTCTAACTAGTAGTGAAACCATACATTTTGAGGCCGACTTTGACATAATCACATATTCCTTTAAGAATACTGGTAGAAGACTTTTATCATCAACCTCTGCAGCCTTGATCCTGAATTTAAAGTCCTCAGATTTATCCTTCAGGAACTTCATGTTCTGGGTTCGGCTGTCGGCTTTGGCTTTTTCCGTTGCCAGATGTTCTTCTGTTTTTTTAAGGTCCCTTTAAGAAGAAAATTATGGTGAATATATGTGGCTTACTAACCTTCAGCCAAATTAACACTCTCAAGTAAATACCCACAGGAAGGACAAAGTGAAGCAGAAAACGGAGTTGCACTCAGTCTCTCCACCAGTCTATTGGTGGGATGAGATTTCCATGTGCACAGATACCCCAAAGATTCCCAAGACCCTAGGATATGCCTACTGATAGCAGGGCATCTGCATGAAAACTCTAACAACCGCCTGGTGGGTCACTATACTAGATTAGTTAGTGGAGAACTTGGGAATACAACTGTTAAGTGACTTAACTAAAAGTGACTAACTTAACTGCAGTGCAGTAATGGCAGAGCTGGGACAAGTACACAGGAATGCTAGTTCTACAACATGAGCTATGCTGCTGCTGCTCTCAGTGCCACAATAGTTAGAGTTTACTGTAGTGCCCCTCACTGTAGTATCCAAGCACTTCAATGTAAATTAAATCTGCATGGTGAGGTCGCTGGTAGACTTAGTGGAATTTGATAATCTTTTGGTTAAAGAAGAATCTTCTTGGGAATCTTTTTTGTTCTAACCCAGTCCTTTATTTTTACCACTAAACAACACTGCTCATGCTCAGAAAAATATGCTCACTTTGAACCTGTGCACAAAGCAATAAATGGGAGATGCAGGCACGTACTTATGAGCACTATTCAACCCATAATATTTAATTACATCATTGTAGGCTTGGGATTTTTAAACCTTTTTTGACTATTTGAAGTAAATTTGCTGCAAGGACCTTGACTAGTGGTTTAAATTGCGGTGAAGTAGAGCAATATTGAACTGAATGTTCAGATATCCTGGTTACTGTTCATAGACAATAAAGTTGCTGAGAACAGGGGACCAGCAAACCCCATTCAGCTCTTTCCCTTTTTCCCCCACTACTCACTCTTTGAGATGTTTTTCCAGCACCAGAGCTGCAGTTAGCTTTTTCCTAAGGCTGGTCAATTCAAGCTCCATTTCTCTGTTTCTCGATTCTGTCGCATGTAAATCTGAGGTCAAATCATTGATAGCGGAGATGAAGCTAATGAAACAAGAGATTTCATTGATCTCTTTAGAAGTCAACTCTGCTGAAGCTCAGGGTTATATAATCACTTATTTTCTTTCACACTTCCCATAAACTTTTCTCAAATCATGGCAAATCTGATAGGTCTCTCTATACTATCTTACAATCCAAATAGCTAAGAACTTCTCTAAGCCAGTGTTTGACAATGTACATAAAATTCAAAATAGCTTAACATTTTAATTGCTATGCAATACACATGTATACAGCTCCTTTTATCATGAAGCATTTCACAAGCTATAAACATGCACTAACTGAACTGCAACCACTTCTGGGACAGATGATGGCATGCAACCTGAGCACACCCCACTGCACAACAGCTGGAGTAGGAAGGAGAGGAACAGAGGCAGAAAGGGACATTTTAGCTAAAGGCACATGGAAAACCCCTACTTTTATTAAGGGAGCCAGACTGAACCTCATTTTTGTATGGTTTCACCTGAGAAATCTACGCAGGGTACACAGCCAAATACTCAATTTAAATCTCTCCAAAAGGATGAGGGGCTGGGCAGACCCGGGCAGGTTTTAGGGAATCAGATTTGAAATAATGAGGTGTCCAACCCATGGCTCTTGAGGATGACTACATTAAGGAAAAGTCTATTTAATTATGAATTGAAAATGCAACCCCTGAAACCACACCCTGCAATTCTTCAGAAGCCTCTGAATCAGCCAAACACTGCAGCTGCCCAGGGAGCAGCTATGGGTCCTTCCCTGCTGCAAGCGCTCAGCAGCGCCCCTGCTGGCCACCTGCTGCACCACAGGAGTAGGAGGTGAGAGTAACATTGACTACTCCATTGCCTGCTTCTTTGCTGGCTCTGGGGGCCCCAGGAAGAGCATGACAGCAGCTAGACTGGCTCCCTCTGTGCCTATGGGAGTGGCTAGCAAAGGATGGCTCCCACCTCCACACACTGACTCAGAGCAGCCCAAGAGAGGGGAAAAAGAGGAGAAGCTGGGAATGAGCAGCCAGTTACAGCTCCCTGATTCTTTTGCTGAGTCCAGGTTAGAGTAGTGTGGGAGCTGCTGTAAATTGTGCCAGCTAGCATAAGAGCCCCCAGGGAGGGACCATATTCCAGCAGGGGATAGCTGGAGTGCAGCATCCTTCAACTACTCCCTCTCCTCACCCCTGACCTGCCACAGGAAGTATAAGGAGGGAGGAGTAGGAGATGGCCATTTCGTCTCTACATCCACTGGGAACTCCCCCACCCCAGAATTGCAGGTGCTTTCCACTCCCTTTGTGCTGCATGAGTGGCACAGGGCAGAAAGCTGGCCCCAGAGTACTGACTGTGGTCTCAAGCTGAGAAGGTTGGACACCATTGACCCAGACTTCAGCAAACTGTGGAAGAATTACCTTGCTAGGGAAGTGTCCTTTGTTTCAAGCGCCATTGCACTATCTACCAATGCGTTCAGATAGCTGGTGCCTGCCCTAGAGAGACTGTTGAAGGAAAGATTCACACTCTCCATGAGAAGATCCTGTAGATAGTTGACTGAAAAACCAAATAGTTACCTTCATTTAATATTCATCACAGGTGTGCATGGGACTGTACACATTTAGAATACACAGTCTCTGCTTCAAGGTGCTCTAATCAGACACAAAAGACACAGTTTAAGGTTCAATGTGCTGTGCTCCATTTTGTAAACATAAACAATTTATTGGATGGATCTTAAACAGAGTCCTACAAAAAGTGAAAACTAGGTCAAATTACACAGGATGGATATAAACAAATAACACAAGTATGTAGGGACAAAATTAGAAAGGCCAAGGCACAAAACAAGATTGAACTAGCTAGCAACATAAAGGATAACACAAAAACATTCTACAAATGCATTTACAGCCGTTCTCAAACTGTGCATCGGGACCCCAAAGTGTGTCGCCATCCCATTTTAATGGGGTCACCAGGGGCAGCATTAGACTTGCTGGGACCCAGGGCTGAAGCCTGAGCTCCACCCCCACCTGGGGTGGGACTCAGGCTGCGGCCCCTTCTCCCACCCTGGGTCATAAAGTAACTTTGTTGTCAGAAGGGGGTGGCGATGCAGTAAAGTTTGAGAATCCCTGAAGCAAGAGGAAGACCAAGGACAGGTTAGGCCCATTACTCAATTGGGGGGGAGGGGAGGGTGCAGCACGGGCAATAACAGAAAATGTGGAAATAGCAGAAGTGCTAAATGACTTTTTTTGTATCAGTTTTCACCAAAAAGGTTAGTAGCAAGTGGATGTCTAACATAGTGAATGACAGTGAAAATGAGGTGGGATCAGAGGTTAAAATAGGGAAAGAAAAAGTTAAAAATTACTTAGACAAGATAGATGTCTTCAAGTCACAATGAAATGCATCCTAGAATACTAAAGGAGATATCTGAGCCATTAGCAATTATCTTTGAAAAGTCATGGAAGAAAGGAGAGATTTCAGAGGACTGGAAAAGGGCAAATATAGTGCCAATCTATAAAAAGGGAAATACAAACAACCTAGGGAATTACAGACCAGTCATCTTAACTTCAGTATCCAGAAAGATAATGCAGCAAAGAGTCCTGTGGCACCTTATAGGCTAACGGACGTATTGGAGCATAAGCATGCATCTGACGAAGTGGGTATTCACCCACGGAAGCTTACGCTCCAATACATCTGTTAGTCTATAAGGTGCCACAGGATTCTTTGCCGTTTTTACAGATCCAGACTAACACGGCTACCCCTCTGATACCAAAAAGTTAATGGAGCAAATAATTAAGCAATCAACTTGCAAACACCTAGAAGATAATAAGGTGATAAGTAACAGTCACCATAGATTTGTCAAGAACAAGTTGAACATAATAGCTTTCATTGACAGGGTAACAAACCTTCTGGATGGGCGGGGTGGGAAGGGAAGTGGTAGATGTGGTATATCTTGACTTTAATAAGGCTTTTGATTCTGTCTTGCATGACCTTCTCGTGAACAAACTAAGGATGGAGCTATTATAAGGTGGGTGCATAACTGGTTGTAAAACCGATCTCAGAGAGTAGTTATCAGTGGTTCACAGTCAGGCTGGAGGGGCATATCAAGTGGGGTCCCGCAGGGATCAGTTCTGGGTCCGGTTCTGTTCAATATCTTCATCAGTGATTTAGATAATGGCATAGAGAGCACAGTTATAAAGTTTGCGAATGATACCAAACTGTGTACGGTTGTAATTGCTTTGGAAGATAGGATTAAAATTCAAAATGATCTGGACAAACTAGAAGTAAATAGGATGAAATTCAATAACGACAAATGCAAAGTACTCCACTTAGGAAGGAACAATCAGTTGCACACATACAAAATGGGAAAAGACTGCCTAGGAAAGAGTATTGCAGAAAGGGATCTGGGGGTCACTGTGGATCCCAAACTAAATATCTGTGAGGAATGTAACACTGTTGCAAAAAAAGAAAAGGTCATTCTGGGATGTATTAGCAGGAGTGTTGTAAGCAAGACACAAGAAGTAACTCCGCTCTATTCCTTGCTGTTTAGGCCTCAACTGGAATACTGTGTCCAGTTATGGACATCACATTTCAGGAAAGATGTGGACAAACTGGAGAAGTCTAGGGAAGAGCAACAAAAATGATTAAAGGTTTAGAAAGTATGACCTATGAGGGAAGATTGAAAAGATTGGATTTGTTTACTCTGGAGAAGAAAAGACAGAGGAGACATGATAATAGTTTTCAAGTACAAAAAAAGTTGTTACAAGGAGGTGGGAGGTAAATTGCTCTTGTTAACCTCTGAGGATAGACAAGAAGCTAGGTTGGACATTAGGAAAAACTTCCTAATTGTCAAGGTAATTGTAAGCACTGGAATAAATTGCCTAGGGAGGTTGTGGAATCTCCATAATTGGAAATTTTTAAGAGCAGGTTAGACAAACACCAGTCAGGGATGGTCTAAATAATACTTAATCCCGCCATGAGCATAGGGGACTGGACTAGATGACCTCTCGAGGATCCCTTCCAGTCCTATGATTCTATGATTCATTGGGAGACTACACAGGGAAAAAAAAAAAAAAACAAAACACATTTTTGGGAGCGATTAGGAAAGAAGAAAGAAATTCTCCTGCATACAGTATCGGAATTCTTATGATATCGTAAACTTATAGAATCCTACCTAATTAAAACCTTGCAAGTGATTTTTATTAGTATATGAAATGTTAAAATAAAAATGATTACGGTGGCCTGAGCTGCTCGAGAAATACTGATCGCTGTTCTCCATTTTATCCAGTGCTCACGCCCTATGATTAGCTAAGGAGTTGCTAAATAACATCGCTGCTGTTTCAGAATCCTAAATTGCTTCCCTTAGTTAGAGATTAGCATTGGCTCAGACACTTGAGATCAACACTATCCCTGACCCCCACCCTTGCACATATAGTATCACTATTTCCGTGCTGTGCCATCTAGCTTAGCAGTGTAGGAAGTTTAGCAGCTAAGCTGCTTGTCAGTCTTTACAGCCTGCTCAAGTTGATTTAAGAAACTGTTGTGGGCCAATCTGATGTCACTTTTGGGAGAAAAGTATTTGTGTACGCAGTGTATGACAATATATAGCTGGATTTCAGGAAAACCCTTGCCTATTGCTACTTTTTTACACTTTTTATAAGATATTACAGTGAATAGAAAATAGAAACCCAAACCCTATAGTGTCACTTAGAAAAAGGCGTTTTTACTGTAACTGGAGTTTGAAGCTCCACACTCACCTTCTGACTCATATTCAGCAGTCTTCTGTTTCATGTCATCTATCACGAGGGAGACATCCCTGTCTCTGGTTTCATTGCATTCCGCAAGTTCATATAAAATATCAACAGTCCGTGAATTCACTTCGTACTGTGGAATGGGTTGATCCCCAAATGTCCTTTTAAGCCATAAAGTAACCTGCCAGGAAAGTGGGAGTAAAAAAGGTAAATGGTTTAATTTAAGGAACTGGAATTAAATATCAGGCAAGAGACTAGAATGTAGAGCCATCAACCACAATTCTTACTCCTGTCTGCGGGGTTTTGTCTACACTATACTTTTTGAGGAGGATCTTCCATTGTTGCACTACCGTTGGTTGTAGCAATGGTAGAAGCACAAATGTAGACTGGAAGCACAGGGTTCATCCCCAAATTTAGTCTGCTGATTGGATCATTAGCTTCCCTGGCCCTGGCCGGGTACTGATGGGGAGCACGGCATGAATGCTTATCCATGCCACCCTTTGCAACCATGAAGGAGCACATAAAGCTCACATGCAAAGTGGGATAAGATTTCAGGACAACACTCTCAAGACAATGAAATAGTAGACAACATCTGGTAAAATCTAACAGTCTGGAATTTCCAATACTATACAAAACTGTTTGGCATGCTAACACAGATAAGCCTAAACAGTTTCGAAGGTACATTGTGGTTGAATGCAGTTCTTTAATTTATATTTAAAGAAATTTTTTAAAACCATAATTGGCTTTTAGGCAACCCAGTTACCTTGCCAGCAAGTGGTGTTAAATATAGTTTTTCTTCAGAATTCAACTGTAGCCTTGATTAGAAGCTGTTTGGCTGATCTGCTCTAGCCAGACAAAGACAGAACACACTGCGGCTCCTGTTGCCATAGTATCTCAGCCTCCCACAATGTTTAATGTATTTACCCTCTCAACAGCCCTGTGAAATAGGGGGATGTTATTATTCCCATTTTAACAAAGGACCAGATCCTCAAACTTCCCCCAGGGACATTAGGACCCTAAATACCTTTAAGGATCAGGGGTCTAACTGATGTGCCCAAGGTCATATAGGAAGTCTGTGGCAGAGTAGGGATTTGAACCTAGGTCTCCCAGATCTCAAAGTAGTGCCCTAATCACTGAACTATTCTTCCTGTCAGGTTAGCCTGAAATGGTTTTATATTGAATTTAAATGTGGTATGAATCCACAGAATAAAAGCCCAGAAAATGAGAGACTTAACATCAGCAGTGATTTCAGGTTACAAACAAACCACATGAACACCGCAGCATGAACTAGACACTTCATAAACAAAATCCTTGGAAGGAAGTGTGAGATTTTAAAAAGTCATTTCAAAATATCTTTATGAAATCTAAAACCCATTTTCATATCACCCTTGTTCACCTCAACAGACCAAGCAGAACTTGGAGAGTTCAAAAGGCACACTCTTTTTTCTGCACTCCCACCAGAGTAGAATATTGACCTTGAGCTTTGTACCTCTCACTTAATCAGTGGCCTTCATCCTAAATCATACTGGAGAAAGCAAGGTTATAGCCCTGGGGGAAAAGCCAGACCTCCTGGAAATGTACAGCAATGACGTTTTATTGTAGTGAAATATTACAAAAGTTCCAGGGGTCCATCGACACACGATGGAATGCATCTTCCTGACAGGAACCTGGCACAACATAATGTGATGCTGGCAAACCCAGTGCTAGCTCCTGACAAAGTCCCCATAAGTCTCAACGGAACACTGACAAAGATGAGCCAGACTGAATCCAGCTACGTATATGGGTTAGTATTGTTTACAAGAATTATAAGAATGTGTTTAGACTTTATTGAATGCCTGTGAGTTGCTGCCTGCATTAATTTCATTTATAACATCTGTATCCCATATTGTAATATTTGAGCATTTGTATTGTGAGCCTCTCTGACTGTAAATCACCAGATAGTAGAAAGACATTAACCAGTGTGAAGTGCTGGTTTCCCACAGAAGGTGTTACATCCTGCCCTACATCCTACCGATGGACTATTGTGGGACATTAAAGAGGACAAAAGACGTTGGTTGTTCTGTCCCCCTCATTTTAAAGACAAGCCATGCAAGTGGATTCCGCCGATCAGCTGAGTCTGCAGCTCAGAGCACTATGGAGGAGGGGGAGAAAGACACCTAACAAGAAGGAACTGGATCTCTATGCTGCTTAAGGTCTGAAGGGCAAAGTTTTCTAAGCATAAACCAGAGGTCCACAGCCTCTTAGCCTGGGTTAGCCCTAAAGCAGTACTTTTCAACATATTTTTATTTGTGGACCCCTAAAAAATTTTGAATGGAGATGTAGACCCCTTTCGAAATTCAACCTGTAATTCGTGGACCTCTATCATAGAAGTCTTAGACTGAAAACCGACCGAACAGAATTCAACTATAAATGTTGCGTGTGCTTGGCACAGCATTTGACGTAGTGTGAGAAAGGGTGCTAAACAGTGGGCTTCTATGGTACTGACAACACTTCCAGGTTTTGACATGCATGTGGAGGATTCACATACTTTTGATTGAAACTTTATTTTCATAGTATCAGAGGGGTAGCCGTGTTTGCTGCTTTTACAGACCCAGACTAAGAGTCCTGTGGCACCTTATAGACTAACAGACGTATTGGAGCATAAGCTTTCGTGCGTGAATACCCACTTCATTGGATGCATTTCATCGGGTATTCACCCACGAAAGCTTATGCTCCAATATGTCTGTTAGTCTATAAGGTGCCACAGGACTCTTTGCTGCTTTATTTTCATAGTCACCTTTTGCAGACCCTTTAGATATAGTCTGCGGATTCCCCAGGGTCCTAAAGGACATATAGAACTTGCTGAATAGAGAAGCTTCTATTATCTTTGGAAACTTAAGACTGTAACTCATCTGGATGTGTATGTTCACCTGCTTTAATTTTATAAATAACTCATTTCCTTTTCCTACTTAATATATTTTCTACAGTTTATTATAAAATTGGCTACAAGCATCATCTTTGGTGTAAGATCTAAGGGTCTTGGATGACGAGGGGTAAGTAACTGATCCTTTGAGACTGGGTGTAACCTGAATATCGCTGTGATTCTTGGTGTAAGGAACCATCTATCACAAAGGTAAGCTTACTTGGATGTCAAGACAGTGCCCAAGGGGACTGTCTGTGACTGCATGTTAAGGCTGTATAGCATCTGAGGAGCTTATACTTGATAATTGGTTGGTGTTATCTAATTATAGAACTCTCAGCCAATTTGGTGTTTGTGCCCTGCTTCAAAAACAGTCTGCCCTGAGGCTGGTACTCCTGGTTTAGAGTCACTGCAGGCAGCTTTACATCAGCAAATCACAATTTTCTGACACATAAGATCTATTGTTGGATCATATTAAAGAAGTTCTGTATTAAAAATCACAAATAATTTTGATTCCCCATAGTTTAAATTCCAGGGTATTACTAATTAAGAGGTCTCTTGGTTTTTGGTCTCTTGTTTTTACTGTTTCTCTCCCTCTCTTTGTGAAACTTGCAAGCTGCTAATTGTGTTAGTACATCCTAAGACAGAGTCTGTTCTCAAAGCAATACTTTGTAACAATAGAAACAGCACACAGAGACTCCCCGCCCTTTTGTTGTATTTATCTCGCTTTGTTAACAATTGTGATTAAAATAGAGATAGAGGATGGATGCTTGGTGTGGATAGTAACTGAATGATCAGGGAGTTGCTAGCCTAAGAATCTAGTGTCCATCGGCCGAAGAAGGCATCAAGTGGAAATAATCAGAGGACCCCCGGACGGCAGACTGGAATCCACCCAACAGCCTCAAGGATGGGAGAACCGAAGAACAACAGGGAGCCGTCAGAAATGTGCCATCTGCTGATTAATTCAGCAACAGCATGATGAAGCAATTCCCATAGACTGGCATAGGAATAAATTCCTATAAAAATGGACTCTAGAAAGTGAGAACTTTGGGGTCTGATTCTGCAAACCAACTTCCAGGAGCATCAGATGTGCATCTAACAAGGCCCTGCTCCCTCCTCGTGTCCAGGCCACCTGGTCAGTGGCTTGGCATGAGCAACTCTAAGGCTGGTAACTATGATAACAACCTTGCAGAACCTGTGTCTCTGTGTGTGTATGAATGAATGTGTGAATAAATATGAAATTGAATGGAATGTTATAGCTATAACTAACTGCTTGCTATGATTCTTTCTGTATTCACAATAAATGTGGCATTTTGCCTTTCCCCCTTTAATAAGATCATGCTGGTTTTTATTTTATTGGTATAACACTATCTTAATAGTACAGTACCTTAAACCTACCAAGGCTACCAGCCCAGACATCATTTAAGGCACACTAAATTAGAGCTGACTACTTTTTTAATGGGACTTTGCTTTGTTTTAAACATTCCCCTTCCTTTCTTCTGGTTACAACCATAATAAGAAAGAAGGGTTTTTGGTTTAATACTCCATACAAACAGGAGACAGGAAAGCACTATCTAGGATAACATAGGTGTACACCAGCCTGTGCTACTGAAGTGGGATGTGGAATCTGCATCCCCTGTTCTTCCTGAGCACATATCTATTTCTCTGCAAACTTTTGTGCAAAGCACAGTGTCTAGTTAAACACAGCCCATAAGCTACAGAGTTCCTATCCCCCAAAATTGTTGAGAAGGATCAGGGGGCTTCAAGTAAGCCCAAGTGACCCTACCCATTAGTAAGTAATATACAGAATATATTATGAATGTACCCCTCCACATTCCATAGGATGGATGGATATTTGTGGCACACTTGGGGGTGGGGGAGAAGGAAAGGGGAGAGAAGGGAGGTCTTGAGGAGATTTGGGGCACACAGTGGGGATTTGAGGCACACACTAGGAGCAAGGGAGACTACAAGGGGAGAATATTTAGCGTACACACCAGGGAGCAGGAGAGGCCTGGGATGGGAGAATATTTGATGGCACACACCGAAGAGAGGAGGCCCATGGCAGGGGCACAGAGTGGAGATGGAGCACGGGCTGGGGGGGAGGCCCATTGTGAGCACATGGAGGGGACAGGGGCACAGGCTGGGGGTCCACTGAGGGCACACAATGAGGACAGGGGCACGGGCCAGGAAGGTGCCATTGGGGACACACAGCAGGGACAGGGAGGCATTGGGAGCATATATCAAAACCAGGGCATGGGCCCGAGGACCAATGCGGGCACACAGCGGGGAACTGTGGGGAAGCCGGGGCAAACACCGGGGGGGGGGGAGCAGCATTAGGAGCACATAGAGAGGAGCTGGGGGGCATGGACTGTGGGGAAGCAAAGGCAAACCCTGGGGGCCATTGAGAGCAGACAGCGGGGAGCTGGGGGATGACAGCCTCGGGTGAAGAGGGGGCAAACACGGGAGAGGGCCGTTGGGGGCACAGAGTGGGGAGCTGGGGGGGTGACAGCCTAGGGGGAAGTAGAGGCAAACCCCATGGGGGCATTGAGAGCACACAGCAGAGAGCTGGGGGGGGGGGTGACAGCCTAGGTGTAAGCAGGGGCAAACACGGGGGGGGGGGCATTGCGCACAGCAGGGAGATGGAGGGATGACAGCCTAGGGGGAAATGGGGACAAACACCAGGGGGGAGCATTGGCAGTGCACAGCAGGGAGCTGGGGGGGGTGACAGTCAGGGGGGAAGCGGGGGCAAACCCCGGGGGAGGGCATTGGGAAGCGCACAGCGGGGAGCTGGGTGGGGTGACAGCCTAGGTGTAAGCAGGGGCAAACACAGGGGGGGGGGGCATTGCGCACAGCAGGGAGATGAAGGGGTGACAGCCTAGGGGGAAGTGGGGGCAAACACCGGGGGTCCGCTGGGGGCACAGAGCAGGGAGCTGTTGGGTGACAGCCTGGTGGGAAGTGGGGGCAAACCCCGGGGGAGGGCATTGGGAAGCGCACAGCGGGGAGCTGGGTGGGGTGACAGCCTAGGGGGAAACAGGGGCAAACACCAGGGCGGAGCATTGGCAGCGCACAGCGGGGAGACGGGGAGACAGTCGGGGGGGGGGCAGCGGGGCAAACCCGGGGGGGGGCATTGGGAGCACACAGCGGGGAGACGGGGGGGAAGCGGGGCAAACTTCGTGTAGGGGGGCCATTGGCAGCGAACAACAGGGAGACGGGGGGGGGGAAGCGGGGGCAAACCCCGGGAAGGGGGGGCCATTGGCAGCGCACAGCGGGGAGACGGGGGGGGTGACGGTTGGGGAGGGAAGCGGGGGCAAACCCGGGGGGGGCCCACTGGTAGCACACAGTGGGGAGTCGGGGGGGAAGCGGGGAAGGCCTGGTGGGGGACACCGTGGCCGCGCTGCGAGGAAGCGGCCAGGGGGCGTCAGGGGCCAGGAGCCGGGGGCGGCGGGGGGGGGGGGCGCTCGGGGACGGAGGACGATCCCGGGCGGACTCGGGCCGGACATGCTCCTCTCTGCGGGGCCCCCCGCGGGGACCGTCAGTCGGCAGCCGCCCGGCCCGCGCAGTGACCGTTACCCGTCTGAGCTTCTCCTCCATCCCGGCCTCCGCCGCGCGGAACCCCGATTCCTCCCGCCTCCTTCCCGGCCTCCTCCGCGCACTGCCCCGACCGGCGCAGCGGGCGCCGAGGCCCGCACAGATGACCTCAGGGCCGCGGCGCTTGCTGGGAGTTGTAGTTCGCAGCCGGTGTCCTTGTCTCAGGCCCCGCCCCCTCTCGAAACCACTCCCAGAAGGGCCTGGCAGGCTGGTGGCAGCTCCCGTTGCCCCAGAGACGGCACACGAGGTGTCTGGGCTGTGACCCGCTCTCTGTCTGCAAGGAGGGGCCTCGCCTTGCTCGGCCTGGGGCAAGAAGAATGTTGCAGAATATGCCCAAAAAAACCCCATGTCACGGTACAGTACAGTAACGAGTCCCCAGCAGGGAACCTGTCACCGTGTCAGGACATGGTCCTCTCGTCGTGTCACCCCGCCCCAAAAAGCCCACCACCGTTGTATCACAATGTATTGATGCTGTCAGGAAACCCATCACCATGCCCTGGCGCAGTGACATGGTGTCACAAAAACTTGTGATTGTACCATCGTGTCATTGTCAGGAAAACCCATCATCATGCCTTATCACAGTGACACAGTGCCAGGAAAACCACCACTGTGTTGTCATGCCATGCTGTGATGACATACTTTTGTTCTGAGAGGAGAAGAGAGTGTTGTTAAAAAGTTACCACGTTGAAAATGTTGTTTCAAATGTTACCATGTCACACCACTTCCACACAGTCTTAAAAAATAACCACTGTGCTGTTATATGTGATGATTTAATGTTATAAAGAAATCATGGTGTGCAAAGATTACATGATATAGGGGGGAAAGTTGCTATACTGCAATGCACTAACCCTGTGGGGAGAAAAAGTGTTGCTCTGTCATGACGTGATGTCACAAACTCGTCTTTATATCATGACGTTATGATGTTGGTCACAAAACATGGCACTGTTGTGCCCCCCAAAAAAAAAAGGACCTGTGATATCACTGTGTATCCACACAGTGTAGTCAGGTTTCAGAGTAGCAGCCGCGTTAGTCTGTATTCGCAAAAAGAAAAGGAGTACTTGTGGCACCTTAGCAACTAACCAATTTATTTGAGCATAAGCTTTGTGAGCTGTAGCTCACGAAAGCTTATTTGAGCATAAGCTTGTTGCCGGCACCCAGTACCGAGAGGCTGAACAACAGCTTGAGTTGGTTCGTTACCTGGTGTGCTACACCCAATAATCACAACGGGGTGGAGAAGCAGAAAAGTTTATTTGAAGCTTCAAAAAGGTACAGGGAGATTTGAATCTCAAATCCTGTACAACAGAGCAGGAAGTTACACAGGCTTTTATACATCCTTTTTCCCAGCATACTTATCCAATAGCAAGCTGCTCCAAGTATCCATATAGCCAGCCAATCCAGTTCCCAGCTAGTTCCCTGATTCTCTGTATCATTTGTTAAACTATACATAAAGCTGCTTTATTCAGCATTGTTCTTCCATATCTCCCCTGTTTGGCCTTGCTTAGTTTCAGGCAGTCTGACTCTGCAACATACTGTTGCAGATTCTCAGCATAACTGCTGTGTGTGCCTCCAGGCGGGGGGGCCAAGGACACTTGGGCCTAGTACGCAGAGCTGCTGCGAGTGCCTCCAGGCAGGGGCGGGGGGGCCAAGGACACCGGGGCCTAGTGCGAGGGGGCTTCATCGACACTCGTGGTCTTCCATCCCCTCGAGTTACCTAGTGGCCATGCCCCAGTGTTCCCAACAAGCTTATGCTCAAATAAATTGGTTACTCTCTAAGGTGCCACAAGTACTCCTTTTCTTTTTACAGTGTAGTCAGATTGCTAAAACGTGTTATCAGGTCACAATACAATGGAACAATGCCCTGAAAAAAGTCATCATAATATAGGATTTGGACATCTTGAAGAAAATAACATCACACCATGATATGATGTTGCCCATCTCCTCAGTAACACTAGCCGCTATGAACACATCTGTCAAGGTTCCTTCCCCACTCTGAACTCTAGGGTACAGATGTGGGAACCTGCATGAAAGACCCCCTAAGTTTATTCTTACCAGTTTAGGTTAAAAACTTCCCCAAGGTACAAACTTTGCCTTGTCCTTGAACTCTATGCTGCCACCACCAAGCATGTTAAACAAAGAACAGGGAAAGAACCCACTTGGAGACGTCTTCCCCCCAAAATATCCCCCCAAACCCTACCCCCTGTTTCCGGGGGAAGGCTTGATAAAAATCCTCACCAATTTGCATAGGTGAACACAGACCCAAACCCTTGGATCTTAAGAACAATGAAAAAGCAATCAGGATCTTAAAAGAAGAATTTTAATTAAAGAAAAAGTAAAAGAATCACCTCTGTAAAATCAGGATGGTCAATACCTTATAGGACAATCAGATTCAAAACATAGAGAATCCCTCTAGGCAAAACCTTAAGTTACAAAAAGACACAAAAACAGAAATATACATTCCATTCAGCACAGCTTATTTACCAGCCATTTAAACAAAAGGAAATATAACACATTTCTAGCTAGATCACTTACTAACTTAACTAACTGAAGAGCATTCCTGACCTGGTCCCGGCAAAAGCATCACACAGAGAGACAGACCCTGTCTTTCCCACACCTCCCCGTCCACCTTTGAAAATAACTTGTCTCCTCATTGGTCATTTTGGTCAGGTGCCAGCAAGGTTAGCTTCTTAACCCTTTATAGGTGAAAGGGTTTTGCCTCTGGCCAGGAGGGACTTTATAGTTCTGTATACAAAAAGGTGGTTACCCTTTCCTTTATATTTATGACAACATCAAACCTGTCTTCCTCTCCCTGCATTGCCTTCCCATAGACTAACAACTGAAGTTCAAGGTCAAGTCCTTCTCTTCATGATGCTCAATGGCCTGGACCAGGGTATCTGAAAGATCACCTAAAGGTCTGAGATGAAGACTGTTTTCAGCAACTTTGCTCCTCTGGTACAGAGCAACTTAACAGTGGAAAAGCTCATCTATGTGTAAGCAGTGTCAGGATGAGCTCCACCCTGACATCTGGTGGTGAGGTGTGGCAAGTTGTGGAAAAGAACTTCAGGGGCCGATCTCATTTGCATAGGCACACCCACCACGCCTAGAATGAGACCATAGCTGCCCAAATGGTCACTTTGGCTGCTGTGGGATCCCCAGTGTCTCTGTTATTGGGGCAGGAAGAATAAATTGCTATTACCCTGATTATGGGAACTGTGCTTGGAACTGTACGTGGCCTTTTGTTATGATGGAGGGATTCACTATCAACTAAGTAGCACTCGCTAGGCAAGGGTCATGGGTTCCAAAACTGTGTGAATGGAGAGAGGCTGGGGACAAGTATTAATACTTGGTGGCATGGGCCCCTTGGTGAGGGCCTTACATGCTGATTGCACTTCCTCCTCTCTCCACTGTGGAATATCAGAGCTAATTTTGATTTCATTAGAAGTCTAGTTATAGGCTGCTGAGCTCACTTTGGGCTGACAGTGCACCAGCACTGGGGCTCCCCTACTATAAGCTGAATTCACCTAAGAGCTGAAATCACTGAGTGTTGTGTTAAGTAGTGGGGGAGCCTGAAGATATATTGTGGAGCAATTTGCGGGACGGCTGGTGAAGCAGTTCGACGCGGAGCAGTGTGTGGATGGCAGGAGCTGCTTGTGGGCCGTGGAGCTGAGTGAAGGAGTTCATGGGGTGGCTGGCGGAGCGGAGCGCAGCTGAGTGAAGGAGTTCGTGGGGCGGCTGGCGGAGCGGAGCGCAGCTGAGCGAAGGAGTTCGTGGGGCGGCTGGCGGAGCGGAGCGCCGCTATGGAGCTATGGGGCGGTCAGCTTCAGATCACGTAAGGTGCCTCTTACCCCTGTCCCATTTCCACCCAGATTGGGAGGTAAAGCTCCGCCGATAAACTTTCGAACTCTGGGGCTGCCCTGACCAGGGACAGAGACTTTTGGGGCATTGGACTTTTGGGACTTTGGGTGATTTGGGGTTGCTGGACTCAAGAACCAAAGGGAAAAGGGCATGCCCCAATTTGCCTGGGGTGGGGTTGTTCTTGCTCATGGGTTGTGTTATGAATCCTGTTGGTGGTGTTTCCCCAACATAATGCCACATTGTTTCTCTCTGTTATTAAAAGACTTTTGCTACACTCAGACTATGTGCTTGCGAGAGGGGAAGTATTGCCTCTTGGAGGCGCCCAGCGGGGGTGGTATATATTGGTCCCAGGTCACTGGGTGGGGGCTCGAGCCGGTTTGCATTGTGTTATTGGAATGGAACCCCTAGATATTGAACCCGGCCCTTGTTGCTGCCAACTCTGACGGGCAGAAGGGTTACATTTTTGGGGGCTCGTCCGGGATCGCCTGGGTCAGTACCCCTCGCAAGCACCTGTTGAGTGATCCACTACATTGGGAAACAATTTATATTTTTTTTGTTTGTGCTTATATTTTGAGGAAATTACTGTTTGTATAATGGCTAATATGTCAGGTTTGTTGGGCCCTGGCTCAGCAGCTTCTAGCTCAGAGGCTGCAGCCTCGGCTGATGATTGGACAAAAGCTCTGGGGCAAATATTGGAAAAGGTTGTGCTTCCCCATGCTGAGTCAGACTCTTGTCGTAAGTTAAGATTATTTGCTGGGGAGGAGGAGTTTGAACCCTGGTTAGAGCATACCACTGAAATGCTGCAAGAGTGGGCCGTACCAGATGCAGAAAAGCGAAGATGCCTTATAGAGAGCCTTGGCGGCCCAGCATTAGATGTGATTCGCACCCTGAAGCTCATTGACCCTGGGGTCAGTGTGAAGGACTGCCTAGAGGCCCTTGAACACAACTTTGGGAGCGTAGAGGGCCCTGAAGACAGCTACTGTAAGTTCCTTAATTCCCGACAACAAAAGGGCGAGAAGGCTTCAGCCTACATACAGAGACTGGAGAGACTGCTTCAGAGAGCTGTCATGAGGGGAGCAGTGACTGCTGAGCAGATGGATCAGACCAGACTGGCTCAAATTGTAAGAGGAACTCAGTATCAGAACCCGATTCTACTTCATCTCCGGCTAAGAGAACGACGGGAACATCCCCCAAGTTACTCCCAGCTGATAAAAGAGGTCCGAGAGGAGGAAGAAAGGCAGGCTGCCAGTGAGTTTTGGGAAGCCCAAACATCGGAGCCAGCCAGCACAACACCACTGCAAATGGCCAGTGTACTGATGGTGAGCACCAGAGAGGAACTTGCCCAACAAATGCAGGTCCTGACGGAACGGATAGCTGAGCTGCAAAGTACCGTTGACCGAGTTAAGACTTCTAGGAATAAGAAGCCTCAAACTGTGGCGATTGAGAAGCCCGCACTTAGAGCCACCATGCCCCCCAGGCGAAGGGAGAAAGGTCAATTCTTCTGCTACCGATGTGGTCAGGATGGACACAGTGCTGCCAAGTGCCGTAATGAAGAAAACCCCTCCTTAGTGTATGGAAAGCTGAGGATCAGTTGGGAGAGATCCGGTAGCTGCCAGAGGGTCTGGGGACGGGGACCCCCCAGGTCTGCAGGATTTGAAGATTCCCCCAGAAAAGACTGTCCAGCTGGGATCCCTGCAGGACTGATAGGGCCTCGAGCAGAGGTCATGGTGAGGATCGAAGGGGTGGAGTGTAAAGCAGTGCTTGACACTGGATCTCAAGTGACTATTATATTTCAGTCATTCTACCAACAGATGCTTAGGCACCTGCCTATACAGCCACTGACTGGCCTTGGCCTATGTGGCCTCAGCATGGATGAATACCCCTATCAAGGGTATGTCATAGTGCACCTGGAATTCCCAGAGGAGGTTGCTGGGGTAAGAGAAGAGGTAGACACAGCTGCCTTAATATGCCCTGACCCTCCAGGGAAGCCTCTCCATCCGTCACTCAAGAGGATGTTCCCCTTACTTCGGCAACAGAGATTCTCAATAGACGAGACAGGGTGATAAGACCAGTGAAACGGTTAACTTATGATGCACCTGGGGTGACTAGTGAGGAGCCAATACATTTAGCACACAGGCTTGTGGAAGCTAAAGTGGGCTTCCTGAGGCCCTTTGGAGGAAACCAATGAGTTGGTATAAAGGGAGTGTGATTTGTCGGGACGACAAAGTCTCGGCTGGGGGGAGGATGTAAGCAGTGTCAGGATGAGCTCCACCCTGACATCTGGTGGTGAGGTGTGGCAAGTTGTGGAAAAGAACTTCAGGGGCCGATCTCATTTGCATAGGCACACCCACCACGCCTAGAATGAGACCATAGCTGCCCAAATGGTCACTTTGGCTGCTGTGGGATCCCCAGTGTCTCTGTTATTGGGGCAGGAAGAATAAATTGCTATTACCCTGATTATGGGAACTGTGCTTGGAACTGTACGTGGCCTTTTGTTATGATGGAGGGATTCACTATCAACTAAGTAGCACTCGCTAGGCAAGGGTCATGGGTTCCAAAACTGTGTGAATGGAGAGAGGCTGGGGACAAGTATTAATACTTGGTGGCATGGGCCCCTTGGTGAGGGCCTTACATGCTGATTGCACTTCCTCCTCTCTCCACTGTGGAATATCAGAGCTAATTTTGATTTCATTAGAAGTCTAGTTATAGGCTGCTGAGCTCACTTTGGGCTGACAGTGCACCAGCACTGGGGCTCCCCTACTATAAGCTGAATTCACCTAAGAGCTGAAATCACTGAGTGTTGTGTTAAGTAGTGGGGGAGCCTGAAGATATATTGTGGAGCAATTTGCGGGACGGCTGGTGAAGCAGTTCGACGCGGAGCAGTGTGTGGATGGCAGGAGCTGCTTGTGGGCCGTGGAGCTGAGTGAAGGAGTTCATGGGGTGGCTGGCGGAGCGGAGCGCAGCTGAGTGAAGGAGTTCGTGGGGCGGCTGGCGGAGCGGAGCGCAGCTGAGCGAAGGAGTTCGTGGGGCGGCTGGCGGAGCGGAGCGCCGCTATGGAGCTATGGGGCGGTCAGCTTCAGATCACGTAAGGTGCCTCTTACCCCTGTCCCATTTCCACCCAGATTGGGAGGTAAAGCTCCGCCGATAAACTTTCGAACTCTGGGGCTGCCCTGACCAGGGACAGAGACTTTTGGGGCATTGGACTTTTGGGACTTTGGGTGATTTGGGGTTGCTGGACTCAAGAACCAAAGGGAAAAGGGCATGCCCCAATTTGCCTGGGGTGGGGTTGTTCTTGCTCATGGGTTGTGTTATGAATCCTGTTGGTGGTGTTTCCCCAACATAATGCCACATTGTTTCTCTCTGTTATTAAAAGACTTTTGCTACACTCAGACTATGTGCTTGCGAGAGGGGAAGTATTGCCTCTTGGAGGCGCCCAGCGGGGGTGGTATATATTGGTCCCAGGTCACTGGGTGGGGGCTCGAGCCGGTTTGCATTGTGTTATTGGAATGGAACCCCTAGATATTGAACCCGGCCCTTGTTGCTGCCAACTCTGACGGGCAGAAGGGTTACATATGCAAGACGCAAAGCTTTCTCTGAGGCTTGCCCAAGTCTGTGGAATGAATGTCCCCAGCAATTAAGGACCATCATAAACCTCGCCACTTTCTGCTCTAGGTGCAAGAAGCATTTCTTTGACTTTGCCTTCTCCAACAAATGTATAACAACTTGTATATTTGTTATCAAAAAACATTTCCTAAATAAAACAGTCCACTGCATGTACTTCTCCCCATGAAGGGAGGATGAGACAACAAACCCATGACAGATATTAGTCATGTTGCTTAATGCACTACTGGAAGGCGCTCAGATACTACCATGGTGGGTACAGTAAAGAACCTGAACAGAATATATTAGAATAGCATGTTTTACAGGTTTGGATATAATTTTATGATGGTAAAAAGATCTTTCACTATGCAAAATCGCCCCAGTAAAATCGAGACAATCCCTCTAAAATTCCAGACAGGTGGCAATCCTGGTTTAAGAGTAACAGTCGTGTTAGTCTGTATTCGCAAAAAGAAAAGGAGTACTTGTGGCACCTTAGCGACTAACCAATTTATTTGAGCATAAAGCTTTTGTGAGGTATCATAAAGACGGATCATAGGTAGGGCTCTGTGTCTGTCACAGTGGTCGTGGAAGTCATGAATTCTGTGACTTTCCGTGACCTCCTTGACTTCTCAGGGGTCCCACAGCCAGCTGCACTGGTGGTGCTCAGGTTACCCTGGGCATCTGGCAAGTGGGCAGACCTGCAACCAGCCACAACAGTGCTGAGGGCCAGCCGCACGGGCCGCTTCTCAGGTGGTCCCAGGCAGCTGACCACAATCCCTGGGGCTGTGGGAGCAGCGGCGGGTGGGCAGCCCCAGGGGCAGACGGAGCAGTCACTGCTTGGTGGCCCCCCGCAGCAGCTGGTGTCACTTGCCTTGGTGGCCCCCGGTTAGGGTTGCCAGGTATCCAGTTTTCAACCAGAATACCCAGTTAAAAAGGGACCCTGGTGGTTCAGGTCAGCACCGCTGACAGGGCCGTTAAAAGTCCAGTAGGCAGCGCAGTGGGGCTAAGGCAGGTTCCCTACATGCCGTGGCTCTGTGCGGCTCCCGGAAGCAGCGGCCTGTCCTCCCTCTGACTTCTACGCGTAGGGGCAGCCAGGGAGCTCCACAAGCTGACCACGCCCCAAGTGTCGGCTCTGCAGCTCCCATTGGCCAGGAACCACAGCCACACCTGGCCGCGCCTCTGTGTAGGAGCCAGACAGGGGAGATGCCGCTGTTTCTGGAAGCTGCTTGAGGTAAGCGGCGCCGGGAGCCTTCCACCCTGAGTCTGCTCCCATGCCCCAACCCTCTGCCCCAGCCCTGATCCCCCTGCTGCCCTCCGAACCCCTCAGTCCCAACCCGGAGCACCCTCCTGTACCCCAAACCCCTCATTCCCAGCCCCACCCCAGAGCCCAGAGCCCCAGCCAGAACCTTCACCCCCTTCAACACCCCAACACCCTGCCCCAGTCTGGTGAAAATGAGCAAGTGAGTGAGGGTGGGGTGAACGATCAACAGAGGGAGGCGAGATGGAGTGAGCGGGAGTGGGGCCTTGGAGAAGAGGCAGGGCAAGGGGCGGGGTAGGAGTGTTCAGTTTTGTGCGAGTAGAAAGTTGGCAACCCTGCCCCCGGCCGCTGGTGCTGCTGGCCCCTGGGACCCCTCCCACAAGAGCAGCAGCCCCTCGCCCTTCCAATAGCAATGCCCAGCCCCAGCTCCCCAAAGCAGAGTTCCCCTCACCCCGCAGCTAGTAGGGTATATAGTAAAAGTCATTTCTGAATTTTAGTCTATTGACTGTGACCTGTCCATGACTTTTACTAAAAAGACTCATGACTAAATCGTAGCCTTAATCATAGGTACTGAGTAGGATAATAGATAGATAATACTTTGCTTTTCTGTTTAGAAGTCCTAAATTCCAAGCTTTCAAAATTCATGAGTCAGGCCACCAAAAACCATGAGATATCTAAGACCACAAGTACTCCTTTTCTTTTTGCGAATGCAGACTAACACGGCTGCTACTCTGAAACCTTAAAAATAATGACAGGTTTCAGAGTAGCAGCCGTGTTAGTCAGTATCCTCAAAAAAACCCAGGAGTACTTGTGGCACCCTAGAGACTAACAAATTTATTTGAGCATGAGCTTCCGTGAGCTACAGCTCACTTCATCGGATGCATTCAGTGGAAAATACAGTGGGGAGATTTATATACACAGAGAACATGAAACAATTTATATACCTGATCACTCTCGTTACAGTGTGTATGGTAACATTGTTTCATGTTATCTGTGTATATAAATCTCCCCACTGTATTTTCCACTGAATGCATCTGATGAAGCTTATGCTCAAATAAGTTTGTTAGTCTCTAAGGTGCAAGTCCTCCTTTTCTTTTTTCAGAATCCCATGACTCCAGGATCTGGAGCTTCAAGAAAACCACCAAACATAGGGATATTATTGTGAGAGCTGGTGACACTGCGTACCAGTGTGGAATGGGCACTATCATGTTGGCTATGGGACAGGGTGGCAGGGGTCACAAGTTAGCTCTAGCCTCTGCCAGCCTGGACTGGCCTCACCCCTTAGACGGGGCCTGCCTGGGGGAGGGGGAGCTGCTTCTGCTTAAGATGGGTGGGGCCATTTCAAGGGCAACGGACAATTTTTTTTAACGATTTCAAACTGCTTTTTAAAAAAACAAAACAAAACAGGACACTGCCTAAAAACGGTGAGAAAACCCCGAAATCGTGAAATAAAAGGTGTAAGAGCTCACTCTGCGGGAGGGGCTTCAAGAACCGCTTCCGGGTCAGGGCCCGCGCTTGCCCCGTCGCGGCGGGGTGAGGGGCGTGACCTTCCCGCAGAAGGGGCGGAGCGGAAGCGGCCATTTTGTGCGGAGTGTGTAAGGCGCCGGCAGCAGCTGCAGGAGACGCTTCCCGCTCGCTCCTCAGCCCAGCAAGATGCTCTCGGTCCGTGTGGCTGCTGCCCTCGCCCGCTCGCTGCCCCGGCAGGCCGGCCTGGTGAGAACGCGCCGGGCGCGGGGGAGCCGGGCGCACCCGCCGCCATCTTGGAGTCCGGGCCTGGGGTGACATTGAGAGGGGCCCGTGGGGCTGCCCGGAGCCGGACCCCCCCCCCCACCATCCTCCTCGTCTGGCTGGGCGCTGCGCGGGGCCCGGCCCCAGCGAGGGCAGGCCCGGCCCGGGTCCCTAGGGCGGGAGGAGACGCGTGGGGGTCTGGGAGGGCAAGCGCAGGACTGAACTCCGGGCTGGGGTAGCCCTGGCACCCTCCCGCCCCGGAGCAGGCGCCTTGGAAGCCTTGGGATCCCCGGTGGGGGCTGGGGTGGGAGCGCAGGGATCTCTGAGGCTACTCAGCCCCAGGCAGTGACCCTGGCGAAGGTGAGTGAGGGGCGGTGGGGGCGTCCCGGTCTGACTGGCCTGGCATTTGCTTGTGATAACACACTGGATTAGACCGTCTTCTGGAAGCCGTGGTGCTGCTTTATGTCTTGTGCAGTCTGCCTTGGTGGCGCCAGCTTCTTTGTTGTTGTCTCTTACCCAAACTCGTGTTCGTGGATCTCACTTAGGAGGGTGAGAACTTAAGGAGGACACTCTGTGCTTAAATTGATTACATTTTTTTTTAAAAAAAATCCCAGTTTCTGATAGTGCTCTTCTAAAATTCCTTAAAAAAAAAAATCAAACGGTCTTGTGGCTTAAAAACCTTTATAGCAAAGAAGAATGTCATTGAACCCCAAGTGCTGTGAGTGATCACCTTGCTTAAAGCAGTTCTGGAAGATGCTCATACACTACAGTGATGAGGACAGCATAGAATCTGAATAGAAAATGCATTAAGTAAACTAAAAATTAGGAACGCTTTACTAGCTACTTTTAATTATACTAATCTTGGGCCTGATCCTTCAAACTGCGTAGGAGGCCTTCTGTTGAAGTCAGTGGGGTTCTGCATGGGGGTATCCCCAGGAAGCAACTTGTGAAATTGAGGCATTAGGTGTTGGGTTTCTGTCTGGAAATTTTTGTACATGCAGATGGCTTTCAAGGTGGTGGTGTCCTTTAAAATATTGTTTCTCCTGCATGTTTTTACATAATCAGTAGAAACCCCCCCCAAATTACTGACTCTTTAAACAAAATGCTTTTTGTTGTTAGGTTTCCAGAAATGCCCTGGGTGCAACGTTTGTTGCTACAAGGAACATCCATGCCTCCAAAACTAGTCTTCAAAAAGTTGGTGAGTTCAAAGAAACTTCTTAACATAAGACATACGCTATTCATGCAAATGTACAGGTTCAGATTTGCTAACTAAGCGGCAATATTCACAGCAGATAGAAAGATGACCTTGTGATATGAGTGCTATGTTTCAGTTTGTAACAGTGTCTCCCATCTCCTTGTTTTGTGGAGATTTGTTTATATCAAACCATCTTTTAGAAGTTTCATAGATATTAAGCTGTACCTTAGTTATTTTGTTTGAATGACTTGGTCAATTGTCAATGGTATGCTCAAACTAGAGAGAATGGTGTGGTAGTCTTAAGCATCAGATCTAGTTTACCTAGACTGCCTGGAACTGAAGGTTGAATTTAGCCCTTCTAAAAGAGATAAAGGGAGTACCATACGGAAGAGCTTTGAAGTCTTAAACCCCTGGTTCATGTTGGTTCAGTATTCGTGCTAAACTCATGGCTTTCTCAAGTGTTTGGCTTTGACCCTGTGTCCTTGGTCATAGTTTCCCTGTCCCTCCAGCAGTATGCTTTCTCTGGTTGGCTGTATTTTCAGTGCTGCTGTAGCCCACTAGTCAAGTGGTTTAATACCTTTCAGGATGAATGAAATTTTTTTATAAAATATAAATGTCTTAACAGCAGGGGCCTAGTTTGTCTACTCTGTTGGTACAAGCTTTTGACCTTAGTTTGGCAGTGTACCATAACCAAATTCTAATGGAGTAGGACACAACTCATTCAATTAAACATAAATTAAAACAAAGAACTAAACAGACTAGATTAATCCTGCTTTGGGGAAAAAAAAAACATTTGTTAGACTAAACAGATTGAAACAAACCATGTTTTGTGTGTGTGGTGGTGTGTGTGTTTGTTTTTTTTTTTTTTAAACAAAGCAAGATTAATCTAGCCCGGGGTGGGCAAACTTTTTGGCCTGAGGGCCGCATTAGGGTGCAAAATGGTATGGGCTGCGTAGGGAAGGCTGTGCCTCCCCAAACAGCCTGGCCTGTGCCCCCCTCAAAACACCTGACCCATCCAACCCCCCTTGTTCCCTGACCTCCCAGAGCACTGCCTGTGCAGTGGTGTGGCTGTGAGGGGGGGGGGGGGGGCAGGGGCGGGGCTGGGGGCTAGCCTTGTGGGCCAGGAGCTCAGGGGCCTGGCAGGACAGTCCTGTGGGCCGTAGTTTGCGCACCTCTGATCTAGTCTTAGTTCTTTGTTTTGTTTTTCCCTTGCTTTGCAATAATGAAAATAAACTGTTCAGTTTCTTCATTTGTACTTCCATATGCTAATGCAACACTACTACAGTGTGAGTTGTGAATTTTAGGGGAATGTTCACTTCTTAAACTATCTGCTTTTTATGGGAACACTTCTCTGGGCTTTTTTGTAAAACTTTGTTTTTGCATTTACAGAATTTTAATGTTTATCCAGTCTGACTGAATGCTATAGTAGTCTAGCCACAGTGGAACTAGGTTTAGATCCTGCAACTGGATTAGCCCAGGTGCTCCCAAGTGGAGCCCTGTACACCTTGTTACTACCTGTCCACCAGCTTCTAACCCCTCAGTGGGTCCAAATCTAATGGTTTTTTTGAGAATTAAGTGGTCGCATCTTAATACACTTTAGCCAGCATCACTCCTGAATTCATCATTCTAAGCCTGACAGAGGCGCTGTACTGTTAATGGTGATAGCAAATTCCCATTTAGATATGGGAGCAGATAGGGCTACCATTGGCTGTTCTCCTCAGCAAGCTGTAGTTCTAAAGAACAGTTGTGCCTAAGATCTTGTATTATGCCAGGTTTAACTTGTATTTTCTTGAATTAATGCTCCTAAATTCATACAACTGTTTCAACAAGGTACTGTTCTAGTTTAAAATTATTTGTTCTTACCAGGCACTGCTGAGGTATCCTCTATTCTTGAGGAACGTATTCTGGGAGCTGACACCTCCGTTGAGCTAGAAGAGACTGGGCGTGTGCTGTCCATTGGTGATGGTATTGCACGTGTATATGGCCTAAGGAATGTTCAAGCAGAAGAAATGGTGGAGTTCTCTTCTGGACTAAAGGTAAACTTGATACAACTAAAACTTTGTTTCGGTCTGAGTGATCCTTGTGATGCTAAAAGCGTCATTGGAACTTCTGAGATTTTACTTGATGGCATGCTATGTGCTGAAGCACTTATTCTCTGCTTCATATGGGAGTGCAGGGAATATTTTGAGTAACATTTGTTGTGGAGACCAGAATTTAAATTGGAATCTGAACAATAATGTCACGGTTTTAGCATGTTGGTATTTAGTTTCCCTCTGATGTATCGCTGTCTTGCTGCTTTATTTCTTTGCATTTTCACTTATCCAGTAAGTCTTAAGATAGAAACTAAACGGAACAGGTGAACTTGTGAGGGTCTGAAGGAGGGACTTCCCTAGTTTCAGGGAATGTTTTTTAGTTCAGTGAAGGAACTTTTTAACATGGATGAATACAGTGCACAGTAATTAGCTGGATTCTTTATTCAGGAGTCAGCAGTCCATTATGAACAAAGTAGTGAGATGAACATATTCTGATCCTCACAACACCTGTGAATGCTTGGTTAGTAACTTATGAGTGACTTTTGTTTTCCATATGACTTGTCTCCAAAACAATGGGAGGGAGCTTGAACTTGATACTAGAAGCCAATGGCTACTCTGTTTCAGGGAGTGAGGTGGTTTTTAATCTAACTAGACATTAGATTGCCAAAACTAGTACAGTGAAGGAGCTTTAATTTAAAGATGACTTGGAAAACACACTTCTCAAAGACTACACTTCCCAGGAAGAGTTAATCCAGTATGTGCACCAAAACTTTTAAAAGGGGGCATTGTTTACCCCTTTGAACTGATATTTCAGTTGTCGTACTGAAATATTTACCTTGAGGGAAATTATTAGTACGTCTCTTCTCAGAGCTAACTGTCAACTTTTTGCTATTCTTAAGCCAGAATTGCTTGTTTTAAGATCATAAGAATGGTCATACTGGGTCAGACCAGTGCTCCAGTGATGCATCCCCTGTTGTCAAGTCCAAGATTTTGGCAGTTGGAGGTTTAGAAGCAGTCAGAGCATGGGGTTGCATCCCTGACCATCTTGGCTAATTGCCATTATGGACCTGTCCTCCATGAACTTACTAATTCATTTTTTTTTAACCCACTTATACTTTTGGCCTTTACAATATCCCCCCACAAGGAGCTCCGCAGGTTGACTGTGGTTTGTGTAAAGAAGCACCTTGATATTTTTTAAACCTGCAGCCTATTAATTTCATCAGGTGACTTTTTTTGGTTCTTGTGTTATGTGAAGGGGTAAATAATACTCGCTTTCTCCACGTAGCCATGATTTCATAGACTTCTATCATATCCCACTTTAGTCACTCTTTTCTAAGCTGAACAGTCCCATTCTCTTTCATCTTTCCTCTTACAGGAGTTGTCCTGTATTCTAATAATTTTTGTTGCCCGTCTGTTTCTTTTCCAATTCTAATATCTTTTTAGAGGTCCAGTGACAAAAATGGATTTATATAATAGCATTATATTTTTCTGTCTTAGTCCTTATCCCTTTCCTAATGGTTCCTAACATTTAGCTTTATTGACTGCTGCTACACATTGATCAGATGTTTTCAGAGAACTATCCACGATGACTCTAAGATCTTTCCTCTGTGATAAGAGCTAACTTCGACCCCATCATTTTATATGTATAGTTGTGGTTTTCCAATATGTATAACTTTGCATTGTCAGATTCTTGTCATTAATTTAAAACATACCTCTAGAGGTCCCTTTCCTTCTAGAACCAGCTTAACTATAGATACACATCCTCAGTCTACCTGTTGTGGCAACTTTATCTATGGAGAACTCAAATGTGTTTAAGCCTGTTATCATTCAGAATACCTTCATTTTTTGTAATTCTTAGTTCTTGCAACAGTTTAACCAGATATTAATTGAATTCCTGGCTGCTTCATGTTCCATAATGGCATCACCTCTGTTTTAGGGTATGTCCCTGAACTTGGAACCGGACAATGTTGGTGTTGTCGTATTTGGTAATGACAGACTGATTAAGGAAGGGGATGTTGTGAAGAGGACTGGGGCCATTGTGGATGTTCCAGTTGGTGATGAGCTCTTGGGCCGTGTCGTAGATGCTCTGGGTAATGCCATTGATGGAAAGGTAAATATGGCAAACAAACTTTGCTGTATCTTAGATTATATAGTCACAATGCTTTGTGAATAGCCACAGAATCTTTCTTTGCTTTCAAGGGTCCACTTGGTTCTAAGATACGTAGGAGAGTTGGTCTAAAGGCTCCTGGGATCATTCCCAGGATCTCTGTGCGTGAGCCCATGCAAACTGGCATCAAGGCTGTGGATAGTTTAGTACCCATTGGCCGTGGCCAGCGTGAATTGATCATTGGTGACAGACAGACTGGGTAAGCAATCTGTGTCTTCTGAAGCTTACTGTCTAATGTCTAAGCTGCTAAGGAGCTCTTCCTTTATTGAAGAAAAGGGGTGGACTATACAAAGCTAATCTGTACATATGGAGGGAAGAAAACAAAGTAACTTGGACAAATTAGCCCATCTGAGTTCTCACTTTCTACTACTTTGCAGCAAAACTTCAATTGCTATTGACACAATCATCAACCAAAAACGATTTAATGATGGAACTGATGAGAAAAAGAAACTGTACTGTATATATGTTGCAATTGGTCAGAAGAGATCTACTGTTGCTCAGCTGGTGAAGAGGCTTACTGATGCAGGTATAAAGAGTTGGAGAAAACACTGGAATTCTTTAAAGTGACTTTCCAATTCAGCTTTTACACTAATACTATTCCTTCTGTGCATTTAATAATGGGTTAACTGGTGCAACTTGATTAACTAATACAAATGTTAAATGTCATGGGAGTGCACAAATCTCCCCAAGAACAAACTGTCTGCTGAATCTCTGATGCACAAGAAAAGAACCAGCTTGATTTCAGATCCCAAATTGTGTTTTGCAGTACTTCCAGTTGGCAGAAAAAGCACATTCTGTTCTTTCCATGCTTGCCTCAGCGACTTCCAGTTTGACAGTGCTCCTGTCTGGGTGGCTTTTCAGAGTAGAACTACGCTATTGATTTTAATGTCTAGCCAGCCCTTCTCTTTGGCAGTAGGCTGGTAACTATACCTGACAAATTGCTGTGCATTGTACACACTTCATAAAGTAGATAAATGAATGTCAAATAACCTGTGTCTATACTTCATGTGCAGATGAGTTTGCACAAAATAAATGGGGCATTTTAAGAGTAATGATAAGAGTAATGATAGCAGGTCAAGCTGAAGGAAAGACCTTAATTGTAGTCTCATGGTTAGTAACTACAAATGTTGTAGGTCGGTGGTTCTCAAAGCTGGTCCGCTGCTTGTTCAGGGAAAGTCCTGGCGGGCCAAACAGGTTTGTTTACCTGCTGCTTCTGCAGGTTCGGCCGATCGTGGTGCCCGCTGGCCGCACTTTGCTGCTCCAGGCCAATGGAGGCTGCAGGAAGCAGTGCAGGCCAAAGGACATGCTGACCAGCTTTGAGAACCACTGCTCTAGGTCAAAAAGAAGGTTCTTCTTTGCTTACCTCTATTTTGAATTCAATAGTCTTTCACTGGTATTTGAAAATACCTGACGCTGATCATGGAGATGTACTGCTTTGTTTCATGGGCAAGTGGTGTCAACTTCTGGCGGGGGGGGAAAGGTTGAACTCTGCTGCAGTACATTCTCTCTAACATGCTGTAGTCCCATGGAGCAAAGGGCAGTGATAACTTTGCAGAAGCTGAGAAATTGTTACCTTGGAGTCACCTGAGGAAGGAGCCCTTCAGCTTATGCATACTTCAGCAGATAATGTAATACTATAGCAGCAGCTTCATTTCAATTTAAACTATAAAAATATCATTAGAGGGAGACCAAAACAATGACTGAATTAGTCACTAGAGTTCATCGCTATTATAACAGGTTTCTGTGAGATTTTATTTTCCTCTATCTAGGGAAAAGTGTGTTTTTGTAAGCCAAAGATAGTTTTGCTTGCTGTTCTATGCATCTTAATTTGAGATTGGCAATTTGACTAAATCTTACAGTACATGTAAACATTTATCAGATGCAGTTCTTAAAGAAACCTATCCTGATAGAAATTTTTCTGCAGCAAATTCCCTAACTGGGGAGTCAGTAACTGAATTGTCTTTGTATTTGCCAAACAATTACTGTTTTAGTAATATGACCTCAGACGTCCATTTTTATGTCCAACGGGGTATGTAATCTAAGAGGAAGAGTCTAAAGTGGTTTTTAAACAAAGCAACATTTATCAATAACTGTCTCAAACTCTTTTCAGATGCTATGAAGTACACTATCGTGGTTTCTGCAACAGCATCAGATGCTGCTCCTCTTCAGTACCTGGCTCCTTATTCTGGTTGCTCCATGGGAGAGTATTTCCGAGATAATGGGAAACATGCTCTGATCATTTATGATGACTTATCCAAACAGGTAAAATGAAATATTCCCTATTTCAAGAAACTGACATAGCTTTGGGAACTTAACACTGGAATTTAAACAGATGTATGATTTAAACTTGTCTTTAGAAATTTGTTACTTTTCTAAAGCATTTTTCTTTTTATACAGGCTGTTGCCTACCGTCAGATGTCTCTGCTGCTGAGACGTCCACCTGGTCGTGAGGCCTACCCTGGTGATGTGTTCTACCTACACTCTCGTCTCTTGGAGAGAGCAGCCAAAATGAATGACTCCTTTGGAGGTGGCTCCCTGACTGCCCTTCCTGTCATTGAGACTCAGGCTGGTGATGTGTCAGCCTACATTCCAACTAATGTAATCTCCATCACTGATGGACAGGTAGGATTTAAGAATCTATTCCTTGTGTGCTGGTGTAATTGAGTGATCTGATAAGTAATCAACTATGCACTTTAATAGTGAGTAAGTCTGTTAGTATTTAGGTAGAAACTTCAGAAATCTCTCTCTTCAGATCTTCTTGGAAACTGAACTGTTCTACAAAGGCATCCGTCCAGCCATCAATGTTGGGCTGTCTGTTTCCCGTGTGGGTTCTGCTGCCCAGACCAGAGCCATGAAGCAGGTGAGCATAAAATAACTCAAATGTTAACGGAACACTTGCTGCTTAAAAACAAAGACCTCTAGGTCCTGTCCTATACTCATTTTCACTTCTTTTTGCTAGCGGTTAAGATCGTAACACACAAAGTAGCTGCACACTTAAAATGTCTTCACTATTTACATAAAGCCAGTTGTAAATGACTGTAAACTCCCAAAGACTAAACCTCAAGAAACTGGTCTCAGCTTCCTGTTTTTGTAAATATTTTTGGAGTTATAGAAATCCCCCCCCTCTCAATTTAGACATGATGAAATCAAACAGAAGTATCAAACTATTGTCTGTGTTGAATCCAGACCTGAAGGTATTATCTCTGATCAGACTTGTGGTAATCTGTTTAATCAAAATATAAAGGTGATAAACGCTAACTTTAGCTTTAATGTAAATTGCAACATTGTTCTCCACTTACAAATTTACTTCAGGATGCAACACAGCTCCACTACCTGAACTTCTGCTTACCTTCTCAGTTCTCGACAGTCTGTTTTTCTTCTCATCCTTATGCACATTATGGTGCTCTTTTATGCTTAAAAGTGAACATAATACCCATCATATGGACCTGAAATGAACCCATGTTGCTCTGATAGCTTTCTAAGGAAAATAAGTTAGAGGATTTTAGCCGCTTGCAAAATGGAGCATAAAACCAAACCCAATAATTTTTCTTGTATTTTAGGTGGCCGGTACCATGAAGCTAGAATTGGCTCAGTATCGTGAAGTAGCTGCTTTTGCTCAATTTGGATCTGATCTGGATGCTGCTACTCAACAGCTGCTGAATCGTGGTGTGCGTCTGACTGAGCTTCTCAAACAAGGACAGTATTGTGAGTTCCCTGTCTTTTTATCCAACACTTAACTAGCTGGGGAAGAAACAAGTCTGGGTCCATAGCAAGGTCAGACCGGCTGCAGCCAATGGGAAACACTTCAGTCCTTTTGGGTGACTTCTGGTTCTGATATGATGTTGCTAGGCCACTAGAACTTTGACTACTAATCATCAGGTCAGCTTGTTAGTACAGCTACAATAACATAAAGCTGAGTAGTTGTGAACAAGTTATGTGCAGAATGCAGTCTTCATTATTTTTGAATCATCTTGTTGCACATACACTGAGCTTTCTAGGGACTCCTGCACAACTCTGAGATATGTTCTGAGGCCAGAAATACAGGTGGGCTAACACTACCCTCTTCTCTTCTGTGCAGCCCCCATGGCTATTGAGGAACAGGTTGCAGTCATCTATGCTGGTGTAAGAGGTTACTTGGACAAACTGGAGCCCAGCAAAATCACCAGATTTGAGAATGCTTTCCTAGCCCACGTTCTGAGCCAGCAACAGACCCTTTTAGGCACAATCAGGTATATGTGTCTTCAGTGTTCCCACTTGTATTTTAAAGGTGATGTATGCATAAATACTTCAAACACAAAGATTAAGATTCTTATTGGTATGTAACAGTGGAGTCTTGAGCATTGAAATTGGATTTTTAAATTGTGTAAGTAGAGAAGGAAGGGATGAACTATTTGAAGGATAGCAATGGAGGGCACATGACCTGGTCTCTAAAACTTACCTGAAGCATATTGGATTATCTTGAAGTAAAGGTCACTGGCAACAAACAGAACCTCATTTAACCTAGATACTGAGATTTGTGCCAGAAGTGTACTTTTCTTCTCACCACAACTGAAGTCTTACTATTGTTGTTTCCACAAAATAGTATATTAACTTCAGTAGTACACTCTAAAGTACAACTTGATGCATTACCCTTGCATTCCTGTTCACTCACTTGCTAGCCTGCCACAGACCTCCCACTTACTAGTTAGCAAGATTCTAGATCGCATTGGTGGTGGTGGTTTTTGTCAAGGGGGAGAGGTTAAGGAATGACGTATTGGGTCTGAAGTGTAATTTGTGCCTGTCTTTTTCTAACAGGACTGATGGGAAGATCTCCGAACAGACAGATGCCAAGCTGAAAGAAATAGTCACAAACTTCCTGGCTACTTTTGAAGCATAAACGCTTAACTGTTCTAATATGCCACACTGTTTGTCACTGATAATTCTAGGGCTCTAACTCCATTCTTCAGAAGTTTGTGTGACTTGACTGTACAGATATCTCCCTGAGAATAAAAGGTCCCATGTAAAAAAGCTCTAGGCATTCATTATAAACTGACACCTTTCTATCCAGGTATTCTAGGTGTGGATACATAAACTACTAAAACAACACAAATTTAAAATTTTAACTGATAAAACTCCCTGAAACGTTCCCTACTCGTTGAAGTGCTGTTTATAATTCTGGAAAGCATGTGGAAAATATAAGGCTCAAATTTTGTCACAATACTCAGATCAAATTTTGCTTAATGTAAAACTATTTGTCCAGGGATGGCATTGAGAATCTAAAGTCTTAAAAGCTAAAGTCTGGGTCCCTTCTGGTTCACTTATCAATAGGAAAAGATTCTGTAGCTGAAATGAACAGTTCAGATACATGGTGGGCTGGTAGCAGGTGCCCAGATCATAATGACAGGTACTAGAAACCACGTAAATCACATTCTCCTATAGCTGTACTGGCCCTGCAGCATAAAATATCTGCTCAATGCATGTATTTGGAACCTGGAGAAGCATGCATTGAGTTAGGACTGTCTAGGAATCTTGAGTTTGGAGCTGTCAGTCTCCTGATCACAATCCCACTTTACAATCTTCCCTTCTCTCTCTTCTCCTCTTCCCCCTTTTTCCCTCCCCCCCGCCCTCGTAACCAAGAGCCTCTATAAATGGACTTTGTAGCAAGTCATGAACTTGAATTGAGGCTGAGAATTCTATCCGCATTCCTACCTAACACTTTTGGGGACACTTCCTAGAACAAATGGTTTCTGAATATGTTCAATTCCCTAATGTAGAAAACTCAAGAGGGGTAAAGGACCATTCTAAAACTCATGCATATGAAAGGCCCAGGTACTACTTGCCCCCATAACGCTAATTTCAGTTTGGGGGGGAAAAAACCATAGCTATTTGGGGAGAGCAGGGGGATATTTAGTAATGTTCACTAAGTCTCTTAAGGGAACTGAAGTTTACAGTAAACTTGCTATTTCATTCTTAATTGCTTTCAGCTCTGGCACTAGCCATTTCTATTGCTTGAGGTATAATGTACACAGCATGTACCAGTAGCCTGTCGCAGCTTTCAAATCTGTATATGTGTGTCTCCCACTTTTGACATGATTCAAACAGCAACTCTTAGAAAACTAACAGCAAGCAGAGGAAGCAAACAGTAACCAGACTGATATAAGGCTGTTGTACCTGTCTTGTTGCACTATATACACTTGGAGTTCTATGCACAATGAAGAAACGTCCTCCCACAGGTTGTCTTTGCTTTCCAGCAGAAAAATGGTTTTGGTGGGGAAGCGAGGAGAATCTGCCCCAGTGCTTGTTCACCCCTCCCTGGCAGCATGGGTAAGTCATGTGTGTGGTGTGGGGATGCCCTGGCTGCCCAGGGCTGTTAGTCCTGGCTGGGAGGGGGTGGAGGAGTTCCTCCTCTGCATGGAGCAGCTGGGTCTGGGTCAGATCACCCTCCCACAGAAACTCCCTTGGCTGCAAGAAGCTCTGCATCGTGGGGTGGGGGCCTGATGGGGTCTGAGGCTCCGCAGAGGGGTTTGGGTCTGGGGGGAGGAGAGGGTGTCTAGGTGCACAGGGGTTGGACAGGCAGGGGCAGCAGCTCAGTGGACAGTGATCCCCTCCCCCCACTTGCCCCATGGCTCCTTCGCCGCAAGGAGCAGGGTCACTGTATGGGGAGCTGTTCCCCATATCTGCCCAACCCCTATGCATCCAGGCCCCACCCAGCTGCACTCTGACCCCCCCCATCCCAAGTCCCCCCCCTTTCCCAGCTGAGCTCCCCCCACCACACACACATTGAGCCCTAGCCACCTATACCTGGACTTTGCTGTGGAGTCCCATTCCCCCTGCATCCAGAACCCCTACCCTTCCTCCTCCTCCTCCTCCCCCCCCGGCCAGAAGCTCCTGTGCATCCAGATCTCCACTGTTCCCAGACCCCGCACTGACCTGCTTGTACCTATGTTGTGCCACACAGTACCCTGGTACTCCCTGGGGGAATTCTGCACCAAAAAATTAAAAACCTGCATACAATATTCTGCACATTTTATTTGTCAAACATCATCCTATAAATTACACCACTTTCAAATATTTTGAAATAAATTACTAAAATATTTGAAAGCATAAATAACCCTCAACACTTTTCTCCAGGCATTGGTTCTGGATCACTGAGCACCCTTCAGCTTTAATTTACAGTGGTATTTTAAGTGCCTAAATAGGCAGATAAGTATGCAGACATCTAGTGGAATTTACAATAACCACCTTATCTGCTTGTGTGCACACCTGCTTCTGGAGGTGCTTAGTGTAACTTAAGTGCTTAAATATGTTATGTAAAGTTGCTAAGTAACAGCAGTCCAACCCTTACTAATATGTGATTATGGAACAAATTGCAGTAGAAGCAATCAGTGTTCTCTCTAATTTTTTCCATCCATGTGTGGAATGAATTTTATGTGCACCATCTTGAGGTAATGTGTGGATGTGCACCACCAGTAGAAACAAAAAAACCTAGATATATATTTAAAAGTTACCATAGGGATAATTACTTCAGCCAGGACAGGTTAGGCATTTTAGAACTTACACTTAAATTTAATTCTGAGTAGTAAAAGAAATAAAAATTATGGAGGGCATAGACCAGTCAAAAAACTAAAGGAGTACTTGTGGCTGCTACTCTGAAACCTGTCAAAAAACTAAACATATGTTGAAAAGTGTCAGGTAACAACAATAATACAAACTTGTGTTGGGAGGTGAGTGTGAAAGACAACGTGTGGCTGAGAGACCGACGCATGCTGCCCTTTTAAGGAGATCTGCACTCAGCAGTCTGAAGCCTGCTTGTTTAGACGCAGCAGCTGTCAGCAAGGTCCCTCCCTCCTGAGTCATGTCATGTCCTGTCCCCCTCTCCTGCTCTGTGGAGATGGGGCTAGAGCGGTGGAGGGAGGGGGACACCCTGACATCAGTGACCCCCTCCTCTATTCCCTCCCACCTGCTCTGCACAGAGAGCAGGGGGCTCCTGGGAGCAGCTGGCCAGGGGCTCCAAGGCAGAGAGCAGGAGCAGCCTGGCAGTGGGGAGAGGGACACCTGAAGTGCAAGGCACTTGATAGCCTGCTGAGCGGCTGCCCGGCCACACAGGTTAGTGGAAACTTAAGAAGCAATACTCTATCCATAAAATCATTACATAAAATTATCACCTGTTTATAATAGGATGGCTATAATGAACAATGCTCTCAAACCAGCTTATCAATATGTAACTTTGGGGGGAGGGATAGCTCAGTGGTTTGAGCATTGGCCTGCTAAACCCAGGGTTGTGAGTTTAATCCTTGAGGGGGCCATTTAGGGATCTGGGGCAAAAATTGAGGATTGGTTCTGCTTTGAGGGAGTTGGACAAGATGATCTCTTGAGGTCCCTTCCAACTCTGATATTCTATGAACTTTCAGATACACTGTGCTTTCCTTGCATGTTATAAAAATGTAAGGGTCAGCTGCCAGTACCATCTTAGTCCACATTCTTCAAACTCTGGGAAAAATATAACTTGTCTGCTTTTGAGAGTTGTAGGTATGTATTAACCACCAGGAATTTAATTTGTGCTGTTGAAATAAATCATCCTACAAAAGAACCCTATTACAGTTCAGACAAAACTACAGACTTTAGCATGTGCATGAATAAAATAGCTATCTTTGCTTTTACATTTTTTATTAAATAATGAGCTCTAAGTTCCTCGGAGTCTGGTGGGTCCAATATTTAGAATTTGCTCCATAATATTCAGCTGCTTCATCCTTTTGCAAGCCTAAAATAGCACCACTAGTGTTAATTCATTGTCAAAGTTCTGTATGGAGCAATACTCCACTATCTAAGCATGCTGGGATTCACAGCTGAAAGGTCTGACAAGTGGGAAGATGTGACTATTTAGCGTGGTGAAGTCGTAACACAAACTACTAGGATTCTGTAGTTGACAGCGAAAACCGACTATGTTGTATGTTAGCACAATATGCATGTTTAGTCCATTGCAGGAAAATGCACTGGCACTGAATAGTCCATAGGTCCTCACTACGCAGCAAATGTCAATACCTGCCATGTGTAGCACTTGTCTTCAGAGTGCTTCACAAACATTAATCAATACGATATTACCTACTTGTCTTCCAGGAATATCCCCTTTTATACAGTAAGTGTCTGAGGCTCATTTTAATTGAACGGATTTGCCCAAGTGCTAGGGTTAGGATGTTCCTAGCTCCCAGATCTGTTCTCAGACTGCCAGACTTTCCAGTTTCCACATTCTACGGGGACTAGTTGCAGAGCAAGCAAGTATAATTTTTTTTGTTACTGTATGGTCTGTAGATGTGACAGGATTTATTGACATTTTTTCACTGAGTATTGGAGTATGAGGTGTGTGCATATTGTATATACAGTCTGGTGCACTGGTTCTCAACCTATTTGCTATTGTGGGCCGCATCCACATGTATACACTATCTGTATGGCCTTGAGGATGTTACATGGGCCGCAGCTGTGTGCTGATCGGGCTGTGGGTTGAGAATCACTGGTCTGGTGTATAGTAAGATTGGGGGCTAAGGTAAGAGTTCAACAGCCTCTTAAATTGTAATGTTGTCTACCATTGGTAGGCCTTTGGACAAGTGTAAATTGTTTCCTCGTGGTGATGGAAAGCACACCATATAAAGTAGGTACTAAGAGGCATACAAAAAATTTAAGTTAGGACTTCCGAAAGGTTAGCTGAAAGTGAAGTGACATGCTTTGACCACAGGATGGTGCTAGATTAACAATGCTGTTATCATGGAGTACTGGGCCTGGATAAACCGTTAGAACACAATGTGGTGACAGCTTTGATTCACAGGGTGTTCATGCTCTGTGGATACTGGTATATAATCTTGAGCACCTATTGCAAAAGGGGTGCTAGCAGACATACAAAAAATAAGGAACACTTCTGAGAGGTTGTCCATAAAGCCCTGTACAAGTATTAAACAAGACTCAACCCTGGAAATCAAATACTGCTGAAAAGCAAACTTTTTTATCTCTGCAGTGGACTCAAGATTTCTGCAGTGTGGTGAAATCTAGAAGTGCCCTAGAGGCGACTGCCGTAACCTCCCCAGCTGTTTAAGACCTTGAACGCTGTCCAACTACCACTCTGAAAGGGGTAGTAACTGCTGTCAATAAGGTTGCAAAGCCATTTCCGTTACAAACTCCTGTTGTTTTTCAACACAGTTCTCAAGAACAAAGTATAAATGTCTTCAGCAAATGCACTGTTTGCCGAATGGTGTCATCTTGGTTACAGTTGAGCAGCTTTTCTTCAGTAAAGGGGAAGATAAATAGGCCTTCAACCCTCCTCCATGTGAACATGGGGGTTTATCTCAGACTGGTTGACATGTTTTTAGGAGCCCTTTGTTAAAGTATTGACAGCACATCACGGCCAAGTTCAAGTGACAGGGACAAGAGGAACTGTTAGGAATAGATCAGCTGAACACAATGCAGTGACTCTACCCTCATGAAAATTGAGTGGCTTTGATTCACTGATGACCGACCGAGCATCATGGGCCTTCTCCCTTCCTTGTAGGGGAGAACTGATTTCTGAAATACCCAGCTGGAATTTCATATAGTTGCTGATGATGACAGAGGTGAATTAGTCCTCAAACTTACCGTAGTTGCACAACAGAGCACATCTTATCCATCACTACCTACAAGCTTGCTCAGTTTGGCTAATTTCATTCCGCCTGCTGAAATTCCCCTTCCGTTCCAAAGGGCAGTTGTGGTTTTCAGTTTCTGTCCTTGACTGTGTGCTGTGGGTAAACAGCTGTCATGTTCCACTTGAGAGGTGGCTGCATCTCACTAGTGGGTGAAGTAATTCTCAGCAGTAAATGGCATGCTCTACATCTATTTTTATTAAACCTAGTTAACTATGCTCTTTCTGGAGTTAGTGGCCTAAAAAAGGATTGTGTGGCAATTCAAAGCTCTGCATCTTAAAAGAAGCTTTGCTTTCCTCAGTTTCTCCATATGGAACTGCCCTTGGACCATACTGGAAACCCAGGTGCGTATGGTTATCAATTCCCCCAATGCTGAGGCATTCGTGTCCTCTCTCAAGGTTAGGGATTGAAAGAATGACTGGAAACTTATTGGAGAAGAAGTGGAGATCTCAGCACAGTCAACACTATAGAGAGGAACAAGCAAAAGTGACACATCATAGACACAAGATCCAGAGGAGACAGATGGAAAAGACCCAGCAGGTCATAAAGTTCATCCACTCTACAAAGGCAGGACATGTGCATTCCATTCATGGCCATGATAACCTAGTCAGTATTTCCTTCATGAGCCTCGCCCTGTATCTCTACAAGACGTCACATGCTCTGAGAAGCAGCTTTTGGCTCTTGCCTGCATCCTGGCTTGTAGAAACAGAATCCAAGTCTGTTGGCATCTTTTTAGTTGTCTGTGAAAGAGGAGGAAGAGAGGACTAGATCTTAGCTAATGCTTTGGAACATGCCAAATGAAGGTTTTGATTGGATGACCCACACTTTCTCAGTTAAACCAGCAATGTGCAATGTCATGCTAATTAGCAAGAACCACATTGGGTTCTTTTTTTTTTTTTCTACTCTTTTTCTTTTTGCGAATACAGACTAACACGGCTGTTACTCTGAAACACATTGGGTCAGAAATTCAGGCTGCTTTAGAGCATGCTGAGCAGAAAGGATCCTGGTTTTAAATTGGGTTTGGATAACATTTAAATTTTTTTTTGACTGCGGCATACAGTTATTCTATTTATGTTGTGACTTCTACCCTGAAGTGGATCTTTACAAACTTAAACAGAGAGAGAGAGACACACACACACCACTTCGTTCATGCTCTTCGGAGCTGTTGTTTCCAGAGAGCAGCAGAGGTAGGGAAGGAGAGCACTCGGCAAAGGGCGGGCAATGCAGGAAGGCAACTTCCCTAGGCTTCACATGGAGGCGCTGTGCACAAGTGTCTGCAGGGGGGCCTAGGCCCTACATGTATTAAGGGGGATTAAGGGCAGCTTTTGAGACTGAAAGTCAGTTCTGAACCACCCTAGGCCTCTTCAAGGTGTCTGAACAGAGCTGATTATCCCGCACAGCTGCCTAGGAGGTGCCTGCTTGGCCCCTGGCCATGCTGAGCACATTGTAATGGACTATTTCACTAAACCAGTAACAGATAAGGGCAACACAGTGAGGGCAATAGAGGCCTAGCAGCCAGAGGCTTGGCTCTAATGGATTTCCATGTGAAGTGATAGAGTAAAGCAGAGAAGCAGTTCCTGTAGCAAAATTTGGCTGTCCATGATAAAATCACTTTGGCTGTAGAAAGCTGCGTTACACACACACATAAATGTGGTGCTTCTCTTAAAAGCAATGTAGTGAATTCTCCATTTCCTGGACCCACTGAGAATCCAGCAGTGGAGCGCTGCACAGCTCTGAAGTCAAGGGAAAGACATTTTGCAACCCAATAGGTGCTTCCCTTCTGGAAAAGTACTTTGAATTCACAACCCAGTGCAAGGAAACAGGTTGCACAAATGCCTGGAGCATGGGGTATATTTGTTGCTTTCATCAGTCTCATGTACGAACATTCAAGTTTCTGGCAGGCCGGCAGATAGGATTATTATTTGTATTGTGGTAGCACTAAGGAGCCTCAATCATGAACCAGGACCCAGCTGCACAAACACAAGAAAAAGCCCATCCTTGCTTCAAAAAGCTTACAGTCTAAGAGCGAGGGGGTGATCCCTTAGGGGGAGGCTTTTTAAGACTTGTTTTTATTGTCGTATGTTCAGTGCAACTCACAAAAGGAGAGATCTGAACGACATTCTCAACTCCCTGACCTAAATATACCATGGGGGGGAAAAAACCTGAGTGTCAGTATAGATTCGCTATATGTTGTATTTCCTTGCTCAATAATAATCGATCAGGGGTTTGCACTTCTGTGGAGTCGTTCATCTGAGGCTCTCTCAGCACTTCACAAACACTAAGCAAGCCTCACAATGCCCCTTTTAGGTATAAAAGGATACAGAGAGGTCACTTTACCCACAATGGAAATGCAGCCACCTCTGGGGTGGAACATGGCAGCATCCACATTATTTCATCTTCTCATTTAAACTGGTTTCTTATGTGAATAAGTAAACCCCCTCAAGATACCACCTCTACTAAGAATGTACTGGTTATGCTCATGAAGAAAATAATTGTAGGCCAGGCCTTTTCTAATGTGTCTGGTGTGTTCCACCCCTTTCCAATTAATGAGTTATAAGCACCCAAAATATACTAGAACCTTTACAGACCAATATACAAACAAGGCTGCTTCCCCAAAGTGTTTACAATCTATGGCCTTGGTCCTGCATTCTCATCTTTGTCAGCCAATCTGCAGAGAAGTCACTAAGTCAACAGTCATCCCTCCCGCTGCTGCAGCTCCCTGGGGCCTAAATAGTTGGGAATGATCTAATGGAAGTGGCTGAGTGATGAAATTAGCGCACAGCTATAGTGGGCAGGAGAAACCGTACCCCACAGAAGTCAATGACAAAATTAATTGACTTCAAGAGCGCCAGGATTTCACACTCATGTTTTTTGTTGAAGAGGGTTTTTTTTTCTAATTTTAACTTGATTCTCAGATACTCATTTCCATGCTGAGTGATGGATGCAAGTGCCTGTACCTAAATAACTTCTGTAAATTTCACTGATTTTTTTAAAATCAGTGAAAATAGTGAATGGTAATGGAGTGGAGGTATTTCAAGATTGACTGTATGTTATTGATAAAAATTGCCCACACAGATCTTCAATTTACTTTGTTTATTTAACAATTATTTTAGAAGCATTAACAAATATATATGTGCAGTAGCTTGTTTTATAGCTCAGGAAAATGAGCACATAGTGGTTAAGAGACTTGCACGAAGCCACAGAGATAATCCATGTCAGAGCTGGAGCAGTTCTCAGCTCCCCATCCTGGGTTCAGCTGACCAGACAAGGGTTTCTTGCAATAAACAGTACTGATTATAATAATTAGAGACATAACACTATTTCAGGACTGAGAGATCTGGGGAAACAAAGCACCGAAAAGAAAACAGGACAGTGACTCTTTAAAAATATGAAAAGTGGAAGTTTGCAATAGCTAAGAATCATAATTGCAAAACTAGGAAAGGACCACATTGAGATTGCTCCATATGCGCTAGCTGTTACAGTGACCTGAATCTCCCAATGGGGAAGGCAGGCCCGTGACCTCACTTTGTGTTTTGATCAGCCCAGACTGGTTTCAGGTTGGCAGCACGAACGTTCTGTTTTGGAATCCGCAGACCACCTTTTCTAGTTAACTTTTTTGTTGCCAGGCTGGACAGAAACCTTACATCCAGCTGAAATGTCAGGGTTTGTTGTTTGGTTTTGAGGTCAGTATATTGCTGCAGGGATTAAAAAGAGGTGATCTTTTAAAAAGGATTAAAAGGCTTCTAAAATGAGTTTGTCCTATTATATTGAACATCTTATTTTCATAGCGTTTCTTCATTTTCATTCATCTATTCCCTAGCTTGCTTTTACTTGCCCACTCACTAGCATTAATTTCTGGACAATAATTCTTAGGTTTAGTGCACTGTGACGGCTAGATGAATTTCAAGGCAAGGATTGTCTGTTGGGGGATTCAGGCATTGTTCTATAAATATTTACTTATGCTATTACCAATGTGTGACGTTCCCCTGTGGTGTTATCTGGACCGGTGATCTGCTAGGTCACGCCAATCCTTGACTCTGGGACCCAGCCTTACCCTGCTCTGCTGTGAGAACCCCCACTCCTGGGCTGTTCACGCACATCGTCTGGCATGTAAGCTGCTCCTTGGATTGTGCAACCAAATGACACTGGCCAATATCTCTGGTCCCAGACACAACCCTAGGAGCCTCCGTCTTGCAGTGTCTAGTTATGACCGCTGGACACTGCAAGCTTATATGAGTTCATCAATTTAACAAAGAAATTGATATTCACCAGGCTTGTTATCCCAAGGGGAGTCTCTGACATGCTTCAAACCAAATGCATGGCTTCAGGTAGAATAAACAAACAGATTTATAAACTACAAAAGATAGATTTTAAATGATTATAAGTCAAAAACAACAAATTGGATTTGGTCAAATGGAATAAAAGTGAAATGCATTCTAAGCTGCTCTTAACACTTGCAGTGCCCTTACACACTTAGATGCTTCTCACCACAGGCTGGCTGGTTGCCCTTCAGCCAGGCTTTCCCCTTTGATCAGTGCTTCAGTTGCTTTGTGGTGATGGCTGTAGATGGAGGTGGAAGAGAGAGGTAGAGCATGGCAAATGTCCCTTTTATCATGTTCTTTCTTCCCTCTTGGCTTTGCCCTTCTGCCCCCTTCAGGGGCAGGTGAGCATTACCTCATCATAGTCCTTGAGTGACCAAGGGAAGGGGGGTGACTCACTCGAGAGTCCAGTAGATCCTTTGCTGCTGCCTAGGCCAGTGTCCTTTGTTCCTGTGAGGGTGGGCTGGGTTTGTCCCATACGTGTCCTGATGAGGTGTGAACTGCCCCTCTGTTCCTGGAGAGTTTTGCCTAGGCTTATTTTAAGTCATGAGGGCACATTTTCAGCCTCATAACTGTATACGTGAAATTACAACCTATAACATTACTGTAACAACAATGCTCAGTGCATCGTGCGCCTTCCGAAGACACCCGACGTGACAAACTGCATTGGATACCACACAATCATAAGGATGAACATGGGGGTGCAGGGTGTTCCCCCGAGGTACATAGTGTCACACAATGGATATGATTTATTTTCTGCCCTGAAAAACTTGCATTGTCAATAAGGCAAGACAAGTCTCCGGTGAGCAGAGCTGATTTAAAAATTAAAATAAAAAAAGTTTGTGACCATTTTTTAACTAGACGTTATTTTTTGTTTCACAGGGATTGAAAAGGGCTAGTTTTTCGTGAGATTTCTCTCCTCCCAACTCACATTTCTTTTATCAAAAATTCTGTTGAAAGCATTATTGGCATTCTAAATAATTCAGTTACCATTTTGAAACATTTTTGTTTACCAAAAAAACCAGGGGTTTTGGTAAACAAACCATTTTGATAAAAAAAAGATTTCAAAAATATTTTTAAAAATTCCAAACAAAAATGATGTCAATGCTATTTTTTGCAAATATTTTGACTGAAAAAGAACTGTTTTTTAATTAAAAAAAAAAAGTCATGAAAAATTTCAAGCCGTTCCATCTGTGAAGCACTTTGTGGGGTTTGCTTACCAGGCTGGATACTGGCAGGGTTCTGAAGGTGCAGAGAGTAACTGGTAAATGAAGATAGGTGTTTTGGGAAGCGTGACAACAGAAAGGGGGAAAAGCAGTGAAGTTCCAGTCCATGTTGGTATGAATGACTCTTGACTGATTATTTTTTCCGCACCCCGCCTTTAGCACATTTCCGTTCAGTGACACTCCTTGCAGATGGCTCAAAAGGGAGCATGAGCTGTGCAGTCAGTTTCCACGCAGAAGCAATGCACGATCCTGGCTCTGTTTAACAGTAAACATTCAAGGTCCATTTCCCTGGCAGGTGGATATAGCTGAAACAAGAAGTACTGTCAAGGTGGGAAACTGAGCAGAAATGCTAAAGAGGCCTGTCCTACATGATGAAAAAGAGGCCGTGTATTTCCCCACCCATGGTAGCAATGGTGGAAGCTTCATAGTGTAGTCAAAGTAGGGTTAGATAACCCAACGCTAAAAACACCTGTGCTCTATCTGGACTACAGCTTTTCCCACTGTGACCACTAGTAGAGCTATACTATTGGAGGATTGCAGGTGTGAATTTTGACTGTGCAGTTGGGGCCAGGGCGGTAGTTACGAATTGCCACCCAAGGTCAGACCAATAGCCCAGCTAGTCTCCAGCAGTAGCCGTTGCTGCTGCTTCAGAGCAAGGCAAAGTCCCCCAAAATGCTCCTAATTTTGCAAGGCTCTCCCTTGGATATTTTGACCAAGAATCTCAATGCACCTTAGACGCATTGATTAAAGCTCTTGGAAGTTATCAAAGTATTTCTATTCTCATCTGATAGGTAGGTCAGCTAAAGTTAATTGACTTGTCCAAGGTGAAACAGTAAGCCAATGGTAGCCTATAGATAGGGTGACCAGACTTCGTGATATTGGGGGCTTTGTCTTATATATGTAACTATACTCTCCCTCCCACCCCACCCCACCCCAAAAAAAAAAAAAGATGTGTCCTGATTTTTCACACTTGCTATCTGGTCACCCTACTAGAGGTAGGACTAGAACCAGGAGTCCTGATTTCCTATCTGTAGTACTACCCTGCCTCCTTAACAGAGAATATTGTATTAACTGTTCCATATTAATAGCCTGATCTAGGTCCCACTAGCAGGAGGGTACATACCCACTGCTACACCCTTCAGAGGATTCTTCATAGTTCCCCCACATGCTGGTTCTGCTCCAATGCCATTGATTTTAATGGTGGTTGGATCAGGGCCTAACAGAGGATAAGCAATTTATGCTTGAAACTGCAAGTACTTAACAGTGTAGCAATGTACAGGAAGAGTGACCAGAAAATACACTATTACAGTAGTAATCTTCCCCATCAGCACAGACCACATGACCCAGTGGTTTGGGCACTAGCCAATGACCTGCTCTGGTTCAGTTCCCTGCTCTGCTACAGACTTCCTGTATGACCTTGGGGCAAATCACTCAATCTCTCTGTTCCTCAGTTCCATGGGGACAGTAATACTTACCTGCCTCCTGGGGATGTTCTAAAGATAAATACATTAAAGATTGTAAAGTGCTTTGAGGTCTAGTGATAACACGGGCTATATCAGAGCTACGTAATATTACTTTAGGAACATGCTTGCTTGACTAGAAAAATATGATTAGGTCAGAAATACAATACAATCTGGAGAGTAGGTCTTGCGGCATGTACTGCATGAGCAAATTCTGATCTGTCTGGCTCTCTAGTGTTCTGAGACAGTTAAAGAAAATGAACACTCTTGTCATGTTGATCTCAGATGGAAAAATGATATACAGTAGGTGGGTGAATATGAGCCATTCACTGGGTTAGCCTCACGATAGAACACACTCCAGAAAGGACCACTAATCCGCCTGGTGTCCCTGTGCAACGGATTTAGCCTTTGGAGTTGGAGCTGGCTGCCGGATGTCATGTCTGAGAGGTGTCTACACACAAAGTTGGCACAAGAACAAATTGGTATAAACTGGTCATGGATCAGTTTAGGCTGGAAATTAGAAGAAGGTTTCTAACATCAGAGGAGTGAGATTTTGGATCAGCCTCCCAATAGGAGTAGTGGGGGGCAAACAACCTAACTAGTTTTAAAAATGAAACTTGATACATTTATGAATGGGATTGTATGACAGGATTGTCTGCAGTGGCAGAGGACTGGACTTGATGACTCAGAAGGTCCTGTCTAGGGTGACCATATTTTCCCAAAGGGAAAAAAAAGACACCACACTGGGCTGGCCCAAGTCCTGCCTCCCTGCCTCCCGTGAGCCCCCTCCTCCAGTCCTCCATGCCTCCTACCCATGCAGGGCTGGCCCAAGGCCCACCTCTACCCCCTGCTCACTTGGGACCAGCCCGAGGCCCCCATACCCTCTGCATGGAGGGCCAGCCCAAGACCCCCTGCCGCCAACCTGTGCAGGACTGGCCCGGCCTGAACCGCTCTCCTGAACCCTCCCTCCTCTGTAGGTCTGGCGTTGCCACTTGCCCCTCCCCCGCACATGTTCCTCTGCACCCCAATACAGGTCACACACCCCCAAGGATTGCACCCCGCTTTTTGGGCAAAACTGGGCATTTGTCCAGTTTGCTCTTGTCAACTGACCATCAGTTGGGAAGAGCAAAAGGGACAAATGCCCAGTTTTGCCGAAAAAGTCAGGATGGCCGGGATAGGGCTTAAAAAAAGGACTGTCCTACCCAAATTGGGACACATGGTCACCCTAGTCCTGTCCTATGTCCCTGTGCAGCCACATGGCTCTCTATTAGTATTGAGTCTAAGCAGGCTGTGATGGCAGTTATTTGAACTACAGATCCATAGTTACCTATGCTCCTCCAGGAGGTGCACACCTACTGCTGAGGTGTGATTGAGGAGTTGAGAGGAAGCAGCATGGTCCTGCCCCTTTGGGGTACTGCATGCTCACCAGGGTGTATGGAGGAAGCAGTCCTTGCACTCAGTGACTGCAGTGTGTCTGGATCTTACGTGGGCTGCACAAGAACAGGAAGGTTCATCCATCCGCCCCATGTGTACAAGGGCCAGGCCCAGATCAGCTACTAAATGAAAGACATTATCTAGTGCACTGAGGGCCTTTGACACCTGGATCCCCCGATCACTGACTCTCTCTGTGGCCTGGGGATAACGCTGCTTCCACACCTCACAGACAGGGCTGGCCTTACCATGGGGCGAACTGAGGCAGTCGCCTCAGGTGCCAGACTGTGGGGGGCGCCACTAAGACCCAGTGTGTAGAAAATTGTGTCTGCTGCTCGTGCATCTGTATTCTCTCTGCTCTAGATGCACAGAGAGGGTGGAGTGCTGTGCTGGAAGAAGGAGGGCACAAGAGACATAACAGGCGGGCAGGAGAAAAGGTGAGAGGGAATAACAGAAAGCAGCAGGAGCTGCAGGTAGAGAGAGAGGAGGAGGAGCCTCTTATGTACCTCTCTAGCACCCCCAAGGCCTGGACTGATTAACCCCAGCTTCTCAGGGAGCTTCCTGTTTCCTGCTGCTTCCCTGAACCCACCTGAGGAGAACAGGCAGTCAACTGAAGTGGTAGGAGCCAGTTAGACCCTTAAGACGCTGATATCTTCCCTCACTCAGGCCCTGCTACCAGCCTGCTTATTTGTCCCCTTCAACTGAGTGTTGAGAGCCACTATAGCTGGCACAGAACAGCAGTCATGAGTGAAAGGAGAAAACGCCCCTCTGGGGCAGCATTCAGAAAAAGAGAGAAAGCAAAGGAAGCTTTGCTATCTAAACAGGAAGGAGCTCTCCTGAGATACAGAGACACAAATGTTCACGGTGAGCCTTCCGGTCCCAGTGAAGATGTGAGTGGTGAGGAGATGCCTGATCTTCCAGTTAGTCAGAGTGCAGGTGACCTGGCAGCTACTGCAGCATCCATATCTCCATCTGAAATGGATGTAACCATGCACATTCCTGAAGAAAAGTATAGATCAGAGAAGAGTGTGGTGGAGGCGCAAGAAACAGCTGCTGCTGAGTTTAGTTCCTTAAGTCTAGTTGATCCAGGACTGTGGACCCACTTGAGCAGTGGTCTGAGGGACTTCCTTATACTGCATGGGCCACAGTAAGTGAAAAACTTCATGTTCCCCAAAGACAATGAAAATAGAAATTTCTATCCAACACATTATTGGCTTGAAATCCCCAATGGTGACAAAGTGGAGAGAACGTGGTTTATGTACTCAAAAACCCAGAATGCTGCATACTGTTTTTGTTGCAAACTCTTCCAGTCTAATGTTCCAGCCACATTGGGTTCTACAGGAACAAAGGACTAGAAAAATCTGGCTTGAAATCTGGCATGCCATGAGAAGGCAGCAAATCACCAGAGAGCAGTCCACAGGTGGAAAGAGCTTGAGATGAGACTAAGGTTAAAGGCCACCATAGATGATCAGCATCAAGAGAAGATTGCATCAGAGTCTCTTTACTGGCAAAATGTTCTGAAAAGGCTCATTGCCATTGTGAGAATGCTGGCTACCCAAAACCAAGCACTGCGTGGCACTTCAGATCAGCGGTATGTGCCAAACAATGAAAACTTCCTTAAAATTGTGGAGCTGATGGCTGAGTTTGATGCTGTACTCCAGGAGCATCTAAGAAGAGTCACCACCCAAGAAATGTACACACATCACATTACCTTGGAAAAACAATTCAAAATGAGATCATACAGTTACTGGCAACAAAAGTCAAACAGAAGATTGTGGCAGATCTGAAGTCAGCAAGATATTAATTACTCTGTTATTCTGGACGGCACACCTGACATTCGGAACAAATGACTTTAATGGTGCGTTTTGTAACAACAACAGCTAGAATTTATTGACATTGATGATACTACAGGAGCTGGTATGACAAATGTGCTCCTTAAAAAGCTGGAAGATACGTGAATTGCGAAAGCTGAAATGAGAGGTCAGGGCTACGATAATGGTGCCAACATGAGAGGAAAGAACAGAGGATTTCAGACACGGATCCGAGAGTTAGACCCGTGAGCGGTTTTTGTCCCATGCAGTTCTCATTCATTGAAACTTGGTGGTCAGTGATGCAGCATCAGCTTCTAGTGAGGCTGCTGAATTTTTTAATGTAATTCAAAGCATCTATGTATTTTTCTCTGCATCAACTTATCGATGACAAATTTTGAAGCAACATCTGGGAACATCCTCTCTGACACCGAAACCACTGAGTGCCACACAGTGGGAAAGTCGAGTGGAGGCGATAAAGCCTATCAAACACCAAATTGGGAAGATAGATGATGCCATAGTTGCCATTATGGAGGATAATGCTATGACAGGAACGGTTCGTGGAGAACAGCGGCAGAGGGAAATGGAATCACCAGAAACATACATAACTTTGAATTTCTGTGTGGCTTAGTGTTGTGGCATGACATACTGTTTGAAATAAATGTTGTAAGCAAGAGACTCCAAGGTGTTGACCTTGATATATCTGGAGCAATGGAACAACTGGACAAAGCAAAGTCATACCTACAGTCTTACTGGTCAGATGCGGGATTTCAAAATGTTCTGAAGAGTGCATAGAAGTTGGCAGAGGAACTTCACACTGATGCTATTTTCCCACCCATTCAAGAATACAAGGGTCACCAAAGAAGAAGACGACATTTTGCTTACGAGGCACAGGATAATCCCATAAGAGACCCCAAACAACAATTCAAAGTTGAATTCTTTAACCAGGTGCCAGATTGTGCAATACAGTCAGTTGAAGAACATTTCATGCAGCTCAAGGAACACAGCAGTATATCTGGGATGTTGTATGATATTCCAAAACTCCTCACTATACCTGAAGAAGACCTACACCAGCAATGCAGGGCACTAGAGACAGTGTGGACACATGATAACATGCGCGATATTGATGCGAGTGATTTAGGTGATGAACTGAAAGCCCTGTCAAGATACATTTCAGCAGGATCAACTCCAAAGGCTGTTCTGGAATATATGTGCCACTTCCTGTAACAGTTGCCAGTGGAGAACGCAGCTTCTCCAAGCTGAAGTTAATAAAAACACAGCTACGCTCCACAACGACACAGGAGAGGCTGGTCGGCCTTGCAATCATCTCAATAGAGCATGAGCTGGCCCAGACTGTGGACCTTCAGGAAGCAGTTCAAATCTTTGCAACCAAGAAGGCACAGAAAGCACCACTTTGATTATTCAAACAGATAAAAATGCCAGTGTTTACTATGGAGACAAGAAAAGTTACATTTGCTGTTCAGGCATTTGAAAGTTAAGTGTTACTTAAAATTTTTGAACAAGGAAGTTTAAGTAGTTAGTTCTCCTTTATTGGGATAGGTCGCAGAGCAGTACCATGGGAGGAGTAGAACAGGAAGAAGGCAGAATTGAGACCTTTCAAAGTTTTGGCCCAAGCAAGGGGGCATGGGGGCATCATTTGAGCTCCCCGCCTCAGGTGCCAAAATGTTGTGGGCCGGCCCTGCTCACAGAGGTGGTGAGAATGAATTAGCTGGGTTTGTGAAAGCACAGAGCTGCTCCATGGTGAGCGCTGAAGCTACTTCTCTGTAGCTACCCCGTGCCCGAATATCTCCTTCCCCCACCAGCTTTCCCAAGAATTAACCAATTCCTCTGGGATGTCACATGTGCCCCGCATTTTCCAGGAAGCTGGAGATGCCAGACAGTCAGTAAGTCCTGATTTTGGTCAAATAAGTTCAAAGTCTGCAATGTTGGAGGTGGGAAAGGGGTTATTTATTGACAGAAAACAAACTAGAAATTCTAATGAACCAATAATAGCCCAGAGATTAACTTCAGGAACCACAAAGCCAAGGCTTTCAGCAGGGGACACCTCTGACCCTGAGGCTGAGCTGTGATTGGCTGGTTCTCCACCCATTCGACCCTCTCCTAGCTTCTGGAGTGCTCTGGGCAACACAGCTCTCTCCAGGGGAGATTTCCCTCACATGCTGCACTTGGTAAATAGCCTGTTAAACAAGGTCCTACCCAACGCCTACATACTTTTGGGCAGGGGTGTCATTTCAGAAAATCAGGTTTCAACCGACAGCCTCACTCTCCCCCCATCCCCATCCTGCCCAAAATGACACTTCCCTTACAAATATTGAACTTTAAAACTCAAGCCAAGCTGAGCAGCTATGTAGTGTATACTCCTTGGTCCCTGTTGGCACATGTAAGTAAAGAACCCTTTCAACTGGTGACCTTTTTTTCACAACGACCTTTCACACTCAGTTGTTACAGAAAACAATACAGCCTGGAGCTTCTTACCCACATACAGGCCAGAATGTGTAAACCAGGTGCCTCAACAAAAGTGGGGCCCCATCTGCAGAGCTGCTGAGCACCCCCAGCTCCCCTGGACTTCAGTGGGATTTGTGGATGCTCAGCACTTCTAGGGTTACAATATTTGAACATTCAAAAAAGAGGACACTCCACGGGGGAGGGGGGTATTTGCACCAGTATCTACCAACTCGTGTTGTATTAATGTGTTATTATACTGTTGTATGCTGAGTGCTACATGTTGTCTATATTGAGTATATATAAGAAAAAGTGATATGACCTCAAAAGTGAAGTTTAATTATTTAAAGTTTACTGTACTTCTTTATAATGTAGTGAGTCCTTTCCTTTCACCAGTTCTTCAGTTTTCTTTCTCCTCATGTGCCCACACATACTTCTCTGCAGATCGCATTTTTCTCAGCAGTGGTTGATTGCTCTTTAAGAAGGCATGAAAGACTTTACAAGAAATTTGTCTGAAGTTGTACTGTACAAGTAGAATTCCTTTCAGTGACTCAACATTCAAGTTGTTCCTTTCCTTTGTCCACTGGCTTTGCATCAGTGGAAAAATTCACTCTACATTTGCATTGTGAGAAGGAATAGCACAGAAGAACTGTGCAATCTTTAACAGTTTTGAATGACACTCAAATGCTTTTGGATTTCTCAAAATATTTGGTCCACTTCTGGTGTGCTAGCAAATTACTGAACTCTTCATCACTGTTGCAAGTTTCCGTAAACTTCTTCAGGTTGCTGACCTGATCAAAACACTTCACATCATCAATTTGAACCCCCTTATCGATCAGGTACTTGATGCAAGGTTCCACATCACTCCAATTTGGTGTCTCATTCAGGGTAATCTACCTGAAACAAGAGAAGTCTTCCAGGGGTCTAAGCCACTTCTCCAAATATTCTAAGCATCTGCTGTACATATTATCTACTTCAGCACAGAATTTGTCATACTCTTCATCAATTCCTTCCATGCGCTTTTGTGCCAGTAATCTCCTAACTTTCAGGGACATAAAGTTGTGAGCCTTGCGTTCAAGAAAGATAGTGTGAACCGAGTTCAAAGTTTTCAGCACTTCCATGACAGAATTGCTTTCCCTTTCGATTTCTTGGATGTAAGTTTGGAATACACTCATAAGTGAATACATGTGCCAGAGGTAAATCTCACTTAATTCATACTCAAAAAATGTCTTAAGCACTGTGGGTGGTTTGTCCTGTGACAGAAAGAATGACTTGAAGGCCAGAAACATCTGTATCAGCCTTGAAATGCCTGGAAATAATGACTGCTGTCGTGTCTTGCTTGAAAGCAGCTTTCTGTATTCAACATCAACAAACTCAAAGTATTCCTTCAGCCGTTCAGTTTGGACGGTGTAGATATGAAAGTACTGGTAAATTTTAAAAATAATGTTCTCAGTGTCACCGTTCATTCTTTCTGCTGCATGGTGAACACAGTTGTTCAAAATGTGTGCTGGGCAACCCACACCAATTAATGTTCTCTTCTGCAACAACTTCTTTAAGTTTGCAAACACATTCTTTCCATCTTCATCACGCCAGAGTCCTCCAAACATTGTATTGCCGTTGTCACCTGTAAATGCAATACACTTCTCGAACAAACCATTTTTTTCAAGCGTTTCTTTTACGTAATGAGCAATCATGTCGGCAGTCTCATTAGGTGTGTTCTGGACCTCAATCAATTTTGACTGCAAACCGCCAGTCTTCCAGTCGAAATACTGAATAATTACTGGAAATATTTTCACTGAACCATGATTGTTTCCATCTGTAGCAACTCCATAGTAAGCGATGTCATTTTCTTCACACATTTTCAGAAGAACATCAGCAGAATGCGGTGCAACCACAGAGATAACAATTTGCTTCTGTCTTGGTTCGCGCGCTTGAAAACTTCTGTGCAACGTCAGAATCAGGGAGCGTCTTCTTCAACAAGACAGATGTGCAATCCATTGACGTAAAGCGATCGTGATGCTTAGCGGTGTGAAATGCAAAAGCACCCTCTGCTGCAGTAACAGCATCCTCTGATTCGCTGCCTGGTTTTACAAACTAATCTGTCAATTTTGATGACGAGCTCTCTTCTTGAACTACTTTTTTGTGCTTGTCGGAGTCCACCTGAGTTTGTAAATCATTAGTGTCTTTATTTTTCACAGAGACGTAAGTACCAGGTCTACCGACCAAGCACTCAGCTTCCCACTCTTCTCTACCACTTCGAAAACACGGGAATTTCGTCTTTAGTTCTGCAGTGAATTTACATTTTCGTTTTGGCTTTGTGTTTGGGGGCAGTAAAATAAAATATCAAATAAAGAGCTCTTGAGGAAACACTACCGTACACGGCACGAACTCAGAAAAGACACTGAAATTGTCGACGTTGCGCTGTCACCACAATGGAAAAATGATCAGACCTGTCTGGAACCAAAGGCGCCAACTTTCCCCGGCACCGGAGGGTGCTCGCACCCCCCTGGCCCCAGCCCCGCCCCTTCCCTGCCCCCATTCCAACCCTTTCCCCAAAGTCCCTGCCCCAATTCCATCCCCTCCCTACCTCACTGGACCCCTTCCCCAAATCCCCGCCCTGGCCCCGCCTCCTCCCCTGAGTGTGCCACGTTCCCCCTCCTCCCCCCTCCCTCCCAGCCACGCGAAACAGCTGTTTCGCAGCGCAAACGCTGGGAGCTGGGGGAAAAAGCGGGCATGCGGTACACTCAGGCGAGGAGGTGGAGCGGAGGTGGAAGTTAGCTGGGCAGGGGGGCGGGGAGCTGCTGGTGGGTGCAGAGCACCCACCAATTTTTCCCTGTAGGTGCTTCAGCCCCAGAGCACCCACGGAATCGGCACCTATGGATCAACATTCATTCTCTTTCTTGAATGATCAACTCTTCTTTGGGGAAAAATAATAATGGCAAAATCCTGGATATTTTTAGATATTTAAAAATTCCTCCCAGATGGCGATTTAAGAACCAAAAAGCCAGATATGTCTGGGAAAATATGGTCGTATGGTAACCCAAAGCACTTCTGAAAAATCGGGTTTCTTTACTTATGTGTCCAAATAGGGACTGAGGAGCCTAAGTTACGTAGGCTTGGCTTGATTTTTAAAGCTCAATGAGATCTTATTTATGGTCCTGATCCAAAGCTTATTGAAATTAATGGAAAGATTCCCGTTGACTTCAATGGCTTTGGATCAAGTCATACATACCTATCTTTCTAATCTAGAGTTTATTTTGCCACGCCCATAACTGAGCACATTACGACCTTGTCTACACACAAAAATTGTCGTGCTTTATCTATACCAATATAGTGAAAGCAGTACTACCCTCCAAGTGTGGGCACAATTATACCAGCATAGAAGTGGTGTATTTCATTCCCACATGGTATATACCAGAATATAAACACTTCTATATTAGTCCATCCTTGGGGTTAGAATAATAGAAATGTAGGGCGGGAAGGGACCTCAAGAGGTCATCTAGTCCAGTCCCCTGCGCTGAGGCAGGACCAAGTATATCTAGTCCATCCCTGACAGATGTTTGTCCAAACTCTTCTTAAAAACCTCCAATGATAGGGATGCCAGAACCTCATTTCAAAGTCTGTTTCAGTGCTTAACTATCCTTATAAATTAGAAAGGTTTTCCTAATATCTAACCTAAATCTCCCTTGCTGAAGATTAAGCCCATTACTAATTGTCATGAGTTCAGAAGACAGTTGACCACCGTCTCCTTTATAACAGCCCTTAACATATTTGAAGACTCTTATCGGGTCTACCCTCAGTCTTCTTTATAATTCAAGGCTGTGGATGCAACCCAGGATTTCTAGGAATCCAGATATTTCTCTCCTTTCTGACTAGAAAGTTATTGGGGAAGATTATCAACTGGTGTAAATTGTGGCCCTATGACAAATTACACCATCTGATAATCTGCTCCCTCTACTTTTCTGTCTTAGAGTTTTCATGCTGTGCCCGTCACCGTCGAATCAGAGCACCATCCACGTAAAATTAATATCAACAGCAATGTCTGTATTGGATTCCCTGGGGTCTTTGGTACTTCTCTTTTGGATTACCAATTTTGCTAGAGGTCAGGCTTTTGTTTTTTTTAAATTTTATTTATTTGTGGCTGGTTGGGGTGTGTTGGGCAGAAGCGTGGCAGTGGTGTGAGTATTGTTCTTATGGTGGAAAGGCCTTTTCATAGAGGAAGGAAGACTTCAGGATGCCGTTGCTGCCTTTGCAGGAACTGATCTGGTCTGAAGGTAACAGAAAGGCTTCTTTCTGAAGCTTTCAGAGTAACAGCCGTGTTAGTCTGTCTTCGCAAAAAGAAAAGGAGGACTTGTGGCACCTTAGAGACTAACCAAGTTATTTGCGCATGAGCTTTCGTGAGCTACAGCTCACTTCATCGGATGCATACCATGGAAACTGCAGTAGACATTATATACACACAGAGACCATGAAACAAGACCCCCTCCCACCCCACTCTCCTGCTGGTAATAGCTTATCTAAAGTGATCATTAAGTTGGGCCATTTCCAGCACAAATCCAGGTTTTCTCCCCCCCCCCCCCCACACACACAAACTCACTCTCCTGCTGGTAATAGCCCATCCAAAATGACCACTCTCTTCACAATGTGTATGATAATCAAGGTGGGTCATTTCCTGCACAAATCCAGGTTCTCTCACCCCCTCCAAAAACCACATACACAAACTCAATCTCCTGCTGGTAATAGCTTATCCAAAGTGACCACTCTCCCTACAATGTGCATGATAATCAAGGTGGGCCATTTCCAGCACAAATCCAGGTTTTCTCACCCCCCCACCCCCATACACACACAAACTCACTCTCCTGCTGGTAATAGCTTATCTAAAGTGATCATTAAGTTGGGCCATTTCCAGGACAAATCCAGGTTTTCTCACCCTCCGCCCCCCCCCCCCACTCCCACACAAACTCACTCTCCTGCTGGTAATAGCCCATCCAAAGTGACCACTCTCTTCACAATGTGTATGATAATCAAGGTGGGCCATTTCCTGCACAAATCCAGGTTCTCTCACCCCCTCACCCCCTCCAAAAACCACACACACAAACTCACTCTCCTGCTGGTAATAGCTTATCCAAAGTGACCATTCTCCCTACAATGAGCTATTACCAGCAGGAGAGTGAGTTTGTGTGTGTATGGGGGTGGGGGGGGGGGTGAGAAAACCTGGATTTATGCTGGAAATGGCCCACCTTGATTATCATGCACATTGTAGGGAGAGTGGTCACTTTGGATAAGCAATTACCAGCAGGAGATTGAGTTTGTGTATGTGGTTTTTGGAGGGGGGTGAGGGAGTGAGAGAACCTGGATTTGTGCAGGAAATGGCCCACCTTGATTATCATGCACATTGTGAAGAGAGTGGTCACTTTGGATGAGCTATTACCAGCAGGAGAGTGAGTTTGGGGGGGGGGGGGCGGAGGGTGAGAAAACCTGGATTTGTGCTGGAAATGGCCCAACTTAATGATCACTTTAGATAAGCTATTACCAGCAGGACAGTGGGGTGGGAGGGGGTATTGTTTCATGGTCTCTGTGTGTATATAATGTCTACTGCAGTTTCCACGGTATGCATCCGATGAAGTGAGCTGTAGCTCACGAAAGCTCATGCTCAAATAACTTGGTTAGTCTCTAAGGTGCCACATGTACTCCTTTTCTTTCTGAAGCTTGTATCATCATCATCATAACCCTAAGGACATATAAAGTGTCTTCAAAATGTTTAAGAAACATTAATTAACTTTTACAATCCTCTTATGAGGTAAGGAAGTATTATCACCTCTGTTTTACTGTTGGGGAACTGAGGCACAGAAAGATTTAAGTACTGTAGTGTACTCAAGGCTACACAATTAACCAGTGTCAGAGGCAGTGTTAGAACTCAGAAGTTCCTGGTTTCCAATTTTACACTGAATGGAGTAGCCTAATTTCTTCTATGTCCCTTCATGTATGTTTTCCATGCAACTTTTGGACTTGACTATGTTTGAGCCAAATTCTTCAACAAAAAAACTTCAAAAACAGACTCCAATGAGAAACTGCAGAACTGGAATTAATTTGCAAACTGGACACTATCAAATTAGGCCTGAATAAAGACTGGGAGTGGATGGGTCACTACAAAAAGTAATTTTCCCCTCTGCTAATACTCGCACCTTCTTGTCAACTGTTGGAAATGCGCCATGTTCACCTTGGTTGCATTGGCCTTGTTAGCACTACAAAAGTAATTTTCCTCCTTTGATATTCACCCCTTCTTGTCAACTGTTGAAAATAGGCCACTTCCACCTTAATTGAATCAGCCTCATTAGCAGTGACCCCCTCACTTGGTAAGGGAACACCATCTTTTCATGTGCTGTAATATTTATACTGGTCACTGTATTTTTCACTCCATGCATCTGATGAAGTGGGTTTTAGCCCACAGAAGCTTATGCCCAGATACATTTGTTAGTCTCTAAGGTGCCACAAGGATTCCTCGTTGTTTTTGATTTTGTATTTTTCTGCATAACATGCAACTATATAAATCTGTGGAGACATTTCCCATGGGCTCACATGTCCCCAAACACCATCCCGTGCTGGTGTTTGCCCTGCAGTGCCCCACCTACATTTGTGCTCCACAGACTGCTCTGTTCTAGAACTCCAGAATAGCTGCTCCTTCCTGTTACCTATGTTCATACCTGTTACACTGGCTCTGCTAGTTGGGATGGTGCATCAGAGCTGGCAGGTGCTGAGAGAAGGAGAGACATGGAATTCTTGTGGAATAGCTTTGCCTCAATAGAAAAACCTATCTTCAAGGTGATGGCACCGCAGATGCAGTTAAGAATCTTTGGTTGTGTTTGGGGTGGGCGGGGGAAAAGTGAAATGCCCCCCCAGCAAAATGAGTGAATGCTGGGGATAGTGATTGACTGATGGTTTTCCAAATGCATTGGTCACCTGTGTCTGGCATGTATCTGAATAATAAAAGGAATGTGCAAAATTAGCCAGTTCAGAACAAGAGACAAAAGTGTCACAAATAGCTACAGGCAGAGGTTCCGGTGGGAGAGTGATTTTGTTGTTATGATGCAGGACTTGGAGTTAGGCGATGGGGGTTCTGCTTCTGGCTCTGCCATGTGACCTCAGTCAAATCACTCACCAATTATATGCCTCAGTTTCCCTACCCGTTCTGAGAGGGTGATAATACTTCTCTACCTCACAGGGGCAGAGGCAGGTTTTAGGACACATGCAGACCATGGGATCCCACTGCTTTTAGAGACCAAGAAATATCGAGATATATTTCAGCCCCTCTCCTTGTGGAGCCCTGACAGCCTAAACCAATAGGAACTGATCATTTATGATGTTTCTGTGGTTTTCCCTGTAGATCCCATATAAGCTACTGAGAGCAATGGGCTAATCTCAGCTCAATCACTGACTCCCTCTGTGGCTTTAGTAAAGTCACTTAGCATCTTTGCCTCAGTTTCCCCATATTTAAACCTGTGATGCGGATACTTTACTTTATCTGCCTGTGACAATTAACTAGTCAGTGATTGCATAACACTAGTCATATATGTGCTCAAATTCACCAGAATGCATCCACATTCTCCAGTACCTAGCACACAGCCTCAGTTCATTTGAAGGACGATCCCCCAACTAACCTTTCTGAGAGCTGGAAATGATGGGCCATCTCCAGCTTGTAGCTAGGCTTTACGTAGGCTCGGAAGCTGCTGCTGCTGATGATTGTTTTATGGCGGTGCCTGGAGACGGCAATTGAGATCAGGACCCCATTGTGCCCAGCACTGTACATAGATTAGGTTAGGGTCGGAAGGGACCTCAGGAGGTCATCTAGTCCAACCCCCTGCTTGAAGCAGGACCAATCCCCAATTTTTGCTCCAGATCCCTAAACGGCCCCCTCAAGGATTGAACTCACAACCCTGGGTTTAGCAGGCCAATGCTCAAACCACTGAGCTATCCCTCCCCCCTCGATGCGCATAGAGAGAGGCAAACCCCACCCCGGCAAGCTTACAATATGCATAGTTAAGACAATTGGAGTGGGAGAAAAGAAGTACTTAGACTGTAAGCTCTTTGGGGCAGGAATCATCCTTCTGTTGTGTGTTTGTACAGCATCTAGCACAATGGGGCTCTGATCCATGCCAGGGGCTCCTAGGCACTATGGTAACAAAAATTAGTAATAATATTGTTATCCCCGTTTTACACTGAGACACTAAGTGACTTGGCCAAGGTCACACAGGATGTTTGTGGCTGAACAGGGAACTGAATCCAGGTCTCCTGAGTCCCAGGCCAGTGCTTTAAGCACAAGACCATCCCTTCCAGGAAGGGTGTTTCTACTCTGTTTGATAAACAATAAGTCAGTTAAGTTTTGAGAAGCCCTAAAGGCTTCTCTGGACACGATATGTACAGAAATCTATTTCAGGTTCTCCTCTTCCTGGCAGCAGAGGGAGCTCTGCCTGTGATCATGGTTCCCAAGAATCATTGGCTTTGTGCATCTGTGTGAAAAATTGTTCTGTGTGCCTAAGGCTGGCTTTGCAAACTCTGCAAGCAATGAGGCTAAGTCCATGAATACTCCCGGAGCACCAGTAGATTCTTGGATGGGTGTAATTTAGCCAAGCAGGTCAAGTGCTCTTTCATTATACACCCCCAAAGCTTGAGCCAACATACGTGGAGAGTCATTATTCCATCAGTCTTGGGACAGGAATTAGGAACCCTAATGAGTTAATAGTTTTCATGCTGTGGTTACTGAGGATGGAATGTTGCCTCTTCAAACATACTTCATGATGGGTAGCCTTTTGTTCTCTCAAAGAGGCCAATCGTGCACCGGTATGTTAAACTGTACAAATATCCCTTCCCTAAGGATGCTGCAGACCCTCAATCTGTATCAGAGGAGAAAGAAACCCCATTAGGAGGAATTAATTAGATTGGTGCCTGCCATTGTCCCATTTAAAAACAGACAAATCTCTTTGCACTGAGGACTGACTTGACCCAAAGCTTTCCTTATCTTTACCCTGAATAGAAAGGGAGACTAATGGATTTAATTATTATTCTCAACAGCCCTGCTTCCCGTTCCGGCTCTGAATCACAGGGTTATGTGACATCCACATGTATATTACAGGGCAATAGAGCAGGAACCTGTTTTATTTTTCTCATCAGGTGGCAGAGTTATTCTTAGTAACTTGACAGGGCGGATTCATTGACGGAACAGCCAGGTCTTTCTGCTTTTGTGGGATGTTAATGAACAAATGACATTGCTAATGGTTATGAAGCTACTTAAAGCCTGTAATGAACCACCCTGAGAGCTCATTCCTCCTTCCACGTGGTGTTCTCCCTTCCCACCTCTTCATACACATTATTACCAGCATGTGACAGCTACAGCTACTGTTGCCCGGTCCAGGATGGAATGGCAAGAGCTGCTCAAGTATTTATGACTATGTCTCCTTCAAATGGCTGGCCCAGAAATCATAAGAAAGTTACAAGCTCCCCCTCCTCTTCTAGATAGAAGCCTTGGTATTTTGGGGCTGAATGGTGTTATGTCCATCTAGCATTGGGCAAATCTTGGTGGTTTCTTTTGTGTCCTGCAAAGGACTAGAGATGATCCTTTGATGTTTTCAAGTAGAAGGGCCTATTTCCTCCAGGTTTTCTACATGGGTTTAGATGACACCTCACAACAACACAGGATGCTTATTGTCACGCTTTCATTCTGAAGGATCCCAACGCACTTTGCAAGCTAAGGTCTGGATGGTTCCATGCAGAGGAGACCCCTTACTAACGTGGAAAATGTGGATAGCTGCCTCTATAGCAGAATCTTTCCGCATCCTGGGAGCTGGTGGTGTACCCTCCAGGGCTGGGGATGTGTGCTTCATCGCCCCTTTTAACCTGCAGTCCTTTGAGAAGTAAATACAGTATCTGCAGCCATAGTAAGTAGTTGACATGGAAGCTGGAAATGGCGAGGGTCCCTGGAGCCAATGCAGCTGCATGGGGCCTTTGCACACAGCGACATGGGCTCCAGCAGATTCTCATTTTATCTCTAGATCATTTCTCCTAGGGACAACACTGTCCTGCCATGGAGTGATTTGGGTTTACCTTGTTAGTTACAGCATGGGATAAACCAGGTAGGCAGCTACACGTCTACATTGCAATGTTAACCCAGGCTCTTACCCAGGTTTTAGCCCAACCCTCCCACCCACACTCAAAAACCTCCTATCTGGATTGGGAGGTGCTTTAAACCTGGGCTGATCTTATGGGTGCATAGACTAGAACCCAGACTCTACTTCAGCTTGGGCTGGAACTTGCCCGCTTTGCAGTGTGGATGTAGGCTAAATCACTTAAGTGCTTATAGTCCTCCCATGCCTTACCATGGTGCCCTCTGAAGGATTGAGTAGTTCTCTCACTATTGAGCGGGAAAGAATCCTAGCCTAGAGTGTCTCGGCACAAAGAACCATGGGCTGTACCCTCCAGCAACACCTGGGGGAGTGCAGAAACAGCGAGGACACAGTAATGCTCGTAGGACACTTTTTGCAGTAGGGCTGCTCAGAGCCAGCCAGGCAAGATTAAAACTCAGGTGCCAATCACACAAGTTAACTTAACCTGAGTGAGATCTACCTCCCCCTTTGCCTCTTTGTGGGAAGAAGCATTAGTAAGTGACTGACAGCAAATATTACCCTAGGATATGCTGGTTTTCTGCAGGTTTTGGTTATCCAGTGGCTGAAAAGCAGCCACGAGACTGACTAATTCTAGGCTGTGTTTGATTAGTCAGATGTCAGTAAATGGCCCTGCAGGTTCACGTCAGAAGGTTCTTGCTGGCAACAGTGCTTATTACTAAAGCAAGGCATTGGCTCTATGGAAAATAATCAGATGCATGCAAGGAAAGCAGCACCGTCTAGCGATTAGTAGGACAAGAATTATAACATTCATAAACCAGTCGGAGAACACTTCAATCTCTCTGGTCACGCAATCACAGACATGAAGGTCGCTATCTTAAAACAAAAAAACTTCAAATCCAGACTCCAGCGAGAAACTGCTGAATTGGAATTCATTTGCAAATTGGATACTATTAATTTAGGCTTAAATAGAGACTGGGAGTGGCTAAGTCATTATGCAAGGTAGCCTGTTTCCTCTTGTTTTTTCCTACCCCCCTCCCCCCCCAGATGTTCTGGTTTAACTTGGATTTAAACTTGAAGAGTGGTCAGTTTGGATGAGCTATTACCAGCAGGAGAGTGAGTTTGTGTGTGTATGGGGGTGGGGGGGGATGTGAGAAAACCTGGATTTGTGCAGGAAATAGCCCAACTTGATTGTCATGCACATTGTGTAAAGAGTTGTCACTTTGGATGGGCTATCACCAGCAGGAGAGTGAATTTGTGTGGGGGGGTGGAGGGTGAGAAAACCTGGATTTGTGCTGGAAATGGCCCACCTGATGATCACTTTAGATAAGCTATTACCAGCAGGACAGTGGGGTGGGAGGAGGTATTTTTTCATATTCTCTGTGTATAAATAAAGTCTGCTGCAGTTTCCACGGCATGCATCCGATGAAGTGAGCTGTAGCTCACGAAAGCTCATGCTCAAATAAATTGGTTAGTCTCTAAGGTGCCACAAGTCCTCCTTTTCTTTTTGCGAATACAGACTAACACGGCTGTTACTCTGAAAGCTTGGGTTCTCATCCTGGCAATGCTCCTAGCTCACTGTGTGACACTAGGATCAAAGGTGCCCCCAGATTGCCTGACTGAGGGGGAGAGGGGCTCTGGCCTTCCTTAAGATCAAAAGTGGGCGCTAATTTTGGGTGTCCAACTCGAGACACCGTGAAAGAGTCTGATTTTCTGAGGGGATGAGCAATCCTAGGGTGAGGTTTCCGGTCTACTGGAGGTCAGACTAGATGATCACAATGAACCCTCTTGTCTTGGAATCTGTTAGTGATCTAATCTGAGGGGAAATTCACACACACCTTGTGGGAATGCTGCCCAGCCAGTTGCACGGAACTAACTGTGCTCTTTGCCTGTTGGCACACATGCAATGGAACTGTGCCTACATCCCAGGGATTCTTTAAAGAAACCCTGATTATTTGCTGTCTTGGTATTTGGGAAGGTGATTACCAGTGGGCGGTGATTACTGGTGGTGTTTTTTCCTCTTTCTCTTGGTATTTCCATTCTGCCCTTGAATTACTCCTCACCCTCACCCCTTGATTCAGCCCTGCAAATAACTGTGTGTGTTTCAGATCATTCACTTGGAAAGGCTGATGCCTATCCAGAGCCAGTCGTGGGCATGGAGCAATTGAAAATCTGGCCCCACAGCATTCTTGACTATGTTCTTTGCCTCATAATGCTTTACACCTGCAAAGGGTTGTACATGCATTAGCGATTTAACATATGATTATTGTTAATCACAATGCCTAACTCTTACAGCTGTTTTCATCAGTAGATCTCAGAGCACTTTACAAAGGAGGTCAGTATCACTAATTTTCTCCATTTTTAGATGGGGAAACGGAGGAACTAAGAGTCACTTGCCTGAGGTCACCCTGCAGTCCAGCGGCAGAGCTGAGAATAGAATTCTGGTCTCCTGAGCCCCAGCCCAGTGCTCACTCCACTAGCCCACACCGATTAGGGGCAGGGACGTGACCCGTGATTTTGTAATCTGCTGCAGTCATTAACTAGCCCAGGGAGGAAACATCCAGCCAGGTGTGCGCTTGCTGGGCTCTTCACTCCTAAAACTCAGACTCTCTCTATTCCTTGCCCTTCTTCCTCAAGAAAAGAGCCACTAAAAAGGAAACAAGCCCAGAAAGGAAAGGGGAAAGTCCTGCAATCCCCTGCAGATAATCGCTGCTTTGGCAGGGAGGAGAGGAAAAAGCAGGGTGGCTGGTTGCTGGCTTTGGGGTTTAGGACCCAGAGGAGCCAGCGGCAGGCGCCAGGGATTGAGGAGGAACTAAAAAGTTCTCGGTTCTTGGTGTGGCTCAGACTCTGCAGCCTGGGGCGCTGGGGGACTCTGCTGCAGCCCTTCCTGCACCATGAAGGAGACTTTGTTCAAGGGGAACTTCTGGGTGAGAGGGGGAGCTGGCTGGGAGGTGTCGTGGGTGGGGGAACAGCTGGCCTGGGGAAAGAGGAGCTGGAATGAAGCTAGTACCAAATTGGGCTTTTCTTGATTCCCAAGAGCCTTTAAGGAGAATGCCCTGGGCTGGAGCTGCCTGCTTGTCCCAGCCTTTCTGATCCTGCTTTCCCTCAGCTGGAGTAGGCTGGCTTCTGCTTTAATGCATGTCATCTTGGAGACCTCTGATGCACAGCCGGAGAGGAGCGCCAGGGTTTCTGTGGCTCATAAAGTAAATAATGTTCATGGTTAAAATTGCCTGCCAGGCAGTAACTGCAGCTGGCTGGTCCTCTGTGGCGTTTGGATGCCATATGCTGCAGCTTTCCTTGGACGGGGTGTTCTTTGCTTACTGTTTGTGTGGCTTTTGTTGTGTGCTGTCCAGCAGTGGCTGTGCGGCACCCCAGAAGTGGCTGCAGTTTTGTGGTGAGTGACACCGTCCCTCGGTGTCTGCACTTGGGGGACATTCGGGTCCCAGTGAAGACAATGGGAGTTCTGCCATTAACTTCCATGGGACCAGGATTTCAACCAACGGGGGGGCACACAGGGTCAAATGCTCCCCCCTTCCCCCAGATTGCCCAAGAGGGGCTCTGTCCTCCTGCTGTGCCTGCCCTCTGGCACCCTGGGCCCCTGTCCCTGGCAGCTGGGTCAGGCAGGGAGGGAAGGGGTATGAGCAGCCGCTATATATATAATATTATATATAGTCATATAGCACTTCTATGGCCTTGATCTCCTACAAGCTGCTCCGCAAGCCAGATCCAATCGCTCCTGTGAGCTGTCTCTCCACTGGGGACAGGATGTAGTCAGCTGGGCTCGGTGCAGGGGTCTGCCTGCATGAAGTAACTTGCCAGGACAGGGTAGATGATGGAAACTGACTTTCTGGTCCCTTGACATAGTCTAATCGCAGGGGTAGGAACTAGACACTCTGGCGTTTGATTCTCTGCTCTTACACTAAATGGTGTGTGGTCTTTAGGAAAGCCACTTGAGCCTGGATTGCTCCACTGTCTTTGAGTTCTTTAATTTTTGGGTGCCCAAGTGCTGAGTGGCTACAACTCCAGTGACAGGCAGTCAGAGCAGTGGGTATGCAGCACCTATGAAAATCCAGGTGCCTAGATCTGGACACCCTAATTCTGAGGCACCCAAAATCGGTGGGCACTTCTGAAAAGGTCATCCTTAGGGAATGGCAGCACCAAAAGGCTATCTGTAAAATGGGGCTAATGACGCCTCCCCTACCTCACAAGGATGTTAGCCCGACTGAGAAGCACAGAGCAGCCTCCCTGAAGTCTGCTTAGGGGTTGGCTGGATTAGCTGAATGCGACTGCTGTGGTTTGCAAAGTGAGGTGTAAATTCTGAGTGTTGTAATGGGTCCATTGTCTCGGCCTGTAGCATGGCACAATCGGTATGCAAACACAAGGTATGTATTGGGAAAAAGTATGAAAATAAGCGTTGGTTCATGCCTCACCCTCGTTTTTCAGCTATAAACGACACCCCTTTTTATCTTTGCTCTGTTTTGTAGATGTGCCACAGAACTTCATCGGTAGGGAAGGAGGTCTGTGAGATCCAGGGCTGTGTGTTTAAAAAAAAAAACAACCTCACCTCTGAAAAGTAAATTCAACTAAATCCTCCTCACCCCTAGGATTTTAGAGAGGGCTGGGAAAAAGGGTGTGTGAATGAGCCATCAAGTGCATGTGTAGGGAAAGTATTAGAGAGGTTTGAAAAAACGGGCCTCTGAGCAGTTTGCCTGTCTCTGAAGTCACTGTGGACTAAGGGAATGTCTTGACTCAAACTTACTTTGTGGTCACGTACAGTCAAATTCGCTAGCTTGAGCGACAGCAACCCTACCACAAGATAACCCAGATGGGTTAGATTAGTCACCCAGAGCAGCTGCATTCCTTCTGCGTTACTCGCTTGAGCCCCCCCGACAGGTCAGCTACCTCAAGTTTAACGTAGCACCTAACCCAAGCTAGAGATTTTTGTGTGTGGACCGGAGTGAGGTTAGGGGCGGTGCTCAAGTTATACCTTGAACTAGCACTGCAGTGGAGACAAGCCCTTAAGTTAAAAATGGGGCATCAGATCATCCCCTCCCGTTTTGAAAAGCTGCAGGAGGGGGCTCTGTGGGAGGAAATCTCTAAATGGAGTCACCTCTGTGCCCCCCCCCCCTCCAACCCTAGTTGGAAGAGCCAGGACCATCTTCTCAGAGCCCTGTGTCTGTGGTCTTGGCTGGGCAGCCCTCTGCTTCCTGGCTCCATTAGATTGCTGATAGTGTCTGTGTCCCCAGAGGGGCTATGCAGGAAAGGCTGGGGGCTGAAATATCTTTTCCTGTTAAGGCCCTCAGAGGCCAAAGGAGAATGATGTATGTCTCTTCCCCTGCTACTCTCCCCACCCTTCGAGACTCCCCAGCATGGAGTTTCCTCTACTACAGTGACGGGGGAAGGGTATCACAGCAGGGGCTGATCCGCCCTTCTGCACGAGAAGGGGAAATCCATGCATGGAAGGCACTCGGGCCTTCCATGCATTCATGTATTCATATATGAATATATTCAGCATTCATATATTCATATAGCCCAGGGGGAGGTTTTCTGGGGCCAAGGGAAAATGCTGCGTAAACCTGCGTGCCTTCACACCCAAGGGAAATACAACAGAATCTCCCAAATTCCCTCCTCCTCTGGCCCGGCCACACACTGCTCGCTCTCCCTCCCCTGTCTCAGGAAGGGTTTACAAAACATCTCCACTGATGCTGGCTGAACGTTTTTAGCCAAAACTTTTTTCCCCAGAGAGCAAAGCTGCTTCGTCAACACTGGAACGTTTTTGGAATTGGTGTCTTGTTTCCGAATTGTTTAGTTACAAAGAAATATGAAAGAAAAAAATCTGATATTCGCACATAGAATCATAGAATATCAGGGTTGGAAGGGACCTCAGGAGGTCATCTAGTCCAACCCCCTGCTCGACATCTCTAGTTGGGAGGCCTCGGGTCTTGGGTGTTCAGGTTGAGACCATCAAAGGCCTACTTTTCAGAGGTGCTCAGTGCTCCAAATTCCACTTGGAAACCAAGGGTGCTGTAAGTGCTGACTACTAGTGAAAACCAGGCCTGAGGGAGGGGGACGGGGGGAGCTGAGCACCCAAATCTACTGAGATTGTCAACTTTTGGGGGCAGCTTTTTGTTCTGTGTCTGTATAGCACTTAGCACAATGGGGTCCTGGTTCAGGACTGAGGCCTCTAAGTGCTACCACAATACACATAATAAATAATAATAATGCTGGACGCTTCTGAAAATGTTGTCCCCATCTCCTTCTCCCTGTTGAGGAGTCAGAGCCCCTTAGTGATGAAAGCGCCTGCAGCACTGGTTTAGCAATGTGTTTTACATTGCCAGCTGGGGTAGAGCTCCTCCCAAATAAGTTCTCAGCAGCAACCCCACCTGGCCTCTTCCTTTCCCCTTGCATTTTCAAAGAAGGGGTCAGGGGTTTTGTGGTTAGCAGCCAAGTGCTGTAGGGTAGTGGTTTTCAAACTGCAGGTCGTGACCCGGTACTGGGTCGCGGAATGTCAGGCACTCGGTCGTGGCGGTTCTGGTCAGCACCACCGACGGGACTATTAAAAGTCCCGTCGGCGGTGCTGCCTGGCTAAGGCAGGCTAGTCCCTACATGTTCTGACACAGCGCTGCGCCCCGGAAGTGGCCAGCAGCAGGTCCGGCTCCTAGGCGGCGGCGCCACGGGGCTCCGTGTATTGCCCCTGCCCTGAGCACCAGCTCTGCACTCTCATTGGCCAGTTCCCAGCCAAAGGGAGCTGGGGGGGCGGTGCCTGCAGGCGAGAGCTGCACAGAGTCACTTGTATGCCTCCGCCTAGGAGCCGGACTTCCTTCTGGCCACTTCCAGGGTGCAGTGCAGTCCATGGTGCCAGGACAGGCAGGAAGCCTGCCTTAGCACCCCCTCTGCACTGCTGACCAGGAGCTGCCGGAGGTAAGCCCATGCCCATGCCCCTGCCCCAGCCCTGAGCCCACCCCAAACCTGGAGCCCCATCCTGCACCCCAAACCCCTCATCCCTGGCCCCACCCCAGAGCCTGCACTCCCAGGCCAGAGTCCTGACCCTCTCCCGCACCCCAACCCCCTGCCCCAGCCCAGAGCCCTCTCCCACACCCTGAATCCCCTAATTCCCAGACCCACCCCGCAGCCCTCACCCCTGCACCCTAACCCTCTGCCCCAGCCCTGAGCCCCTCCCAAACCCCTTATCCCCAGCTCTGTTGGGTCACGGGCATCAACAATTTTCTTCAACTGTGTCGCCAGAAAAGAAGTTTGAAAACGACTGCTGTAGGGGTGTGTGTGTCTCTCATGAGTAATCTTCTGTTTCTTGGAGAAGATCTGCTGCAGTTCAGTTAGGAAATATCCTAAATGAATAAAACTAATCAATGGAGCTGGTGGGGAAAAGAGAAATAGATTTTGTGAAATATTTTGAAAGGAATGAAAAGAATTTCATTTGAAATTTCCAGTCATTTTTTTTAAATGAAAATTTGTTGTATTTTCGAGTTCTGAAACGAAGCTTTTTGAAATTTTCAGATACTTAAAACATTTTTTTTTTTTAAATTTCATTTTGTCAGCAGAGCAAAACCACCTTTTCCCCGCCCTTCTACTAGAATAATGGAGGGCGGGGTATAAAAAGTGCATATTCTTCCCCCACCAAAACAAAACCTTCCCCCCAAATTTCAAAACTTTTTGTTTCTATTTTTTTTTTTTTTGTAAACTACACACATCTAATTTTGGTTGACATTTTGTGTGTGCACGCACGCGCGCGTGCATTCATTTTGTTCAAAAAGATAATTTTCCATTGCCGTGAAAGAAGTTCCACATAACATTTTTGATTGGTTCGACTAGCCCACACATGTCAAAATAAAAGACTATAGAATGTCGTATGGTGCACGAGCCTTGTTCATTTGTGAATCACGCAGGGCCCGATCCGGTCAGCACTTACGTCTTGTGAGTTAGTCAGGTCGTGTGCGTGGTACCACGGAATTCAATGGCACTATTCACACGAGTAAAGTTACTCTCTGGCTATGTCCACAGTGGCACAGCTGCAGCGCTTCAGTGTAGACGCTCACTATAGTGATGGGAGTGGTACTGTCTCATTGCTGCAATTAATCCACCTCCCTGGGATGTGGTAGCTAGGTTGACAGAAGATTCTTCCTTAGACCTAGTGCTGTCTATATCGGGGGTGAGGTCAGCATAGCCCAAGGGTGGCCAACCTGAGCCTGAGAAGGAGCCAGAATTTACCAGTGTACATTGCCAAAGAGCCACAGTAATACGGTCAGCAGCCCCCCATCAGCTTCCCCACCCCGCTCCCAGTGCCTCCCACCCACCGGTGGCCCTGCCGATCAACACCTCCCCCTCCTTCCCTGCACCTGCCAATCAGCTGTTTCGCGGCGTGCAGGAGGCTCTGGGTCGGGGGGAGGAGCAAGGGCACGGCAGGCTCAGGGGAGGGGGCGGGAAGGGGTGGAGTCGGGGCAGGGCCTGGGGCAGAGTTGGAAAGTTGGCGCCTGCAGCTCCAGCCCTGGAGTCGGCGCCTCTACAAGGAGCCGCCTCTTAACTTCTGAAGAGCCGCATGGGGCTCCGGAGCCACCGGTTGGCCACCCCTGGCATAGCTAGAGCTCTCAGGGGTGTGGATTTTTCACACCGTCGAGAGACACAGCTTTGCCAATTTTCAGAGTAGCAATGGCGCTAGTCTGTATCAGCAAAAAGAACAGGAGGACTTGTGGCAGCTTAGAGACTAACGAATTCATTTGAGCATGAGCTTTCGTGAGCGACGGCTCACTTCATCGGATGCATAGAATGGAACGTATAGTAAGAGGATATACATACAGAGAACATGAAAAGGTGGAAGTACCCATACCAACTGTAAGAGGCTAATGTCAGTTTTCAGTGTAGACCGGCCTTCAGTCCTATGTGTTGACAGGATTTGATTGCAGTAGTACCTGCGATTATTAGTCCATTCCACCCTCCTCATCCCCCTCCTTTTTCAAAATGCTCCAGTTCCAGTATGTTGCTGTCCCCTGTCAGCCTGGTGGGAAGTTTTATTGTGGATTCTGAACACCGGAATGTCAAAGCTTGTAATGGACATGCAGCTAGATTCTTAATCCTGCTATATATGGCACTTTACGAACAGACTGGAAGAGATGGCTTTTACCTGAGCATGATTACAGTCTAATCTGCAGGGATTTTGTTGTTGATGTGGTTTGGTTTGGTTTGGCTTTTTAACTATTTCTATATTTAGGAAGTTTTAACAGGTTTGCTTATCCTAGCCATGTAAATATCAGAGCCAGTACAGTAAACATTACAACAGTGAGCTTTTGTTTAGAGAAACATTATACAGTACTATAATCACTGGATCTCTTTATCTGACGGGGTGTCAGCATGCTACAGAGTGAGCATCTTTACACTTTTCAGAGAAGCAGCCGTGTTAGTCTGTATCAGCAAAAAGAACAGGAGGACTTGTGGCGCCTTAGAGACGAACAAATTTATTTGCGCATAAGCTTTCGTGGGCTACAGCCCACTTCATCAGATGCATAGAATGGAACATAGAGTAAGAAGATATATGTATACACATACAGCGAACATGAAAAGGTAGAGTAAGAGACTAATTAAGATGAGCTATTATCAGCAGGAGAAAAACAACTTTTGTAGTGATAATCAAGATGGCCCATTTAAAGTTCTAGTGATTTAGTTAAATTGAGTGAAATCTCTGATGACATGTATTTAACAAAGCAGGCACATCTCTCAACTGTTAATATTCAAACAAATCAGACAGGTGCGCTGGGTTTTTTTTGCCAACCGTGGTTTGAATATTGAATAAATAGTAACTAAATATCTAAGTATCTATTTGTCCTCTGTCTGTTTTGCAGGGTACATAATTGATGCATTAATTTTTCAGTGACAGCCACCTTTGTTTGAACCATTCCTCTAGAGTTGGACTATTTTTCTTTTTCCAACAGAGGCTATCAGAAGCTTATCAGCTACTAGCAGATAAGAGATTAATTCCTCATTTCATTGTGTGTGACCATTTCTGGTGGGAAGCCCCAGTAGATTGCCAAAGGATCATTTGGTAATTAATATCCATTAATTTGTGATAGTTGGTTATAAATTGCATTCAGCATCCTCTAATGACTGCAGATGTCCACCATATATGTATAAAATCTCCTCATTTTCCCAACATTTATCCCCCTAATTTGCAGTTTTTCATTTGGCAAAACTCTCAGTGTAATAAAGATGACAGCATTGAGCCAAGGATTCAAGGGTTACAGTGCATTATTATTTATTTGGATTTGTGTTGTGAATGACACTTCTAGGTACTGTCAAGGATCAGGGCCCCTTTGTGCTAGGCTCACAGGATGAAAAGACAGTCTGTGCCTCAAAGAGCTTATGATCTAAGTACTAATGACTGTTGATTGGCCAGGACTGCTTGGTGGGGGGTGCAGATGGGTGTGGGAGGGGAATGAGTGATGGAAGGAGAAGCCAACGAAGTACGTTTAAAGAGGGATTTGGTTTTAGGTTCTCAGGTCGTTGGCTTCGACCCGTTATCTGTGTATCATTGCTGTGCTAGCTGTTGCATGCAGCGTTAGCGCTCCAACTTCCTCCTTTCATTTTTTCCTCTTCGTTTACTGAAAAAAGCAAGAGGAAGAAGAGCTTTACTCCACTAAACCTACTGACCTTGTGTGAACGATGAGGACGATACCCTGGGAGAATAAGAACTTCTCTGTAAGGCTGTGTCTGCCCCGGGAAACTTGGTAGCTATAGGTTTCAGAGTAACAGCCGTGTTAGTCTGTATTCGCAAAAAGAAAAGGAGGACTTGTGGCACCTTAGAGACTAACCAATTTATTTGAGCATGAGCTTCTGTGAGCTACAGCTCACTTCATCAGGTGAGCTGTAGCTCACGAAAGCTCATGCTCAAATAAATTGGTTAGTCTCTAAGGTGCCACAAGTTCTCCTTTTCTTTTTGGTAGCTATACTTCTCCACCGGTGTTAGCAAGGGTGGACTCTGTAGGGTAGACCAGCATCATGGCTGGTGGGTAGGAAAGGGTTAACTGTGCGATTGGGCTCAGCAACACGTTGGCTAAAAATAACAAAACCAAAGGCTGAGTCCTGTTCCTACAGGAGTCGCATTGATGGTAAATTATGACTACAGATTTCAGAGTAACAGCCGTGTTAGTCTGTATTCGCAAAAAGAAAAGGAGGACTTGTGGCACCTTAGAGACTAACCAATTTATTTGAGCATGAGCTTTCGTGAGCTACAGCTCACTTCATCGGATGCATATCATGGAAACTGCAGCAGGCTTTATATATACACAAAGAATATGAAACAATACCTCCTCCCACCCCACTGTCCTGCTGGTAATAGCTTATCTAAAGTGATCATCAGGTGGGCCATTTCCAGCACAAATCCAGGTTTTCTCACCCTCCACCCCCCCACACAAATTCACTCTCCTGCTGGTGATAGCCCATCCAAAGTGACAACTCTTTACACAATGTGCATGACAATCAAGTTGGGCTTTCTCACATCCCCCCCACCCCCATACACACACAAACTCACTCTCCTGCTGGTAATAGCTCATCCAAACTGACCACTCTTCAAGTTAAAATCCAAGTTAAACCAGAACATCTGGGGGGGGAGGGGGGTAGGAAAAAACAAGAGGAAACAGGCTACCTTGCATAATGACTTAGCCACTCCAAGTCTCTATTTAAGCCTAAATTAATAGTATCCAATTTGCAATGCAAATTGGATACTATTAATTTAGGCTTAAATAGAGACTTGGAGTGGCTAAGTCATTATGCAAGGTAGCCTGTTTCCTCTTGTTTTTTCCTACCCCCCTCCCCCCCCAGATGTTCTGGTTTAACTTGGATTTTAACTTGAAGAGTGGTCAGTTTGGATGAGCTATTACCAGCAGGAGAGTGAGTTTGTGTGTGTATGGGGGTGGGGGGGATGTGAGAAAGCCCAACTTGATTGTCATGCACATTGTGTAAAGAGTTGTCACTTTGGATGGGCTATCACCAGCAGGAGAGTGAATTTGTGTGGGGGGGTGGAGGGTGAGAAAACCTGGATTTGTGCTGGAAATGGCCCACCTGATGATCACTTTAGATAAGCTATTACCAGCAGGACAGTGGGGTGGGAGGAGGTATTGTTTCATATTCTTTGTGTATATATAAAGCCTGCTGCAGTTTCCATGATATGCATCCGATGAAGTGAGCTGTAGCTCACGAAAGCTCATGCTCAAATAAATTGGTTAGTCTCTAAGGTGCCACAAGTCCTCCTTTTCTTTTTGCGAATACAGAGTTTCTTAGTTTAGACCGGTCTGAACTGTCACCACTGAATGACAGCAGGTACAAAAGAGCATCCATTAAAGTACAGCTGTGGATGCTGACTGTCCAAAGCCACATTCTGATTGGCTGGTGGGGCCTTCTTGATGTCACAGGTGCTCACCAATTTCCAGCTGTACTCAGCTAGGACCTCCTGGTTAACTTATCCAAAAGGTCTCATAGACTATCAGAGTTGGAAGGGACCTCAGGAGATCATTTAGTCCAGCCCCCTGTTCAAAGTAGGGCCAATCCCCAATTTTTTTTCCCCCAGATCCCTAAATGGCCCCATCAAGGATTGAACTCAGAACCCCGGCTTTAACAGGCCAATGCTCAAACCACTGAGCTATCCCTGACCCCCAGTGAGTGTTGTGGTAAAGGAAGGAACCGTTGTGATGCTTCACTGATAAAGCACAGAAGGACAGTGAGTCCTTCAAAGTCACTACCTTGTTAACCAAGCCAACCAACTTCCACTTGATTTTGATGTGAACTGCTTATTTTGTATCCCCATCTGTCTGTCTGCACTGATCCTCTTGCGTGACATTAGAATTCAAAGAGCTGCCACACAAAGCTGTTTATGTATTGTTTTCATCTGAAAAATAGTAGCTTGAGGTTTCAGATTAGGTGAAGACTATACATTTACTAGTAAACACAGTTCAGATGGTGCAACCATCCCTTGTTACCTGGCCTCACAGTCCCCTTCTGTTTCCAGTCTCATCCACTTGCTCCACTGTCCATATGCTTTTCTTCTGTTCCCCTTTGTTCTTCATGCTTTTTTCTTCACCTCTGTTCTCACAACTTTTCTCCAAGTATTGTCCCTGTAGCTTATAAACAAACATTTTGAGAGTGCAGCTCCTTCAATATGCATGAATAAAAAACCAACTTGAAAGATGCTGGCTCAGTGCGTGTGATGTGCCCCTCTTGTCGCTGACTTATAGAGGATAAGAGTCTACTACTGCTACCAGCTAATGAAGGCACTCCTTTAGGTCCAGTGCTAGAGGTCCGTGCTTTGAGGGTGAATGTCTCAGGCTCACTTCTTGCTGGTGGACTTGTGGAGGGGATTGTTGCAAAACCAACCACATGATGTTATTTTCATTACCCTTTCCTTCACTCCACCTTGTTTCTCACTTGTCCTGTTAGGTCTAAACTCTATAGGGCAGAGAGGTCTCTTGTCTCTAAATCACCATATTCACTGCAAACATTGTAGACATAAGCTGTGTCAGGGATTCTTAGTTATGCCCTTCACTGAGTGACACTCCAAGTCCAGAAGCAAAAGATCAGTTATTAATGTAAAGCTGCCTCTACAAATGGAACATAAATGGAAAAGAAACCGGCTGAAGACAATCTTTTCCCCATTCTTCTATTTTCCGTTGGCCTTTCCTGAAGCAATTGCTGCCAATTGAACAAGCAAAGTTTTTGCAACTTGTCATTTTCATCTCATATTGTTCGGCCTGTTCTTTTATTTATTTTTTTTATCACTTCCTGAATTTCGGTGCCTGCTTCTCCCCAAACCAGTTTCTTTCCTCCCACACCCCGAATATTTCAGGTAATTTGGCAGGCAAAATCCTTGGCTCTTTTTTTTTTTTTTTTTTTTTTTTGCTGACCGTGGTTTGAGTATTGAATAAATAGTAACCAAATATCTAAGTATCTATTTGTCTTCTGTCTGTTTTGCAGGGCACATAACTGGTGCATTAATTATTGATGTCTACTAACTGGACATTAATTATTGTCTTGGATGCCTGTAAATCAAACCAGCAATAACAACGATTTAATTGCTATAAAACAGACAAAGGATGACCTAGTGGAATGCAATCCTGAACTTTGAAAGCAGGGTTTTCGTCCTCATGCTTTGCATTTATGGGAAAATGCTTCAGGAGGAGATGTCTGGTAAAATTTTCAAATGTGCATAAGTGATTTAGGAGTCTAACTTTCGAAACAGCTCTGTACACGTGGAATATAGCAGACCTGGATGCTAGGTGCCCTCCACTCGTATTGGTAAATGGCTCCTTGCAGCTTGGAGCTCTGAGCATGTTTTTTGGAAATGGCTGAAATATTAGTTTCCATTTGTTTGGAATCCTGTGCATCTTTTGCAGAATCTGGAAACATCAGCTGCTGATTTGTCACCTTGAAATTGTTTTTAGCGTTTCCGTGGATAACGCTGTAAAGCATTTCTGGGTTTCTGTTAATAGCTCTAGCCGAGAGCTAAGAAGGTGGGTGAGGGGTGAGAACTGAACTTGTGCTATATTAAGGCTCCCTGTATATATCCTACAAGATTGTGAACAAAAACATTTCCCGTCACGTGCTTGTTAGTTTACGTAGGAATTCAGGTTTTCTCTGCCCTGGAAGCCTTGCTGCTGGGAAACTAGTAAAATTGTGTCAAACCAAGGGGCTGAGGGTGAAATCCTGGCCCTATTGAACTCTATGACAAATGTCCCATTGACTTGAATAGGGCTAGGTTGAATGATTGAGGGTGGAAGGGATGCATAGTCGTGCTTTTTAAAACTGATTTTTCATACCCATTAAATTCCAGTGCATAATAAACATTAGGGAGAAAGAACATCATAGTTAAAGATGTATCATCTCTGCCCCTTACTGAGGTGCCAGAGCTCCCGGTACTCACCTCTGAGAGCCCCAAGAGGTCCTTTAGTAGAACTAGGGAAACTTCCCTGATAGTTGTAAAGTTTTACAAATAACCAAAAAATTCTCCTGTGCCCCCCACCACAAACAACAAAAAGCCTTTCAGGGTTCCTTTGTTCATCGAACCCCCCCCCCCCATCCACAAATCCACTTCCTCTTCCGTCTTCCTTTGCTGTGACACCTTCCGAAACTGGACTGTTAGGCAGCTGCTGGGCTGAGACCACTGCCTGTCCCCTTTGTCTCATGGTTTCCTTGTGCTCTCCATCTCTCTATTTGTCTGCACCTGCTCTCTCTTGTCTTTGGGTTTGTCTTCCCGCAGACCTGCCCTGGTTAAGTTAAATTAGTTAAATCAGTGCAAATCCCATGGGGGCCTCTCTTAGTTCAGTTGAGTGGCTGGTTTTGCTTTAACTTAAACCTATTCATAACTAACTCCAGATCAGATGGAAACAACCCCACTCTTATAATGGAATAGGAGTGTCCTACCCAGGGATTTACACCAGTTTAACGATACTGGTTTAAATTCACATTTTTAGGCTATTATATTTTTAGGTACATTTACTGGCAAAGCCTTATACTTACACTGGGGCAGGGGCCATCTTTTTGGTCTGTGTTTGCACCGCACCTCTCACAGTGGGATTATTGCAATACAAATAATAAGAATCAGGTAAAAAACAAAGGCAGAGTCACCCTTTGCATGTTACCTTTAAAATAATCATGAGCGACCATAAGAACGGCCCTACTGGGTCAGACCAATCGCCATCTAGCCCAGTATCCTGTCTGCTGACAGTGGCCAACTCCAGATGCTTCAGAGGAGATGCCATGATGGGACTGCCTATAATGGCATGTAGCCCCTCAGTGACTGCCTAGCAAAAATCCCCAACTGCTGGAGACGGGACGCTAGATGGGGAGGGCTCTGAGTTACTACAGAGAATTATTCCAGATAGTGGTGGGTCTTGCCCACAGGCTCGGGGTCTAACATATTTGGGGTCAGGAAGGAATTTCCCCCAGTTCAGATTGGCAGAGACCCTCAGGGGTTTTCGCCTTCTAATGCAGCATGAGTCATTTGCAGGTTTAAACTAGTGTCAATGGTGAATTCCTGTAACTTGGTCTTTAAAGCATGATTTGAGGACTTCAGTAACTCAGCCAGAGGTTATGGGTCTATTACAGGAGTGGGTGAGGTTCTGTGGCCTGCGATGTGCAGGAGGTCAGACTAGATGATCACAATGGTCTCTTCTGACCTTAAAGTCTATGAGTCTATAACAGAACAGGCAATCACTGAGTGATCTGTCCCCTGTTTTCCACTCCCAGCTTCTGGCAGTAAAGGGTGGAGTCCCCACTCTCCGCCTTTCTTCATTTTATGTGCACCTGTGACTCTTAACTTTGACCCCCTTAAGGTTTTCAGCGGAGTCGGATTCCTGGATCTGAGCCTGAACTTACAGCTTTGATTCTGGGTTGGATACAAAACCAGACAGAGCTTTTGTTGGTTTGGTTCAGAAGCAGCCAAACTATCCTGCCAAAGAGCTCAGGAGACTTTAATGCAGTCTGCACCTGAATTCAGATCCCTAGCACTAACCTAGTGTGCATCGGAGTGCTGTTACTGTCTTGCCTCTCGTTCCAATATCCAGGGTGTTTTAATCCCTCTAAATGGCTCTATTATGTTTTTACAACATACAAAACAGAGTACAGAGCTGGTGGTGATTGGGGGAGGGGTGGGAATGTGTCATAACGAACCTTTCAGGCAGTCAGAGGAAAATATTTCGAGCCCTTGTGTCAAATCCTCTTTGAAATGACATACATTATTCATCTGACTTTGCTTCTGCAGATCTCTGAATTCAGCTTGTGAGAAGGGGAATTCTGAGGCTCTCTGCCCTCTATAAGGGATGCAGTGGACAGAGCACTGGGCTGGGAACCAGAAGACCTAGGTTCTATTCCTACCTTTGCCACTGGCAAACACCCAGATATCAAATGTACATCACCTGCTGTGTCAAAAATCCTGCTGTCCTGAGCTGAACAGTGCTGGAGAGACAGAAACCAGGCCTGAATAGGGAGACCTTCCTATTTCTTATTTCAGTATCATGTCTCTGTAACTTGCACTGCTGAGTGGAGCTGCTGATAGGTGCTTACTGTTATGTTTCTGGCATACATACAGAGAAGTCAGATAAAAACATAAATCGCTCTTGCTGGAAGGTTCCAGCATAATACTACGTTTGAGAATCCAGAACGAAAACACACCATAACCAAAAACCAGAGAGAGACAAAGCAGGCTACTCCCTAAGGCAGCGAGACACCGTTCACCCCACTGTTTTAGGCTAGCTCTTTCCAGACTGACTTTGATTGTGTGCTTTCCTACAGAGCCCCCCTCACTGGCAAGCAGGACCAGTAAACTCCTTACCAATTAAAATGACAGCCTACAATTCCAACATAGTTTTCAAATAGTTTTCACACCTACATTGCGACTCCAGTCACTCAAAGGAGAGTTCTGGAGACCATCTGTGTCCTAGCCTCAAGGAAGATATTGCAGCCCTTAAAAATAGTGGACTATTATGTTTCCAATGGGTTAGAAATACTAGCTCCACTGCATTCTAGCCCCACTGGCTGAACCCACATTGCTTTCAGTGAACTCTGCACTGAGCACAAACGTGCAAAACCTCTATCTGCAAAGCCAGAGATGACTTGATCTTATTTAAGTGCAAACAGAGCTTAGCACTGAATGAGCTCGTGCTCTGCAGAGAAACACAATTTCTGTGTAACTTGCTGAACACCTACGGAGCTCGGCCTGGAACCGGGATCCTTTTAGCTATACCCTCCCCCAACCTCTACTATTTGAGTTTGAGGAGAACTCCTCTATAGCAGGTCAACTGGAGGGCTGGCCAGCCCTCACAAACCTAGTACGTTACAAGGGGACCATGCTTTAGCCATGCTGTCTTTCAGTCCAAGAAGCAGCGACTGGTTTTACTTTTCTTACTCCTACCATAAGGGATGTGTCTTAACCAGAAATTGCTGAAGCAAATGCCAGGTCACTGTGAAACAGGAAGCACTCACTAGTGGGGCTGGCTGCTGTCACACAGGTCTGCAATGACACTTGCATGTGAGTCAGGGATGTGGGCAACTTGTTTTGCCAGATTTAGAGTTCACTTGAAAATCAGTCTTTCCAAGTTTAGAACGGCACTTTGGAGCTTCTGAGGGTCGGGATTTTGTGTTTGGCACAAGGCAAGTTCCGGGCTGCTGCTGTTTTTGAATGTATCTTATTTCCCTGGAGTTTTAGGAGCACAGTGACTTTCAACCAAGAATCTTTGCTTGCATAACACAGGCTTCTCTTTTGTTAGATGTTTAAAAAAATGTAGCCTGCCCTTGGAAAGTAGCGTCTTTACATGGAGTGTGTATGGGGGGGAGGGAATGTTTTTATCACATCCCAACCCCACTCCTGCTTCCCTGCTTCTCGCATCTCTGAATCAGATATCCACCCTGGGAGAGCCCAGCTGCCGTCCCCAGTTAGTTACATCAGTGTAAACCCTGAGTAACCTGGGAGTCAACAGTTGCCGGGGGTTGAGATGGACGTAAACTGAGGCCAGATTTTTATCCGAGTCCATCACTGGCCTGTAATTAGAATGTGCCTGGCCATACTCTGCATACCCTCTCTCTTAGCTAGCAGGATACTTGAAGATGAGTACACCAGAGGCTGACACACTGCCTCTGCAGGTAACTATTATACAGACTGTAGGCAACCTCTAGACTTCCACAGGTGCTCAGCAAAGCTGCATCCTCATTGTGCTTTTTAGCAAGTTCATAAGGAAATATATTAACAAACAAAAAAAACCCCTTTTTGTAAATAAGTCAAAAATGACAAGAAATCTCTCTCCAATCTCCTTGTGGCTGTGGATTGTCCCTGCTAAGCCTCCAGCCACAGGTATGCCACAGACAGTAATGTTTCCAAGTCCTTCAAACTGCTTCTGAGCATGTTGTCACAGTGGAACCCTGTCTCGATGGTTTTCTAACGCAGGTCCTTTTCCGGCTGCCGGCCCTTGGTGGTCGTTCAGTTTGGTGCTTAGAATTCTGTGTTGGTATGGTTAAAAAGCTGGCAGTGCTCCTCCTCGGTGGCTGTGTTCTGGTTAATAAGTACATCTTCTCTGTGGCAAGTGCTTTGGTTATTGACGAATCGATTCAAAATCCTCGCTGTAGCAAATCCTTCTCTGCAGGAGAGATTTTACACAACAGGAGAGCTCAACCCACGTGGCTCTGAAAAGCGATTGCCCAGAGCCCCAAACAGGAGAGGCACATGGATCTCAGATGCAGATGATGAGGATTCCCGAGCTCGCTGGCATTAACGAGGCCAGTAGCAGCGTGAGCTGCGTAACTCCATTGGAAGCCGACAGTTATTCTGGATTTACCCCAGCGTAACCGGACTTTTATCTGACTGCCCCCGGTGGCAGTGTGATCAGGATATGCTGGGCATATCGTGCAGTCTTCTTATAGGAGCTTACCATCTCAGTTGTCACAGCATTCCAATTGCCTTCAATAACATAGACCTTATGATGTGCCAGTGAAAGTGGTTCCAGCCTAACTTTTAGTCAGCACACACAGCATGCCCCTTACATGCCTGAGTCCATCCCAAGACATCAGGAGGAATTTGGCTTCACTAACCTTTGATTAGAACCCAAACTCATCTGGGTCTTGCATGAAACCATCAACTGTGATATTTTATTAGTGTGTAGTGGCAATAATGGCTCCTGATGCAGGGTCTTTAAGTTCTGTACCTCAAATCGAGTATCTGTTATAACCTTTCTGAGTCCCCTTGGGCTAGCCACTAGCACAAACAGCCTCTCAAGATGAGAAGGGAAGGTGTATGGATTTGTGTTTGTGGGCACACAGGGCCTTTCCTGAGAACTAATTGTGGGCATGTTGATCTGGATTGTTGTGATGGGTTGTATGCATCTAGTAGAATCATAGAAGAATCATAGAAGGTTAGGGTTGGAAGGGACCTCAGGAGGTCATCTAGTCCAACCCCCTGCTCAAAGCAGGACCAATCCCCATTTTTGCACCAGATCCCTAAATGGCCCCCTCAGGGATTGAGCTCACAACCCTGGGTTTAGCAGGCCAATGCTCAAAGCACTGAGCTATCCCTCCCCCCTAGATCTGTCCTGTGTCTAGTTCCAGTCAATGTTTTCATTAACGACTTGGATAATGGAGTGGAGAGTACGCTTATAATATTTGCGGATGACACCAAGCTGGGAGGGGTTGCAAGCACTTTGGAGGACAGGATTGGAATTCAAAATGACCTCGACATGTTAGAGAATTGGTTTGAAATCAACAAGATGAAATGTAATAAAGATAAGTGTGAAGTACTAGATGTAGGAAGGAAAAATCAAATGCACAGCAACAAATGGGGAATAACCAGCTAGATGGCAGTACTGCTGGAAAGCTTCAGGGGGTTATAGTGGATCACAAATTGACTAAGAGTCAACAGTGTGATGCAGTTGCAAAAAAAAGCTAATATTTTGGGATGTACTAACAGGAGTGTCATATGTAGGACACAGTAGGTGGTTGTACTTGGCACTGGTAAGGCTTCAGCTGTGTCTAGTTGTGGGCACCACAGTTTAGGAAGGATGTGGACAAACTGGAGGGAGTTCAGAGGAAAGCCACAAAAATGATAAAAGATTTAGCAAACCTGACTGTGACATCCTACTGGTACACAGGACTGAGATAAAAGGCTGAAGAGAGGATCTTATTTCCAAATGAAGCTTTAGACCACAATCCCTCTTTTTTTAAAAAAAACGTTTTCAATTTTTAAAAAATGTGAAAAAATATATTTTTGTGAATGTTAATTTGTTTTTAATGTCAGGCCTTTACTATTTTTATGTTCCTACCTGACATTCTACTGAAAGCTATTTAGACACACCACACAGTTTTACTGCCAACCAGTCCCAATGAAACCCGCCCTGAACTTGCGACTTTGCTGAGTGTCTCTGGCCGAAGCTGGAGCCATCACTTGCAGAAGTGGTGTCTTCTCACAATTGGAAGTTCCCCTTTTGTGTTTGGAGGTTTTTAAGAACAGATGACACAATGATGGAAATTCCACTATGGCCCCTGGAAGCCTCGTCCAATGCTTAACTATCCTTATAATTCAAAAGTTTTTCCTAATATCTAACCTAAAACTCCCCTGCTACAGATTAAGCTCATTGCTGCTGCTTCTATCTTCAGTGGACTTGGAGGACAATTGATCCCCATCCCCTTTATCACAGCCTTTAACAGATTTGAAGAGTCTTCTCAGGTCCTCCCTCAGTCTTCTTTTCTCAGGACTACACGTCCCATTTTTTTAACCTTTCCTCAATGGTCAGTGGGACAGAATACACCCCTGTAGTCACACCCTACACCATTGTAATAATCTTTGTACAATGTACACCTTTTAAGGTAACACCTGAAAGCTCATAATTTGTTGGTTAGTATTGTCGTGGTAAAATGTATGCGGCAACATTGTACGTGAAGTTATAAGATTCCCTGGATAATGTTATTAACATGTGCCAAACCCCACAGCCCTGCCCAAACTAAGGTTGACAAACAGGTCTCTCCTAAACAGCAGAACGTGTGCTCTGCGTAACTTGCATTTAGGTAGTAAACATAGTCATCAAGCAGGAAAGAAAACAAAAAAGGTTCAAACAGGTGAGGAAAAGCCAGCAGGGAATATCCTTCCACATAGATTCCGGCTCCTAGTGCACATCTGGAAATGTTTTCAAGAGGGGGACTGAAACTATAAAAAGGACGGACAAAACACCCCAAGGCCCCCTTCCTCCCCTGCCCATCACATTCACTGCACCTGAAAGGACAAAGAAAGCATTCATTGGACAACATGGGGAGTGGTCCTGACCTACAGATTTTGGTCAGTAAGACTGCTGAAAGCATGTAGTGAGAAACTCTGCTTGAATCTAATACAGTTTGTTAAGTCAGGTATTAGGAAACGTTTTATCTTTATTTTCCTTGTTACCATTTCTGATTTCCATGCCTCGTTACTTGTACTCATTTAAAATCTCTCTTTTTGTAGTTAATAAACTTGTTTTATTGTTTTTATCTAATCCAATGTGTTTAAGTTGAAGTGTCTCCATTTGGGGTGACAAGCTGTGCATATTATTCCCTTAAAGGAATAACAGACTCAAAAGATTTGTACTCTTCAGGAGAGGGCTGGGCAATACAGGACATACATTGCTTGGAGGAAAGTCTAAGACTGGGGGTGTGTTGGGATCACTCTGCAGTATGATCCAGGCTGGTGAGAACCCAGAGTGTAACCCAAGTATGGTTGGCAGGCTGCAGTTACACGCAGACACTCAGGATGTGGCTTGGCATGCTGTTAGGCTGTTTGTGAGCAGCCCAGATGGGAGCTACTTCAGCAAGGCATTGTAAGGCTCCCAAAGTTGCAGGGCAGGGATGACACAGCTGCTCATTAGTCTTGAAACAGGGATTTGCCCAGAATGTTAAGTTTTTTTTTTTTTATTGAAAAAGTTTGCTCATCTCAGCTCTAGCCCCTGCAGCAAATATCTGGTCTCTCTTGAGTTTGTGCTGAGAAACTCACATGGCTGGAATAGGAGCAGATGGGGCCACACAGACCACTGAAGTTTACATCAGGGATGGGTCTGGTTCACTGATTGTATATTATATGGAAGACAGGGATGCCGGAACAGGGGTGGCCAGGGGGCTTTGGCCCCATCACTTTTTACCAGCCATAAGGGCCAGGGTCTGGGGGTGGGGTGGGGAGAAGACCGAATGGGGAGTGATGTCTTGGGGGAGAATGAACGGCGTAGGGGCGGAACCTTGATGGAAGGAACGGCGGTGGTCTTCCCACCTGCTGCTGATGGCTGAGGAATTTGCTGTTTATTTTTGGGTTTAAAGTCAGTTTATCAACACTTGCTGTAATTCACTCATCCTCTGATTGTGTAACCAAAGGGCCTAATAGATTTGAAAACACTTGATAACCTTTTTGTTGCTAGCTCAACATTTTATTCATAAGAATGACCATATTGGGTCAAGCCAATGGTCCATCTATTACGCTAGCTTCTGACAGTGGCTAGTGCCAGATGCTTCAAAGGGAATGGATGGAACAGGGCAATTCCGAGTGATTCATCTTGTCATCCAGTTCCAGCTTCTGGCAGTCAGAGGTTTAGGGATACCCAGAGTGTAGGGTGCATCCCGGACTATCTTGGTTAATAGCTCTTGGTGGAGCTATCCTCCATGAATGTATCTAATTCTTTTTTGATCCCGGTTATACTTTTAGCCTTCACAACACGCCCCAACAACAAATTCCACAAGTTGACTGTGTGCTGGGTGAAGTAGTATTTCCTTATGTTTCTTTTAAACCTGCTGCCTATTAATTTAATCAAGTGACCCTTAGTTCTTGTTATGTGAAGGGGTAAACAACACTTGCTTATTCACTTTCTCCATGCCATTCCCGACTTTATAGATTTCTATCACATCCCCCTTAGTAGTCTCTTTTCTAAGATGAACAGTCCAAGTCCTGGACTCCTCCGATGCCACCAGACTCCTCGTTTTTGTGGATACAGACTAACCTGATTACCCCTCTGATACTTGAATCCAAGTCCTTTATATTCTCATATGGAAGCTGTTCCACACACTAATAATTTTTTGTTACCCATCTTTGTACCTTTTCCAATTCTAATATATCTTTTTTGAGATGGGGTGACCAGAACTGCACACAGTATTTAAGGTGTGGGCATATCCTGGATTTATTTGGTGTCATCTGTTTTGTCTCCTTTTCCTAATTATTCCTTGCATTTTGTTAGCTTTTTTGACTGCTGTTGCACATTGAGGTGCTGGAGTGTAATGTGATGAGTGGGATAAGAAAAAACAGGTTTGGTTTCAGGTGGAAATGGTTTGGTGTGACATGAGGGGCTCAGGAATGCAAGCTGATGGCCAGGCTGCTACTGGATAAACACGCCTCTCAGCATTTAGCACAGGCCACTATGCATGGTCAATAAAGACTTTTCTTACAACTCTGCCTGCCTGTCACAACTCTTAGTGCTAATGAAACTGAATACTAGTAATATCAAAAAAAATTAGTGATATTAAGTCCTGTTCACAAGAGCATATAATGGGGACTCTTTTAAAAATTCTTCTCTAGGATACTGACAAAAGAATGTCAGATCATACAGGTTTGATCGTGCCCATTCATCACACAATAAAATTAATGCCAACTCCCAGTTTGCCTATTGGCTTGATGGGAAATCTGTGTGGTTAAAGAAGGCAGTTGTGTTTATGTCTCATCTATCAGCTGTTCTAACACTTATCTCAGAGTTGTATCTCAGGATTTGATCTTGGGGCTACTTGGTTCCCAGATCTTTGGAGCTTCATTACATTAGAGGTGGCTGGGAAATGGAAATCCCTCCCTGCAAAAAAACAAAAAAAAAAAGCAACACCTTTTGGGGGGAAATGATCATTCTGAATTGGGACAAAAAATCCAAAATTGTTCACAGGAAGGGATTTCCAGAAATATTGTGCTTTGGGAAAACCCAAGTTGATTTTTTTTTTCCTTCATAGCTGCCTGTCTGAAAGGCTCTCCTCAAGTTCACCTTTTCCTGGCAGGCAGAGATTGAAATTGACAAGAGCTTTCCAGGGAGGCCATCATTTTGATCTTCTTGATGGAAAAATCAAAAAATTTGTGAAAAGAGCATTTTTTGTTGGACCAATGGCAAATTCCTGACCAGTTCTAGAAGTGACTTAGAGCCTGGGGGAAAGGAAGTCTTAGTTGCATACAACATGAATGTTTCTTGCCAGCTAACTTGTAGTGCAATATTTGTGCTGGTCTTTGTAGATGGTTGCTCACCTCCCTTCTGTGGTAGAGAGACAGTAACTGCACTGAGGCTATTTGAATGGCATCTACATAATCACTATTGGTATGGAGAGGAATTGGTTTATATCCCCATGTGTCATTTCCTAAATAAGTGTAATGAGATGAAATGTAGGCTGAATAGAACCGGGTGGGAAATATCTCCCCTCCCCCCATTCCACATTAGGATAAAATAGACCTTTTAAAGTTTTTCAAGGTAGAGGCACAAAGCATAAATCCAGAACAGCCCCGTAGCTTGGTGCCTACTCACTTGGGAGGTGGGAAGCCTGGCTTTAAATTCCTGTTCTGCCTGGTCTGGAGCAGACACCTGAGCCCAGGTCTGTCATACCCCAGGTGAGTAGCCAACAGCTTGGTGAATAGGACAACCTGGAGTAGATCTCTTTTCCTCTATACCTTAGAAATCTCTCTTCACAAATCAAAGTTTTCCAACAAAAATCTGTTTTCATTGGAAAATTCCCAAACAGCTCTAAGGCTGACTCCCACGGCTTCAGAGAGTATGATCTTTTAGGGTGTGAAATGGTGTCTCCAAAAGGTAGTGGAGGTAACTCTGTCTCTTGGGACATCTAATGACTGGACAAAACACAAGAGAATATGCTGGAGAGAGCAAATCTGCAGCGGCAGGGAGATGGGTTGGATAATCTAGTGGGGTGTTGCCATCTCTAACGTCTAAGATTCTGAACCATGAGAGTACTGGCTGACTGGTGTGCTTGATGCACAGTGATGTGCTGGCTTTGGCAGTGGGGTAGAGTGCAGGAGGGAGAACCGTTTTCCCGAACCGGAGAATGGGTGGCTGGCAGAGGATGTATCTTGACTGAAAATTGGCTCCAGAGCATGTGGAGACCATTTCACCTCCATTAGGTTTGTACAAAGGGGCAGCTGTATTAAACAGTGTGGGTGGGGTGTACATATGTATTATTGGTTTGTATTACCATAATGCCTGGAAGCCCTAGTCACAGACCGGAACAAGAAGACCGTCTCTGCTCCCAAGGGGCTTACAATCTAAGTGTAAGGCACAAGGCAACAGATAAAGACAGACCGACGGGGGAGTAACAGTAAGACAATATTTTTTAAGCCACTGGCTGTGTTGGGGGGTAGGGTGGAGTGAGGAGAAGCCAAGCAGACACAGGAGTCTGTAGAGGAATAGCCAGAATTGCTCTGTGGGGAAGACTAGGCCTGAGTAGGTGCTAGACCAGGCTGCAGTGAGGGCTCCTCCATGCTGGACCCACTCTGCTGGTGCATGCTGATGGCGATGTTGATCTAAAGCGTCCCCCGTCCTTTGCTGAGGCCTGCCTAGTACCGGGCCTGGGATCTCCAGGTGAGGTCAGAAGGAGCCTTGCTCCCTTTGTTCCTCTTCCCTGCCCCTTCTCTTGTACGTCCCCTGTAAATATACACCTGGGAGGGAGATTTCTGGGATCGGAACTTTCAGAGAGTTGCCTGGGACCCCTGAGTGCTGCCCCCCACCCCGTCTAATACCTACTGGAACTGGGAAAGGTTCAGAGACGGGTAACAAAGGTGACCAAGGGGATGGAGCAGCTTCCATACAGGGAGAGACTAAAAAGGCTGGGGAAAAGAGACGACTGAGAAGGGATCTGAGGGAGGGCTAGAACATCACGCCTGGTGGGGAGAAAGTGAATAGGGCTGTGTTGTTTACCCTTTGCCAGGATACAAAAAACAGGGGTCACCCAATTAAATTAGCAGGCAGCAGATTTAATACAAAATAAGGCAGTTCTTCACACAATGCTCCGCTAACCTGTGGAACTCATTGCCAGGGGATGTTGTGATGGCCAAAAGTATAACTGGGTTCTAAAAAGAATGAGGTAAGTTCCTGGAGGTTAAGTCCATCAGTGGTTATTAATTAAGATGGTCAGAGAGACAACCCCATGCTTGAGGTGACCTTAAACCTCTGATACCCACAAGCCAGGAGGGGAAGATGGGTGGATCACTCTAGTTGCCCTGATCTGTACACTCCCCCTGAAGTCTGATACTGACTGCTGTCAGAAGACAGGATACTGGGTTACATGAACCATTGATCTGACCCAGTATGGCAGATCTTACTTAATCTAGGCTCCATCTGCTTTTGCATGGTTTTTGCTAGCTGGATACAAACGCTATTTTACTGGCCAGAATTGACTGGGAAGAAATCTATCTATAGGGTCTTATAAAAGCATGGTTTTGTAAAATGGCTTTGTGATGGGGTCAGGAAAGGGTTGACGAGTCAGGAAAGGGTTAATGGGCTGCTCAGGGCCCAGGCAGTCCCACCCTACACCACCTTCAAGGTGTCAAGCTTTGAGAGAGGAGCCAAAAAGGGAGAGCCCAGTCCAGTTGCTGTCTGGTGGGGAAAGGGAGCAGAGCTTGTACTCTGACTGTGGGAGAGACGGCTGGCTGGGGCCAGGAACTGGGGAAGGCTGCTGCCTAACGGAGCCTCCTTCAGTGAAGGGAAAAACTTATGGTTCTTTGTGATTCTTTTAGCCTGTGGGTAGCTGGGGAGGGATAGAACTGTTACATGATCTAGCTGGAGGGTAAGGTGTTGGAGACAGGGTGGAACAGCGAAAGACTCGGAGGGAAACAGAGGCAGAGTTACTGCTGCCATGCCATCTGGGGTGGGCTTATAAACCTGCTTTGTCCCCACTGGTGCTGGCCATAGGCACTGTGCAGTCTTAGCACTCATGTAGCCAGGACCATGTTGAAATACCGCTCTTGCGAAGGCTCTCCCTCTGCATGACGAGGCTCGCTGCGTCCGCTTACAGTTGCCTGGCACAGTTAGGGGATATTTGCATTCCAAGGAGTGCCTGTAGATGGCACAGAGCAGGACAGCTGGGGATCTGCCTCTGCTTGCAGGCCACTTTAAACTCATACAGAATCTCATGGGCCTCCTGCTGTTTCAGCCCTGGGGTTCACCAGATCTACATGGGATTCCTTGCTCTCTAGCCATCACCGACTTTCACTTCCTTGACATACAGCAGTTAAATCTGCAGTGCTGAAATCCTTGCTGTGTGCAGGCTGTGCTGCTGCAACTTCTCCTATGTACTGGTGTACAAATCCTCTAGAAATCCCCCTCCCCTCCAATGACTATCTTGGGTTTGAACCATTTCCTGAATCTTAGTCCTGACATTATTCCTCTTTTCACTTTAGGCTTCCTGTTAGCTGTCAGATTGTGGCTTCTAGTTCTTTTCTGCAAGCTGCATACCCATCCCTACCACTGCTTCCTTTTCCTACCACTTGTGTCGCTATACCGTCTGCCCATATGTTTGTCTCTTCTCAACCAGCTTAAACTCTCACGCACACAACACAGAGCTATCCTCTTCAGCTTGGGACATCTTCCATTCAGATGTGGCTTGCGGCATCTGCTTCAGGCTTCTTATATAGAGGAAAGACAGTTTGGTGCTTAGATCACTAACCTGGGCCATGGGAAAGTCTGGTTCAATGCCTGCTCTGCCACTAACTTTGTGTGACCTTGGGCAAATTCCTTAGTCTGCTTGAGCCTCAGGTTCCTATATGTAAAAAGGGGTATAATAGCACTACTCTCCTTTAATGTATATGCCCTCACAAGACCCTGGTAGTGATCAATGGCTCCATATCTAGTTGGCAGCCGGTATCAAGTGGAGTACCCCAAGGGTCGGTCCTGGGTTTGGTTTTGTTCAATATCTTCATAAATGATCTGGAGGATGGTGTGGATTGCACTCTCAGCAAATTTGCGGATGATACTAAACTGGGAGGAGTGGTAGATACGCTGGAGGGGAGGGATAGGATACAGAAAGACCTAGACAAATTGGAGGATTGGGCCAAAAGAAATCTGATGAGGTTCAATAAGGATAAGTGCAGGGTCCTGCACTTAGGACGGAAGAACCCAAGGCACAGCTACAGACTAGGGACCGAATGGCTCGGCAGCAGTTCTGCGGAAAAGGACCTAGGGGTGACAGTGGACGAGAAGCTGGATGAGAGTCAGCAGTGTGCCCTTGTTGCCAAGAAGGCCAATGGCATTTTGGGATGTATAAGTAGGGGCATAGCGAGCAGATCTAGGGACGTGATCGTTCCCCTCTATTCGACATTGGTGAGGCCTCATCTGGAGTACTGTGTCCAGTTTTGGGCCCCACACTTCAAGAAGGATGTGGATAAATTGGAGAGAGTCCAGCAAAGGGCAACAAAAATGATTAGGGGACTGGAACACATGAGTTATGAGGAGAGGCTGAGGGAGCTGGGATTGTTTAGCCTGCAGAAGAGAAGAATGAGGGGGGATTTGATAGCTGCTTTCAACTACCTGAAAGGGGGTTCCAAAGAGGATGGCTCTAGACTGTTCTCAATGGTAGCAGATGACAGAACGAGGAGTAATGGTCTCAAGTTGCAGTGGGGGAGGTTTAGATTGGATATTAGGAAAAACTTTTTCACTAAGAGGGTGGTGAAACACTGGAATGCGTTACCTAGGGAGGTGGTAGAATCTCCTTCCTTAGAGGTTTTTAAGGTCAGGCTTGACAAAGCCCTGGCTGGGATGATTTAACTGGGAATTGGTCCTGCTTTGAGCAGGGGGTTGGACTAGATGACCTTCTGGGGTCCCTTCCAACCCTGATATTCTATGATTCTATGGTAAAGAGCATGAGGCACTGAGATAGGAATGTGATGGTGGCCCTATAATTACCTTAGATAACCATTGTGAGTTGAGACTGTTTCGATTATTTATACTGCAGGAGCGCCTGCAAATCTCAGTCAAGATCAGGGCCCCATTGTGCAAAACTCTGCACTAGATCTCTGTAGTATTTAAGCCTGGCTGTTACGTTTTCCTGAAAGTCAGCATAGATCCATTGTCCTGGGCTCTCAAACTGAGACCTCGTCCAGTCCAGAATAAAGGGATCTCATTTTATATAATCTTCAGATACAGGAGAAAAAATGTTAGTTTCCTTTCCAAGTATTAGAAATGGCTAAACTGTGAGCATCTTAAACTCCAAGTGGAGGTGGGGAATATTGACAATGATCTGTCTTGATGCCCATGTGACATGTTTTTTATTTGTGCTTGCAGAGTACCGATTTAACAAGCACAGTTGGCTACGACAGCATCATTCAACATCTGAATGATGGCAGGAAGAACTGCAAGGAATTTGAAGACTTTCTGAAGGAAAGGTACAGAGCTTTCTCTAACCACCTAGTGTGACAAAGCTCTGTCCTTGTCTCCATAGGTCCCACGTTTCCTGGCAGATTTCGCTAGCCTCAGAGTTCTCACTGTGACCCTCCACATAACCCTTCTCTCTCTAGGGACAAGGGTCACAGTCTACTGAGCCATTTTCATCATAAGCCAGCGAGGGAGGTGAGGAGAAGCTATCCTCCCTTGCAGTCTCTGTTGTCTCCCAGTCTCAGTGATTAATCGGGGGGGGGGCAAAGGGGGGAGCCCAGGCCCACCCTCTACTCCAGGCTCCAGCCCAGGGGCCCTAATAGTATCAGCTATGTTAGCTGACCTTTTAGAAACATGACACATGCAATTCTCTGGGCTACTTCCCCACAGCAGCCCCCACTTCCTCAGGCTCCACTTCACCCTTACCTCAGGGCCTCCTTCCTCGTGCCTGATCTGGTGTGTACTACTCAGTCTCTCCAACAGCACAGCTTCCTCCCACAGCTCCTGACATCCACACCCACCTGACTAACTGGGAGGCTTTTAACTCGTTTCAGCCAGTCCCTGATTGGCTTCAGGTGTCCCAATCAACCTAGAGTTCTCCCTGCCTTCTGGAAAGTTCTTAATTGGCCCCAGGTGTCTTAATTGACCTGGAACAGCTGCCATTTAACTTATCCTGGTACCAGGGATTTGTTTAGACTGGAGCTAATATATCTATCTCCCACTACTTTTCTATAGCCATCTGACCTTGCCCCATCACACTAGTTAGTCATGACTAGGAAATGGGTTAGTAATATTTTGATCTGCTGTTCCACATCTGGTTTTTCTGTCTTTCACCGTCCACAGATAATGTAAAAATCTTCCATGTTGAACTATATGGAACATGCATTTTTATGCTTTCTCTGGTTTGAGGCTGGTGCCGTGTGTGAAGGGTGACCAGATGTCCCGAATTTATAGGGTCAGTCCCGATATTCGGGGCTTTGTCTTATATAGGTGCCTATTACCCCCCCGCCCTGCCTTTCCTGATTTTTCACACTTGCTATCTGGTCACCTTATGTGTGTGTTGTGCTTGAAATCCTGTGCCAACGAAATTTAATGTCAGTTCCCGAGACTTGTGTTCGATTCTGCAGCCATTACGTGCCCATAACTCCTATTGAAGTCAATGGGAGGTTTCTCCGGGCATAGGGAGTTCAATCTATGGTTCTTATGTGGCCCCCATTGTGAGGTGCTCAGATACTGTAGTGATTGTTGGCTGTTTTTTCCTGAGATCTGCTCTAGGAAGTATTCCGGCAGTTCTAGAGCCTGTGTTACACAGGAGGTCAGACTAGATGGTCACATCTTATGGCCTTGGTCACATTTTATGACTTTTCAATGTGTGTAGCCCCCCAACATTCTTGTAAAGCGAGGAGGGGCTGTTATCTCTATTTTATATGTTCCCCCTGGAGAACGGAGGCGACTTCTCAGGGTCCCACAGGAAGCATGTGGCGGAGCAAGGAATTGAACCCAGGTCTTGGAATGATGCCGTAACCACTAGACCATCCTTCCTCTCAGGTTAGGCCAGTTAGGCAGCTGGCATTTTATGGAAAACATTGGAAGGGAGAGGGGGCAAAAAAGTCTACTTGAAACTATTTTCACTATGGTCTTGCCCTGTGGCTTTGTGAAGAATTTCAACGTCGATCCACCCAACAAACTAAAAGTGCTTCTTACGCCAGCAGCTCAAGAGTACTTTGAATGTGTAATCTGGATTTCTGGCCATTATTGTTTTGTTGACTTACATGATGGAATCTCTGAAGCCTGGCACGTGTGCCCATAAACTGGAGGTGCGTGACTCCCAGATGGCTTCGGAGTGGTCGCTTTCTATTTTCCAGGGACTCTCATGACTTTCAAATTGGCAGTCGGGAATTTTTCAGGCCAAGTCTTGTGTTTTGTGTTTGACCATTTCAGTTAAAAATAAAATAAATGGGAATAGTGCCAGTAGAGTTTTTTTTATTTTTTCCTTAAATTCTTTGGGGGTAGGTGTTGGTACCTCTGCCTGGAGCACCCTTTACTCACTAGAGTGGGGACAGTGGTCTTATGTTTGCTGAATTAGAAGCACTTAAGGTTGTACTGAAAACTATACATGCACTTTGTGGACATGCGTATTTTTTTTACAGGCTATTCAGCAAGCACTTCTTGGCATCATGCATCTCTGTGTCATTGCGCTCAAATGTGCAGGAGAAGCAACATGATCTAGTGCTTAAAGCAAGGGACTAAATTAGGTCTTTATGTTTCTGTTCCTGATGCTTACTTGTGGTGTGACCTTGGGTAAATCACGTAACTCTTTCTTGTCTCAGTTTCATCATCTAGAACAGAGGTGGGCAAACTACAACCCGCGGGCCACATCTGGCCTGCGGGACCGTCCTGCCCAGCCCCTGAGCTCCCCGCCGGGGAGGTTAGCCCCTGGCCCCTCCCCCGCAGCCATGCCACAGCGCGGGCAGCGCTCAGGGAGGCGGGGCTGCGCGCTTATGCAGGGCAGCGCGGCAGCGTGTCTGGCTCTGGCTGGGCAGCGTGGCTCCCAAGCATGCTGCTCTGAGCAGCATGGTAAGGGGGCCGGAGTGTCCTGGGGGGCAGTCAGGGGACAGGGAACAGGGCGTGGTTGGATAGGGCAGAGGTTTGGGGGGGCAGGGAGTGGGGAAAAAGGGGGTTGGATAGGGGGTGGGGTCCTGGGGAGTGGTTAGGGGCGGGAGTCCCAGGAGGGGGCAGTCAGGGGACAAGGAGCGGGGGGGAGTTTGGATGGGTAGGGGGGCAGTCAGGGGGCATGGAGTGGGAGGGGGCGGGGGCCAAGCTGTTGGGGGAGGCACAGCCTTCTCCACCCGGCCCTCCATAAAGTTTCGCACCCCGATGTGGCCCTCGGGCCAAAAAGTTTGCCCACCCCGATCTAGAAGATGGGTCTAACACCGCCTTCCCTGAGGTGTGAGGCTTAAATAGGCATGTTGATCTTCTTCTGTAGCCATTTAATACTAGAAGAGATTATTTTTTAATTTTTTAACTCTTTTGGCACAAAAGGTGCTGTATGGGCAGCCCAGGAGGCCAATCTCCTCTAGTTATGCCCAGGTACAGTCGAGCGGCAAGACGAGCTTTCTCAACCCACTAATAGGTTTCAAACCTGACTTGGAGGGACCACATCTATGGAATAAGAATTAGTTCAGCCTCCATGGTCCAGTCTGAGACTGCCAGCGAAATTGCCAACTGGTGCCTTTTAGTGATGGGGACACATAGAATCATAGAAAAGTAGGTCTGGAAGGAAACTTGAAAGGTCATCTAGTTCAGCCACCTGCACGGAGGCAGGACCAAGTATCATTACACCATCCTGACAGGTGTTTTTCCAGCCTGTTCTTAAAATCTTCCAGTGACGGGGCTTCTACCACCTCCCTTGGAAGCCTCGTCCAGGAGTATTGGGTGACTTTTGTTTTGTTTTAACAGATTTTTTTTTTCACTGAAAAATGCATTGGGGGGGGATGTCCGTTGAGTAAACAGCGACAATATAATCTTAACTGCTGCTCTTTTGGAATCACCACGTGCAGCCTGTCTGTAGCAGCTTGTCCGTGGCCGGAAACCTCGGAGGTAGAAGGGTGAAATTCATAATACTTCATTTCCATTTTTGGCCAAACCTCAGCTATTAGTCTTCTGGTGGTTCAGACCTGGTAGAATAGTTAGCAGTCTTTCATGGCCCCTTAGACCAGTCAGGACTCTGCAAGACACAGTATGGCAGTACGAGGCAGTGCAGGTTGTGTGTAGTTGGTTTGGGACCTAGATTTCATTCTAGCACCATCTCCTTCCAGCCTTTACCCTTCTAGCAAGCACCTTGCAGACTCTACATTGCATGTGAGTTTCCCCTAACCTCCTCTCTTTCCACAACAGGGCAACTATCGAAGAAAAATATGGCAAAGAGCTTATTAACCTGACAAAGAAGAAGCCCTGTGGGCAGACAGAATTGAAGTAAGTTTAGATCCTTGTGTATGTTCTCATTCCTATTTGTGTTCATAACAAAAGCTACCTTGATTTGGAATGCTGATGGAGGGGGCTGTGATGTCAAATCCAAAAAAGGGAGTGCAAGTTAGAAGGAGGCTGAAATTAGTATTGATATGTCTGGAAAAAGGCTGACTAAAATCAGATTCTTGTGAATGAGAGACATGCCAGTAATTGGAATCTGCTGACTTTAACCTCCCATTAACCAACTTCCTGTTTTCAGAAATTAACACTACTTTTAGGAAGTCAAGACTAGCTGTTGTGGTCTAGTGGTCAGAGTAGAGGACTGGGAGCCGTGAGAGCTGGGTTCTCTTCCTGACTTCATGGGTGGCCTTGGGCAAGTCCCTTCACTTCCCGAAGCTGCGGTGTGTGGACGTATGTGAAAGGCTGTATTCTCTATTTGCTTGCATCTTCCTGTGTCTGGGCTTTGTATAGAATGGAAATAAGATCTCCTGTACACTTCATCATTGAAATTCACTATCCACAAGATTCCAATTTCTTGGGACACATTTCAACATGTGTATGTTAGGGGTGGTGAAGGGGATGTCTAGGTTGAACCTGCTATGCTCTGAAAGACACTGCAAACGCAAGAGAACATATGACCAGGTTTCTTTATGTTAATTACACTTCCTTTTCTGCAACAGCTTTCCTGTTCGGAGACCCTAGGACTACACTGCAAATGAAGGTGTGGTTATATCCCAGCTAGGCATATCTGTGCTAGCCGGGTAAAAGTGGGTATGTCTCCACAGCCCACGGCAGTGAGCCTCCCAGCCCCGGTCTGCACACTTGGGCTTACACGAGTGCTGTAAAAATAGCTGCACTCTGAAGTCGTGGCTTGAGTGAACTCACACTCGGAAGTCTCCCCTCTGCCCCCCAACACCTTAGGCTTCTGAGCCTGAGCTCCAGCCTGAGCCACAACCTCTGCCAGCTATGTTTAGGGCCATAGTACAAGTCTGCAGACCTGGGCTGGGAGGCTTGGTGCCGTGGGCTGGGTAAGTGGACTCCGGGGCAGTGTGTAGACTTGCTTGCATGGGCTTCAGTGTGGGCCAGCAACCCAAATGCTTACTCAAGGTCCCCGATGGGTGGCTCGCCCACGCTGACGTCTGTGCCACCCTGTCTACATTGCTACTGTGACCTGTGCTAGCTAGACTACAGCCTACCCTTGCTACAGTCACAGAAAAGGATGGGGAATGAGAGCAAACAAGCTAGTTTTATGTTCTTTTGAGTTTGTAATGTCTGTCAGAGCACCTCAGCTCCCCATCTGTAAAATGGGGACCATATCTCTTTCTTTGCCTGTCTTGTCTGTTTAGACAGGCCCTGCCCTAAACATAGAAAGAGGCTGTGTTTATGTACGGTGCCTAAACCAGTGGGACCTGATCTAGGTCCTACTATAATACCAACAAATGTGAATGATGATGATATATAAGTGTGGGTTAAAGCTGCCCCGGGTGTCACAGGAATGTCACCCTGGACTGCCCAGTTGGTTGGCGTATGTAGTGTCTCCTGTCCCCACCATATGTGTGGCTGCTGCACAAGGGACTGAAATCTTGTCCTTGAATGACAGAACGGTGAAAAGCCCAAATCTCCATTTGAGCCTGACTTCAAGAGCTCACCCCCCCCACAGCCGCCCCCCCCCCCATTAGTGTACATGATCTCAAAAGATTGTCGGAGTGGATGTGAGCAGCATGCGAAAAGGATCAACTCCTGCCAGGTTAGAGCGAAGGGGGAATCTTGCCCCTGTCAGCGAAGCTGTCGTTAAGCTGTCATTACATGCCATGGGGAATCTGCAAAAAGAAAAGGAGGACTTATGGCACTTAGTCTCTAAGGTGCCACAAGTCCTCCTTTTCTTTTTGCGAATACAGACTAACACGGCTGCTTCTCTGAAACGTGGGGAATCTGGCAATTCTCTTACCTACCCTGTAACTCTGTGCCTGTGTTTTTCAGCACGCTGAAGAGAGCTCTTGAAGTTTTTAAGCAACGTAAGTAACTGCTTAACATCGTTCTTTGTATTTGTCAAGAAATCCGGCTGCATTGGCGACTGTGGATGACAGTTTGAAAAAGCATATACAAAAGTCTGTGAACCTGTGCAGTCGTTTGTCTCAGAAATAGACTGTAAAATCAGATTAGCTGGGGGTACAGTGAGCTATTCCCATTTTACATTCATTTGTTTTCGTCTCCTTAGCAGTTACTTTCACTCCATACTTTCTAGGAGCATAATGCCATTATAGAACGCACAGCACCGTTCCCTTCAGAGCATTTTACAAACCTTAACCAATGAAGCCTTACAAAGATACGCTGTGGGCAGATCAGAGAGGGCAGTGTAATCTTTGGTTCACAGACTGGGGAGCTGTTGCAAAGAGAGAAGAAGTGACTTGCCTAAAACCCATGTCAGTTGGAAGCATTGTTAGTCACAGGGCACCCCTGCAAAATGTAATTTGCATTATACTTACTGGATCCCTGAGAAGCTAACCATCTAAATAGATCAGATGAAGTAGTGGGGGGAAGAGCAGAGATGTGACAGAAAGCAAACTGCCTTGGCAGTGTGGTTTAGCACACGCCCTGTTTGTACTTTTGATTTGTCTAATGTCTTTGATGGGAATGCTGGGATTCTAAGAAGGGATTTGGAGGAGAGATATTGGTGCTATGTTCAAAGTGTCTCCACTTTCACCTTCTGTTCAGCTTCATGTCTCGTCCTGGTTTGGAGTATTTACATTTGTGGATGTGCTTGGTTGTTCCATTGTGGCCCAAATATTTTATGTCTTTCTCCAGCCTCCAGCTAACCCGTATCATCCTGTATGTAACAGCTCATTGTATTGCTTAGTCTGGTGGTGGAAAGAGAGAACCTGCTTACTGTGGTGGTTAATTTTTAACACTAGAGAAAAAACTGATCTGATATGAGAAGAAAAGCTCTGTGTAAGCCCCAGAGCTTGTCTCTCTCACCAGCAGACGCTGGCCCAGTAAAAGATATTACCTCACCCACCTTGTCTCTCTTCTAGCCCTGTTGGTCCCAGGACACAACAACACTGCATGCTCTGATAGGAAACATTTCTTTCGCATATCAAAGAGACTAGTTAGACTACAGCGAGGTGCTGATTGGAAATTTTCTGAGGAAACCAAAGTTTAGTTGGAAAATGACAAATCAGCAGACTGCAGTGTTTAACCAATCCTATTACAGGTTACATGAAACTTTCATAGGGACACAGGCAGCTTTCTACTGGAAACCTGACTGCTTTCCTGGTGGGCTGCTGGGAAGCCCTTGTTCCAGGGCCCACAGCTCTAGGACAGTCCCACCACGCAGACTGCTTGGGGCCTACTTGGCTCCGCGCTATGCGACAGAGACTCAGGCAGCCTTGTGAGTGCTGGCTGGAGCCAGGGACTCCAGGGTCCCCGCTGTGGAGTGGGGAGATAAGAACTCAAGAGCCTGAGCTCCAGCTGCTGCTCTGGGGCAGCCCCACCATGTCAGGCCTTCCAGCCTCCCTGCTTGGAGCCAGGAATCTGAAAACCCCTGGTGCTGTGGCTCTAGCAGCCGTGTGGCTCCCAGCTCCACAGCGAGGAGCCTGGAAGCCCTGAGAACCATGGCTCTAGGTGGGGCTCATCAGGGCTTCTAGGCTTCCTGCTACAGACCTGGGAGTCTGCAATTCCTGGAACGAACTTCCGGTGTCTGTGGCTCTGGGGCAGATGGCCCGGGCTGGGGAGCCCTGGGCTTCCAGACTCCTGGGCCAGCTGGCTTCCTGGGCTGCCCTCCCTGAATAGCAGGGGTGAAATGGACAAAAATGTCCATTTCACCTGTTTTGTATCCAAAAGGCCACATTTCAGTGTTTCCCAGATGCAGGTTTTTGTGGTTTGTCAGTTAACAAAATATATCAGTAAATTTCAAATCAGAGAGAAACCAACTTCCCAAATACCAAAATTTTTTGTGAGCTAAAAACCCCGAGTTTTGGCCAGCTCTCATGCTGTATACTTTTAAGTTATTTTCCTTGTGTGTGTGTGTGTCCAATGGGCCTGTTTGGCCTTCCACTTATAATCATATAAAATCAGGGGTAACTCCATCAACTTCAGTTACGTTACACCAGTGGGAAAAATGGAATGACAGCGTGGAGAATGGAACAGTAAAGTGATTGGGTCCTACAGGAAGGTTTTTGGTGTACTTCATGCTGCTCTGTTCTAAGCACACGCTGACCACTACTGGAGAGCTTGGAAGTCTCTTTCTAGAGACAAACTTGTCTCTTAAAAACAGTTGAGGTTAATGAGAAGTAACTGGCTTGATAGAGCCACTAATGCAGCCTTGGGGTCCTAATGTGCATTTTAAAACAGGCTGGCACTAGGTGGACAGTGCAGTTATTTTCGTGATAACTGTTTCTTTCCTGGCAGATAATCTGAAAGGGAGGAAGCTGATTGCGCAAGGATAGCAGTGCTGGGATTTCAACACCCACGCACGACATTGTTGGAAGTGAGAGAGGCTGAGAAGAATGTGACAACACAATAACATTGCCGGAAATCTGTGGTGCTCTAGGAATGGCACACTTGTCACTATTCTGCACACCGCAGTCACTCGGCGTGTCATGGCATCTGTAGGGCTAGAACTGCAAGCAAGCTGGTGTCCGTTAGAGCAGGGCAGGGAAAGGCAATTCCGTTTTGTGGGAGATTTTTGATATTTCGAAACTTGCTTCTGGATCAGAATGAAACCAAAAGAGAAATTTTGAAATTTGCTGCCAAACGGAATGGAGCCCCAGCTTCCGGGCAGTCTGCCTGGCGGGCTGCCAACCTTGGAGGCTGAGCCTACCAGCTGGGCTGCAGAGGAGCCAGATGGGGAAGCTGGCAGGAAGTCAGGCAGGTTTCTGTTGTAACTTTGTTGAAATCGTTCTGTGTCTGTGAAACATTTAGCTAAATCTTCAAATTCTGATGGAAAAAAATGTTTTGTCAGCCTTTTCCTGACGAGCTCTCCTGCATAGAGACTAGGACCCTACCAAATTCAGGGTCCATTTTGATCAATTTCACAGCTGGAGGGTTTTAAAATTGGTCAATTTCACGTTTTCAGATGTTTACATCTGAAATTTCGTGGTGTTGTAAAGGTGGGGTTCCTGACTGAGAGAGAGGTTATGGTGGGTGGTGGTCACAAAGCTTATGGGGGAGGGGGGGTCACAGGATTGCCACCCTCACTTCTGTGCTGCCTTCAGAGCTGGGCTCAGAAGGTACAGCCACGGAGCTTTCTGCAGCCAGGGAGGTACCCAGAGGTGGGTCTGATCTCCCCCCGAGAGCGGCCATGCAGGGGAAGAGAAAGTCCCATTCCTCTCCAGGCTGGTGGACTAGTAGCTGGACCCTGTTGAACAGTAGGAGACCCTGGCTGGGGCGCCCCCAGGCCTGTCCCTCCTCCGCCCCTCCAATAGCTAGATTTCATGGGGAATGTCTGATTTCACGGTCTATGACGTGTTTTTCACGGCTGTGAATTTGGTAGGGCCCTACCGATGACACACAGATGCACAATTCCGATTACATCCAATAGAGGACAGTGGTGCACACAAGCCCGAGCCAGCTCATTGTAATGTCTTGGTAGAGCCTAGTGCTGCGGTTATGGCAAGTGCTGGCCTTTCAACATTTTCCTGTTTTTTGAACTGCACAGGGCGCAAAATCGAGCGGGGCAGCAATTCACTTGAAAACATTTAAATCAAATTATGTCAGTTAAAACCCAGCCTTTGTGGTACACCCTGTGTTGTTTTATTCAGTCTAAAGCAGGGATACGCAGACCTCAGTGGACCAGGAGCCAAATTAGTGATCAACATTGCCCAAAAGAGCCACAGTCGTGTGAATTCATTGTTTCATTTACTCTTGTACTATTCATATTTAAACAGTACGACAGGGAAATATTTCGTGTATATAGAGAGATTTATTCTCACAGCAAATAAGTTGATAACTTAGTGCAAGTTAATAAATTAATTGGTTTAATGACATAGTAAAAGCATCCTGATTGGTTAATAATTAAATCACACAGTGATTTAATATCATATGTTGCAAAGAGCCTCAGGAGACACATTAAAGAGCCACTGGCGGCTTATGAGGTGCAGCTTGAGTATCAGTCTTCCCCTGACTTCCCACAAAACTCTGCCAGCCCACCTGGATCCTGACCCGTTGCGTCCCCTACTCTTCCAGGCCTGGAAGTCTTGAACAGAAGCTGTCAATTGTCTGAGTTCTGGGTGTAGTTCTATATAGTGCCTTGTGGGATGAAACAAAACTTTCATCTGTAAACCAGGTGGCCTCTAACCCCAGGCAAGGCCAGTACCCAGTCAAGGGGGTTCATAGGAAAATGAAACCAATCTTGAGTCTTTTCTTTTCTGATTCAGGGTCCATCAATGGGAGATGTGGGTGCTCAAAGCTTGTGAGAATCAGGTGCTAGGTGTTTCAAATTGGGCCCTCCAAATCCATGGACACAGCACTAAAGGGCTTGTGTTCACTGCACCTTGAGGTATAACTCAAGTGTTGCCCCTAACTGGACTCCTGTTCATATACAGAAATCTCTAGCTGAGTTAGGTGGTGCCATTTAGCTGGCCTGTGAGAGGGCGTGGGGTGAAGCTTGAGTAATGTAGTGGGGACATATAAGGTGGGTAGAAAGCTGGCTAGATTGTCGGGCTCAACGGGTAGTGATCAATGGCTCCATGTCTAGTTGGCAGCCGGTATCAAGTGGAGTGCCCCAAGGGTTGGTCCTGGGGCCGGTTTTATTCAATATCTTCATAAATGATCTGGAGGATGGTGTGGATTGCACTCTCAGCAAATTTGCGGATGATACTAAACTGGGAGGAGTGGTAGATACGCTGGAGGGTAGGGATAGGATACAGAAGGACCTAGACCAATTGGAAGATTGGGCCAAAAGGAATCTGATGAGGTTCAATAAGGATAAGTGCAGGGTCCTGCACTTAGGACGGAAGAACCCAATGCACAGCTACAGACTAGGGACCGAATGGCTAGGCAGCAGTTCTGCGGAAAAGGACCTAGGGGTGACAGTGGACGAGAAGCTGGATGAGAGTCAGCAGTGTGCCCTTGTTGCCAAGAAGGCCAATCGCATTTTGGGATGTATAAGTAGGGGCATAGCGAGCAGATCTAGGGACGTGATCGTTCCCCTCTATTCGACATTGGTGAGGCCTCATCTGGAGTACTGTGTCCAGTTTTGGGCCCCACACTTCAAGAAGGATGTGGATAAATTGGAGAGAGTCCAGCGAAGGGCAACAAAAATGATTAGGGGACTGGAACACATGAGTTATGAGGAGAGGCTGAGGGAGCTGGGATTGTTTAGTCTGCAGAAGAGAAGAATGAGGGGGGATTTGATAGCTGCTTTCAACTACCTGAAAGGGGGTTCCAAAGAGGATGGCTCTAGACTGTTCTCAATGGTAGCAGATGACAGAACGAGGAGTAATGGTCTCAAGTTGCAGTGGGGGAGGTTTAGATTGGATATTAGGAAAAACTTTTTCACTAAGAGGGTGGTGAAACACTGGAATGCGTTACCTAGGGAGGTGGTAGAATCTCCTTCCTTAGAGGTTTTTAAGGTCAGGCTTAAACACCTCACAGGGGTGTTTTTAGGGTTTGATGCCTATGAAGCATGATGGAGCTAGAGCTGGGCAAATAACTGATTTTTCAGTCGGTTGGCAGTTCCAAAAAAACAAAAAAAATTCAGATCGAATCTGAAAATTTCCTCCCCAAAAGTCAGCAAATCGAAAAAGTCCACAAAAATGTCACTGTGGGTTGAACTAAATGTTTTGTTCAACCCAGAATGAACTGGTTCATTTCCGGGCACCCTGTCCACATAAAAGCACAGGAAACAAAGGGTTAGATTCACCAAACAACTTGCCCGTTGGCCAGGTTGGAACAGGGATACAAACTTGGGTCTCACAGGTAAGTGCTCTAACCACCAGCTGTTGAGTTATTCTCACGTTCTCTCTCTCTCTCTTTCTCTGGCTGAGTGACTATTCATGTATTTTATACACAGTTACAGTTTCAACAGAGGAGACTGAGAAAGCCCCACACTAGGCTCTCCCATACCCAGTAGTTGGGGCACTCGCCTACAATGTGGGAGAGCTAAATTAAAATCTCTTCTCCACATCAGGCAGAGGGCGGGATTTGAAACTGTCTCCCACATCCCAGGTGATTGCCAATTGCCTGAAGAACTTCGCCTGGCTCTAGTTGAAACTCTCAGAGAAGGTGTTTTAGAAATGCTGACTAGAGTTATGAGTTAGATAACACAAGTGACTCCAGTCAAGACAGTCTTTGTGAGCATGTGGGTTTTGTTTGTTTGTTTTTCACTTGCAGAGGTAGATGGTGTAGGGCAGAGTCACATCCAGCTGGCCCAGACCCTCCGGGAAGAGGCTAGGAAGATGGAGGACTTCAGGGAAAAGCAAAAACTTCATCGGAAAAAGGTCGGGAATTTGGGAAGGCGTCACGTGGTTCTGTGAGCTGGAATCTGGCCAGAATGCCAGGATTAAAACCTTGACTTCTGCAAATGGCGCTGTGGGATCTGTGAGGACACCAAATGGCCAGCTCTTTAGCTTTGGGCCTGGGCCTGGGAGCTGTGAAAGAGCCCAGGCTTTACTGGAAGTCTGCAAGTGTGCTAAGTTTCCTGTTCAGTGTATATGCCGGCTGCTGGGTAAGGGTTTTCTTTCTCTGTCCCGCCCTTTCCCTCGCCCATGAACTCCCTGCTGCTCCGGGAAGTCCAGAGTTCATTCCTAAATGCTGTAACTGCACCAGACTGCATCAGTGCAGTGATTTACAACTTCCTCATTCAAGCTGCCTGTGTTTGCCTTTGGGTTCCTACGCTTCTTTTTCGGAAAAATAGATCATTTTTGTATTTTCTTTCCATCGAAAGCTGCGCCCGGGGCCTTTCTGCTCCCTGAACTTCACATCTTGACAAGTGATCTTTACAACATACAATTGCTTTTAATGGGGCAGCTGTGGTCTGTGGCCTGGTTTTCAGACACACACAGTATCCAGTAGTTGCCTTTGTTCTCACTGTGGGCTGGATTGCATCTGAAAATCAAGCTCTGACTGGGTTGTATTATGTACAGGATCCAGGAAAGCTGGGTTCTATTCCTGACTCTTTCCTGTTGGACTTTGGGCCAAGCCACTTAACTCCTCTGTGCTGTAGTTTGCCCTCTGTCTGTAAAAGGAAGGGTAACAATAGTCCATCAGTAGTTAAAGTTGTACAGTTTATACCAAACAGGAAGGAGAGGACTCACCGATGTTGCCAGACCTCATGAATAGGGCCCTACCAAATTCACAGTCCATGTTGGTCAATTTCATAGTCACAGGATTTAAAAAAATAATAAATGTATTGATTTTTTTTAGCTATTTAAATCTGAAATTTCATGCTGCTGTAATTGCAGGGAACCTGACCCAAAAAGGAGTTGTGCGGGGGGAGGGAGAGGGTTGAAGTACAGTTACCCTTATTTCTCCGCTGCTGCTGGCGGCAGTGCGGCCTTCAGAGCTGGGCAGCTGGAGAGTGGCGGCTGCTGGCCAGGAGCCCAGCTCTGAAGGCAGCTCAGAAGTAAGGGTGGCAATACCGTGACCCCCCTCAAATAACCTTGTGACCCCCCCCCCCCGCAACTCCTTGTGAAATCCTTATAGTATAGGGTAAAAGCACACAAAAGACCAGATTTCACGGGGGTGAGACCAGATTTCATGATCTGTGACACATTTTTCCTGGCCATGAATTTGGTAGGGCCCTAGTCATGAAGGGTGTCGGTCATGTGATGCAATATATCGTTATGAGATTTGCTGGTCTTGCATTGCTGAGATGATGTCACACACACACAAGACAGGACTTGAACTGGGAACCTATCAAAGTGACCATCTTAGTTGCTAAGCTCCTTGGCAGCTTTCGTCCTTGCAGCGCTTCTGGTGTGGATGGTGCACTAATGCAGGTGTTGTTCCCTTCACAGATAGAGCTTGTAATGGAGGCTATTCATAAAAACAGGAATTTGCAGTATAAGAAAACAGTGGAGGTAAGTGGCCCCTATCATCTGGTTCTTACCGGCCATAGATCTGTCACATGCAGTCACATTAGAAATATAACACTGTCCATGTTACCTACAATAGTTTTGTATTTGCATGGTTAAACAGAGGTAATGGTATTTGCATGAGCACGCGCCCTGTGTCCAAGCACTGAAGCTGACTAAGCCACCAAATCTTTTCATTGTCTTTGTATTTACTGTATTTTTGTTCTGCACCTGGCGAGTGTCATCCAGACCAGGAGCTACAGAGCAAATGCAAAGAATGTGGGAGGAAATGAATGTGGGATCAGCTGTGTTATGCAGGCTGTGATGAGGGTGATCAAATCTCATGCTTCAGGACATAAACTGATCTCGGGCCAGGAAGGAAAGGTGTCCTTACATATGCAGCATTGCACAGTTGGCTGCCTTCATTTGAGGGGCTTGTCTTCCTCTGAAGCATCAGATGTTGGTGGCCACCAGAGGCAGGATACTGAACTGAAGTTCCAATAATGTATGTGGCAGATCCTATAGAATCCTTAACGTGCATGCAGGATTTGATCCAACAGTTGAGTGTGTGTGTTGTGTTGCATTTCCAACTGGCTTACATACCCACCTCTCTCCTAGGCAAAGAGGCTATACGAGCAGCGATGCAGGGATAAAGATGAAGCGGAACAGGCCGTGCACCGCAATGCAAATCTTGTAACACAAAGGCAACAAGAAAAGGTAACACAGGGAGGGTGAAAGGAAGACCGTTTTCCTGTTCTGCTTTAGGTACTGTTCAACAACTAAATCACCTCCAGGAAAAAATACCATTAAGAACATAAAACAGCCATATTAGGTCAGACCAATGGTCCATCTAGCTCAGTGCCCTGTCTTCCGACAGTGGCCAATGCCAGGTGCCCCAGAGGGAATGAACAGCACAGGTAATCATCAAGTGATCCCTTCACTCATTCCCAGGCTCTTGCAAACAGAGGCTAGGTACACCATCCCTGCCCATCCTGGCTAATAGCCATTGATGGACCTATCCTCTACTAATTTATCTAGTTCTTTTTTTAACCATGTTATAGTAATTTTAAAACTAAAGATAGTGGCTACAGTTTCTAAGAAACCTGCCAAACCGGGACCCTGACCCTGCTGTTGGATTTACACAGGAGAGCCTCCTTTCACTGCCCGGAGGCTCTGGTAGTGGAAGCGCCAGGAGTTCAGAGGTGGTTCTGGCTACTTGGTAGCTGGCTGGAGGCCTGTCAGTTGACAGCCAGCATGGAAGACTTCAACCACTAGTGAGGAATCATTGACACAGAGCTTGGGGGGAAAAAATTCTGGGTTGGTGGTTTGACTTCACCCTCTGGTTAAGGATGGATTTGCAGGATAGAAATGAGGTCCAACCTTACTTTCTCTGCAGTGTTTTTAGGTTGAGCTGCTGTCTCACAATGACCCCTTTATCTTTCTGTTTTTCAGCTGTTTGTAAAGTTGGCTCAGAGCAAGTCAGTTCTGGAAGATTCTGGTGAGTGCTGATAACGTGGAGTATCTGTTACATTTGGAGGGGCTGGGACATGCTGGGAGCGGCAGGTAGCGGATGGGATGGAGGGGAACCCATTACACAAGTGCTCTATTCGGGGTGACTGGCATAGACCTCCCTTTCCTAAAACAGTGGGTTGCACAGTTATATGCTGGATAAATTTGCCCCAGGGAGTCAAATGTTATGTCTTGATGGCTCATTGTCTCCTTGTGATGAGACAATGTCCCAGCTAGAGCTGGTTGGAAATGTTTAGTTGAAACTTTTTTTGATGGAAAATGCCTTTTTTGTCATACTGGGAATAATTTTGGAATAACAGTTGTATTCGACTGAGACAAATATTTCAGCAGAAAAAATATTTTGAAATAAAAATATTTCCATTTTGGAATATGCTTGTCTTGGAAAATGTCAAGAGTTTCTTGTCTGTGCGGCATTGTCTGGACTAGAACTGGCTGCAACTTGGAATTCCTGGTTTGCAAAACATTTCAACACCTCAGAATTTCTTTTTGTTCTGATTCAAAATGAAAACAGATATTTTTGAAATTTCCCACCAAATGGAATTTCTCAAAAGTTTCAGTTTTGGGAATTTTTTGTTTTGAAATTTCATTATTTCATTTTGGGATTTCAAAATATCGTTTTGAATATTTTGATAGCGTTATTTCATGACACGCCAGTGAAAGTCGTGCTTAGTGTTCACTACAACTGCTGTCATGTCATGATATGATATGTGATTGAAATATTCTATTTTTCTTTTAACAATTAAGAGCAGCTGCTACCTAGAACTGATTGAAATAGCTTCGCTTTTCTAGGTGAGAGTGTCTCTGTGTTATAATTTACAAAATTTGATCCTTTTGAAATGAGTTCAAAACTCATTTCACGTGCTCTAGACCCAAATTAAACCCAGAGTCCAAAATATTCTGATCACAGTGTTTAGAATTGTTTACCTGAGCCTTTCATGCATCCAGACCTGTGTGTTGTACATGTGACCAAATTGCTGTTGGATTTCCCTATCAGACAGGCTATATCAGCTGAATGTTGGTACGCTTGAGAGGATCAGGGAAGAATGGCAGAATGAACACACCAAAGCCTGCGAGGTAACACACCAAAGCCTGCCATCCATCCTAGAGATAATGAAGGGTTTTAATGCTGCAACACTCTGTCTTTGAGGTTGGGATTTCATTTCCTTCACTGCCAATGCTAGTGAGGGACCACAGTTGGCCTCTTCTGTTTCCTTAGTGGTTAAACTTCAAGACACTTCCCAATTTAACTTGCATGTACCTGACTCTTGGTTTCTGGATACAAAGCCCCGGAATTTGGCATTTAAAAGTAGGGAAATATATTGGAAAGCCTTCAAGTGTCAGCGTGCAAAATAGTGGCAATTTTGTGCGCTGGCGTCTTTGTGTGTAAAGTGCTGCCATCTACTGGATGGAATCTTAGATTATTTAATACAATAATGGACAGGCTCAGGGAGATTAAGATTTGCCTTTATTACTTTATTCCTCTGGTGTCAAGCTTCAGAGAGGTAGCCGTGTTAGTCTGGATCTGTAAAAGCGGCAAAGAGTCCTGTGGCACCTTATAGACTAACAGACGTATTGGAGCATAAGCTTTTGTGGGTGAATACCCACTGCGTCGAAAGCTCATGCTCCAGTACGTCTGTTAGTCTATAAGGCGCCACAGGACTCTTTAAAAAGAAAAGGAGGACTTGGGGCACCTTAGAGACTAACCAATTTATTTGATCATAAGCTTTCGTGAGCTACAGCTCACTTCATCGGATGCATGACAGGACTCTTTGCCACTTTTATTTCTCGGAGCAGCCCATAAACTCTTTCCCTATTCTATTCAAAGAAATGAGCTGCATGGTATTATTGTTGTAATCTTTGTACTTTCCCTGAGGCTTGATGGCACTCCTTGTCAGGTCATATCTTACCTTATCCTGCAAACCCTCTCAGCCAGGGATGTTTGGCCTCTTTCTCCTCTCAATTAGACTGGTATAAAACCAGGAGTAGCTCCTACACCAGCATAACACATGTGTCAATGAGAGGAGAATCAGGCCCTTTGCCTGTAAAGCACCACATGCATTTACGATGAGAAAGAGATGGATGGCACCAGACCGAGACTCACATCTAAGTTCTACCCCCAATTCAGCCAAGAACTCCGTGCATCATCTTGGGCAAATCTTGAGGTTTCCAACACACTTATGAGCCTGTCATGTTGCTTAAGCATCAGTATTTTGCATTTGCTATTGGTGACACTGCTGTTCCAGACAGAGCAGCTGGGTTCTGTTCCCTTCTCTGCCACGGGCCTGCTGGGTAACCTCGGGCACGTCATGCCATTGCTCTGTGCCTCAGTTTCCCATCTGTAAAATAGGGATGATACTCATGCCCTTTGTAAAGTGCTCTGACATCTCTGGATTAAAAAGGGCTCCAAAAGGGTGGCACTGTCATGAGTTCAGCTCAGCCCATGCCCCAGCGCTGGCCCCTTCCGAAAATATTGCTGCTCGTTCTTCCATTTTGCTTTGGTTTCTTAAAATGAAATGACCTGCCTGTGTGTGCTTTGCCCATCCAAACCTTGCAATGGCTCTGTGTAATGAAAACCCGTCCGCTGGTAGTGAGGGGTGGGAAACAAAGATTCACTTCCTCAAATCAGTCAGGTTGCGTTGATTAGGCCTGCCACATATGGAAGTTCTCATGCAGGTCCATTACAAAAGGTCCTGCTGATCAAATGTGTGCTCTAGGTGAGAGTTTACTTGTTCTCAGTGGAAATGTGAAAAGGGCTCTTCCTGATGGAATGAATAAATATTGAAGGGCAGACTTCAGAAGGTTTGGGCTCTGAGGAGCATCCAGACAGTTCCATCCTATTGGAACGATCCAAATGTTGGTGTGGGTCTGGGTGTAGGGATGAGAGGAGTGGCCTTGGATCACTAAATCAAGGGGTGACCAAACAGTGCATTGGCTAGCTGGCTTGCCTCCCCACCATCCGCAGGTGTCAGCTTCTGGGGTCAGTCCTTCCGCCATGGTGCAGCAGGACCCAATAACCTGACTGAGCTTCCCTTTTAAGTTTTGGCCATGTGATGTGGCAGGCAGGATGATCTCACTTAAGGTGGGGTGTGTGTGGATGAGATGGGGCTGGAGGGAAAGTTGAAGACCCATTTTGAAGGAAAGGGGTCCTTTCAGAAAACGTGCAAACCCTGATGGAGCAGAATGCTGGGACCAGCTGGACCTGGTGGCTCCTGCCTTGATGCAGGCTTCTGTTTATAATCTCATGTAGTGGTGTAAAATACACAATAAAAAGGCATCAGTTCATTGTTGCTGGCTGTTAATCTATTTTTCTCATAAAGAATAAAGGATGGTAGCAGTTAGAGATGGAAAAGACTCATTAGACCAAGTCTAGCCCCATACGAAGGTAGGAAAGACTCCCCCAGAGAGGGGGAGATTAAGGCCAAAATGCCAAGAAGTGGTGAAGTTAGACCCAAGGTCAGGTCATTGCTTAGAACATCTGAAAACAGGACAAGCAAAGCACTAGCATGGGTCCAATATGGCTCAAACCTGTATTGGCAGGGAGGTCACCTAGGTGTTGTATGTCTTCTCCTTCTCTAACTTCCATGATTAATCCCAGCTGGCTGGGACCGTGGCCATTAGTTATTCTGTTAACATACCCTGACTTGCCTCCCTGTATCTCTTCAGTTCTTTGAGACCCAGGAGTCTGAACGGATAAACTACTTCCGCAATGCGCTGTGGCTGCACCTTAATCAGCTCTCTCAGGAGTGCGTCCAGAGTGATGAGGTAGGCCTGAAAAAACCAAGGCCCTCCAACCCTTTTATTTGCCGAGCAGAAGGGAAGTTTCCTCACTCGCATTGCACTGTCTTCACTGCTATTGTTATCTGTGCTTGCTCTATTCAAGCTAGCTCGGGTAGGGTGGTCTGCGCGCAGCTTTTGCTTTCTTGATATTCTCATAGGTAATCCAGCAGATAGCAATAACGAACACCCCGTCAATAGTGTGGAACAGGATTTGAAACCCTGGCTCCAATGAAGTCAATGGCAAGAGCTCCCGTTGCTTTTATTGCGGCCAAGACTTTCACCCCTTGCCTCTTGTACTATTGACACTTATTTTGCTGATGCAAATTGTATCCTTTCTCCTTCAAGAAAGACGAATGAATTTTTGTTTCTGCACTTTATGCTTTTAAAAGAAAACACCTTTTTTTTTTGTTTGCTCTTTTTATAGAGGTACGAAGAAACCCGTAGGAGTCTAGAAATGTGCAGCATCGAGAAGGATATCGAATTTTTTGTAAATTTCCGTAAAACAGGAAATGTGCCTCCAGGTAACTGCTTGATGTATGCTTTCTAAGCAGCGTGGCCATCAGCATTCCATACAGCTTCTCGGCTCTAGCAAGGGTCTGGGTTTTATTAAACAAAGCTTGGTGCAGAAAGCAAGCATACTTGATGGTTCTGCTTCTGTGTTGGTCTCAAAATGAAGCCTGTTTCTAGAGTGGCATCCTTGCACCAGGATAGCAGGCAATTGCCACCAGACCCTGAAGAGAACTCAAACCTCATTTCTGTAGACTTTGGTTTCTAAAAATACAGTTTTTTCAGCGTGGAAGGGATGGAGCTGAAGAAGAAATAGGATCTCCTGTTGTGCAGATGTGATGCTGTACATTGCATGCCAACCACTCACAAAAACATTTTTTACAGCTGACTTGTATTTCCATGCCCCCAGCTCCTGTGGTCTATGAAAATTACTATAGCACACAAAGAAATGCAACTTCAGCAAGAAATCAGGCCCCAGCACCTGGGATAGGGAGGTAAGAATAAACAAACCCAACACAAACCAAATAATAAAAGGAATGGCCTGGCTATTGGGAACCTATAGGTTAAAAATGAGTGTTGCTTCTTTAAGTCTTTCGGAACCGTTTGGCTCTTAGGCTGTTTCAGGGTCCCATAAAAGTTGGTGGGGGTTGGGGTATGTGGTCAGCAGGGAGGCAGGGCAGGTTGGGAATTTTGCCTGGATTGAGTCCCCCTCTGTACCAGGAAACCCTCGGAGATCTTGGGCACTGGTTTGCCACCTCCTTTGCTCCCTAGCCCATCCCTGCTGCTGGAAACCTTCCTTCATTCCTTGCATGGCTCCCTTCTCCCCATTTTTGTCTGCGGAGAGCTGGATCATCTAAGAACACATGCCCATGTGGGCAGAGGAGAGAACCTAAATCAGATGCACTGGGAGAGCAAGGGAATCTGCTGACCAAAGAGGGGAGTTGGACTACGGATGCGGGATGGGTCTTCTGTGGGGAGAGAAGGATTTGAGAGCACCCTTGTCATCACTGAAGGCTAATGTCCATGGCTGCTATGCAGTAGGAGTCCGTCACAATAATGACTACCTGATGGCTTGCGTTGGAATACTGAACTGCCTAAATGATGTCACATTTGTTTCATAATATGAAACAATCAGATCATTTAGTAACAAGGAGACAAGTGTTGTCTTATTTGTTTTTGTGCAGGAGGGGGCCGTTACCAATTCCTGCAAGTGGGCCCGGTGAGTTACACCAAGTCATTCTAGAAATCACACATTTTTAAGCATTTTTATGTGCAATCTTCTTTTGAATTTCAATTTTGCAGGTGTTGCAGGTTCTGTCTGTAATTCCCCTGCCATGTAAATATTGGTGGTCTTGCCTGATTCTCATATTCCCCTGATCATTCTAGCCATTGATATGTTGTTCTTGGCACCTGTAAGCTTCTGTTAGAAATAGAGGGTGACATCATGGCTCCATTGAAGTCAATTGGAATTTTGTCACTGATTTCAATGGGGCCAGGAGTTCACCGAGCAAGAGGTTCAAACCAAAGTCCTGGTTATGGACAGTCCTGAACTTTGAGAAAGGCAAGACCTGGACCTGAAGGCTGCAGCCTGGGGTCTTCTCTACTTGGAAAGCATTGATTTTTATTATTTGCAGTGTGGCCCAGTAGATAGCGGACTTGGACTTAGAAGACCTGGGTTCTGTTCTTGGCTCTGCCACTTACTTATTGGGTGACCTAGATCAAGCACTTTATCTCTGTCTGCTTCTATTTCCCCATCTGTAAAAATGGGGATAATGTTATCCACCTCTTTTGTAAAGTGCTCTGAGCTTTATGGATGAAAAGTGCTATGTAACAGCTATGTGTTACTATTGTGATCTCTATATTACAGGTGACCCTGATTATGCTACGATAGATGGTTACAGTTTAATACATCACTAGCATGAGCCGTAAGTATTTTCATTCTGTAAAGGAATTACTTGGGGCCTGCGTTAGTCACACCAGTGAGGTGTAGGGTCTAGTCCTCACCGGCATGTTGTGCACTAACTGCCCTGTGGAGACCCTGCTAGTGTGCACTCCGAGGTCCCTAGTGCGTGTTAATGTAGTCTGGTTTCAAACAGTATTATGTCAGTGCTCACTAGGGAACTTTTAGAGCGTGTCAGCAAGGTCCACACGGCCCAGTTAGTGCATGTCACACTAGTGCGGACTGACACGCTGCACAGAGAAAGCGCAAGAAACAGTTATATATTTAGGAGAGACCGTTAGGAAAGAGAACTATAGGCTGAAAATCTGGGAAAACTTCCCAAAGGTGAGATTGCATAGGTTGTGGAATAGTCTCCCATGGGAAGAATTGGAGGTCCCATATTTGATATTTTAAAAGCACAGTGCTGTGGTGGAACAGTCCTGCATAGGTTGGGAGAGGGACTGGATGATCTAGCTGGCTACTTTTCCTCCCATCATTACATTTGATTCTGTCTACGTTTCTTTCACTGAAATATTGACTCTTATAATTCCATCCTCTTCTCCAGGGTCTCAAAGCTGCTTGCCCAGTAGTGCCACTGAGTGCAAGAAATGAGTCGTCTGATCCACCCATCAGAGACCGTGTATTCAGTTGCAATTCCAGCATCGGGCACAGTGATACAGCATGGAACTGTTTCTTCTTTTAAAAAATATTTTGAAACTCTAGGGTAATTATTTAGTATGTTCTGATGATCCACACAAGATCCAGCAAGGTCCCTCTTCCTTCATAGTGACAAACTACATGGACTGATGTCCTATTTTCAAGGTCCGCAAGGAGGACATTGAATCTTTGAATAATATTCGCTGATCCAATGGAATCTCTCCTAACAATAAGAGACACTTGTGTTCTGGTATTGATGAGAGTTCTTTGTGATGTGCAAACCTCAACATCCGTGTGGAAGACTCTAAAGGATTTTAAAAAAAGGAATTTCTTCTCACCATGATGACTGAGAATTCACATGTGCCACTGCAGTGCTGCCAATGGGAATCATGTGCAGTGCGTTGGGCATGCTGGGGCGTGCGCATAGCACACAGGTCAAAGTATGGGTTTGGTCTGTTATGCTGGATTTTCACCAGGGTGATTAAGATCATAGCCTAGCCCTAATTGTGGAGTGCTCATTAGACTGCTTACTCATGGCAATGCTGAGAGTTAGAACTCGAGGGGTATTTATATGGCTGTACTGTGCATTTGCTCCAGGCTACGCAAGTGATGTTGGGAGAAGTTGATTCATATCCTGTCTCTATCTAGCATGCTTCAGGAGCCTCTATGGATTACACGAATGGTCCGTTGACTTCAATATGGGTTCTGACGAGAGGAAGGTGAACAAGTTATGGCCCTTCAGTAGTTACCTCCCTCCCTTCCCTGGTTCTGCTGTGGCATAGCAGTACAATACAGAGCCATCCTTGCAGGTGCAGGCTGGTGACCCCTCCATTCTTCTTGAATAACTGGAGGACATGAGCTGACTGTCCGGAGAGGTACATCCGCAAGGCAGGGCTTGCCACCGTTCAGCTACCCGCCACTTAGCCTACTCTCGACAGATTCTGCAAACTCCAATCAGGTTAATCTGTGTGAGCAGCTGGACTCTTGAGTACATTTTTTGACCAGGACCCAGAGTCAGAACCTCGTGAGGTTTTGGCCATTGGAGGCAACAATTCAGGGACGTTGTCAGCTGCTTCTTCTATCTTTTGCGTTCCACTGTCCAATACGCTTGAAAATAAAAGAAATAATATTTTCTTTCGCCCCATGCATCTGAAGAAGTGAGGTTTTTACCCACGAAAGCTTATGCTCAAATAAATAAATCTGTTAGTCTTTAAGGTGCCACCGGACTCCTTAATATTTTCTTATTGGCTTTTCCTGTCTCCATTTAGCAAACCTTCCTCTCCCCCGCCCATTTCTTGGGGGTCTAATCCTGCTCCCATTGAAGTCAATGGCAGAATTCCCATTTGTTATTGTGTTGTGGGGTCTGGCTCTTTTGTTTCTAATAAAGCACAAACTAACTTGGTTACTGTTGTTAGCCTAGAGCTGCAAAACTCATTTCCGGACCAGAACTTCCCCAGCTTTCATGTCCATCTCCATTGGCTGTTACCTGTCAGGTGCACAGACACTGATGAAGTCTGCCCATTTGTGTGTAGCTCTCAGTGCGAGGGTGTACAGGTTTTAATGTCTTGCTCTAGAGCAACAGGGATGATTCTGCATCAAATTGTGCCTGAGCTATGCGTGATTTGTACAAACCTAGGGAATGTCGCTTTGTTCCCTTGTGTGGGAAAGACCCCAATGTGATAAGTGAGATTTGAATTCTTCCCTGCTACATTTGAATGACCTGTACGAAATGCACAATTCGAGGAATACGTTGTCTTATAAAAAAAGACCCTTAAATATCCCAATATAATTTTATATTGTAGATTATTTTTAATCTCTCTCAATATAGATATAGATATATATTTTAGATTTGTGGCTTGCATACTGAACATGTAATTATATATGCTCTAAAATAGACTTCAATGTGTATGTGGGAGGAGCAAAGTCACCCCCCAAAGGCCTGGACAGACTGGTTGTAGCCACAAGTACAGTGTGCAGGCAGGAGGCGTTGAAGATTAGAGCTCAGCTACGGCACCTTTTCCCTGATCTAACCTCTCTCTGCTCTGCCAGTCCCAGCCCTCCCTTTGGATCTCAGTCCTACACTGCAGCCCACTACTCTTTCAAATCTCTCCCCCCAAAGAGTTCTGTCGATGCTTCCCAACACTCTCGATCTGAAGAATTAATTGAACGCTGGTCCTTGTAGCATGTAAGTGCTGGCCTGTATTCCGCTTCTGCTGGGCCTTTGATGCAAACTTGCTAATGCAGCGCAACGTGGTCCCCAACCTTTCTGTTGCAATAGCATATTCGTGTTCCCAGAAGAGTGTGGCGGGCGCCGGACGACCAGCCGCCGAAATGCCACCAAGAAGCAGCGGCGCTTCTTGGCGTTGCCGCTTCTGGGCGGCATTTCGGCGGCTGGTTCCCATGGGCACCGCGTTGGGGACCACTATGCTAGTCCAGTCCTGGGTCTCCAACAGCATCCTGCCAATGCACCTCAATGCTCAGCTTGAGCTTGCTGGGGTATGGACTTGTGCTTTTCCTCCCGTTCTGGAATGTGTAGCCTCTAGCACATATACTGTGTCTATTCCAGTGCAAGACACCTACGGATGTATGGAACTTCATTGACTGGATCTCCATATATAATGGCCCATTGGGCAGACTCTGTTTTTCTCTTGCCTCAGTTTGGAGGGGAGTGGAGGTGGGAAACTGATCCCACGGGTTCCTGTAAATGCAAGGGAAGCCCTGACTTTAATGTGGTTGAAAATGCTGATGTAACACTCGTTGAATTTAAACAGTGGTTCTCACTCTTTTTTCCATCCTAGGCCCCCTTCCCATCTAGCTGAAATCCCGACCCATTTAGAAACATGGGAAAGATGGGGTGATTGTGATCCCTGTGATCCCAACACTTGTTTGTGACAGTCCCTATCCCTGTTCTAGTAGTTGCAACTCCCAAGATGAGAACCCCTTATTTAAAAGATGCCAGAAGCTGATCAAGCCTGGATTTCATTTGTAAATCCAGACCACAGAGCATTAAAAGAGCAAACAGGTAAAGTGCAGATGAGAAAATACTTCATTGTTTTGTGGACACCAGAACAGTTGATACCACCTGGTGATACCACCTGGCCCTTATATGGTGCTTTTTCATCATTTGTTCTCAAAGCGCTTAACAAAGGAGATAAATAAATTGGTTAGTCTCTAAGGTGCCACAAGTACTCCTTTTCTTTTTGCGAATACAGACTAACACGGCTGTTACTCTGAAAGGAGATCAGTATAATTATTCCCATTTGACAGGTGGGGAAACAGGCATAGCAACTTGATCTGTCACCAAGCAAGTCAGTGGTAGAGACAGGACTGGAATCTAGGTCTCCTGAGTCCCAGTCCTGCATTCTCTCCACGAGGCCACACAGCCTCAGTGTGTGAGAGAATTAGCATTGGTACAGAGCCTTTTTGAGTAGTGACCAAATGTTACTTCCATCTGAGAGCTGTAGAAAGAGAATTGACCCCAGATCTACAGCTAGGGCCTTTCATTAGAGATTACTGGGATGGCAGTATAGTAAGGTCAGGACCATAGTATAAGAACTAGTACTCATGAGCATATTGGACAAGAAGCTCCTTTTCTCTGTTGGGATTTCCAGGCTGACTCAGGGCAGTAGATGGTCTTATTTTGTTTCTTGCCTACAAAAACTGCTACTCAACAACTTTCAAAGTGGTGCACTGCGGTTTAGGCACATGACTCGCAATAATTGTAATGGAAGTCATGCAGCTAACCCCACATGCCTCACTTGAAAAATGGAGGGGTTAAAATGCAGCCCCATATCAGTTGTCCAAGAGTGACGATCCTATCTCAGTCCTGAGAGTAGGGACTGCGATTACTTCCTTATTTAGTTGACTGAAATAAATACACCAGGACCCCAATTTATAAGTGCTTTTCGAAAGGATCTTTTTAGTTCAGAGTGTAGTTAATCACAGGGCAATGCCATGAACATTTGAAATGTGGATTGCTTCACTGTATTTGCCCTCTGATTTAAAGAAGCCAGTCCTGAAAGTGAAAGCAAAAAGTACGAGTATTCTGCTGAGCCACTCTTAAAGAGAAAGAAAGCAAGCTGCCACCAAAAATCAAGGTTCTTCTCCGAGTTGTGTCCTAGAGAGTGTCTAAAAGCACTTCAAAATCAATAGGTCAGTACTCCCTAGATAAAAGAGGAAGGTTTGAAACCACAAGCAACGCAATATTGAGTTGTTTTTCAGGACGTGAATTAGGATGGTGGTAGGCGTGTGGAAATACTTTCATTTCTAGCCTGACATTTTCAGTTTCTAAAGGAATTTGAAAAGGCAGATTGTTTCAAACTGTAAAATGTTAATGATAAAAATGACAAGTGTGGTCAGTGGCTATTGTAAAAGCTTTTTATTTTTGTGATTAGAGCAATAGTATGTAAGAGTTGAGGTAAATTTGGAATATACCTGAATTTATTAAGAGTTTAGCACAACTGAGCTAAAGTGAAACTTCACAAGCAAGTGGTACAAGGGAGCTTTCAATCTGGAGCCGCAGAACTCCATCAACCAACACCCCCCCATCCCTGTAGCTGCAGAGTTACAAGTGATACATCACCAGAAAAAACAATGAGGAGTCCTTGTGGGACCTTAGAGAATAACAAATTTATTTGGGCATAAGCTTTCGTGGGCTAAAACCCACTTCATCAGATGCATGGAGTAGAAAATACAGTAGGGAGGTATAAATACACAGCATATGAAAAGATGGGAGTCACCAGAAAAAACTCTCATTGAATGTTTGTTTCCAAAGCATGAGATTTGCTAGCTGCTTTTGGAAACAGTAACTTTTCTACACATTAAACCTCCTGTGAATATCCTGCTGTATTTCTCTGTGCACTTGCAGCGCAGAGATTGCTGCATTCTATGTTAAAGCTGTTAACTGAATGAAAACAGAATTTGAGCTAATTTGGAAATTAAGCGCAAAACTCTTTCTTATCTGCACTGGAAATTGCGATTGCATCTTTGTTACTCATTGTGTGAACTGTTATTGACACCACTAGACTTGCCAATGTTGTAGCCAATACAACAGAGCCCTGAGGGCAGGTAAGTGATCTGTAGTGTGACTTAGATGGAGGGAACATTAGTTAGTGGCAATAAGAATTTTAAGATAGCTAAACTGTTGTGGTACAGAAGAGGACATCAGTTAATGTGTCACAAAGATATCACTCACCACTGCAGTAAAGGCGAGGAAAAAAAGCTTGAAGTAAGTTAGTGGAAGTTATTTTTGCTTATGTTGGCCTATCGGTAATGGGCTTCCTAACCAGGATTTTAACCTTGTGTCCATAGACCTTCCTGCACATTTTAGCAACCATGCATGCACAGTTTAATCTGTGTCTGAACACCATGTGGTAGGTCAGTGTGGCTAGATGCAACGCTGTTGGAATGCTGGGGTTGTGAGAGAGGGGAAATGTGCCGTCCAGTGACAACACAACGACATACTGTCTCGTTGCTTGTAAAACACAGCAGAACTGTTGGTTTGCAGAGAGCCTTACAAAATACTTGTCCAGAACTGATTTTTGTTAATAGAAAACGAATGAGTTTTGACTGGTAAATTATCTGTGTGATGAGTTTTGTCTGTGCGGAGTAAGATGTGCAGTGCTATAAATGAAAACAAATGGGCTGCTTCCTCATGGACTGTGCATTTTATTGGATTGTTTTTGTAAACTTGTAATGATTTGTTTGTCATGTAAATTAAGAGCTAGCAGTTCCCTGCTATCATTTTTCGGAATAGTTAATAAAATGGTCATGATACAGGTCTGTGTGAAGTTGTTCATCTCTGATCAAGGTGATCAAAGCTCCTTTGGTGTAGTGGAACCCCCTGTCAGCTTGGCCGTGTGTGCTGTTGCAGGGCAGGGTGTATTTGGAGTTGCCTGGGTTAGTGTTAGGGGTAATATGCCTGGCACCGCTTCTGGCATGGGTTGACGGTGGCGTGACCAGGCTGTTGGTGTTGGCGGTGTGTGAGGTGGCTGGCGGGTATCCAGGAGAAGCGCGGGGGTGGCTGAGGGGCTGACGGGGATGACACGGACAGGTGCGGTGGTGGGTGGAAGTGATGGGGTGGATGTCACGTTGGGGAGCTCCAGAGCAGGGGCTGGGAATGGGATATCACGGGGGTGGCCGTAGCAGCGGGGATGGCGCGGGCAGGGGTAGGCAGGGTGGGTATCAGTGGTGGGGGGTGGCTGAGACGGGTGGGGATGGCAGAGGTGTGGCTGGGCCCTAGAGAGGGTGGGGCTGGCGGGGCAGGGGTGGGTATCATGCTGGGCAGCTGGCCCTGGCAGGTGTGGGGAGGGCAATGGCCCTAGGTGCCCAAGGGGCCAGAGGTGGGCCCCGGCAGGGGGGGCTAGGCGCGCCGGTTTGCGCCCTGCCGCTGCCTTGTGCGGCACTAGGGGGCGCCGCGGCCGAGCCGCGTTCCGTCCTGGAGAACGAAAATGTCCCTCCTCGCGTTCCATAGCCAGCGCGGCGCTGATGGGCTGGGCCCGGGGTGGAGAGGCCGGTCATGTGATTTCGCCCCTGCCCGGGGCTTCCGGTGTGAGCTGCGGGAGCGAGGCGGCCGCCGGGGATGGCGGAGGCCGCGAGACCCCCGCGCAGGGAGCGCCCCAAGCCCGGCAGGGGCAAGGCCAAGGTACGGGGCGGGGCGGGGCGCGGCGCGGCGCGCGGGGACCCTCGGCCACCCCCGGCTCCGCACGGGACGGGAGGCGCCTGGTCCCGGTCGTGAGGGGGGCTGGAGCTCGCTCCCGGAGCTGGTCCCCCAGGGGCCGGGCCTGGCCGGAGAGGGGAGCACAGCGCGGGCGTGTCCCCGCGGGAGCTGACTCGGCCCCCCGGAGCTCCCGAGCCGCCCTGTGCTCCGCCTCCGCTCCCCGCGCCCGCCCGCCCGCCCGCCCGCTCGCTGCCGCCTGGGCTGCGCGTTGCGGGGCAGGGGCTGCCACTGGCGGGGTCTGCCTGGGGCCTGGCGGGCCTCCGGGCGCTGCCTTCGCTGGTACTGTTTTATTCTAGTTAAACATGGCTCGACCCTCGTCCCTGTGACTGGGTCGAGCTGCTGATCCTCTCCGGTGCGATCCCCCCCGGTGCGTGTCCTGGTTCCCATCGCAAGTGGCGGGATTCACTCCGTCATTACAAATAACACCCCTCGCCCGCGGGCACCACTTGTCACCTGGCTTTGCCGTAGCATCTTGGGTCTCCTGCAGAGTTCGAGCCTCTTTCCTCCCCGATTTAAATAGCAGCCTGCTTTAGTCACCGAAGGAACTGTCCCGTCATTCCTGCTGAAAGCCATTGGAACTTCTTATATTAATGATTGGGTTGCTGGTATTTCGATCAAATTATAACGAGGCTTCGATTAATCGGGGATTGAATTAAAGGAAATTTATTTTTGCTTAGCAAACTGATACATAGACAGGAATTATGTCAGTCAGCTCTGGGGTGGAGCATTGTAACTACTTAATTGTGTATAGCATTAAAACTAGGGCTGTCGATGAATCGCAGTTAACTCATGTGATTAATTCAAAAAAATTAATCGAGATTAATCGCAGTTTTAATCGCACTGTTAAACAATAGAATACCAATTTAAGTTATTAAATATTTTTGGATGTTTTACTACATTTTCAAATATATTTCAATTACAACACAGAATACAAAGTGTACATTGCTCACTTTATATTATTTTTATTACAAATATTTGCATTGTAAAAATGATAAAGAAATAGTATTTTTCAGTTCGTCTCATGCAAGTACTGTAGTGCAATCTCTTTATCATGAAAGTGCAGTTTACAAATGTAGATTTTTTTTGTTACATAACTGCACTCAAAAAAAAAAACAATGTAAAATTTTAGAGCCTACAAGTTCACTCAGTCCTACTACTTGTTCTACCAATCGCTAAGACAAACAAGTTTCAGAGTAACAGCCGTGTTAGTCTGTATTCGCAAAAAGAAAAGGAGTACTTGTGGCACCTTAGAGACTAACCAATTTATTTGAGCATGAGCTTTCATGAGCTACAGCTCACTTCATCGGATGCATACCGTGGAAACTGCAGCAGACTTTATATATACACAGAGAATATGAAACAATACCTCCTCCCACCCCACTGTCCTGCTGGTAATAGCTTATCTAAAGTGATCATCAAGTTGGGCCATTTCCAGCACAAATCCAGGTTTTCTCACCCTCCACCCCCCCCACACAAATTCACTCTCTTGCTGGTGATAGCCCATCCAAAGTGACAACTCTTTACACAATGTGCATGATAATCAAGTTGGGCCATTTCCAGCACAAATCCAGGTTTTCTCACATCCCCCCCACCCCCATACATCCACCCCCTGGATTTGTGCTGGAAATGGCCCACCTTAATTATCATGCACATTGTAGGGAGAATGGTCACTTTGGATGAGCTATTACCAGCAGGATAGTGAATTTGTGTGTGTGGTTTTTGGGAGGGGGGTGAGGGGGTGAGAGAACCTGGATTTGTGCAGGAAATGGCCCAACTTGATTATCATGCACATTGTGTAAAGAGTTGTCACTTTGGATGGGCTATCACCAGCAGGAGAGTGAATTTGTGTGGGGGGGTGGAGGGTGAGAAAACCTGGATTTGTGCTGGAAATGGCCCAACCTGATGATCACTTTAGATAAGCTATTACCAGCAGGACAGTGGGGTGGGAGGGGGTCTTGTTTCATGGTCTCTGTGTGTATATAATGTCTACTGCAGTTTCCACGGTATGCATCCGATGAAGTGAGCTGTAGCTCATGAAAGCTCATGCTCAAATAAATTGGTTAGTCTCTAAGGTGCCACAAGTACTCCTTTTCTTTTTAAGACAAACAAGTTCGTTTACATTTACGGGAGATAATGCTGCCTGCTTCTTATTTACAATGTCACCAGAAAGTGAGAACAGGTGTTTACATGGGACTTTTGTAGCTGACATTGCAAGATATTTACGTTCCAGATACGTTAAACATTCGTATGCCCCTTCATGCTTCAGCCACAATTCCAGAGGACATGCTTCCATGCTGATAACGCTCATTTAAAAAAATAATGTGTTAATTAAATTTGTGACTGAACTCCTTTGGGGAGAATTGTATGTCTCCGGTTCTGTTTTACCCACATTCTGCCATATATTTCATGTTATAATAGTCTTGGATGATGATGTACACTTTGTATTCTGTGTTGTAATTGAAATCATTATATTTGAAATTGTAGAAAACATCCAAAATATTTAAATAAATGGTATTCTATTATTGTTTAACAGTGTGATTAATCACATGATTAATTGTGATTAATTTTTTTAATTGCTTGACATCCTATGCTGTTTTAATTAGGGCTAAGAGTCCTAATACCTCTTCTGGTTAAAACTGTAGCCATGTGTAATGTTGGCTTTGAAATATCCAAAATATGAGGCCACATGGGGTAAGGGACCGCGTATTACTCCTGCAAGAGCCAGTATTTGTTTGTTCATATTTTAAACATACAACTACCTACATATCTTAGCTTTTAATCCTGTTGTAGATGAGATTTGGGCTTCTAGTTGTCTGTTTTGTTTTAGCATCTTGAAATGCAATCTCTCAAGGCTTTCATTTGCTTGCTGCTAATCCTCACCCATCTGACATTAAGATCTAAACCGTTATATCTTGTGTTGGATTTGAATCTCAAGGATTGCTCACTCTTCTCATTTTGCAGTTGTCCCTCTCCATTGATGTAATAAACAGTTGTGCGTGGATAATGGTCTGTGAAATCATGTCAGTCAGAACTGGTCTGAGTAGAGAACCATCAACCCATGTTATATAAACCAAATATCAGTCTCAAGTGTCAACCACTGCTAAGAGCTGTTAACCTACTTAAGAGAAAACATTACCCAAATATGGGTTGGAGAAAGGACTCCAAACCAGAGCTGAGAATAATAACTGTTCCACCATCTTCGTCTAAATTCAGCCTCATTGCACACACAAAACTGAATTCCAGGCCACTGTTTGTGAAGGATTAATTTCTCTCATGGTTGTTGAAAGCCAGTGAAAAGCAACTGGCCTGTTAGTGGTGGGAGTTATCAGTGCCTCTTTCAGAGAAGGTGAACCTCCTGAAGAATGTGATAGTCCATATAGTTCCTAAGAAATAAACACTTCATGTAGACAGTCTCTTAAACTACTGCTCTGTCTTCAACCTCCTCTTTCTTTTAACACCATTACAAGGTAGTGACAATCAAACTCCAGCAACTCTTGGCATTTGTTATCCTGAAACTTTGCACAGTCATTTTTCAGATGAGAACATGGTACCAATTGTTCTCTAGTGACATGAGTGGGTAGCTTCTCTATGGCTATGGATGTCGGTTTAGAGTACTTGCTGTCTCAAGCCTTTTACAAAGTTGATCCATAGTGCTGCTCCGGGTGGATTTGATTTAAATCATGATTTAAATAACTAGTCAGGAAGATTCAATTTAATCATGGATTTCTACACAAAAGTGTATTCTTGTTGGTTGTTATAACCTTAATACATATTTTTCACAACTCTGAGATAGTTGAGACCAAACTGGGTCTCTTTTAGGGCTTCTGCCTTTATAGGTTTTCCCTTCTAGTGAGATAATGGTATGGTAGATCTCAAATCAATGAAGGCTACACTCAGAAAGACCTCAAGACTTCTGGAATATGCTGCTGAAACAGTTTCACTTTTGTTTCTACTGCCTGTCCCTCCCTTCTCACATCTATCTCCAGATTTCTTCTTGTCCAGATCTATTCCGTCCCCAATGATGAAACTTTGCACTTCTAGAGAGAGGTAAGGGATTGACTCTGTGAACACACATTTGCAGAGGGACAATAGTTTTGAGGTCTGTTATTTCACCTCTATCCATTATTTATTTATTTATTTATTTAAAAACATTTTTGCTGTTAACAAGCATGTTATCTTTGGAGACAGAAATCCACAGTTTGGGGACTGCAAAACTAAGCATCTCTGATGGTATCTTCTAGACTTAGCACTGAGTCCCATTGGGTAGATAGAAAGATTAACCTAAGTAATTTATACAGAAGCCCCTGGAACCCCATAAGGTTGGGTCACTAATCCATGAACTACTGGAACTCATTTACAAAACTTTTCTTAAACATTACATGAATATATTGTCTCATAATATAGAATTAGAATTTATAATCCCTATTCCTTGATGAGATATCTTTGAGCTATAATGTATCTTAATTAAAACTAGATCAGTTTTTTTTTATAAAATGCTTTTTGAGAAAAAAACCTATTTAAATTAAAAAATCCGTTTTTTAAATTTTTTTCTAAAATCATTGATTTTTATCTACCCTGGTGCTGCTCACCTGTACCCAAGACCTAACTGGAGTGAGCAGAGAAATGTTTTAGTGGTTCCTGTTTATCCTTTCAAATAGGACTTATAGGAGTTACGATGAACAGCTACTACTGATCACTCAAGAACCCTCACATGTGGTGATCTGCAGATAATTTTGGAGAGGTTGAAAGACCCTGGGCTGCTTTGCCAGCAACTTGCTGATGATTCACAGTTTTGTCTCCTGTTTGCTGGATACTTTTCAAGCCATTACAGATGTATCAGTACCTCTGTGATGCATAAAGTGGGGGGGCGGGAGGGGGACTAGCTCCCTTTGATGGACACCCAGCCAGCCAGTTAGCTGTAAAATCCCTCTTGGTCTGTTCTCTGCTTGCTTTGTAATACAAGCCTGGAGTGGCAAGTATTAATTTTTAAAATCCTTGTGGGCCCCCACTTCTGCGCTCGGAGTGACAGAGTGGGGATTCAGCCTTGACAACCTCTAAAAGGTTAGCACATGGATGAAAAGCAGCTGTGGTTCTGTCTGAACCCAGTCAAGACAGAAGTAATGTTGGCTGAATGGGGAAATCCTTTGAACGACACACAGCCCTCCCCCTTCATCAAATGCATCTCCTGTCAATTCATCAAGGAGGTATTGAGTCTTGGGGTGTTTCTGAACTCACTACTAATTTTGGACACCCCACCTAGGAAGCAACAGTGATAGGAAATATTTTTTCACCTCTAGTTTACCAGAAAATTACAAGCTGCTTTTCTTGATGAGACTATAGCTAGTGTTCTCTGCTGATCATCCTGACTAAACTCTTGTAATTCAGTACATCTGAGGTTAAAGGTGCGGGCAACATGGGAACTCCAGTTTGCCAGAACACATCAACCTTCATCCTTAGCACAAAAACTGGCTCTGTTTACATTCAGTGTAATTTCAGGGTACAAGTTGGGGCCCAACCACATCAGTACCTGCTTTTCCATTCATAACCCACTGAACCATATGTGATCCTCTGGGACAGTGCATCTGACAACATTATGTTCTTGGGAGCAGGAGATGAGGCATCCATCCTTTGCTGAACTTGCTCAGTTGTGTAACCAAGAACTAGAGGGCAGAAAACTGAATCTGAGGTTTTCAGAGAAAGCTTCAAGACTCACCTTTTTGCAAAAGATACAATAAACAAAGATTAGTACTTACATCACTAACAAGAAACAAAACACAATAAGGTGGCAAAGCTACTGAAGCTGCGAGAGGTGAAGAGCCGTTTACCACTGGCATCTGTGTAACTCTTAATTACTGCGTATGACTCAGAACACAGCTGAAAATTTTATTAAAATACAGGTTGAGAAGAGTGTTTGTACATCTGCGTATAGTGCTTAGATTATTCACAAAGTTTGTTTTTAAAGTCATAAGATACATATAGTGCATAATCAGCAATAACCCATATTTAGGTGAATGAATTTAAGAATACAGTTTAGATCTTTAGCATCTAAGTATTCAGGTACATTACTCATGAAAAAAGTTACACAGAGCTGGTGGAGGAAAGGAAAATGTATCAATGAGTGAAGATTGTCCCTCAGTCATTGAGAATTTAGGATTGGTTGTCCATTTAGAAAAAACAGTCCATTAGGAAAGTAACAGACTGTTCCATACAGTCTTATGCCCAAATAAATTTGTTAGTCTATAAGGTGCTACAAGTACTTCTCATTGTTTCTGTATGAAACAGTTACAAACTTACGGGTCATAAGACATCTACATTACTTCTAGGACATCCATCAGTGTAGTAAGTCGGGAAAGTAACTCAAATACTTTCCAGTCTGTTGTTGAGTGTCCAGGGAGGTTGAAGTGTTCTACTGGTTTTTGACACTTCCTGGACGCTCAATAACAGACTTAAAAGTGACAGGTTTCACAGTAACAGCCGTGTTAGTCTGTATTCGCAAAAAGAAAAGGAGTGCTTGTGGCACCTTAGAGACTAACCAATTTATTTGAGCATAAGCTTTCGTGAGCTATAGCTCACTTCATCAGATGCATACTGTGGAAAGTGTAGAAGATCTTTTTATATACACACAAAGCATGAAAAAATACCTCCTCCCACCCCACTCTCCTGCTGGTAATAGCTTATCTAAAGTGATCACTCTCCTTACAATGTGTATGATAATCAAGGTGGGCCATTTCCAGCACAAATCAAGGGTTTAACAAGAACGTCTGGGGGGTGGGGGGGGGGGGGGAGAAAACAAGGGGAAATAGGTTACCTTGCATAATGACTTAGCCACTCCCAGTCTCTATTCAAGCCTAAGTTAATTGTATCCAATTTGCAAATGAATTCCAATTCAACAGTTTCTCGCTGGAGTCTGGATTTGAAGGTTTTTTATTGTAATATAGCAACTTTCATGTCTGTAATCGCGTGACCAGAGAGATTGAAGTGTTCTCCGACTGGTTTATGAATGCTATAATTCTTGACATCTGATTTGTGTCCATTTATTCTTTTACGTAGAGACTGTCCAGTTTGCCCAATGTACGTGGCAGAGGGGCATTGCTGGCACATGATGGCATATATCATATTGGTGGATGTGCAGGTGAATGAGCCTCTGATAGTGTGGCTGATGTTATTAGGCCCTGTGATGGTGTCCCGGAATAGATATGTGGGCACAGTTGGCAACGGGCTTTGTTGCAAGGATAGGTTCCTGGGTTAGTGGTTCTGTTGTGTGGTATGTGGTTGCTGGTGAGTATTTGCTTCAGGTTGGGGGCGCTGTCTGTAGGCAAGAACTGGCCTATCTCCCAAGATTTGTGAGAGTGTTGGGTCATCCTTCAGGATAGGTTGTAGATCCTTAATAATGCGTTGGAGGGGTTTTAGTTGGGGGCTGAAGGTGACGGCTAGTGGCGTTCTGTTATTTTCTTTGTTAGGCCTGTCCTGTAGTAGGTAACTTCTGGGAACTCTTCTGGCTTTATCAGTCTGTTTCTTCAGTTCAGCAGGTGGGTATTGTAGTTGTAAGAATGCTTGATAGAGATCTTTTAGGTGTTTGTCTCTGTCTGAGGGGTTGGAGTGGCAATTCTTCAACAAAAAAACTTCAAAAACAGACTCAAACGAGAAACTGCAGAACTGGAATTAATTTGCAAACTGGACACTGTCAAATTAGGCCTGAATAAAGACTGGGAGTGGATGGGTCAATACAAAGACTAATTTCCCCCTACTGTTACTCACACCTTCTTGTCAACTGTTTGAAATGAGCCACCCTGATTACCACTACAAAAGTGATTTTTCCTCCTGTTGATAATAGCCCATTTTAATTGAACTGTCTCGTTAGAACTGACCCCCCACTTGGTAAAGCAACTCCCATCTTTTCATGTTCTGTGTATATATCTCTTCCTACTGTATTTTCCATTCCATGCAGCTGATGAAGTGGGTTTTAGCCCATGAAAGCTTATGCCCAAATAAATTTGTTCGTCTCTAAGGTGCCACAAGTACTTCTCGTTGTTTTTGCTGATACAGACTAACACGGCTACCACTCTGAAACCTATTCCATACAGAATTAGAATTCATGTATTTTAATATTGACTATTTAGTCTTCAAATATGCAAAACCCAACCCATACATAACTTGCTGTTGGAATTAGTTCTGTTTGACATAAAGTAAATAATCCAATTTTTTTTATGTAAGTTACCTGATAGGCACAACCAGATGTATTTCAGATGCCAGGTTCAGTCCTGTCACTATAAGTCTTCTTTCATATAGGAAAAGTGTCTTTTTTGGGAACATGTTCAGTGGAATTCAGCTTGCAGGGAAGGAAATCCCCTGTGGAGTGGAAGGACTTCCTGTCGTTCCCTCACAACTCGAAAGTGAACTCATCTTGGCCCCTAAACCGTCTGTCACATTTAACTGCACCCTGTCCCATCACTCAGGCAACATGGAGCCATTTTTAGATTCCTCTGCCCCCTTCCATACCCAGGCTCTGGCCAAATCTTATTGGATTTTCCTTTACAGTGTCTAAAACCTATGCTTTACTTTCTGAGCACTGAGATTTTTTTACCGTACTTTTGTCGTGTCCGACCTCAATTACTGCATACTCTTAGTCTTTGGCATCTCTGCATTTCAATTTGTTCCTCTCCAAATCATTTTGTGCTGTGAAAATCATCTTCCTGTCCTGCCTCTCTGATTACATCACTCTCTCCTTTAAATCCTTTCTCTGGTTTCTTCTTGTCATCTGCATTAAGTTCAGGCTGTCTCTTCTCTTTCTTACATCTCTGCTCTTCTCCCTTCCTACACATATTTCTTGTTTGTTCCCCTCAAACCTTTTATGTGGTTGCTCCCTTTGTATCCTCCTTCAGCTCTTCCCTTTGAGCGTTCTTCCATGCTGCCCGTTATGCTTGGGGCAGTGTCCCCTTCTGCACCAAGCAAACACCTAATTTTGAAGAGGGAATTTAAAAATATTGCATGTAGTAAGTACATTAACAGTTGCCCATCTAATACTGAATATAAACCTATAAATCCAGCTATTAAATAAAAATAGCCCGCAAATATCCAAAAAGAAGACGACTAACCAACTCACTCTGCTTTATGTGGAAGTAACTATACCCTCTTGCCTTGTGTTATGGCTGTCTCCACTGCTGTAAACTGTTGTTGTTCGTTGCAGTAGTGCCTAGAGGCCTGTCTGCACTGTGCTAGGAGGCATTGAACAAACACAATGAAAAGATGGTTCCTGCTTGATAAGTTTACACTCCAAGTATAAAAAGAGAAACAACAGGTGTTATGTTCTTCTTTGAATTCAGAGCCTGATCTTGCAGTTCTTACTCAGATGAAGTTTCTATTGAGTTTGTAGAATTTTTACCCTGAAAAGGAAGAAATGTCAGACTTCATGTAGTCTGCTGGGGACTTCAGTATCAATTTTATGGGGAAGGTGCTCAGATATGATGGTGGTGGGCAGCAGTATAAAATCTAATGTAAGAGAGAGGTTGATTTTACCTGAATAAAACCTGCAAGGTGGTCTCTTTGGATTTTAAGCATCAAGGAGCATGGGGAATGTACAGGAAAATAAGACAATAAAGTCCAGACTAATGATCCTATAGAAAGAAGTGAACAGGAGAGTATAAAGTAGAGTATCCCTCTTTAAATGGAAAATGAGGCAAACACCCGTATGCGACTGTGGTCACCAGGCACAAATGACAGAGCACATCATATCTGAATGTCCCCTTTGTTCTTTTGCCGGGGGCCTGAAGGACATTCACCAGCTAACTGTTGGGGCAATGTGCTGGCTGTCAAGCTTAGATATACATTTTAGTTGTTGCTACCTACCCAAGCCATACGAAAGAAGAACAGGAGAATGGGAGATGTGGGATCCAAAAGCAAGCCAAATATATTGCCATTGTATAAAGAAGCTGCAAGCATATGTTTGGATTAAAAGGTGTTCAGTGGGAGGGTGAAAACAAATATGCTAAGTTAGCTGGGGCCTTGATATCTATTGTTGTCTTTTAGCTGCTTTATAAGGCAGAACCGCTCTGCTAGGAAATGTGTGAAATGTTCAGAACTTTACTTTTGTTACTTAGCCTTTTTCCAGTGTTGAGTAGGGACTGAGAGCTCTTCGTTAGTTCCCTCTCTCTGACTTTTGTCACATGATGATTTTCGCAATCTGTTGCATAATATAGAGAAATTAGAGCAGTATAAGCTAACTTTCCCTGTATTTTCTCGGTTCTGCTCTCATTTAGTCTTTTGAACTCTGAATTTTAGCTGTTTGCACAGGAGTGCTTATATCATATACTGGTTGTATTGTCATATCATGTGATGCTTCCACATGTTTGTGCTTTTGGTGAGAAAGTCATAAAAATATACTTCAGACTAGGCTAGCTGTTTGTCTCCTCACAAGCATAAGCATCCCTGTTCAGTAATAGCTAATGTGAATTGAATAGGGAATAATCAATTTAAAATTCATACCGCTCATTTTATTCAGCTTTTCTGCTTCTCCAAGTGACATAATTCCTAGTGAAACTGCTAATTTCTAGGTTATGGATTGCATCGCAGGGTCAGTCTTTAATTAATTGGACATTGCAAGAGCAATATCAGCTGAAAATTTAGGTTTTGTGAAAATAAGCTCTTACAGAACTGAAGACCATTAGGCATGTTTCCGTGAAATTTAAAAACACCTTCCAACGTATTTATATTATGGTACAGCCTAGAGGTTTTTCAGTCAAAGATCAGGGCCCCATTGTTTTACTCATTTGTACAGCACATAGCGCAAAGACAGTCTGTGCCCCTGAATGCTGACAGTTTTTCATTAACAACATGGTGGGCATCATTCCAGCACATGAAAGCAGGGAAATGAAATTGATAGGGCACGGGCTGCTATCTTTTGGGACTAAGGGGTGGGGAAGCTGAAGACTGAGAGTGTGTCAGGCGTGGTGGGGACTGAAAGTTACAGCGTGCACAGTTTCTCTCATGCTGTGTATTAACTCACCTACTTGCTTCCCAAACAAGACATTGAGTAAGAAATAGAGGAGTTCAAAAAAGAGGAAATGAATAAAGGAACACCATCTGCTTAACCAGGGATCATGTGCAGTGTTTGGTACCTTTGGCATGGTCTATAGACATCTGATGAATTTAAAATGTGCTCTGTTTAGCAGAATCCCTTATCATTCGTGGATTAAATGAAACAAGGGGCCTAGTGACTGCAGCTGGCTCTCCAAGTATACTTATTCCATGTCAGCATGCCAGTTGAAATATGCATTTTTTTCTTACCGTCATAACTACGGAAAATAGGCTGGTGATGTAAGCTTTAGGTACATTGTAATGCAAGACAAATGCTGACTTTCTTTTGTTATTCATTTATGAATGTCAAATTCCTGATACGCGGTCTATTCTTTTGTTTCTAGGAAAAAAAGAAAAAATGCCCTGAAGAGCCCCAGAAGCAGGACTTGGACGAGGTCTTCCTCCCCAGCCAAGCTAGAGATCAAGAGGTGTCTTCTCGAGCGAGCAAGGTGCAGGTGGATCATCCTGAAGTGTTTACAGAGATTCGGCTCAGGGATGAAGTAGAAGATGGAAAAAATGTGAATGAGATGTGTGATATCTCCTTGACTTCTTCAACCATAGCAGATGAAGGATCCCGATCAGCTACCCTAGAACCTCTAAAACACGGAGAAGAATTCAAAGCTAGTCTCTTGCATGAGAAATGCAGGGAGTGGTCTGAGGAAGATGGTAGAAATAAATTGGACAAACCCCAGAGCATTATGGAAGCACTTGCTAATCAATCAGAAAACTCTGGCATAGGAGAAAGTACCTTTAAATGCAGTGCTGCTTGCACTCAGTCACTAATGGGAATTGTACGGGACAGAGGAACTGAGAAAGTACAAGAGGCTACAAATCCTGTTCTTTCTTTAGAGGCACAACCTGTTCTGTCACAGCTCTCTAATGAAGCCAAAGAGTGTGCTCAACCCTCCGGGTTGAAAACTTTGTATCCCGATTTATCTGCTGAATTGTCCCAAGCGAGACTGACCACACTCACAGTAAAACCGCTATTACATAACGAGAGGCTATATCCAGAGATTCCGTCTGAACCAGAACTAGTGCCATTTACCAAAGAGCAGCTGAAAATCTTTGAGCCGTGTTCGTGGCTGGAGAATGTTGATTCCTACCTGGAGGAGTTTGATAACATTGCTCATCAGGATAGACATGAGTTTCACGAATTGCTCCTGAACTATTGGCGCTGTAGGAAGCAGCTCTTGCTGGCTGAAGCTGAGCTACAGGCCATGACATCAGATTGCCAAAGTGCCAAGGGCAGGTTATGGATTTTTAAGGAGGAACAGCAGTCTGTCAAGGTGGTGTAACTGAAGTTGCTTTTGATCCTGGCTTGGCTATGATCCTAGTCATGTGCTCTGCTGAATGTGGATGTTTGCTGTATTTAAGCTGGCTTGTACAGAGAGATTTATTTGCCTTGGATGTTGTCTTTTTTTTTTTTTTTTTTTTTAATTTTTCTGTTCAAAGGAAAATAAACCTGTCACTGCTTAAGTCAAGTTCATTACATAGAAATACTTTATTCCACTGAATCCTTGATTTTAAACTTGTAACTAATATAGTGGAGTGCAGTCTCCCTTACAATGAGCTCTGATATACTAAAATTCCTGTATGCAGTGAATTGGAGTGAGAGTTCCAATGCATTGCAATAAAAAAACTGGAATTCAGCTTAGAATCACCTTCTGCTGTTAGCGAAATACTTCATTATGGTGCCTATCCTGTCCAGCCTCCTTCCTGGGTGTGGATGACTCCATGTCCAATGGTCTTGGTACAGTGGTTCTGGAAGGATTTGAAGATGCAGCGCAGCAGCCTGGTTATTTGGAGCAAGGGGACTGAGGGGCTAGATCCACTTCCACTGGTTGTTGCTTCCTTTATGCAGCACAGAGATTCCTGTTTGTGGCTACCACTGCAGCCCTGAAGTATCTTTGGGCTTGTCTATGCTGCACCGCAGTGTGGACTACCAGGGTGTGAATTGCAGAGTGCACCAAAGTGTTACGCTCAGCTACCCCATTCAAAAGAAGGTACCGACTTCATATTAACATAGTCCTGTTTGCAAGAGGACTGTGTTACTGAGAATTAGGTACCATCTAGTTTGCACCAGCAGCTTCAATGTGGGGCAGTTACAGCACAATACTTCAGTGTGCTCTGCAGTTCGCACCCCTGTAGTCCACACTGCAGTGCACTGTAGACATAGCCTGTGTAGCTCTGCAGTTGCCTAATGGGGAAGGATTGTTCTGCCCAGGTCTCGGGAGAACCCCATCACACAGCTTGATGTTTCAGCTGTATGCTGATTTGCAGGAGTTGGTCTTATAGGGCCCTGTCTTCAACAAGGAAAATGGGAGATACTCAGGAGTGGTAGAAGTTGTAGTCAGTGTAGATGTTCTTACCCCTGTCCGGTCCTTCCCAGAGCAAGTTTAGATAGCAAGAATGTGTAAGCCGTATGTATTCGAGAACTTCCTCTTTTGCTCCCATGAGTTGAGCTACAAGCCTGGTGAATTCCCTGTCCAATTTTTCCTACACTAGATGAGACTTGAGGGCCCCAATGTATGGATATTACTCTTTTTTTAGATGAATGTGGTCTAAATTAACATTATAGAGTTTAATTACGATTGAATTTTATCAGTCTCTTAAATTTAGTATTTATCCATTTTTATGTGCAAAACATCTACACTCTATCCACCGACTTTTACATTAATATAACTGATTTCCTAGTGTAAAATCCTGCATGTGCTGTGAACAAGTTTCAAACCAAAGTTTATAAGTGTGTGCTTTGAAACTTAGTTGTATGGCTGTAGGAAGCAATGACATGGGCAGAATGAAATAATGGCTTCATTATATTAAAGAACATCGGATGAGGTTTGGAAAGACTCCACTCAGTGACCTGATTTGCAGTTTGAGGAAAGTCCTTTCACTCTTGGCAAGTCTGAATAATTTTAAAATATATTGTGGCAAATTGATGTAAGGTGGGCTGGAGTCTAGAAAAATCCTCCTCTTGCTTGTGTACATATTGTGACTTTAAAATAAGATCAGGGTGGGCCTGGAAATTCTTTGTATGTTTTATACATACATTTTACGACTAGACTGGACCAAGGCTGTGAGGCAGGTGTGCTCTGCTGGATTGGGTGTGAGGGTGGGAGTCGAGAGACCTGATTTTATTCTCACTTCTGCCACTGACTCACTGCGTGATCTTGGGCCAGTCACTGAAACTCAAATTTTTAAAAATAGTTTCTGATTTTGGGTACTTGGGTTTGCAGGGCCTGATTTTTCAGAGGTGCTGGGCAGTCATCTGCTCCAGTGCTCAGTGCCCCTGAAAATCAAGTTGGACATCTAAAATCAGAATCTGCTTTCAAAAATGTCTTGGCCTGTTTCCCCATCTGTTATCTGCGCAGAATATTGCTGACCCGCCTTTGCAAAGAGCTTTGAAATCTGTGGCTTAAAAGCTCATGTAAGTGCACATTTTTTTTAACACACTTTAAAAAGAAAGCGCATAAAATAATTGTTCTCTTTGCAGGGTATCTGTTCAGATCAGTGCCAAGTGTCTGACTACCATCGCTACCAGACAGTAGAGATGAATGCAAGTGTGTTGGGGGAACTAAAGAGATTGTTTGAAGCCAAAGCGGAGCACGTGCATCAGACGTTGGTGCTTCACTCGTACACTTCAATGTTGTCCCGCTTGCAGGTGGAGTCTTATATCTATGGATTGTTTAATAGCTCATCCCTGCTGAGATCTGTGGCTGTTCAACAACAAGAGCAAGGTGTGTCCCCGATCTGAGTTTCCGCCTCTGGTGTCCCTGGCATGCAGAATACTACACCTGATCTATGTAGTGCAGCTGGCTTTGCCTGTGTCAGAAAAATATTGTAGTTCTGCCTGCAGGGGGGGTGCAGAAGGGAAGCTTTAACTTAAAGTAACAGAGATTTTTATCTCAAAGTTGCTATTTAGTGATTATAAGATGTTTTAAAAAGCCACTCTAAAAAACTAGTGTCTTAGTTTTAGAGTGTAGTAGGGTATTTGTTTGGATTTAATGTAATATACAGTAGAACCTCAGAGTTACGAACACCAGAATTACAAATTGACTGGTCAACCACACACCTCATTTGGAACCGGAAATACGCAATCAGGCAGCAGCAGAGGACCCCCCCACCCCCCCCAAAAAAACAAACCAAACAAAAAAACCCCCCCAAAACAAAACACCAAACGCAGTATATCGTGCTGTGTTAAATGTAAGCTACTAAAAAATAAAGGGGAATTTAAAAAAAAGATTGACAAGATAAGGAAATTCTGCTTGTTTAATTTATAGTAAGATGGTTAAAAGCAGCATTTTTCTTCTGTAAAGTTTCAAAGCTGTATTCAGTCAATATTCAGTTGTAAACTTTTGAAAGAACCCCCATAATGTTTTGTTCAGAGTGACGAACAACATTCCCGAGGTGTTCATAACTCTGAGGTTGTCCTGTACATATAAAGGACAAAGGAGAAATTTTCTATAGAACCCCCAAAGCCATGAGGGCATTAGTCAGCCTAGCAGGGCTCTTAAGAGTCAGCAGCGTCAGAGTTCTAATTCTGTTTATAATTCACAGCTTCTAAGCAATCAGAAAACCTTTCCTCGGACTTGGGTCACCTGAAAGAATGTGTCAGCATTCTTTTCGGTTTCACGCGCAGAGTTATCGAAGATCCTCAGTTCCAGAGTGACCTCCTCTGTTGGCTGCAAAGGCTGGTAAGGGAGGAGTGTGTGGAGTAAGTGCTGTTTATTAAAATGAACTGAATCGGTCCCAGTGGCCATCCCTGGAAACCTCACCACTGCTCTTGCTGTTTGGTGTCCTGGGTGAAAAGAATTTGGTGGTTTCATTCCAGGTCTTAGCAGACAATGGCCACATCACTGAAACCGCTAGGATAATTGTTGATAGAATCAATGGAGAGGCCAAGTGTTGAGAGGATTGGAGCCTGTGAACCCCAAAGTGGTTGGTTTGGATAGGACAGAGCACATTAATAAGGCAGCATGGGGAAAACTCACAGTACTTCAGCTCATGTTGGAGATGGAGGTCTTCATCGCTGTCAATCTGGTAATCTTTCATCACTCAGTTTCACTACATCAGTTCTTTGTATTGTAGCTCTTAAATCAAGCAGCGGCCCCTGCTTGTAAAAGAGCACTGTTGTCCCCTTCAGCGTTTTGGTGATACAGCATTCTTTGTAAAAACCCATTGGGTGTTGGAAAGTGGAAGGAGAATTATAGAAATGCCAGGTTTTAACAAGTCTGTGAAGGAGCCAACCTTGAAATTGCCCTTACATGTTGCTCTTTATTGTTTAGGTGTCAGTCTTGCAAAGAGTTGGCTGTCCAGGGGACCACCTCTTCCTTTTAAACCACATCCTCCGTTGCCCAGCTGGTGTTAGCAGATGGGCTGCTTCGTTCATTCAGGTGTGAATGTTTAATCCTGTGCGCTTTGCTTTTTTTGGCTGAGATTTTGGAGTGGGTAGGAGAAAAGAAGAGTATCCCTCCTGCTTGAAACCATAAGACTATTACTAGAGTAACTGGCAGATTCCAGAAATATGGAATCTGGGGCCTAGGAAGGAGAGGAGCCAAAGTCTTTCTGTGGGGTTTTCGTGGGCTGGATTTTCAGCCCTACAAATCTTGTAGTGAGATCTGCAGCTAAAGGCAGAAGCTGTGTCTCCTTTGAAGACTTGTTTCTCTTTTAGATCAGCAAGTGGGCTTTGTCAAGATTTTCCTTTAATGTTAGAAAGTTAAAGGAAAAGCCACATAATGGAAATTCAGAAATTTTATGTAGATGCTGAAACTAAGCAGCTGTGGATTCTGGTTTGCTTAGACTGAAATTTTGTTTTAATTTCAGATCAAAGTCTTGGATAACCCATCAGGAGTCTTTCAGTTTATGCAGTCTCTTGCCTTGCTTATGTCTCCTGTCAAGTAAGTGGGAAAGGAGAGAATTTGTACACGTGTTCTGAAAAAGCTTATCTGTGGATATTCAAACACATGGTGGCACTAGGTATATTCAGATGACGTTGAGGAATTGTCAAAATGGGCACAGTGAACTGGTAGTTAAGTCTAAAGCCTTGTCGTTATTCACTCATCCCCTATTTACAGCCTCAGCACTATTCTCAGATGCTAAATGTTTATCATGATGAATGTGCAGTAGCCCTATTGTTCTTCTCAACATTGAAATAAAGTTCTTGGCTACTGTTTGGAGGAACAATTGTTATGGATGAAAAGGAAGTTCCTGAGTCAGTTGGTCTGGAACAATTGTTGCATGCAAAGATTATGCTGTTTAATATTTTCCCCTATACTTCTAACTTTAGTCAGAAAAAACAATTGCAATACTTGATGAAAACAGTGACGTCAAGGACCAGTGTTAACAAATGAAATAAAATTAAATGATCTGATCAAACCACAATCTTCTCCTGTTTGAGTGGCCTCCTCCCCACCCCGCTCTGTTAGATTAGTAAAGGTTAGTGTGAGGTAAAGTTTTATGTTTTTGTGTGCTCACTGCATTATGAGAGTTACAGCCACTCGTTTTCTGAGTGTCAAGATAGTAGCTATTGAGCTTAATTGATCTGAAGCAGGTCTACAGAAATATTTTAAATGGCTAAGGAGAGAGCTGGACTGAGTTATTTTTAGAGTTAATATTGGTCAAGCCTGGATTGTCTGAACTCCAGTTAACTGAAATTTCAACCATCTGTTGGAGCCTTGATTTCAGTGCGTAAGGATTTATATGCTAAGCTGAACTGGCTGAGGCAGTGGGGGAAAGAAATTGGCCTACACATTTTGACGTCTGTGCTCAGAGTTTGCAGGCTAGATTGAAAAGCGTGGAGCAGATCCTTCATCTCTTGTAAATCTGCAAAGCTTCACTGAACTTCTTGAAGCTATACTGAAGTACATCAGCTGAGGATCTGGTTCCCCGAGGGCAGACTTCAGTCTGAGCCAGGGTTTGGGTGTCCCCAGAAACCTTGCATAGTTGCACTGTAGCTATTTCAAGTCAATAACAGTAGCAGTGAATCTAGTGTCTTAAAATGAGTATGAATTTACAGCGATCAACTTTTCTTTTTTCTGATCGGTGTTGGATGCTGAGAGAAGATATAGTTATCCTGACAGTATGTGTAGTGTTTCACCAACATGTTGCTGGCAGGTTGAGAGAAATTAGAGCTTAAGATCGTGTCATTTTGGTTACTATGTTGCTTTTCCCCTTACTTCATTTTTGATGTGGAAGTATCAGCTGACATCACCTGTACAGTTAATGAATCGTGTACACCGTTTGTAAACTAGTATTTCAGGATATTAGGTGATCTAAAGTATGGGATTCTGTCTCTAGAGGCTTTCAAGTTAATAGCCACTAAAATAATCTTGAAATGGAAGTCTGAAGAAAAACATGATGACCAGTGTCATAAATATAAAGGGAAGGGTAAACCCCTTTAAAATCCCTCCTGGCCAGAAGAAAACTCCTTTCACCTGTAAAGGGTTAAGAAGCTAAAGGTAACCTCGCTGGCACCTGACCAAAATGACCAATGAGGAGACAAGATGCTTTCAAAAGCTGGGAGGAGGGAGACAAACAAAGGGTCTCTGTCTGTCTATATGCTGCTTTTGCCGGGGATAGACCAGGAATGGAGTCTTAGAACTTTTAGTAAGTAATCTAGCTAGGTATGTGTTAGATTATGATTTCTTTAAATGGCTGAGAAAAGAATTGTGCTGAATAGAATAACTATTTCTGTCTGTGTATCTTTTTTGTAACTTAAGGTTTTGCCTAGAGGGATTCTCTGTTTTGAATCTAATTACCCTGTAAGGTATCTACCATCCTGATTTTACAGAGGGGATTTCTTTACTTCTATTTACTCCTATTTCTATTAAAAGTCTTCTTGTAAGAAAACTGAATGCTTTTTCATTGTTCTCAGATCCAAGGGTTTGGGTCTGTGGCCACCTATGCAAATTGGTGAGGCTTTTTATCCAACATTTCCCAGAAAAGGGGGGGTGCAAGTGTTGGGAGGATTGTTCATTGTTCTTAAGATCCAAGGGTCTGGGTCTGTAGTCACCTAGGCAAATTGGTGAGGCTTTTTACCAAACCTTGTCCAGGAAGTGGGGTGCAAGGTTTTGGGAAGTATTTTGGGGGGAAGGACGCGTCCAAACAGCTCTTCCCCAGTAACTAGTATTTGTTTGGTGGTAGTAGCGGCCAATCCAAGGACAAAGGGGGTAATATTTTGTACCTTGGGGAAGTTTTGACCTAAGCTGGTAAAGATAAGCTTAGGAGGTTTTCATGCAGGTCCCCACATCTGTACCCTAGTGTTCAGAGTGGGGAAGGAACCTTGACAACCAGAATGAGGAGTTTAAGGTCCAGTGACTAGCTGTCAGAGCTAGATATGAGTGCTTCATGCCACGGGAGGAGTCCCAGCTTTCAGCTAGTATATAAAACATTTGCTTACAGTCCTTTTGATTTATGAACTAATGGCTTGTATTCACTTTTCAAGGCCCTTCATGGCCTATCACCACGCTTCTAGCCATCTTTCATTCACTATCAAGACATAGACTCCTGTCTTGGATTGGCCAATGATCGATCAATCCATCTAAGATACTTTTATGGCCCTCATGACCATAGTATGACAGTCCTTCATGAATTTATCCCCACAACATCCCTGTGAGGTTGGGTAGTGCTGTTATTCCCATTTTACATACTTGGAACTGAGGCACAAAGAGGCTAAGTGATGTGCCCAAGGTCACCCAGGAAGTTTGGTAGGGCAGGGAGTTGACCTAGTTCAGATTAGGATCCTAGGTTGGTGCCCAGATCCACTGGATGATCCTTCCCCTTATGATGCCAGCCTTCATTGCCCACTTGTTAAATTTTCAAACATGCACCTTCGTGCTGTCTGCCATGCTTCCCCTCACACTTGGGTGGAACTCCTTGAAAACGTTCACTGTCTTGTCATGCTCCAAATCCCTCTTTAAAACTCTCTGTTGCTGTGATGCTTAAAAGAACTTAACAACGATTAGGCAGTGGGTGCTAAACCGTTGCCCATCGTGCTCACCAACATTGTCTCATTATTTCTTTGTGCTTTCCTGTCTGCCTGTATCCACCTGTTGTCTTATCTTACACTTGGACTCTAAGATCTTTTGGGCAGGGATCATCTTTTTGTTCTGTATTTGTACAGTGTCTGGCACAGTGGGATCCTAGTTTGTGACTGGAGCTCCGAGGTGCTACCACAATACAATTAATCACTGTCACTGCTTTTGGACTGACCATAGCAAATACTGGCTGTGAGATCAGTGTAACTTTCAGCCCCTGGTTCACCTGCAGATGTTTGTCAATGGTTGGCATAAGCTGTCTCTTTTTTTCCATTTTGTTTATTATGGATTCACAAAGGTACCCAGCAATGCGTGTGCTGTAAATTGTAACAGCAGTGTCCCTTAGAATGGGCGTCTTGCAAACAAGGTGTCAAGGTTCCTCCCCCACTCTGAACTCTAGGGTACAGATGTGGGGACCTGCATGAAAAACCTCCTAAGCTTATCTTTACCAGCTTAGGTCAAAACTTCCCCAAGGTACAAAATATTACCCCCGTTATCCTTGGAATGGCCGCTACCACCACCAAACTAATACTGGTTACTGGGGAAGAGCTGTTTGGACGCGTCCTTCCCCCCAAAATACTTCCCAAAACCTTGCACCCCACTTCCTGGACAAGGTTTGGTAAAAAGCCTCACCAATTTGCCTAGGTGACTACAGACCCAGACCCTTGGATCTTAAGAACAATGAACAATCCTCCCAACACTTGCACCCCCCCCTTTCCTGGGAAATGTTGGATAAAAAGCCTCACCAATTTGCATAGGTGACCACAAACCCAAACCCTTGGATCTGAGAACAATGAAAAAGCATTCAGCGTTTTACAAGAAGACTTTTAATAAAAAATAGAAGTAAATAGAAATAAAGAAATCCCCCCTGTAAAATCAGGATGGTATATATCTTACAGGGTAATTAGATTCAAAAACATAGAGAACCCCTCTAGGCAAAACCTTAAGTTACAAAAAAGATACACAGACAGAAATAGTTATTCTATTCAGCACAATTCTTTTCTCAGCCATTTAAAGAAATCATAATCTAACACATACCTAGCTAGATTACTTACTAAAAGTTCTAAGACTCCATTCCTGTTCTGTCCCCGGCCAAGACGACTACAGACAGACACACAAACCCTTTGTTTCTCTCCCTCCTCCCAGCTTTTGAAAGTATCTTGTCTCCTCATTGGTCATTTTGGTCAGGTGCCAGCGAGGTTACCTTTAGCTTCTTAACCCTTTACAGGTGAGAGGAGCTTTCCCCTGGCCAGGAGGGATTTCAAAGGGGTTTACCCTTCCCTTTATATTTATGACACGCCCCCCAAATCTCAGCTAGGGTGAAACACTGGCTGGGATTTCTTCCTGGAGCTCTAGGAAAACAGAGTTAATAAGACACATGCATCTCTAAATATACTACCAAGTACATAAAGACTAACAATATTTTCCACATCTCAAGGACGATTTTAACCAGTTGATTCTGGGAAACTTTCACGGGAGAGTGCATCAGCCACTTTGTTAGAAGCTCCTGAGATGTGTTGGATGTCGAAATCAAAATCTTGGAGAGCTAAACTCCACCGAAGAAGTTTTCTGTTAGTTTCTTTGACGGTGTGAAGCCACTTTAGTGCAGCATGGTCGGTTTGCAGGTGGAAACGCCGTCCCCAAACATATGGGCGTAGCTTTTCCAGAGCGTAGACAATGGCATAACATTCTTTTTCAGTGACTGACCAGTTGCTTTCCCTCTCAGACAGTTGTTTGCTGAGAAACACTACAGGGTGGAATTCTTGATCAGGTCCTTTCTGCATTAAAACTGCTCCCACACCACGCTCGGATGCATCTGTGGTTACTAGGAACGGTTTGTCAAAGTCTGGGGCCCTTAGTACAGGGTCAGACATGAGTGTCGCTTTAAGCTTGTTAAAGGCCTTCTGACACTTTCCGGTCCACTGAACAGCATTTGGCTGTTTCTTTTTGGTTAGGTCTGTCAGTGGGGCAGCGATTTGGCTGTAGTGCGGTACAAATCGTCTGTAATAACCGGCCAAGCCTAAGAAGGATTGAACCTGTTTCTTTGACTTTGGGACAGGCCACTTTTGGATAGCATCCACTTTGGCTTGTAGGGGGCTGATAGTTCCTTGACCCACCTGGTGTCCAAGGTAAGTCACTCTGTTTAGGCCTATTTGACACTTCTTAGCCTTAACAGTTAGTCCTGCCTCCCTTATGCGCTCAAGGACTTTTTGTAGATGTTCCAGGTGGTCTGCCCAGGAATCCGAAAATATGGCCACATCGTCAAGGTAGGCGACTGCATATTCTCCTAATCCCGCTAGGAGACCATCTACAAGTCTTTGGAAAGTGGCGGGTGCATTTCGCAGCCCGAAAGGGAGTACATTAAATTCATACAGCCCGAGATGTGTGATGAAGGCTGACCTTTCCTTGGCAGATTCATCTAGCGGTACCTGCCAGTACCCCTTGGTTAAGTCCAAGGTAGAGATGAACTGGGCCCTTCCCAGTTTCTCTAATAGTTCATCTGTGCGTGGCATGGGATAGTTGTCTGGGCGAGTTACAGCATTTAGCTTACGGTAGTCCACGCAAAAACGTATTTCCCCATCTGGTTTGGGAACTAGAACCACTGGAGATGCCCATGCACTTTCAGAGGGGCGGATTACACCCATCTGTAACATATCCTGGATCTCCCGTTCTATAGCAGTTTTAGCTTGAGGAGACACCCGGTAAGGTTGGACCCTAATTGGGTGAGCATTACCTGTGTCAATGGAGTGGTATGCCCGTTCAGTCAGTCCTGGGGTGGCTGAGAACGTTGGCGCGTAGCTAGTGCACAGCTCCTGGATCTGCTGTCGCTGCATACGCCCAAGGGTCATGGAGAGGTTCACCTCTTCCACACCACCAGCACATTTCCCTTCGTAGTAAACACCTTCAGGCCACTCAGCGTCGTCTCCTCCCTGGGCTGTAAACTGACAAACCTTTAATTCTCTGGAATAAAAGGGCTTTAGAGAATTAATATGGTACACCTTAGGCTTTCGGTTGGAGGTGGGGAATGCTATGAGATAATTAACAGCTCCCAGGCGCTCCTGGACCGTGAATGGCCCTTCCCATGATGCTTCCATTTTATGGGCCTGGAGTGCCTTTAAGACCATGACCTGGTCTCCTACTTTGAAGGAACGCTCTCTGGCATGTTTATCATACCAGGCTTTTTGCTCTTTTTGAGCATCCTGTAAGTTTTCTCTAGCAAGGGCTAAAGAGGTTCGGAGGGTGTTTTGTAGGTTGGTTACAAAGTCCAGAATGTTAGTTCCTGGAGAAGGTGTAAATCCCTCCCATTGCTGCTTCACCAACTGCAATGGCCCCTTAACCTCACGGCCATATACAAGTTCAAATGGGGAAAACCCTAAACTGGGATGTGGTACAGCTCTGTAGGCAAAGAGCAACTGCTGCAATACTAGGTCCCAATCATTGGAGTGCTCATTTACGAATTTACGTATCATGGCCCCCAAAGTTCCATTAAACTTCTCCACCATGCCATTTGTTTGATGATGGTAAGGAGTGGCAACCAAGTGATTTACCCCATGAGCTTCCCAAAGGTTTTTCATAGTTCCTGCCAGGAAACTAGTCCCTGCATCTGTGAGGATGTCGGAGGGCCAACCTACCCTGGCAAAAATGTCTGCTAGTGCCTGGCACACACTTTTAGCCCTGGTGTTGCTTAGAGCTACTGCTTCCGGCCATCGGGTGGCAAAATCCATGAAAGTCAGTATGTACTGCTTTCCTCTGGGTGTCTTTTTCGGAAAAGGACCCAGAATATCCACAGCTACTCGCTGAAATGGAACTTTAATGATGGGGAGTGGCTGGAGAGGAGCTTTGACCTGGTCTTGGGGTTTTCCCACTCTTTGGCACACCTCACAAGACTGGACATAGGTAGAAACATCCTTGCCCATTCCCTCCCAGTGGAATGACCCCCCCAAACGGTCTTTGGTCCTGTTCACCCCAGCATGGCCACTAGGGTGATCATGGGCTAAGCTCAAGAGCTTGGCCCGGTATTTAGTTGGAACTACCAACTGTCTCTGAGGATGCCAGTCTTCCTGGTGTCCCCCAGAAAGAGTTTCCTTGTATAAAAGTCCTCTTTCTACAACAAACCTGGATCGATTAGAAGAGCTGAGAGGCGGTGGGTTGCTCCGTGCCGCCGTCCAAGCTCTCTGGAGGCTTTCATCTGCTTCCTGTTCGGTCTGGAACTGTTCCCTTGATGCTGGAGACATCAGTTCCTCATGGGATTGTGGACCTAGGCTTGGTCCCTCTGGAAGCGATATAGGGGATGGAGCTGTTTCTGTTGACTGTGAACCGCTCTCCGCTGGTGCACTATGTTGGGATTCAGGCTCCGGCTGAGCCTCTTGTGTAGGGTTATCGGCTGCTGCCAGTTCAGGTTCGGTGGGGCCCTCTGGTGTTGAGGTTGCAAGTATTGGATTCAGTGCTGACACGGGGTCTGGTGTTGGTTGTTCGGCTGGTTCCGGTTCTGGGACTGGTTCCGTCTGGGTCTCTGGGACTGGATCCACTACTGCTGTTGCAGACATTGGCCTGGGGTCCAGGTCCATCACCTCTGACTGGGTCCTGATAGAAGTTTCCGGAACAGAGCTAGGCCTCACGGCTTGTTTAGCCTGGTTGCGGGTGACCATTCCCACCCTCTTGGCCTGCTTCACATGATTGGCCAAGTCTTCCCCCAACAGCATGGGGATGGGATAATCATCATAGACTGCAAAAGTCCACATTCCTGACCAGCCCTTGTACTGGACAGGCAACTTGGCTGTAGGCAAATTGAAAGAGTTGGACTTGAAGGGTTGAATCGTCACTTGGATCTCTGGGTTGATTAAATTGGGGTCCACTAAGGAAGCATGGATAGCTGACACTTGTGCTCCGGTGTCCCTCCACGCGGTGACCTTCTTCCCACCCACACTCACAGTTTCCCTCCGTTCCAAGGGTATCTGGGAGGTATCTGGGCCTGTGGACCTCTGGTGTGATTCCGGTGCAATGAACTGTAATCTGTTGGGGTTCTTGGGGCAGTTGGCCTTTACATGCCCCAGCTCGTTACACTTAAAACATCGTCCAGCTGACGGGTCACTGGGGCGAGGAGGGTTGCTGGAGAATGGGGTGGTGGGACGATAAGGGGTCTGGAGGGTTCTTTGGGAGGTAGGTGGGGCTTTGGGCGGCCCCCGGTAATAGGGTGTGGTCTGGGGTGGTCCCTTCTGGTCTCCGCTCCAACTGCGACCAGTTTTCTTCTTCTCTGCCACCTCCACCCATCTGGCTCCAATCTCTCCTGCCTCAATTACAGTTTTGGGTTTCCCATCTAGGATGTATCTTTCTATTTCCTCAGGAACACCCTCTAAGAATTGTTCCATTTGCATTAGGAAGGGCAAATTTACTGGAGATTCAACACTTGCTCCTGATATCCAGGCATCCCAATGTTTTACAATGTGGTAGGCATGTCGGGTAAATGACATGTCTGGTTTCCACCTTAGGGCTCTGAACCTCCGACGAGACTGCTCGGGTGTTATCCCCATTCTGACTCTCGCCTTGGATTTAAACAGTTCATACTTGTTCATGTGTTCTTTAGGCATTTCAGCTGCCACCTCAGCTAAGGGTCCACTGAGCTGCGGCCTCAGCTCTACCATGTATTGGTCAGTAGAGATGTTGTACCCAAGGCAGGCCCTTTCGAAGTTTTCTAAGAAGGCCTCAGTATCATCACCTGCCTTGTAGGTGGGGAACTTTCTGGGATGGGAAGTGGTACCTGGAGAAGGATTGCTAGGGTTTGTTGGTATATTCTGCTGGGCCTTTATCCTCTCCCTCTCTTTTTCCTTCTCCTCCTCCACATGCTTCCTCTCTTTTTCCCTCTCCTCCTCCACATGCTTCCTTGCCTCCATTTCCCTCTTGTGGGCAGCCTCTTGGTGTTGTTCTGCCTCCCTTTCTTGTTCCTTCTTCAGCTGCATGAGTTCTATCTGTCTTTCATGTTCCCTTTGTTTTTCCTCAGCCTGAAATTTGGCTAATTCCAGCTGTAGTCGAGCTGAGGATTTGGCCATTCTAACCTCTCTGTTTTTAACTAACTTTACACCCGAGGTTTAGAAATAAACAAACAAAACTTGGCTGTAAAATTTTGCTGTGCTGGAATAGAATACCTATTCTCTGATAGTGATTGTCAGCCTACAGAAAAAGACAATTCCCTTGTCTCTGCTCTGGGCCCAAATTAAAGCAAAAAACCTCCAACTACTTGGAAACCTGCTTACCCAGCCCAAAGAAGAAAAAAATTTCTTTTCAAACCTGTGCTCCTTGTAAAACAAAAAAAAAAAAAAATCAAAATCCTAAAAAAAAACCCTGCCACTTTTGTCTCCAGGCAAATGGGTAGAGCACACACCCCCTATTTACTTTTAGGAAGAAAAGAAAAAAAAAAAAAACCTCTGGGTTGGAAGACTGTGAATTTCCCTGCAGGAGTTAAGTACCCTGCCTCCAGGCAAAGAAAATCTGCAATTCACAAGATAATCCCCTTTTGTCTCTGCTTGGCCACAAAGCAGAGAGAAACCAAGCTGCTTTCAGTTTCAAAGCTGCCTTCTGGACTTCCTAAAAATTCCTTTTTAAAATCTGTATTTCTAGTTCAAAAAATCTCAACTGGATCTCAAAATGATTTCAGGTTAATCCCACCACTGTGCCACCATGTCAAGGTTCCTCCCCCACTCTGAACTCTAGGGTACAGATGTGGGAACCTGCATGAAAAACCTCCTAAGCTTATCTTTACCAGCTTAGGTCAAAACTTCCCCAAGGTACAAAATATTACCCCCGTTATCCTTGGAATGGCCGCTACCACCACCAAACTAATACTGGTTACTGGGGAAGAGCTGTTTGGACGCGTCCTTCCCCCCAAAATACTTCCCAAAACCTTGCACCCCACTTCCTGGACAAGGTTTGGTAAAAAGCCTCACCAATTTGCCTAGGTGACTACAGACCCAGACCCTTGGATCTTAAGAACAATGAACAATCCTCCCAACACTTGCACCCCCCCCTTTCCTGGGAAATGTTGGATAAAAAGCCTCACCAATTTGCATAGGTGACCACAAACCCAAACCCTTGGATCTGAGAACAATGAAAAAGCATTCAGCGTTTTACAAGAAGACTTTTAATAAAAAATAGAAGTAAATAGAAATAAAGAAATCCCCCCTGTAAAATCAGGATGGTATATATCTTACAGGGTAATTAGATTCAAAAACATAGAGAACCCCTCTAGGCAAAACCTTAAGTTACAAAAAAGATACACAGACAGAAATAGTTATTCTATTCAGCACAATTCTTTTCTCAGCCATTTAAAGAAATCATAATCTAACACATACCTAGCTAGATTACTTACTAAAAGTTCTAAGACTCCATTCCTGTTCTGTCCCCGGCCAAGACGACTACAGACAGACACACAAACCCTTTGTTTCTCTCCCTCCTCCCAGCTTTTGAAAGTATCTTGTCTCCTCATTGGTCATTTTGGTCAGGTGCCAGCGAGGTTACCTTTAGCTTCTTAACCCTTTACAGGTGAGAGGAGCTTTCCCCTGGCCAGGAGGGATTTCAAAGGGGTTTACCCTTCCCTTTATATTTATGACACAAGGGTTGATAGCAGTTTACATTTTTCAGGGTATGGTGCATAAATCAACTCATTAAATTGGTAATCAACTTGAGTATGAGTTTTTATTGACTGGTAACTTGTTCCACACTTGATGCATTGGGCAACCTTGTTAGTTTCTTGTTCCTGTGTGAGTTTTAAGGGGTTTTTAAAACAAAAAGAATAGTTGGACTGCAAATCTCGAATGTTTACTTTGTTTCTCTAATTTACTTAAGCCTGGCTTTCATATGAAATAAACTTGTATTCCCCAGAAATCGAGCAGACTTCATGTGCCACATGACACCAAGTGAAAGAAAATCCTCCACCTCCTCTGGGAAGGAATCTGGGAACTGGACGTTAGTGGATGAGGGAGGAGAAGAGGTACTTTAAAACTAAACAGCTCTGCTTAATGCTTGTGCTCAAGCCTGTTGTAGGGGTTGTACTGAAGGGTTGGAGGAGGGAAAAATTAAATATTCTCCTGTAATGGATTTCCATTTCAAACAATAAATTTTATATTCCCTTCATCATAGAACAGTGATACTCAGACCTCAGTTGTTCAGGAGCCAAATTAGCAATCAACATCATAGGTGCTGGAACTGGGGGTGCTACTGCACCCCCTGGCTTGAAGTTTTTTCAGTTATATATAGGGTTTATAGTTTGCTTCAATAGCTCTCAGCACCCCCATTATACAAATTGTTCCCGTACCGCTGATCAACATTACCCAAAAGAGCCACACAAGTATGCATTCATGGTGTCATTTACCATAGTACTCTTCATTTTTAAACAGTATCACGGGCAATATTTAGTTATAAAAAATTCTCGCAGCAAATAACTTAATGCAAGTTGATAACACATTGGTTAATAACATAATAAAAGTATCTTGAGTGGTTAATAATTTAGATTGGTTAATAATCACACTGTTTTAATACCATGTTCTGCAAAGAGCTGCAGGAGACGCATTAAAGAGCTACTTGCGGCTCTTGAGCCGCAGTCTGAGTATCACTGTCCTAGAGTATTACATTTCCAGTAATATAAATCTGAGATTAAATTACCTGAGGTATTCTGTTGGGAAGGAGGGAGATAGAATAGACTGTTCTAAAAATAGTTGTTTAAAATTACCCTTGTTATTTAATATTGTGGAAATAGATACCCGTTTGAGAACTTTCCTCCTTTCAGTCATCATGGAAATATTACTGTACTGGGGGCTATGATGTTTTTCCCCTCTTACTTTAAAGATGGTATCTACCACTTCTTTATAGTTGATGGCTGCTGTCATATAGGAACACACAGAGAAGGGGAATGAAAAGTACGTTGTGAGTGTGATACTTCCTAGGCGTGCCCAGCGTTGTGAGGTACCGCACTGCACCTGCCCTTAGCATTGAGCAGTCTTGTCTGTGCCTTCTGTGGGTCAGTTCCCTGAAACCACCGGCCTCTGGCAGCACAAGCGCTGCTTTCCAGGCCTCTGCAGGACACAATAGGCACACACCAAACCCTCTCCGCTACACCGCCCTGCCTCCTCCGTCCTCAGAGTGTTCCCTGCAGGGCCCAGCATCTTATCCATTGGACACACGCAGAATTAGCAGGCCCTGCTGTTCACAAGGGAACCGTACACACTAACTTGTAAGAGTCAACCCAAAATCACTGCTTTGCTTAACACCACAGCACTTAGGTATATTTATAGTGAAAACAAGAATAACTTTGGTTACCGAAGAACAGAGACTCCATTGACAATGAGTAAGAATATTGGAAACAAAGGCTTACATATAAAATAAAATCATTGTCTACAGAAGTTTATCTTGCCCAAGGTTTTTTCCAGCATTTTCAGCCAAGCCTTACTGAGACCTTTCGTAAAGCAGAATCACTGTCCTTTTACTTCCTCAGTGAAGGGTGACAGGGTGTCCTCTTTGCCCCCACAAATATAGTTGAGCAAGCCTTTGATGTGCACCTTCAGATACGGTTCTTCCCATTGCTATTTCTCTTCATGTTAGTTTCTTTCTGAAGTCCCCACAATCCTTCATTTGCATTCAGCTCAGACTGATGATAGGAGACTCGTGAAGTATATTCTACTTAGTTTACATTCAAACAGCCATCTAGATAAAACATTTCTTGTTTGACAGGAAACTAATTTTTCACCTTGGCTGGCAACCTGTCCCTAAACCCTGACCTTACAATTTTTAGTGCATGTACATAACTCCTTACATAGTACCTGTACAGAAATGTCAATGTTATTGGTGACCAGAGTGATATAGACTTTTATTGGAAATCTTACATGATGTTCTTTGTGAACTAGAACACACATAGCCTCAAGAGATTCCTATAGCCCCCATGCACCCCCTCTGTGCGCCATGACAGTTGGCACTGACATTCAGGGGTCACAGTGAGGAGTGGGAAGAAGACCAGTATCCCCTTTTCTACATTCTTTCTCTACCCTCCCCCCACTTCCCTTCAAAAGAAAACTGGAGGTAGATAGTACAATAGTCAGGTCCATTCATTGTCTGTCTGTCTCCCTCCCTCCCTCCACCCTTGGGGAAGGTAATAAAATCCACTCTGATTTTTTTTTTTTTTTTGTAGGATGAAGATCCTGAAACTAGCTGGATTCTCCTTTTGGAAGATGACTTGATTGTCCTCCTGTCACAGTTTCCATTTCATGAACTGTTTCATCATTTTCTTGGGTTTAACTCTAAAGGTGAATTGGCTGCTAAATATGTAGACTTTTATAGGGGATAAGGAATGATTTTTAATGTTAAACATGTCAGGGACTTCTATTTTTCCAGTGTATTCTGAAGGATTAGATTTTATTCTTTCTTTCACTCTGATCTGTTAAACAGTTCCTTTTTGGTAACTAGCAGTAGATCTGCTTTTCAGATCCCATCTCTTTTCCCTGGCCTCCACTCACCACTCACTCCTTGTGCTCCATCAGCTCCTCCAACTCTGTCCACCCACCTGAAGAGATTGCCTGCAGGGGATCTTGTAACTTACATAAATTATTTGTACTTGCACAATTAGATTTTAATCTACTGTGAATCTGTTTGTTATAAAATGGTATTCATGTTGTATGAAATAAGTCATATAGATAGCAGAATAGAAATGCATTCCTCATTGCTTCTTATGTGTTTTGAGTTCTAAATTTCTAGGTAACTTTCTGATTTTTGTGAAGCTTATGGTTCAGTGTTTTGATTTTGTAGGTGTTTATTTCCCTGAAAAAACAACCCCTCAGGAGATGATGAAGATTTTTTCCTTTGCGAACTCCTTAGTGGAGCTTTTAGCTGTGGGGCTGGAAACATTTAACAGAGCACGCTACAGGCAGTTTGTGAAACGAATTGGTCATCTTATCAGGTAAGAGGAACAGCTTTCTTTCCTTTGTCATGTGAATCTGCACAGACAGATCTTGGAGTTTAACAGGGGTTTAATAGGGGCAGCAATAGATCTAGCAATGTTAGAATGTGTGTAGGCATAAATGTATGTGAGGGTATGAATGTGAGAGTACTCTCTTTAGGACAAAGGTTATGGCTTCCTTCATACTTGTTTGGTGCTGAGCACGTTAATGGTGCTTTATTAATTATTAGATGTGTGGACTTTTTTGTGTATACTGCCAATCCCTAAGGAAGGGATGTATTTGACACACAAGCTTATGTGTCCTAACCAATTTGGTCTAGTAAAATGTCAACTTATTTATCTGTAAGACCTAGGAAAGATAACATAGGAATTATGACTCTGTAAAGTTCTCCACAGATGGAAAACTCTGAGGGTATAGGTGCCAGACTCTCTGAAACTTGAGGACAGAAGATTGAGTTTTTGGCTCTTGCTTGTGATCAGAGTTGCTGTTTCTGGACACTAATGATGTACTCTCTGATCTTTTTATCCTCCTTTCCCTTAACCCCCGTTGCATAGGATGACAGTTTGTTATGTGAGCGACCACTGGGCCCAGTATGTTAGCTGCAATAAAGAATATGGATCAATAGCGCACCCCTATTCTGTAGAGAAACTGCAAGTAGAATTTGATGAACTGTTTCTTCGGGCTGTTCTACATGTGCTGAAGGCAAAAAGGTAGGAAATCCCACTGAAGGATATAAAAACTCACACCCAAATGCTATTAAAAACAATAAGAGGGTGAAAGTTGTGTCTACAGGTGGGACAAAATAAAACCCTGCATCCGAACAGCCCAGGCTGCAGAATCCAGAATCTGCATGGACAGCTTTGATCTGATTGTGACTTAATATTTTAATAGTGTTTCAGTATTTTCTGTGGATTCAGACTAGACTGTAACATACAAGATCCTTTAAACATGTAGATGGTTACCAAAAAGGGGAGAGGTTAGAATTCAAATTTCAGGCTTCTGTAACTTTTATGCTGTGGGGACTTGCCCAGCACAAAGTGGGATCAAGATCAAGGGAACAGAAAGCCCACTCTTGTACTCCTCTTCCCCAAATGAGGTGTGGGCTCCTCAGCAGAGGGTTTATACAGATCATAGAATATCAGGGTTGGAAGGAACCTCAGGAGGTCATCTAGTCCAACCCCCTGCTCAAAGCAGGACCAATCCCTCATAGTTGCCCCAGATCCCTAAATGACCCCCTCAGGGATTGAACTCTCAACCCTGGGTTTAGCAGGCCAATGTTCAAACCACTGAGCTATCCCTGGACCTGTAACTTCTTTTCAGGTACTGAGGCTTATTATTGTGCAAATTATTTCTACTTGGCTTAAAATCCAACAGGCTGGGCGTCTGGCTGTTCATGTCTGAGATGCCTTATGGAACGTTATCGAGTCGCATGCTTTGGAAGCTCTTCTTCATCATGCATTGGGCAGAAAATGAACACCTGGAAAATATCTGCTCCACCGTGCAGCCTGCCGACTGCAAGCACAAACTCGGAGGTAGAATTCCTTTGCTTGCGGAACCTGCAGGGCAGTGTTTTGAATTCTGTTCTGGATCCGTAGCTAAACATGGCCCTTCTTCCAGTGCCTAGGCTTGTGAATTCCAAAGAACAAGGATGTTGCCCCTTCTGATTGGTGACTGCAATCACTCAGTTTTGAACAAGGTGGCGCCCACCTCTCACGGGCAGCCCCTTTCTGGATGGGCGGCCCCTTTCTTTCAGTTCTTATAATGGGATGGCACCCTTCTGTGTTACTGCAAAGTTAACTGCATTCACACAGTTTTCTAAAAACAAGGTTGAAATCTTCAGTTCAAACACTCAGCGGTTGGTGTAGTGTTCTCTTTAATCCAGTACATGGCACAACAGCTTTTGTTGTACTACGTCTGGGAGAAGCAGAGCTTCCCCAAGGCTTTGTAACACAGAATTCTTGGACATCAGTTGGTCTTGGGGTTCAGTGTTCCAGTGCTCACTTTAGTTTTCAGTTCGTGCAGAATGACTTCACTAGCTTAACTGCTGTCTAAAATTATGGTATATGGGATGAGCAAAATCCCTGAACTTACTTAAAACCTACCTGATTGGCTGTCCCCAGTTCTGATCTTGCCTTGACTGATTATATAAACTGTTTAAAACTGATAAAAGGAAAAGGTCTTGTAACAGCATCGGGACTCACCTCTTGAGTGCCCCTGCCCGGGGTCAGTGTTCAACAAGATCAGCAGCACCCATCACAGTACCATCATCTAGGTTCTGGGTTCAGTTTCCTGGGCTCAATCCTGCCTGCACTGACCTGTCCATGGTCCTGCTGCTCTTCAAGCCAGCCAGGCACCCAGTTATTGGGAGCCTTCCCTGGGCTTAATCCTGCCTGCGGTGAGCTGTCTGCGGTCCTGCTGCTTTTCCAGGCAGCCAGGAACCCGGTTTTCCCTCTTCAGGCTCCAGCCGGTAACTGAGTGCTCTGCCTGTGCTGTTTCCTTTTATATGGCCCTTTTGGCCCCTGATTAGCTGCTCCAGCGTCCTCTCTGATTGGCTGTCTGGAGGACTTCTGTTCTGCTTTTTTCTGGGGTGAGGCCGGGTCACGAGGCCTCCAGCAGAGGGCCTCCAGACCTAGTTCACCCCATCACAGGTCTTTTCACACAATTTGTAGTTCATTTGTGGAAATCATTGCCACAAGATATCATTGAAGCCAACAGGTTAATAAATTTCTTTAAAAACCCAACCATTTTTATGACTAACGAACATCCAGAGTTAGAGTAATAACAATTAACACCCCCCTCCCCCACCCTAGGAATTTTGGAAAGAATATAAATCTTCATGCTTCAGGACATAAACCAACCTATAACTATTGGGGTTTGGAAGGAATCTTTCAGGTGGGCAGGGTATTCCATAACTGCCTGCTGCTGGGTTTCTTGCACTTTATCTAAAAGGGCTGGGACTGGCCACTTTTGGAGACCGGATACTGCACTATGTGGGCCACTGGGTTCAATCCATCCTAGCAATTAGTATGTCTCTGTTTCTGTTCCTGGTATTAAGACTACAGGTAAAATATATGTTTTGTTACAGGAGGCAATTAACCATTTCACCTATATTGACCTGTGTTCCCTCCATGTGATTTGCAGACCCAGAACACATTGAAAATTTTGAGAAGTATCTTACATCCATGAACTGCTCGGAAGAAATTTGTCTGCTCACCACGTTTGCTCAGATGGCACAAGCCAAGCGGGCTGATGTGGATGAGGACTTCATCAGAGTCGTCGTACTGGAGATATACGAGGTGGGCAATGCCACGGGGTCAATTCTGTGAGGTGCTGAGCACTACTGTGGGGCACTGAGCAGTCTTCCATTGTTAAGTTAAATGGAAAGTTCAAGGCATTCAGCATCCCTTAGGATTAGGGCTTTAATTTATAACCCTATCAAACTGTTCTCCTGGTTTGATCGTTTAATACTCTAGGACTGAAATAAAGTATCCTGGATGGCTCGTTTGTCATTGCTACATAGGAATATCACTTCTGGAGAACAGGCTGAAATGAACAAAGTCAGGATATGGGAAATCTTTTCCTTTCCTTGTCTTGTTCCCTTTCCCTGTTGGAGGTGGCCTGCAGTGCATCAGAACTGACTGACCTGGAGCTCTGACTCTCCAATTTTATTGCTCCCCATGTGTGCTCCATTTTAATTTTCTGCGACTGATGGAGTCCATGCAGTCTAGGCAGTCCGGTCCAATAAGTTTTCATGCTGTGTCAGGATAAACAGTTAAGAACTTGGACTGGAGTTTGCAGTTTGTAAACACCACTGTCCAGGATCAGCAGAAGAAAATACATATTATTTTATTGTATTCTCCACTACACTGCCAATGAACCCAATCATAGTGTGTGGTGGTTTTTTGGTCCTGTCCCCTCACCCCTTTTTTGTTCTCACCTTCTCAGGTATCTTATGTCAGCATTTCCACAAGAGAGACATTTTCAAAGGTTGGCAGAGAACTCTTGGGAGCAATCACGGGTGTCCATACAGGGGTCATTTCTGTACTCCTGGATCGAGTTAGAGACACCATTGAAAAAGTCGGCATGGTAAGAGCTGATCTGTGTCCTTTAAAACAGCCACTGTTAAGAGCTTAAAGTGGATGTTATGACCTAGTGTATTAAGGATGAATAACTTGAAATTTTGGCACACAGTGCTTTGTTAGGGGGTGCAAATAGACGTTGGTTGTGCTGTGGCTGTGAGCAAATATGCTCAGTGTGTTTAGATGGGAGTAAATAGAATGGGGGAAGGAGGATGTTGGGATCGGTGTTGGGTAACAGTCAGTCCTTTTCCAGGGTGTTGTACAGTTCTGAGCACATTGTCAGCACTAAAGAAACCAGTCTCTTTAACCATTGATTTGTAATATGTGTACTCCCCCCCTACAGGTTTCCTTATACTTGTTTAAAGAGCTGCCATTGTATCTTTGGAAGCCCTCTTCCTCGGAGATAACGCTGATCCGTGGCTGGCTATTGAATTACAATCTGAACATGGTGGAGAATAAACTAGCCTGCATTATCCTGGAAGGGCTAAACTGGGGATTTGGTGAGCATGTATGTATTAAAAATTGAAAGCTTGACACTCAGTCAGACCTGAGAAAAACTGTTAAGCTAGCATTGTAACTAATCACAAATGTTGGAGATCAGTTAACAGCACTAACACATTCTATTGGGATGTGATGGGTTGCTTTGTATGCATTTGAAGGTGCAAGAATGCTGGTATCCCAATGGTTTTGGAAGATGCTACTGGAGGAACCAATTCTGTTCCCCTGCCATACTGTCACGGTTGTGACTGGTAGAGGCATTTGAGCTAGAGCTCCCTCATTATAAACCAGAGGAGGCAACTGGCAGTGTCTTTTCTGAGGACCTGTTGACTCTGAAATGTGCTTCTCTCCTGGGCCAGCCAGTACCCACATTTTCAGGTGCATGGCATAGATCACCTTTTCTTTTCCTGCATTTAAGGAGGCCGGTGGATTTATAGGAGAGGGGTGTGTGTGTGTCTGGAAATTGAGCTAATTTAAGTGTGAAGTCTTTCATATGTTATGATATGGTTGGCTGGAGTCCTTTGGTGGTTGTGGAAAAGTCCTTCAAATTGGAAACTAATCTTTGGAGTTGTGGTTTGAAATATCGTACAGAAACTTTAGCTTTTGAAATGTTTTTATATGTTTTTTTTTTGGATGGGGTCAGAAAAGTCAAAAACAAATCAATAAACTCTTGGGGTCTCTAGGAGGGTCATTCTCAATAGACAGGTCCTCAGCTGTAGAGCTCTGTGTCTAGAAGTCTCTGAGCCTGAGTTCATTATCCTTCAGTGTACGGTGCAAGATTCCTCTTGCTGACCAAGCATTTGGCTAATCTAATGCACCAGTTATGTTCTTCCCTTTTCTATTTATATTGACATCTGTTCCTTGGTGATGTAACCAGAAGCCTGGTGAGGGTACATTACACTGAGAATGATGATACAATTTTAAAGGTCTTCTTTAATAAAGAAAACAAACTTTAACAGGATACTACTCTTCACCTCGATCCAGCTGTCCATGCTGAAGTTGCATTAATGGTCCTAGAAGCATACCAGAAATACCTCCCTCAAAAACCGTATGGCGGGCTGCTTTCTGAAAGCATGAAACAGGTACTTCTCCCTCTCTCCCTCTCTCTCTGAATTTTTGGTGGTGGTAGAAGAAGGAAGTGTAGGATGGGAACCTCAAGCTTAATTCTAAAAAGCCCAAACACTCATGCCGTTGTACTGGGCATTTCATGACTGAAAGGATAGTTATGATGCTCGAGCTAAGGTATTTGTTTCTGTGTGTGTGTGTGTTAAAAGAACAATATAAAGATAGCAAAGTCAAGCTCTCAACCTTAATTCTTGCATTTCCTAACTTTTATCTGTGAAATTTTGATTCATTCCCCCTTATGCGTATGCATGATGATACAGTCTTTAATTATGTGATCCCATGTAATTTGCACAGGACCACTTCCGATTCAGTGCACAGAGTGGATGATGCTCAATTAATGAGCAAGCTATTGAGTATTATGTTTTCTTCTCCTGGTTCAGTGGTTGGCCCTGATACCTATTCAGACCCTGCTATGAATACAAAATTATTAATTTCCTCATGGGGTTTTCCTTGGTGCTCATCTCTGTAGCATCTGCATACTTCACAAACATTAAATTAATTTTCTAGCACCCCAGTTGGGAGGGTAGTATTATCCACATTTTACAGATGGGGAACTGAGGTACAGAGAGATTAAAGTCAAAAGTATCTATCCCCCTAGCTCTGTCCTGTCCCATCTGGCTCTCTGTCTCCTTGCCCAGCCAATCCATCTCCCCACGATCCTATCTCTTAGTCCTACTCCTTTCCCTCACCCCCGCCAGCCACCAGTCCCAGTCATGCTTGTGTCCTTCCTATCCAGGTGCCTTGCCCCAATGTACTTCCCATCCCCTTTGCATTCGAATCAAGCAGCTTCCTCTTCCACACTGTCTGGGACCAGCAGAGAAGGGCACAAAAAAGACAGGCTCTCAGTTCCAGTGTCAAGTCTGGCCTGGTCCACATCAGCCCACTGCTGCAATTGCAGGGAAAGTCCTGCTGAGTCCTCCATAGCCGTGAGTTGGAGCATGCTCACTGTGGGTGGAATCTCCAGAGTTTTTAGCTGCTGTGCTTTAGCTAGTCTCTACTGAGCATATGCAAACTGATTTCCCCCCCCCCCCCCACCCCAAAGGCTTATAGTTTGACCAAAGTTGGGTGGATTTTCATAGGGCAGCAAAAGGCACATACCTGATAGAGCACCCCTGTGCCAAATTTCAAGTCTCTCCTCTAAAGCATGGGCATACAGAGCTTCTCAAAGAAAAGTTTGCCAGCATTTTTTTTGACATGGGCAAAATGACTTATTTTTCCCTAGCTTTGTTCTTGGAACAGCTGAATTGTTTTGGCTGAAATTTCCCCAAAACGTTCAGCCTGAGACAGATGCCTGTTATGGGAAATTTCAACGCAAGCACTTAAAGTTTGGCATTTATAAGCAACTAAAACAGGATCTTTATAATGGATAGTTTGGGACGAGCTTAATAATAGGTGGGGTTACCAGCCTTGCCTATAATAGGGCCTTCATTACGTTGTATCTGAATGCCTCACAATCGTCAATGTATTTATCCTCACAACATCCCTGTCGGGTGGGACAGTGCTATTAATCCCATTTTACAGATGGGGAACTGAGGCCCAGTGTCACACAGGGATCTGTGGTGAACAGGGAATTGAATCATAGCCTCTAGTCCTAGTCTAATGCCCTAACCCCTGGATCATCCTTCCTCTCTGGTCGTGTTACTTCTTTGTTATAGGTCTCCTACTTGGCTAGTGTTGTTCGTTATGGAGAGACACCCGAGACCTCCTTTAATCAGTGGGCGTGGGGCTTGATTTTGAGGTTAAAGCTGCACAGAAATGACCATGGTGTGCAGCAGTGTTGGCCTGCAGTTCCTGCTTTCAGCACTATGCTCGACATGACAGAATCAGTCATGCTTCATCCACTGCTGAAGGCCGTCAAATCAGGCATCCCTATTGGCTGTTACCTCGCATTGGCAATGACTACACTGGGTCATAGGTAAGTGTGCCTTTTACTGGTGCTTGTGATGAGTGGGTAACTTCAGTGGGCTGATCCATCCTAATGGTAATGGATTGGGAGGGCTAATAAATTCTTCTTGTTCATCTTCAAATGGTCTCAGTGTTTTGCTGAGGGGAACAGAAAACCCTTTTCTCTGGCCGCCTCAAGAGAATGCTTTCCAGTAACATGCTGATGTATTTATTTCCTCAGTTATACCTTAGGCTCTCTTCACATTATGGTTGAAACAGGACGAAGTGATGACAGTGTTAAAACAAAAATCGCTGGCGTAATGTCTCTACCAGTTGCAGACAAGGATTCTTTCTTAACCCTGCTAACCAAAAAGTGCTGTCTTGTATTCCCTCCCATATTAGTCTGCAGCAATGTTCTAACAGTGTTGCAATAGGATGTTCAGAAAATTGAAGAACATCCCTGTCTGTGTTGTATACTAGAAATTGGTAAGACCCTTGTTACTTCAATCAATATGTTAATGAGCATCCTAACCTAGTATTAAACGTGTTTCAAAACAGTCCTTCCTAGCATAGTCTCAGCCACTTTGTGGTTAGGCTCTCTATGGGGTTCTCCTTTGATTAGTTCAAAACTGTACAGTGATGCTACTCTTGTCCTGCCTCAATATTTTCACTCTTTTTCCAAGTTTCAGCCATTTTGCTTTCTTCATACAATGTTGATTTAATTTGTGAGGAGAAATTGCCTTAGTGTTCTTCTGAAAACATCCAGTCAATGTGCAGCGGCAGTCAAAAAGGCTAACAAAATGTTGGGAATCGTTAGGAAAGGGATAGATAATAAGACAGAAAATATCATATTGCCCCTCTGTAAATCCGTGATATGCCCACATCTTGAATACTGCGTGCAGATCTGCTCGCCCCGTCTCAAAAATATATATTGGAATTGGAAAAAGTTCAGAAAAGGGCAACACACATTATTAGGGGTATGGAACAGCTTCCATATGAGGGGAGATTAGTAAGACTGGGACTTTTCAGCTTGGAAAAGAGATGACTAAGGGGGGATATGATAGAGATTTATGAAATTATGACTGATGTGGAGAGAATAAATAAAGAAGGGTTATTTACGCCTCATAACATAAGAACTAGGGGTCACCAAATGAAATTAATAGGCAGCAGGTTTAAAACAAACAAAAGTATTTTTTCATACAATGCACAGTCAACCTGTGGAACTCCTTGCCAAAGGGTGTTGTGAAGGCCAAGACTATAACAGGGTTCAAAAAAGAACTAGATAAATTCATGGAGGTTAGGTCCATCAATGGCTATTAGCCAGGATGGGCAGGGATGGTGTCCCTAGTCTCAGTTTGCCAAAAGCTGGGAATGGGCAACAGGGGATGGATCACTTGATGATTACCTGTTCTGTTCATTCCCTCTGAAGCAGCTGGCATTGGCCACTGTCGGAAGACAGAATACTGGACTAGATGGACCTTTGGTCTGACCCAGTATGACTGTTCTTATGTTCTTCCTCTCTTGCATGTATGGTCAGAGCAGTTTGATTCCATGTTTTTAAAGAGCAGTTCTAGCTTGAGAAAGTGGGTGGTGTGATCTGAGCATAGGATGAGAAGTGAGGAACTTCTGATCAGTGCTATTATATTGACTCCTACTGTGGCTTTGAGAAAATCTTTTGCTCTGGCTCCACATGTGAAAAATGGGGGCTAATACTGATCTTATATCACAGGAATGTTGAAGGCCGATTAATGTTTAAGCAAACTGAAAAAGTAAAGAGCTATGAAAGTGGAGGTGTTTAATATTAATGTTATGTCTTCCTGGCATGGAAGATCTGGGCATAGAAATGTTATCCTCACTATGTTTGACATTGCCCCAGGGCTGTGTCTTCATACTGCTAACACTGGATACCAGGAACTGCACTGAATAAGATGCAGGCTCCCTTTTCCCTGCAGTGTCTGAGGCTGCTGCAAGATAAGAGCAGGAATCCCATATAGCTCCTCACCTAGCATCTCCTGTAGTGAAATGCATTGCCAGCTATTGAATGGGTCCCCATCTCCATAGGCAGCAAATACCTATCATGATTAGAAGCCTTAATTCTCTAGGGCTGACAAACCAGGAAGTTTCACCACCCTTAAATTCCTTCTCCTTTTGGGGGAATGAGGTGGAAAAACTTTAATCTGCTTGGATAAAGTCACAAAGACTGACGCTATTTAGTATTTGTTGGTCACTTTTTTTTGTTTCTCTCCTTGCAGCATTGAAAAGTTCTGTGCTGAAGGGATCCCTCTGCTGGGCATACTGGTGCAGTCTAGGTACCTGAGAACAGTAGTCCATGTACTGGATAAAGTTTTACCCTTGTTCTATCCCTGCCAGTATTACCTTCTGAAGAACGAACAGTAAGCATGATTTTTATTTAACTGTAGTACCAAGGGAGAGCGTTATTAGTGTGTGGTAACAGTTGACTAGAAATGTAACCGGCATATTTGCCAAGTTGTTTTTTTACGATTGTGATCAGTGGCACAGCTGTGATGGAAACACCCACCACATGGGCTATCACTATGTGTGCAGGCACGGTGCTGAGACCAGTGCTGTAGCTTGTAGCACAGTTCTCCAGTCTCTGGACAGCCTGACATGTTCTGTCAGTGGATGGGCTAGGTAGAGGAGCAGGCAACACTCTGAGTGTCAAGCTGTTAATTCCGTTACTGCTAAGTATGTTAAAGTTCCAGTCAGAGTCTCCATAGGGCGTGGCTCAAAGGCCTGTTAACACAACGCCCTGTCATGACTAATTGCTATGTTACTAGGCCAGGCTGCATAATTTTCTATCCAGAATCAACCTCCTCCCAAGTCCTCATTGCTGTCATGCTGAAACATGGTCTGTTTTGGGACTGACTGGTCGGTACTTAGAGCCCCCTGGGGCAGGCAAGGGTAGTTTTCAGTCTCTTTCAAAGCAGCAGATACTTCTGAGAGTGCTTTCCTCTGCAGGGTAACTTCTTCAGAGAAATATAAACAGCTCCTTCCATCAGTGTGCCATGTGCCTTTCTCCTGAATGCTGATCTATGTCAGTTCTTGTCAGACATCTCTCCAGATGTTCTTCAAGACTAATGTGCACTGATACCACCCGAGCTGTCTGAGGAGCAAGATCAGGTTTTCTTAACAGGCTGTTCCTCCTCTGCCCCACTGCCTTTCCTGGTTGTGATGCCATACTATGCTTTCTTGATTTGAGTTTTTCTCCTGTTCTTCCCGTTTCCTCTTGCAGAAGTCTGCAAGTGTCAGGCACTCCTGTGCTTATATAGCATTGCAGGGTGTATTACAAACTCTGCATATAGAACTGCTGATGTAGAGGGTGGCAGTCCATTGGCACACTGTGCAACACCAGGTAATGGGGAATTTTGGCTAATGACAATTGGGCAAATCTATCACAAGTAGTACCGTGATCCCTGAAGAGCAGGCTGGACCTCAGTTTTTTTAAGATCTCATCTGAGACCTGTATACACAAACTGATGGAACTCACCCTCCTAAATATCACTGGCCTAGCTTTGTCACACACACATCTTCATGCCTTGTTCCATGTTGGTCCCTGTTCCTGGAATTCTTTCCGTCTCTTCCCACACCAGTCAACTTCCCTTTCATAATTCAGTTCTCTCTTGAAAAAACACTATTTCTACCAAATGTTTCAGTGTTGATCTAGAGTCAGCAATCCAAACATCTTTGAAAAAGAAATTGCATTGATCTGAGATTATACAATTTGAGGGGCTGTGGCATCTGAACTGTCTGAATTAGACTGAGGTAGCTCATATGTGAGCTCTGTGCATTTCTGATGCAGTAAGGGTGATAAATTGGGTCCCATGCAGTTTACAACATGTTGGTGTGTCAGATGAGGCTGTAAAAGCCTGTGTCCTATCTTCTCTTTACTAATATTTATGAAAAAGCATGATGAGATCTTTAGAGTAGGATGTCTTTGGTCGGAATTTTCCTTCCTTACAAGTTCTGTATAGTGGCTCGTGCCTTTTGCTCCTGGTGCTGCTGTATTTCAGCAGTGGGGCGTTTAGGAAGGGTTGAGATGAAAATTATGGTATAAACTTAAGATGGTAGTTCAGATGTTCATGTGCTGATTTTTAAAAATGTGGACTTCTTTATAATGGTTTGGGTTTAAGTCTAATCATTGTCACCTTCGGTATTATGACACTTAAATTCCTCAGAACAAACCAACCCAGCCCTTTATGTATGATGTAGGAGAAATCTTAGAATCGAATGAATTTCATTTGTGATTATTATGGTCTCTAGGTTTTTATCTTACATCCAGCTGTTCCTTCACCTGGATAGTGGAGTTCCACAAGGCATGACTCAGCAGGTTACACACAAAGTGGCGCAACACTTGACAGGAGCAAGCGATGGAGAAAATGTTAAGTTTCTCAACAGCATGATCCAGGTCAGAAAATGAAGCATGAATAAACTGTACATCTAATGGCTGGAGGGTGATGGATTTGGATTTCACTCTGCAGAGCTCTAGTGCTGACGATTTTTTGTTTTGTTTTTTTTAGTGTTGCAGCTCTTGATTGTTAAAAAGAGAGAATTCTCACCAGTGTTGCTTAGAATGTGGTATGAAGCGTAATTTGCACACATTAGGGTTGGGTACAGCAGGGATTAAGAAGCCTATCTGGCTGCTGTTAGGGTTTGTAAGTTTTCCTTTCTGGTTGCGGGTTTGTGCTTTGGAAGATGGTACTGGTATAGAAAGAATTGTCACTGGTCTGCCAAAGTACCTGTAGCCCTATCTGCTCATGAAGTCTAGACCCCAATGGAGTTAAATGGAAAAAATACTAGGGTTAGAAAAGATGATAAACTGATACCCACGCTGAGATTGCAAGTTCTGCCCTGCAGGGAGAGCAGAGTGAAAGCTACAGGGTAGGCATTGCCAGGCTGGGAGCCTGCAGGGTCTCAAATGTATGGCCTCAGTGGCTGTTTCTTCTGCTGCAGAGTTAGAAGCCTTAGAAATGGTCTCCTCTCCAGCAGTGTTCGTAAGCTCCAGGGACCCCCGCTTCAACATCTCTTTATCCTGAGAATTTCTGTGGTCAGGGATAAAGAACAAAAATAGCAAACCGTTTACAGTGACGTCATCCGTGTCCTTCTGAAAAGAGACGGATATCATTAGAGCCCTTGATGCTGTCACAAAAACCAACCAATGGAAATTGGACAATTGTTCAGTACCGTTTTGTGCTTTAGTAATTCAGGCTGGGTGCTGTTTGTTAATTCCACCCTTTAACTTGGCAGACCCACATTTTTATGAGCCGTCAGCCTGATGGAGTGTGGCCAGCTGCGGTGCTGGAGTTCTGGGTGCAAGTTCTCACTGCTCAACAGCTGTGGCACAGAGAGAGAGCAACGGTCTACCTGCTGGATCATCTGTGCAAAGCAGCTTTTCAGTATAGTCAAGAGGACTGTGTGCAAAAACTGCTCTACCAACAGCATAAGGTAAAACAGATGAATTAGTGTAGCTGTAGAAAAGTTCTAAAGGTTTAGGTCTGGGATTATCAGTTCCAAATAAATCTCTGTTCTATATGAAGCATGAGCCCATTTATCTGAAAAGTAACAGGGATGTCGGTAACAATTGAAAAGGAGGACTTCTGGCACCTTAGAGACTAACAAATTTATTTGAGCAGAAGCTTCCGTGAGCTACAGCTCACTTCATCGGATGCATTCAGTGGAAAATACAGTGGGGAGATTTATATACATAGAGAACATGAAACAATGGGTGTTACCATACACACTGTAATGAGAGTGATCACTTAAGGTGAGCTATTACCAGCAGGAGAGCGGGGGAAAACACCTTTTGTAGTGATAATCAAGGTGGGCCATTTCCAGCAGTTGACAAGAATGTCTGAGGAATGGTGGGGGATGGAATACACATGGAGAAATAGTTTTACTTTGTGTAATGACCCCTCCACTCCCAGTCTTTATTCAAGCCTAAGTTAATTGTATCCAGTTTGCAAATTAATTCCAATTCAGCAGTCTCTTGTTGGAGTCTGTTTTTGAAGTTTTTTGTTGAAGAATTGCCGCTCTTAGGTCTGTAATTGAGTGACCAAAGAGGTTGAAATGTTCTCCGACTGGTTTTTGAATGTTATAATTCTTGACGTCTGATTTGTGTCCATTGATTCTTTTATGTAGAGACTGTCCAGTTTGGCCAATGTACATGGCAGAGGGGCATTGCTGGCACAGGATGGCATATATCACATTGGTAGATGTGCAGGTGAATGAGCCTCTGATAGTGTGGCTGATGTGATTAGGCCCTATGATGGTGTCTCCTGAATAGATATGTGGACACAGTTGGCAATGGGCTTTGTTGCAAGGATAGGTTCCTGGGTTAGTGGTTCTGTTGTGTGGTGTGTGGTTGCTGGTGAGTATTTGCTTCAGGTTGGGGGGCTGTCTGTAAGCAAGGACTGGCCTGTCTCCCAAGATCTGTGAGAGTGATGGGTTGTCCTTCAGGATAGGTTGTAGATCCTTGATGATATGTTGGAGAGGTTTTAGTTGGGGGCTGAAGGTGATGGCTAGTGGCATTCTGTTATTTTCTTTGTTGGGCCTGTCCTGTAGTAGGTGACTTCTGAGTACTCTTCTGGCTCTGTCAATCTGTTTCTTCAGTTCAGCAGGTGGGTATTGTAGTTGTAAGAATGCTTGTAGAGATCTTGTAGGTGTTTGTCTCTGTCTGAGGGGTTGGAGCAAATGTGGTTGTATCGTAGAGCTTGGCTGTAGACGATGGATCGTGTGGTGTGGTCTGGATGAAAGCTGGAGGCATGTAGATAGGAATAGCGGTCAGTAGGTTTCCGGTATAGGGTGGTGTTTATGTGACCATCACTTACTAGCACCGTAGTGTCCAGGAAGTGGATCTCTTGTGTGGACTGGTCCAGGCTGAGGTTTGATGGTGTGATGGAAATTGTTGAAATCATGGTGGAATTCCTCAAAGGCTTCATTTCCATGGGTCCAGATGATGAAGATGTCATCAATGTAGCGCAAGTAGAGTAGGGGCATTAGGGGGTGAGAGCTGAGGAAGCATAGTTCTAAATCAGCCATAAAAATGTTGGCATACTGTGGGGCCATACGGGTACCCATAGCAGTGCTGCTGATTTGAAGGTATACATTGTCCCCAAATGTGAAATAATTACGGGTGAGGACAAAGTCACAAAGTTCAACCACCAGGTTTGCCGTGACATTATCGGGGATACTGTTAATATCGGGGATACCTTAAGTGATCACTCTCGTTACAGTGTGTATGGTAAAACCCGTTGTTTCATGTTCTCTATTTATATAAATCTCCCCACTGTATTTTCCACTGAATGCATCCGATGAAGTGAGCTGTAGCTCATGAAAGCTTATGCTCAAATAAATTGGTTAGTCTCTAAGGTGCCACAAGTACTCTTTTTCTTTTTGTGAATACAGACTAACATGGCTGCTACTCTGAAACCGGTAGCAATTGAGTAAATTGGTTTGACTAATTGGGTGGTACTGTGGTACTGAGTGAATTGGGGTGGGGGCATCGCTGGCATTAAGACAAATAAGGAATTTTGAAGTATGGAGTTTTGGGTAAAGGGAGTTTAACTGTATCTTTAAATTATGGTTCCTGATTTACTAATATTGTGTTTATAGTGTTCTCAGTGCTTTACATGGTACAAAACTATACAGGCCCAGCCCTAAAAGACGCAAGACAGAACGCATTGGTCTTGCTTTTGGATTTTCCAAGCTAGGATGGTTTAATTATATTAATTGTTATTTGGCCCCCTGTGGACCTCCTGGAAGAAATGAGGTTTTTAGCTGGCTTTTCAGTGATGGCTTTGTGAAGCAGGATTGGGAATTGGTTACACGCATAAGGGGCAGGCCGGAAAAAAGGCACAGAGACAGTTCCGTTGCTAAGTAAATTCCCCATCACTCTCTCACATTCATTCTTTCTTTTATGCAAACTTTCCATACAGAATGCCTTAGGTTATCACTGTGACAAAGGTCTGCTCTCTTCCCTGGTCAGCTGGATTGTGGCAGGAAATGTGACCCCTTCCTTCATCGAGGGCAGTGCGAATTCCACACAGGTGGGCAGTTACATTACTCTAAAGTGCTCTGTTTTTCCCATGACATCTGTTTGAACTGTCGTCTTCTACTCTTGCCATTCCTTTTTTTTTTTTTTTTCTTATTGCAAAAGGTCTCTTGGGATGAAATAAAATTCTAATTTAGTCTGAGAGGGCACTGCAGGCTTATCAGACTGGAGATGTCACAGGCCTTTGGCACTGACATTTTTTGGCATGAGGGAGCTGGCAATTTAAATCCTAAATCTATATCCAAGAACTCATTTAATGTGACTGTCAGTACATACATAATGTGTACCTTCCCCAGATAATCCCTTGAAGGCTTCAGCGTGAGAGACTGGGCTGCCATGTTTGACAAATGTTCTAAAAACTGATCACCCTCCTCTCTGTTTACAACATGTCACAAGTCCCTAAGTGGAGACTTGTTGCACGTGTTGTGTGGGAGAGGAGTTCTGACGATAAAATATGTGGGTTGGTTATTTTATCTGGAATTCTCTAAATGGATAATGGTAGTTATGGATCTCACCCCTTTGTCAACTAAGATCCTTCTAGTTCTAATAGGTCAGCAGTGAAATTGAAGGTTTGGTTGCATATACATGGGGAATAGGGTATCTGTTCATAAAACTTCCTGGCTCCATGTGATGATGCTTTCAGAACTTCATAGTAAGGATCTATTAAAAATACTTAGAAAACAGAAGGATTTCTTCTGTAGTCAAGATTTTCTGTACACTGTATCTTACAGGTTTGGTTTTCATGGATGGTTCTGAATATGGAGTCCATATTTGAAGAAGATTCCCAACTTCGCAGAGTCGTGGAGGGTGAATTGATCATCAATGCTTTAACTCCTGATCAGGCTCTGAAGGCAAGAGAACAGTTACCCCTTCATACATAGAAAATTGAGTCTTCTCTTGAGCCATTCCTGGCAATTTTGCTTGCACAGACACCAGTGTATCTCTGTAAGACCTTATTTGCTTGGTTTACAGGGGAAAAAAAAAATGCTCTAAAGGATTTTCCATTCTCTTTTTTTCGTTTAACATTTTAAAACCAGCATGCCAAAGGCCTGATTTTTAATACGTTATTATTTTAATGTCTTTTTATAGTAAATCTTCCATCTGTATATAAAATACTTACATAGCATATTTACTATGGCATCTGAACACCTCTCAGTCTTCAGTGTATTTATCTCACAAAGGTGCTGTGAGGATAGGGCAGTGCTATTATCCTCCTGGTATAAATGGGGAAACTGAGGCATAAATCGCTTGGGAAGTGATTTGCCCAAGCTGAGTCAGTGAATGTCTCTGGAGTCAGGAACTCATGTCTCTGGAGTTCCAGACTAGTGCCCTAACCACTGGACCATCCTTCCATCAACTTTTGCAGTGTAAATGTACACAATAATTTTGTTGTGAAATAGTGTTTACTGAGTGAGCCTTAAACCATTGGTCATAAATATTGAACTGGATAATAAAATAGCTTATTGCTAATATGAAACCAGTACAGGTGGTCTTATGTTGGAAGGGTTCAGGGTTTGGTGGACGCACCTGTATCATTTTGCTTTGCCTTCATCTCCTCTATCTTTGGAAAAGCTGATACAATTTCTCTTTAGTGAAAAAGTTAGCTTTCCATTCTGTACTGCTCCACTACACTAGTTGTCCTTACATTTGCAAAACACTATTAAAAGTGCTCAGCACTTATTACATTCATTAGTACCCTATTGGGTTCTTGGGCCTCACAAAATATATATGGTCCGCTGTTGTCTACAGGATGGCAAGGGGATGTAAGCCCCCATACGGAAATGTCAAACTTGTTTGGTGGAGAAGGACAACTTACAATCTGAATTAAATTCTATGCCCCGATGTGGCCTTTGGTCCGCAGCAGTCCTTCTGCTGGTGCCAGCAGTACGTTTGCATGAAGATCGAAGGTATAATTTGGCCCTCCAACAGCAAATCAAGTGGACCGGATTGCGCCTATAGCTGAGAGTTGGGCACCTTGGCCTTAACATTACTGCAGAAGCACGACTGTTTCATGGGTTATTGCTATCTAATAGCCGTAGTTTATTCACAGTTCCCAAACCATCCTTGCTCTGTTAATCAAAATTAAAGATGTAGGAATAAAGTAGAACGAAGTCTATTGTAGGGAACTGCAATGGAAATGGGCCTCCTGGAACACTTGTTGAAAAGAGTTCTCCACTTCTTTTGCAGAAAGCCCAGGCCCAGCTGAAGCTGCCTATTGTACCTTCTCTCCAAAGACTAATGATCTACCGTTGGGCTCATCAGGCCCTTGTTACCCCTGCAGATCACCCCCTTCTGCCCCTCATCTGGCAAAAATTTTTCCTCCTTTACCTTCACCGACCTGGGCCGCAGTATGGGTAAGTTTGTTATTTGTTAAAGGTTCTAATATAATTAGTGGCCGGCGTTTGTGTTTACAGTATAAATGAGATTACTGAGTGCCTTGTACAACCCCTTTTCCATGGTGCCAAGAGCTCAGTTCAGAGCAGTATTTAGTGTTAGCCGTCTCCGTGAAGCAAAAACCAGTTTATGAGGCAGAGATGTTGATTTGGCATTAACAACGAGACTTTTGTTTTGAAGGTTACCTGTAGATGGCTGTATCGGAAGAAGATTTTTCCAGAGTCCAGCTCATGTTAACCTATTAAGTTCAATGAAGCAGCGTTTGATGGAGGTGGCAGACTTCCATCATGCAGCTAGTAAAGCGCTTAGAGTGGAGAGTGCTGCAGACGGCAGTGAAGGCTTGTCACAAAGGGGGAACTGCTCACCAGATTACCTGACTTCACCAGAACTGCATAAAGAACTTGTCAGGTAAAGAAAGCCAGTCCTGTTTCACAGCTAATTTCGCTATGGCAGTTACTGAGATCCTACTATTATCTAGTATGTACGAGACACATTCTTCTTCGAGTGATTGCTCGTGTCCATTCAACTTAGGTGTGTGTGCTTGCCACATGCACTGGTGCTGGAAGTTTTTCCCTCAGCAGTATCCATAGGGGACCAGCTCTGGTGCTCCCTGGAGTGGCATGCATATGCCGTAGCATATAGGGCACCTCCGGCCCCCTCCACCCTCAGTTCCTTCTTGCCGCCAGTGATGGTGCATGGAACTGGTGCTGCTTCAGCTAGAGCTGTTGCTTTCGTTTGTTCGAACTTATTTGCCTCCTGCAAATTTTATTGTATATAGTTTCCCTCTAGTTTAGTTCAACCTATTTGTTAAGTTAGAGGCTTAGTAGGTCCCTAAAGGGACTTCACTTCGGGATGGGGCATGCCCCAGTCCCCAGGCTTTAAACCCCACAATCACTGTAAAAGGCCAAGCCCATTAGCGATCCACAGAATAGTTGTTTACGGTTCTTGGGTAAAGGTCACATTAGTGATAAGTGCAGAATCTACAAGTCCTTCAAGGCCAGGTTGAAGAAGGAGTGTGACATTCACTTGAAGGCTCTCCTGATGGAGTCTGCCCTTACCCCAAAGCCGATTCAGCACCGAGCACCATGACCTCATTGCACAGCGCTCCGCCGATACTGTCTATGAGCCGGCACTGGTCTCCTTCCGTGACTCCAGCCAAGAAGCTCAGGAAGACAGGGCGTGGAAGGTCTCCAGCTTCCCGTAAGGGAAAGGACAAGTCTGGGGTGGACCAAGGCCCTGTTTCGGGTGCCTCTTCAACTCCTTCAGGGTCCCGGGCCCCAACTCAGGTCGAGCAGTGTAGCCCAGCCCGCTCCGCGCCGGATACTCCAGATAGCAGTGGAGGTCCTAGTCAGCTCCGGGTGCCGTCCACACCAGAGGCCCTGCAAGCGGCACAAGAAATATGTCCCTCCCAGTGCCGCCCACACTAGCCCCTGCAGGGTCCTGGTCCTGGGGTAAACCCACGTTGGCACCACCATAGTCTCCACCTTTCTGGCAGTGCTCCCCATCGTGGGGGACATCCTGCCAACAGTCGCCCTCTCGCATCCGGCGTGCTTCTGCTTGTGATAGGCAGAAGCTTTGCAGCCCCATCTGGTCTCTGGACCTCGGACAAGGGCAGAGAGGCTCGAGGTGTGGCTCACAGGTAGCCGGACGCAGACCTCTGGAGGCACGCACCTCCTGGCAGGAGTTTTGGAGTTGGCACCCAAAATCTCTGTGGCACCAGTACCGCTCCAGGGACAGGTCGAGGGACCAACGGTACCATTTTCCGGTCCGTAGCTGATCCTCCAGGGCAGCTTCACCGTGTTTGGCTTCATCTTCGCGACACCAGGCCCGCTCTGGTTCCCGGTCCTGCTCCACATCCCGGTACTACACGTTAAGCATGAGGCTTAGATCGCCAGCTTGGGGCTGTCGCAGATCTGCTGAGCACTGCTGGTTGCCAAACCCCGATCCAGACGCTCGTTGAGGTCAGCCAGATATAACTCTGGGAGGGGTGACCGGTACTGGTCGGGACAGAGCCACCAATCAACCCGGTCCTGGTCGCAGGGGGGTGACCACTCGGGCTCTCGCTCAGGTTTGGAGCAAGGTTCCCTAGCAGCAGGACAGGATAGACCTACTGGACTATTCCCCAGATCCTTCCTGCCCTCTGTTTGCCAACAGCCTTTCTTTCTTCCTTCCTCCCTGCATGGGTGTCTATAATATCGGACCGATGCGTCCTCGATACAGTGGCCCAGGGTTACACCCTTCAGTTAATTTCTACCCCGCCTTTCCCCCCGCATCCCCGTCCCACTTCAGGGACCCCTCTAATCCTTGAAAATTAACTCTCCAAAGCTCTTTCTTTCTGCTGTCCCATACTTCAGTCTAGGCTGACATGCCATGTTCCACACTGGAGAGTAACAAGGCCATTGAGCTGGGCTCTGGTGTAACCCACCAGTCAGTGTGTGTTACATGTCCCCCTTTATGTTAAATGTGTAAAGGATATTAGTCTATTACATCTCCCAGTTACTGAGCCTGGTTCTTTAGCTCAAGTTGAAAAGCCTCATTCTTTTTAGCTCCAGAGGTTCCCATTTCAGTTATTAGTGTTGATCAGAATGGTGATCATCACGAGCTGCTGTGAATACACACTGTGTGTGTGTGTGTGTGTGTTCATGTGCCATTAAGGAAGAAAACACACACTCTGTAAACGTCTAACTTTTTTTTTTTCTCCTCCTCTCTCCCCTCATTTTTCTCTTTTAGGCTTTTTAATGTGTTTGTTCTGTGGCTGGAGGAAGAGAGCTTTCAGAAAGGCGATGCATACATTCCGTCTTTACCGAAGCAATATGATGGGTACCGACTTGCTAAGATCATGCAAAACCAGCAGGTGAAACTGGGACTTCAGTATCACTGACAGTGCAGGGCTGGGTTGATTTGTGATCCAAAATTCAGCTCACTGGTTAACAGAGACACTTAGTAACTTCGTAAATTGTGGAGCACCCTGTGCCCTGGTAGTCTGCAGCACTGTCCATTCTGCAAGCTGTGGCTCTCCAGCACGAGTGGGCTTTTTCTTAGACTCCTGTATGCTGACCCAAACAGCCTCCCTCCATATGTGAGCCAGAGCTCATGCCCAGAGTTCTTGCATGCTACAACAAGAACATAGCTCTTATTCTGCACGTAATTGTGCTTTTTCAGATGGCTCTGGGAACAGTCCAGAACTGGATTTTAGATAGCAAATAAAACAGTTGAGGCTCAGACCTGCTCTCACTGAAATGTTATGTATTATTTCCTGATCAAGCAAAAATGAGCCAGAGGGAAGCTTGCATTATTCTGTTCACTGTATATACTGTGCATGTCAAACCTTGCATGGCACTATTAGTTGAGGCCTCTTTCATTAGGTGAACCCTTGAAAGTTACTCCTTGTGGCTGGAGCTGTGTTTTTCCCCCACTCATTTTGAGTATGGATAAACTCTAGGAAATACAGCCCTTTTTTTACCTGATTTCAATAACTTATGACCTTGATATTTAAGGAACTGCAGCTTCCTCTCCATTTCTTGCAAGCAGTTGTTTGAGTTGTGCTTGCCCCTACTGTCTTGGGGTTCAGTTTGAACTGGGCCTGGAATGAAGCCCTTTAGGCTCGGGGAACTCATTTATAGAAGTTCCTCCCGGAGACTATCTGTTAGATTCCTTCCATGATGGTCATGAGTGCCTGTCAGTGCTCTGTGTGTGTGTAGATGGGTTTATCTCTAGCTGCTGCTTGTCTTCAATTTTTCTCTTTTGGGAGCTCAGGTTTTCTGGGAAAGATTTTCTTTAAAATATTGGGCCTGGTTTCTACTCCATGATTGTACTGTCTCCCTGGTACTGTACATGGAGATGGGTGCACTGTATATTGTACTTTGTCAGCTGTGCAAAGTTCCCTATAATAATTTGAGCCTTCTCTCATGCCACAGGATTTGTGGATGGAATATGTCAATATTGAACGCATACAGCATGAATTTCAGGAAGCTCTACATCTTTGGCTTCAAGTCAAACTTGAATCCCATGCAACCCCTAGCACTTCATCAGTGCAGACAGATTTCACTAACCCTTTGTCAGGTAAGCCACAAACACAACATTGTTCAAGCTATTGCAGAAGCAACGAGTGTACGTTTAGGACTGTTGTGGAAAAAAGCTCATTTTAGCATTAGGCTGCTTCGGGAACACAGTGGTGTTTATCATAACTAGTGGGTTAATGCAGTTCATATATTCTTAATTGAAGTAATTTTGGCTTGCAATAGGATAACATTTTTGTAATGCAGTTAATGGCCAAGATTTTCAGAAATTAGGGGACTACTAAATCCTCATTTAGGCACCTAAATAAGTAGCCTGATTATTCAAAAGTCCTGAGCCACCCAGCAGCTCCTGTTGACTTCAGTTGAAAGTTACATGGATGTTGAGCACTTTTAGGCCACTTACTTAAATGCCTAATTTTGGATTTGGGGCCTAATGTTAGGCTCCTGACTCTTGAAAATCTTGGCTCCATGTGGCTATGCAGAAGTATATCTAAAGGCAAGAATTATCTAAGAAATATCTCAAGGCAAGTATTAATTCCAAGATTATGACCTCACATGTTCACAAACAGTTTGAATGTGGTTCCATCTAGTGTGCATCACTTTTATTGGGTAACTTGGGGAGACACTGTCAGTGTTGCGATGTGCCTTTTTCTCTTTATCATTTTGCAAAATTCATGAATTTCTGTGTTTCCCGAAATGTGCCATTATAAGACTCTGTGTATAACTTTGCCAAACTTTAATAATTTGGGTTTAACATTTGATGTCTGCCTCTGGCTGAACTGGTTTGGGAAAATTTCAGCCAAAATATTTTCAGGTGCTTCTCAGAACAAGGCTATTGAAAAGTAAATTGTGTTCAAAAATTCTGGTGATCTTTCCTTAGAGAAGCTGAAGTACCCCCATGCTTTGGAGCAGGGATTTGAAATTTGGGAGGGGGTGGCCTTTGAATCAGGGATGTGCCTTTTGCTGTCCCCATGAAAATCCTCCGAAATTTGGCCAAATTATAAACTTTTGAAAAATTGCAGTTTGCACATGCTCAGTAGAGTTTTGCTAGAGCTTTGCCGCTAAATTCCCTGAAGATTCTGTGACCGACCATGCTCCAGCCTGGGTCTGAAGGGATGAAGTTGGACTTTCCCCGCAGTGTAGTAGTTCTGGGCTGCTGTGGGCTGGGGCTGGGCACCACATCGCATCTGAGAGCAGGGAGCCTCCCTTCCCTGTGCTTTCACTGCTTCCCCTGGTGGAGCTAAGCAGCCTGGAGGAGGAAGCTCCCTGATTGGACTGCAGAGGGGACAAAAGCAGAAGAGGGGAGTGTATTGGCACAAGGGGGGGAAACACTTGAAACTGGACGTGGAGGGCGGGAGGGAAGGGAAACTGGGAGTTGGGGTGTGGGCAAGGCTGATGCTTGATGATGGATTTTTTTAAAAAACGTAGAAATTACACACACAAACTATGGTAAAAGAAAATATTAAGGTTGCAAAATCAAGCACCTAAACGTTAGGAGATATCAGAATTAAGGCTGTCTGTACAACCTTAACTTGGTCCACTTGTGCATATGCCTTATGATACAATCCTAATTACATACTCATATGCTGTTTATTACCCACAGGACCCCTGTCTCATTCAGTGCACATGATGGACCTTCTCTGGGAATGAATCAGGGTTGTGTAGTGAAGGAGGCTGTAGGACCCTTTTTTGTTGCAGAAGTTGGAAGATGTATAGTGAATGAAACGGGATTGAGGAAGAAATGGGATGATTGTCACAGTTCCTGAGTTGACTGCACCTCTTCCTCCTCTGTTGTCTGTTCAAAGGTGCCCCCTTAGGTCTCGGGCCTCTAGCCATCACTTCTCTATTGGTGGTGACTTGCATCCCTTTCCCTCCAGACCTGGGATTTAGGTTTGCAGTCCCCTTGCAATTCACTGGGCTTATCTCAGTAGGTCTGACCCTAGTCCAGTGCCTGCCATCGTGCTCTCTCCTAGGAGCTACGACATTGTTAGTAGGGGCTGGCCAGCTTTCACAAACCACGGTATGTGTAGAACAAAAGCATTATAGAGAAAACATGTCACAAAACAATAAACAGTCTATGTACATGCTAGGCTTACCAAGTATCAACCCATCATCTGCACGGAGAGCCTATTAAGTGCCCTACATTCTTCAGCAGGGTTTTGCCCTCTTGTTTATAGTCTCATATCCATTTGAGTATCAAAAGAAGGTCCCTGAGTCAATTCAGGCTGCCCCCTATACCAAAAGATGTTTCTGCTGGGCCTTTTGAACCAGTTTATGGAGTCCCTCCGGGGGTGAGACTTCTCTGCAGCAGTTGTTTACCTTTTGTAATTGTTACCCCCTTCTCCCGCCACTGATTTTTAGTTCCTGGAGAAAGCGCTGTACCTTCCCCCATGGACATAGAATACGCTGTCTAGCTCACGCAGATATGTATGACATTTATAGATACAATAGTCTGAATACCCCATTTGCCTATGGTGTCTGGCATATAGAATTGTAGGACTGGAAGGGACCTCAAGAGACTATCTAGTCCAGTCCCCTGCACTTGAATCATAGAATATCAGGGTTGGAAGGGACCCCTTGAAGGTCATCTAGTCCAACCCCCTGCTCAAAGCAGGACCAATTCCCAGTTAAATCATCCCAGCCAGGGCTTTGTCAAGCCTGACCTTAAAAACCTCTAAGGAAGGAGATTCTACCACCTCCCTAGGTAACGCATTCCAGTGTTTCACCACCCTCTTAGTGAAAAAGTTTTTCCTAATATCCAATCTAAACCTCCCCCACTGCAACTTGAGACCATTACTCCATTACTTGCGGCAGGACTAAGTATTATCTTCTAGACCATCCCTGGCAGGTGTATGTCTAACTTGCTCTTAAAAATCTCCAATGATAGAGATTCCACAACCTCCCTAGGCAATTTATTAACCACCCTGACAGTTAGGAAGTTTTTCCTAATGTCCTACCTAAACTGCATTTTCAGCCCATTGCTTCTTGTGCTATCCTCAGAGGTTAAGGAGAACAATTTTTCTCCCTCCTCCTTGCCACAACCTTGTATGTACTTGAAAACTGTTATCATGTCCCCTCTCAGTCTTCTCTCCTCCAGACTAAACAAACCCAATTCTTTCAGTCCATCCTAGGTCATGTTTTTCTAGACCTTTAATAATTTTTGTGCTCTTTTCTGGACTTTCTAGTTTGTCCACATCTTTCCTGAAAAGTGGTAACCAGAAGTGGACAAGTGAGGCCTAATCAGCGTGGAGTAGAGTGGAAGAATTACTTCTCGCATCTTGCTTACAACACTCCTGCTAATATATCCCAGAATGATGGGGTTGTATTTTTTTGTTTTTGTTTTGCAACAGTGCTACACTATTGACTCATATTTAGCTTGTGCTCCACCATGATCCCCAGACCCTTTCTTCAGTACTCCGTCCTAGGCAGTCATTTCCCATTTTGTATGTGTGCAACTGATTGTTCCTTTCTAAGTGGAGTACTTTGCATTTGTCTTTATTGAATTTCATCCTATTTACTTCAGACCATTTCTCCAATTTGTCCAGATCATTTTGAATTTTAATCCTATCCTCCAAAGCAATTGTAACCATTCCCAGCTTGGTATCATCTACAAACTCTGCAAGTGTACTCTCTCTGCCGTTATCTAAATGATTTAATGAAGATATTGAACGGAACTGGACTGAGAACTGATCCCTGCAGGACCCCACTTGATATGCCCTTCCAGCTTGACTGTGAACCACTGATGATTACTCTCTGGGAATGGTTTTCCAGCCAGTTATGCACCCACCTTATAGGAGCTCCATCTAGGTTGTATTTCCATAGCTTGTTTATGAGATGGTCATGTGAGACAGTATCAAAAGCCTTACTAAAGTCAAGATATACCACATCTACAGTTTCCTCCCATCGACAAGGCTTGTTACCCTATTAAAGAAAGCTGTTAGGTTGGTTTGACATGATTTGTTCTTGAAAATCCATTCTGATGGTTACTTATCACCTTATTATCTTCTAGGTGTTCGCAGTTTGCTTAATTATTTGCTTCTTTATCTCTCCGGGTACGGACGTTAAGTTGACTGGTCTGTAATTCCCCAGTGTAAATCTATGGTTCTATGTGCACGACACGTTAGTATACTAGTCTTTGAAGTGTCCCTACTCCCAAAGTAGGTCTCGCGTCTATCACAATGGGCTCATGGTAAAGGTGGTTGAATGTCTTCCCTGGATAGCTGGATTCTATCCCTGCCTCTGCCAAGAGCTCCTGTGTGATGCTAGTCAGGTCACTTAAATCAGACTTCTTGCAGATAGCCAATAATTGTGTGTCTTTGTTTTTTGGGTGTCTTACTTGAGACCCTGGGGTCTGATTTGCACAAGTGCTGAGCAATCTGAGCTGAACCTGAAGCCAAAGGGAGCTGTGCTCTGAAAGTGTCAAGTGCTATATATTGATAAGTACTCTGAAAAATCAGATCACGGGTATCTCAAATTGGGCACGCAAAATTAGTGGATACTTTTGATCTTAATCTCTCTACCTCAGTTCCCTTTTTGTAAAATGGGGATAAAAATACCCCCTCATCTCAGTGCTGTCACAATAAAGACATTAATGTTTGTCAAGCACTCCTATACTGTAGTGATGAGCATCATAGAAAAGCCCTAAAGGAAACCAATCTATTTCCAGAGCAGGGTTTGAATAGTGTGCAGTAAAAAAGGACTGAAGCCCCACACTGAACAATGAGGGGAAAAAGAATATTTAATTGAGCATCATCTGTTTTGTGCAATGAATGAGGCAGAGGTCTTGGGGAGAAAATAGCATGTGATCATATAATTAAAGACTATATCATAATGCATACACATAATGCACACAAGGAGGTTGAGTTATTAGTTAATAAAAAGAAGTGAGAGTTAGAGTGGTTAAAGCAGATAAGATACATTAACAGGTGAGTCCAAGCTTGTAAGCCCAAAATGATAGGAGAGATGTAGTAATTTGCTAGGTTTCCAAAAGTCTTTTCAGGGTCACCCAGGGTAAATCTGGATATCTCTGTCAACTCATTCAATATTTCATCCTGCTAGAATCCAGAACAGATCAGAGGTTCAGAATCATTTCCCGGGATCTGTTCTCATAGCTGTTTTCCCCTGAAAACAATCTGACCAGCGTCTCCATCACAGCATGGGCTTTTTCCTTGTTGACTAAATGCAGACTGGGTCTGTGGATTTCCCATTGCTGAACACAGTGACCCATACTTTGACGTTAGCATGCTTCTTCATTTACAGTTCCAAGGCTCCAATCCTGTTTGATGGGCAATCCAGTTAGAGATATACACAATGCATTTAGTTACAGCAGTCCAAGCAATCTTTCGTTAGTTTTCATGACATTTACACATCAAACATCTCCTCATCTTGGTATTAATACGTACTTTTGATCTAGGGTTAACTAAGTACAATGATATACATAAAGTAAGGCAATAGCAACCAACAGTTAAATTTGGTGTAAATGGAATTACTGGGGTATATGCCATATAAATATAATATGATAACTTCCCCCTTAGTTCTGTTCTAACAAGTGAATTGTCCTGTGCCTACTAGCTCACTTAACATTTCTTTGCTATTCACACGCAGATGAATTGGCCCACAGCTTTGATTTGAGCTGGTCTGTCAGCGTCACAACCAGTAATAATCAAATTATTTGTATGGTCAGATTATAACCTAAATGTTTTTCTTTAAGAGTGACAAGAATTGCCCCTCCTTTCCTTTCTAGCCAAGGAGAGAATAATGAGTAATTTGAAGAAGTATGATGCACCCAAACCCCCTCTTCCCCTACAACCAGTGAAACCTCCTGTGCCTGTTATTTCCTCTGCCAGTCTAGTAAGTCAGAAAGAAGCAACACAGCTTGTGCGCATGGACCTTAACAACTTGCAGCAACATGCCAAGTAAGATTTAGCTATGTTTTGTCTGCTTTGCTGGTATGTTCAGATGACTTCGGAAGCAGCCTTCATGTCTGCATTGTTAGCATGATTAGAAATAACAGAACCTGATTCACTATTACTGACCTATTTTGTGTTTTTCTTGTAGGTTGCATGATTATTTAATTGATATAACAAATTTAGGACCAGAACTAACTACTAGGATTTATTCTGTTCCATGGAAAAGAGTGGAACAGTCACCTCATTCTAATTAAGACATAACCTATTCCTACTCTAGATTGTTATAGTCAGTAATTAGTTAACTAATCCTTTTACATAAGTCATCCTACTGTGGCCATTTCTTGCAATGGAGCCGGCAAGAGGAAAATCTGATCTCAAGTTCTGGTAACTTCATACATTGTTTTTGGTGACAGAATAATCTGTACATTCTTATAGCAAAATGCAGCTGAAGAAGAACGTAGCGTTTTAAAAAAACTGATAAATGAATAGTTTAAAAAATGTTACCCTTTTTAGCCATTCAGAAACAATCTTGACTTGATCACATTTGTAATGTGCAAGCAGAATAAATAAATGTACTTATTGCATTAATAGAGTGAGTTTCACAAAGCTGAAAACAATTGAGCCAAATCAGCTGAGAGGAATAATTTAATCAGAAAAATGTGAATGGTAATTGGGAAATCATTTAAGAACACTTCAATAGATGACCAAAAAGGCACAATCTTACAACTGAGGAAGGAGGCCATATTGGGTAAAGAAAAACCCAAAAACAAAAAACCTGGTTTAAAGGGGAAGTGAAGGTAAATATAAAATTAAAAAAAAAATAAGAGAAGAAATGGGAGGTTGATAATAATATAAAGTTAGTAATTGTAGACAATTGATAGGGGAAGCAAAAGACTACAAAGAGAACTGACAAACAACCACAAAAAGAATTCTATGGCTAGCAGAGTTAAGTTCAATAAGAAGGAATTTTTTAAATTTATTAGGAACAAAGAATCCTGGCAATGGTATTGGTCCATTAATAGATGGAAATAGTAGAATTATCCATAATAATGAAAAAAAGGCAAAAGTGTTCACTAAATATTCCTATTCTGTATTTGGGGAAAAAACAGATGCAGTCTGATCATAGGGTGATAACACTCGTTCATTCCACTAGTATCCCTTGAGGATGTTAAACAGAAGCTACTGAAGTTAGACATTTGTAAATCAGTAGGTCTAGATAATTTTCATCCAATAATTTTAAGGGAACTGGCTGGACCTTTATGTTGATTTTCAATAAGTCTTAAAGCAGTGGGGAAGTTCCAGAAGACCGGAAGAAAGCTGATGTGACCATTTAAAAAAAAAGATAAACATGATGGCTAGGGTAATTATAGTCCTGTCAATCTGACATCGATCCTGGGCAGGACAATGGAGCAGCTGATATGGGACTTTATTAATCAAGAACAAAATTGCTAATCAATGTGGGTTTATGGAAAATAGATCCTGTCTAACTTGATATCTGTTTTTTTTTTTTTTTTTTTTTTTTTTTATGAGATTACAAGGTTAGTTGATTAGGACAACCATGTTGATGTAATATAGACTTCTCTAAGGCATTTGACTTAGTACTACATGACATTTTGATTAAAAAAAATTAGAATGATATAAAATTAGAAGGCACACACTAAATGGATTAAAAGCTGTCTGATAGGTCTCAAAATGTAATTCTAAATGGGGAATCATCCTCAAGCAGATGTTGTTCTAGTGGGGTCCCAAAGGGATTGGTTCTTGGCTCTACGCTATTTAATATTTTTATCAATGACCTGGAAGAAAGTATAAAATCGTCACTGATAAAGTTTGCAGAGGGCACAAAAATTGGGGGATTGGTAAATACTGAAGACAAGTCACTGATACAGAGCTATTTGGGTCACTTGGTTAAGTTGGCGCAGACAAACACTATGTGTTCTAGTAGGGCTAAATGTAAATGTGCTCATTTGGGAACAAAGAATGTAGGCCATATTTGCAGGAAAGTGGGACTCTATCCTGGAAAGCAGTGACTCTGGAAAAAATTTGAGTATCGTGGTGGATAATTGGCTGAGCATGAGCTCCCAGTGGGACACTGTGGCCAATAGACCTAATGCAATCCTGAGATGCATAAAGAGGGGAATCTCGAATAGGAGTAGAGAGGTTATTTTACCTTTGTTTTTGGCACTGGTGTGTTGGATGCCAGAATATGGTGTCCTGTTCTAGAGCCTATAATCCAGGAAGGATGTTGATAAATTGGAGGGGATTCAGAGAAGAGCCATGAGAATGATTAAAGGATTAGAAAACCTGCCATAGTGGTAGACTCAAAGAACTTGATCTATTTAACTTAACAAAGAGAAAATTTAAAGGTGATTTGATTAGTCTATAAGTATCTACATAGGGAATAAATATTTAATAATGGGCTCTTCAATCTAGCAGAAAAAGGTATCATGTTTTCCCAACGGCTGGAAGTTGGAGCTAGACAAATTCAGACTGGGAATGAGATTTTTAAGTGAGAGTAAATAACCATTGGAACAATTTACCAAAGCCATGGTGGATTCTCCCTCACCGACCATTTTAAAATTGAGATTAGATGTTTTTCAAAAAGATCTCCTATAGGAATTATTTGGGGGAAGTTCTATGGCCTGGGTTATGCAGGAAATCAGGCTAGATGATCACAATGGTCGCTTCTGTCATTGGAGTCTCTAAATCCTTTTAAAGAGTTGGCATGATCATGGAGAAGAGATATATCAAACTGCTTGAGATACAGAACAAATCCTCAAAAAAACATTTTTTTTTTCAGCAGTAACTCTGTGTGCTTCACTGTGTTAACTGAACCATCCAGCCCTTTTATTTAAAGACTATTTATACCTAGTTACAATATGTGGCCTAATTAATTTCCTGCTTGGTTGTCCCAGAATCTTTTTTTAGGTGCTATATTTGAGTAGTTTATGATCCTCCTGGTGAAGTTACTTCCCCGTTGTTATGAATTGCTGCTTGTGAAATGTACGTCTGTTTTTATTTATTCTGTTTTTCATTTAGTAAACTTCTATACTGCCTGAAGTTTGGATTATATACTATCTAGAACTATAGTTAACTACCTTTTTCCTTGTAAAACCCGTAATCTTGCAGTCATGGTATCTCTTGCTATTAAAGTTTCCAATGCCCAGCTCTGTGCTAAAGGTTTTGCTAACTTCTTGTCTATATTTTGCAGAACTGCGGCTCGCCGGGAGACCCAGCAGGTTGCTCTTGACGGTGAAATATTGGACACGATCCCCAAACTCTATATCAACAGGGAAGAACAGATTACCCTTGAGTTGAAGTGTCCGGGTACTTCAAATAAAAGCTGTCAGGGAGCAGCTCTTGTGACAGTCCAGGTTAGAAATCTAATTTCACATCCTCTAGCTCGGCGGTCCCCAAACTTTTGAGGATTGTGCCCCCCGGAGCCAGTGGTGCCGCAGCTTGGGGCAGAGGGATGAGGACAGGGGCAAGGGGGCTGAGGTTGGGGCCTCAACTGGGGGTGAGTCTAGGGTTGGGGGCGGGGCTGAGGCTGGGGGCAGAGCTGCAGCTGGTCTGTGGTCTGTGCCTGCAGCCGGGGCGGAGCCGCTCCGGCCTTGGCCCTGGGCTGGGAGTGGAGCTGCGGCCAGCAGCAAGGCTGGGAGCAGGTGTTGGGCCATCAATGGAGCCATGCCGAGGCTGGGGATGGGACCGGGCGCGGAGCCGGGGACGTGGCTGGGGACGGCACCAGAGCAGAGCTGGGGGCAGGGAGGTCCCTGTCACGCCTCTGTGGACGTTCCTCCACACCCCTGTAGTGGGGCACTGCCCACACTTTGGGGACCTCTGCTCTTGCTCCGTGTTTTTGGATCGTTGAATTGGTATACTGAAAGCACCCAGTTAAGAGTTCTTGTACTTGGGGCAGTGCAGATATGCACTGTTGTACAGTTGCTACATTTCACTCTAGAGGTGGTTGCATTTCCTCAACTAAAGAAATGGTCCCTTTGTACAGTTTGTATTTAATCTTGTTAAATGATTTTGCTGAAAGACACTAGGCAAATATGTTTGTTGATGGGAATAACGGAACCAAAATGGGATGTTTATAGACAACCTCGCTGGTTGTGTAAACTGAGTTTTAGTCTATTCTAATTGTTTAGATTTTATCCATTTGGTTATATATATTTAAAAATACTAAATAGAAGAGCATAAATTATGTTACTACGCAATCGTTAACTATGAAAATTACCAACATGTGTGTGCTTAAGCAGTACGTTCCACAGAATCAAGACGTGCTCTAGGCCCAAAATCAGGAAAATCCTCTCTCTTCAGGACCTTGCTGCTGGGTTCCAGTTTCTTTTTACTTTTGTTGTGACAGGAGGGAGAATTTTAGAAAAACTTGTCTTGTAAAGGTTCTTAAATTTTAAGTAATTGGCTCTATCTCCCTTAGTTTGCAGGGAAGCATAAAAATGAAGCAATAAGTCAGCAGCTTCACGCTCTGCGTAAAGAAGTAAAACTACTACAAGCAGAAGCCACAAAGCCGCCTTTTCTGAGTATTGTGGAAGCAGCTGTACATGTGGAAAACTTTATAACGTAAGTAACACAGTTACTGCTATATACAGTAGTGTTTTACAATGAGAATTTGTCTTTCTGTACAGCCAAGTGAAAAGGCAAAACCTATTTTCATGCTTTTGTAATGCCCACCAGTCTGAGTCATAGCAGGATTTGAACCCTCAGGTTTACTGGTTCATAACACAGACCTCTACCACATGAACAAAAGGCTTGACTCTGTCTTTTGGCAGCAGTAGTAGGCTCTTCTTATCCAGCCTATCTTATCTCATAGTGTTTTGCATGTTACACTTTCATTTTTTATACTCTGCACTAGTATAACCATTGCTTTTTAACTCATTTGCAAAAGCAAATGACAGCACTTCCTTTGTGCAATGGCATGGTGTACTAAATATCAGGCCACAGCAAAATTTTACAGCATTTAGATTGGCCATGAACTAAAAATAGGTGTTTATAATGTCAGTGTTTATGGACTCTCCCCAATGCAATCAACAGTGCTTTGATAGTCAGAGCTATGATTCAGAGCTGTCACACCAGCTTTCCAAAATGTTTGTGGGCATAATGTAATGGAAGAGGGCTTTGTAATTCAATCTGCTGTTGACTGAATTAATGTCCAACCTAAACCTCCCTTCTTGCAATTTAAGCCCATTGCTTCTTGTCCTACCCTCAGAGGTTAAGAAAAAAATTTTTTTCTTCCTCCTCCTTGTAACAACCTTTTACATACTTGAAAATTATTATCATGTCTCCCCTCGACTTACCTCCGTAGCGATTGATCCAGCGTGGGTCGATTTATCGTGTCTAGTGAAGACATGATAAATCAACCACCGAGCGCTCTCCAATCGACTCAGTACTCCACCGGAGTGAGAAGCACAGGCGGAGTTGATGGGGGAGTGTCAGCAGTCGACCTACCGCAGGGCGGTAAGTAGCTCTAAGTACGTCAACTTCAGCTTTGCTATTTTTGTAGCAGAAGTTGCATAACTTAGACCGACTTAGCTCTTGCCGCCCCCCCTACCCCGTGTACACTAGGCCTCAGTCTTCTCTTTTACAGACTAAACAAACCCAGTTTTTTCAATCTTCCCTCATAGGTCATGTTTCTAGACTTTGAATCATTTTTGTTGCTCTTCTCTGGACTCTCTTCAATTTGTCCACATCCTTCCTGAAATGTGATGCCCAGAACTGGCCATAATACTCCAGCTGAGGCCTAATCAGTGCGGAGTAGAGCAGAAGAATTACTTCTCGTATTTTGCTTACACCACTCCTGCTAATACACCCCAGAATGATGTTTGCTTTTTTTGCAACAGCATTACACTGTTGGCTCATATTTAGCTTGTGGTCCACTATGACCCCCAGATTCCTTTCCACAGTACTCCTTCCTAGACAGTCATTTCCCATTTTGTATATGTGCATTACACACATTTTGTATTATACTTTTCTCTGCTAGATTGAGCCTATTATCAAATATATTCCCCATATAAGTACTTACAGACTGTGATGAAATCACCCCTTACACTTCTCTTTGTTAAGCTAAATAGATTGAGCTCCTTGCATCTATCGCTTTAAGGCATATTTTCTAATCCTGTGGCTCTTCTCTGAACCCTTTTCAATTTACCAACATCCTTCTTGAATTGTGGACACCAGAACTGGCTGGAGCATTAGAGTGCAGCATTAGAGTACAGTATTCTCTCTATATTTTATGCTGGTTCTTAAAGGCTAACGAGTAAAATGCAGTAAAATCTTTTGAAAATAAAGTGACTTTGTCTGACTCTGATTACAAAGGTCAAGATCTAAGGTGCTGCTTGTACATACTGGAGCCATTTTTCAGGGCAGAACCACTCTTAAAAAATCCCACCAAACCCAAAAGTCCGCCTCATAGATACCAGCCGTAGTAATGTGGTTTTTGTTATGGGTGATAATTTGTGTACAGACTAGCAGTTTTATATGCATTCTTCTGCAGAGCCTTAATAAATATCTACAAGGTGCGGCCTACGTCTACAATTCAGAAAGTTGGAATTAGCTTGTTCTTTGCAGTAATAGATTTTGTGTGTGATGAAACTCAACGCCATCCACCCACAAGGCAGTTCTTTACCTCCTGCATCGAGATCCTAGGCCAAGTAAGTTTATTCTGTATACGCTCTAATTCTGCATGCCTCACAATTTTTTGATGCGAACTGCCTGCTAATATCTAAGGTCTAAAAGAAATCCACAGAAATCTGGGAATTCATAGCTAAGTATGTCACTCATTCTCCTACCACCACATTGCACAATACCTCAGTTGTGTCACACATAAGCAGCATGAAGATTGTTGTTCTGAGATGCCTTTTATAGCTACTGCAGGCTCAATGTGAGAAGAAAACGATAGAGTTTAGTTGTTAAGAAGTCTGGATCTTCAGTTTGCCCTTTGGATCCCAGGTAGCTGCACTGCTTACAAGGGCATTTTAGCATTTTGGTTCATTGATTGACTGTTTCGTTGCTTCCGTGGACCTGGCCGGTCACCCAGGCCTTTGTCACCTTCAGATTAAACTGTTACAGTATGGTTGATGTAGAGCACCAATCAGAAGATACTGCTGGTGCAAAACATAATTCCTACTGCTTGGTAGTGTTGACTATAGGGAGCATATTACACCAGTGCTCCAGAGAAGCCATTAGCAATTCATGGTGTTTATGTTGATTTATTAAACCCCGTATAGTTTGGGTTCTCAGTACCACTTTCCCTATGTGCCACTGCAGCATTTGAGATCAGCTGAAGAGTTCTTGTTTACTGCCCCTGCATTTCAAATGTATAGCAACAGGAGGAAGAGCTCTTGAATCAGGAATTAACTTCCTCTTGTTGGCCCATCGGAGCCAGAATTTTTGACTTCTAGGACCGTGGTGTAAGACTTTTCTGGACACTTGGGCTTTTGCTAAAGGCAGTGCTGGAACATATTTATTTTACAAATGGATTTTGGAGGTGTTTCTGTTATGTTTGTTTATTTGTATTACCTAGCTGCCCAGATCATGGACCAGTGGCTCGGTCCTGGGCAGACACAGAACAAAAAAGTCAGTCCCAGCCCCAAAGAGCTTACAATCTCAGTTCAGTTTGTATTGCGTTTTAAGAATAATTTTTATGTGTGTCCAGAGACAGATCTGATGGGATGTATTTAAAATGACATGCATTGGATTATCTGTTTTTCAGAGAATCCTAATCCAACTGAATTCTCCCCCACCCCCCCCCAAAAAAAAAAAAAAAGCCTGCTGTAAAGAATGAAACTACATTCTCCAGGAATTTCTTTAATAATTCTGTCTCTGTTTTAAGGTATTTATCAGCGGGACCAAATCTGAATGCAAATTAGTCCTCCAAACCATCCTGCAGAATCGAAGACTCTGTAATTTGCTCTCTCCCTTCTTCACTCCAGTTGCCTCGCCTGATGAATTTGTAAATTTGTATGAAAAAGTTGTCGCGTTTCTGAGTGATGACAACAGTGATGTTGTTTTCACGTTGCTGACGAAGGTAACATGCTCTTGAATGCCCGCAATATAGTGTTATATGGGTTGCATCTCAGGACTGTTTTCCAAAAGAATCTGAATTCAGACTAACAGAGAAATAAATACATACCTGATTTTTTAAAAAGTAGCAGTGATAAATTATTCGTTAGGAGTATATTGCTAGTATAGCACAGCTCTTGTTGTGGCTAAGTTGAAGCGGGGCTGGAGGTGAAGGCTATATAAGAGACGAAAAAGAGATCATTTCCCATCATGGGCAGCAGCAGTACATGCTTTCCAGTGCTTCCCTTTCAGCATGGTTTACTTCTGAGCTGGGGTCTCCTTGGCTCAGTCCGTCCTTGGTGCCTCTGAAGAGGCAACCACAAGGGAGCCAATCAGTCCCATTGTGATGGCAGTGTTGGAGACACGGACACATGTCCACTGGGAACCTGACTGAATGCCCCAACACACTTCCCGGAGGCAGCCAAGCAACCATCGGGTAATGATTATGTTCAGTCACTGTTGACCTAGGTTGGATTTGAACAGAGAACCTACAGGTTAGACAGCTGCTATCCCTGTTTTCAAACTTACGAGCCATGCAGCCATCCCTTCTTTCCTGGCCTTTCTTGAAACAAAAATATCCTTTTTCTGTCCCAGCAAGTCCTTTATTCTTAAAATTTAGCTCTTCAGTTAACTCTGTTTTTAACATAGAGCTTTCTTGAACAAACACTGCCTCTCTCTTCTGTTTTAGTTTGACCTCCCACAATGGCTAAACCTCACTAAGCCTTCTCTGTCTGAACGTACCCGGCTTCTGGAGTCCATTCACATGGCGCTCAGCGCATGTGGCCTTGAGCCTGAAGAAGACATTTTGATGCCATTTAATATTTTCTGCAAGCACTGGACATATCTCCTTCAGTACCAGTTCCCTGACCATTACAGTGACTTTCTAAGACTGCTCATGCAAAGTGAGTATCTGGGTCAACCAGGGCAAGCCTCAGATTAATTTTAAAGTAACTAGTACATTGAACTGTACTAGACTGCTTCAGTATTTATACTTCTAAAATTTGGACTGGGGGATGGAGAGGGATTGCAATACAGTTAAACCACTGCAAATACAGTATGATTTAAAAATTGCCACAGTTTAGTAACTACAGATTTGTGTGTATATTTTCTGCTAGTTGTATGTTACTGTGTTAAAAAGCTACATTTTCCTTCATATTAAAATTCACAGATCTGGGGTGATAGATTTTCAGCCTGCATTGCTGTAGGGAGGTAGAGCACAGGTTTCTCTCACTGGCAAAGCTGGAGTGTCTCATATCAATGAGCCGTTTTGCCATCAGTTATGTTACAACATGTTTTTGAGACACTTTTGACTGGCCTTGCGGTTAAAACACTGGAATTCTGGAACCTGGATTTGATTCTCAGCTCTGCCACACATGTCCAGTGTGACTGGGGAAATTCCTTAATCTTGCTATTCCTCAATTCCCCCATCTGTAAAATGGGGTGACAATACTCTTTTTCTTTCACCCATTGTCTTGTTTGTTAGGCTCCAAACTTTTGGAGGCATTATCTGTGTCATGCTATGTCTGCATAGTGCTCCTACTGCAGTGAGGCCTTGATCTTACTTGGGGCCCTGTAAGCTGTAATAAAAATAACACTAAATCTGAACATTAAAATATCCACATCTGGGGATTAGCTTTAATATCCCAAGATTCAAGCCACTATCTCCCTCATAATTTTGTCATTGGCTATACTTGTTGATCTAATGGCAGGCTCCTATGCTTAATATTAAGTTTTTAAGGCCCAGCTTGACAAAGCCTTGGCTGGGATGATTTAATTGGTGTTGGTCCTGCTTTGAGCAGGGGGTTGGACTGGATGACCTCCTGAGGTCCCTTCCAACCCTGATATTCTGTAATTCTGTGAAAGAGGAATTAAAGTTATCATTGTGATTTTAATGTATTTTTCCTAAATAAAAAACACAACTCCCATTCTCTTTGTCCTAAGGTTCTGCAGAGCAGCTCCTTAGCCCTGAGTGTTGGAAGGCATTGCTTAAAACTTTGGGCTGCTGTACCTCAGAAACTGAACGAAGGAGCAAGGGTGACTCTGCTAAAAGTCCAGTACTGCGAAGCTCTGCAAAAATCCTTTTGTCTGTAGAACAGGTGGGAAGATTTCTGGCTGATCTCTGAAGTTTACTGTAATTCTCAGCTGCAATCAGTATCCACCATTGAACAACAACATAGCGCTGTAACACTTTTCCCCTTGAATTTGTATCCTCCTTGGTTGATTCAGAGCTCTCTATTCTCTGCAGGTCACAGAGACAATAGAATGGCTTTGCAAGTCTTTCCACAAGCTACGGGTAGCTTCACTGAATTTCAGGAGCTTTGGCCTGTTTTCAAAGTGGAGTCCCTACATGACTGAAGTGAAGACGTTGCTGGAGTACCTCGTGAAACGGCTTATTGATTCTGAGGTGGTCAATTTAGCACAGGAACCAGTAGGCAGCAGCAGAATTCTAGCAGGTAATGTGCATAAAGCAAATTATTTAAAGAGAGACATTGAATATCAACAATCTGGTGGTTTAAGATCTTCTATTGAAGACCTTTGCGCTTGCAAATACAGTAGAGGGCCCAGCCTTATAAAGATCTCAGCTTATGAGCTGTGAAATCATTTAGCTTAACTCCTAAGGAGTTTATCATCTCCCCAGAGCTGAGGCTCCATATGAGCCCAGTTATCAGGAGCTGCAGTCAGGGAACCCAGGGAACATAATTAACCCATACTTATCCAGAGTTCAGGAAATCCAGGTTGATCTGTATTTGGCATTTTTAAAAAAAACAGGGCGAGATATTGTGGGAGCACTTTGTCTTTAGTACTTCACATTGCAGGCATGCCGTATAACTTCTCCCCTCTATAGTGATGGGAGAAATCTAGATTTACTGCTGTGAGTTGTGTGTCCTAGTGCCAGATTCCCTTCAGATGCATATGTGCCGCTTCCACTGTTCTCAGAGAAAGAAGTGTGGCATTGTGATTTGAACACAGGAGTGGGAACTAGATTCCTTAGTTGAGACACAGACCCTTTTTGCCGTGAGCAAGTCCCTTTGGTCCTGTGATTCAGTTTATAAAAATCATGTTAATATTTACCTGATAGGGGTTGTGAGATTTAATGAGGTAATATCTGTGAAGCTATTGGAAAATATAAAGTACTTATTAATTTATTTCCAATCTTCATTTGCCCATGATTTAGTCTGGTTTTGCGCCCCTTTTGAAGGAAGAGGTTAAGATCTTTTATCCAGGTTTGGTGGCTATGTGTAATTTGGTTGCTACAGTTATACTTGAGAAACAAAGCTGTTTGTTTGTTTTTAGTGGTGCGGTCCTTGCATTCAACCATCACTGAGCTCTTTAAACCATGGATTCTGGTTTTAAATGAAGATGATGCCAGGTAAACACTAATGCAATTTTATTTTTCATAATTAAATGAACTGTTATTAAAGGGGTATTTTTTTAAAGTAGTAGTTTCATTGTAATCCTCTGTTTAACCAGCAAAGCTGTTTATAATTTAAAGTCATGGCATTGATCAATTGTGGAACTAATCAGTGAATTCATTAGAACACTGTTTTTTATCTTAATTTTTTTAAGGAATTGCACTTCACTAAGAAAAGTACTTGTTCAGAGTCCTCTCACTCATTCCAGTCAGTGTTGTGTTTGACTTGTGTTTCAGATAAAACCTGAAAAGACACCTAACTTACCATAAGTGTGTTTAAAAAAACAACACACAGTAAATGAATTACCTTAATCCGCTGTCCTACCCTTGCTTCATTCAGTCTTGGACCAGTGAAAAAGAAGTACTGCCAGGCTGAGGGACTAGGGGCAGTACTGAGAGCTAATAACTTGCTACTGTCAGGACAAAAAATATCTTGCCATAGAGGGACAATCCTTTCTGGACCTTGTACACTTGACCCAACACTGGTGTGGAACCACAGATGATAAAAAGAAAAATATGGATGTTGTCAATTAGTACTGGATACAGATTAAAAAAGTGGCTTCCAGATTCCTGCCTTCAGTTTCCATAATACAGATGTCTTCCACTTTTCAGCAAGAAACAGAAATGCCAATTGTAGTTAAAAACCATTATCATGAGTCAGCCCTCGCATTATACCTCCTGTGGGATGTGTGTTTTCAAATACATCTCAGAGTTTTCACTTGGGGAAACACTTCTCATATTAGCAAATTAGTGCGGTTTCCTTTTAAACCCCCAATCTTCGTTAGCTGTGAATGTATCTCCCGCATATAATTGAAAAGTTGACTATTGCTGGTGTATTCTGTAGCTTGGCACTTGTGAAAGAGATCTGGGAATGTTGGCTCAGGTGACTAGATAATACTGTGGACCTCAAGGGTCACTTTACTACAGTCCCATAATGCGTACCTGTTCAAAGCAAGGAACAGGTGAATGTAAATGCTTGGATTTGAATGGCGTGCACACACTTGTAATATTCCCATCCAGGGACAAGCTAGGGTGGCTTGTGCAGATATTTCTGAATTACATAAATGTTTATTACCTATGGTGGCTTGATAAATGCAGTGACACGACTTCATTGTTTGTGTTTTGAAGTAAACAGCAGTGCTACCCCTGGTTGGAGAGTGACACTCCTGTAGCCTCCAGCATGGTACAGTTGTTCACAGATTGCATATTGGTTTTACACCAAAGCTTTAAAGGTGGGTGAAGTCCAGATTTATGCACTCGTTGTTTCTATCCATTTGCACTTTCTGCCCTAGCAGCTCAAACAGTGTTTTGGGTGGATGTGTTTAGTGGGTATGAATTTCTAGCCAAGCTTATGTCTGTTATGAGAACTGTCCTCTAACTCGTTCATGAAATGAAAAGGGTTTTGGTGGCACGGACAGAGAGGAAGGGGTAGATTTTTAGAAAGGTTGGAGAGGACAAAGCAAAAAATTTTGGCAAAGGGCCTGGAGATGAGAAGAGGAGGAAAGGGAAATTTAAAACCAGCCACAAATATTTCTGGTTCCAATGGCAGATGCAGTTTGGGGAAAATCCTGTCTTGGTCCTGAATCATTAGGAGATAGTCTCAGACAGATATTTGTGCATTCTTGAACAGCCCAGTAGAGGGCACTCTATGTGTTACAGTGCTCAGATCAGTTTTGAAATGTTCATTACTCACTTGAGAATTGGGAGGGTTCAGCATTAGTAGGGTGGTTCATGGGCACATGTCGTAAAGGTGGTAAAGCAGGAGGATTAATGGTGATCCGGGTGTTGTCATTGGTTGAGGGCTGGGAGTGAGAAGGGCTTTGGGCAGGGTTTGAGCAATTAGTCTTCCATGTTCTAGGATTCCTGGCAAGCCACTGGGGGTGAGAGAGGTCTTGGGTGTGGGCTGGGGCTACAAGGCACATGCATACGGGTACTGCTGGGCCTGAACTGTAACACCGTGGTATCTTACAAGGATATCCCAATTACATAGCCACAGAATAGATGGCAACAGCTCTAGGCAAAATAGGGGTTTTGTTTGTTTCAAAACTTTGTGTGTAACTTCTGCTGATGGAGGGTGCCTGACTGACCATCCTGAATACTTGCCTCCTCCATTTATCAACAGTGCCCATGTACTGCTACTGCCCGGACTGTAACCTTCCTGTCATTAGCCTGCTAATGTGTCTCAACCCCTGACCTGGAGGGGCAACCTAATCTCCAGGCTCATCCGTTCTTAGACGTGGCTGTTGAGATTGCAAACAGTGTTGCCATTTGTCATGGTGGTTTTTATGTACATGTAAATGCTTATCCACCAGCAATGGAACTGTCCCCACTAATTCATACTACATAGGCCACTAAACAGCCATCACACGGTAATAACTTGGGGTGGCTGCGCTGAGCTCAGACTGGTGACAATAGATATGAAGCAAAAATATGTTGTGATGCCTTTGATGGTTTCCAAATTCTTTAACAGTTTTGAAAGGATGCACAGAACGAGTTCACTACTTACAGAAAGAAGTGGTTTATAAGCAGGGATCCTAGTTTTCCATGATAAAATCCCAAAGTTTCCCAAGAAGAAAAACATAAAAATCTGTGTTTTTCTGCAATTAAAATGAAATGCTGAACTTTAGTTTCCCTAGCCACAATATGTATAGTTACCTATATATATTGTGGCTAGGGATCAGTAGAACACGATGTTTGATTGATATATTTCAGTTGTAAAACGTTGGAATGTTCCACTCACAGTGCATTGTTTCTTTACTGTTGATGGCCCTGCTGTTTCAGCTTCTTGTTTTTGTTTCTTTTCATTCAGTTTAGCGCTTTCCATGTGTTCTACAACTGTCTGCCTTTGAATGTAACCTACAGCCTTGCTGCATGCAGTTCAGAACAGCACATTACCATCCACATGAAATTTCTCCTTGCCAAGCTCAGTGACGTGGTCTTTAGGGGGTGATTTTTTTTTTTTTAAAGTTTTGGGCATTTTTTTCATAACTTTAATTACTCGCATCTGGAGGCTGAAGTGAAATTTGAGATGCATTAAAACACAAACCCCTACATGCCATTGAGTAACCTCTATATGCCTGAAGCAGTTTATTGGAGTATGTTTAGCTATGTAAATTTAAAGTGCATTCAAAAATCAACCCCAAGAGGGGGAGGTTGTGCGCATTGAATAAGTGACACTGGTACTTTCAGTAAAATTTAGTTAATAGTTAATATGGTTTTATTTGTTCACAAAATGTAAAAACTAAAGATTCTTTTTAACAATGCAAATTCCTTTTGCCACGGAAAAACATGGATTTCTAGGATCCCTGATCACAACCCTTATTGTCCAATTAAGTTTTTCAGAGTGAGCGATGTTCAGGAGAAGAAGCACCTGAGTGATAGATTGAAATAAACAAAGCTTAGAAAATTGTCCTTTTTCTTTGAATGTTATGTCCATGGAAGAACTTGTAGAGTGAGTGAGTGTGTGTGTGTGTGTCCCCTTTATAGTCAGATTTGTCCATGTTTGGCTAGGTTTCCCTGGAGTTGTGTTTTAAATGGGCTGTTTCCTTTTAATCTAGATAAGTTGTTGCCAGGCTACCACGGGGCTCTCTGGTTACATCTGATGCATTATTGTGACTCATGCACAGGCCCCAAAATGCCAGAATTCATTCTCTATACTTTCCATGCTGAATTCAGCAGACTTCCATGGAGAGAGATGCACCCAGATCAGATGCTCATGGAAGAATTCTTTAAAGTAAGCACCTAATGCGTATTGAAATAAGACCATTTATACTTTAGTTAATTCCGTCTTTGAAATTAAATGGATGTCTGTTGCAGTTTATTTAGCCAGAGTACATCAATTAGGTTTATTGTAGAATCTGAGGGTTTACAATATATTATTTATAATTATTAATACTATAATAATTTATCAGTACAATACTACTGCTGTGGGATTCAGTTACATTGATGTATGGCCCTCAGTGGTACTATCTGAACTTATGGTATCTGAGCATCACAGTCTGAAAACATCCACTCAGTGTGCAGCGTTAGTCAAAAAAGTGAACAGAATGTTGGGAATCATTAAGAAAGGGATAGATAATAGGACCGAGAAAATATCATATTGCCTCTATATCAATCCACGGTACTCCCACATCTTGACTAGTGTGTGCAGATGTGGTCACTCCATCTCAAAAAAGATTATTGAAATGGGAAAAGGTTCAGAAAAGGGCAACAAAAATGTTTACGGGTATGGAACAGCTACCATATGAGGAGAGATTAATAAGACTGGGACTTTTCAGCTTGGAAAAGAGACGACTAAGAGGGTATATGATAGAGGTCTATAAAATCATGACTGATGTGGAGGAAGTAAATAAGGAAGTGTTATTTACTCCTTCTCATAACACAAGAACTAGGCTTCACCAAGTGAAATTAATAGGCAGCAGGTTTAAAGCAAACAAAAGGAAGTATTTTTTCACACAACACACAGTCAACCTGTAGAATTCCTTGCCAGAGGATGTTGTGAAGGCCAAGACTATAACAAGATTGAAAAAAGAACTAGATAAATTCATGGAGGATAGGTCCATCAGTGGCTAATAGCCAGGATGGGCAGGGTTGATGTTCCTAGCTTCTGTTTGCCGGAAGCTGGGAATGGGAGACAGGGGATGGATCACTTGTTGATTACTTGTTCTGTTCACTCCCTCTGGGGCGCTTGGCATTGGCCACTGCTGGAATACAGGATACTTGGTCTGAGCCAGTATGGCTGTTCTTATGTTCTTATCCTCAACCTCCTGGTGAGGTAGGGCAGTGCTATTATCCCCATTTTACAGATGGGAAACTGTAAAACATAGTGACTTGCACAAAGTGTCACAGGATGTGCTTGGTCGATCAGCAATTGAGCCCAGTTCTTCCATGGCAGCATGATGGGCAGTGGCCACAGCATACCAGCTGCCTAGCCATTGTCACCATGCAGTGAGGTATTAAACTTTCTAAGAATGATTTTGTCAGGTTGGCTCTAGGCTTTCAGGCATTTGCGCCGAGGACAGCTTATAAATGAATTTCTAGACAAGTAGTGAGCTTGAGAAAGAATATTAATCAAATTAGTGTTTATTTTGGTAATGTACTGAACCTTTCCCAAAAAATTGACTTCTCAATCACTTTGGGTTTATAATGCATAATTAACATGACTTTTTGGAAAATACGTATCAATATAGAGACAATGTGTGAAGTATCAATCAGTGAATTATAAACCAGTTTTTTGCTAACTAAAATGATGATCACCGTACTTCCATTCTCTAGTTGACTGCTTCTGATTTGCACCCTAAAATTGTGGTACATATAGAAGTGGAACTCCAGAATCTTTCCCCCAAGGCCTTTACTGCCTTCCTGTCGGTGTTGCATTGTCCATGCACGTCTAAAATTGTTACAGAATTTTTTGGTCTTCCCCAAAGAGAGAAAAGCCAGTTGCAGTTTTTCAACTGAAAGTCCACAATAGCCTGAATATTGCCCCTGCATTTGAAATGGTCTGAATTTAGTCTACTGCGAAAGACATTTCTTTGACTGCGGTTTTGGGAGGGCTGAAGGTTATGCTTCCTTTATGATGAAGGGGTAGAAGGGAATTCTAGTAGATGACTGGCTGATTTGAGGTCCTGTTGAATGGATTATTTAAAGCTGCGGAGATTGAATTGCTTTATTAATGATGCTAGGGTGCCTAAAGCTGTGGACAGCGTCTTTTTAGTTATTTAAATCTAAATAAATAAAGGTGCCTGTCTCTTTTCTCCTAGGTTGAAAGAGGCAGCCCAAAGAGTTGTTTCATTTTCTTGGGTTCTGTTTTATGTGATGTAAACTGGGTCAGCGTCCTGTCTGATGCCTGGAATCCCAAGCCCCATCCTGAAACACACCACATGATTGTCTGCTTGCTCTGTATGGTAGTCCTGTTGGCAAAGGAGGAGCAGCTTATAAGCAAAGAGGTAATTTTGAAAAGGTTCAGAGATGGATCAGATTGCCTTGGGTTTGTCACAAACGTAAACAAAGCTTAGAATGCTAAGATTTCTGTGTGCTTACGGGGACCTATGCAGATGACATATGTGGAGATGGCAATTAGAAGCCACCATATTAATGGTTGAGGCCAGACAATGTGTCTGATAGGCTGTTGACAGAGTGGTCCGTCAGGTTTACAGAAATACACCTTGCATCCATTAATCTCTATGTTGTTTGCCATTATCAGGCAAGCAAGTGTACCATATCTAAGGCCTGCCTGAGCTGCAGCATACTGGTAAAAGAAATTCCATGAACTATGTCCAAACCTGGATCCATTGGGTCTGTCTATCTTAGATATGTATGTCACGCTGTCTGGAGTGGCTCTCAGCTGTGAGTGCCTGTCTCAGGGCAAACTGTCAAAAAAGAGGACAGACAGCCCAAACTGCTGGTGTTTTCTATAATTAGATTTCACCACAACCCACTGACAAATGGGAACTCCTGGATTACTACACTAGTCTTTCCATGGAGTCACAGACAGTCCATTCAGACTGTCCAGTCTGTCTTGCCACTGAGACAAACTGAACTTTGTGATACAAGTTCACTCAGACCAAAAATCACACCACATCAGGTTGCTCCCAGTCCCAAGGGACAGCCCAGATCAACTGGTACTCTAGATCTTACACCAAAGACAATGCTGGTAGCCAATTTCTATAGTAAACTAAGTACAGTTTTATTAGCTAAGAAAAGGAAATGAGAGTTATTAAAAGGTTAAAACAGGTAAAATATAAGTACATTGAGTAATTCCAAATGGTAGCAATGATGTAATAAACTGCCAGTTTCCCAAAAGTCTCTTCAGGGTACCCAGGTGACTTCTAGGGATCTCTACTTTTGCATCTGGTACACTTCCCTGTAAGAGTCCAAACAGTCCAGAGATGAAGGAGCTTTCCTTGAATCCAGACTTACAGCTTCTTCTCACAGACAGCAAGCTTACAGTGATGCTACCCAATGTGGGCTTTTCCTTTGATGTTTTGTTTTGTTGAATTGTACATAATAGTACATCAACTCCTGTTTCCTTTGCAATATGAGGTACAACACTAACACACATGCCAACAACCACTATTTTTCCGTCACTGCTGGAGTTTGTTTTTTAGGCTTTCGCTTGAAATATAAGATGATCATGGCAATGCTTGCATATGTAGCTATTACATAATTCCTTCTGCCTGTTGTGGTGTAGGAATTGAAGTATTTCTGAATACCAGTGAACTTGTGCTGTGTTCCAGAGTCATGTCCTAGCATGGTTGATGGTCTTGCCGCGTGCTCTCCTGCCGCTCGGTGCCCTTTGCCGACTCCAAGTTGATGGGCAGTGAGGAATGCATTTTGAGTCTATTTGACCTCAGGCCATCACACACACTGACCATGTGCTTTGAAATTAGTCTTTTTTCTGATGATAAAGCTCTTCATTTGCTTTTCACATGGCCTTAGTTACAGGTGTATATGTTATGTAAATGTTTGCTATTACATTATAACAGGACACAAATGATTGAAAACTATGCAAGTAACGATCCATTCATTTTCATTATGTTTAAACACCAAATACATTCATACATTTAACAATCACTTTGATCTATGCTAATACACAAGCGAATTAACCTGGCTCTGACCTGAGCCGGCATCTGGTCTGTCACTGTCACAACAGATATATATGGAATGCATCGGATGAAATGAGCTGTAGATCATGAAAGCTTATGCTCAAATAAATTTGTTAGTCTCTAAGGTGCCCCAAGTCCTCCTTTTCTTTTAACATATATATGGTTCCCTTTAGCATAATGTCCTTTCAAAACGCAGGGAAGTGCTATTATGCCCATTTTACAGATGGGCAACTGAGGCACAAAGATCACATAGGAAGTGTTTAGTGGAACAGGGACTTGTAGCCAGGTTACCCAAGTCCCAGTCCAGTGCCCTAACCACTGGATCACTTCTCTCTTTTGAGGTAGCTTTCCAGTGCCCACAGTGGGACATCTTCATGTGAAGAGCCTGACTTACCCTGGTGTATTAAATAAAATTATTGCTTCACCCTGCTCCCCATGGCCCCTGTAAATAAGAACATTTCACTGGTTAGGGCCTTTCTGTGAGAATAAGGACTGAAAATACCCTTAGCTATGTTGTTTCAGTTTAATTCAGACTGGACTTCTATACTGTGTTGCATGTGGCATGATAACCTCTCTGTGAATTGAATTTTACAGTTTTTAATGTAAATGCATCCAGAGCTTGTGGGAGAGGGGAGGCATGTTAGATGAATCCAGATAGATATATCTGGTTCCAGGCCTTTCTAATGAGGAGTCAGCCCTCTACAAGGAAGCAGGCTGCTGTATTTTCTCAAGCAGGGAATGATTAACAGACATGTGCTACTCCTAAATGTAATAAACAGCCCTCCCTGGAGTACAGCTAAGAGATTTGAAAGCATAGTAATGTTTTGTGTATTGCTTAAGGGGAAGTTGTCCTGGCATAGGAAGTGGTTGTAAGAAGCAGCGATCTAGCTGCAACTGAGCCTCCAGTGACCTTTTAGGGGTTGTAAAAAACCAAATAAACTCAGACTATCAGGGTTGGAAGGGACCTCAGGAGATCATCTAGTCCAACCCCCTGCTCAAAGCAGGACCAATCCCCAATTTTTGCCCCAGATCCCTAAATGGTCCCCTCAAGGATTGAACTCACAACCTTGGGTTTAGCAGGCCAATGCTCAAACCACTGAGCTATCCCTCCCCGTAAACATACCTGTCCCCACCACTGAGTCTTTATCTCACTCCTCCAGGTGATCCTTCCCTAATAGCCATGGAAGGCTCTTCCTAGAGAGGCTGCCCTTCTCCCCCATGTAAAAATCTATAGGAGCTCTTTTCATTTTCCTGTATGATATTTAAGTACAATTAGCTTGAACTGCTGCTGCCCACATCTGCATCTATCCCTGGTCAGCCTAGGGCTGTTCAAAACTGGAGAACAGTATTAAGCAAAGACCTAAACCTGTGGTGCAGGAACCCAGACATAATTGCCAAGGAGCATAAAACAATCAGCATCCTGTTTAAACCCAGATACACTCTGATTCTGTACTTTTATAGCATGACATAAGCAAATTGAATCAGTCATCAGCATTCTTTACATTTCCTGGAATATTATGTATAGCCTTCTCCGTATAGCTGCTTCTGCAAACATTTATTTCTTACCATAAAACTCTCCCTTCCCTTCTGAACATACACATGGAGAGGCTATGTAACTATAGCAACAGGTCAGGGTGATACAGCGTTCCCGAGGCCTGATTCGTCTCTGTGCCAGCTTGACATTGGCTGTGGCTCCTCATTGGGCAGAGATTGCAGCACCATCTGAATATTTTTGTAACCAGCTGCCTCTGGCTGAGCTTATTCCACCTGTCGTCAGAGAACTATCCACGATGACTCCAAGATCTTGCTCCTGAGTAGTTGTAGCTAATTTAGCCCCCATCTTATTGTATGTAGAGTTGGGGTTATTTTTTCCAATGTGCATTACTTTACGTTTATCCACATTAAATTTCATTTGCCCTTTTGTTGCCCAGTCACTTAGTTTTGTGAGATCTTTTTGAAGTTCTTCACAGTCTGCTTTGGTCTTAACTATCTTGAGCAGTTTAGTATCGTCTGCAAACTTTGCCACCTCGCTGTTTACCCCTTTCTCCAGATCATTTATGAATAAGTTGAATAGGATTGGTCCTAGGACTGATCCTTGGGGAACACCGCTGGTTACCCCTCTCCATTTTGAAAATTTACCATTTATTCCTACCCTTCGTTCCCTGTCGCTTAACCAGTTTAGATAAGCGGGAAGATCCTTTCATGGATTGAGATACACTTGTGTATAATGTGTGACACCCCCAAAAAGCTTTTCCTCCCACCTCCAGGGGACTCGGTGTAAAACCCATTAGAGTAAGGTTCATTAGCATCTGAACTATTTTCTCCCCTTAGAACTTTCATGTGACTTCTTTACCTGAATGACAAGTTCTGATTTGAGTCCTTTGTTCCTGAGAGTGTCCTAAAATGGACCCAACATGTCTGAATTGTTAGATCTGTATTAAAATTATAATTGTAACATTCTTGTCCATCTGATTTCATTTGGGTTATTTCCAGGTCATTAGGGTATTAGATTGTACTGAGTTAACTGCAATTGAGAAACCTAGGAATATTCAATCATTCTGATTTATAAGTAAATTCACAATGAACTAACTTTGGATAGTTCCATTGTATTAGGAGAATCTTTGTGGCTGCAGCTTTCTTGGAGTGGAACGTTTTTGGAATTTCATAGGTGGGAGGAGGGAAGAAGTTGAGAGAGAGAGAGCTTGAGAGAGAGTGTGTGTGTGTGAGACCAAATGATGGGACACCTGGGTTCTGTTCCCGCCTCTGTCACTGACATATGTTATCTGACCGGTGTGACCTTAGGGAAATCAGGTCATGTCTCTGTTCGTCCATTTGCCCTCTTACAGTTTCCTATGTGTTTAGATTGAAGCTCTGTTCATGTTATTGTGCCAACACATTGGCCTGCTAATTTTGGTTGGGGCTTTCAGATGCCACTGTAATACAATAGTACGTACAAATACAATGAGTATTATTTTAGTACAATGAACTATTAAAGCCACACTGCTAGCAGTCGGCTGTTTGGTGGATTTTTTATTACACTCTGCATCTCTAATCTAAACGTTGTGGATTGATCTCTCCATAAGTTTCCAATATTTAGTATTGTGAGTGTTCATAGAAAGGAATTTAAAAAGTAATTTGGTTTTTTTAACTTCAGGAATCGCCACTGATTAACCTTCTTGGACAGACCTGCTCTCTTCCATGGCAACTTGTGCGCATTGCATCTTATCAAAGCATCATCAGCTACTTTAGCAGCCACTATCCTCCTTCCATCATCTTAGCCAAGGATTCTGCAGCTGACCTGATAGTGAAACTCTTAAAAGTTTCTGCAGGCTTTGGTGCTTCTTCCGATAGTCATGTACATCTTGTAAGTATGACTGGCAGTTCCTCTGGACTGTTCTTGATCATCTTCTAGTTGTCTTGTTGAGGTTGTGATGAGTCATGTGGTCATCTGGTCCATGAGAATAGAGCTAAGTGTGCCAACTCTTTTAAATTTTAATAGGACGCAACACTAAAATGCCAAGCATATATTCACCAGGTGGTTCAGTTTCTCATCACCCTGGAACAAAATGGAAAAATAACTCTTTCGGTATTGGAACAAGAAATGTCAAAGCTCTTAGACGATATTGTCATCTTTAACCCTCCAGGTTGGTTTGAAGGAAATGTCATGTTTTTTACAGTTGTCAAAACATATTATTTATAGAGTTAGGCTAGTTACAGATACAGATAATTTTTGAACTATTTCATGCATTTACAATACATGCTATATTTCTGAGATGGGCACTGGACCTCTGAGGATTTATTGACCATGTAATGAATGTCCCTTGGAAAGTATCTTGGTTTTGAAGAACACGTACGCGTTCTCACACAGCTGAAGGGGAGAGAATTCCCTCTCACGCTCATCAGCCAAACGAAAGAAGGTCCTTGGGTGTAGGCGATTTGGAACGGGTGGTGGAAGAGCCCTCCTTTTAGCAGCTGAACAGCATGTTGTCATGTATCAGCTTTGTCAGACACTTGCTAGTTAGAAGCTGGCTGGAGGGGGGCTGGGGGAAAGGTGCAGCTCCCTTAGCAGCATCCAATGACAGCACATTCCCATTTCACAGCACCTGGGGTAGGGAAGGCCAGACTTCTCACAAGAGCATTGCCCCAGGGCCTTGCTCATATGGAATTCTCTCTTTTTTTGGTCATCATTTGGTTCATTAGGTGTCTGGTAAAAATTTTTACAGCCGGGTCTAAGTGGCTGTGGCCTTGGCAAAGTCATTTAACTTCTTAGCCTCCATTTCGCCATTTGAACTATGGTGACAGTAATACTTCCTTGCAGCGGGCTGTGAAGATTAATGAGTTAGTTATTCAGTTTATAAAAATAGTATTAAAATACTTAATTTCCATTTAGTAATGTAAATTGTTGAATTAAATTGTGAAAAGTGCCATCTTTATATAAGGATTATAAGAACTAAGCATTATAATTACATGTTTAAATTGCTTTAAAGAAAATTGTTTTAAGTGGTTGCTGTTTAAAGGGTCCCTATGAAATAGAATAGGCATTATGAAAAGAGATTCAGGGTCTGAATATGAAGCAAGGGGTTCAGCTGCTTAGATTGGCAAGATTATCTGGATAATCTAGTATTTTGGGAAATGCCGTGGGACTGCTAAAATCTCTAGGACTCCTCTGGTCATATTTGAAGTGATCAAACGGCTGTAAGGTGTTCATTAACTTTATTTTATAACCAAGTTGGGTTGAGTGGTAGCCCAGTAAATGTCCGTCCCTCCTCCCCCTTAAATAATAGTAGCACGTAGAGGCCCCAACTGAGATCAGGACTCTGTTAGAGTGAGGTACTGTACAAGTATATAGTTGTAGGGCCTAGCCTGAAATGTCTAATTCGGCAAGACAAAGTGGATTCTTAGGAAGGATTATCATCTCCTTTTTATAGATGTAGAACTGAGGCACACAGTGAATAAGTGGCTTGTTCAAGGTCATACAGGAAGGCTATTGCAGTGGCAAGAATTGAACCCAGATCTCCTGAGTCCCAGTCCAGTGCCTTAAACACAGGACCATCCCTCCTTCCTTCTTTCATTTTATTTTCACACCTGACTTATTCTTACTGATATTTTTTTCTTTGACTTTCAGACATGGATATGCAAACGCGTCATATGGCCCTCAGTAGTCTCTTTTCAGAAGCACTGATGATGATGAATAATGCTAGCATCACAACAGCAGAGTCGCTACGGGGTATCTTACAAAACTGGATCAACACCAAAGTGCATGGCTTGCTAGTGATGCCCCTGTTAACAGCAGCATGCCAGAGCATGGCCTCGGTCAGACATATGGCGGAGACTACGGAAGCTTGTATTACAGCTTACTTTAATGAAGGTAAGAGAGAACCTCTCATTCTGTCACTTATGCCAAGTTCTGAGCTAACATTAAAGATCACCCCTGAAATGTCCACTAATTAATTGCTAGGTTAGAGCTCCTTATAGCCTCAGGCTACTCAGTAATAGCTTTAACTTGGTTTTAATTTCATAATCAGACCTTCTTTCCTGAAGTACGTTGTTGACGTTACTTACTGTGCTCCGTGTAGGTATCTGCAGTAATACACAGTCAAGTAGGTTGTGGACAGTGTTGTTGCTTATTTTTGAATTTCTTTGGTTGTATGTTTTACAGTCTTAATGTAATGATTTCTTAGAGTTGTTTCCATCCACACATCACTTTCTGATACTGTCTGGATTTACCTGATGGCTACTGTCTCTTTCTAGCTGAGGGGAATTAAATGACTCTTCCTATGTATTCTAGTCCATCCTGTTATGGAAAAGTCATACAGAATTTAATAGAAAAGGATAGATTTTAAAAACAGTCATGTAAAATTTAATACAAATTTTATGATGTTTGGTAGAATTCTGTGGGATGGTTATAAGAAGCCATGTAGAGAGGATCATGTTCTCTCTAATTGTGTAGGTTTTTGGAGTGATTTCTATGGAACTATATATCTATTTCTGCCCCAGTCAATTCTGTAAGATTTTAGCCTGCCCAAGGGAAGTGTTTGAAGCCCTATCACTGGGACTTATAAAATTAATACTGCTGTAACACCAGCAAATGTACTTGGTTGTATGGAGATGGACGAGATAACCTAATAGGTCTTTTCCATCTTTAACCTCCATGATTCTCTGACAAACTGATGATTTGGAAAATAGCTGCCAAAGTATGAATTACTTAATTGAAAGGAACATAAACAAGCAGGTTAGGTCGAACGCTTTACCTTGTCCTAAAACTGTTTTAACGTCCTGTCCTTTCTGTATTCTCTTCTCTCCCTTTGTTTTAAGAATTTCCTCTCAACCAGGATTTAGGCTGGGGCCCTATACTTGCCTCCCTTCAAGTTCCTGAACTCACAATGGAAGAATTTCTGCAGGAATGTTTATCCTTGGGAAGCTACCTGACCCTCTATGTCTACATGCTGCAGCGTTTAAACACTGAGCAGACTCTGACCAATGAAATGAAAATGCTGCTAACTCTTGGCAAATGGCTAGAGCAAGTGTATCCAAGGTATTTAAAGTTTGATTCAGTACAGTCATTCTTTCTGGTATAGGACTATATTCCAGGCTTTCTAATTCCAGCTCTGCCACTGTTTCTTGAGCAAGTCATCTTGGCCTACATTTTCAGATGTCCACTAATTTAGAATATGTTACATTCTCAGCCCTGGTCTACACTAGGGTGTGGGTCAACCTAAGATACGCAACTTCAGTTATGCGAATAGCGTAGCTGAAGTCAACGTATCTTAGGTCAACTTACCTGGCCGTGAGGACGGCGGCGAGTCGATCGCTGCCACTCCCCCATCGACTCCGCTTCCGCCTCTCGCAAGCTGGAGTTCTGGAGTGGACGGGGCGCACGTTCGGGGATCGATTTATCACGTCTAGACAAGATGCGATAAATCGATCACTACCTGCCGATCCGATGGGTAGTGAAGACCTGCCCTCAGTGTTCAATGTGAGATGCTTGGGGCCTGATTTTTTTATAAGGTCCTGAAGCTAATACGGGAACTTTGGGGGAAAAAATTCAGGCCCGAGTATTTCCAACTGGGCACCCAGTATTGGTGGGCACTTTTTGAAAGTGGAGGTCTTCATGTCCCTGCATCCCTGTAAAACATAGATTAAACCTGAACAGGAAGAGAATTGACTGTTGTTTGTAAAGAGCTTTGAAGCTGTAAAGTGCTATGGTGTACTGTAAGTGCTGTTTATTAAAATACAAATAGTGCTGGTGTATAATGCACTAGCAAGTATTACATGCTGATCAACAGTTCTATCCAGAATGTCGCAAATCTATTGGCTGGTAAATGCCTCTACGTTTCAGTGGCAATAAGGGCAAAATTTTCTTGATTAAAAAGTCTTGTTAGGAAAATGTATGCTCTCCTGTTTGCAATTCAGATCTCTTGGCTGTCTGATGACTGTAGTACCCTCCAGCTCTATTCACTTGATTGCCAAAGTGCGGAGAGACAGCAATCTGAAAAAGGTTGTTTTGGTACCTTCTCCAATGCTAAAAGCTTGCCCCAAGATTGCTGCAGGGTTTTTGGTGGTAGAAGGACTGGGTAGACGTTATTGGAGCACTGTCTGTTGCAGATATCTTGTGCTGATGCTTTCTGTGGAATATCTGAGTTCATTAACCTTGGGTGTGACTTCAGACCGTTTGGTTTTAAAACAATCTTTAAAAATATCCACAGAGGAACTTGTGCTGTGTGCCTTGCTCAGCAGAAGCCTTCAGTGTTTCCACTGCTATACAATGAAGTGGAAAGTTTTAAAATCATGGTTAAAACACAAAATCTACTGCTTCTCAGAGAATCAAATACCTGTAAACAAAGCCAAGATCAAAGAACAATGGGCCTGACTCCCCAGTCCGTTACACCAGATTTTATACCATTTATTAATAAATTTAAGGGCAGAAGGAGTCATTGTGATAGTCTAGTTTGACCTCCTCCATAATACAGGCCTTTGAACCTCCCCCTTTAACTTCTACATCAAGCCCATATTTCACTGGAGTTATTCCAGCATAAAGACTAGTGTATCTAAATGTCCTTCACGAACTTGTCAACTAAACACCTCACTGGGCTGGTGGGCACAGGGACACTTCACAGTACCACAGGCTTAAGAGATGTTGGAATAGAAGGAAGATCAGTTTCTAAGCATTGTTCTTTCATCTACCAAAAGCTCAGTGAAGGAAGAGGCAAAGCTGTTTCTTTGGTGGCATAAAGCCCTGCAGTTATCCTTACTCCAAACGGAGCAGAATGACGCCGTCCTGATTGAATCAGTCATCCGGATATTGCTCTCAATACAGGGCAGGCAGAATCAGCTGGCTGAGGAGAGACTGATGTCTGGAATATTGGGTGTTATTGGTCTAGGCAAGAAATCTCCTTTGTCACCCAGGTAAGAATTTAGGAAGGAGTGCTCTGATTGAGAAGGCACGTATTTTGAAAATACTTGCTCAAATCCTATGCACGTTATGAATGGATGGAACTAAGCTCTGAAGTTGGGTTAGGAATCCAAAGTTCCTGAAGGTTTGGGGGTCGTCTTGTTTTGGCCCATTATAGGGAAGCAATGGGGTTTGGGATTGCATTAAGATCTGAATGTAAACTTTCCCATAATTTGTGCTGGAGAGAGGGGAAGTTGGGAGTTCTGGTTTGGTGCCATTTCTAGTTACGTTTGCAGAGAGATCTATCAAAGAGAATACTTGCCTGGCTTTCTTTTACCTTGTCTCTAGCAGTCAACTGTCTTGCATGTCTTACATTACCAGCATGTGTATATTCATGTTCCGCTCTGCCTTTCCTATATTATCCTGTATGTGTTGGAAAACATGTGAGAGTGGTTCAAAGAAACACCAAACTTTGCGTGTTATGCAGTTTCCTTCCTGAAGAGATGGATAGGAAGCTTGGTAATAAGAGAAGAAAAAGGAATTCAACTGAAAAATGAAAGGGAAACTAATCCAAACCAGAAATATTTGTTTCTAGTTTGGCCCGGATCCAGCAAAGCACTTGAGCATGAGCATAACTTTAAGAATGCGAGTAGTTTCTTTTGGGTGAAATCCTACCCCCATGGAAACCAAAGGCTAAGAATACAATTCTGTCACAGAGGTCATGGATTCTGTGACTTTTCGGGACCTCCATGACTACTTCCAGGGCAGGGCTGGAGAAGCTGTCAGCCCCGGGGCCACTGGAGCAGCAGCAGGGGTTGGGTCAGCCCCACTGCAGCTGGAGCAGTGGTGGTCAACCCCAGGGCCGCCCCACTGGGACTGGAGCGGCCGTGGGCTGGAGTGGCTGCCGGAGATCAATCCCAGCATCACTCTGACTATTAGTCTTCCCTTAGGGTATTTTTTAGTGAAAAGTCAGGGACAGGTCACAGGCTTCCATGAATATATTGTTTATTGCCCGTGCCCTGTCCCTGACCTTTACTAAAAATGCAAGTGACAGAATCTTAACCTTACCAATGGCAAAGCTCCCATTAAGCTGAGTGGGGCCAGGATTTCACCTTTGGATTCCAGTAATAAACATCTGAAAATGCACAAAAGATGTAAGTACAAAGAATTAAAAGAAGTGCTTTGGGGTGATCTGAGGATATAATTAGGGACCAACGAGATCTCCAGTTTATTTGTTAATTTATATTATACTGCAAGAGGTGCATTGCATTAAAAAAAAAAAAAGTAGAAAGATCGCTCACCTGGTTTAGTGCAAGAAATAATAGGGTGATATTTTTGACATGTCTAATCCTAATGCTTAGTAACATCTAAATTTTACATCAATTTCTCTCTTCCTCTTGACACTTAAGGTTCCGGGTGGTTGCCCGCAGTATGTCAGCCTTCCTGTCAGTGCAGATTCCTCAGGAGAATCAAATCCGTCTGAAGCCTGGTTCAGAATTGCAGCTCTCACAGAAAGCCCAGCAGGTAGTGTGCCAGCCATTGATTTCACTGAGCATCCTGTGTCTCTGTATTGGCTAATCAAGTTGCAGTGTGAGGCTCATGGGAATCGTTACAAACAATGTATATTAAGCCTACCTTCTCTGAAATGCCTGATATCAGTGAGAGCAAAATGTCCGTCCTAATTTGGCCCTCAATGCTTTCCCCCTCTTTATATCTGGGTCTAAATTCTGAATGTCAAAAGCAATTAGTTGATCTTATCCTTGTAACTTGAGGCACATTTGTTTGTATCACAAACTACTGCACTATTGGATATAACTTGGCAAGACTGCTAGCATGTATTTGAGAGAGCAAGACTAAGATACTTGAGGTGATCTAGGCGAGGGCAGGGAGTTGTATAGGCAAAGCTGGTTGCACAGCTACCCATGTTGTTTGGCAGGAATATTTTGTCACATTAGAAATCTTAAAACACACCGCTTTCAGTGAAATAGTAAGCTCAATACACTGAGTAAGAAATAATGGAAACTAGATAACAGAAGGAACTGGAAAATATACTCTTTGGCAGTGAGGCGAAGGAGAGGAGTGAACACTTTTATCAATGGAACATCGATTTCCAGTATTTTGTGTGTTTCTTAAACTTTGGATCAAAAATAAACTTTTCCAATATCTTCAGAATACAAAAGGTGTCAATAAAAAGCAGACAGGAAAGGGTTAAGTTCTTCTGAGGTCTTGTCTGTATAGACAAGATTCACTGGCTTAATTAAAAGTGTGATTTTTAAATTGAATTAAACCGGTGCATACCTCTGTGTGGTCTCTCTCTCATATCTCTATTTAAGAGGGGCTTATTTCAGTTTAACTGATTCCTCATTGTCTAAGCTAAATAAGACTGGTTTAAATCCAAACAAGAGTGTCTGTGAAGCCTTTTGTACCAATTTAACTTAACTGGCTTAAAATTGTTTCTTTGGGTAAATCAATGCAACTTTTTCATGTCCACGATAGCTGAGTTCAGGAACATTGGGACCCAGCAACAGCAGGTAGAAGGGATAAAAAAATGTCAGCCTTCACTTTAATATATTCCCTTTAAAGGATTTTATTCAGGCTATGTTTAGCCCAACATTTTAAGTTTTGTGAATACAAACCTTTAAATGACTCAGACAACAGAAAAACATCCCCCTGCAGAGTGTTTGCAATCCGCACATCGCAGCAATGCTAGTGCATGAGAAGCTGACAGCGGAATTAACCAGAAATGAAAGCGAAGCTGACTACTCTCTTTTCTTTCTTTGGTATGAGTGAAAAGTAAATGAGGTTAGAATCATAGTATCTCAGGGCTGGAAGGGACCTCAGGAGGTCATCTAGTCCAACCCCCTGCTCAAAGCAGGACCAATCCTCAATTTTTGCCCCAGATCCCTAAATGGCCCCCTCAAGGATTGAACTTGCAACCTTGGGTTTAGCAGGCCAATGCTCAAACCACTGAGCTATCCCTCCCTCCCATTCAGAATTCTTCCAGCTTTAATTAATCACTGGTGTTAGTGCTAACTTAGGTTAGGGATTTCTTTTTAACATTATTTTTATCCTGACAATGTTGGGCAGAAACAATATATATACTTACATGGAAATCATGGGAACTGATAAGAACATTGTGAAGTGAATTGCAAGAGTACTACGAGCTGTATTTGATGTGTTTTGCCCCAAAGGTTAACTCTTTAGTGCCTGATGTAAATATAAATGGAATGCCTATTAAAGAACCACAGTGAAACTTAAGACAGGGTATTTGTTCCTATCCCCCATAGAGAGAGAACAACATTGGCATATGTAGTGTGAATCTAATCTGCTGATACTGTACTATACAAAATGTGCATGTTGAATATTACACGATCATGGGAGCTTGTTATACAAATATTTGTATAAAACCACTAGGTAGATGCGGGGTCAGATTCTCAAGTAGTGTAAATCAATATAGATCCATTGCAGTAAATGGAATCACATTTGTTTACACCCGCTAATGATCTGGCCCATGAATTATAACTGCAGAAAATAGGGACAGAATATACTTAGCTAACTTTAATTTTTTTCCTGTATTTGTAGGCACTGAATACCCTTGAATCTATGGCATCAAACAAACAATATATGGAGTATCAGGAACAGCTCTCCCAGGCATCCCAGTTTATCAAGCACCCAGATCATTGTCTTCAAGATGGAAATAATCTCTTGGCTCTCCTTGTGAACACTCTGTACCCAGAAGTGCATTACTTGGACATGATACGATAGCAAGCACTGAGATCACCAGAAACCTTTTTACAGTTTTGGCTTTCTCCAGTTTACGTTCAAAGTTGTTATTGCACAAGTAATTTTCACTTGGAGAGTTGTACTTTATATAAAAGGGGGAGCCTGGGTGGGAAATGTCCACGGGCATGTTTTCACCTCTCGGGGTTTTTTGTTAAGTTCTTAACTTACTGCTTTAAGTGGAGTCACTCAATTTCTATCTGGTGGAAACACTTGAATGGCTTCCCGTGTATAGTACAATCTAAAAGGGTAATTGAGAATAGATATGTGAATCCTTTGAGAGGATGTAGCTTGTCCTTGTCTTGTATACAGCAGTTGTTTTTTTGCTTTGTGCCTTTTTCTTCTTCTGAGACTTCATTGCTTGGGCCAATCCAAATGTCAGGATTGCGTGTAAGCAGAGTTTTGAACCACTGTTTAACCATTGCACCTCTAAAAGTTATCAACCTACCTATTCTGAAACTTGGAAACTCACTATATCCATGAATATAGTGTCTCTTCAAAAATCGCACAGACCTCTGCAGTTGAATGTGACTTTTACGTTTCTTTCCACCCCTCTAAGCAGTAGCTGAAATTTTAACTAAGCACTTGAGATTTTTCCCAAGTTCCAGAAGTTACTGAATCTGATTCCATATTGTTTGCTAGAATGAACCATTCATGTCCATGTTGCTTCTATTATAAAGACAGATAAAGTCAAGAACTGAGTTTCTAGATGTAGATGGGAAAATAGCCAATGGTATTCATGTTAGCTCACCAGTTCCTCAGTGCTGCTGAAGGAGACTGGTTGTTTTATGGCTGAATTGACCAGCATGGAGACTATTGTGACTTTCCTTCCTCACTAGTTGGGTATCTTGATATTGGAGATGACACTATGAGAAGTGACCTACTCTGTGTTGAATTTGGGGATTCCTTCTTAAAATTCTGTTACCAAGGTGTGAACCGTGGGCCTGTAAATTTGTCAGTTTAATTATCATAATCTTTGTTGCCTTCTTTGAGAGCATTAATGAAAGGAACATGTAATAAGAAAGCAGAGAACAGGTCTTCCCAGCTGTGTTTATATGGCTCTGTGGCCATTTTATTTGCCGCTGTAGGATCTGATGTGTTCCAGATGGCCTTAAAGTTCTGTAGCCATGGTCTGTGAATACCTCAGGATTTTTGCAAAGGAACCATGATATCTTTTTCCCAGCTATTACTCAGTGCCTTTATGTTTAGGACACACTCACATTTTAAAACACTTAGCTCTGGTCACCAATAAAGGAAAAGTTCTACCTACAACCGCTTCCATAATTGATCATCAGCACATTCGCCAGTATTGCACTTAAATATAGTTTTAGTGTTAGAGAACAAACCAGTTACTGAATGACTCACTTGTTTTGTGATTTCCCTTTCTCTTCTTGCCAAATTATGTAAACCATGTCAGTTGAGACTTCAGACAACACCTATTCTCCAATTGGTCTTGTAGTTTTGTTCTCTGTATACCAGCCCATATTTGCTATGTCCTTTGTTTTGTGCATCAGCCAACCATCACTCTGCATGTTTTTAACAGACCCATTTGAGAACTTTGCAACTGGAAAAATAAATTCTACTGCTTTTTTCATTTAGGCTTAAGGCACTGGTTTTAGCGCTTTAGTAGAAGTAATGTTATGCATCAGTTGTGTAAAAAATGTGAAAACACAGGACTATTCTAGATATATATATATATATATATATGACATGCAGGTTTTAAAACCATTGTGTCAGCACTTGAGTTTTTACAGATGGTGAATTTATAATGTACTAGGCCTGCAAAGACCAGATGAAATAAAAAAAAAAAAGGAAAATCAAGTAGCTCCTGGTAAAGGTCCCAAATATTCCATTGAGCCACAAGAAACAGCCATATTATCCCACACTTGGGAGATGACGGTATCGTCTGGGTGTCTGAAGTCTTCAAGTTAGGTTAGTTGCCTTTCCTGACTCTATTCCTTGTGTGCCCATTGCACTAGCATGTTATATGATTGGCAGAGGTCCTAAGAGGCCCAGGAGGAGAATGGCAAGAATGTTGCTTTTTCTTCATGGTAATATTTATTACAATTTTGGAAATAAAAGCTGTTTGAAGTTAATTTTGTGCACTTCTGATCCCTATATTTGTGGCTTTTGGAAAACTTGAACTGTGTCCATTGCAATAAAGTGAATGGTCTGCTGGACTACAACCTAATTTCTGTTAAGAAAATGAAGACTGGAAAGGCAAATTCATTGATCCCTTCTGGCCTTGGACTCTTTGGGACCATCTAGTCTGACCTCCTGTATAGCACAGGCCATAGAATTTGTAGAGCAGATTGTGACAGGTTGGACCCCTCTTCCAGGGTGCCACCTGATGTATTGGGGTCCCACTGAGCCCACCTGTACCACCAGCCTGGGCTCCCTCATCCTGTCTTACAGGTAGGAACACACCCAGCTGTAGAATCACACAGTCTCTGCAACCAGCTCTGTGTGGAAGACTCAGCTCGGTGAATTGCCCAGCACTCAGGTGCACACATCCTCTGGAGTGTAAACCCAAAATTATATTGTCTTGCGCTCTATAGAAATCTATACAGTATAAGCTCATGGAATTCGCTCCCTCCCTCAATGTGGAGGAAGATATGCACAGCTTTGCACCCCCTCCAGTTATGAATGGCACAAACTAGGGTTTTAGAATAAACAAAAAACTACAAAAGGTAGATTTTAAGTGATTATAAGGGATAGCAAACAGATTAAAGCAGATTACTGAGCAAATAAAACAATCACACAAACTAGGCTTAATATGTTAAAGAAATTGGTACAAACAGTAATTTCTTACCCTAAATATTGTTTTATGCAGGTTGCACAGTTTCTTGAAGGTAAACTGCACTGCTTGCAGTTTAAATCTCCAGGTTTTCCCTTTACAGGTTGACCTTTCTTGCCTGGGCTCAGCCCCTGACCCTGCCCACGCCACCCCCCCCCCCCCGCAATCTTAGTTTCTTTTGTTTCTTCAGGTGTTTTCAGCTGTCTTCCTTCTTGGGTGGGGAGGCAGTGGAGAAGAGCCAAGATTAACTCATTCCCCAGCCTTAAATAGAATTTGCTTATGGCAGGAATCCTTTGTTTCCCAGTTTGACCCCCACCCCCTTCCAGTGGAAAAATACCAGAAGTCCAAAACGATGTCCAGTACAAGGTGACATGATCACCTGACCCTGCAGTGTTAAAGCAGCATCCCAGGAAACTTCTCAAGAAAGAGGAGGAGTACTTGTGGCACCTTAGAGACTAACCAATTTATTTGAACATGAGCTTTCGTGAGCTACAGCTCACTTCATCGGATGCATCAAGAAAGAGGGAGATTAGCATCTTCAAAGACGTATTGTCCTTCCTAATAGCCCATCCAAGCTGGTTGCCTACTGTCTGGTGGGCATTCCCCAGGTGCAAGCTCTTTTGTAACTGATACATAGTTCGTATTACTAACTTCAGATACAGAAATGATACATGCATACAAATAGGATAATCACATTCAGTAAATCATAACCTTTCCAATGATAACTCACATGACCCATCTTACGTAAAATATGTCTTAGTTTTGCCATATGCATAGCCTAAGCATATTTCAGTGAAGGATATGGGATGTAATGTCACACAGATCTTTTAGAAAAACATCCTATCTTGATTTAAAAATTGCCAGGGAGGGAGAATCCACTATGACCTGTGGTATATTGTTCCAATGGTTAATTGCTCTCACTGAAAAATTTATACCTTATTTTCGGTCTGAATTTGTCTAGCTTCAACTTCCAGCCATTGGATCATGTTCTACCTTTCTCTGCTAGATTGAAGAGCCCCATTATTCAATATTTGTTCCCCATGTAGATACTGATAGACTGTAATCCAAGTCACCCCTTAACCTCTTTGTTAAAATAAATAGATTGAGCTTGTTGAGTCTATAAGACGTGATTTCCGGTCATTCCCATGGCTCTTCTCTAAACCCTCCTCAGTTTATCAACATCCTTCTTGAACTTTGGGCACCAGAACTGGACACAGAATTCCAGAAGTGTCAAATGTATAGGTAAAATAACCTCTCTCCTCCTACTTGATGTTCCCTTGTCTGTGCATCAAAGGAGCATATTGGCGTTTTTGGCCGCAGTATGACACAGGGAGCTCATGTTCAGCTGATTATCCACCACAACCTCCAAATCTTTTCCAGATTTCAGAGTCACTGATTCCCAGGATAAAGTCCCCCCTCCTATAATATGGCCTACCTTCTTTGTTTCCAGATGAATACTTTTACATTTAACCTTATTAAAACACATGTTGTTTGCTTGAGTGCCATTTACCAAGCAATCCAGATAGCTCTGAATCAGTGATCTGTCCTCTTCATTATTTACCACTCGCCCAATTTTTGTGTCATCTGAAATGTTACCTGTGATGATTTTCTTTTCTTCCAGGTCACTGATAAAAATGTTAAATAGTGTAGGGCCAAGAACTGATCTCTTCAGGGCCCCACTAGAAACACACCTACTTGATGATAATTCACCATTTACAATTACAGTTTGAGACCTATCAGTTAGCCAGTTTTTAATTCATTTAGTGTATGCCATTTTAATGTTATATCATTCTAGGTTTTTAATCAAAATGTTGTGTGGCAAGTCAAATGCCTTTCAGGTTATGTCCTCAATATTACCCTTATCAACTAAACATGTAATCTCATTAAAAAGCAATCAAATTAGTTTGATAGGATCTATTTTCCATAAACCCATATTGATTTGTATTAATTACATTTCCTTCCTTTAATTCTCTTAATTCTCTATTCATTGAGCCCCATAGAAGCCCACCATTATATTGTCCAGGATTGATGTCAGGCTGACTGATCTTATCCCGTTTACCGCTTTTTAAAATTAGGCACATCATTCGCTTTCTTCCAGTCTTCTGGAGCTTCCCCAGTACTCCAAGACTTATTGAAAGTCAAATACTAACTGTCCAGCCAGCTCTTTTAAAAATTTGGGATGCAAATTATCTGGACCTGCTGATTTAAAAATATCTAACATTAGTAACTTCTATTTAACGTCCTCCAGAGATACTAGTGGAATGGGAGGAGAGTTACCACCATGTGATGAGACTATATCAGCTGTTTTCCCATCAATTTCAGAACAAAAATATATAGTGAACACTTTTGTCTCTTCTTCCTTATTATTGATAATTCTATCATTTCCATTGAGTAACGGACCAATACTTTGTCAGGATTCTTGTTGTTAGTATATTTTTAAAAAAATTCCTTATTGTCCTTAACTTTGGTGGCCATAGATTTCTCCTTGTGTCCCTTTGCTTTCCTTATCAATATTATACAATTATACAATTCCTAACTTCTGATTTATACTTTATCAACTTTCCCTTTCTTCCATTAATCTATTTTTTAAAATTTTTTATAACTGCCTTCACTTCCCCTCTAAATCAGGTCAGTTTTTTAACCAGCACAGCCTTGTTCCTCAATTGTAATATTTGTGGGTTTTGTCATCTATTAAGGTGTTCTTAAATAATTGCCAATTATCATTCACATTTTTCTGATTAAATTCTTCCTCCCAGCTGATTTGGCTCATAATTGTTTTCAGCTTTTTGAAATTGGCCCTATTAAATCACAAAATATATATATTACTGATCTGGACTTGAAATTCTGCTTGCAGGTTTATAAATGTGATATAATAACATAAGAATGGCCATACTGAGTCAGACCAAAGGTCCATCTAGCCCAGTATCCTATCTTCTGACAGTGGCCAACGCCAGGTGCCCCAGAGGGAATGAACAGAACAGGTAATCATCAAGTGATCCATCCCCTGTCACCCATTCCCAGCTTCTGGCAAACAGAGGCTAGGGACACCATCCCTGCCCATCCTGGCTAATAGCCATTGATGGACCTATCCTCCATAAACTTATCTAGTTCTTTTTCTTTTTTTGAACCCTGCTATAGCCTTGGCCTTCATGACATCCTCTGGCAAGGAGTTCCACAGGTTGACTGTGCATAGTGTGAAAAGATGCTTCCTTTTGTTTGTTTTAAACCTGCTGCCTATTAATTTCATTTGGTGACCCCTAGTTCTTGTGTTATGAAAAGGAGTAAATAGCACTTCCTTATTTACTTTCTCCGCACCAGGCATGATTTTATAGACCTCTATCATATCCCCCCCAGTCATGACCACTTGAACTTAAGTTACCATTAAGTTGTAATTCAGCTCTTCTTTCTATGTCAGGACAAGGTCTAACAAAGAATTTCCCCATGTTGGCAGCAAAACTTTTTTGTGTACTTGTGGCACCTTTAGAGACTAACCAATTTATTTGAGCATAAGCTTTTGTGAGCTACAGCTCACTTCATCGGATGCATGCCTACGTGTTTTTTCATGAAGTTGATAGATTTCCACTCCATACGGCTAAATTCAGTGCCTTGCATAACGACAGGTTTCAGGGTAGCAGCCGTGTTAGTCTGTATCCGCAAAAAGAACAGGAGGACTTGTGGCACCTTAGAGACCAACCAATTTATTTGAGCATGAGCTTTCCTGAGCATCCGATGAAGTGAGCTGTAGCTCACGAAAGCTCATGGTCTAATAAATTGGTTAGTCTCTAAGGTGCCACAAGTCCTCCTGTTCTTTTTGCGGATAGACTAACACAGCTGCTACTCTGAAACTTTTGTGTGTGCGTATGTGGCAGGAGATTGTCATCAGCAATGTTTAGAAATTCCAAGGATGTTTTAATACTGACAGCATGAGACTTCCAACATTTGTCCCTCAGACTGAAGTTCCCCATGCTCATGCAGGTGGTTTTCCTACGCCATATAGATAGGTGTATGAGAAGATGGCCATCCTGTTCTCAGGTTTCAGAGTAGCAAACGTGTTAGTCTGTATCCGCAAAAAGAAAAGGAGGACTTGTGGCACCTTAGAGACTAACCAATTTATTTGAGCATGAGCTTTCGTGAGCTACAGCTCACTTCATCGGATGCATAAATAAATTAAACTTTAATTATGCATCCGATGAAGTGAGCTGTAGCTCACGAAAGCTTATGCTCAAATAAATTGGTCATCCTGTTCTCAGTGTGATTTGGTGGCCTATAGCAGACCCCAACTAACACCCCATCTTGTGTTTTATCTGTTAGGACATTTATCCTTACGCATTCAAGATCATTTTCTTCTGAGTTATCAGTGATTCGGTAATGCCATTTTTGACACAAAGTGCCACTCCAAAGTAGCTTATGCTTATGCTACTTGATCCTTCCCGACTAGGTTATAACCGTTGATTTTTAACATTCCAATAGTGCAAATCATCCCACCAGGTTTCAGTAATACCAATTAGATTGAATTTATGCTCATAAATGAGCAATTCCAATTCCTCTTGTTTGTTACTCAGCCTGTATAGGCATTGGTGTATAGGCAATTTAAGAATTTCTCCTCTTCATGTCCTTTGGTACTTTGATTACTAGTGCTAATTTAAGAGTAGCAGTAACCTGTGATAATGCAGCGCAGGAGAAAAACTGAAGCATAATACTTATGTACAATGTTTTTATCTGCAGAACTCCATGTACTTCACAAGTTTGCGCAGGGAGTCCATTGCAAAGCCAGGAATCGAGCCTTCTATGACCTGAGACCTGGTCCTGATCTCACACTGCTCCCAACTCTGTATATTTTGCATGTCTTAGGAGAGGACAGATTCGTGGACATTTTGTGACTCGCCAAGCTGAATGATTTAATGTTGCCCATCTACCCAACAAACAATTGTAAAATGTGTGTGTATAAGAAAGAGGGAGGCAGTGGGAGTGTACATGTGGTACGTGTTGATTGTTGCAACAAACAGAGTCCGTAGTAACTACTGTATTATATGTCCTAGAAATAATCTGAAAATGTATGTTCCCCCCTTTAAATGTATTTTATTTAACACTAACACCCGTGGAGCCCTTTCCCCCTGCAGAACAGCTCGAGGGATCGGCGTGTAAGTGGGGAAGACACAGTCAGAGCAAAGAAGTATTTTTCAAGATCCAGTTTGTCCTGTTAAGGAACAATCCTGTACTAGGATGGGTTAAGGATAATGTGACCCTAGTGGCTAATTTCCATCTCAAATTTCTGACACTATTATTTTAATAGGAACAAAATGCAGCTTGTATTCTAATTAGAACTCCCCCCCTCCCCCAATAAACAAAGCCAAGTACAATATTAACTGCATGTTGTTGAACTACAGACTGCCTATTTTTTGCTATTAAACTACACAGTGCATCTGACATCAGCATCCAGAGTCTTCCACTGTCGGTTGAGACAAAGCCACGGCAATGTGTGGATATTAGACATCATTTAAATTGTGCACCTAGGAGTAGAACTTGGATCTTATGCTCCAAAAACGATCTGAGCCAAAGGACGGGCTTGCGATGGCATTGTCACTGGATGGTTACATAATCACATATCTGAGTAGATCTGGCAATCTGCTTAGAGCAGAGAACTGTGTACTTACTAGCTAGTATATTACACAGAAACAAAATACATGCAGCTTCTAGTCTGCCTTCTGTGTGTCCCCAGAACCAGGACCTCCACGCCAGGGGGAGGATTCTCCAGTGAGGTGCGAAAAAGCATTTATTTTGCTTCCTCTGTCCCACTCCCAAAATGTGTGTGCGCTTCTCTCCCCACCTGATGGACAGGCTTCCTTTCCTTATTCTTTCTATCCCTTTATAGAGTCAGGTGAGGAAGGAAATGAGATCCAGTAGGTATCTTGAGGTCAGGGGGCAGCTCTCTCACTGCAGGGGCCTTTTGTTGTGGCTTCTGCTGTAATGCAGTGATGAGAGTGAATGCACTGTGGGCAGATTGCCTAGAATTTTGTTTGCTGGGCGAGGGCAGTGATGCAGAAGTAAAGGAGATCTAATCTGCTCTCCGGCCCATGAGTCTAGCAAACACGCACTGTACTTTAGATTTAATTGACTGCTTAATACTGAAACCCAACATAACCACCATTCTAGTCACAGCAGTTACAAACGGTAGGTTATTGCGGTCAGTCAAAGTGAATGTTATGGAGGGTAATTACCAAAGAGGAAGGTGCAGTGTGGGGCTTGGAGGAATTAGGGTTTCAGAGTTACTGAAAGTAAATTCTATGCATCCCAAAACGGAGTTCAAGCTGTTGTGAAACACATTAATTAAATCAAGGGTATCTATGTAATTACTTACATGGCTCTTATCACCATAGTATCCGACCATCTAACAATCATCAATGGATTTTAGCCTCGAAACAGGGAAGAACTAGCCCCATTTTACAGATGGGGAACCAAGGCACAGACTAGATTGAAGTGACCTGCACAGGGTGACACACGAAGTCTGTGGCAGAGCCTGGTATTGAACTCAAGATTTCCTGAGTCCTTATTAATTTGACCGTCTTTGATAATGAATCCACAGCAATACCAGGGCAACACTGAAAGGTAAATGACATCAGCTGAAGATGAAGAACGAGTACCTCAAAACAGTTCAGACAACTGAAAAGGTTTTAAAAAAATAAAATAAAATACTGAATTTCTCTTGTGGCAGTTCTGCAGCTCACTGACGCCTGCTTTCTCCAAAAGGCAAGGACTCCATCTGCACCATCACTGGGAACGGCCTCCTCGGGTGGTGAATCATTTAAAGTGATGGTAGCCATTGCTCACCAAAAGGAGCTTCTAAACCAGAGGCCGGTATTTCTAACCTGTTTTGGATAGGACTTTAGACACAGTCTTATTAGGTTGTCCCAGGCCTTTTCCATATAAAGGCCTTGTCCCATTTAGCACTATGGGAACGGTAGGAGGGTGGTCAGGTTGAGACCTCAAGACTGAACTCCTTGCTGCAGTTTTTAAGGCCTATTCCCACTTCCGTGGATGTCAGGGAGTTTTCCCACTGCCTCCAATGGGTGCAGGATTGATCCCCAAATTGGAATTCAATGTATCCTGCGCGATGGTCACCATTAAGCCAAAATATCCCCATGGTTTCCACACTGCAGCATCAGATCCTGCAGCTAGTTCTTGCTATGTAGATAAGGAAACAACCACAGGAAATCAGGCCTGAAAGAGTAACATATTGCAATGTTGACCCCTTTCCCCCCCGTGACTCTGCCAACATTCCCAGCCTTTATTCCTCACCTGGCTTCTTCAAACAACTCCCTGCTTTCTTCTATGCTGCCATTTTGCAAGGGGAAAATTCCCCAATTAATATCTGTACAGCCACTCCGTCCTCCTCCTCCACAGCCCCCCATTAAAACTCCACTCTGTTGTGGTGCCTACAAAACCCGGCCAGCTGTCATGGCTGGTCCTGTGACCAGCTGTGACTATCGCTGTCCTCATTCATAGAATCATAGAATATCAGGGTTGGAAGGGACCCCAGAAGGTCATCTAGTCCAACCCCCTGCTCAAAGCAGGACCAATTCCCAGTTAAATCATCCCAGCCAGGGCTTTAAAACCTTAAAAACCTCTAAGGAAGGAGATTCTACCACCTCCCTAGGTAACGCATTCCAGTGTTTCACCACCCTCTTAGTGAAAAAGTTTTTCCTAATATCCAATCTAAACCTCCCCCACTGCAACTTGAGACCATTACTCCTCGTTCTGTCATCTGCTACCATTGAGAACAGTCTAGAGCCATCCTCTTTGGAACCCCCTTTCAGGTAGTTGAAAGCAGCTATCAAATCCCCCCTCATTCTTCTCTTCTGCAGGCTAAACAATCCCAGCTCCCTCAGCCTCTCCTCATAACTCATGTGTTCCAGTCCCCTAATCATTTTTGTTGCCCTGTCTTTTCTCTCTCCCTTACTACAGGTAACTCCCCGAGTGGTTAGGGCATTGGCTGAGCACTTCGGAGACCTGGTTTCAAGTCCCTTCTCTGCCACCCATTTTGTGTGACCTAGGACACATCACTTATTCTCTCTATGCCTTCGTTCCTCATCTGTCGAAAAGGGATTCCAGCCCTGCCCTACCACACAGGGGTGTGTGAGGATAAATGTATTTTTTGGTATGCTCAGAGGAGAAGCTGGCAAGCCAGAATCTTTAACCAAGCTCTTTGACTATTAGCCTCACCCTGAATAAGTAGTGGGCGATGTTGTATGTTAATGGTTCATTGTAACTTTGCTTTAAAAAAAGATCGTGAGGTGTTCATATGCCACGGTTATGGAGGCCATGTAATTAGATACCTAGGGTCCTGCTGTTATCTCCCTGCTACTCTCAGTTCAAAGCAGCAAAAGCCAACAGCAGCAAAACGGCCTGTCACCACCATGTTCATTAGCTTGTATTTTATTCCCTATCCCCAACCCGTCGTCCGTTTGTGCCTTTTAGAGTACATCCTTACTGTAATCCCAGGCTGTGACTGCAGCTTGAGCAGATGTACCCGAGCCACCTTGGGCACCAGAGCTGTGAATCTGCAGGCTGGCTGGGCAAGCCCGCCTGGACCCTGGGTAACTACTCATGCAGCTAGCCCATGGTGATGCCCATGCGGTTGAGCTAACTAGATTAAAGCTAGATTGGGTATATTTCCATGCGCAGCAGTAGCATTTCAGGATTGCAAGTGTAGACGTACCCTTTGACTGTAAGCCATCCATAGCATAGCCATCTTTATGCATGTTAGTACAGCAGCCATCATGCTGGCATCTGCATCCTCATTCAAGGCCTTTATGTGCTACCATGGTATCAAAATGTAGTAATAACAAACAGGTGTGTCAGTGGTAATTGTTGGTGAATGGCGACTCTTTAATAGTGACCACTGTAGCGCAGTATATAAAGTGCGGGGTGAGCCTGCTGAAGGAACCGTTCTGCATAACGCATCTATGTATGAGAGTTGGCTGGGAATATTTCTTTTTTGGAAAAAAAATTTAGAATATTTTGGGGGTTTTCATAGAAAAATGAATTTTTTTTGGACAAGATTTGAAAAATGTTGGTTTTCAGTTGCTGAAAACAATTCTTTTCCCAGGTGATTTTTTTTCCACAAAAATTAAAACATTTTTGACAAAAAAAAAAAAACCAACAGTTTTTTGCAGAAATTTCTGTTTAGTCAAATAGCCATTTTCCACTGGAAAAACAGTTGGACAGAAAATTTTTAACCAGCTATAATCGATCTTATCTGCATGTGTGTGTGTGAGAGAGAGAGGTTGATGATATAGCTAACACAATTTTTACTGCAATGTAGTCTGTGAAGCCTCTTATCATAAGCAAATGTCATATAACGTATATACTGCTAGAATTGAGGCTGCAATACAGTTCTCATTCCAGTGTCCTGTTTTCCACTCCCACGGCTTTCTGAAAACCTTTCCCTTTTGGGCTGACCGTCTCTGCCAGAAGGTAAGTATATTTGGGGGAGAGGGAGGGGCCAAGGTGGTTTCTTTTTAAAAAAAAGATGGAATAACTTTTTTCAGCAGGTTTTAAGAGGAAGAGTAAATATTTATAAAATATACAAAATATATATTTTCCTGCCATTTAAAAAAAAACAACCCAACAACCTTTTCCTTCACATCTGAAGAAAGGCTGAAGTTTGAAACAGGACCCTCAGTCCGTTTGTTGTCTTTAATAAGCTGCATGCATTTTGTTAAGTTCTAGTGGCGGGGGGCAAATGGTTTTGAAATAATGTTTGGAAAATGCAGCCAGGAGCCAGCGTTTGACTTTTAACTGTGTCCTGAATGCTGAGTGGTACAGGCTGAAAATATGCCGGTTGGTTGGAACTGACATCTAAAGTAGTCGTCTTCTCCTTTGCCCTGGATATTCCTTCCCTTTTCTCGCTCTCTTTACCTACCGTTCCTTTTTCCTTCCTCAGAGCTTACATTTTCTGCAGGTTGCAGCCCGTAGGGCCCAACCTACTCATGCATGACCAGTCTGACAGTCCATTCATCAGAGCCGGTAGCACAGATGCACGTTGTGGGAGAAAAGACACACAAACATAACCTGTTTTGTTTTACATGTAATGAATAGGAGATCAACATGTGTAAATATGTGGAAAATGATGTGGTCCAGATTCCAAAGGCCAAGTTGCTGCAGGTCATTCTGTCGGCAAACTCTGACTGCCACAGTTGTTTCTGCGGTCAAGATTTTCATATGTAGAGTCTTGCGCTTGTTGCCTGCCAACCAAAGAGTCGAGAAAGGTAAAGGCTAGTGTGTCCGTTGGCAGTAAATATAAATGCTGGCTTCCCTATGCAGGGCTTTTGAAATGATGCGATCTTTAGAACTTAGCTGATTTCAGATCACAGTTTCAGGGCGTCAGAATCAACCTGATGATAACCCATTTTATTTGAAGTTGGTCCTGCCATCTTTTGTTTTGTTTTTTAAGTTTCATGTGTTTGTATGTAGTGTTTTTCATCCTGAAGGATCCAAAAGCATTTCACAAACTATATGCATACAACACTACTGCCAGGCAGCTGCTTCTGAGCCTTAGACGACAGGGACAAACCTCTCTACTCATGAGAGGTGTCATGGGATCTTGAATATTCATGTGGAGCATCCAGGACCTTGGTTTTTAAGCTGTCATCTAAAGTGACATAAGAACAACGAGGAGTCTGGTAGCACCTTAAAGACTAACAGATTTATATGCCCAAATAAATCTGTTAGTCTTTAAGGTGCCACCGGATTCCTCGTTGTTTTTGTGGGTACAGACTAACATGGCTACCCCCTGATTCTTGATAAAGTGACATAGGGCATTTCCACCCCATAGAGCTTTTGGCAGCAAAGCCCCCTAGTGGAGATGCAGAGTATGCCAGCAAAAGTTGTTCTGTGGGCATAACTACACCACCTTCCCGAACAACATTAGCAATGTCAACAAAAGCTCTCTTCTTTTGGCACAGTTACGCCTGTGCCAGGGTTTTGTTGACATAACAATGTGGGCTGGGGAGGCGAATGGGGAGTGTGATTTTTTTCCCCAGGATCCTCGCTGGCATAGCTATGCCAGCAAAACTTCACAGTGTAGACCAAGCCCACAAGACACAGTCAAATGCATGGGACCCAGTTCATCAACTTTAACAAGGTCAAGGGATGAGTCACTCCTAGCAGGGTTGAAAGACATGTTCCTGGCACAGCTAGGTGTTTTCCACTTAAATTTACAATGTTGTTAGGCTAGATCTACCCTTGAGTTAAGTGGAAGTCAGCTAACACATTTTTAAAGACTCGTTTAATTCCCAAAAGTTTCCTTTAGGCTACAGATGTTTGTGGTTTACTTTTGAGGTTCAGCCTGGAACAAATGTTTTGGGAGATTAGCCTTAAAAATTGGATTACCTACGTGGAGCCAACTGACAATCAGTAAGGTTAAGATTTTGTCGTGGTCATTTTTAGTAAAAGTCATGGACAGGTCGCAGGCAAAAAACAAAAATGATTCACCCCTCTAGTGTGCAGACCATGATACTGATATAAAGGGGCTTATATCAGTATAGCTTATTTTGGTATATTGATACAAGCACCTTTATACTGGGGTAACAGTCCACAGTAGAGAGCTGCCTTGATTCACGTCTATTTCTAAAGCAATATAGTTTCATTGGAACAAGAACTGTGTATAGACCAGCCCTTAGATTCTAAGGTGGTTACCAAGTCAAGGATAAGTTGCAGTTTCCTGCTTAAAAAGGAAGTCCAAGCTTGTTAACTTGACAGAAGGCATGATGTTCTTACCTGGACAGCCTGGATGGGGCTGTGCTATGACCTGTCAGGTGAGAATAAAGATGCGTATTAGTTTACTGCAAATTTCAGTTGGAAGAGCTGATAATCCAGCATTGATGGTGGGTTTCTGAACCACAATGAATGGGAAAAAATTTCTTAAGTTCTGTTTATGGTTAGTCTTTCAATATAGTGGGACTGACGTCTAAATACAAGGAACAAAGCATCTCGCTGCTCCTTCCTAGATGCAGTGATGAGCTGCCAAAATCTTAACAACCAGTTCCCTATAAAAAGTTCTGAGTTAAGGGATGTGCCCCAGTATGTATTTTTTGTACCAACAGGGTTACCATACCTCCATATTTTCCCGGGAGGAATTTTTAAAATTTAAAAATTCCTCCCGGATGGCGATTTAAGAACCAAAAAGCCTGACCCGTCCGCAAAAATACGGGTGTGTGTTAACCCTGCCGAAAGTTCTTTTTTAAAAAGATGGGCCTGAACTAGAAATGAGATCCGTTTCACATGTGTGGGTCCCCGCCACTCCCTGGGGGTGTGCTAGGGGGACCAGATGTCCCGATTTTATAGGGACTGTCCCGATTTTTGGGTCTTTTTCTTATATAGGCTCCTATTACCCCCCAACCCCTGTCCTGATTTTTCACACTTGCTGTCTGGTCATCCTAGGGTGTGCACATGTGTGGGTCCCAGCTGCTCCCTGCCCCCCTCATTGAAGCAGGTGTGCAGGGTTACTGGCCTGGGAACTGCAGGGCACCAGTGGATGTGGGGCCAGCTGCAGACAGGGGCGTGGGGCAGGGCTGGCTGGAGACGGGAGGGTGCGGGGCTGGCTGGAGACGGGAGGGTGCGGGGCTGGCTGGAGACGGGAGGGTGCGGGGCTGGCTGGAGACGGGAGGGTGCGGGGTTGGCTGGAGGCAAGGGGGTGTGGGGCCGGCTGGAGGTAGGGGTTGGTTGCGGGCAGGGCAGGGGGTGCGGGCAGGGCAGGGGGTGCGGCAGGGGCTGGTGCTTGAAGGGCAGGGGGTGTGTGCGGCAGGGGCTGGCTGCAGGCAGGGGGTGCGGGGGTGGCTGAAGACGGGCTGGCTGCAGGCAGGGGGTGCGGGGGTGGCTGGAGACAGGGGCTGGCTGCAGGCAGGGGGTGCGGGGGTGGCTGGAGGCAGGGCAGGGGGTGGCTGGAGATGGGGGCTGGAGGCAGGGCAGCGGGTGTGGTGGTGGCTGGAGGCAGGGCAGGGAGTGCGGCAGGGGTGGCTGGAGGCAGGGGCTGGCTGCGGGCAGGGGGTGCGGCAGGGGCTGGCTGCGGGCAGGGTGGTGGGTGCTCACGGGAGAGCAGCAGGACGCAGCCCTGGCCCAGCAGAGCAGCCAGGGACCCACCAGGCAGCAGCGGGAACCCCAGGGCCAGGGGTTGGGGGAACAGCAGCAGCCGCAACAGGGGAATAATATTTCCCTACTCCAGCCTCACTGGGGCATTGTGAGGATGAAAATCCACGAATGCTTATGAAGCACTCAGCTAATACGGTGACGTGGGCCACGGGAGTACGCAGATAGACAGTGATTCTCCCTCTGTGTTACATTTACGCAGCAAGTCTCAGAACCGGGCTCGACCTACAGCGTTAAAACCAGCTGTGTGGACATTGCAGGTTGGGCTGGAGTTAGGGCCGCAAAGCCCACCCCCATCCCTGGGCTCCCGAGCCTGAGCTGCAACATCTGGGCACCAATTTTTAGTGCTGTAGCATGAGCCCAAGTCTGTCGACCTGGGCTCTGAAACTCAGTGCTGTGGGCTGTGTAGACATGCTCTCTGTGGCCTTGAGCAAGTCCCTTAACCCCTCTCCTCAGTTTTGCCATCTGTGAAATGAGGATGACGATACTGTGAGGATTAAACTATTCTGTGATGTGTACTGAAGGCAAGTTGTGACGGTGTCTAGGCGCAAAGCATTAATAATTAGTCTGTTTTAAAATGGCACCTCCCAGCCATACATCTTGCTTCCTAAACCCATAGTGTTAGACATATGGAAACTCCTGTTTACTGTGTCTTTTAAAAAAATACAAGGGCTGAATCCAGCAACCCTGTAACTGGCATCTGGGCAGTTTTGCGTTTCTCCTTCTTTCCTTGTTACTTTGCTTGGCTTTTCAGTTATTAAACATCCCTAGAGGAGGAAAATCCTGGCGGATTGCGTCTTTTTCTTTCCGCTGAGTCACTCCACTAGTTAACAGTCTGATTAAACGCAGAGAAGGGTATGAAAGCAAATAAATAACGGCACATACCTGCCCTCCAAAAACCAGCAATTCCTAATATCATCAGCAACACCAGTGCTTTAATTCCTAGTGCTACAAACATCAGGATCGGAATCAAGGAGCTGCTTGCTGCTTTGAATTTATAGAAATACACGGCTCCCTCTGCTCTCCCGTGGCTGTTAACGGCTGTGCACGTGTATTTTCCATCGCGAGTCAGGTAATGCAACTCTTTGGTTATCTGGTGGTTCAAGCTTGTGACTGACGTTGCATTGCTGAAGAGAGGGCCGGTCCATGTCAGAGAAGGCAGCGGCTCCCCTTCGGCTGTACACTGCGCTCTGAAGGTACGGTCCTGGTTGGAGCCAATGGTGATGTTAACAATCCTGGGAGCAGCTGTGCGGGTCACAAGAAGTGATTAAAATCAAATGAAGATTCAAATACCATGCTGGTTTGGGGCTCAAAGCATTTAGTGCCATTGTTGGCCTGAGCTGATTCCTAGACTGCTATGATTTTGTAATGTCGAGATCAAGTCTCTCATCGCTCCTTTTCCTTCAACATTTCCTGGCTCTTGATTTCGTCATCACCCCTGTGCTTTAGAGAGAAGCACCGGGTTCAAGCAAATAGGGCCCAGGCCTCAGAGTCAGGGGATCGGAGTTCCTTCCCTGTTTTATTATTACTGTTGACATCGGGGTGATTAAAAATAGAAAGAATGTCATCAGTCTAATTTTCCCTTCGCTCTCTGTGTGGTTTGGTTTATTTATTGTTAGTGTCTCATGCAGCCTGAGCAATGAAAATAGACTAGTCAGTTTCACGGCCTGATTCTTATGCAATCGCACAATGCCTGCAACGATTGGACTGCAAATACAGTTTATCCCTTGCATGGAGGAGTTGTGTGAATGAATTCGTGGGTGTGAAGTGCCTTCCTCAGATGTAAAATGTCACCCAGGTGCAGACGAATATGTTCTTTTAAAGGTATTACTGCAATTTTTTAAAAAATAACCTCAGACACTTTGCAGACCCCCACAGGAAGGGATCACTCATCCGTTGCTGGACCCTGGACAGTCTTTGGGGGTGTAGTACTCCTGCCATTGCCTACCAGTAGTGCTACACCCAGCAAGGGAAGTGAAGAAACTTCCCCAGATGCAACTAGAGCCGGATTATCAGCTAATGGTGGTTTCTGAACAGGGGTACGCGTACCTCTAGGATCATGCAAGATCTCGTCAAAGGGTACTCGAGAAAAATCCTGTAATGGCGGACAACACACTTTGTTTAGTCAGGCTTGGCAAGCTAATCCTAGGTATATTGTGACCCTATCTCAGATGTGGTACACGGTAGACTTTGGAAAGGAGTACACAGCCTAAAAAGCTTGAAAACCACTGAGCTAACAGAACCGTGGCCCTGATGCTGCCGTGAGTTCTGCACAGTTGGACCCTGCATCCATGAAAGCCCTATTGATTTCAATGGCTGCAGCATGGTTTAGTGGATAGGGCATGGCAACTGGACTCAGAGACCTGGGTTCTGCTGCTGACGCTGAGCTGCCATGTGACCTTGGGCAAATCGCTTCACCTGTCTGGGCCTCCACTTCCCCTCTTTCCCGTTGTCTCATTAGATTGCAGACCCTCAGGTGGGGTCTCTCTCATACTATCTGTCTGCTCAGCGCCTGGTATGATGAGTCCCCAAGCTCAGTTGGGGCTCTAGATCAGGCGTGGGCAAACTACTCCCCACGGGCTGGATCTGGCCTGCCAGCTGTTTTAATCTGTCCCTCGAACTCCTGCTGGGAAGTGGGGTTTAAGGCTTGCTCTGCTCCGGCGCTCCAGCTGGGAAGCAGGGTTGGGGGCCCCTCCATGTGGCTCCCGGAAGCAGCGGCATGGCTCCCTCTCTGGCTCCTACATGTAGGGGTAGCGAGGGACCTCCGCTCTGCATGCTGCCCCCGACCCAGCCACCACCCCTGCAGCTCCCATTGGTGGGGAACCGCAGCCAAAGGGAGCTGCAGGAGCAGTGCCTGTGAACAGGGCAGCATGCAAAGTTGCCTGGCTGCGTCTCCACGTAGGAGATGGAGAAAGGACATGCCGCTGATTTCAGGAGCCACTTGAGATAAGTGCCACCCAGAACCTGCACCCCTGAGCCTCTCCCCACACCCCAATCCCCTGCCCTAGCCCTGATCCCCTTCCTGCCCTCCAAACCCCTCGAGCCCCGCCCAGAGCACCCTCCTGCACCCCAAACCTCTCATCCCCAGCCCAGAGCCCGCATCGCCAACCAGAGCCCTCGCCCCTTCCTGCACCCCAATCTCAATTTGTTTCTTACTCCTGGTGGCCAGAAGCCAGCCCTTTTCCCTGCCACAGTTCCCCCTAGCTTCTATTCTATTCTATTTGTTCTGGTTCTTATATTGTACACATCAGCATAGTATCTGAGCATCTTAGATGCTCAGAAAAATGCCCTAATCTGATGTTGTAGAGCTCCTCAGGAATGACTAGTATTGGTTCAATGCTGTGGCTATGTCTACACTACCGCGGGATTGATGCTCTGGCAATTGATGCGCCGGGGGTCGATTTAATGGGTCTAGTGAAAACTCACTAAATCGACGGCAGATCGCTTTCTGGTCGACCCCAGTACTCCCCACAGAAGGAGAAGTGTAAGGTATATTGACGGGAGACTCCCGTAGACCCAGCACGGTGTAGACCCCGCAGTAAATTGACCTAAGCTATGTCGACTCCAGCTACGTTATTCATGTAGCTGGAGTTGCGTAACTTTGGTCGACTTACCCCCGTAGTGTAGACGAAGTCTCAGTGTGGAGTTCAGTGGCAACTAGCATGAAGTGGTCCCTCCAGCTTCCACATCCTTCCAGCTCTAGCCTCTGTCGGTAGCACCTTTAGAGCTGATGTTCTCTTACCTATCAAATGGAGCCTTATCCCAGTCCTGCTTTCGTACTTGTCATGAAGATCCCCAGAAAACTCCACTCGGCAGAAGTATCTGTTGCTGTCGCTCCAGGTCAGGTTGTCGATCTTGATGGAGAGGTTATTGTGCCTGGGGTTTCCAATCAGTTTGTACTTGTTCTTGTAGCTAACTGCAGTTTTACAGAGGTCGCTCGAGCTGTGAGTAACGCATTTGAACACTACCATCCCATCGTAAGGTTCCTTGATCCTCCAAATGGTTGTGAGGGTCCGGTCATATGTTTTGTGGGGGTGTGTGAAAGTACAGGGCAGAACAACCGCCTTTCCAATCTCACCAGTAGCATCTGATGGAACCTGAATGGACCACCCATTGGACTGCAAACCTGGAACCAAAGGAACTGGCTTCAGGAACCTGAATAAACCATAAAGGCTGATGTACCAAACCTGAAGAATGACTTTTTCTCCCATAAATCAGAAGTCCACCTTCTTATCAACCCGGGGACATGTCATTTGTGAGTGATGGGCTCTAAAGGCAGACTTAAGAGCTGCTGGCAATACTGATCTAATGAATATGGCAAGGCTGGAGTGTGCATGCCAGTTCCCAGCACCTTCCCCCCAGCTGTCTTGGAGGAGAGAGACCGTCTTTGACTGTTAGAGGAAAGCAGTCAGTGTTCGAGGCAGAGCAGTGGAACCACGGCCCTATAGTACCCTACAGCTGCCAGTAACTTCCGTAAACCATCCCTTTCCCTGGAACTACACCGTGAGTACCCCACCCAAAAGTGTTGCAGGAAACAAAACAAAAAATCTCTCTCTCTTGACAAATCCAGCCCTGATAAAAATCTAGTTGCAGTTAGTGGGAACTGCATTTCCTTCATGCCTGGGCCAGATTTAATCTTTGCTGTTTGATAATCCTTCTCTCGAAACCTCTTCACAAAACCAGCTTTCACCGGAGTGGAATACACATAGGAGTGTCAGAATCTGATGTCGTTACCTTGACAGGTAGCTAATAACCAAGCTGCCACAAACAGAACTTCTGGGAAGGCTGCTCTCATTTCTACACGTTGGTGGAAGCAATAACAGCTGCAGCACCAGGTAATGCTTCCAGGAACATGTGGTGTGGCTCAGTATCTTAGATGTAAGCAGAGTCAGGATGAGCTCCACCCTGACATCTGGTGGTGAGTTGTGGCAAGTTGTGGAAAAGAACTTCAGGGGCTGATCTCATTTGCATAGGCACACCCACCCTGCCTAGCATGAGCCCATAGCTGCCCAAATGGTCACTTTGGCTGCTGTGGGATCCCCAGTGTCTCTGTTATTGAGGCAGGAAGAATAAATTGTTATTATCCTGATTATGTGAATCAAGGACAGTGGAACTGTACTTGGCCTTTTGTTAGGATGGAGGGACTCACCATCAACTAAGTAGTACTCGCTAGGCAAGGGACATGGGTTCCAAAACTGAGTGAATTGAGAGAGGCTGGGGACAGGTATTAATATCTGGTAGTATGGGCCCCTGGTGAGGGCCTTGCATGCTAATTGCACCTCCTCTCTCCGCTGTGGAATATCAGAGCTAATTTTGATTCCATTAGGAGTCTAGTTACAGGCTGCTGAGCTGAATTCACTTTGGGCCAATGGTGCACCAGCACTGAGGCTCCCCTACTACAAGTTAAAATCACAAAAGAGCTAAAATTACTAAGAGCTGAAATCACTGATTGTTGTGTTAAGTAGTGGGGGGCCTGAAAATATATTGCAGAGCAGTTTGTGGGATGGCTGGAGTGGCTCATGGGGTGGCTGGCAGAGCAGACCGATTTGTGGGACAGCTGGTGGAGCGGAGCGGTGGGGCAATTGGCTTTGGATTATGTAAGGTGCCCCTTAACTCCCCCACATCTCCACCCAGGTTGGGAGGTAAAACTCTGCAGATAAACTTTCGAACTCTGGCGCTGCACTGACCAGGGACAGAGACTTTTGGGTTGTTGGACTTTTGGGATTTTGGGTGACTTTTGGGTTGCTGGACTCACGAACCAAAGGGAAAGGGAAACCAATTTGCTTGGGGTGAGTTTTTTTGCTCGTTGCTTATGAATCCTGTAGATGCTGTTTCCCCAACATAATGCCACATTGTTTCTCTCCGTTATTAAAAGGCTTTTGCTACACTCAGACTCTGTGCTTGCTGTTAGGATATAGATATCCTGTCAGGCCTGTCTGTAAAGGCTTATACTCTAAGAATTTAGGTGTATTCTTATCACTTAGCTAGTTATAGAGGTATAAAAGAAAGGAAGAGAATCAAAATCACTGTCTGCTGGTGTAAGGTCCTTCTCTTACTGTGACAGTCTGAGACCCTGTGCTTAGGCTGAGATCTTTGGCTGAGCAACAGAGGCAGCCATAAGCTGGGAAGTGAACGGTCACATCCTCACATTCCAAACTAGTCACGTTGAAATAAGGTGCTATTGGGCTGTTAGGAATACAATCCTGTCCTGATAAAGCCTCCAGAGAAAGGGAAGTGCCCAGAAGATGTAAAAGGAAACTTAGTTTGATAGCATCCTGTCTGGCAAGAACTCACTTATCAATAGCTGGGATGTGAAATCGTCATTTCTTTGTTGTTCTATCACTGTAGTCCCCATTTTCCTATTGTCTGTCTGTATAATCAATGTCTGGTTCTGTGATTGTTTCTGTCTGCTGTATAATTAATTTTGCTGGGTGTAAACTAATTAAGGTGGTGGGATATAATTGGTTAAATAATCATGTTTACAATATGTTAGGATTGGTTAGTTAAATTTCAGGAAAATGATTGGTTAAGGTATAGCTAAGCAGAACTCAAGTTTTACTATATAGTCTGCAGTCAATCAGGAAGTGTGTGTGTGGGAAATGGGAACAGGGAATGGGGGTGGGGAAATTGGAATCAAGTTTTGCTACAGGGGGAAATGGGAACAGGGAATGTGGGTAAGGAAATTGGAATCATGTTTGGCTAAGGGCAGGAATGGGAACAGGGACACAGATAAGGCTCTGTGGTGTCAGAGTTGGGAAAGGGGACACTAAGGAAGGAAACTGGAATCATGCTTGCTGGAAGTTCACCCCAATAAACATCGAATTGTTTGTACCTTTGGACTTCGGGTATTGTTGCTCTCTGTTCATGTGAGAAGGACCAGGGAAGAAAGTGGGTGAAGGAATAAGCCCCCTAACACTTGCGAGAGGGGCGGTATTGCCTCTTAGAGGCGCACAGCGGGGGTGGTATATATTTGTCCCAGGTCACTGGGTGGGGGCTCGAGACGGCTTTGCATTGTGTTATTGGAATGGAACCCCTAGATACTGTACCCGGCCCTTGTTGCTGCCAACTCTGACGGGCAGAAGGGTTACATATAGATCGGGGTGGGCAAACATTTTGGCCCGAGGGCCACATCTAGCTATGGAAATTGTATGGCGGGCCATGAATGTTTATGAAATTAGGGGTTGGGGTGCGGGAGGGGGTAAGGACTTTGGCTGCTGGTGCGGGTTCTGGGGTGGGGCTGGGGATGAGGGGTTGGGGGTGTAGGAGAGTGCTCTGGACTGGGACCGAGGGGTTTGGAGGGCGGGAGGGGGATCAGGCCTGGGGTTAGGGCACGGGAGGGGGTCAGGGGTGCAGGCTTCAGGCAGCGCTTACCTCAATCAACTCCCGGAAGCAGAAGCTCCCTCTGGCTCCTATGCAGCAGTGTGGCCAGGCGGCTCTGCGCACTGCCCCGTCCACAGCTGCTGCCCTGCAGCTCCCATTGGCTATTGTTGCTGGCCAATGGGAGCTGTGGGGGAAGCGTGTGGAGTCCCCTGGCTGCTCCTACGTGTAGGAGGTGGTGGGGGGACATGCCATTGCTTCTGGGAGAGGCGCGGAGCCCTGGCATGCGTGGAGTGGGGCAAATCCCTGACCCTGCTCCCCGGCTGGAGTGGGGCAAGCCCTGGACCCCGCTCCCTGGCTGGAGCTCAAGGGCCAGGTTAATATGTCTGAAGAGCCGGATGCGGCCTCCAAGCTGTAGTTTGCCCACCTCTGCTATAGATCTTCCCTGACAGCTCACTGCAGACGTAACTTTTTCCTGAGTATCAGAGACCGGAGTAGATGGAAAAACTGAATAGCTGGTGTCCAAAAGGGCAGAGCACTCTCAGCTCCGCTTGACTTCCCTGGGATTTATGAATTAGTGAACACTGGGTAACTGCCTAGAGAGGTTAGGTAGAGACTACAGGTTGTTTTATTTATACATGTGATGTTCTTCCATGGTACCTGGCAGGTATCTCTGGGCCTGTACAACTGGCATCAGTCAACTGCATGTTTTCTGAGGGGGAAAAGCCAATGTAAGGGCAAATATATGTGCAAATTATTATTTATTTCATTAGGTTTCCTACATATTGCCCCTCTCTGGCCCTCAGTGTTTTATATTTTAGTGGCGGCTGTATTGTCAGTGGAAAATGTCTTAATTTTGAGGTCACAGATCAAAACCTATGATGATGGGCTTGGTTAGCATTCATCTTGGACCCTGAAAAGATCAGGCAAAAGAGATCTTCTTGCACACTGATAACGATCTTATACTCAGATGGGCCTGGATTCAGAAAAGAAGACACTTAAAGAGAGGCTTAACTTTAAGCATGTGCGTAAGTCCCATTAAAATCATATGCTTAAGCATGTGCTTTAAAGCTTTGCTAAATCTGGGCCATTATGTCATCCCTCCGTAGGAATCCTAAATTTTATGAGCTGATTTATGAATCACAAGTGTAAGCACTGCATTGCAGCTCTGCGTGTATGTGGGTGGTGGGTATGTGCGCACACACATTAATTTTGTCTACCACTGAAGGGCAGTAAACTCTAAAGCAAACTATGTTCATTGTAAAATAGTTCCCAGGGACACTACACAACAATTCAGGGCAGGCAGAGAAAAATGCTGTAACCGATTGACAATGCAGGGGGAATTTAGGTAAATATAAACTCCTGAGTTGGAATTTGGCTGTGATACTGGGATTAACCCCCCTAGATGGTCCTGGGCTCTCTCATGGCCGCAAAGAGTCAGAACGCTGGTCTTTTCCATAAGTTATTAGCCATATTTAGTAATTCTTGCCAAAGCCAGCTGGAATTTCCGGGCACTGTAAAGCAGCATTCTGGTTCCTATCGAACGAATTGCATTGTGCAGTTCCATCGGCATCTCGGCTGAGCGAGAAGGCCGACAGTGATAATAGAGGCAGGGATAGCAGTCAGAACTCACCCTTCTTGAAGATGCAAAGTAGACACGCAAGAAATAACCCAAACCCTTTCATGGTCGCTGGTGCGCCTCACTCCGGACAGATTTTGGATCAGCAAACCAGCATTGTTCACGCCGAAGCCGAGGGGTCAGACGCGCAGCCCCGGGCTGTTTGGCTGAGGAGTGGAACCCTCAGTGGTTTCCCTCTCCCCGGAGGGAATGAGTGAGTTCAGCAGAGCTGGCAATCGGTTTGGTTAAAAATACTTTTGTGGTCAGTCATGTGGAAAACATAAAGGGAGCTCAACATCTGATCATTTTCCCCCCGAGGGAGGGGCCAAGAAATCCCTGCTGAACAGCATCTCCATTTGTAACCTTTATTATACATGGGTGAGCCAAAGTGACAAAGGGCCTAAGTGCTCCAAACCCATCGACCCATGGGGAAGTTATAAGAGTCTGACAAAGTGGGTCAACAAGTGACACTCTGGCTCCTGTGGCTTAAAGGGGTCTGTTCCCCGGTCCCCCTCCCCCAGCTGAGACTGGCCAGGCTTCTGTACCAGTCCCAGGTAGCTCAGCTCTGGGGAGACAGGTGGGGCCCCACAGGCCTGGAGTCAGAGGTGCACTGCAGTCCTGCCAGGGGGCAGAAAGGAGCAGGGGGGTGGGACCGGGGGCATAGAGGAGGTTGCGGCCAGCCGGCAGGCAGGCCAAGAGGAGCAAGTGGTGGGCGGGAGGAGGAGCGGGGTCTCGGGGCGCAGTGCAAATGGAGTAGGCCGGGGCCCCTTCTGAGCATGGGCCTGGCTCCATGGAGCCACTGGCACCATTGTAAACCTGGCACTGCTCATCAGAACTTTCTAGAGCTATGGTACCATGAGGCAGGATGTGCTGAAAGGAGGCACTTAGGATCGGAGCCAGGCAGGGCATGTGTGCTGCTGAGCCTGCACACTGAAGATATACAGGGGAAGGAGAAGTGGGACAGAATGGGAGGAGACAGGTGAAGAGGGCTGGGGAAGCTGATATTTTAAAAACCACAGAAGGGCCGTGGAAAAGTTTATAGAGAACACAAAGACAGATGGAGTGAGAACTGGAGAACACAACACAGGCATAAGTATTATTGGGAGGGCTGTAAGCTGGAACAAAGATGCTTAGATTGGGGGAATATTTCATTAGCTATTTTTCAGAGTGGAGATCTAAGGAAATTAGTCGCCTAAAAAGACAAAAACGGGACACTTTATATCCCATATTAGAAATGTTTCTTAACAATAGGGGTCATGAGGATCTGACAAGGAAATAAATCATCGTGCGCAGGAATCAGGTCCCCGTGACTGGAAACACTCAGAGAGCGAGAGTGAGAGTGGGGTTAGTGAAAGTGGATTTACTCTGAGTGTGTACAGCACCTAGGACAATGAGCTCCCATCTCGGTTGGGGTCCCTAGACACTCTTGTAATAATAAATAATAGAGACTCAGATCCAATGATCCCGGAGGTCCCTCTCTTAACCCCGAACCATCTGTCTGTCTGATATTGCTGTTTTCAAGGCTTTCAGGATCAGTTTTGTGGCCTGAAGCAGCATTTGAGATAATCTCTTTGTAGGACTCCCTTTGCCCAGGGAGCAGAGGCAGGGAGGAGTGAGCAGGAGTGAGCAGATAAGGAACTCTGGTATGATTCATTGTATGGCAGAAGGTGAAGGAGTGTAGCTGCATCAAAGACCCTTATTTCCCCTTGCAGCTAGCTGTTGCTTTTCAGAATGCATTTTAAAAATATGTAGCTGTTTTTCATTATTTCAATCTTTCTCCTTCACAGGCTGCCTCCCCAGACTGAAATCAGTGCTGTGGGAGCATGAGACACTGTAGAGCCTAGGAGAATATGGACGATGTCTCCATGGGTTGGATTCTGCTCAGTGTCACAGATCTGCTGAAAGGGGTCTCTGGTTTAGAAGGATGCCTTAGCAATGACATTGTGCTGGTCTGTGTTTCTTATCTACTACCAGCCCTACAGATCCTACCTATTGTCTGAAAAGCCAGGTGGGAAATAACCCTGTGTTTTGTCCACTTGGTACATGATCACAGCTTTCTGAAAGAGATGGTCTAATTTATCCACAAGTTATTGGGCTTGAGACAGGACTCAGTGGGTGAAATTCTTTGGCCTGTGTTATACAAGATAGAGTGGTCCCTTCTGGTCTTAAAATCTATAAATTGCTGAACCAGTGCTAGAGAATTTGGAATGAGCATAGCAGTGGCCCTGTTGCTGATGATGGAGGAGGAATAATATCTTACAGTCCACTCTTCCAGAGCCTTCATGGCTCTGTTTTGTTATCAGGGAAGCAGTCAGCCGGGTCCACTTCACCCACAGGTGCTCCACCCTACGGCGCCTTGTGAACCAGCAGCCCTTGGGAGCGGGGGCCTCTACCCATGCTGAGCCCAGCATCCAAGGATCCAGTGGGACACTGCCTTTGCCCTCCTGATCCCAGTGCCCCCCGGCACAGCAGCTGCAGAGATCCCTCCTCACCTTTCTGGGGAGGGGCCCAGGCAGCTTGTGCAAACCCCTCCCTCCCAAGTCGCCCCACAGTGGTTTCCTCTGCACAGAGGGACCCAGCAGTGACCTCTCACCCTTGTAATTCACCCAACATTACTTTCAGATAAAGCCCCTGACCCCCGTTAGTGGTGGGGGTCAATTGTGAAAAAGAAAAAAAAAAAAGATGTGATTTGAAACAAACCTGGCTAGGGATCAGATGTTTGCAGTACCAAGTATAGAGGGGCAATTTTTGATCACTTTTCTGGTAATAATCCCACATTATTACATTCTGTTCAGATTTGAACACCACTATGCACATCAGCTTGGTATCTGAGTTTGTCTGTGACTCTGATGAATCATAGCAGTTTGAGATGGAAAAGAGTTCTTTAAATCATCAAACCCAGTCATTGTTCTAACACAGTCATTCTAACACAGAATTGTTCCCAACATCCAGTGATCTGTCCTGTTTTAAATGACTCAGGAAGAGAACTGCCACCACTTTCCTTAAGAAGAATATTCTACCGATCTCATTTGCCTTTGCTCTATTTCATACCACAACACACTTGGACTACATAACCAATTCCTTTGCTGTACATTGCCTTTAAATTGAGATATGCATGTGACTCCTATGAGTTTTAAATACTATTAGGAACCACATGCACTGGTTTTGCGGGAATTTGAAGTGGTCTTTTTATCATTTGCAATGCATTTGGTGATGCACATTTAAATCTGAAAGATCTCTGCTGTCTAGAGAGAGATGGCCTGCTTGTGTTCAGTTCTTTGCAGACTATCAGAGAGAGAGGGGACACACCCTGTGTTCTCTTGCGGAGACTGTCCTTTTGTCCTTCCTTGCTGTTATCCATCATCTGAAATAAACCATTTTAGACTGAACTCCATGCTTTGCTCAAAATCCTCACACAAAGGCTCCCACCCACACCAGTTCCATCTAGGTTTAATTCTTTTCAACCCCTCTTGTTGCAACATATATTTCAGACAGCTATGACAGAGGAATGATCCGCCAGGGGGCGCTCACAGTTAACAGCAACAGACTTACCATGGCCCACCTCTTTCTGCACAATGGGCTTTTGATGCTGTTACGCACTTTTGTTCTATGTTACAAGAATAATCACATGGGCATTGGAGGAGCTTTAAATTCTCTTTCCAATCTCTTCCTCCTTATAGCTTCTTCCCCTTATGCCCTCTGACCCCTATTTCCCTCCTCAAGAAGCACTCTCAAAAGAGAGATTTAAAGATTGGATGCCTCTGTATTTAGTCTCTCACTCTCTCCTTCCAATCCCTTTCTCTTCTTTTTAAAAAGTGGACCTCCACCTTGATCTTCATGTGTTTGTATTTTAAAGGGTTGGGTTCTCTATTTTTATTGTTATACAATGCCCTGAGCACTTTGCTAGAAGTTCTGATACCATGTAGCTCAGAGGCGGGCAAACTACGGTGTCCCAAGGGCCACATCCGGCCCGCGGGACCCTCCTGCCTGGCCCCTGAGCTCCTGGCCCAGGAGGCTTGCCCCCAGCCCTTCCTCCGCTGTCCCCCCACCCCCACAGCTTCAGCTCACTGGGCCGCTGGCACCATGCTCTGGGTGGCCTGACCCGGTGCTCTGTGCTGCGAGGTGTGTGGCTGCCTGACCTGGTGCTCTGGGTGGTGCGGTAAGGGGGCAGGGAGCAGGGTGGGTTGGATAGAGGGCAGGGGAGTTCAGGGTGGTGGTCAGGGGGCGGGGGTGTGGATAGGGGTCGGGGCGGTTAGAGGGTGGGGAACAGGGGTGTTGAATGGGGGCTGCGGTACCGGGGGGGCAGTCAGGAAGGAGAGGGGGGGTTAGATGGGAGGGCAGGGGTTCCGGGGGCTGTCAGGGAGAAGGGGGTTTTGGATGGGGCAGCGGTCCTGGGGCTGCAGTCAGGAAGGAGGGGGGGTTGGATCGGGCAGCGGGGGGCAGTCAGGGGCAGGGGTTCTGGGGGGTGGTCAGGGAGAAGGGGTGGTTGGATGGGGCAGGGGTCCCGGGGGGGCAGTCAGGAATGAGAGAAGGGGTTGGATGGGGCGGTGGGGGGCAGTTAGGGGCGGGAGGGTCCGGGGGAGGTCAGGGGACAGGGTGGTGTAGATGGGGCAGGAGTCCTGGGGGGGCCATCAGAGGACAGGGAATGGAGGGGTTGGATGGGGCAGGAGTCCCGGGGGGGCCATCAGGGGACAGGGAATGGGGGGGTTGGATGGGGCAGGAGTCCCGGGGGGGCTGTCAGGGGGCGAGAAACGGGGGGGGGGTCGGATAGGGGTCGGGGGTTGGGCCATGCCTGGCTGTTTGGGGAGGCACAGCCTCCCCTAACCGGCCCTCCATACAATTTCAGAAACCCGATGTGGCCCTCAGACCATAAAGTTTGCCCGCCCCGGATGTAGATGATATTATTATTAGTGTGTGTGGTAGATATGGCTAGCTAAATAACCCCAATTGGGCAGTAATATTTCAACAAATGTCTATTAGCAGTATAACACAGCATAGTAACTGTTCTCACATTTATGATTACTATTTGTTGGTATTACAATAGCACCTAGAAGCCCTAGTCCTGGACCGTTGTGCAAGATGCTGTACGAACATAGTCCCAAACTCAGACTACAGAAGAACAGATAAAACAAGACTTGCTTCCTCAGTGATGTCTGCAAGAAATGAGTCTAGTCATAATTTTAAAAACTTAGCCTGTTCAGATTGAATAATCACGTGATCTGAGTTGCAGAGGCAACATGACCTAGGGGGCAGGGCACTGAACTATGAGCCAGGAGACTTGCATTCTAGTCTCAGCTTTTCCACTGTTACCTTGGGCAAGTGACTTCAGTGTTTGTTTGTTTCCCTTCAGGCCCTTTGTTTGACGTTTCCTATTTAGGACATTTTTAGGGACAGTGATGGGGTCTTATTACGTATTTGAAAAATGAGTTTCAATGGGATTTAAGTACATACACTTAAACCTCTGCTTAACTGTAAGTATTGCAGAATTAAGGCTGACATGACCAGTTGAAAGTCCCTGTCATTTCCAGTTTCTTTATTTTTAAGATTTAGCCCAACATCTGAAATTTGGTAGTTGTACAAGGCCCGGTCTACTCTTAAAAATTAGATTGACCTAGCTGCATCGCTCAGGAGTGTGAAAAATTTTGAGCTGTGTTTAGGTCGACTTAATTTCCAGTGTACGCTCAGTTAGGTCAATCTAACCCCCAGTGTAGATGCATCTAGGTCACTTGAAGAATTCTTCCATCAACCTAACTACCGCATCTTGGAGAGGCAGATTAACTACATCGATGGAAAACCTCCCTTTTGTTGATGTAGGAAGCTTCTACGATACAGCAGCATAACTGCAGCTTATGATGTAGACATAGCCACGACAAGTGGACTATATCACCCATACCTACCTTATAGCTTGTCGTGCAGCATTATTGGCTAGAATCTGATCCAATACTTACTGAAGTCATTGTGAAGACTTCCATTGATGTCAAAGGGCTTTGGATTCAGGCCCATAATGATTACAAAATACTTAGAAATTCTTGGCTGAAAGGTAATATAGAAAGGCAAAGTAGTATTTACTGCAATATTGTGCTGTGGAGCCAAATTCTAGTCTAGTATAATGCCATTAACTTCAACAGAGTTAACATGGGGATGAATTTGTCCCAAGTGTGTTAGATCACTGCTGTAGAATACTCTAGATTCCCAGAATTTGCTGCTGAAAATTGTAACTTTTTACTGGAGCTTCTCAAAAACTTAAAACAAAAGTTTGCAAATAGTTTTTAAGCATTTTAATTTTTTTTTAACAGACTGATTTTTGCTTTTCTCAAAATATGCCGTGGAATTTTTTTGTGGAAATATCTTTCACTTCTGAAAACAAAATTTCTTTCAGACTTGAAATCAAAAACACTTGAACGTGATTTTTTTTTAATTTTGAAAAAAATCCTACCATGGGACTAAACTAATTTCGAAAAATTATCAATGCAAAAAAAAAAAAAAAAAAAAACCAAGCAAGGAAGCAAACAACTCTCCTCAACAACCAGCAAGATGGAATGAAAACTAACAAAAAGAAAAGGCAAAGGAACCATTTTTATCAAAAGTTTCCATAATAAATATCAGAAAAATGAGAAATTTGGAGGGGAAAACCCCTAAGCATTTGAAACAAGACCTGCCCATTTTTATTAACATTTAATTTTTTTGTTCTGAAAATTTTGACCAGCTCTGCTCACTGCAAGCTATGCAATATTGTGTCTTTGAAACTCTAGCCTAGAATGTGCTTTGTGGTCATTAAGGGTTAATATTTTGTTGAACAGTTGAAATACTGCAGTATGTGTGGTGCTGTGTCTTGTGATGTAAACAGAAGGTAGTTGTAGGTCAAGTTAAGATATTTGGGATGGGTTTTACTAGGCATTTGTCTGAGGCTCTGTAACTGATACTTTGTCTTGTGAGCATTCCACAGAGACCCCTGCACTTTGCTTAGCTGCTTTGTACTGTGTGCATCCGTGCTTCGCTGAAACTTTGTTTTTTGACCAAAAATGTAGATAAAAGGAAATGATTTTATTTTTAACTGTTCTTCTTTTTCCTTTCCACTCCTTTTTCGAATGGCTAGGTGCCATCATGTCTTTCACTGATTCAGAATACTGGACCTGTGCTCTGGTTTATGAAAGATCCTGGCAATACAATATACCGTCTCTAAAATCCAGTCACACTCCATCACATAACCAAGGGATTTGTGACTTGCTTAAATGATGTGTTGAGTATTAAAAATACATCTTTTTGGAAATACCACCCCTCCAATAATACAAAATAATACAATAGTACAAAATGGGGGATCTGACACCAACTCTGAGGAGTCAAATCACAGCAAAGAGCAGCATTATTAGTATAGTGATAAAATGGTCCACCCATAAAGGATGTCTAATTTTTATAGTATTTTATTCCTGTGTCCTGACAGCACAGCAAAGACAGAGTTAGCTGGATTCCTTTCTACCTGTGCAACATCAACAGAATTGTTTACTAAATCCTACTCTGTTACATCTTTGCAACCCCATTGGAAGCAATTTGGCTACAAGGAAGTTACTGAGGGCAGAAATGGGCCTACAGAGAACCTGTGTGACTGCTGATGACACTCAAGGAGGAAAGGAGTACTTGTGGCACTAGCTGTAGCTCATGAAAGCTCATGCTCAAATAAATTGGTTAGTCTCTAAGGTGCCACAAGTACTCCTTTTCTTTTTGCGAATACAGACTAACACGGCTGTTACTCTGAACTCAAGGAGGAAACACTCATAAACGTTAAGGCCAGTAAGGACCATCATGATCATCTAGTCCAGTGGCTCTCAACCTTTCCAGACTACTGGACCCCTTTCAGAAGTCTGATTTGTCTTGTGCACCCCCAAGTTTCACTTCACATAAAAACTACTTGCTTACAAAATCAGACGTAAAAATACAAAAGAGTCACAGCACACTATTACTCAAAAACTACTTGCTTTTTCATTTTTACCATATAATTATAAAATAAATCAATTGGAATATAAATATTGTACTTATATTTCAGTGTATAGTATATAGAGCAGTATACACAAGTAATTGTATGAAATTTTAGTTTGTACTTACTTTGCTAGTGCTTTTTACGTAGCCTGTTGTACAACTAGGCAGATATCTAGATGAGTTGAGTACCTCCTGGAAGACCTCTGCATACCCCCCAGGATATGTGTACCCCTGGTTGAGAACCACTGATCTAGTCTGACCTTCTGCACATTGCAGGCCATAGAACTTCACCCACCCGCTCCTGTAATAGACCCCCTAACTTCTGGCAAAGTTACTGAAGTCCTCAAATCACGATTTAAAGACTTCAAGTTAAAGAGAATTCACCTTTTACACTAGTTTAAACCTGAAAGTGACCCATGCCATGCCCCATGCTGCAGAGGAAGGTGATTGCCCTCCCTGCCCCTCTGACCCAAGGGAAAATTCTTTCCTGACCTCAAATATCACAGTCAGTTGGACCCTGAGCATTTCAGCAAGACTCAACAGCCAGACACCTGAGAAAAAAATTCTCTGGAGAGCCCAAATTGAATGTCAGACTGAATATGTATGTCGAAGAAATGGTTGCAGTCTTTTACCACTCAATCCATGCTGTTCATGGATCTGATCTTCCTGCTGTCATATTTATCTGAAGTTCTAATGTTTGGCCACTAGATGTCTCTGTGCCCTGTTGAGGGTTCCATAAAAGCCGTAGGGTATGTCTACACTACAGAATTAGGTCGATTTTATAGAAGTCGATTTTTAGAAATTGATTTTATACAGTTGATTGTGTATGCCCCCACTAAGTGCATTAAGTTGGCGGAGTGCGTCCTCACTACCGTGGCATGCATCGACTCTCAGAGCAGTGCTGTGGGAAGCTATCCCACAGTTCCCGCAGTCTCTGCTGCCCATTGGAATTCTGGGTTAAGCTCCCAATGCCTGATGGGGCAAAAACATTGTCGCGGGTGGTTTTGGGTACATGTCGTCAGTCTCCCCTCCCTCCCTCCTTGAAAGCAACTGTAGACAATAATTTCGTGCCTTTTTTTCTTGGGTTACCCATGCAGGTGCCATAGCACAGCAAGCATGGAGCCCGCTCAGCTCACTGCTGCTGTTGCGAGCATTGTAAACACCTTGCACATTATACTGCAGTATGTGTAGAACCTGGCTAAGAGACGGCAGCACAAGGACGATTGTGATGAGGACATGGACACAGACGTTCCTGAAAGCACGGGCTGTGGCAGTTGGGACATCATGGTAGCAGTGGGGCTGGTTGATACAGTGGAGTGCTGATTCTGGGACCGGCAAACAAGCACAGACTGGTGTCACCACATAGTATTGCAGGTATGGGATGATCCCCAGTGGCTGCGAAACTTTTGCATGCATAAGGCCACTTCCTGGAACTTTGTGAGTTGCTTTCCCCCACCCTGAAGTGCAGGAATACCAAGATGAGAGCTTTCCTGACAGTTGAGAAGCGAGTGGCGATAGCCCTGTGGAAGCTTGCAATGCCTGACTGCTACCGGTCAGTTGGGAATCAATTTGGAGTGGGCAAATCTACCGTGGGGGCTGCTGTGCTCCAAGTAGCCAACGCAATCACTGACATTCTGCTATCAAGGGTAGTGACTCTGGGAAATGTGCAGGTCACAGTGGATGGCTTTACTACAATGGGTTTACCTAACTGTGGTGGTGCAATAGACGGTACCCATATCCCTATCTTGGCACCGGACCACGTTGCCAACCAGTACATAAACCACAAGGGGTACTTCTCAATGGTGCTGCAAGCACTGGTGGATCACAAGGGACGTTTCACTGACATCAGCGTGGGATGGCCGGGAAAGGTGCATGACGCTCACATCTTTAGGAACTCAGAGCTGTTTGAGCAGCTGTAGGAAGGGACTTACTTCCCAGACCAGAAAATTACTGTTGGGGATGTTGAAATGTCAATAGTTATCCTTGGAGACCCAGCCTACCCCTTGCTCCCATGGCTCATGAAGCCATACACAGGCAGCCTGGCCAGTAGTAAGGAGCAGTTCAACTATAGGCTGAGCAAGTGCAGAATGGTGGTAGAATGTGCCTTTGGACATTTAAAAGCTCGCTGGTGCTGTTTGCTGACTAGGTTAGACCTCAGCGCAACCAATATTCCCATTGTTATTACTGCTTGCTGTGTGCTCCATAATATCTGTGAGAGTAAGGGGAGACATTTATGGCAGGATGGGAGGTTGAGGCAAATCACCTGGCTGCCAATTTGGAACAGCCAGACACCAGGGCGATTAGAAGAGCACAGGTAGGTGCGCTGCGCATCAGAGAGGCTTTGAAAACCAGTTTCATGACTGGCCAGGCTACGGTGTGACAGTTTTGTGTGTGTTTCTCCTTGATGCAGCCCTGCCCCCTTTGTTGATTTTAATTCCCTGTAAGCCAACCACCCTCCCCCTTCGATCACAGCTGGCAAAGGAAATAAAGTCTCTATTGTTTTGAAACCATGTATTCTTTCTTTATTAAACAATAAAAAAAGGGATAAAATTGATAAGGTAGCCCGGGGGAAGGGGGAAGGACAAGGCCACATTGCTTATTGTAGCTATACTACAAATCAAAACAGTTTGAATGACAGCCTTCTGTTGCTTGGGCCATCCTCTGGAGTGCAGTGGCTGGGTGCCTGGAGCCGCCTCCCCCCGCATTCTTGGGCGTTTGGGTGAGGAGGATATGGAACTTGGGGAGGAGGGCAGGCGGTTGTACAGTGGATGCAGTGGTAGTCTTTGCTCTCGTTGGCTTTCCTGCAGCTCCACCAGACAGCTGAGCATGTCCATTTGCTCCCCCATTAGCCTCCGCATCGCCTCCTGCCTCTGCTCTTTGCGCTCACTTAATGCTTTTCTGGCCTCTGCCACTGAATGCCTCCATGCCTCCACACTGTGCCCTATCAGTGTGGGAGGACTGCATGAGCTCGGAAATCATGTCATTGTGAGTGCCTTTTTTTCGCCTTCTAATCTGCGATAACCTCAGGGACGGAGATGATGGGGGAGCATAGAAACATTTGTACCTGCGGGGGGATAAAAAGGGAGATTAAAATTTAAGATGATACATTTCAGAGAAGAAAAGGGAGACTCTTTCACAGTGAATCAAGCAATTCACAGCAGACAGCACATGTGCTTTTGGTACAAGGTTGCATTTTGCCTTTTATATTGAGCGCCTGCCGGTATGGTGACACATCACACATGGCTGGGCAACAGAATTCGGTTTCCAGGCAGCCATGATATGCCAAAGGGTATGTGGGGTTGGCTTCTAATGCCTTCATAACATGTGGGAATGTTTTCAAACTGCAGCGCCCTCCTTTCCGACAGCAAGCAATGCCGGTTGGGTTTGCCATTTAAAAGGAGGGGCTGTGGTTTTCGGGTGGATGTGCAGCACACCCCTTCCACCATCGCTCCGTGTGGCTATTTGGGATGATTCCTTCACCCCTCCCCCCGCTGTGTGGCTATGGGATGATCCCTTTTAGCCAAACGCAAACAGCTCAGCATGAACGGGGTCCTTTTACTGTTCCCTTACAAAAATTCTCCTGCTTCAACCAGGTGACCATGAATGATATCGCTCTCCTGAGGCTAACACAGAAAGATATAGACCGAATGTTGCTTGAATGTGACCAAAACCCAGGACCATTCGCTGCCATGCTTTGTGCTGCAATGATTCCAGACTACGTGCTACTGGCTTGGCGTGGTAAAGTGTCCTACTGTGGAGGACGAAATAAGGTAGCCCTCCCCAGAAACCTTCTGCAAAGGCTTTCAGAGTACCTCCAGGAGAGCTTCATGGAGATGTCCCTGGAGGATTCCCACTCCATCCCCAGACACATTAACGGAGTTTTCCAGTAGCTGTACTGGCTGCGAATGCATCCCAAGTCTTCAGGGCAAATCAAACACTATTGCTTTTAAACCCTGTACCGTAGTTACAAATGTGCATTCACCAGAGGTGCCTTCTCCGTCTTCAGGGTCAGGGATCCCTCCTTGGGAGGGTGATCCAGGGTGATGAAAAGATGCTGGCTGCCGGGGAGAACGGATTCATCACTTGCTTGCTGCGCATTCTCATTCTCCTCCTCCACCTCCACCTCCTCCCCAAAACTCCTCCGTGTTGCATGAGACTCCCCCCTTGCAGGTGTCCATGGACAGTGGTGGGGTAGAGGTAGGCCCCCCCCCTTTAATGCCATGGAGCTGATCATAGAAGCAGCATGTATGGGGCTCTGACTCAGAGCAACCGTTTGCCTCCTTTGTCTTTTGATAGGCTTGCCTGAGCTCCTTGACTTTCACGTGGCACTGCTGTGTGTCCCTGTTGTAGCCTCTCTCCATCATGCCCTGTGAGATTTTGGCATATATATTAGCATTTCTTCTTTTTGGCTGGAGTTCTGCCTGCACAGATTCTTCTCCCCATAAAGCAAACAGATCCAGTGTCTCCCTTTTGGTCCATGCTGGAGCTCGTTTGTGATTCTGGGTGGACTGCATGGTCACCTGTGCTGCTGAGCTCGCCACGCTGACCAAACAGGAAATGAAATTCAAAATTTCCTGGGGCTTTTCCTGTGTACCTGGCTAGTGCATCGGAGTTGAAAGTGCTGTCCAGAGCGGTCACATTGGAGCACTCTGGGATAGCTCCTGGAGGCCAATAACGTCGATTTGCATCCTCACTACCCCAAATTCGACCCAGCAAGGTCGAATTTACTGCTACTTTCCTTGCCGGGGAGGAGTACAGAAGTCAATTTTAAGAGTCCTTTAGGTCGACTGAACAGGGTTGGTTGTGTAGACGCATTCATTTTAAAATCGACCTAACCCTGTAGTGTAGACTAGGGCATAGTATCCAGTCCCAGAGTAAGATGGAAGCCGCCTTGTTTTGTTCATCACATGTTGCTGATCTCCCTAATAATCCCTTTCTGAAGAAGGACTGTAACTTCATATATCATGATACCCACTGTTCTGTCCTCCAGTCCTGCCTCAGTGCTCCTACAGAGAAAATAATCATAGAGCTTGGTTACATGGGCTCTCCAATTCCTGGCCCCTTCCTGTGCAATGGAAAAACACCATGTCTGCTGAACTAGGTATTATTCAAAAGCAGGGATGAAGGTTTCTGAGTTTTCCCTGATGGAAATTGGCTGGAGCCTCTCTATTTTTGGTTCATGAGTGGCTGGTGAAAGCATTCATGTAACTCAGCTGGGTGTGTCCCTGCCTGTGGATGGCTGTGTAAGCGCAGTACCTGGAGAGGTTTGCAGCATGTCCCAGCATCACAACGTGAGAGGGCTCAGTGGTAGCCCAGTTCCAGGTTGCACCTTGGGAACCCATCACAGAACATATAGGGGCCAGTTTAAAAAGCAAATAAAAAGCACATTTTTAGCATGTTCACTTTGCTTCTGATGGCAGCACCTATAGTGCAATGCTGATTAGTTCTATAAAGTGTCTCCCTGAGCCACTTGCATCACCCTGGGCTTTCCTGGGTTCACTTTCATCCAGCTGCTTCTAATCCAGAAGCTGATCCCTTCAGACACTGGGACAGATGGGAGATGCTGTGGTTTCTCTTGAGGTGAAGGAGGTATGTGGGTGGGTGTGATTCTTCGTCTTTGACTGCTCAAGTCCATTCCACTTCTGGTGCACGTGCACCCAGTGCATCAAAACCAAAGATATTTTTCCCTTAGTAGCACCTATTGGAGCAGCACATGTGCACTTCACACACTTGTGCAGCCAACTGATGGTGTAAAAGGGAGAGCCGCCCTGACTCCCTTCAGTTTCTTCTCAGCCCCAGTGGTTAGTAGTTGGAGCATGGGTGCCTCATCACACAACTTCTCTTTTGTCCTCTAAGGAGAATTTCCCCCCCACCCCCGAAGTACTTTTTGTAAATAGCTCAGTACAATGTAGTTACAGTGGTGCTGCAGCCCTTGATCAGGTAGACTCCAAAACCCTCCTCCGTTCTGAACTGCTTGTGAGTTTTCTGATGGGGCTTGGATACGTGCAGTCAGTGGAAGACGAAAACACGGTTGCTTATCTGGTCTGAAACTCTCGTTCTTTGAGCTGTGTTGCACTGTGTCCATACCGTGACTCACCCTCCTTCCCCTCTGCCTCAGAGTCTCTGCCTACTGGATGCGACTGAAGGAGAGCCGGGGGCAGCCCTACCCTTTATACCATTGGGTGGTGGCATGAGCTTGCGGAGGGTGTGTGCGCCGTCCCGATGGGTAATACTATGAGGAAAAAATGTCCAGCGTCGGTGCCTTGGGCGTGCACACGTCTGAAGTGGAATGGACACATGCAATACAGCTTGAAGAACAACAGTTACAGAACAGGTATGCAACCATTTTTTACACTGCAGTTATGATTTGTTTCTAGGAGCACTGTAAAAATCTATGGTAAGGTACAATCCCTACCCCAACAGCCTACAGTCCAAAAAAGAAAATAAGATTTGCAAGGAGTAGGGGGGAAAGGAGCATAACCTAAACGTTAATTGGTGAAGGTGGTAACTGGCTGCACCTTGCTAATCCATTTTTTTAAATTAGCCATGCAAACTATCCTTAACGTCCCCTAATCTTTTCCATTGTGAGTTGGCCAATTTCTTGCCGATATTGGCCTTCAGGAGATGTGAGGAGGATGGGGATGACCTTGTGGATTATCTGCTTATTGCTAGCATTTATTTCTTTATTTCTATTACTGTATCCTCTAGGGACCCCAGTCCTGGACAAGGACTCTCCTGTGCTAGGTGTGGTACAACCGCACAACAAAAAGACAATCTTTGTCCTTCCCGTCTCAGTATAAAACAAGAGACAACTGATGGAGACTGACAGACTAATGGGGAGTACAAGCAAATAATGAGACAATATTGGTCAATACAATAGGCATTGGTCTCAACTCACTAGCAGCCTAGGTATTGTCAAGGCTGTGGCATCTGTTAGGTCCTGACATAGACATTGAATATAGCGGGGGACAAAATGGATCCTTGTGGAACCCCCCGTTGCCCATCTGGGTACAGTCTATGAGGAAAGAGTGGAGGTAACTAACTTCTGGCTCTGAGAGAAGCCAGCAGCCTCTCACGTTGAATGGTGTTAGAGTCTGCAGGGAGACTCACAAGTGTGTAACACCCCATGGACCCATCCCTCCACGGATACCCCTCGAATGCTCACCCCTTATCAAACAACTCCTTGTTCACGAACCCCTCTGGGTGTTTAAGGTGATGCTTTTCACTGCCTGTGGATGTAGCACAGTAGTTAGTCGCAGTAATAATCATGTATCTCCTGCCCAGCAGAGGGCAGCAGGGTACTGTTAGGCAAAAAAAGAAAAAGAGGACTTGTGGCACCTTAGAGACTAACCAATTTATTTGAGCATGAGCTTTCGTGAGCTACATCCAATGAAGTGAGCTGTCGCTCACGAAAGCTTACGCTCAAATAAATTGGTTAGTCTCTAAGGTGCCACAAGTCCTCCTTTTCTTTTTGCGAATACAGACTAACACGGCGGCTACTCTGAAACCTGTCATTAGGCAAAAAGGTTCTTTTCCCCAAGAATCAGGCAAGCACAGACAATACTGAAGGGGGTTTACTCATGGTACCGGGAAGACTGACAAGCGGCTTCAAAGATATGGTGCCATAGTGGCCAGTTATATACATTCTCTGATCAATTAATTTGCATTTATCTGTACATACAGAGACAGACGTTGTGACAAGTCAAGAGAGAACCCTAAACAAAGATAAAAATAAGAACAGTACGTACATATAGAGGTCATCCTAATTGTATCAAACCTCTATGGCTACCTTGTAGGGGAAGGAAGAGGGGGGAGGAGGTAGGAATGAGTGCTTACAGACATCCGGTGGGTTGTGAAGGGAAGGTTAGCATTGTTCTAAGAGCTGAGTTACTGAGTGGGCATTGACCATATAAGCTGAGCTAAGTTATCAGGTATCAACAGAAACTATGTCCTTGCTTTTCAGCAGTTTCTGCCTTTTCTGCTGGCTGAATTTTAACTCCTTCCTGACAATTCCCTCCTTTTGACAAATCGAACTTTTAAGTAAGATAAAGTCAATACTTTAAATACTTTGATATACATGATCTGTTTTAGGGTTGCCCAAGGAAGGTGGGGGGGGGGAGGGAGAGGGGAATTGGGGGAAGGGGGTAAAGGTAGGAAACATAGTAAGATTTTTAAGCGTGTCTAAAGAAGTACCCACCTATGACAAGAGAGGTTATTAACACAAATAAAGAAGCAGTGGCAACTGTTGTTTGGACAATTGTCCACCAGGAGATGGGGCTGTAAGATGCATTACGAACAGGATCTTTCAGTCGGGTGATGGTTTGATTGGAGAGCTGGACTTGAATGTGACCTTTGGTGACGTGGTTATGAATGGTGGTAAACAGAGAAGCAGCAGCCAGGACCACTTTGAGTAGTACCTCCCTGGCCAGTTGAACCAGTTGTTGTCTAAGTATAGGTTCTTATACCACCGAGGAGCTGTTGTCATTCCAGTGAACACATGGCCAGGGATGTGCACATTACCTAGGATTAATGAGTCAGTAATCTGCAGGCCCTTGGAAGCGTTTGCCTGGCACTGTAATGGTCCGTACATGTAATAAGATGCAGTGGTGATGAAACACCACTGGGTAGCGGCTACTTGTACAGAACTTCACCATCTGCAAGAGGACTGACATCCACAACCACAGAAGAGGATGAGGTTAAAGGACGAAGGGTAGAACAGGAACACACAATGTAACAGTTCGTTTCTGTGCAACAGCCCAAGGTTGTCATCAGTGTAGCATTGTCAGGGGATGGTCAGGTATCCAGACAGCCCTACGTTATACACCATATTATTAGCCACATATTCAACAGACCTGAAACGGAAGGAAGAAGAAAACACATAAGTAGGAATGACAGAAGGATACACAAGAAGGAAATTGAAGGTGAAGGGTGAGTCTGGAGGAAGTAGAGAGGCTACTATTAGTTGAGTAGAAATGCCTGCAATGTGGGCAAGGGTGGGGGAGGAAAGGGTTTGGGATGGGGGAAAACCCAGGCATACATCTAACATGGTTTTTTTTTTTTTCAATGTTAAACAGATCAGGAGCCAGCATATCAAAAGCACAACCTTTAGCTTGTGACTTGGCCAGGTTGACTATAGCATCCGAGTTTTTCTCAATGATTTTGTAAAAATCCTTTATGGCTACATCAATTGTGATCAGAGCATAAGATAACCCAGTGTTGGTATGCTTAATGGCTTGGGTGGTTTGGCCTTTGACCCAAGAATTGTATGACCTTGCATCCTGAAATTGGGGGTCTATATGTGTGTGCCCACATCCCCTGAAGCTAAATACCCAGTTACAGTCCAGATCCGGTGAAATGCAGGGAGGGAGCCGAAGACTGCTCCCGGGCTGTGGTAGTTGGATTGAGACCTTTGAGCCTGGATGTTTCTGGAGGCGAGCTGTAACCACGATAGGTCCCAGGTGGTCCAATCTGGGGGCAAGCCAAGTGTCTGGTTTCTTTACCCATTCACCGCTGTCTCCTGTAGGGAGTTGCATGTACTGGCCAGCTTTGAAGCAGGTATCTTGTGCAACATGTACCAAGGACAGATCCCAGGAGGCTGCATCAGGTATGTTTGCCAGGAGGATTAACGTGGGGAGTCACATTTGTTACCTAAAAGGATACAATATAAACAAAATGAATTTATTTATACATTTTAATTCTGGTTTTATGGACCCATGCTGGAATTCCTTGCACGTTCACAGAGGTATTTGTATGGGCCAATACCGTGACCTGATTTCCCTCAATGTCCGCCCAAGAGTGGTTCTCTGGAGGGTCCTGGGCTTAAGAGGGTGTGCTTCCACAAGGAACCAGTATGCCTTGCTGAAGTAGAGTGAATAATGTTACCTACCACATCCACGGCCTCAGGTTTGAGAGGGTATTGCTTGGTAGGTGGAGGGAGTTGACTGGTAACCTGGATGGGTGGGCAAAGATGAGCAAGCATCGAACTGCAAGGCAGCTTATTTTCTGCCCAAACAGAGGGGAACCTGGAACATAATTCTTGAAAAGGGTTAGATGTATCCCAAGTAAGAGCCACAGATTTGGCAGTTGCAACAGAAGAGAGGGATGTATCATTGCGGAGGGGGATGGTATGAGTACGCATAAATTTATCAGTAACTGTACTCTGAGCAAGGTTAAGAGTTGCTGCAAGGTTGCAGAGGACATCCATGCCCAAAATAGTCTCCTCTGCATTTGGAGCTACATTTAAAACAAAGACTGAGTCCAGAAGAATAGATTAGATTTTACAAGAACAGAGTAGCTTTTATAAGCCGTGAGTTGTGCACCTCCTACCTCTGAAATAGTAATATCCTGTTTAGTAGTGGGGAGGGGGAGGTCAGTAATGGAAACTGACGCTTCTGGGTCCACGAGAATTGTGCATGGCCGGCCCCTTATCCATGCTTGTAAGTGTGGCCTTGAGGGATTTATATCTGCATCAGCAGTACTGACAGGCAAGAGGAGGCCGCTGGATCCTAGCAGGTCATGGAATTTAAAAGCCTGGCCATTTCCTTTTTGCTTAGGTGTGAGTAAGGGTTGGCAGCTGGTTGAAATACCGGTTGGGGCCAGTTGCCCAGGGCTACTTTGCCTGGGCATCCAGGTGCCCAATGTCCGGTTTCCCCACATACAAAACACTGTGAGGTTGAGGGGAGGGTGGGGACGGGACTAGGACCAGATTGAAAAGGCAGTGAGGTAATGCAGGGATTCAACTGGCCATGATTCTGTCCCTGACTAGGCTTTTGGGTTTTGCGCGTGCAGTTCTTTTGGGTATGTCCAAGACATCCACAGTTATAACAGATTACATTATCTTTTGCTATTACCATGGCAATGCGAGTAGACTTGCTCTTTATCTCTTTGGCCTGTCTGACTTCACATTCAGAGGCCCACATACAGATGGATTCATAATCAGAGCCTGGGTTCACTCCCAAATTAAGGGCTGTTTGCAGGTGGGAGTTAAAACCTTCCTTTAACATCTTTAAAAATGCCTGATCAGTTTTCTTTGGGTCCGCAATCCCTGCATTGCTGGAATACATCTCCCACTTTCTCTCCCAGTATTGAGAGGCAGGCTCATCCTTGCCTTGTACGCAGCCCACGATCAGTCTCCAATTACCGGCTCCGTTTCCCAAGGCTCCTTGGATGGCTTCCTTAAACTCAGTGCAGGCACGAGTCATACATTTTCAGATTCAAATTTAACAGAGGCCCAAATGCCATTTCAGTGTCCTTCTGTAGGGATCTTGGCCCATGATAGATTGGGGCATTTAGCTTTTGTTAAGATATAAAGATCCCTGGGATGTAACATATAGGTGGTAACCATCTGGCTTATTCTTTTCCAGAATATCAAATTTGGGTCTTTGGGCTTTAGATCAGGGAGATCTTTCAGCAAGCCCCTCATTTCCTCTGTGCTGAGAGGAGTGTCCTTATAAGTATTATGGGCCACTCTGTTTTCACCTGTCCCTGACCACCGAGTGGTCACTTGGAGAGGGGCTAAGGGAGCACTGGCACTTAATTTTGGGTTAAAAGTCGGGGGAGGAGGAGAAGGGGACCAATCACCTCGATCTTCCCCCTTGTGTGCGAGGTTCCAATTCTGAATTTGCTTCTTTAGGTGTTTCCAATTAATTTCATTTTGGTCTTTATCAGTATCGCTGCTTGAGTCAGGGTCAGTAAAATTACCCTTCTGTTGTGTGCTAGCAACAATATGATGTGCAGACGAGTTGGTTTTTTTAGTTTTGCTTTTAGAGCCATGTTTTCTGCTTCAAGCTGACTTAGCTTGTGGTTGAAATCTGCCTTTTGATTCAGCTCTGATATAAGAGCTTTTTGGAGTGTTTCCAACTCATGTAATTTTCTTTCATATTCGCAATACATTATTACGATTCCTTTCTCTAATCTTCCTTTCGTCTGACCAGACCACAACAACACGCTATCCATCGTATTCATACCCTCATTCCATCCATCTTTTGCCATCGTCTTTTGAACCGTCTCATGTTTCCCTTTTATAAAATCAATGAGTCTCCCTCCTGTATAGGGTAACATTGGTGCATGCCGGGGCACGCCAAGTCCCTCCCTCCCCGTGGAGTGTATCATTGATGCATTCTGGGGCAATTCATAAGACACTGTGTCCCAGCTTCCTGAAACCCACTTCAGCGGCGCGTCAGGGGAGACTGACTGAGCATACCCTTGTACTCCTTTTATTGCAGCACACTCTCTGGTAATCAGTACTTGGCAGTGCAGCCTTCACCTCCAACGATCCCTGCACCCCAACAATCTTGGCCACAAACACAGTCCCATTCAGTCCTCTTGCCTGTGCATCCTATATGTGGTTCGTATTAAAAAAGGGGTGGGAAGGGGTGTCTCGGGGAGTCCCAAACCAAGGTGTGCACTAGAGGTGGTAAGGAAAAGGGTACTCACTCCTATCCCTGGTTGTGAGAAACTCTCCGAGGATTCCCGATCACACCCTGGTCGCTGTGCCAAAATTGTTAGGCAAAAACATTCTTTTCGCCAAGAATCAGGCAAGCACAGACTATACTGAAGGGGGTTTATTCACGGTACCGGGAAGACTGACAAGCAGCTTCAAAGATATGGTGCCATAGTGGCCAGTTATATACATTCTCTTATCAATTAATTTGCATTTATCTGTACATACAGAGACAGATGATGTTACAAGTCAAGAGAGAACCCTGAACAAAGATAAAAATAAGAACAGTACGTACATATAGAGGTCATCCTAATTGTATCAAACATCTATGGCTACCTTGTAGGGGAAGGAGGTGGGGTGGAGTGGGAGGGTGTTAGGGGAAATCAACCTAGTTAGCATATGTGACTCCATTTTGGGTTTCCCCTCGGCCATTAACTAGAAGCGAGCACATCAGGTACCAAGGGAGCATCCTTCAAGGTGGACAGCTGGACAGTTTCAAGATAAGGGAAACAAAGGAGACAGGAACCAGCCGACATGCCTGAAATAGCTGCTAATTCAGCCTTTTTGCAGGGGGAAGGTGGCTGCAGGGGATTGGTGATAGGTAAGGAGAAGGCCTGTTTATTGCTTTAGGCCCCCCAGGCACACAGGCAGGATGTTTTACCAACAGTATGTAAGCTTTGTGTAACCTGTAATTGGGGTCCCGCTCTGCTTAACGGAGCGGTACCACGCTCGAGCATAATAAACCTACAAGCTTTGAGACACTCTGCAGCCTGTCTTTATTTGGTTGCCTCAGCCTAGAAACGAACTGTACGTGTCCTACCTGGAATAATTCGTAACAAGGGGTAGGGAGGAGTGCTTGCAGACATCTGGTGGGTTGTGAAGGGAGGGTTAGCATTGTTCTAAGAGCTGAGTCACTGGGCGGGCATTGACCATATAAGTTGAGCTAAGTTAACAGAAACTATGTCCTTGCTTTTCAGCAGTTTCTGTCTTTTCTGCTGGCTGGATTTGAACTCCTTCCTGACAGTACATACACATCACAGCCCGCAGGAGGAGAGGGGATTAGGATAAATGCATCGTGCTTCCAAATAATAATGCTTTCCCCTGCTCGTGTACACAGCTGTGGCTTTGCTGGCAATGCACTCCCATGCAGCATAAGGTCAGAGTGGAGCGTTGAATGTTGTTTGTTTCCCTTTTCCCCTGGAATCTTAATTTTTCCATGGTGTTCTACTTTAATTATTTCAATGGTATGTAAAGATCCTGTCATTCCCTCTTTCATGTGCCAATCCACAAATGTAGAGGCAAAAACGGTATGTTCTGTAAAATTTGGCCTGGTTCCCTTAGGAGACTGGACCTCTGAGGTAGCCGGGAAGTGAATCCAACAGGCCAAGGGAATATTCCCTACCAGTGTCAGCCAAAGCTGTACTGTGCTGAATCATTTAGAGTCCTGCTATGTTCTAAGGCTGGGCTGCCAATCTCCCCTGTGTGTTTGTTTGATCCTTACACAAATATGAGGAGAAATATGAGGCATCTGAAGTGCAAGCAGAAAAACACCTCGGGTCAGCATAGGCCAGCTAGCATTCCTGCACCTGGCGCTGAGCTTGGTTGCTGTGGCTTAGCACAGTCGCAGAACACGCAGCTATGTCTGCCCAGAGCTGATCCAATTTGGAAATTCACAGGGTTCAAAGGCTCACAGACAGCCTTTGCTCATTTCAGCCTTTTAGTTTAAAAAAACCCAAACCCAATACTGTTCAAAAAGCCTCCTGCTTGCAATGGAGTTGCTGCAGTGTTTGAGGTCATGCCAACCTAGCCTAGACAGTGGGGACACACTTACTGATGGTCCGCAGAGAGTTGGTTGCTTGGCTGTCTCCTCTTCCTTGTTTCCACCACCTAAATTACATTAAAAGAAGCTAAAGAGTTCACTAAAGCTTTTCCTCTGTCACATAGTTGTCATAGGAATGTTGTTCGATCAAGGTGATTTGATTGAGGTGGGGGGAAGTGGTCTGAGTGATCAGGAGTGGGAGTGAAGGTGTGCACGAAGCTCCCCTCTCTCTGTTGAAATGTGGTCCATTTCTGCTGTAAGATATTGTGGTGAGTTTTTCTTGTGATGCAGCAATGGTTTCTCAAGTGACCAGCACTCAGAGTGTTAGGCTGGCAACATGAACTTTAAAACCTCTGACCCTCAAAAGCCATCTCAATATATTATATCAGATTAAAGAAAATAAGGGGCAGTGAAGGGTTATGGCTTCCATCTCTCAAGAAACACAAACCACCTTCAACAAAGTATGGTACAAATGAAAGGAAATGGAAACTCTACAGCTTCACTGTTTTAGATTTAAATTTTAAAGGGGTGGGGTTGGGGGACACAAAAGACTAGCCAGGGGCTCTGGACAGTCCTCAATTGTTCTGTAGAGTCTTAGCTTTTTTTTTTTTTTTTTTTTTTATAAACAAAGATAACTGCTTGCTGTTAAGATTGAGGAGAAAATCTTCGGCCCCCAACTCTGCCATATGTTTGTGTTTTATCTGGGTCCTAAGAAGAGCTGTTTTCTGGCATCAAAATGAGACCGTGGCAATGGAGCCCTACATTTTCCATCTGTCATGCAGCCTCATCCTAGTAATTTGCAAGCACAGGAGAAGATGGTGGCATCATAACTCAGGCTGGTTCTGTCTAATCCTCGGCCAATGGTAAGGCTACGATTTAGTCACGGAGGTCGTGGAAGACATGGAATCCATGACTTCTCGTGCACTCCGTGACTTCAGCCTGTGGTGGTTGGGAGCTGCATGGTCCCCTGCCATCTGCGGGGGCAGGAGGCTGTGGGGTACACGCTCCCTGGTGGCCCCTGCAGCTCCCAGCTGCCATGGGCGGCAGGGGAACCCCCAGAACTCCTGGCCGGGGAACGACTGAGCTCCCAGGTGCTGTGTGCCCTGTGGGAGCCCTGAGCTCCTGGCTGCTGGGGCCCCCAGAGCTGGGGGTGGCAGGGGTACCTCGCAGCCCTCAGGTGCTGCAGGCAGCTCCTAGCCCCTGTACAGCTACCCTGCTTCAGGCAGTGTGGGGACCCACAGATCCCCATTTTGTCATGGATATTTTTAGTAAAAGTCATGGACAGGTCACAGCTTCTGTGAATTTTTCTTTTTTGCCCGTGACGTGTCCGTGACTTTTACTAAAAACATCCATGACAAAATCTTAGCCTTAGTAATGGGCTATTGGGTTTGTGCCTTTGCTTTCTTGCATTTCATCACAGTATGTGGCTCATGCCAACCAGGCTGTCAATGACCAGCATATAGGGGCTCCTGCCTAGTGGTTGGAGCAGGAGTCAGAAATTGGAGCCCAGGCTGGAGTCAGAGTCCAGGTGCCAGAGCTGAAATAAAAAATTGGAACCTAAGGTATGAACCAGAGTCAGAAGCCAGGCGCCAGAGCTCATGTCAGAAAGAGGAGCCAGAGGTCAAGACCGGGTAATCTAGAGTGAAGGCAAAGTGCGCAACAAGGCAGGAGTGATCGCAACCAGGACTTATGCTCCTAAATCTGTCCCGCCTGAAAAAAGGATTTAAGACACTTTGGTGCTAAGACACTTTGGTGCTCTTGAAATCTTTCTCCTCAGTGACTTACTCAAGGTCACATTGGAAGTCCATGACAGAGCAGGGACTTAAACCCCAGCATCCTGTGTCCCAAGCTAGCACCCTCACCCCTGGACCACCCTTCCTCCATGATGGAGCTCAGCTGAGGCCTCTAGCAGTTACTGTCCTCTGTACACCAAGATTCCTGGATTGCTTCCCTGAAGCCGAGGATGTCTGCTGAGTCAGTGTGAAGTGCTGGGAGCAGCTCTGAGCCTGGCTGAGGGCTTTCCTTGTTTTAATTCTGAGAGAATTCTGCACAAAAAAAAAATTTAAAAAATTCTGCGCACAATATTTTAAAATTCTGCCTGCATATTTTATTTGACAAAATAACACAATATAATCATGCCAGTTTCAATTATTTTGGTCACTTATTTCAGTCTGTATCAATACAGACAACAAAAAAGATTCAGGAAATGTTTTTTAACAAATAGATTCCTTACTAGGCATATTAATACAGAACTCTGAGTCATAATTCATTAAACTACAACCCAGAAACATATTTTCCGCACCCCTCAGAAACAGTGCAAAGGCTTGGGGGAGTCAGGGGTAATGGAGGAGCTGAGGGAGAGGGAAGTTATTGCTGGGAAGGAGCCTGGGTGTGAACTTGGAGGGTTGTTGGGTGTGGGTAGGAAAAGTATGGAACAGTTTTTTGGGAGGGAGGCAGGGATTGTTAGGGAGCCTTCCGCATATAGACCCTGGCTGATCCCTAGCCTCCCTCATTCACTCAGGAACATCTGCCCCTGTCCTCATGTGTCCCTGCACCATCACTCAGTCATCTCTTCTTCCCCTTCTCCTCTTCCCCCATGTGTCCATGCACCTCAATTCAGCCAGCCCCCTTCCAATGTGTTCCCTGCACCCCCTCCCCGTCACTACGTGTCCCTACACCACCAGTAACATTCAGCCCCCCAGTCTGACCCCCCACTAGCCCTTCTGAACCCCAGTCTGTGACCCCCCAGCAGCCCCATGTGCCCCACACTATCCATCCCCACCATATCCCATGCCTCCTGACCTGGCCCCACAGGCAGGGCACTTTGAGGAACACAGCCTTTTCTCTTCCCTAGCCACAGGTGGGGCTGCTTCCACCTGGGAGTGGCTGCTCTCTGTTCTGGTGCCACAGCTGGTGGGTGAAAGGCATAATTACAGCATTTCTAGGCAGAATATATTTTCTGCGGCGAAAAAAAAATTCTGTGCGGCACATGAATTCTGAGTGTGCGCAGTGGTTCAGGAGTCCCCTAAGAGTATTGTTTAGAACACCCCCAGAGTCAGTCATCACTGAGATTCATCATATGTTAGGGTCCAATTTTTCAGTTCTCAGCCATTTTTGGCTTTTTCACAGACACAACTTTACACTGCTTTCTGCTACTATTGCAGAAAAAATAACAACGCTGGTTGCTCTATAACGATCTAAGATAGATAGCCTGCACACAGAATTTTGTCTACAGCTTCAGCTATATGTCAACAGTATTTTCTACAGGTTTCAGAATAACAGACGTGTTAGTTTGTATTCGCAAAAAGAAAAGGAGTACTTGTGGCACCTTAGAGACTAACCAATTTATTTGAGCATAAGCTTTCGTGAGCTACACGTAGCTCACGAAAGCTTATGCTCAAATAAATTGGTTAGTCTCTAAGGTGCCACAAGTACTCCTTTAGTATTTTCTACAACTGTATTACTGAATTACTCTGTGCATGCCAGACAGACAAAAGGCAAATAATACAATTTATGCTCCAAATCATGCCGTGTCTTGCTAGGTGCCACATTGATGTGCAAGATGCATCTTGCAAGAAGGCGGAAAAATGGTATTATTTCATATGGTTTTGGTGACCAGCACATGGCTATGTGATTATAAACTATATTATAATGTTGCATAAGAAGGCAGAGTTAAGGCTGTTTGCGTTAGACCCAGGACATACTGGGCTGAGTGAGGGAGGCAGACCTTCAAGGTAGAGAGAGGGCAAAAGAGAGACCGTGGAAATACAGTGAGGGCTATGAAGTGGGCAGCCAGAGAGATGATGCTTTAGGAGTAAAAGGAGAGGAAGAGATGAAGGCAGTGGACAAATGAGAGAGAGAAGTGAGAAAGCATGGACCAGTGATGAGGGTGATAGCCTGGCCTCACACTTCCTATGTGCTCCTGGGAAAGTCATTTACTCTTTCTGTGCTACGCTTCTCACCTGTGAAATGGGGTTAATAGCACTTCCCTATTGCACAAGGGTATAGAGATGCTAAAGACATTCAAGTTGCTCAGATGCTGTGGTGATGGGCACTGTGTAAGTACCACTGATGCATATGTTCACATTGGCCCTGGAAGGGCAGGACATGGATTCTGTCCCAGCAAGCAAACAGGATGAAAATACTGATGAAATGAGAACAACACATGTTTTTATGGCATTCCTAATAGAATTGAGGAAACCTCATTAATCTCCCTTCCCTATTACCCAAATACTTGATCTTCATATCAAAATCACCTGTTCCTTGTTTGTGTTTCCTGGCTCACTTGTGTGTGTGTGGGGGGGGGGGGGCAGGCTGATGCACAGGGGAGATCTCACTCTCTATTTTTGTCTCTCCCCCAAGCTGAATGTGACCTGTGTGCCAAGCTTTGGCTCAGCAGAGCAGTCATTCCTGTGTAATTTATTTCCACTGGATTGAAAAGTGTTGAAAAGTTGCTCAGAGAAAAGTGGCAGATAGCGAGAATTAATCTGAGCACAGGGGGCAGCCATCTGTGCTCAGAAATGGCTCCTTCATGCATAAATAAGTCTGGCTGGAAAATATATTCAGACCAACCCAGTAAAAGGGGGACAATAAACCTACCCATCAGTCTAATACAAATGAATTGTCTGCATCTTGGATTAAGTGCATTTTGAACAATCACAACAGAGAGAATAATCACCCAGCCCTGCTTCTGTGTTTTGGAGTCAGCCTGCAGGAGTTTATCTGGTTTAATTTTCTCTATTTAGTGAATGCTACTAATAATTTAAAGAGATTTACACTTCTTCTCTGTAGAAGAAGTGTAAATCTCTCAAAGGATGGGACAGCATCTCCTTCATTTACAAGTGAGGAAACTAAGGCCCATGGTCATACAGGATATCAGTGGCAGAGCTGAGAATAGGACCCCAGGTTTCCTCACTTCTAGCCTGGACTTGAGTGCTGGCACAAAGCTTCCCTGTGACCAATACAGACAAAAGGTTAAAACAAGCCTGACTTGATCGTTTTGATAAGCACTGCTATTGTTTTGAGATGGAGTCACCATCAGCTGGTACTGCATTCTCCATCGATACATAACGTTCCTTGAAGAATTCACCACCTAAGACATATTGACAGTGAAGTCAATGGTCCACTTCTCCTGGAGTCTTGTATCAATAACTCCTATGAAGTTAATGAAAGTTCCTCCTTTCCTGCAGGACAACCCTTATAATCTGTCCTTTGCTGGAAATTTTGAAAACAGTTAGGCAGCTGGTGTGCTGTGGTGGCTGCCCATCACGTTAGCCAATATTGTTTTATTGTTTCCACTGGGCTCCACTGTCTGTCTGTAGCCACCTGTTATCTCTTGTCTTACACTCAGTTGTAATTCCTTTGGGAGCAGGGTCCAACGTTTTATTGTGCTTGTACAGTGCTTAGCACAATGGAGTCTTGGACCATGACTGGGAATTCTAGGTGCTACCACACTTTAACAGATAATAAATATCAGGCCCTGTGAATTCTCCTGATTTCCTTGCCTTTTACCGTTTTCTCAGTGGCAGTACTTGTGAGTGGGCAAAGCTGCCACCCCAACACACCCCTTCCTGGGCTAGCTGTAGCATTGTGTCCGTTTCCCCCTACCATCTTTTGGCCTGCTCTGGCCGTAGGCATGTCCTGGCCCTCCAGCCAGACCACTTTACAGAGTCCTGTCCCTTCGGAGGACCCCGAGGCCTTTACCCAGTTGGGCTCAGCTGTCAGGCACCTCATGGCAGGCATGCCTCTGCTCCTCTAAACTGTCCCCCTCTCTAACCACTGCCTTCTGGAGCTTGATTAACCTCACTGCTCAGTGCGTGGCACGCTCCTCCCCTCACTCAGAGAATCAGGCGTGCTCTAACTCCTCTCCAGTCAGGCATCCGGCTCACTCTAGAGTAGCCACTCTGCTCTTCTCTCCTCCTCAGTCATTCTGCTCTTCTCTCCTCCTCAGCGTTATTTCTTGCTTCCCAGACAGTCCCATACGCCATGGGAAACGACTGTGTAGGAAGGAGAACCGCAGAAAAGGATCTGGGGGTCATAGTGATCACAAACTAAACGAGAGTCAACAATGTCACACCGTTGCAAGAGTCAACAATGTCACACCGTTGCAGAAAAAGCAAACATCATTCCGGGATGAATTAGCAGGAGCCGTTGTGAGCAAGACACGAGAAGTAATTCTTCTGCTCTACTACGCACTGATTAGGTCACAGCTGAAGTATTGTGTCCAGTTCGGGCTGCCACGTTTCAGGAAAGAGGTGGACAACTGGAGAAAGTCCAGAGAAGAGCAACACAAATGTTAAAGGTCTAGAAAACACGACCGGTGAAGAAAGATTGAAAAAATTGGGTTTGGTTAGTCTGGAGACGGGAAGACTGAAGGGGGACATAACAGTATTCAAGTACGTAAAATGTTGTTATAAAGAGGAGGGTGATAAATTGTTCTCTTTGTGCACCGAGGACAGGACAGGAAGCAATGGGCTTAAATTGCAGCAAGGGAGATTTAGGTTAGACATTAGGAAAAAATTCCTAACTGTCAGGGGAGTTAACCACTGGAACAAATTACCTAGGGAGGTTGTTGAATCCCCATCACTGGACAAATATCTGTCAGGGATACTACTTAGTCCTGCCTCAGTGCAGAGGACTGGACTAGCTGACCTGTCGAGGTCCCTCCCAGTCCTATATTTCTATGATTCCATGATTCTGTCCCTCCACTCCTCTGAGTCTCCTTCCACTCCAGATGAACTCACCCTACTCTCCCTAGAAATGAGCCCTGCTCTCCCGCGTAGATTAACCTTGTGCCTAGGTCTGGGGTTAGCAACCTTCCATTGGAATGGTGAACCGCGGCCACTGGGAGCTGCAGGTGGCCGTGCCTGCGGACGGTCAACATAAATGAAATGTCTTGCGGCCCACCAGCGGATTACCCTGATGGGCTGAATGCTGACCTCTGGCCTAGCTTAACCTTTTCACGGCATGTGTGAAGTAGACACCCCATCACAGAAACTTAGGTTTTTGTGGTGAGTGTTTGGAGCTGGTTTTCCAATTGAGGGGCCAGGACTGGATTACTTTTCTGTAGGTTGCAGGTGGGTTTGACAGCTGGGAGTTGGTGATCATGAAGGTCCATGTCAGATTGAGATTCTTGATTTCCCTCTGCTTCCTTTTGCCACAGAAACAACATATTGAAAAAGAAAACTGTGATTTAGCGCTTGTCTTTGAGCACACATATTAAAGCAGGTGCCTGCTCAGGGTCTTTACAGCAGCCAGAGACTTTCTCGGTATGAGGCAGAACCATACAGTGTTGGCTTTCCAGGCATTCTGTGAGGCCTGTCTGAAGTGGATTGGGGAAGGGCAGAGGGATTGGGTTGTTGTTGGATATTTAAGGAATGCAAGGTGTTAGCCAACACATATATGTTAGGTTAGCATATTCCACATTATACAAATGCCTGGCAGTTATAAGCACTAAAATGGACTATGTTTTTTCCCAGAGTTCTGTTCTCATGCTAATCTACATCCCACAATACCCTGAAACAGTACAACTAAGTATTTGGCATATGCAGATAGGAAAACTGTCCAAATCAAATATGTTTGCTCTACAGCTTAGTACATACTGGGGAGTACCTTCACAGACCAGTACCTTGAATGTTAGTATCCAAGACAAAGCTAGGGAGGGTAAAGGTGCAGCGCAACAAATTAAAGCACTAGTACAAACTAATGAATTAGATTTTAGTAACATATAAAAAGTTATATAACTTGTAAAATCATCAAATAAATACTCCTAGCTGAGGTGTGTAACTTCGAAAGCACTCCTGTGTCAGGCGAATTTAACAACGCTGCACAAATTGACTTCCTGAAAACTGACATTGTATTGAACCTTTATACCATTGTTGACTTGCAGCAATAAAAGTAATTAATATTGAGTATTTAGTTTCTTGTTTTTATTTCATAATGAACCAAAGTGTAGTCAGGTTTCAGAGTAGCAGCCTTGTTAGTCTGTATCTGCAAAAGAAAAGGAGTACTTGTGGCACCTTAGAGACTAACAAATTTATTTGAGTATAAGCTTTCGTGAGCTACAGCTGTATGCTCAAATAAATTTGTTAGTCTCTAAGGTGCCACAAATACTCCTTTTCTTTTTAAAGTGTAGTCAAGCAGTTGACAATTCAGTCTGTCAACAAAGGGTTACAGTGATTTGGTTGAACTTGTAAGAGGTTTTGCTGTCTGGTGATGGGTATGTGGGGGAAGGGATCAGCACTCTTTTATGTTACTTTATTTAAATCCAAGCAGATACATTCAGAAGAGATCACATAAAAGCATAGGTTTATAGCAGAATACACATGCCTGCCTCTGTTTCCCTCCTTCAGAGTCCCCATTAACTCCACATCAGACTCTCTTTCCTTAAGCGAGCCCCTCCTTGGGCCAAAAGAAGTCCCAAACATAGTCCATTATGACCTCCATGCACATGGGCCTGAAAATCCCAAGACATTGCATCCCTCAACACCCCGCACCTCCGTACCATACTCTGGTGTCTTCAGCTTCATCTGGGTTTTTCAGCCCTAATTGATCCTTTCACCAGGACCTCCACTCCAGCTGGAGCGAAACCCCGCTCTTCCCAGCTGGGAGCCCTGCAGCTTCTCTGCTGGGAGTTCATCTTCACTAGTGGAGCATCCTTCACTCCCCCTGGCCCTCAGCCGTCACTGGCCCACTGGTTCCAGTGTGCTGGAGATGTTAGCAGCCCTCCCCTACCTTCAGCCTTCTTTGGCTTAAGAGTCAGCAGGCAACTGCCTCTGTTGTTTCCTTGCCTTCAGCCCTGGCCCTCTGGCTTGGGGAGATCATCTGGCAAACCCCACTTGCTGTTCTCCTGCCTTCAGCTTACCCCAGGAACCCCCTACAGCTTCCTTTGGGGTCCATCGCCTTGTCTCAGACAGCTCTCACTTGCCCTTTTCCTGACTGAAACAGTCTGCTCTGACTCACTGGGTCTCACCCCTTCTAGGGGCCAGGTGCCCTCTTTTAAGCCCAGTGGGGTCAGTTGAGTCACAGAAGCACTGGCCTCATTCCTCTTAAAGAGCCAGTTCCACACTATGTCAGTGACCTCACAAAGATGAGTGATGCCTTTGAATACAGATCCCAGGAAACAGGTCATGTTAATCAACAGGCTTGGATTCTTCATCTCAAGATTCTAAATACTTTTGTTAAATCTTCAGTTGATTGATGGGGAGAGATGACTGATTTGTAAAGAGACATTTAAAGAGACCACAGCCATTGATATTAACGTCATCAAATGCACACAGGCGTTGGCTGGGCAGGCAGCCAAAATGGCTGGCTTAAAGGAGAGCGGTGCAGGGACTGTTGAAAGAGGATGCCCTCACCTGAGTGATCAGCACAGCCTGGGCATGCAGCGCCTGCTGCTTCCCTAATGGAAGGAAGACCTGGGTAAAGCAGAGACAGTAGTACAGTAGACCACCTTATGTGACTTGCGTGAAATTTTCAGCCAAAACACCTTTCAGTAAAGAATGCAGATTGGTGACAGATTTTGCAGATTTGTGTAGGTTTTGCTGAGTTGTTTCAATTGCAAAACCCCCAAAACATAAAAATAAATTCAGAAAAAAATCTCAGTGTGTTGTTTTGACATTTTCAAAATGAAACGTTTTAATTTTTTTGATTCGAGATGAATTTCTGTTTCAAAATTGTCCTTTGTGTTTATTGGAAGAACTGTCCAAAATGTTTAAAAATGGCCGCCCGTCTCAATGAAGCTGTTCGGTGTGGTCAAAACAAAATGGGCTGTTCGGAGTGAAACGACTTCTTTTTTACTTTGTGATGTGCTAAAAACTCCCGAAATGTTCATTTTCAGTTTGGCTTTGTGATGGGGCAGACTCCCCACCCCAGCCAGGGAAGGGTTCAAGAGCTCCTCCGGGCACAATCCGCTTTGCCCCGGAGCACCTGTAATGTTTTCAAGCCTGGTGTTGGGCAGGCCCTGACAGGACGGATCCCTGCTCTGTGCTGGATGGGGTTCAGGATATGTCTACGCTGCATTGTAAACCCGGGTCTGTGGCACTCAGGCTTGCGCACTTGGTATTCCAAACCGGCGCTTGCAATTGCTGGACCTGGGTCTCACAGCCACGCTAACGCATCCATGCTGCGCTATGCAGGCCGCCTGACTCAGGTCTATGGCTTGAGCTGCGTCTACACAGCTTGGGCCTGAGTCACAGCAGGACTCTGGCTCTGACACCCCTCCCCCGCCCCCGCAGCAGGGTGCTGGGACTCAGGTCCTGAGTGCTTGCTGACCCAAGTCAGACTGATTTGTGTGTGGACAGAAAGGGGGCATGGGCTCAAACCTGAGTCAGGGCCTAGGCTTAGTGTGCAGTGTAAATTATCCTCAGAGGGAAGCAGAGCTACAGAACAGAGCTCCCTAGCCCCACTGGGCAGGCAGGGCTGCTTACCCAGAAAGCTGCTGAAGAGCATCTTCTGACAAAACCCCCTGGAGAGGTTGAGGGACCATCTTTACTTTGCTTTTTCAGTAAAGCCCAGGGTGTGCAGCCTGGCTCCCTCAGATGCTTGGGGGTTAGGAACCCTGCCCACTTCACCAAGACTATTTATTGTTTGCCTTGCGAGAAGTGTGTGAGCCTGGATTGTGCTGTGGGTTGCAGGATTAGTTTGTTTGTTTTTACTTCTTTTGGGTTGTGGCCATGCCTATAAGGCAGTGGCGGCTTACAGCCAGGAGACTGCGCCCTGCATTCCGAACTAGGGTTGCCACGTCCAAAACACGTGCCCTCCCCACTCCACCACATACACCCCGGGCTGCTGCTTGCCCCACCCCCCATAACCAATGGACTGTCTTGCATCCCACCTGGGAGAAGGCACCAGAGTTCATGGAGTCCTGCACCCAGGGCTGCCCCAGGCACCGACCTCACCAAGCAGGATACCATGCTGGCCGGATCCACCTCGCTCCCATCCAGCAATGACCTCCGTTCGGGCAATACCTACATGGTGGTGACTGGCCAGTGCTCAGCTTCCCCGTTCCACTCACTGCTCCTAAGCTGCCCCATCCCCATGGCTCCCAGACAGCCTAGAGCCAGACTTCCCTCTATGCTGGTGCCGCTACCCCCCAGCTCCCACCACCACCGTCTCTAGTGGCTGGGAGGAACCATGAGGGAGTAACTGACAAAAAGTTCTGTTGTCCCGGGGAGATGTATGGATTTCCTGGGACAGTTTCCTACAAAAAAAGGGACCATCTTGGGAAAACGGGGACAGCTGGCCACCCTGCTCCAAACCAGTGCTACAGTATCACCCACACCTGAGATGGGAGAAGCACCCATCCTCATCTCAAGGGGCGCCCCAGAGGTGTAATCTACGACAGTCCTGAAACAGTCTTTTAAAAATTATTATTTCAAGTTCCAAGCAAACAAAAAAAAATTGATGGAGAGGAGTGAACCTCTAGTTCCCTCAGAGGAAGGAGTCGTTTTTGCTTGCAGAAAAAGGGGGTCTCTACGAGAGAGCGGGAACCCGCCTCTGATTTCTTCTTTCCAGGTGTTAAACTCAATGTGATGGCTCTGCAAAGCCGGGAGCTACAAATCCCATCAGCCTCCTCCCCATTGTACATCCCCTTTCTCCTGGCTGAGCAGAGACTACATTTCCCATCTGTAGGGTTGCCAGGCGACCAGTTTTCTGCCAGAAAGTCCAGTCGAAAAGGGGACCTGGCAGTCTCCAGTCAGCATTTCTGACTGGACACTGAAAGTCCAGTTATGGAGTAACTGCAATCAGCCTCCCCTCCAGGAGGTCAGGAAGAGCAGCTGCTGCCTGGAGGAGCTGCAGCTCAGCTGGAGAGAGAGAGTCAGAGAGAGAACTGACTCCCAAGGACCCGGTTCTGGCAGAGAGAGGTAGGCACCGGCTCTGTGCTGCCCTGGCGGGGATTCTGTCTGCCCTGCCCCACTGTGCTTGCCCCAAGACCCTGCCTCGCTCCAGGAACCAGCCCCGTCCATCCTGAATGGGGTTGTCAACTTTTCAATTTCTGAAAACCGGACACTACAGCCAGAGTGCTGGAAACTTCCCCTACCCTGCCTCTTCCCCTAAGGCCCCACCTCCTGCCTGCTCCTCTCCCCCCTCATCTCTGTGGCTCCCTGCTTTCTCCCCTCCCTTCTCCATTGCTTGATCCTCTCCCCCTCTTTCCCCTCCAGAGGTTTAAGCAAAGTGAATGAAGTCACTGTATGCTTTGCCTTTATATGTCCATATACTTCCTTTCTGATAAACCCGATAAACAAGAAAACTAATTTATGTGGACCAGCTATCCACTTCCAAGAAATGCAGGCATAAACATGCATGAGACTTTTCCCCATAAATGAGCCTAGTTTGATCTTTCACAACCCCATACAGTTGACCACTCAGTGCATGGCACTTTTTTAAAACCAGACTTTAATTACATTTATTACAAAATAATGTCTTAATCTGATAAATGAGTGTTTAATTTCTTTGGTATCCAAAAATCAAAGACTTCTGGACATGGTAACAAACTCTACCTAATAGTTAAATTATAAAACAAAGCTATATATTATATATATATCAGAGCAGGATTAGAATTAAAATCCTAGAGATTTTAACATGTGCAGAGAGAATAAAATGCACAACTTTTCGTAACAACAATAGAAATTCATGTCTAATGCTCTTCTCATTGCACTGAAGAGGTTTGGGTTCTTTGTGTGTGTGTGTATGTATGTGTGGGGGGGTGTCCCTCATCTACCACTATTCCTTAATTTCTAGTTTGCGACCTGCTAATTCTGAAAATATTGAGAGAAATCAAAATATCTCAGCATTGTGCCAGGTTGCATATTGTGCTAGCTATCTAATAGGAATCTTTACAATACAAATATAGAATGACTGAGACAAAGAATTCCTTTATGAATTCACTGTGGCAATTTCAAACTTCATTTGAGTCAAATGGAGACCCTGTTCCTCAAAGGAAATTTGCTGTTTAAGAAAGCTGGCAAAGGTTTAAAAAGTTCAGCTAATACTAGTTGAAACTGCAGCATTGTGAATTTACGGGTGTTATTCCTGACATGTGCCTTTAAAGAGTTGTGTTCATGTTTGCTCTTGCTTGCAATCTGAGTTACATAAGTTGCTATGCAAGCAGAAAATAATGTTTTCAAAATGATTAATTGGCCCATTTATCTATAGCACTATAATCTGCCAGAAGATCGGGGGAAAAAACGTTAGTAAGATGTGACTGTCATCACCCTTGGGCATAAAAGGTCTCATCAATTCAGTACTAGCTTTGCTAACTCAGACAAACTTGGAAGCATTAATTTTCTTAAAGCTACAGTACGTTATGTGGTGAAAGGCGATAAGAAGGAAGCAAAGTCATCTGGAAAATATTGTCTAAATTTGTATTCCTTGTGTGGAAAAGATGAATGTAACTGGAATGAGAGACAGTGTGTAACAAACTAATAATGTTTATAAATGTAGAAAGGCTATAACTCATTTCACAGCAGTTATTATTATTCTTTTGTTTCCCACGACAGCAGTAATGGTGTTAGTTGAAATTATTAAGTAGCTTCTTGTTTAAAGTGCAAGTAGGCCACCACAAATGATAATAAGTGATGGACGAAACTCAAGATTTGGCTCGGATATGCATCCAGAAGTTCATCTGTTGTGGGCTGGGGGGGTTGGTCCCCAGAGTGAGGCAGGGGCCAGGGGGAAGCACAGTGGGGCTGGGGAGGGGACAGGATCACCTCTGTGGGGGGTGTACCTGTCTCTCTCTGCTGGAGCCGGGTCCTTGGGAGCCAGTTCTCTCTCTCTCACTCCAGCCAGGGGTGCTGGAAGAATTTGTATAGTGGGGGTGGTGAGAGCTATTGAACCCAACTGTAAAACCTGTGTATGATGGAAACGACTTCAAGCCAGAGGGAAACTACTGCTGCACCTCTCGTTCCAACACCTATGCCTCCAGCTGAGCTGCAGCCTTTCCAGGCAGCAGCAGCTGCTCTTCCCACCCTCCTGGGGCGGAGACTGATTGGGGGGACTCTGGGAACCGGACTTTTAGTGTCCTGTCAGCAGTGCTGACCAGACACTGCCAGGTCCTCTTTTTGATCTGCCTGAGTTGACGGCACCTTGTATGCCCAAGGGAGGTGACTTTCACAGTTAACGTTCCCCCCCGACCCCCCGATCTTCTGGCAGATTATAGTGCTATAGATAAATGGGCCAATTAATCATTTTGAAAACATTCTTTTGTGCCTGCATAGCAACTTATGTAACTCAGATTGCAAGCAAGAGCAAACATGAACACAACTCTTTAAAGGCACATGTCAGGAATAACCCTCATAAATTCACAATACTGCAGTTTCAGCTAGTATTAGCTGAACTTTTTAAACCTTTGCCAGCTTTCTTAAACAGCAAATTTCCTCTTTCACGGCTTAGTACATATTGGGGAAGTACCTTCACGGATCGGTGACTTGAATGTTAGTATCCAAGACAAACCTAGGGAGGGTAAAGGTACAGTGCAACAAGTTAAGGCACTAGTACAAACTAATGAATTAGATTTTAGTAACATATAAAAAGTTATATAATTTGTAAAATCATCAAATAAATACTCCTAGCTGAGGTGTGTAACTTCGAAAGCACTCCTGTGTCAGGCGAATTTAACTACGCTGAACAAATTGACTTCCTGAAAACTGACATTGTATTGAACCTTTATACCATTGTTGATTTGTAGCAATAAAAGTAATTAATATTGAGTATTTAGTTTTATGTTTTTATTTCATAATGAACCAAAGTGTAGCAGGTTTCAGAGTAGCAGCCTTGTTAGTCTATATCTGCAAAAAGAAAAGGAGGACTTGTGGCACTGTAGAGACTAACAAATTTATTTGAGCATAAGCTTTCGTGAGCTACAGTGTGTTGTTTTGACATTTTCAAAATGAAACGTTTTAATTTTTTTGATTTGAGATGAATTTCTGTTTCAAAATTGTCCTTTGTGTTTATTGGAAGAACTGTCCAAAATGTTTAAAAATGGCCGCCCATCTCAATGAAGCTGTTCGGTGTGGTCAAAACAAAATGGGCTGTTCGGAGTGAAACGACTTCTTTTTTACTTTGTGATGTGCTAAAAACTCCCGAAATGTTCATTTTCAGTTTGGCTTTGTGATGGGGCAGACTCCCCACCCCAGCCAGGGAAGGGTTCAAGAGCTCCTCCGGGCACAATCCGCTTTGCCCCGGAGCACCTGTAATGTTTTCAAGCCTGGTGTTGGGCAGGCCCTGACAGGGCGGATCCCTGCTCTGTGCTGGATGGGGTTCAGGATATAGATTCATAGATTCATAGATATTTAGGTCAGAAGGGACCATTATGATCATCTAGTCTGACCTCCTGCACAATGCAGGCCACAGAATTTCACCCACCACTCCTAAAAAAAAACCTCACACCTATATCTGTGCTATTGAAGTCCTCAAATTGTAGTTTGAAGACCTCAAGGAGCAGAGAATCCTCCAGCAAGTGACCCGTGCCCCATGCTACAGAGGAAGGCGAAAAACCTCCAGGGCCTTCCAATCTGCCCTGGAGGATATGTCTACACTGCATTGTAAACCCGGGTCTGTGGCACTCAGGCTTGCGCACTTGGTATTCCAAACCGGCGCTTGCAATTGCTGGACCTGGGTCTCACAGCCACGCTAACGCATCCATGCTGCGCTATGCAGGCCGCCTGACTCAGGTCTATGGCTTGAGCTGCGTCTACACAGCTTGGGCCTGAGTCACAGCAGGACTCTGGCTCTGACACCCCTCCCCCGCCCCCGCAGCAGGGTGCTGGGACTCAGGTCCTGAGTGCTTGCTGACCCAAGTCAGACTGATTTGTGTGTGGACAGAAAGGGGGCATGGGCTCAAACCTGAGTCAGGGCCTAGGCTTAGTGTGCAGTGTAAATTATCCTCAGAGGGAAGTAGAGCTACAGAACAGAGCTCCCTAGCCCCACTGGGCAGGCAAGGCTGCTTACCCAGAAAGCTGCTGAAGAGCATCTTCTGACAAGACCCACTGGAGAGGTTGAGGGACCATCTTTACTTTGCTTTTTCAGGGTGTGCAGCCTGGGTCCCTCAGACGCTCGGGGGTTAGGAACCCTGCCTGCTTGACCGAGACTATTTATTGTTTGCCTTGCGAGAAGTGTGTGAGCCTGGATTGTGTTGTGGGTTGCAGGATTAGTTTGTTTGTTTTTACTTCTTTTGGGTTGTGGCCATGCCTATAAGGCAGTGGCGGCTTACAGCCAGGAGACTGGCGAACCGGGGAAGTCCCGGATGACTGGAAAAAGGCTAATGTAGTGCCAATCTTTAAAAAAGGGAAGAAGGAAGATCCTGGGAACTACAGGCCAGTCAGCCTCACCTCAGTCCCTGGAAAAATCATGGAGCAGGTCCTCAAAGAATCAATCCTGAAGCACTTGCATGAGAGGAAAGTGATCAGGAACAGCCAGCATGGATTCACCAAGGGAAGGTCATGCCTGACTAATCTAATCGCCTTTTATGATGAGATTACTGGTTCTGTGGATGAAGGGAAAGCAGTGGATGTATTGTTTCTAGACTTTAGCAAAGCTTTTGACACGGTCTCCCATAGTATTCTTGTCACCAAGTTAAGGAAGTATGGGCTGGATGAATGCACTATAAGGTGGGTAGAAAGCTGGCTAGATTGTCAGGCTCAACGGGTAGTGATCAATGGCTCCATGTCTAGTTGGCAGCCGGTATCAAGTGGAGTGCCCCAAGGGTCGGTCCTGGGGCCGATTTTATTCAATATCTTCATAAATGATCTGGAGGATGGTGTGGATTGCACTCTCAGCAAATTTGCGGATGATACTAAACTGGGAGGAGTGGTAGATACTCTGGAGGGGAGGGATAGGATACAGAAGGACCTAGACCAATTGGAAGATTGGGCCAAAAGGAATCTGATGAGGTTCAATAAGGATAAGTGCAGGGTCCTGCACTTAGGACGGAAGAACCCAATGCACAGCTACAGACTAGGGACCGAATGGCTAGGCAGCAGTTCTGCGGAAAAGGACCTAGGGGTGACAGTGGACGAGAAGCTGGATATGAGACAGCAGTGTGCCCTTGTTGCCAAGAAGGCCAATGGCATTTTGGGATGTATAAGTAGGGGCATAGCGAGCAGATCGAGGGTCGTGATCGTTCCCCTCTATTCGACATTGGTGAGGCCTCATCTGGAGTACTATGTCCCGTTTTGGGCCCCACACTTCAAGAAGGATGTGGATAAATTGGAGAGAGTCCAGCGAAGGGCAACAAAAATGATTAGGGGACTGGAACACATGACTTATGAGGAGAGGCTGAGGGAGCTGGGATTGTTTAGCCTGCAGAAGAGAAGAATGAGGGGGGATTTGATAGCTGCTTTCAACTACCTGAAAGGGGGTTCCAAAGAGGATGGCTCTAGACTGTTCTCAATGGTAGCAGATGACAGAACGAGGAGTAATGGTCTCAAGTTGCAGTGGGGGAGGTTTAGATTGGATATTAGGAAAAACTTTTTCACTAAGAGGGTGGTGAAACACTGGAATGAGTTACCTAGGGAGGTGGTAGAATCTCCTTCCTTAGAGGTTTTTAAGGTCAGGCTTGACAAAGCCCTGGCTGGGATGATTTAACTAGGAATTGGTCCTGCTTTGAGCAGGGGGTTGGACTAGATGACCTTCTGGGGTCCCTTCCAACCCTGATATTCTATGATTCTATGACTGCGCCCTGCATTCCGAACTAGGGTTGCCATCTCTGAGGGGCAAAACACTGGGACAGCCACGTGCACCCCACACTCCACCACATACACCCCGGGCTACTGCTTGCCCCCCCCCCCACCAGTGCACTGTCTCCCATCCCACCTGGGAGAAGGCACCAGTGTTCATGGAGTCCTGCTCCCGGGGCTGCCCCAGGCACCAACCTCACCAAGCAGGGTACTGTGCTGGCCGGATCCACCTCACTCCCATCCAGCAGTGACTTCCATGCAGGCAATACCTACAGGGTCTCCATTTGACGCAAATGAAGTTTGAAATTGCCACAGTGAATTCATAAAGGAATTCTTTGTCTCAGTCATTCTATATTTGTACTGTAAAGATTCCTATTAGATAGCTAGCACAATATGCAACCTGGCACAATGCTGAGACATTTTGACTTCTCTCAATATTTTCAGAATTAGCAGATTCCAAAGTAGAACTTAAGGAATAGTGATAGATGAAGGCTAAAGAAAAATAACACAAAAAGCTCCCAACCCTCCCCTCTCTTCAGCACAGTGAGAAGAGCATTAGACATGACTTTTCTATTGTAGTTACTGGAAGGTGTGCATCTTATCTTCTCTGCAGATATTGAAATCTCTAGGATTTTAATTCTAATCCTGCTCTGCTATAATCACAATATATAGCTTTGTTTTATAATTTGACTATTATGTAGAGTTTGTTACCATGTCCAGAAGTCTTTGATTTTTGGATGCCAAAGAATTTAAACACTCATTTATCAGATTAAAACATGATTTAGTAATTAAGCTCCGGCTTTAGAAAGTGCCATGCACTGAGTGGTCAAAAATTATCTGGTATGAAGGATCAAACTAGGCTGATTTATGGGGAAAAGTCTCATGCATGTTGACGCCTGTATTTCTTGGAAGTGGATAATTGGTCCACTTGATTCTTTTGTTGTTTGGCAGAAAGGAAGTATATGGACATATAAAGGCAAAGCATACGGTGCCTTCATTTACTTTGCTTAAACTCCTGGGGGGTTGCAGGAGAGCAGGGAGAGCTGGATAGGATCCAGTGATGGAGAAGGAGAGGGGAGAGCAGGGAGCGACGGGGCTGGGGGTGGGGCCTCAGGGAAAGAAACATGGCGGGGGGAGGATCTGGCATTCCTGCTGTAGTGTCCAGTTTTCAGAAATTGGAAAGTTTGCAAACCTACCCATCAGCCTTCCCCCCATTGCACCCCCCTTCTCCTGACCAGGGGGTGGCCAGGCTCAGGACCTGGGAGTGGGGGCTGCATGGTAGCAGGGAGTTGGAGGGAAACCCTAGGAACGGTGGAACAGGCTGTGAGTGCCGGATGATACAGCTGGGTGTAGGTCTTGCACAGGAAGCACTGATTTTGGGAGAAACAGACAAGATAAAATAGATGCATGGTGTTAAAGATATAACCCCATTACTACCGTGACTTTCATCCCTTCGTTACACAGGAACCTTATTTGCCATTCCATGTAGCACCATGTTCCACCTAGTTGCTGTAGCCATATTGGTCCCAGGATGTTAGAGAGACAAGGTAGGTATGGTGGTGGGTATCATAGGCCAGGGGAGGCCAAGCCTCCCCTAACCAAGGCCGTGGCCCTGCCCACACTCTGCCCCGAGGCCCTGCCCTCGCTCCCCCTCTCCCCTGAAGCCAGCGGGGGTTCAGCTTCAGCTGGGGGCCTGGGGCTTGGGGCTTGGGCTGGTGCTGGCGGCCAGAGCCTGGGGCGGCTTGGGCTGGCTGGTAGCCAGTGGGTTGGGCTGGCGGCTTGGGGTGGCTCAGGCTGGCCCGGGTGTTGGGCCAGCAGCATGGGGCGGCTTCGGCTGGCCAGCAGCTTGGTGCTTGGGTTGGTGCATGTGTCAGCCGGCGGCCTGGTGCTTGGTCTGGCCTGGGTTCAGGCTGGCCAATGCGGCTGGGGTGGGCAAGCCGGGGCTCCTCGGGCCCTGGGGGCGGGCCTCTGGGCTCCGGCGGGCGGGGGCTGGCCAGGGGGCTAGTGTCCCCGAAGGGGGGTTCACCTGCTGTCCATGGGTGACATAATATCTTTTATTGGACCAACTTCTTTTGGTGAGAGAAATAAGGTTTCAAGCTACACAGAGCTCTACTTCCAGTCTGGGAAAGGTACTAAGCTAAATACGAGGTGGAACAGATTGTTTAGCGTAAGCAGTCAGGGGCGGCGAGTTATATACACTCGTGGTGCCCGGGCTCCAGCAATATTCAGGGCCTGGGGGCCCAGCTCCACCAATGTTTGGGGCCGGGTCTCTCCCCCGGTCCCGCCTGCCGGCCCCCCGCACCTTCCCCAGAGTGTCCCCTGACCCCCACTTGCTGCCCCTGTGCACCTCCCCGGCCCTGGAGCCTGCAGCTCACCCTGGCTCTGCTCCGCTGGCTCCCCGCATCAACTGCTGCCACGGGGTCCTGGTGCCCTCATTCACTAATGGCAGGGCAGGCTGCTTTTACCCTGCCCTTCCGCCCTAGCCCTAAACCTCTCCAATGTCCCAAACCCCTCAATCCCAGCCCCAGACAGAGCCCTCCTACCCCCGCACCCTAACCCTCTGTCCTAGCCCTGAGCCCCCTCCCACACCCCAAACCTCTCATCCTCAGCCCCACAGCCCTCACCCCTGCATCCGCTCCTATCCCCAAACTCCCTCCCAGAGCCTGCACCTCCTCCCCTTCCCACACACCCCCTCCTGCCCCCAAACTCCCTCCCAGAGCCTGTACCCCTCACCCCTCCTACACCCCACCCCCAGCCCAGAGTCTGCACCTCCTCCCCCTTCCCACACCCCAAACCTCTCATCTTCAGCCCCACAGCCCTCACCCCTGCACTCGCTCCTATCCCCAAGCTCCCTCCCAGAGCCTGCACCTCCTCCCCTTCCCACACACCCCCTCCTGCCCCCAAACTCCCTCCCAGAGCCTGTACCTGTCACCCCTCCTACACCCCCACCCCCAGCCCAGAGCCTGCACCCAAACTCCATCCCAGAGCCTTCACCCCTCATCCCCTCCTGCACCCCCACCCCCTGCCCCAGCCCGGAGCCTGCACCCAGCACCCAAACTTCCTCCCAGAGCCTTAGGCAGGTGGGGGGCGGGGGCAGAGTTTTTGAGGGGGGGCGGGTTCTGGGCACCACCAAAATTTCTACAAACCTGCCACCCCTGTAAACAGTTAGCATATATGCTAAGGGACCATTCAACGTGAAGTGGCCCATTAACACCTCTGTAGTCATAGGACAAAAATGGGGGTTTAGTGGGTTACAGATTGTTGTAATAAACCATAAATCCAGTGTCTTTATTAACACCATGATTTTTAGTGTCTAGCAAAGTTATGAATTTAAGCTCCCAGGCTTGTCTTTTTTTTTTTTTTTAAGATAATAATTTAGAAATTAGCTGACAGGGCACTGTATCTAATTCTTATATAAAAAAAGAGGATTTAATAAATATTAGACCTACTGAGCTCTAATACTAACATGTTCTCACATCTTGTGTCAAATCACTTAAAGAACACTGGTTAGGTTTAAAATTTTAATAGAATCATAGAATATCAGGGTTGGAAGGGACCTCAGGAGGTCATCTAGTCCAACCCCCTGCTCAAAAGCAGGACCCATCCCCAATTAAATCATCCCAGCCAGGGCTTTGTCAAGCCTGACCTTAAAAACTTCTAAGGAAGGAGATTCCACCACCTCCCTAGGCAACGCATTCCAGTGTTTCACCACCCTCCTAGTGAAAAAGTTTTTCCTAATATCCAACCTAAACCTCCCCCACTGCAACTTGAGACCATTGCTCCTTGTCCTGTCCTCTTCCACCACTGAGAATAGTCTAGAACCATCCTCTCCGGAACCACCTCTCAGGTAGTTGAAAGCAGCTATCAAATCCCCCCTCATTCTTCTCTTCCGCAGACTAAACAATCCCAGCTCCCTCAGCCTCTCCTCATAAGTCATGTGTTCTAGACCCCTAATCATTTTTGTTGCCCTTCGCTGGACTCTCTCCAATTTATCTGCATCCTTCTTGTAGTGTGGGGCCCAAAACTGGACACAGTACTCCAGATGAGGCCTCACCAATGTCGAATAGAGGGGGACGATCACGTCCCTCGATCTGCTCGCTATGCCCCTACTTATACATCCCAAAATGCCATTGGCCTTCTTGGCAACAAGGGCACACTGCTGACTCATATCCAGCTTCTCGTCCACTGTCACCCCTAGGTCCAATATATAATATTCTTTGTTACCATCTCTTGAATACAACAATTGAAACAACTGTAGAAAAATCTAGATGACTTTCTATCGCTCTTTTTGCAGTTCACCAAGCTTGGAATAGATCATTTAACTTTGGAAACATCCTACTAGGGCAAGGCCCCACGAGTTTATACTGCACCTGCCTGGGGCTCTAGGGGTGTTACCTCACTACAGGTAATAGACTAGAAACTAACCTTAAACCGGCGTGAAACTGACACTTTCAAGTCACTTTCACAGTATTGCCAATCCCAAATGTTCAAAATTCATGAATCAGGCTCACCAAAAATCATGAAATTGGCTTTAACATCATGAGATTATGTAAAAATAACAGATTTGGGGTTCTTTTTATTTGCCTTCCGCTTTTTGAGCCCATAGGGTGCACTGGGGTCACATTTTGAAGCTTTCTCCACAATCAGGAGGACTAGAAACTTCATTTTTCTTTAAGAATGAAGGGTGAAATCATCACCTATCCACTTGACTCCAGGAGTTGGGGCTTTAAGGTAAACAATTATCATGAGACTCATGACAAAATCATGAGAGTTGGCAACACTGCTTTTACTTCTGTTTAAAGGCTAGTTACTTTCCAGGAGGCTCTTAAACACAACACCACAGCAATGGAGTTGCAGTTCTCAGACGAGACTATTTAAAACCAAACACAAGAAAATTCTGTATTTTAAATTGAGAAAAAAACCTGAGACTTTTGAGGTATATCAGGGCCACTGCAGGCAGGAAAGGAAAATAAACAGGCACAGGAAATCTGGGCAGCTCTTCCTTTAGAAAGAAAATTGGAGGGTCAAATCTTCTAGCTCTTAAACAACTAAAACTTCTGTTGCCATCAGTGCCTCCGCTCAGATATAAACATCACAGTGAACATGTGATAACATGTGTGGTCAATAACTATACACTTCATACTTAAATATCTGAGTCATCTTATCCAGAGTTACGTATCTTATATGCATTGGCTCAGGGACTAGATTTTCTGGCATATTCTGAACAGTGCTGAGTACACAGATGGTGCCCAATGAATAATGCAAATCATGACAATAATCATTGACTTTATGGACTCTGTGGGTGCAGCTTCTGTTCTTTGTTCTGGAATTGGCCTGAATATAGCTGAAACCCTAAGAATTTGAGGCATAAACCCATTTGATACTTATATGACACTTTCTCATTTCTTCCTTTTCTCAAACTCAGAACAAAAAATGATGACAAAATGGTTTTCAGTTAAAATGTAAAATTGCCCAGCAGCCATTGCTCTACAAACCAGCCTGGGGCAGAACCTACCACCCCTGGGGAGTTAAGTAATCTCTTCTCATCTGACTCTCATTCGCCAGCCTTCCTGACCTCTGCGCTGTTTTTCATGTTGTCAACCACGGCATCCATCCTGGGACCGTGTGCTGGAGTCTCAGAGAACTGGCTGCCTTGGTTTTGCTCCCATTGATCAGAGTCCTCTTTTTTTGCAACATGCAGCAGCATCGAGAGAGGCTGGTCTGCAGGATAGGGAGCTAGCCAGCTCACCTCCGCTCCACCACCACCGCCTCCCCCGAGCGCGCCGCCTCTCGGCTTCTCCTCCCTCCCTCCCAGGCTTGCCGCGTGAAACGGCTGTTTGGCGCGTGGCAAGCCTGGGTGGGAGGGAGGGGGGAGAATCGGAGTGGTGGCGGCATGCTCAGGGGAGCAGGCGGAGGCGAGCTGGGGCAGCGGGGGCACATTTCTTGGGGTGGCATGGCTAGCAACCCTCCCCTTTTGCAACTAGGTGCAGTTTCCGCCACGCAAATGTGACTATCTTGGCTACTTCTCAGGACTTGTTACTACCTGCCAGGGTTGCAGATCAGGAGGGATGGGGTTTTTGGTCGAAAACACTCACGATTTGCTTCCTCCTTGCTAATGTGCCAAATTGATTTTACTGCCTGGTCCAGAGGTTGCGAATCGGGAGGGGTGGGGTTTTGTGGTCGAAAACACTCACAGTTCCTTTCCTCCTAGCTAATTTGCGCAGTTGATGTATTTGATGATTAAAGCGTGCTGCTTCATTTTGCGTGTGAGTACGTGAAAAGTGAGGTAAGGTTTGGGGGTATGGAGCATGCCCATGAGCCCAAGGTGATACCAGAGTGGCCCCTTTGATTTTTTTCACTGGCTTCCTCCTTGCTTATTTCCAATGACTTGGCTGCCCATGCACCTGTCACTGGTCCAGGGATGGTTGCAAATCAGGAGGGATGGGGTTTTTGGTCGAAAACACTCACAATTTGCTTCCTCCTTGCTCATGTGCCAAATTGACTTTACCGCTTGGTCCAGGGGTTGTGAATCAGGAGGGATGGCGTTTCTGGTCGAAAACACTCACGATTTGCTTCCTCTTTGCTGCTTTTAGAAAAGGAGTAATAGTGGCACCTTAGAGACTAACCAATTTATTTGACCTACAGCTTTCGTGACCTACAGCTCAAGATGCTGCTTTTTATAATTTGCATTGTACACATGGACACAAATACCAAGGATAATTGTTTTCAAATAAAAAACATTTATTATTGTAATCTGGTATATATAATTTATATATACCAGATTATATATAATATATATATAATTTATCTGGTATATTATAATTTATATAATATAAATAAAAATTTTTGTTTGGTTGCATTATGTTTTGAACAAGAGGCATTTAAATATAATGGTGGTTTTTTTTGGTAAAGAAGGGAACTATGCACATTTTTTGCAGTTGTACTCTTTCTTCTCAGTCAGGTAGTCTTGATTGGTTCCTTCTGTAATGCAGGGCATATGTGCCCACCTCTTGCAAGAATCACACTGGAACTTTGAGAAGTAACAATTGAGAAAATGAAATCACCGAAGTTATAATGTTACACATACTTTGCATTCACTCGTGCTGTTCCTTCCACATGTCACATTACCTAACATATGCCTATCAGCATGATGAAAATGTTTACTGATGTGGAATTTTTACAAGAATCATGATCCTGAGGCAGTTTATGGCATTTATTTCTCATACAATTCTGTATTTCTTACTGTCGTGCAATCCTCACTTTCCTTTTCACAGTTGACAGGGTTGCGGTAGGTGCAGTAGTCCTCCACGCTTTCTTAAAAATAAATACAGCGCTATGAAATGATGAATACGTTACGACCAACACTGAAAATGCAAATCTTGATTTATTAATTAATGTCAATATTTTAATCCAGTCACTGGTTTGAACATATCTTTTTCTTTTTTGTGAGTCATATTTTCTCAAATTTTTACTTTACTGCACCTGTATGTAAGAATACCAATTTCATTCAACTGGTCGATCAATAGCAACCATTCACCCCATTCAGATTTTTGTGTCCTTAAAGATGTTATTGATGCATAGTCACCATTACAGAACCAAATCTGTGAGATATCCCACTCTAGGGGTATTAAGATAACTGTCTGCTACGTGACATAATTCCACTCTTCCTGTTATCTTCACATGTGCCTAATGAGTCCACAGTACATGGTAGAAAGTAATTACCTGACTCCTTCATTAGAAGAATTGCTATATGTCTTCTAAACGCAGTATTAGCCTCTTGGGTTGTTTCTACCGTACTGATGTCTTTGTGCTGCAAATATGTTTCTGCAAACTAACAACACTGATATTTAGAATAAACATCATAATTACCAGAGGTGAAAGTGGGCCGGCCCAGCATATTGGTAAGAAACGACCACTGGTACCGGCCTGTACATGGCTGACGTTACACTTCCGCTGTGGCAGTGCGTTATGCTTTAACGTTGCTGCCCCCTTTATCCCATTCTCCCCCCCCCCCCGCATCAGTGGCCCTGCCATAGGGTCCGGCAGTGCTGTTGCATGCTACTGGCATGGCCGCTGACAGTGGGGGAGCAAAAGGGACCCTGTGTTCTGGCAATTTACAAGGACCTGGTGCTCCTGGCCACTGCAGCAGCAGCTGTCAGGAAGGGCTGGCTGGTGGAATCTGGCCCCCCAGCACTGCACCTTCCACCGGAGACTCCATCCCTTCTGGGGGCCACAAGCCCACCCCACACACCTTGGCAAGGATGCCAGTGCAGTACACACTGGTAATCTCTGGCATTTACTTTCACCCTGGATAATTACACGTACATAACAAATGATAATGGCAATTTGGTATTCAATACCTTGAAGATGAGTGGTCCGCAGTTGTGGCCATCACTTTGTCTGCGATGCTGAACAATTTTACTATTCCAATCGGATGACGACTTTCTAGTTAATCGTTTGATGAAGTTTCTGAAATTTTTAGAGAGTACATTAGCGGACTGCATAAATGAGCTTTTCTTTCCTTCCTGCCCCCCGCCCCACTCTGGTTTCTGGACATAGATACAAATCAATTCTAGCTCTTTTTACTTAATGATTTAAATGACTTATTGCTCACATATAAACACACTTGCTTTCATATGATTGTCTCACTCTTACACAGTGTATCACCTGATTTGCTGTGCCCCATGTTGATAATAACACATTCTCAATCATGCAGCATGCTACTGTTTCGTGTCCACATTCTGTGAAGTCGTTCCCCACAGTCAAATCACACAAGTTCACTCAAAGTCCATTAGTAAGCATATTTAGTACAAGTACATGCTGTTTCCATTTTTATTTGTAGATAACAGGAAGATATTAGTCTCACTATTGTTACATTCCCTTTAACAAAATTTTCAATGGAACAGTTCATGTCCACTGTAAAAGTAAGTATCTAATAAATCACCTCCAATTCCTCAGGCATGTTCTTTCATATCTCATCTCATCACACAAAGGATCAATTATTAACAATTCCTTTTTTTTTCATCAAGGCTATCTGTAAGTGTAAATATATTCACAAATTATATTGGTAATGTGATTATTTCAAAAATTTTATACTGATGTATCAAAAATTATTATGCAATTAACATATTCTCGTTTGTAATGTCTCAGTAACACACAAGAGAAAAGCATATTGTGAAATCATTGATCAATTCAATACAGAATGTATTCTTCCCAGTTACATTAACAATGTAACTTGACAGAAGCATTTTATTTTTAACATTCACATTCCACTTTCCTTTGCATGCACTGAACTCACTGAAAACCCGCAACATGGGAAATTATATCACTGCTACCATAGTTGTGTTACAAATCTCTTATTTAATACCACATTTATTGCCCATAATCCAGAAGTACAAGACAAAACATCTTATTGCAAGAACCCGATGACCTGGTGTGTGGTAGGGAAACGATAATATATCATTTTGAAGTAATTCACTCTGTATTTATTTTAAAAAAAAATTAGAAATGCAATTATAGTTTCCAGTGAAGCAAACCATGAAATGTACATTACACTGTATTTCCCAATTTCATTACATGTATTACTATTAGAGTATTCCTCCACATCAAACATAGCATTGTATTTGCTGTTTCACACTGTGTTTAACTCACTGAATGAAACTGTGCTTTGCTCATGCTACGTATGAAATTGTGTTAGCATTTACCTTCACTTTCGTTTGTGGAGCTCTGCCTGAGAGAATGCCAGTGGAAACTAATGATGAGATGCTGGCTGACTTCTAAGTGGAAAGGCTTCCACCCATATGTCATAAGCAGAGAATGTAAAGCCCACTTTTAAAGAAAGAAAGAAAGGAGGACAGGAATGTGTTATGGAAAACAATACAAGAGTGAAGCTGAAGAAATGCAAAGGTGCATTAGAGGTAATTGCTACACTGTGCTGTGCCACTTCTATGCATTGGACTCGTTTCAAAATCAAAGCGTCATTGTATCGCAGAAATAACCATGGATAACGATAAACAATAATATGTCTGATTCCAAAATTCACCTTTATGCTTTTCAAGGTGGTATCCAGATTTAATTCCTTTCCCTCTTTCTGGCAAGTCAGATATCGTGCAACCTGTTTTTGGTGGAACAATATGATGATATTAACATTTTGTTATAGAAATAGTATTTCGAGGGAACAGAGTTCACATTTGCACACCAGATATATTTTTATATTTCTTTAATACATTTTGAACTTCTATTTCAATTGTAAATAGCAGTCTTCAGGATTTAGTTTCATTATTTTACATACCCAATTGGCAATGTCTTTTGTCATCCCTGGCCAATAGTATTCTGATGTCATCATACTCCTCGTTTTGAATATTCCTAGATGTCCACCCATGATACCTTTCAAAGAGTTGCAGGGCTTCTTTCATGGTATGCACAACAACAACCTTTCTTCCTTTCGCAGAATGGAACAATGTCCCCTCTGTTGATCGTAGAAGATGGAGCATGGGGGATGATTAAGGTTTCTTGGGGCCCTGGGCCAGATCAATTGTTGGGCCCCACTCACCCTGTCCGCCGGCTGCACCACCTATGGTCCTATTCCTTTCATCCTCTTCCCCAAGATCTCAGCTAGGCTCCCCACCATTTTGCCTGCCCCACAACTCCTTTGATCATTTCCCACCCGTCCTGCTCTCCCACACAGCCCCAGGACTGGAGAAGCTCTGTCCTTGTGTCACAGCTCCAGGGCTGTACTAGGGAGTGAGAGCTCCTCCAGTCCCAGGGCTGTGGCGGGGGTTTGGATACTGCGGTTCTTTAGGGGACCAGGAGCGGGGTGCTGTGGATTCTCCTGCCCCAGCAGGCACTTCTGCTGGAGACGGGGTCGGGCATAGGGGCTTCCCCTGCTGCTCTGCGGCTTCTGCCAAGGTTGGGGTGGGGGCAACATGTTACACTTAAGCTATGATCGGTTATTTGCAAAGCCATTCATTAATTATAAAGCTATGCCTACCAAAGACATCTATATACAGTATGGTTCATAATGCCTTGAGTACAAGGGGGGAATTTCAGTGTATAGTTAAGTATCAGAGGGGTAGCCGTGTTAGTCTGGATCTGTAAAAGCGGCAAAGAGTCCTGTGGCACCTTATAGACTAACAGACGTTTTGGAGCATAAGCTTTCATGGGTGAATACCCACTTCGTTGGATGCATGTAGTGGAAATTCCCAGAGGCAGGTATAAATATGCAAGCAAGAATCAGGCTAGGGATAACGAGGTTAGTTCAATCAGGGAGGATGAGGCCCTCTTCTAGCAGTGGAAGTGTGAACACTGAGGGAGAAGAAACTGCTTTTGTAGTTGGCGAGCCATTCACAGTCTTTGTTTAATCCTGAGCTGACGGTGTCAAATTTGCAAATGAACTGAAGCTCAGCAGTTTCTTGTTAAAGTCTGGTCCTGAAGGTTTTTTGCTGCAAGATGGCTACCAGATGATGGGGCGTTCAGGATTTCCGGGTTTGTGGATCTTGGGTAATAGATACCCTTAGAGCCCCAACTAGGGTTATTCTATGTTGATTTGTTCCTGTGTTAGTGTAGGGAGTGTCCTGAGTAGATGGTGCACTTTCTTTAGTGTATTCCTCAGTGGGATCTGAGGAAAGTGGCCTGTAGAATTTGGTATTAGAGAGTTGCCTGGCAGCCTCCTTTTGGTAGTCAGACCTGTTCATGATGACAACAGTACCTCCTTTATCAGCCTCTTTGATTATAATGTCAGGATTGTTTCTGAGGCTGTGGATGGCATTGCATTCTGCACGACTTAGGTTATGAGGCAAGCTATGTTGTTTTTCTACAATTTCTGCCTGTGCACCTCGGTGGAAGCATTCTATGTATAGGTCCAGACTGTCATTTTGACCCTCAGGAGGAGTCCATGGGGAGTTCTTCTTGTGCTGTTGGTGGGAGGGTATCTGTGTATCACTGTGCTGTTCAGTGTTATCTTGAAAGTATTAATTGAGTCAGAGATGGCAAAAATAGGCTTCCAGATCACCGCAGAACTGTATTATGTTTGTGGGGGTGGCAGGGCAGAAAGAGAGTCCCCGAGATAGGACAGACTCTTCTGCCGGGCTAAGTGTGTAGCTGGATAGATTGACGATATTGCTGGGTGAGTTAGGGGTACCACTGTTGTGGCCCCATTGGCAGGTAGGATTTTAGACAGTCCTTTTTCCTTTGTAGAGAGGTGAAGTGTGTAATGTAGATCCCCTGTCTTATTTTAGTAAAGTCCATTTGTATGGAAGGTTGGTTATTTATGAGAGTCTGCAGGTTGGAGAGCTCTTTTTTGATGTTTTCCTGTTTGCTGTATAGGATGCTGATCAGGTGGTTAGTGAATAGTTAGAAATTATTGCTCATTGAACATATAGTGATTGTTGTTGGTGCTTGCAGCAGACTGGATAACATACTTAAGAATAAATGGACACAAATCAGATGTCAAGAATTATAACATTCATAAACCAGTCGGAGAACACTTCAATCTCTCTGGTCATGCGATTACAGATATGAAAGTTGAGATATTACAACAGAAAAACTTCAAAACCAGACTCCAGCGAGAGACTGTTGAATTGGAATTCATTTGCAAATTGGATACAATTAACTTAGGCTTGAATAGAGACTGGGAGTGGCTAAGTCATTATGCAAGGTAACCTATTTCCCCTTGTTTTTTCCTACCTCCCACCCCCAGACGTTCTTGTTAAACCCTGGATTTGTGCTGGAAATGGCCCACCTTGATTATCATACACATTGTAAGGAGGGTGATCACTTTAGATAAGCTATTACCAACAGGAGAGTGAGTTTGGGGGGGGAGAAAAGCTGGATTTGTGCTGGAAATGGCCCAACTTGATTATCATACCCATTGTAAGGAGGGTGATCACTTTAGATAAGCTATTACCAACAGGAGAGTGAGTTTGGGGGGGGAGAAAAGCTGGATTTGTGCTGGAAATGGCCCAACTTGATTATCATACACATTGTAAGGAGAGTGATCACTTTAGATAAGCTATTACCAGCAGGAGAGTGGGGTGGGGGAGAGAAAACCTTTTGTAGTGGTAAACACCCATTTTTTCATGGTTTGTGTGTATAAAAAGATCTTCTACACTTTCCACAGTATGCATCCGATGAAGTGAGCTGTAGCTCACGAAAGCTTATGCTCAAATAAATTGGTTAGTCGCTAAGGTGCCACAAGTCCTCCTTTTCTTTTTGCGAATACAGACTAACACGGCTGCTACTCTGATACTTAAGAAATGAAGCAAAGCCATAGGGTTTTTTTGGTAAAATTTATCCTAATTTCTCAAATAACTGCTGGTTTGTTGCACCACCAGCATAGATAGCAAAGGAGATTTTCTGGAAAATTTTAATAAAACCCAATTCCGGTCCCTTTGAAGGTAAGGTTAACACTGCAAATAATCCCAGTGTTGGGACATCAGGACCATCATTTACAGGCTGACGTTTCCAGAGTAATGTGTCAGTATTATCTTAAAAAAAGTATTCCTTGCCTTCCAAAGAAAAGTTGACAGCAAATTGACGCAGGTTCAGTCTGCCTGCTTTATTCATTCCTTCAGGATATGTGCTACTCCTTAGGTATGCCAAAACATTTACAATTTTTTCCTCAAAAGATTTCCCTGAGAATTGTTTAAAAGAGAAAACAGTTACTTAAGTGCAAACGTGGCATATCAATCCATATAAGACTCAAAGCTGAGTTAGAAGGTATGAGATGTACATTGCAGACCTGTAAGCAGGGTAAACCTAAATCAACAATGCATCATTCATAGGCCAGTCACAAGACAGACATAAATAAATTGCAGATGTGCATAATTTTGAAGTATTTGTGGCTTGTAAATTATGGCTGTATTCGATCAATGCAGATTGAATGTTATCAGAGATAAGGATATCACCTACAAGATTGTAACCATGTACAGACATAGTGACTCAGGATAGTAAATGTAACTGCACAAAAATGTCAATAAAAAAAGAAAACACAAGCAGAGTTGCTTGAAGATAATGGATTCTGAAAACAAATGAATAATTAATATATTTAATAATATATGGAGATATACCTATCTCATAGAACTGGAAGGGACCTTGAAAGGTCATTGAGTCCAGTCCCCTGCCTTCACTAGCAGGACCAAGTACTGTCCCTGACAGTTTTTTTTTTTTTTAACTGATCCCTAAATGGTGCCCTTAAAGATTGAACTCACAATCCTGGTTTTGGCAGACCAATGTAGACCAATGTGTTGTAGAGGTTATTTTTTGCTTGGTACAACTTTTTGGGAGAAAATAGTTTTCTGAAATTCTGAAGAATCTGAAATAAAGAAACCTCTATAACATATGCATATCAGTATCACCTCATTCTCAGCTATGCCTTTAATCAATCATTTTACTGTAATTTAACTAATCAATCTTAACATAATGTTACTTGATTATCTAACAAATTAGATACCACCACCTTAACTGGTTTACACCCAGCAAAATTACTTATACATCAGCCAAAGAAAATAAAAAAAACAGACAGAGACCACACAGATAAACAATAGAGAAATGGGGAGCAATAAATAAATCACCATGATTACAGGCATGCAAACCATTTAAGAAATGACTATACAGTTATTGTAAAGATTCTTGATTATTCATGCAGTTAGCCAGGAAGACCCTAAGTATTTGTATACTTTTACCAGATTTGCCCATTACTTGGGGTATGCTCATTTATTGGGGTTACTTGTTTGGGTTTTTTCCCCCTGATCATTCTACTAATGTACTGCTTGTGTATAAAGCTGTTGTAAAGCACCCCTCTTTCACTACTAACAGTATTGCTGTAAAACCTTTATTTTTAAGGTACAACTCTTAACTCCTTACTGCACAGTTCTACAGGTATTCTAAGCAAGATTCTTAACAGAAGGTTAACAAATATTCTATGAGTGAGAGAGAGAGAGAGAGAGAGAGAGAGACCTTGGTAAAGGAGCTTGGTCTGAAAAAGAAAGCTTGCTCAGGTCTGTGCCTCAGTTTCCCTACTCCACAGCAACTACTCAACAATTAACATGTGATTAGGGTCACGTGCTGCCTGTGTTTGTTCAACAATTTGTGATCAGCTTTACCCATTACTTTGGGGTATGCTCATTTATTAGTGTTACTCTTCTGGAGGGGGGGTGGTTGTGTAATTCTAACAATGTATTGCTTGTGTGCCCAATGGAATGAGTCGAACAGCACTTTCAAGCTGACACCCTTATTTGTCTCAGATTTAGCATGTCCCTCTCCCCACTCTAACATCACCTTAGCGGGGAGGGATAGCTCAGTGGTTTGAGCATTGGCCTGCTAAAACCAGTGTTGTGAGTTCAATCCTTGAGGGGGCCATTTAGGGATCTGAGACAATAATTGGGGATTGGTCCTGCTTTGAGCAGGGGGTTGGATTAGATGACCTCCTGAGGTCCCTTCCAGCCCTGATATTCTATGAAGCACATACCAATTGTACTGGTAGTAAGCCACTTGATGAGCATACCGCCGAGTATTTTTGGGCGCAACAGGGATCTGTAGCTGAGGTAAAAGAAGCATTGCTGCAGAATAAATGTGGAAGATACAAACACAAGAGTAAAGTTATTTATGGACTAATAGTGATAACTACTCAAGGAGAGCCTAAACAAAATAAGTTACCTTATTAAAGGTTAGTACTTGAGGTAGAAAAGGAAACAGAGAGGGAAAATGGGGGATCTCACCCACTCCAGAAGCTTGAACTCGTGAGGCTTCCCAGGCAATGGTGATAGCTTAGAGTCTTGGATCAATCAGGAGTAGATGAAACCCCAGTGGAAATGAGGCAGAATTTGGGTCTATGCATGCATCAGAAAACTTACTGGAGTGTGAGTAGATGGATTTAATTGGGGATTGGTCCTGCTTTGAGCAGGGGGTTGGACTAGATGACCTCCTGAGGTCCCTTCCAACCCTGATATTCTATGATTCTATGATTTTGTAGAGAAAATACAGTGGTTCAAGGGAGAAAACTAGATTTGTTTATGGGTACACTGATGACTCAAGGAATTTCTTTAGGTTAGACAATAGGAGCTGATCACTTCTAACTATGGCTGGTGTTCCTTCCGAGGGCTGACCATGAAATCGGGCTGCTTCAATATTTTGGATATCAATCAAGGTTTCACTACTAGAATTGGTCTCACTGCTGAGCTGGGTCTGTGCAGCATAAGTTCATTAACGTCTGGAGCACAGATCTCCCATGATGCCGTTGTTCCCTGCTTTTTTGGTCCCAGAGTTCTGTGTGGTTCTTTTTTCCCATTCTATATGCTAATGCGATGTCTGGTTGTCCCATCTTTCATGCAGATGAGGATAGGGGAGTGGCCTCTGTTCTCCATTCTGTATGCTAATTGAGATGAGTCTGTCATATCTTTAATGCAGGTGAGGATAGGGGAGTTGCCTGAAACTTGTCATCAGGAATCTAAGGTGTGTCTCACACCGCCATTCACTGCTCTATGCAAGTTTTTTCTCTGATCAGTTTTGGTCCAAGCAGTGGGGGGGTTCTTTCATGAGTCAGACAGACTGGATACTGTGCCCTGGTTCCCCAAGAAGACAGGTATTATCTGTGACTGCAGAGGTCTTACCAGGACATTGAGCATGAAATGATCTTTAACAATATGTTGTGACTACTTACATTAAAGAAATCCATTCCACCTTGGTTTAGGAGAGAGACCTCTGATTGACCAGTAAGAATCTGGTGTTGCAGATCCCCATAGTGCAATTATTTTTTCTTCTCCATTGTAAGTGAAGCTTTTATTTTGGTGAGTTTTGCTCACAGATGCAGAAATGTGGACTTGCGCAACCAAAAGTTCTGCAGCCACTGCTTATGAGCCCAAGCCTTCATTGTTGCAGACGATTTTTGCTCTTGGGAAGGATGTAAGATGACACCATATAATACACTTACTGAATATTTGTGAATCAGCTTCTACACACAAGCAATGATGTGTGAACATGGGATTCTAAGGGCTGGATTCACAGGCAAGATAAATGCAGCAAAAGGCAATCCTAAAATTTGTGAACTGTTATGAGACTTCACATAGAAAAATAGTGATAAGAGACTCTTTTAAATACTCAAAATGTGTGAAGCAGAGTTTCATGGAATGTAGGGAAATTATTTCACGGCATCAAGTCTCCTGTAGCAGTAAAGTAGCACCGGGGCAGCAGGTTTTTATATTTTTGGGGGGCCATCGAGAAATGGTCCAAGGGAGCTTTGCTGTAGGAGGGGGCTTGGGGTCAGTACCGGGTTTACAATGGTGCCATGGCACCAGACCCACCCTGGGAAGGGGCCCATTACAGACCCCTCTAGCCCATCCGCATAGCCGGGTCTGGCTTCTCATCTGGGGCAGTCCAGCACATAGGCCTTGCTGTGTGAGCATCTCTCAGCCAGCAGGTTCCACGCGCCTGTAGGGGGCTCATCACCCAGCAGCTGGGGGCCACCATGCGGGCTCGGCAGGGCTGCTGGCCACAGGGCCAATGAATGTGGGTGGGCTGAGTGGGATCTCGGGAGTCACGTCCCAGGGATCTGCCCCGCTCCACAGTACTGCTCCAGCTCTGAGCTGTCTCCGCTGCCTGGGACCTGTGGGGCCCCACCGGCCTCCTTGGGGGAAGAGCCACCTGGGACTGGTGCAGAGGCTGGGCCAGTCTCAGCCAGTCACAGGGGACAGTGTTGGGGGGCTCAGCCGGGTGGGTCCTGCCAGGCATGTGGGTCCTGAGGGAGCCTGGCCCGGGTAGGCTCTGCTCCTGCTCCAGCCTGGCTGACTGCACCACTCCCAAGGGGCCGGAGTTATTCTGCCCCAGGACAAGCTCTGGCTGCGCTGCCTGCTCAGCCTGGCAGACACAGTCACCTCCCATCAGGGCCGGCTGGGGGTCAGGTTGTGGGACAGGAGGTCTCTAGTGGGTCGGGGGGGGGAAGGTGCTGGGTAGTGGGGGGGTGGGGAGATCTGTGTGTGTTGGGGGGCTGTGCAGTGGGGGAGATCTGCGTGTGTTAGGGTGCTGGGAAGTGTGGGGGGTCTGGGTGGGACACTGTGCAGTTGTGGTGGTGGGGGGCACTGGGCAGTGAGGAGATCTGTGGGGGGGTCTCTGGGCAGGGAGGTGCAGGGTGCTGTGCAGTTGTGGGAGGGCTGTGGAGGGTGTTTGGCTAGGGAGGCACTGGGCAGTGAGAGGAGCTGTGGAGGAGTTCTGGGGGGGGGCTGTGCTGGGCATAGTGGTCTGTGGGAGGGCACTGGGCAGGGGGCTTGTGGGGGTCTCTGGGTGGTGTGGCACTGGGCGTAGGGAGTCAGAGGGGTGCTGGGCAGGGGGGTAGCATGGTGCAGCATGGGCCCGCCCACAAGGGGAAGAAGCATGATGGCAGCGCGGGGCTGGGCTGGCCAGTGTGCGTCTGGCAGCTCCCAGTTTGTAAATACTTGTACTGGTCTGGGTGGAGTGGGGCTGTCCCTGCTGTGCCATGACCCATCTCCCATTGCCCCTGACCAGCCCCTCGCTCTGAGGACTCTGCCCCCCTGCCCCATGTCCCCATTGGCCCCCTGGGAAACAGAGAGGGAAAATGGGGGCCCACAATATGTTTAGCACCGGGCCCACAAAAGATTAATCCGGCCCTTTTTGGGGTGCAGGCTCTGGGATGGAGTTGGGGTGCTGGAGGGTTGCAGGATTTTGGGAGTTTTAGTGAGAGGTGCAGGCTCTGACATGGGGCAGGGGATTGGGGTACAGGAGGGGGTGCAGACGTGGGCCGTGGGAGGGAGTTAGCAACTCAGCACGTTATATAAGAGAAAGGAGCTGCAGTGATTTCATATAGACATAAAAACTGATAGAAGACTCTTTTACATATTCAAAATGTGATAGGCAGAGTTTGAGGGAGGGCATGTCTGTGCAATATTTCCCAGCATTCAGTCTCCTGGCTGTAGCAGTAACGTAGCCCCGCAGCACTTGGATACGATTCAGAGGAGCTGCGGTGTCTGAGTATTGACAGTCTAGGGATTGGGAGGCCCGGGCCTTTAAGAACCCAGCCCCAGGAACCCGCCCTCTGCTCCGGGGCTGACATGCAGCGTCCTGGGAGGAGAACGAAAAAAGCCTCTGCCCCGCCCCCCCCATCCCTAGATTTCTGAGCACAGCACAGTAGCTCAATCCCAAGGGTGCCCCTGTTCCCCGCTCTCCCCCTCCCTAAACGGGGGTTTTGTCCCTCCACAGGGTCTGGCAGCGTCTCCCCCCTGCCTGGGCTTAACCACAGTTCCCACCCCCGATTTTTCCCCTTCAGCCCCTCTCCTGCCACTAACTACAGTAGCTTGATCCCCTCCCGGCCAGTAAATTTCTGCCCCCTGCTCAGATCGTGACACCCCCCCCAACTGCGACTTGCCCCCCTTGATCCTTTTAAACCCCTCCAAAGAGGAGGCAGCAAATTGTAAGGAGAAGTAAGGGCAGGGGCAACAGCGAAGGTTACTGGGCATGCTCAGTTCGGGTGAGCCAAAGTAGGGAATTGGGAGAGGGAGCTGTTTGGGTCATGTGCCGCCCCAAACACCTGCTTGTTTTGCTGGGGCCTAGAGCCAGCCCTGGGGTTCAGTGCACCTGAACTGATTACCTGCTGCCCAGGTGGGTCCTATGAAGGGGGAGACAGGTACCTGTGGGTGCTAGCAGTTGCCTGTAGACACAGCAGGGAGTAAGAAGGCTCCTGCAGGGCCCTGAGTTAGCCAGGAGAAGACACCAGCAGAGGAGGCCTGTAGAGAAGGCCCAAACTCCAGGCGAGAGGTACTGGGAGAGCAGGAAGAGTGACTCTCAGGGTGGGGCTGGGCTCAGCTGAACCTGGGATGAAGGCTTTGGGAGTGAGTTCTTTTTGAAAGACTTTTTACAGTACTCAGTAAATTGGACCACAGAAAGGGGGAACGTTTTGAACGTCTGGACTGTGCAGGCTTTTTAAGGTAGCCTGAGTGAAAGGGAGACTGAGGCAGGCCTCAGCAGAGACACACTTGGCCAGAAGGGGGCACTACAGGGCAGGTGCACCCTTTGACATAAGGGCACTAACTTGGAATCCAGGAGACCTCGGTTCTGCACCCTGCTGCACCAAAGACGTGCTGGGTGTCCTTGAGCAAGTCTCTTAGGGCAGGATTTTTAAAGGTATTTAGGTGCCTAAAGATGCAGGATGGTGTCAAGAGCATCCAGGGATTTCAATGCGAGTTCAGCATTTGAAAACCCACTAGGTGCCTATCTGCATCGTTAGGTACCTAAATATCTTTAAAAATCTGGCCCTTAGCCCCACTGTGCTTCAGTTCCCATGTGTAAGGCAGGGACAATAGCACTTCCTACCTCCCAGGATACATACGTTAAAGACAGCTCGGTGCTCGGGTAGTAGGGTAATGGGTGCTGGATAAGCACCTTAGATTGAGAGTTAGATAGAAAGATTAAATAGATATCTTGACTTTAGTAAGGCTTTTAATACCATCTCACATGATCTTCTCATAAACAAACTAGGGAAATACAACCTAGATGGAGCTACTATAAGGTGGGTGCATAACTGGTTGGAAAACCGTTCCCAGAGAGTAGTTATCGGTGGTTCATAGTCAAGCTGGAAGGGCACATCAAGTGGGGTCCTGCAGGCATGAGTTTTGGGACTGGTTCTGTTCAATATCTTCATCAATGATTTAGATAATGACACAGAGAGTACACTTTTAAAGTCTGCTGATGATACCAAGCTGGGAAGGGTTGCAAGTGCTTTGGAGGATAGGATTAAAATTCAAAATGATCTGGACAAACTGGAGAAATGGTCTGATGTAAATAGGATGAAATTCAATAAGGACAAATGCAAAGTACTCAACTTAGGAAGGAACAGTCAGTTGCACACATACAAAATGGGAAGGAGTACTGCGGAAATGGATCTAGGGGACATAGTGGATCACAAACTAAATGAGAGTCAACAATGTCGCACTGTTGCAGAAAAAGCAAACATCATTCTGGGATGTATTAGCAGGAGTGTTATGAGCAAGACACAAGTAGTAATTCTTCCACTTTACTCAGTACTGTTAAGGCATCAACTGTAGTAGTATCATGTCCAGATCTGGGCACCATGCTTCGGGAAAGATGTGGACAAGCCAGAGAAAGTCCAGAGAAGAGCAACAAAAATGATTAAAGGTCTGGAAAACATGACCTATGAGGGAAGATTGCAAAAACTGGATTTGTTTAGTCTGGAGAAGAGAAGACTGACAGGAGACATGATAACCATTTTCAAGCACATAAAAGGCTGTTACAAGGAGGAGAGAGAAAAATTGTTCTGCTTAACCTCTGAGGCTAGGACAAGAAGCAATGGGCTTAAATTGCAGCAAGGGCGGTTTAGTTTGGACATTAGGAAAAACTTCCTAACCGTTAAGGTAGTTAAGCACTGGAATAAATTGCCTAGGGAGGTTGTGGAATCTCTGTCATTGGAGATTTTTAAGAACAGGTTAGACAAACACCTGTCAGGGATGGTCTAGATAATACTTAGTCCTGCCTTGAGTGAAGGGGACTGGACCAGAAGACCTCTTGAGGTCCCTTCCAGTCCTACAATTCTATGATTCTATAAGCTGTTGAAAGAGTAAAGTGAGGTTGCTTGTGAAATATGTTTGTATTTGGGGATTAGGTTCAGGTCCATCTCAGTTTCTATCAGGTAGCAAGTCACCTTTCCTCTCCGAGGGACACATTCCATGTGTTGCTATTGTTTTGAAGCTTATCTATTGTAAATAGTAGTTTATTGCTTGATCATTCTACTAAAGCTCTCCATCTTTGGGTAGTTCCATCGCATATCTGAAAGCAGCTTTTGCATCACATCCTCTCCAGCACAGCTTGCTAATTGCCCTGGTGTGCATGCAGTGAAGTCTGTGATCCTCCTCTCCTTGCAGTTAAAGGAGTTTAGATGCACTTCATTTCTTCCATTGCTTCTTTGCATTTTAATCTGGAAAGCACAGTTTTCACTAGTCCAACAAATAGCCAATATTCTTTGAATGGCCAAGTCCATTTCTTCCAATAACCTTCCCTTGACTGGTTATCAGTTATATCACAAATAATCCAGCCTCTAAAGAGTCCCTCTGTTAACAATTTATACAACTTAGCTTTATTAAGTACAGTAGGTCTGTAACATACAGATCAATGGTTTTACCTGGCTGCTGATTCCTCATAAAGCGTCATAGAATATCAGGGTTGGAAGGAACCTCAGGAGGTCATCTAGTCCAACGCTCTGCTCAAAGCAGGACTCGGACTAGATGACCTCCTGAGGTCCCTTCCAACCCTGATATTCTATGATCCTTTATGAGGAATCAGCTGCCAGGTAAAACCATTGATCTGTATGTTACAGACCTACTGTACTTAATAAAGCTAAGTTAAAGACAATGTTCCTTTCCCAAGTGACTTTCTTGCATGAACTACAGCAGTCTTGATTTTTGTGAATGACTTTGTCTAGTAACTAGCACTCCTTTTCTTTCTGCTAGAATGTATTGTAGATCTCAAATGTCTTTGGGCCTGCCATGTGTAGTAGCATGAATGATTTCCCATTTCTGGTTTCTCTGTCTGTATTTAATAGGACACACATGAAAGCCCTCATATGGCGGGCTTCAAATCACTCGATTTATGCAGCATTATCATGAGGGGCTGGGCAATGCTTGTGGCAATGATTTTAAGGCATATTGAAAAGCAGTTGCTAGGGTGTTGTGTTATCAGCTAGAGAGGCCCATTCTCCAGACCATAAATTGTGAATAATTTAGATTGGAACCATTGAGATTACTATCCTCTGCCAACTTCATTCATTCTTTGATGTTGTGGTGCCATACTTCCCTTGTAAAATGCAAACAAATAGAGACTTTGGTTTGTTTCTATCGGAGAAGAGACAGCCTCAGATTGTAAGCAGGAGAGTAACCCCTGCCTGTACTCCCAGTGTATACAAAACATTAAAAAATAAACTCTTCCACCATAAAACTTACAATAGTCTGTAATGAAAACCCAAACACCCAGCCATAAAACCAGTGCATCTCCCAGGTACAGCAACCATTGAAATATTCCAGTTCTGTGATCTATTTCCAGCCAATGTACATGGATATCAATCAGGGTATGTGCGCTCAGTGACAGAGGAGAAAGAGATGAAGCAATCCATGTCCTTTTTTGGTCAGTTCTTTGCTATTCCACTTGCAGGCCCTAGCATGATCTCCAATTCACGGCATCTTTCTGTTCACCTTGTTAGCTGCTTATATGCCTGTTCAAGTGTTAGCCCCGGAAATTGATATTCCTGCATATACCTCAGAACTTGACAGTACTGCGGTCAGCCATTTTGTACGTTCAGCCACTGCTGGCTGAAAACCAGACATCACATAGCTAGGAATAATCTTAGGCCTTTGTGAGACAAGGTCAGATAGCTGCATACTTGCAGTTTGTTAATCAGAATGGGAGGATAGGACAGAAAGTTATGGAAGAGAGTGAGTGAAGAGCAACCTTGATTTTAGGTGCCTCTGACCTATTGTTATGGCTAGAAATACTAGAAATGTTTTAACATAATGAATAGTTTATTGAAATTAAAAGAATTGGTGACCGAGTAAAGGTTATTATGTTGACCCATTAGGAGTCACTATAGGTTATGTGTTTTGTTAAAGTTAGTTATAAGAAATTAGGTAAAAGTAAATACCTCGGAGCAGTCTGAGGGAGCTTTCCTTCTGGCAAGGAGCTGACATCTAAACTTCCCATCTGCCGGACAGAAAGAGGGCCCCTGAAAGTCCAGCTGGTAATTACTCAAAACTACCTCAGACTGTAAGTAACTATCTCTGGGATGTCCTAAACCTAATCCTTATGTCTGTGTGCGCTTAATATCTAATAAATTGTAGATTTAAATAAAAGCATGCTTACTTCTATTAATTATTTATCAGGCAAAATTGCTGTTTTCCCATTGATTTATTCCTGACACCACCTGGACTGAAACAGTTAAGTACCACTATTTTGGGTTCTAAAAACCCCAGGTAACACCAGGGCTAATCAGGAGAGCTGGTTGCGGGAGATTTTTGCTGTTTGCCAGAAGCTGGGAATGGGCGACAGGGGATGGATCACTTGATGATTACCTGTTCTGTTCATTCCCTCTGAAGCATCTGGCATTGGCTACTGTCAGAAGCCAGGATACTGGGCTAGCTGGACCTTTGGTCTTACCCAGTATGGCAGTTCTTATTTTGACAAATAGTTTTTTGTTGAAAAATGCTGATTTCTTGAAACTTAAACTGTTGGCAAAACAGGACTGGTTTCCCTGACTCTCCTGACTACATTTTTTTTTTAAATTAAATTGTCAATGTTTAGTTTTGATATTTTCTAAGTGAAAAATCCAGTTTTCTGGTTCTAAATGACTCTTTCAAAATTTAAGTTCAATTAGACTGAACAAATGTTAAAAAAAAATGGAAAAAAGGGTCAAAATGTAAATGAAACATTTTGAAATTATTGAAATTAAATGCTTTGACATGAACCCAACATTTTTGTGTGTTTTTTTTTCCCGTTTGTGAACATTTTTCAATATTTCAACTTTTTGGCCTAATTTGGGATGGTAAAAGTTTTCCATCTCTCAAAATTTTCATGGGACAGGAAAACCTTTTCCTGCCCAGGTTAGTTAAACACTTCATCTGCCACTGCATCATATGAACGTTAAGTTATAGCTTTAAAAATCTGTCGGTCTACTAACAGTAAGAAGTCCATCTAAGTACCTCATCTTTTATGCTATAAAATGGTGGCTGATACAATGTACTTTCCTTTTATTACCTAAAGTCTGGTTTAGCTGTGCTGCGGCACTAGCCTACAGTAGCATTTGGATCCTCTCTGACCACAATTTGTTTTATGTGGTGCAGTGTGATAACTGGCTGATCACAGTTTTTAGCACCATGCTTCAGTCCAGGGCTGTACTGGGGCATGGCCCAACATATTTGGGAAGCAGAGCACTGGAAGGTAAGTAAGTCCCTTTCATTACTAAACTTCTTCAGCTATGTTTATACTTACAGCACTACGGGTGTGCCTTTGTAGCACTTCTGTGTTGACACTCACTACAGCAATGGGCAGTTCTCCTGTTGTTGCTGGGAAGTGGTAGCTAGGTCAATCGAAGAACTCTTCCGTCGACCTAGCGCTGTCTACACTTGGTGTTCGGTCAGCATAGCTGTGGTGCTTAGAGGTGTAATTTTTTTACACCCCTGACTGACAGCTATGTCAACTTAAATTTTAAGTGTAGACCAGGCCAAAGGCTGAGTCATCCTGTTGCTTTTGGTAAGTTCAAGGAAAAGAGCTATATTGTGTTAAGTTAGTGTGAATAACAAAGGTGGACAATGATTTCTAGAGGGCTATCATCTTCCAGTTCCCGAAGTATTATTCTGGCACCTCCTTGTGGATGAGGTGGCTGTTTTATATCTTTTTACCTTACTAAGGAAATGCGGGGGTCTCCAGCTCTTACGCTTAGAAGCAGAACACATCTGGCATTTGAGAGAGGGAGGAGAAAGCTGGGATTGCTGGGAGACACTGCAGTTTTTGTTTGTTTTCTTTTTCATGTGAGTGGAGGAGAATTTGATTGTGCAAACTTATTCTTGGAAGAAGGGGGTGTGTCTGTGAAAGGCATGCAGGTGGCTGGATTTAGCTTCCTTCTGCTGCACCAATAAGAGAGAAAATCTAAATGGTGAACGGCAATGGGAAAAAAAACATAAACTAAAAAAGGGTATGCCCTGTACTGCTGCTTTTTTACCTTCTTTTTGTGTGTGTTTTGTGTGTGGATATTCTAAAAACATTCCAAGAATAGACACAGTTAATTGCTATAATAAGCATTTCAAAGAAAATAAACTCCCAGATCCAGCCTAGGATCCAATATCTGGATCCTGGATGTGAAGAACAGCATTGACCTCCATCAAACACAGTTCATCAAGTGCATAGCATGGCCAGATTTAAAAAGATATTGTAACTAGTCCATGCATTTGTAATGTTCTTAACTCAGATTGTCAGTTCTTTTGGGCAAGGGGCTGTCTTTTTGTTCTGTGTTTGTGTAGCGCATAGCAGAAAGGCATTCTGGTACAGGACTGGAACTGCTAGGGGATAGGTGTTCCCATTGCTAGAGTATTGAGGTAGCCAAAATATTAAGAAATACATCAGTTGCCTCCCAAATATTAAAAGCTGAATCCATTAAACTCTGCTTCTTTGTCTCAACTGGAGCTCCTTTCTTATAGTTTTCTATGCTACTCCATTCTGATCAATATAAGAACATAGGCAAACTCTCATGGAAACTGTGTTGAAGGTGAGGGCATGAAGTGGAGATTAAAGAGTTCTGGTGTTCTGAGCATCACCTCTCCCACTTGGGTACAAGCTCCTGTGCTGAAATGCATTTAGAAGTATTGCAGTCAGCACCCTGACTAAATGGCATGTCTCACATTTAAAACTAGCCTCTAGCTTTGGTTTTCTTGTAAATGGCACCAAAAGTAGTTTTGTGCTAAGTGACTGTTTAGGTAGAACTCACGTTAAGTTCCCACCCAAAACCCAAACCAAAACCGGCATGTGCCATCTACTACTTTCCTTTTACTTTGTAACTTTTTTGTTTTCAAATACTTTGAAAGTTCCCCAAAGAAATATAAAGTTATAATCCAGTTTTGCCGCAATAAACATTGTGAACAAATAATAAACCCAACCAACCCTAAATCTGGGATTCATTCAATGCCTTCGCTTGACCCTGGATATAGTAGAACAAGACGTGGTTGAAACTGGGTTAATCAAATGTGCTGCATGAGCAGATTTTAAAATGTTAGGATTACTTTAGGCATTTCTAATGATCCCATCCATGTATCATTTGCACATGTAAAAATATTAAGAGACAGCAGAATGAGAGCAGCCCCAGAAACGGGGTTAGAACCACACAGGTGTTGATGAGCTCCAGCAGATGAATTGGAGAAAAGGTCATGGATTGTAATGTTCATTGGGAATCCCAGAGAGCAGTGGGACAGTAGAAGTCATGAAGATTAGAGGGAGAGGAGCCAAAGAAGGTGAGAAGGGGAGGGAGAGGGGAAAGTCTGGCTTTTCAAGGAAGAATAAGGTTAGAATCATAGAATATCAGGGTGGGAAGGGACCTCTGGAGGTCATCTAGTCCAACCTCCTGCTCAAAGCAGGACCAATCCCCAACTAAATCATCCCAGCTAGGGCTTTGTCAAGCTGGACCTTAAAAACCTCTGAGGAAGGAGATTCCACCACCTCCCTAGGCAACCCATTCCAGTGCTTCACCACCCTCCTCGTGAAAAAGTTTTTCCTAATATCCAACCTAGATCTCCCCCACTGCAACTTGAGACCATTGCCATTAGGGCAGATGTCACTAGAGGCCAGTAGGAGTAAGCACAGGAAACAGAAGTACGAGGAAGCTGTGTGAGAACAGCAGAGGTTGGATATGGGCAGCAGAGATTAGAAGGAGCGGGAGCTTGTAGAAACAGGGAAGAATAAGGAGAGATGGTGAGGATGGGGAACATGCAAGGGAAAAATATTTTTTAAGCTGACGTGTCTGGGACAAAATATAGTTGCCCCAATGGCTTTCCCCCCACTTCCATTGCAATACAGTAGCACGGTGTACATAATAATTCCATCCAAAACCACGTACTGTGGTCTGAATTCTGCCCTGAGGTGCACCCCTGCAATCCCACTGAAATCACCCAGGAGATGTGATTTGGAAGACTATCAGTTTCCTTATTGCCCAATCCTTCCCAAGAAGAATGAGATAAATTCAAACATACTGTGGAGAAAGATGTGAAACAAGCTATTTCATGTCCTCCCAGAAAGTCTGGGATGAACCTGGGGTGAGGCAAGAATGTGTGAAGTGGAGTGGATCTAAGATTGCTCTCTCCCATAGCCAAACTCCTCAGGTGACCTGCATTCAAAAGTCCTACTGAAGGGGCATTTTTGGTGACTGCCGCTTTGGCTAATACTGGGGATTGAACCAGAGACCTGCAGAGCTAAAAGCACAATTTGCTGCAGCTTAAGAGGAAGGTAAAACTTTAGGTTGTAACAGTTCCAGTTCCTCTGCAGGTCGGGCACAAAACGGGAACAAAACACTGACTGACTGACCAGAGACGTACGTTAAAGATGGGTTTTTTTCAAATGGGCTCAGCATTGGTTTTTTTTCTCCACTCCCAGTGAAGTCAATGGGAATTTTACCAATAACTTCCAGCTGGATCTGAGTTAGGTTAATGCTGAGTGATTCTGAAAGTCCCACCTGAAAACTGCTACCGAAAGGCTAAGCTGCAGTTCAAGGAGAGCGTGTGTACAATTGTGACAGCAAAATTTTGTCTCATGCACGCCTGTAGCTCCCACATGAAGTGCTTGGGGTGCTTTGTAGCAGTAAAAAAACCAATGCAATAAAACATACACAATACAACATAATGCAATGCAAGGCCAGTAAAATATGACACACGGGTAAAAAGCCACTGAAACTGGCACCCAAAAAAAAAAAAATAGAGTGAGGGCAGTGCCTCACAACCTTTGCAGGAAGAAGGAGTGGCAGCTTCAGCCAGAGTGCTTCAAGAAGAGACAGGATGCCCTGTGCACAGACAATTGATGACTAGGCTAGTGGTTTGAGGTTCTTGGCCTTTGAAAGGGCTGTACAGAAGGCGGGGTTTATGTATTATGTGCTGAGTAATGGCTCTTTATTAAAGCAACTATTTGCAGAGCTGCTGTAATTGGAGCTTAGTGTTCTAGTCATAGAATCATAGAATATCAGGGTTAGAAGGGACCTCAGGAGGTCATCTAGTCCAACGCTCTGCTCAAAGCAGGACTCGGACTAGATGACCTCCTGAGGTCCCTTCCAACCCTGATATTCTATGATCCTTTATGAGGAATCAGCTGCCAGGTAAAACCATTGATCTGTATGTTACAGACCTACTGTACTTAATAAAGCTAAGTTAAAGACAATGTTCCTTTCCCAAGTGACTTTCTTGCATGAACTACAGCAGTCTTGATTTTTGTGAATGACTTTGTCTAGTAACTAGCACTCCTTTTCTTTCTGCTAGAATGTATTGTAGATCTCAAATGTCTTTGGGCCTGCCATGTGTAGTAGCATGAATGATTTCCCATTTCTGGTTTCTCTGTCTGTATTTAATAGGACACACATGAAAGCCCTCATATGGCGGGCTTCAAATCACTCGATTTATGCAGCATTATCATGAGGGGCTGGGCAATAAATGCTTGTGGCAATGATTTTAAGGCATATTGAAAAGCAGTTGCTAGGGTGTTGTGTTATCAGCTAGAGAGGCCCATTCTCCAGACCATAAATTGTGAATAATTTAGATTGGAACCATTGAGATTACTATCCTCTGCCAACTTCATTCATTCTTTGATGTTGTGGTGCCATACTTCCCTTGTAAAATGCAAACAAATAGAGACTTTGGTTTGTTTCTATCGGAGAAGAGACAGCCTCAGATTGTAAGCAGGAGAGTAACCCCTGCCTGTACTCCCAGTGTATACAAAACATTAAAAAATAAACTCTTCCACCATAAAACTTACAATAGTCTGTAATGAAAACCCAAACACCCAGCCATAAAACCAGTGCATCTCCCAGGTACAGCAACCATTGAAATATTCCAGTTCTGTGATCTATTTCCAGCCAATGTACATGGATATCAATCAGGGTATGTGCGCTCAGTGACAGAGGAGAAAGAGATGAAGCAATCCATGTCCTTTTTTGGTCAGTTCTTTGCTATTCCACTTGCAGGCCCTAGCATGATCTCCAATTCACGGCATCTTTCTGTTCACCTTGTTAGCTGCTTATATGCCTGTTCAAGTGTTAGCCCCGGAAATTGATATTCCTGCATATACCTCAGAACTTGACAGTACTGCGGTCAGCCATTTTGTACGTTCAGCCACTGCTGGCTGAAAACCAGACATCACATAGCTAGGAATAATCTTAGGCCTTTGTGAGACAAGGTCAGATAGCTGCATACTTGCAGTTTGTTAATCAGAATGGGAGGATAGGACAGAAAGTTATGGAAGAGAGTGAGTGAAGAGCAACCTTGATTTTAGGTGCCTCTGACCTATTGTTATGGCTAGAAATACTAGAAATGTTTTAACATAATGAATAGTTTATTGAAATTAAAAGAATTGGTGACCGAGTAAAGGTTATTATGTTGACCCATTAGGAGTCACTATAGGTTATGTGTTTTGTTAAAGTTAGTTATAAGAAATTAGGTAAAAGTAAATACCTCGGAGCAGTCTGAGGGAGCTTTCCTTCTGGCAAGGAGCTGACATCTAAACTTCCCATCTGCCGGACAGAAAGAGGGCCCCTGAAAGTCCAGCTGGTAATTACTCAAAACTACCTCAGACTGTAAGTAACTATCTCTGGGATGTCCTAAACCTAATCCTTATGTCTGTGTGCGCTTAATATCTAATAAATTGTAGATTTAAATAAAAGCATGCTTACTTCTATTAATTATTTATCAGGCAAAATTGCTGTTTTCCCATTGATTTATTCCTGACACCACCTGGACTGAAACAGTTAAGTACCACTATTTTGGGTTCTAAAAACCCCAGGTAACACCAGGGCTAATCAGGAGAGCTGGTTGCGGGAGATTTTTGCTGTTTGCCAGAAGCTGGGAATGGGCGACAGGGGATGGATCACTTGATGATTACCTGTTCTGTTCATTCCCTCTGAAGCATCTGGCATTGGCTACTGTCAGAAGCCAGGATACTGGGCTAGCTGGACCTTTGGTCTTACCCAGTATGGCAGTTCTTATTTTGACAAATAGTTTTTTGTTGAAAAATGCTGATTTCTTGAAACTTAAACTGTTGGCAAAACAGGACTGGTTTCCCTGACTCTCCTGACTACATTTTTTTTTTAAATTAAATTGTCAATGTTTAGTTTTGATATTTTCTAAGTGAAAAATCCAGTTTTCTGGTTCTAAATGACTCTTTCAAAATTTAAGTTCAATTAGACTGAACAAATGTTAAAAAAAAATGGAAAAAAGGGTCAAAATGTAAATGAAACATTTTGAAATTATTGAAATTAAATGCTTTGACATGAACCCAACATTTTTGTGTGTTTTTTTTTCCCGTTTGTGAACATTTTTCAATATTTCAACTTTTTGGCCTAATTTGGGATGGTAAAAGTTTTCCATCTCTCAAAATTTTCATGGGACAGGAAAACCTTTTCCTGCCCAGGTTAGTTAAACACTTCATCTGCCACTGCATCATATGAACGTTAAGTTATAGCTTTAAAAATCTGTCGGTCTACTAACAGTAAGAAGTCCATCTAAGTACCTCATCTTTTATGCTATAAAATGGTGGCTGATACAATGTACTTTCCTTTTATTACCTAAAGTCTGGTTTAGCTGTGCTGCGGCACTAGCCTACAGTAGCATTTGGATCCTCTCTGACCACAATTTGTTTTATGTGGTGCAGTGTGATAACTGGCTGATCACAGTTTTTAGCACCATGCTTCAGTCCAGGGCTGTACTGGGGCATGGCCCAACATATTTGGGAAGCAGAGCACTGGAAGGTAAGTAAGTCCCTTTCATTACTAAACTTCTTCAGCTATGTTTATACTTACAGCACTACGGGTGTGCCTTTGTAGCACTTCTGTGTTGACACTCACTACAGCAATGGGCAGTTCTCCTGTTGTTGCTGGGAAGTGGTAGCTAGGTCAATCGAAGAACTCTTCCGTCGACCTAGCGCTGTCTACACTTGGTGTTCGGTCAGCATAGCTGTGGTGCTTAGAGGTGTAATTTTTTTACACCCCTGACTGACAGCTATGTCAACTTAAATTTTAAGTGTAGACCAGGCCAAAGGCTGAGTCATCCTGTTGCTTTTGGTAAGTTCAAGGAAAAGAGCTATACTGTGTTAAGTTAGTGTGAATAACAAAGGTGGACAATGATTTCTAGAGGGCTATCATCTTCCAGTTCCCGAAGTATTATTCTGGCACCTCCTTGTGGATGAGGTGGCTGTTTTATATCTTTTTACCTTACTAAGGAAATGCGGGGGTCTCCAGCTCTTACGCTTAGAAGCAGAACACATCTGGCATTTGAGAGAGGGAGGAGAAAGCTGGGATTGCTGGGAGACACTGCAGTTTTTGTTTGTTTTCTTTTTCATGTGAGTGGAGGAGAATTTGATTGTGCAAACTTATTCTTGGAAGAAGGGGGTGTGTCTGTGAAAGGCATGCAGGTGGCTGGATTTAGCTTCCTTCTGCTGCACCAATAAGAGAGAAAATCTAAATGGTGAACGGCAATGGGAAAAAAAACATAAACTAAAAAAGGGTATGCCCTGTACTGCTGCTTTTTTACCTTCTTTTTGTGTGTGTTTTGTGTGTGGATATTCTAAAAACATTCCAAGAATAGACACAGTTAATTGCTATAATAAGCATTTCAAAGAAAATAAACTCCCAGATCCAGCCTAGGATCCAATATCTGGATCCTGGATGTGAAGAACAGCATTGACCTCCATCAAACACAGTTCATCAAGTGCATAGCATGGCCAGATTTAAAAAGATATTGTAACTAGTCCATGCATTTGTAATGTTCTTAACTCAGATTGTCAGTTCTTTTGGGCAAGGGGCTGTCTTTTTGTTCTGTGTTTGTGTAGCGCATAGCAGAAAGGCATTCTGGTACAGGACTGGAACTGCTAGGGGATAGGTGTTCCCATTGCTAGAGTATTGAGGTAGCCAAAATATTAAGAAATACATCAGTTGCCTCCCAAATATTAAAAGCTGAATCCATTAAACTCTGCTTCTTTGTCTCAACTGGAGCTCCTTTCTTATAGTTTTCTATGCTACTCCATTCTGATCAATATAAGAACATAGGCAAACTCTCATGGAAACTGTGTTGAAGGTGAGGGCATGAAGTGGAGATTAAAGAGTTCTGGTGTTCTGAGCATCACCTCTCCCACTTGGGTACAAGCTCCTGTGTTGAAATGCATTTAGAAGTATTGCAGTCAGCACCCTGACTAAATGGCATGTCTCACATTTAAAACTAGCCTCTAGCTTTGGTTTTCTTGTAAATGGCACCAAAAGTAGTTTTGTGCTAAGTGACTGTTTAGGTAGAACTCACGTTAAGTTCCCACCCAAAACCCAAACCAAAACCGGCATGTGCCATCTACTACTTTCCTTTTACTTTGTAACTTTTTTGTTTTCAAATACTTTGAAAGTTCCCCAAAGAAATATAAAGTTATAATCCAGTTTTGCCGCAATAAACATTGTGAACAAATAATAAACCCAACCAACCCTAAATCTGGGATTCATTCAATGCCTTCGCTTGACCCTGGATATAGTAGAACAAGACGTGGTTGAAACTGGGTTAATCAAATGTGCTGCATGAGCAGATTTTAAAATGTTAGGATTACTTTAGGCATTTCTAATGATCCCATCCATGTATCATTTGCACATGTAAAAATATTAAGAGACAGCAGAATGAGAGCAGCCCCAGAAACGGGGTTAGAACCACACAGGTGTTGATGAGCTCCAGCAGATGAATTGGAGAAAAGGTCATGGATTGTAATGTTCATTGGGAATCCCAGAGAGCAGTGGGACAGTAGAAGTCATGAAGATTAGAGGGAGAGGAGCCAAAGAAGGTGAGAAGGGGAGGGAGAGGGGAAAGTCTGGCTTTTCAAGGAAGAATAAGGTTAGAATCATAGAATATCAGGGTGGGAAGGGACCTCTGGAGGTCATCTAGTCCAACCTCCTGCTCAAAGCAGGACCAATCCCCAACTAAATCATCCCAGCTAGGGCTTTGTCAAGCTGGACCTTAAAAACCTCTGAGGAAGGAGATTCCACCACCTCCCTAGGCAACCCATTCCAGTGCTTCACCACCCTCCTCGTGAAAAAGTTTTTCCTAATATCCAACCTAGATCTCCCCCACTGCAACTTGAGACCATTGCCATTAGGGCAGATGTCACTAGAGGCCAGTAGGAGTAAGCACAGGAAACAGAAGTACGAGGAAGCTGTGTGAGAACAGCAGAGGTTGGATATGGGCAGCAGAGATTAGAAGGAGCGGGAGCTTGTAGAAACAGGGAAGAATAAGGAGAGATGGTGAGGATGGGGAACATGCAAGGGAAAAATATTTTTTAAGCTGACGTGTCTGGGACAAAATATAGTTGCCCCAATGGCTTTCCCCCCACTTCCATTGCAATACAGTAGCACGGTGTACATAATAATTCCATCCAAAACCACGTACTGTGGTCTGAATTCTGCCCTGAGGTGCACCCCTGCAATCCCACTGAAATCACCCAGGAGATGTGATTTGGAAGACTATCAGTTTCCTTATTGCCCAATCCTTCCCAAGAAGAATGAGATAAATTCAAACATACTGTGGAGAAAGATGTGAAACAAGCTATTTCATGTCCTCCCAGAAAGTCTGGGATGAACCTGGGGTGAGGCAAGAATGTGTGAAGTGGAGTGGATCTAAGATTGCTCTCTCCCATAGCCAAACTCCTCAGGTGACCTGCATTCAAAAGTCCTACTGAAGGGGCATTTTTGGTGACTGCCGCTTTGGCTAATACTGGGGATTGAACCAGAGACCTGCAGAGCTAAAAGCACAATTTGCTGCAGCTTAAGAGGAAGGTAAAACTTTAGGTTGTAACAGTTCCAGTTCCTCTGCAGGTCGGGCACAAAACGGGAACAAAACACTGACTGACTGACCAGAGACGTACGTTAAAGATGGGTTTTTTTCAAATGGGCTCAGCATTGGTTTTTTTTCTCCACTCCCAGTGAAGTCAATGGGAATTTTACCAATAACTTCCAGCTGGATCTGAGTTAGGTTAATGCTGAGTGATTCTGAAAGTCCCACCTGAAAACTGCTACCGAAAGGCTAAGCTGCAGTTCAAGGAGAGCGTGTGTACAATTGTGACAGCAAAATTTTGTCTCATGCACGCCTGTAGCTCCCACATGAAGTGCTTGGGGTGCTTTGTAGCAGTAAAAAAACCAATGCAATAAAACATACACAATACAACATAATGCAATGCAAGGCCAGTAAAATATGACACACGGGTAAAAAGCCACTGAAACTGGCACCCAAAAAAAAAAAAATAGAGTGAGGGCAGTGCCTCACAACCTTTGCAGGAAGAAGGAGTGGCAGCTTCAGCCAGAGTGCTTCAAGAAGAGACAGGATGCCCTGTGCACAGACAATTGATGACTAGGCTAGTGGTTTGAGGTTCTTGGCCTTTGAAAGGGCTGTACAGAAGGCGGGGTTTATGTATTATGTGCTGAGTAATGGCTCTTTATTAAAGCAACTATTTGCAGAGCTGCTGTAATTGGAGCTTAGTGTTCTAGTCATAGAATCATAGAATATCAGGGTTAGAAGGGACCTCAGGAGGTCATCTAGTCCAACGCTCTGCTCAAAGCAGGACTCGGACTAGATGACCTCCTGAGGTCCCTTCCAACCCTGATATTCTATGATCCTTTATGAGGAATCAGCTGCCAGGTAAAACCATTGATCTGTATGTTACAGACCTACTGTACTTAATAAAGCTAAGTTAAAGACAATGTTCCTTTCCCAAGTGACTTTCTTGCATGAACTACAGCAGTCTTGATTTTTGTGAATGACTTTGTCTAGTAACTAGCACTCCTTTTCTTTCTGCTAGAATGTATTGTAGATCTCAAATGTCTTTGGGCCTGCCATGTGTAGTAGCATGAATGATTTCCCATTTCTGGTTTCTCTGTCTGTATTTAATAGGACACACATGAAAGCCCTCATATGGCGGGCTTCAAATCACTCGATTTATGCAGCATTATCATGAGGGGCTGGGCAATGCTTGTGGCAATGATTTTAAGGCATATTGAAAAGCAGTTGCTAGGGTGTTGTGTTATCAGCTAGAGAGGCCCATTCTCCAGACCATAAATTGTGAATAATTTAGATTGGAACCATTGAGATTACTATCCTCTGCCAACTTCATTCATTCTTTGATGTTGTGGTGCCATACTTCCCTTGTAAAATGCAAACAAATAGAGACTTTGGTTTGTTTCTATCGGAGAAGAGACAGCCTCAGATTGTAAGCAGGAGAGTAACCCCTGCCTGTACTCCCAGTGTATACAAAACATTAAAAAATAAACTCTTCCACCATAAAACTTACAATAGTCTGTAATGAAAACCCAAACACCCAGCCATAAAACCAGTGCATCTCCCAGGTACAGCAACCATTGAAATATTCCAGTTCTGTGATCTATTTCCAGCCAATGTACATGGATATCAATCAGGGTATGTGCGCTCAGTGACAGAGGAGAAAGAGATGAAGCAATCCATGTCCTTTTTTGGTCAGTTCTTTGCTATTCCACTTGCAGGCCCTAGCATGATCTCCAATTCACGGCATCTTTCTGTTCACCTTGTTAGCTGCTTATATGCCTGTTCAAGTGTTAGCCTCGGAAATTGATATTCCTGCATATACCTCAGAACTTGACAGTACTGCGGTCAGCCATTTTGTACGTTCAGCCACTGCTGGCTGAAAACCAGACATCACATAGCTAGGAATAATCTTAGGCCTTTGTGAGACAAGGTCAGATAGCTGCATACTTGCAGTTTGTTAATCAGAATGGGAGGATAGGACAGAAAGTTATGGAAGAGAGTGAGTGAAGAGCAACCTTGATTTTAGGTGCCTCTGACCTATTGTTATGGCTAGAAATACTAGAAATGTTTTAACATAATGAATAGTTTATTGAAATTAAAAGAATTGGTGACCGAGTAAAGGTTATTATGTTGACCCATTAGGAGTCACTATAGGTTATGTGTTTTGTTAAAGTTAGTTATAAGAAATTAGGTAAAAGTAAATACCTCGGAGCAGTCTGAGGGAGCTTTCCTTCTGGCAAGGAGCTGACATCTAAACTTCCCATCTGCCGGACAGAAAGAGGGCCCCTGAAAGTCCAGCTGGTAATTACTCAAAACTACCTCAGACTGTAAGTAACTATCTCTGGGATGTCCTAAACCTAATCCTTATGTCTGTGTGCGCTTAATATCTAATAAATTGTAGATTTAAATAAAAGCATGCTTACTTCTATTAATTATTTATCAGGCAAAATTGCTGTTTTCCCATTGATTTATTCCTGACACCACCTGGACTGAAACAGTTAAGTACCACTATTTTGGGTTCTAAAAACCCCAGGTAACACCAGGGCTAATCAGGAGAGCTGGTTGCGGGAGATTTTTGCTGTTTGCCAGAAGCTGGGAATGGGCGACAGGGGATGGATCACTTGATGATTACCTGTTCTGTTCATTCCCTCTGAAGCATCTGGCATTGGCTACTGTCAGAAGCCAGGATACTGGGCTAGCTGGACCTTTGGTCTTACCCAGTATGGCAGTTCTTATTTTGACAAATAGTTTTTTGTTGAAAAATGCTGATTTCTTGAAACTTAAACTGTTGGCAAAACAGGACTGGTTTCCCTGACTCTCCTGACTACATTTTTTTTTTAAATTAAATTGTCAATGTTTAGTTTTGATATTTTCTAAGTGAAAAATCCAGTTTTCTGGTTCTAAATGACTCTTTCAAAATTTAAGTTCAATTAGACTGAACAAATGTTAAAAAAAAATGGAAAAAAGGGTCAAAATGTAAATGAAACATTTTGAAATTATTGAAATTAAATGCTTTGACATGAACCCAACATTTTTGTGTGTTTTTTTTTCCCGTTTGTGAACATTTTTCAATATTTCAACTTTTTGGCCTAATTTGGGATGGTAAAAGTTTTCCATCTCTCAAAATTTTCATGGGACAGGAAAACCTTTTCCTGCCCAGGTTAGTTAAACACTTCATCTGCCACTGCATCATATGAACGTTAAGTTATAGCTTTAAAAATCTGTCGGTCTACTAACAGTAAGAAGTCCATCTAAGTACCTCATCTTTTATGCTATAAAATGGTGGCTGATACAATGTACTTTCCTTTTATTACCTAAAGTCTGGTTTAGCTGTGCTGCGGCACTAGCCTACAGTAGCATTTGGATCCTCTCTGACCACAATTTGTTTTATGTGGTGCAGTGTGATAACTGGCTGATCACAGTTTTTAGCACCATGCTTCAGTCCAGGGCTGTACTGGGGCATGGCCCAACATATTTGGGAAGCAGAGCACTGGAAGGTAAGTAAGTCCCTTTCATTACTAAACTTCTTCAGCTATGTTTATACTTACAGCACTACGGGTGTGCCTTTGTAGCACTTCTGTGTTGACACTCACTACAGCAATGGGCAGTTCTCCTGTTGTTGCTGGGAAGTGGTAGCTAGGTCAATCGAAGAACTCTTCCGTCGACCTAGCGCTGTCTACACTTGGTGTTCGGTCAGCATAGCTGTGGTGCTTAGAGGTGTAATTTTTTTACACCCCTGACTGACAGCTATGTCAACTTAAATTTTAAGTGTAGACCAGGCCAAAGGCTGAGTCATCCTGTTGCTTTTGGTAAGTTCAAGGAAAAGAGCTATACTGTGTTAAGTTAGTGTGAATAACAAAGGTGGACAATGATTTCTAGAGGGCTATCATCTTCCAGTTCCCGAAGTATTATTCTGGCACCTCCTTGTGGATGAGGTGGCTGTTTTATATCTTTTTACCTTACTAAGGAAATGCGGGGGTCTCCAGCTCTTACGCTTAGAAGCAGAACACATCTGGCATTTGAGAGAGGGAGGAGAAAGCTGGGATTGCTGGGAGACACTGCAGTTTTTGTTTGTTTTCTTTTTCATGTGAGTGGAGGAGAATTTGATTGTGCAAACTTATTCTTGGAAGAAGGGGGTGTGTCTGTGAAAGGCATGCAGGTGGCTGGATTTAGCTTCCTTCTGCTGCACCAATAAGAGAGAAAATCTAAATGGTGAACGGCAATGGGAAAAAAAACATAAACTAAAAAAGGGTATGCCCTGTACTGCTGCTTTTTTACCTTCTTTTTGTGTGTGTTTTGTGTGTGGATATTCTAAAAACATTCCAAGAATAGACACAGTTAATTGCTATAATAAGCATTTCAAAGAAAATAAACTCCCAGATCCAGCCTAGGATCCAATATCTGGATCCTGGATGTGAAGAACAGCATTGACCTCCATCAAACACAGTTCATCAAGTGCATAGCATGGCCAGATTTAAAAAGATATTGTAACTAGTCCATGCATTTGTAATGTTCTTAACTCAGATTGTCAGTTCTTTTGGGCAAGGGGCTGTCTTTTTGTTCTGTGTTTGTGTAGCGCATAGCAGAAAGGCATTCTGGTACAGGACTGGAACTGCTAGGGGATAGGTGTTCCCATTGCTAGAGTATTGAGGTAGCCAAAATATTAAGAAATACATCAGTTGCCTCCCAAATATTAAAAGCTGAATCCATTAAACTCTGCTTCTTTGTCTCAACTGGAGCTCCTTTCTTATAGTTTTCTATGCTACTCCATTCTGATCAATATAAGAACATAGGCAAACTCTCATGGAAACTGTGTTGAAGGTGAGGGCATGAAGTGGAGATTAAAGAGTTCTGGTGTTCTGAGCATCACCTCTCCCACTTGGGTACAAGCTCCTGTGTTGAAATGCATTTAGAAGTATTGCAGTCAGCACCCTGACTAAATGGCATGTCTCACATTTAAAACTAGCCTCTAGCTTTGGTTTTCTTGTAAATGGCACCAAAAGTAGTTTTGTGCTAAGTGACTGTTTAGGTAGAACTCACGTTAAGTTCCCACCCAAAACCCAAACCAAAACCGGCATGTGCCATCTACTACTTTCCTTTTACTTTGTAACTTTTTTGTTTTCAAATACTTTGAAAGTTCCCCAAAGAAATATAAAGTTATAATCCAGTTTTGCCGCAATAAACATTGTGAACAAATAATAAACCCAACCAACCCTAAATCTGGGATTCATTCAATGCCTTCGCTTGACCCTGGATATAGTAGAACAAGACGTGGTTGAAACTGGGTTAATCAAATGTGCTGCATGAGCAGATTTTAAAATGTTAGGATTACTTTAGGCATTTCTAATGATCCCATCCATGTATCATTTGCACATGTAAAAATATTAAGAGACAGCAGAATGAGAGCAGCCCCAGAAACGGGGTTAGAACCACACAGGTGTTGATGAGCTCCAGCAGATGAATTGGAGAAAAGGTCATGGATTGTAATGTTCATTGGGAATCCCAGAGAGCAGTGGGACAGTAGAAGTCATGAAGATTAGAGGGAGAGGAGCCAAAGAAGGTGAGAAGGGGAGGGAGAGGGGAAAGTCTGGCTTTTCAAGGAAGAATAAGGTTAGAATCATAGAATATCAGGGTGGGAAGGGACCTCTGGAGGTCATCTAGTCCAACCTCCTGCTCAAAGCAGGACCAATCCCCAACTAAATCATCCCAGCTAGGGCTTTGTCAAGCTGGACCTTAAAAACCTCTGAGGAAGGAGATTCCACCACCTCCCTAGGCAACCCATTCCAGTGCTTCACCACCCTCCTCGTGAAAAAGTTTTTCCTAATATCCAACCTAGATCTCCCCCACTGCAACTTGAGACCATTGCCATTAGGGCAGATGTCACTAGAGGCCAGTAGGAGTAAGCACAGGAAACAGAAGTACGAGGAAGCTGTGTGAGAACAGCAGAGGTTGGATATGGGCAGCAGAGATTAGAAGGAGCGGGAGCTTGTAGAAACAGGGAAGAATAAGGAGAGATGGTGAGGATGGGGAACATGCAAGGGAAAAATATTTTTTAAGCTGACGTGTCTGGGACAAAATATAGTTGCCCCAATGGCTTTCCCCCCACTTCCACTGCAATACAGTAGCACGGTGTACATAATAATTCCATCCAAAACCACGTACTGTGGTCTGAATTCTGCCCTGAGGTGCACCCCTGCAATCCCACTGAAATCACCCAGGAGATGTGATTTGGAAGACTATCAGTTTCCTTATTGCCCAATCCTTCCCAAGAAGAATGAGATAAATTCAAACATACTGTGGAGAAAGATGTGAAACAAGCTATTTCATGTCCTCCCAGAAAGTCTGGGATGAACCTGGGGTGAGGCAAGAATGTGTGAAGTGGAGTGGATCTAAGATTGCTCTCTCCCATAGCCAAACTCCTCAGGTGACCTGCATTCAAAAGTCCTACTGAAGGGGCATTTTTGGTGACTGCCGCTTTGGCTAATACTGGGGATTGAACCAGAGACCTGCAGAGCTAAAAGCACAATTTGCTGCAGCTTAAGAGGAAGGTAAAACTTTAGGTTGTAACAGTTCCAGTTCCTCTGCAGGTCGGGCACAAAACGGGAACAAAACACTGACTGACTGACCAGAGACGTACGTTAAAGATGGGTTTTTTTCAAATGGGCTCAGCATTGGTTTTTTTTCTCCACTCCCAGTGAAGTCAATGGGAATTTTACCAATAACTTCCAGCTGGATCTGAGTTAGGTTAATGCTGAGTGATTCTGAAAGTCCCACCTGAAAACTGCTACCGAAAGGCTAAGCTGCAGTTCAAGGAGAGCGTGTGTACAATTGTGACAGCAAAATTTTGTCTCATGCACGCCTGTAGCTCCCACATGAAGTGCTTGGGGTGCTTTGTAGCAGTAAAAAAACCAATGCAATAAAACATACACAATACAACATAATGCAATGCAAGGCCAGTAAAATATGACACACGGGTAAAAAGCCACTGAAACTGGCACCCAAAAAAAAAAAAATAGAGTGAGGGCAGTGCCTCACAACCTTTGCAGGAAGAAGGAGTGGCAGCTTCAGCCAGAGTGCTTCAAGAAGAGACAGGATGCCCTGTGCACAGACAATTGATGACTAGGCTAGTGGTTTGAGGTTCTTGGCCTTTGAAAGGGCTGTACAGAAGGCGGGGTTTATGTATTATGTGCTGAGTAATGGCTCTTTATTAAAGCAACTATTTGCAGAGCTGCTGTAATTGGAGCTTAGTGTTCTAGTCATAGAATCATAGAATATCAGGGTTAGAAGGGACCTCAGGAGGTCATCTAGTCCAACGCTCTGCTCAAAGCAGGACTCGGACTAGATGACCTCCTGAGGTCCCTTCCAACCCTGATATTCTATGATCCTTTATGAGGAATCAGCTGCCAGGTAAAACCATTGATCTGTATGTTACAGACCTACTGTACTTAATAAAGCTAAGTTAAAGACAATGTTCCTTTCCCAAGTGACTTTCTTGCATGAACTACAGCAGTCTTGATTTTTGTGAATGACTTTGTCTAGTAACTAGCACTCCTTTTCTTTCTGCTAGAATGTATTGTAGATCTCAAATGTCTTTGGGCCTGCCATGTGTAGTAGCATGAATGATTTCCCATTTCTGGTTTCTCTGTCTGTATTTAATAGGACACACATGAAAGCCCTCATATGGCGGGCTTCAAATCACTCGATTTATGCAGCATTATCATGAGGGGCTGGGCAATAAATGCTTGTGGCAATGATTTTAAGGCATATTGAAAAGCAGTTGCTAGGGTGTTGTGTTATCAGCTAGAGAGGCCCATTCTCCAGACCATAAATTGTGAATAATTTAGATTGGAACCATTGAGATTACTATCCTCTGCCAACTTCATTCATTCTTTGATGTTGTGGTGCCATACTTCCCTTGTAAAATGCAAACAAATAGAGACTTTGGTTTGTTTCTATCGGAGAAGAGACAGCCTCAGATTGTAAGCAGGAGAGTAACCCCTGCCTGTACTCCCAGTGTATACAAAACATTAAAAAATAAACTCTTCCACCATAAAACTTACAATAGTCTGTAATGAAAACCCAAACACCCAGCCATAAAACCAGTGCATCTCCCAGGTACAGCAACCATTGAAATATTCCAGTTCTGTGATCTATTTCCAGCCAATGTACATGGATATCAATCAGGGTATGTGCGCTCAGTGACAGAGGAGAAAGAGATGAAGCAATCCATGTCCTTTTTTGGTCAGTTCTTTGCTATTCCACTTGCAGGCCCTAGCATGATCTCCAATTCACGGCATCTTTCTGTTCACCTTGTTAGCTGCTTATATGCCTGTTCAAGTGTTAGCCCCGGAAATTGATATTCCTGCATATACCTCAGAACTTGACAGTACTGCGGTCAGCCATTTTGTACGTTCAGCCACTGCTGGCTGAAAACCAGACATCACATAGCTAGGAATAATCTTAGGCCTTTGTGAGACAAGGTCAGATAGCTGCATACTTGCAGTTTGTTAATCAGAATGGGAGGATAGGACAGAAAGTTATGGAAGAGAGTGAGTGAAGAGCAACCTTGATTTTAGGTGCCTCTGACCTATTGTTATGGCTAGAAATACTAGAAATGTTTTAACATAATGAATAGTTTATTGAAATTAAAAGAATTGGTGACCGAGTAAAGGTTATTATGTTGACCCATTAGGAGTCACTATAGGTTATGTGTTTTGTTAAAGTTAGTTATAAGAAATTAGGTAAAAGTAAATACCTCGGAGCAGTCTGAGGGAGCTTTCCTTCTGGCAAGGAGCTGACATCTAAACTTCCCATCTGCCGGACAGAAAGAGGGCCCCTGAAAGTCCAGCTGGTAATTACTCAAAACTACCTCAGACTGTAAGTAACTATCTCTGGGATGTCCTAAACCTAATCCTTATGTCTGTGTGCGCTTAATATCTAATAAATTGTAGATTTAAATAAAAGCATGCTTACTTCTATTAATTATTTATCAGGCAAAATTGCTGTTTTCCCATTGATTTATTCCTGACACCACCTGGACTGAAACAGTTAAGTACCACTATTTTGGGTTCTAAAAACCCCAGGTAACACCAGGGCTAATCAGGAGAGCTGGTTGCGGGAGATTTTTGCTGTTTGCCAGAAGCTGGGAATGGGCGACAGGGGATGGATCACTTGATGATTACCTGTTCTGTTCATTCCCTCTGAAGCATCTGGCATTGGCTACTGTCAGAAGCCAGGATACTGGGCTAGCTGGACCTTTGGTCTTACCCAGTATGGCAGTTCTTATTTTGACAAATAGTTTTTTGTTGAAAAATGCTGATTTCTTGAAACTTAAACTGTTGGCAAAACAGGACTGGTTTCCCTGACTCTCCTGACTACATTTTTTTTTTAAATTAAATTGTCAGTGTTTAGTTTTGATATTTTCTAAGTGAAAAATCCAGTTTTCTGGTTCTAAATGACTCTTTCAAAATTTAAGTTCAATTAGACTGAACAAATGTTAAAAAAAAATGGAAAAAAGGGTCAAAATGTAAATGAAACATTTTGAAATTATTGAAATTAAATGCTTTGACATGAACCCAACATTTTTGTGTGTTTTTTTTTCCCGTTTGTGAACATTTTTCAATATTTCAACTTTTTGGCCTAATTTGGGATGGTAAAAGTTTTCCATCTCTCAAAATTTTCATGGGACAGGAAAACCTTTTCCTGCCCAGGTTAGTTAAACACTTCATCTGCCACTGCATCATATGAACGTTAAGTTATAGCTTTAAAAATCTGTCGGTCTACTAACAGTAAGAAGTCCATCTAAGTACCTCATCTTTTATGCTATAAAATGGTGGCTGATACAATGTACTTTCCTTTTATTACCTAAAGTCTGGTTTAGCTGTGCTGCGGCACTAGCCTACAGTAGCATTTGGATCCTCTCTGACCACAATTTGTTTTATGTGGTGCAGTGTGATAACTGGCTGATCACAGTTTTTAGCACCATGCTTCAGTCCAGGGCTGTACTGGGGCATGGCCCAACATATTTGGGAAGCAGAGCACTGGAAGGTAAGTAAGTCCCTTTCATTACTAAACTTCTTCAGCTATGTTTATACTTACAGCACTACGGGTGTGCCTTTGTAGCACTTCTGTGTTGACACTCACTACAGCAATGGGCAGTTCTCCTGTTGTTGCTGGGAAGTGGTAGCTAGGTCAATCGAAGAACTCTTCCGTCGACCTAGCGCTGTCTACACTTGGTGTTCGGTCAGCATAGCTGTGGTGCTTAGAGGTGTAATTTTTTTACACCCCTGACTGACAGCTATGTCAACTTAAATTTTAAGTGTAGACCAGGCCAAAGGCTGAGTCATCCTGTTGCTTTTGGTAAGTTCAAGGAAAAGAGCTATATTGTGTTAAGTTAGTGTGAATAACAAAGGTGGACAATGATTTCTAGAGGGCTATCATCTTCCAGTTCCCGAAGTATTATTCTGGCACCTCCTTGTGGATGAGGTGGCTGTTTTATATCTTTTTACCTTACTAAGGAAATGCGGGGGTCTCCAGCTCTTACGCTTAGAAGCAGAACACATCTGGCATTTGAGAGAGGGAGGAGAAAGCTGGGATTGCTGGGAGACACTGCAGTTTTTGTTTGTTTTCTTTTTCATGTGAGTGGAGGAGAATTTGATTGTGCAAACTTATTCTTGGAAGAAGGGGGTGTGTCTGTGAAAGGCATGCAGGTGGCTGGATTTAGCTTCCTTCTGCTGCACCAATAAGAGAGAAAATCTAAATGGTGAACGGCAATGGGAAAAAAAACATAAACTAAAAAAGGGTATGCCCTGTACTGCTGCTTTTTTACCTTCTTTTTGTGTGTGTTTTGTGTGTGGATATTCTAAAAACATTCCAAGAATAGACACAGTTAATTGCTATAATAAGCATTTCAAAGAAAATAAACTCCCAGATCCAGCCTAGGATCCAATATCTGGATCCTGGATGTGAAGAACAGCATTGACCTCCATCAAACACAGTTCATCAAGTGCATAGCATGGCCAGATTTAAAAAGATATTGTAACTAGTCCATGCATTTGTAATGTTCTTAACTCAGATTGTCAGTTCTTTTGGGCAAGGGGCTGTCTTTTTGTTCTGTGTTTGTGTAGCGCATAGCAGAAAGGCATTCTGGTACAGGACTGGAACTGCTAGGGGATAGGTGTTCCCATTGCTAGAGTATTGAGGTAGCCAAAATATTAAGAAATACATCAGTTGCCTCCCAAATATTAAAAGCTGAATCCATTAAACTCTGCTTCTTTGTCTCAACTGGAGCTCCTTTCTTATAGTTTTCTATGCTACTCCATTCTGATCAATATAAGAACATAGGCAAACTCTCATGGAAACTGTGTTGAAGGTGAGGGCATGAAGTGGAGATTAAAGAGTTCTGGTGTTCTGAGCATCACCTCTCCCACTTGGGTACAAGCTCCTGTGTTGAAATGCATTTAGAAGTATTGCAGTCAGCACCCTGACTAAATGGCATGTCTCACATTTAAAACTAGCCTCTAGCTTTGGTTTTCTTGTAAATGGCACCAAAAGTAGTTTTGTGCTAAGTGACTGTTTAGGTAGAACTCACGTTAAGTTCCCACCCAAAACCCAAACCAAAACCGGCATGTGCCATCTACTACTTTCCTTTTACTTTGTAACTTTTTTGTTTTCAAATACTTTGAAAGTTCCCCAAAGAAATATAAAGTTATAATCCAGTTTTGCCGCAATAAACATTGTGAACAAATAATAAACCCAACCAACCCTAAATCTGGGATTCATTCAATGCCTTCGCTTGACCCTGGATATAGTAGAACAAGACGTGGTTGAAACTGGGTTAATCAAATGTGCTGCATGAGCAGATTTTAAAATGTTAGGATTACTTTAGGCATTTCTAATGATCCCATCCATGTATCATTTGCACATGTAAAAATATTAAGAGACAGCAGAATGAGAGCAGCCCCAGAAACGGGGTTAGAACCACACAGGTGTTGATGAGCTCCAGCAGATGAATTGGAGAAAAGGTCATGGATTGTAATGTTCATTGGGAATCCCAGAGAGCAGTGGGACAGTAGAAGTCATGAAGATTAGAGGGAGAGGAGCCAAAGAAGGTGAGAAGGGGAGGGAGAGGGGAAAGTCTGGCTTTTCAAGGAAGAATAAGGTTAGAATCATAGAATATCAGGGTGGGAAGGGACCTCTGGAGGTCATCTAGTCCAACCTCCTGCTCAAAGCAGGACCAATCCCCAACTAAATCATCCCAGCTAGGGCTTTGTCAAGCTGGACCTTAAAAACCTCTGAGGAAGGAGATTCCACCACCTCCCTAGGCAACCCATTCCAGTGCTTCACCACCCTCCTCGTGAAAAAGTTTTTCCTAATATCCAACCTAGATCTCCCCCACTGCAACTTGAGACCATTGCCATTAGGGCAGATGTCACTAGAGGCCAGTAGGAGTAAGCACAGGAAACAGAAGTACGAGGAAGCTGTGTGAGAACAGCAGAGGTTGGATATGGGCAGCAGAGATTAGAAGGAGCGGGAGCTTGTAGAAACAGGGAAGAATAAGGAGAGATGGTGAGGATGGGGAACATGCAAGGGAAAAATATTTTTTAAGCTGACGTGTCTGGGACAAAATATAGTTGCCCCAATGGCTTTCCCCCCACTTCCATTGCAATACAGTAGCACGGTGTACATAATAATTCCATCCAAAACCACGTACTGTGGTCTGAATTCTGCCCTGAGGTGCACCCCTGCAATCCCACTGAAATCACCCAGGAGATGTGATTTGGAAGACTATCAGTTTCCTTATTGCCCAATCCTTCCCAAGAAGAATGAGATAAATTCAAACATACTGTGGAGAAAGATGTGAAACAAGCTATTTCATGTCCTCCCAGAAAGTCTGGGATGAACCTGGGGTGAGGCAAGAATGTGTGAAGTGGAGTGGATCTAAGATTGCTCTCTCCCATAGCCAAACTCCTCAGGTGACCTGCATTCAAAAGTCCTACTGAAGGGGCATTTTTGGTGACTGCCGCTTTGGCTAATACTGGGGATTGAACCAGAGACCTGCAGAGCTAAAAGCACAATTTGCTGCAGCTTAAGAGGAAGGTAAAACTTTAGGTTGTAACAGTTCCAGTTCCTCTGCAGGTCGGGCACAAAACGGGAACAAAACACTGACTGACTGACCAGAGACGTACGTTAAAGATGGGTTTTTTTCAAATGGGCTCAGCATTGGTTTTTTTTCTCCACTCCCAGTGAAGTCAATGGGAATTTTACCAATAACTTCCAGCTGGATCTGAGTTAGGTTAATGCTGAGTGATTCTGAAAGTCCCACCTGAAAACTGCTACCGAAAGGCTAAGCTGCAGTTCAAGGAGAGCGTGTGTACAATTGTGACAGCAAAATTTTGTCTCATGCACGCCTGTAGCTCCCACATGAAGTGCTTGGGGTGCTTTGTAGCAGTAAAAAAACCAATGCAATAAAACATACACAATACAACATAATGCAATGCAAGGCCAGTAAAATATGACACACGGGTAAAAAGCCACTGAAACTGGCACCCAAAAAAAAAAAAATAGAGTGAGGGCAGTGCCTCACAACCTTTGCAGGAAGAAGGAGTGGCAGCTTCAGCCAGAGTGCTTCAAGAAGAGACAGGATGCCCTGTGCACAGACAATTGATGACTAGGCTAGTGGTTTGAGGTTCTTGGCCTTTGAAAGGGCTGTACAGAAGGCGGGGTTTATGTATTATGTGCTGAGTAATGGCTCTTTATTAAAGCAACTATTTGCAGAGCTGCTGTAATTGGAGCTTAGTGTTCTAGTCATAGAATCATAGAATATCAGGGTTAGAAGGGACCTCAGGAGGTCATCTAGTCCAACGCTCTGCTCAAAGCAGGACTCGGACTAGATGACCTCCTGAGGTCCCTTCCAACCCTGATATTCTATGATCCTTTATGAGGAATCAGCTGCCAGGTAAAACCATTGATCTGTATGTTACAGACCTACTGTACTTAATAAAGCTAAGTTAAAGACAATGTTCCTTTCCCAAGTGACTTTCTTGCATGAACTACAGCAGTCTTGATTTTTGTGAATGACTTTGTCTAGTAACTAGCACTCCTTTTCTTTCTGCTAGAATGTATTGTAGATCTCAAATGTCTTTGGGCCTGCCATGTGTAGTAGCATGAATGATTTCCCATTTCTGGTTTCTCTGTCTGTATTTAATAGGACACACATGAAAGCCCTCATATGGCGGGCTTCAAATCACTCGATTTATGCAGCATTATCATGAGGGGCTGGGCAATAAATGCTTGTGGCAATGATTTTAAGGCATATTGAAAAGCAGTTGCTAGGGTGTTGTGTTATCAGCTAGAGAGGCCCATTCTCCAGACCATAAATTGTGAATAATTTAGATTGGAACCATTGAGATTACTATCCTCTGCCAACTTCATTCATTCTTTGATGTTGTGGTGCCATACTTCCCTTGTAAAATGCAAACAAATAGAGACTTTGGTTTGTTTCTATCGGAGAAGAGACAGCCTCAGATTGTAAGCAGGAGAGTAACCCCTGCCTGTACTCCCAGTGTATACAAAACATTAAAAAATAAACTCTTCCACCATAAAACTTACAATAGTCTGTAATGAAAACCCAAACACCCAGCCATAAAACCAGTGCATCTCCCAGGTACAGCAACCATTGAAATATTCCAGTTCTGTGATCTATTTCCAGCCAATGTACATGGATATCAATCAGGGTATGTGCGCTCAGTGACAGAGGAGAAAGAGATGAAGCAATCCATGTCCTTTTTTGGTCAGTTCTTTGCTATTCCACTTGCAGGCCCTAGCATGATCTCCAATTCACGGCATCTTTCTGTTCACCTTGTTAGCTGCTTATATGCCTGTTCAAGTGTTAGCCCCGGAAATTGATATTCCTGCATATACCTCAGAACTTGACAGTACTGCGGTCAGCCATTTTGTACGTTCAGCCACTGCTGGCTGAAAACCAGACATCACATAGCTAGGAATAATCTTAGGCCTTTGTGAGACAAGGTCAGATAGCTGCATACTTGCAGTTTGTTAATCAGAATGGGAGGATAGGACAGAAAGTTATGGAAGAGAGTGAGTGAAGAGCAACCTTGATTTTAGGTGCCTCTGACCTATTGTTATGGCTAGAAATACTAGAAATGTTTTAACATAATGAATAGTTTATTGAAATTAAAAGAATTGGTGACCGAGTAAAGGTTATTATGTTGACCCATTAGGAGTCACTATAGGTTATGTGTTTTGTTAAAGTTAGTTATAAGAAATTAGGTAAAAGTAAATACCTCGGAGCAGTCTGAGGGAGCTTTCCTTCTGGCAAGGAGCTGACATCTAAACTTCCCATCTGCCGGACAGAAAGAGGGCCCCTGAAAGTCCAGCTGGTAATTACTCAAAACTACCTCAGACTGTAAGTAACTATCTCTGGGATGTCCTAAACCTAATCCTTATGTCTGTGTGCGCTTAATATCTAATAAATTGTAGATTTAAATAAAAGCATGCTTACTTCTATTAATTATTTATCAGGCAAAATTGCTGTTTTCCCATTGATTTATTCCTGACACCACCTGGACTGAAACAGTTAAGTACCACTATTTTGGGTTCTAAAAACCCCAGGTAACACCAGGGCTAATCAGGAGAGCTGGTTGCGGGAGATTTTTGCTGTTTGCCAGAAGCTGGGAATGGGCGACAGGGGATGGATCACTTGATGATTACCTGTTCTGTTCATTCCCTCTGAAGCATCTGGCATTGGCTACTGTCAGAAGCCAGGATACTGGGCTAGCTGGACCTTTGGTCTTACCCAGTATGGCAGTTCTTATTTTGACAAATAGTTTTTTGTTGAAAAATGCTGATTTCTTGAAACTTAAACTGTTGGCAAAACAGGACTGGTTTCCCTGACTCTCCTGACTACATTTTTTTTTTAAATTAAATTGTCAATGTTTAGTTTTGATATTTTCTAAGTGAAAAATCCAGTTTTCTGGTTCTAAATGACTCTTTCAAAATTTAAGTTCAATTAGACTGAACAAATGTTAAAAAAAAATGGAAAAAAGGGTCAAAATGTAAATGAAACATTTTGAAATTATTGAAATTAAATGCTTTGACATGAACCCAACATTTTTGTGTGTTTTTTTTTCCCGTTTGTGAACATTTTTCAATATTTCAACTTTTTGGCCTAATTTGGGATGGTAAAAGTTTTCCATCTCTCAAAATTTTCATGGGACAGGAAAACCTTTTCCTGCCCAGGTTAGTTAAACACTTCATCTGCCACTGCATCATATGAACGTTAAGTTATAGCTTTAAAAATCTGTCGGTCTACTAACAGTAAGAAGTCCATCTAAGTACCTCATCTTTTATGCTATAAAATGGTGGCTGATACAATGTACTTTCCTTTTATTACCTAAAGTCTGGTTTAGCTGTGCTGCGGCACTAGCCTACAGTAGCATTTGGATCCTCTCTGACCACAATTTGTTTTATGTGGTGCAGTGTGATAACTGGCTGATCACAGTTTTTAGCACCATGCTTCAGTCCAGGGCTGTACTGGGGCATGGCCCAACATATTTGGGAAGCAGAGCACTGGAAGGTAAGTAAGTCCCTTTCATTACTAAACTTCTTCAGCTATGTTTATACTTACAGCACTACGGGTGTGCCTTTGTAGCACTTCTGTGTTGACACTCACTACAGCAATGGGCAGTTCTCCTGTTGTTGCTGGGAAGTGGTAGCTAGGTCAATCGAAGAACTCTTCCGTCGACCTAGCGCTGTCTACACTTGGTGTTCGGTCAGCATAGCTGTGGTGCTTAGAGGTGTAATTTTTTTACACCCCTGACTGACAGCTATGTCAACTTAAATTTTAAGTGTAGACCAGGCCAAAGGCTGAGTCATCCTGTTGCTTTTGGTAAGTTCAAGGAAAAGAGCTATACTGTGTTAAGTTAGTGTGAATAACAAAGGTGGACAATGATTTCTAGAGGGCTATCATCTTCCAGTTCCCGAAGTATTATTCTGGCACCTCCTTGTGGATGAGGTGGCTGTTTTATATCTTTTTACCTTACTAAGGAAATGCGGGGGTCTCCAGCTCTTACGCTTAGAAGCAGAACACATCTGGCATTTGAGAGAGGGAGGAGAAAGCTGGGATTGCTGGGAGACACTGCAGTTTTTGTTTGTTTTCTTTTTCATGTGAGTGGAGGAGAATTTGATTGTGCAAACTTATTCTTGGAAGAAGGGGGTGTGTCTGTGAAAGGCATGCAGGTGGCTGGATTTAGCTTCCTTCTGCTGCACCAATAAGAGAGAAAATCTAAATGGTGAACGGCAATGGGAAAAAAAACATAAACTAAAAAAGGGTATGCCCTGTACTGCTGCTTTTTTACCTTCTTTTTGTGTGTGTTTTGTGTGTGGATATTCTAAAAACATTCCAAGAATAGACACAGTTAATTGCTATAATAAGCATTTCAAAGAAAATAAACTCCCAGATCCAGCCTAGGATCCAATATCTGGATCCTGGATGTGAAGAACAGCATTGACCTCCATCAAACACAGTTCATCAAGTGCATAGCATGGCCAGATTTAAAAAGATATTGTAACTAGTCCATGCATTTGTAATGTTCTTAACTCAGATTGTCAGTTCTTTTGGGCAAGGGGCTGTCTTTTTGTTCTGTGTTTGTGTAGCGCATAGCAGAAAGGCATTCTGGTACAGGACTGGAACTGCTAGGGGATAGGTGTTCCCATTGCTAGAGTATTGAGGTAGCCAAAATATTAAGAAATACATCAGTTGCCTCCCAAATATTAAAAGCTGAATCCATTAAACTCTGCTTCTTTGTCTCAACTGGAGCTCCTTTCTTATAGTTTTCTATGCTACTCCATTCTGATCAATATAAGAACATAGGCAAACTCTCATGGAAACTGTGTTGAAGGTGAGGGCATGAAGTGGAGATTAAAGAGTTCTGGTGTTCTGAGCATCACCTCTCCCACTTGGGTACAAGCTCCTGTGTTGAAATGCATTTAGAAGTATTGCAGTCAGCACCCTGACTAAATGGCATGTCTCACATTTAAAACTAGCCTCTAGCTTTGGTTTTCTTGTAAATGGCACCAAAAGTAGTTTTGTGCTAAGTGACTGTTTAGGTAGAACTCACGTTAAGTTCCCACCCAAAACCCAAACCAAAACCGGCATGTGCCATCTACTACTTTCCTTTTACTTTGTAACTTTTTTGTTTTCAAATACTTTGAAAGTTCCCCAAAGAAATATAAAGTTATAATCCAGTTTTGCCGCAATAAACATTGTGAACAAATAATAAACCCAACCAACCCTAAATCTGGGATTCATTCAATGCCTTCGCTTGACCCTGGATATAGTAGAACAAGACGTGGTTGAAACTGGGTTAATCAAATGTGCTGCATGAGCAGATTTTAAAATGTTAGGATTACTTTAGGCATTTCTAATGATCCCATCCATGTATCATTTGCACATGTAAAAATATTAAGAGACAGCAGAATGAGAGCAGCCCCAGAAACGGGGTTAGAACCACACAGGTGTTGATGAGCTCCAGCAGATGAATTGGAGAAAAGGTCATGGATTGTAATGTTCATTGGGAATCCCAGAGAGCAGTGGGACAGTAGAAGTCATGAAGATTAGAGGGAGAGGAGCCAAAGAAGGTGAGAAGGGGAGGGAGAGGGGAAAGTCTGGCTTTTCAAGGAAGAATAAGGTTAGAATCATAGAATATCAGGGTGGGAAGGGACCTCTGGAGGTCATCTAGTCCAACCTCCTGCTCAAAGCAGGACCAATCCCCAACTAAATCATCCCAGCTAGGGCTTTGTCAAGCTGGACCTTAAAAACCTCTGAGGAAGGAGATTCCACCACCTCCCTAGGCAACCCATTCCAGTGCTTCACCACCCTCCTCGTGAAAAAGTTTTTCCTAATATCCAACCTAGATCTCCCCCACTGCAACTTGAGACCATTGCCATTAGGGCAGATGTCACTAGAGGCCAGTAGGAGTAAGCACAGGAAACAGAAGTACGAGGAAGCTGTGTGAGAACAGCAGAGGTTGGATATGGGCAGCAGAGATTAGAAGGAGCGGGAGCTTGTAGAAACAGGGAAGAATAAGGAGAGATGGTGAGGATGGGGAACATGCAAGGGAAAAATATTTTTTAAGCTGACGTGTCTGGGACAAAATATAGTTGCCCCAATGGCTTTCCCCCCACTTCCATTGCAATACAGTAGCACGGTGTACATAATAATTCCATCCAAAACCACGTACTGTGGTCTGAATTCTGCCCTGAGGTGCACCCCTGCAATCCCACTGAAATCACCCAGGAGATGTGATTTGGAAGACTATCAGTTTCCTTATTGCCCAATCCTTCCCAAGAAGAATGAGATAAATTCAAACATACTGTGGAGAAAGATGTGAAATAAGCTATTTCATGTCCTCCCAGAAAGTCTGGGATGAACCTGGGGTGAGGCAAGAATGTGTGAAGTGGAGTGGATCTAAGATTGCTCTCTCCCATAGCCAAACTCCTCAGGTGACCTGCATTCAAAAGTCCTACTGAAGGGGCATTTTTGGTGACTGCCGCTTTGGCTAATACTGGGGATTGAACCAGAGACCTGCAGAGCTAAAAGCACAATTTGCTGCAGCTTAAGAGGAAGGTAAAACTTTAGGTTGTAACAGTTCCAGTTCCTCTGCAGGTCGGGCACAAAACGGGAACAAAACACTGACTGACTGACCAGAGACGTACGTTAAAGATGGGTTTTTTTCAAATGGGCTCAGCATTGGTTTTTTTTCTCCACTCCCATTGACTCCCACTGAAGTCAATGGGAATTTTACCAATAACTTCCAGCTGGAACTGAGTTAGGTTAATGCTGAGTGATTCTGAAAGTCCCACCTGAAAACTGCTACCGAAAGGCTAAGCTGCAGTTCAAGGAGAGCGTGTGTACAATTGTGACAGCAAAATTTTGTCTCATGCACGCCTGTAGCTCCCACATGAAGTGCTTGGGGTGCTTTGTAGCAGTAAAAAAACCAATGCAATAAAACATACACAATACAACATAATGCAATGCAAGGCCAGTAAAATATGACACACGGGTAAAAAGCCACTGAAACTGGCACCCAAAAAAAAAAAAATAGAGTGAGGGCAGTGCCTCACAACCTTTGCAGGAAGAAGGAGTGGCAGCTTCAGCCAGAGTGCTTCAAGAAGAGACAGGATGCCCTGTGCACAGACAATTGATGACTAGGCTAGTGGTTTGAGGTTCTTGGCCTTTGAAAGGGCTGTACAGAAGGCGGGGTTTATGTATTATGTGCTGAGTAATGGCTCTTTATTAAAGCAACTATTTGCAGAGCTGCTGTAATTGGAGCTTAGTGTTCTAGTCATAGAATCATAGAATATCAGGGTTAAAAGGGACCTCAGGAGGTCATCTAGTCCAACGCTCTGCTCAAAGCAGGACTCGGACTAGATGACCTCCTGAGGTCCCTTCCAACCCTGATATTCTATGACCCTTTATGAGGAATCAGCTGCCAGGTAAAACCATTGATCTGTATGTTACAGACCTACTGTACTTAATAAAGCTAAGTTAAAGACAATGTTCCTTTCCCAAGTGACTTTCTTGCATGAACTACAGCAGTCTTGATTTTTGTGAATGACTTTGTCTAGTAACTAGCACTCCTTTTCTTTCTGCTAGAATGTATTGTAGATCTCAAATGTCTTTGGGCCTGCCATGTGTAGTAGCATGAATGATTTCCCATTTCTGGTTTCTCTGTCTGTATTTAATAGGACACACATGAAAGCCCTCATATGGCGGGCTTCAAATCACTCGATTTATGCAGCATTATCATGAGGGGCTGGGCAATAAATGCTTGTGGCAATGATTTTAAGGCATATTGAAAAGCAGTTGCTAGGGTGTTGTGTTATCAGCTAGAGAGGCCCATTCTCCAGACCATAAATTGTGAATAATTTAGATTGGAACCATTGAGATTACTATCCTCTGCCAACTTCATTCATTCTTTGATGTTGTGGTGCCATACTTCCCTTGTAAAATGCAAACAAATAGAGACTTTGGTTTGTTTCTATCGGAGAAGAGACAGCCTCAGATTGTAAGCAGGAGAGTAACCCCTGCCTGTACTCCCAGTGTATACAAAACATTAAAAAATAAACTCTTCCACCATAAAACTTACAATAGTCTGTAATGAAAACCCAAACACCCAGCCATAAAACCAGTGCATCTCCCAGGTACAGCAACCATTGAAATATTCCAGTTCTGTGATCTATTTCCAGCCAATGTACATGGATATCAATCAGGGTATGTGCGCTCAGTGACAGAGGAGAAAGAGATGAAGCAATCCATGTCCTTTTTTGGTCAGTTCTTTGCTATTCCACTTGCAGGCCCTAGCATGATCTCCAATTCACGGCATCTTTCTGTTCACCTTGTTAGCTGCTTATATGCCTGTTCAAGTGTTAGCCTCGGAAATTGATATTCCTGCATATACCTCAGAACTTGACAGTACTGCGGTCAGCCATTTTGTACGTTCAGCCACTGCTGGCTGAAAACCAGACATCACATAGCTAGGAATAATCTTAGGCCTTTGTGAGACAAGGTCAGATAGCTGCATACTTGCAGTTTGTTAATCAGAATGGGAGGATAGGACAGAAAGTTATGGAAGAGAGTGAGTGAAGAGCAACCTTGATTTTAGGTGCCTCTGACCTATTGTTATGGCTAGAAATACTAGAAATGTTTTAACATAATGAATAGTTTATTGAAATTAAAAGAATTGGTGACCGAGTAAAGGTTATTATGTTGACCCATTAGGAGTCACTATAGGTTATGTGTTTTGTTAAAGTTAGTTATAAGAAATTAGGTAAAAGTAAATACCTCGGAGCAGTCTGAGGGAGCCTGACCTTAACAACTTCTAGGGAAGGAGATTCCTCCACCACCACCCTAGGTAACGCATTCCAGTGTTTCACTACCCTCATAGTGAAAAAGTTTTTCCTAATATCCAACCTAAATCTCCCCCATGTGTACACAGACTAGTCATGTGTACACAGACTAACTTCCAGGTGCAATTCCATTTTGCAAGATATGCTGCTCCATCCCAAATGCCTGCCTTTTTCACAAGAGCTTGCTGACTTGCTGTGGCCAGAGGATCCCAGTGCATAGCTCACCATGGGGGCATAGCCTTTACCTCTATCCCATTACAGTCTCTTAGACTTCAGATTCCTTCAAATGTGCTGGTCTGCGAATGAGTCTCCCATGCCTTATTTGTGTTACTGCTGTTGGTGGAGGAATTGCTGCCACCCTCTGGCTGCCTTCTTTCAGCTGAGCAGTTTCCTACGGTCTTTTGTGTTGTCCGTAAACCCCATGCTGCTGGCTTTCCTACACCAGGCCAGCTGATGGCTGAGGCTCATTCTGAATCATCCTCGTCCTGACCTGAGTCCCAGGTGCCAGGTGTCTGCCATTAATCTGCAGTTGTCATTGTTTTTTCCTCCACTGAGGTTCTGAGTCTGCAACTACCTTGTATGCTGCAGTTTGGACTGCTACCTTTTGATGTTTCTGTATGCGGCTAGTAATCTATGGTTGGACCAAGACTGCTCCCTTTTGTGTAGTGGCCTCAGGCAGGTCCCTGGCTACTTTTGCAGCTTAACTTGGCATTCTCACAACTGCTTCTGTGTATTGTCCCTCACTCTTCCGTTGGGTTGCAGCAGACACTCCTTCATGGGAAGTGGTGTCTTGGTTCTCCAGCCAGTCAGTCCCTGTACTGGGCTACTATCTAGTTCTCAGGAGGCTGTATTGCTATAGTCCAGCCTAGCCAGGCAAAGATCCCTTCCAGGCTTTTCTGTCTTTGCCTTGTGGGGTCCTGAGTGGAAGCCATGAGGAACTCAGTTTGTTATGGTTTTGACATGAAATCAGGTAAAACCTAGTAATTATGGCTGAGTTTCATAGTGGGTTTTCGGTTTCACAGATCAGATCAGCTGTTCCTCCATTCTCTAGTGGTTTCTTTTTTAATTAGAGATAGTCCCATCCCTGGAGAGATGAATTCTTTACTGCACGGTCTAGAGAGAGATGGATAGGAACCACAAAACCCCTTTCCAGGCTCACTACTGGAGGGGACAGAGATCACCAACAAATGCAGGGACTTCTCCACAGCTCGTGTAGGAATAATCACAGGGAAGAAATCAATCTGCAAGAGGGATTTTTTTCACTGTCATACCATGGAGGATGGAGCTGATTTTTATTGACTTGACATGAATCCTGTGGTGGGTGAAGAGGATAATCTAGTTCATGCAGAGGCTCATGGGAATTATTTTTAAAATAAAGGGAGCGGGGAAGGAGGGCAGATGGACTTGACCCAAAACCCCAGCCCCGAGCAGCCCCAAACTTCATGGAAATTGGGTTCTAGATCTGAGCAATTAGGCCTTTCCCAGTTTCTATGACAGTTTGCTCCAAAACCTAATTTCATAGGAACATAGGACTGGAATGAGGGAGTCATCGAGTCCAGTTCCCTTCTATCGCAGGCAACCCCATCATATAATCCTGTTCATATAGTTATCTAGTTCCATGAAGTTTGTGATAGACTCCATAATGGATAAATTATTCTATGCTAATTTGTGTAACTAATTACTGGTGGTGTTTAGGAAGCAGAAGGTTACATCAAAAGCCTATTGCAGTTTACCCAGGTATGGTCAGGTGGCTGCTAAAAAGCTGTATAAAAGGCCATTGGGTTCTGATCCTGATATCTCAGATCTGGTTAACATTCATCCGGGGAAGTTTGAGTCACAAGATGAGATCCCAGTTCAGCTAGTACACCCTGGATATGATATTGGACATTGGACTATAACGTATGGACTAAATTCTAAAAGACCTCTGCAATTACAAAGCTCACCATCTCTACTATGTATCTGAACCTCAAGAATTGAACTCCTGTCTCTATGTAAATTGATCTTTTAACCATAGTCTCTCTCAAATTTTAGTTTAGTTAATAAGAATTGGCTGTAAGCATGAATTTGAGTAAGATCTGGAATATTCATTAATCTGAAAGGTAATGTGTCCGATCCTTTGGGATTGGTAGAACCTTTTGTTCTATATGATGAAATAAGATTTTCAGAAATCTTCATCTTATTTGACCTGGGTACCTGGATGGAGGCCTGAGGCTGTGTTACTTTAATGGTTTTGGTTTCTGGGCAACCAGTGAGGTAATAAAGAAGCAGTTTTGTGCTGGCTTGGTAAATCGAAGTATTGAAAAATCCACCAGTTTTGGGGATTGTCTTTCCTATTCTTTGCAGTTCACCCTAATTGAGTGACCTCAGCTGGCCCCCACTGGGATCCTGGTCACGGGATGCAAACTTGGGAGCTTGGGTCCACCTCTTAAAAAAAGCATTTAGCTCATCATTTTGAAAACTATAGAAAACTTCCGTGGTGCCAGATATTAGAGGGGCAGCCGTGATAGTCTGTATCCACAAAAACAACGAGGAGTCCGGTGGCATCTTAAAGACTAACAGGTTTATTTGAGCATTAGCTTTCGTGGGTAAAAAACCCTACTTCTTCAGACACGTGGAGTGAAAATTACAGATGCAGGCATAAATATACTGACATATGAAGAGAAGGGAGTTACCTTAACAAGTGGAGAACTAGTGTGAACAAGGCCAATTCAGTCAGGGTGGATGTGGTTCACTCCCAATAATTGATGCGGAGGTGTCAATACCCAGAGAGGGAAAATTGCTTTTGTCATGAGCCAGCCACTCCCAGTTCCTATTCAAGCCCAAATTAATGGTGTTAAATTAGGAAATGAATTGTAGCTCTGCAGGTTTTCTTTGAAGTCTGTTTTTGTAGTTCTGTTTTTCTGTAATTAAACATCTTAGACTTGCTGTCTCTAAAGAGTGCAATCCTCTAGAGAAACAAGGAGTGAGAGAACCTGGTTCTAAAACATCTGTGCACACAAGCGTGCACAAGGAATTTAAATTGGACCACTTTTGGAGGGGCACGTTAGAGTCGCGGCCAGGGGCTGGATCGGTGATTGGGGCTGAGTCAGCAGCTGCGGCTAGAGCAGTGGGTAGGGGTTGGGGATGGGCCTGAATCTGGGGGTAGAGCCAGAGAAGTGGCTGGGGCTGGGTACCCAGGAGTGGCCGGGGATGGGGCCAGAGCAGCAGCCGGGGCTCAGGCTGAGGCTGGAGTAGTGGCCAGGGCTGAGTCAGCAGCCAGGGCTGGGGCCAGGGCCACAGTGACCAGCGGTCAGCGGTCAGGGCTGGAATAACAGCTGGGGCTGGGGTCTGCGGACCAGCTGGGGCAGGGTCTGTGCCGGAGCAGAAATACATATTTTTAAATGCATACTGAGGTGTGCCCCTGCTTGCCCCCCTTGTGCACGCCCCCGTTTGCACATATAAGAGTTGGGGATAGGGCGCTATCAGCTGATATGTTAAAAATAGAGATGGATGAAAATCTTCTGTCAAAACGTTCTTAAACCAAAATTTCTTATAGATCCATAGATATTTAGGTCAGAAGGGACCATTATGATCATCTAGTCTGACCTCCTGCACAACGCAGGCCACAGAATTTCACCCACCACTCCTAAAAAAGACCTCACACCTATATCTGTGCTATTGAAGTCCTCAAATTGTAGTTTGAAGACCTCAAGGAGCAGAGAATCCTCCAGCAAGTGACCCGTGCCCCATGCTACAGAGGAAGGCGAAAAACCTCCAGGGCCTCTTCCAATCTGCCCTGGAGGAAAATTCCTTCCCGACCCCAAATATGGCGATCAGCTAAACCCTGAGCATATGGTTTCTTCACTTCAATGGAATTTTTCATGGAAAACATCTCTTTGCAATAAAAAAAATCACGTTTTCATAGAAAACTTGAAAAAAAAACGTTTTGGCTGAAAACAAAAATGTTTAGGTATTTGTGAAATATTTTCTCTAGTCTGGCTTTCAATTGAAACCTCAAAATTGTGAACAAAAAATGTTGATGAAAATGAAACCATTTTCATTTTCATTGACATTTTGGGCAAGAAAAGCATTGACCAGCTCTAGAGTAAACCCTGACCTCTACTTATCTCTGAGACCCAACCTGTACAAGTTTTCCAGAAAAACAAGGAAGAGTCTTGTGGCACCTTAAAGACTAACAGATTTATTTGGGCATTAGCTTTCGTGGGTAAAAAAAACCATTTCTTCAGATAACAGAACACCATTGGCCATCACGTACAGCCCCCAGCTAAAACCTCTCCAGCACATTATCAACGATCTACAGCCTATCCTGGAAAATGATCCCTCACTCTCACAGACCTTGGGAGGCAGGCCAGTCCTCGCTTACAGACAGCCCCCCAACCTGAAGCAAATACTCACCAGCAACTACAAACCACACCACAGAAACACTAACCCAGGAACCAATCCCTGTAACAAATCCCGTTGCCTACTCTGTCCCCATATCTACTCTAGCAGCACCATCAGAGGACCGAACCACATCAGCCACACCATCAGGGGCTCATTCTCCTGCACATCTACTAACGTGACATATGCCATCATGTACCAGCAATGCCCCTCAGCCATGTACAGTGGCCAAACCGGACAGTCTCTACACAAAAGAATAAATGGACACAAATCAGACATCAGGAATGGTAACATACAAAAGCCAGTAGGAAAACACTTCAATCTCTCTGGACATTCAATAACAGATTTAAAGTAGCCACCCTGCAACAAAAAATTTCAAAAACAGACTTCAAAGAGAAACTGCAGAGCTACAATTCATTTGCAGATTTAACATCATTAATTTAGGCTTGAATAGGGACTGGGAGTGGCTGGCTCATGACAAAAGCAATTTTCCCCCCTGGGTATAAACACCTCCTCATCAATTATTGGGAGTGAACCACATCCACCCTGACTGAATTGGCCTTGTTCATGCTGATTCTCCACTTGTAAGATAACTCCCTTCTCTTCATATGCCAGTGTATTTATGCCTGCATCTGTAATTTTCACTCCACGCATCTGAAGAAGTAGGGTTTTTTACCCACGAAAGCTTATGCCCAAATAAATCTGTTAGTCTTTAAGGTGCCACCAGACTCTTCGTTGTTTTTCTGGAAAACTTGTACAGGTTGGGTCTCAGAGATAAGTGGAGGTCAGGGTTCACTCTAGAGCTGGTCAAGCAATGCTTTTCTTGCTCAAAATGTCGATGAAAATGGTTTCATTTTCATTGACATTTTTTGTTTACAATTTGAGGTTTCAATTGAAAACCAGACTACAGAAAATATCTCACAAATACCTAAACATTTTTGTTTTCAGCCAAAATGTTTTCTTTCAAGTTTACTATGAAAACATGATTTTTTTTTATTGCAAAGAGATGTTTTCCATGAAAAATTCCATTGAAGTGAAGAAGAAATTTTGGTTTAAGAACGTTTTGACAGAAGATTTTCATCCATCTCTATTTTTAACATATCAGCTGATAGCGCCCTATCCCCAACTCTTATATGTGCAAACGGGGGCGTGCACCGGGGGCAAGCAGGGGCACACCTCAGTATGCATTTAAAAATATGTATTTCTGCTCCGGCACAGACCCTGCCCCAGCTGGTCCGCAGACCCCAGCCCCAGCTGTTATTCCAGCCCTGACCGCTGACCGCTGGTCACTGTGGCCCTGGCCCCAGCCCTGGCTGCTGACTCAGCCCTGGCCACTACTCCAGCCTCAGCCTGAGCCCTGGCCACTGCTCTGGCCCCATCCCCGGCCACTCCTGGGTACCCAGCCCCAGCCACTTCTCTGGCTCTACCCCCAGATTCAGGCTCATCCCCAACCCCTGCCTGCTGCTCCAGCCCCAGCTGCTGACTCAGCCCCAATCACCGATCCAGCCCCTGGCTGCTACTCCCCTCCAAAAGTGGTCTAATTTAAATTCCTGTGCACACTTGTGTGCAAAGATGTTTTAGAACCGGGTTCTCTTGCTCCTTATTTCTCTAGAGGATTGCACGCTGGAGAGACAGCAAGTCTAAGACATCTAATTATAACTGAATGTTTAAAGCCAATACCTGCAAATGCTTCCAGCTCCTGGACTGAGTCAGGGACAGAGAGTGCTTATAAATATCTGAGTGACAGGGAGCAAAAAACCAGGCGGTCTCTCTCCACAATGAAAATAATAATGAAAAAGCATAGAGACATGCTTTACTGTTTGTTTGGTACTGGGAGAGGATCCTATGAACACTGGTTTTGTTTCCACTGAGTCATCTCACAGTATATTGCAGCATGGAACAGACATGCAGACACAAGAATACATAGGCAGCTTGGCCATTATGAGATAATTGTCAGAGTAGCCATCTACTATTGGTTATTTTTGTTATATAGCACTGGTGTAAAAGGGTTCTACAGGCAATTAAATGACAGGCTCTCGCCCTGGGGAGTTAACAATCTCAGGACCTACAAACACTTGCTTTACCCATATGAATAGTCTTTACTCATGATGAAAGTGTTTTGGTGTGGTTTGTGTTTCCCAGATTAACAGGATTTAGGTGGGAAGGCTATGACAGATTCAGAGGTGGCAGTGGGAGTGACCCATGTAGCAGATGACACAATGAAGATGACTGGATGTGGAAGCTGTGGTATGTACATGATCCTGGAGGGGGCACCTGGTAAGAGTTTTGTCTGCATGAAATGCCGTCTGATAGAGCTGATGGAGGAAAAGATCAGAGGTTTGGAGATGCAGGTGGAAAGTCTGGTAGAGTTTAGGAAGGGGTTTGAGCAGATTATGGAGCAAAGACATGAGGTATCTGAAGGGAAAAGCTCAGACTTGCAGATGGAAGCAGGACTAGGGAATTCTGAGGGGAGACTGGGTGAGGAAAGTGGTCAGTGGAAGCATGTGACTAAAAGAACTAGGCAGAGGAAAAGACGGGCTAGTGAAGGAGAAATAGAGCTTCAGAATAGGTTTGCAGAGTTGGAAAATGAAGAAGGGGCTCAGCAGGTAGTCACTGAAGGTGACAGGGCAAGGAAGAAGAGAAGAGCGGTTAGTCCTATAGGAAAAGGGGAAGAGTTAATGGAGATTACACCAAATATGAGCCCCAGGAGGATACAGGATGGGTTAAAAAGGATTACAAGGGAGAATGGGAATGGAAAAAACTTGCAGCCAGAGGGAACAGGGGATAGACTGGAGAATAGCACCGTCACTAGGAAAAGGCAGGTCTATGTGATTGGGGACTCTTTATTGAGAAGAATAGATAGGCCTGTAACCAGAGCTGATCCAGAAAATAGGAGGGTGTGCTGTCTTCCAGGTGCTAAGATACGGGATGTAGACCTGAGGTTAAAAAGGATTCTAAAGGGAGCGGGAAAGAATCCCCTAATTATCCTTCATGTGGGAACAAATGATACGGCTAGATTCTCACTGGAAAGTATTAAGGGAGACTATGTTAGGCTGGGGAGGACGCTTAAGGAAATTGAGGCTCAGGTGATCTTTAGTGGGATTCTGCCTGTTCCTAGAGAAGGGCAACAAAGGTGTGACAAGATTATGACTATCAATAGATGGCTTAGGCAGTGGTGCTATAAGGAGGGCTTTGGGATGTATGGCCATTGGGAGGCATTCATGGATAGAGGACAGTTCTCTCGGGATGGACTTCATCTGAGTAGGGAAGGAAATAGACTTCTAGGATGGAGGCTGGCACAACTGATTAAGAGAGCTTTAAACTAGGAATTTGGGGGAGATGGTTGGGAGATGTCCAGGTAATCTCCACGCCAGAATTTAGCATAGAGTGGAAAGAAAATGAAGTAAGAGTGGATACAGCTGTAGGTAGGAGGAAGGGCAGTGTAGATACAAGTCTAATAGGTTATACTGGTAGTAAAATAACCGTGCCTAATAGGGTACAGAATGTGAGTGAGGCCAAACAGCAAAAATTAAGATGTTTGTACACTAATGCAAGGAGCCTAGGTAACAAAATGGAGGAACTAGAGTTACTGGTGCAGGAAGTGAAACCAGATATTATAGGTATAACAGAGACCTGGTGGAATAGTAGTCATGACTGGGCTACAGGTATTGAAGGGTATGTGCTGTTTAGGAAAGACCGAAAAAAAGGTAAAGGTGGTGGAGTAGCACTGTATATCAATGATGAGATAGAATGTAAAGAAATAAGAAGCGATGAAATGGATATGACTGAGTCTGTCTGGGCAATAATTAAATTGGGGAAGAAAACTATTAGAGCCTCCCCTGGGATAGTGCTTGGGGTGTGCTATAGACCGCCGGGATCTAATTTGGATATGGATAGAGCCCTTTTTAATGTTTTTAATAAAGTAAATACTAATGGAAACTGTGTGATCATGGGAGACTTTAACTTCCCAGATATAGACTGGAGGATGAGTGCTAGTAATAATAATAGGGCTCAGATTTTCCTAGATGCGATAGCTGATGGATTCCTTCAACAAGTAGTTGCTGAACCGACTAGAGGGGATGCCATTTTAGATTTGGTCTTGGCGAGTAATGAGGATCTCATAGAGGAAATGGTTGTAGGGGATAATCTTGGCTCAAGTGATCATGAGCTAATTCAGTTCAAACTGAATGGAAGGATTAACAAAAATAAATCTGCAACTAGGGTTTTTGATTTCAAAAGGGCTGACTTTCAAAAATTAAGGAAATTAGTTAGGGAAGTGGATTGGACTGAAGAATTTATGGGTTTAAAGGTAGAGGAGGCCTGGGATTATTTTAAATTAAAGCTGCAGAAGCTATCGGAAGCCTGCATCCCAAGAAAGGGGAAAAAATTCATAGGCAGGAGTTGTAGACCAAGCTGGATGAGCAAGCATCTTAGAGAGGTAATTAAGAAAAAGCAGAAAGCATATAGGGAGTGGAAGAAGGGAGGGATCAGTAAGGAAAGCTACCTTATTGAGGTCAGAATATGTAGGGATAAAGTGAGACAGGCTAAAAGTCAAGTAGAGTTGGACCTTGCAAAGGGAATTAAAACCAATAGTAAAAGGTTCTATAGTCATATAAATAGGAAGAAAACAAAGAAAGAAGAAGTGGGACCGCTAAAAACTGAGGATGGAGTGGAGGTCAAGGATAATCTAGGCATGGCCCAATATCTAAACAAATACTTTGCCTCAGTCTTTAAGACTAAAGAGGATCTTAGGGATAATGGTAGCATGATAAATGGGAATGAGGATATGGAGGTAGACATCACCATATCTGAGGTAGAAGCGAAACTCAAACAGCTTAATGGGGCTAAATCGGGGGGCCCAGATAATCTTCATCCAAGAATATTAAAAGAATTGGCACAAGAAATTGCAAGCCCATTAGCAAGAATTTTTAATGAATCTGTAAATTCAGGGGTTGTACCATATGATTGGAGAATTGCTAACATAGTTCCTATTTTTAAGAAAGGGAAAAAAAGTGATCCAAGTAATTATAGGCCTGTTAGTTTGACATCTGTAGTATGCAAGGTCTTGGAAAAAATTTTGAAGGAGAAGGTAGTTAAGGACATTGAAGTCAATGGTAAATGGGACAAAATACAACATGGTTTTACAAAAGGTAGATCGTGCCAAACCAACCTGATTTCCTTCTTTGAGAGAGTAACAGATTTTTTAGATAAAGGAAACGCAGTGGATCTAATTTATTTAGATTTTAGTAAGGCGTTTGATACTGTGCCACATGGGGAATTATTAGTTAAATTAGATAAGATGGGCATCAATAGGAAAATTGAAAGGTGGATAGGGAATTGGTTAAAGGGGAGACTACAACGGGTTCTACTGAAAGGTGAACTGTCAAGTTGGAGGGAGGTTACCAGTGGAGTTCCTCAAGGATCAGTTTTGGGACCAATCTTATTTAATCTTTTTATTACTGACCTGGGCACAAAAAGTGGGAGTGTGCTAATAAAGTTTGCAGATGATACAAAGCTGGGAGGTATTGCTAATTTAGAGAAGGACAGGGATACCCTACAGGAGGATCTGGATGACCTTGTAAACTGGAGTAATAGGAATAGGATGAAATTTAATAGTGAGAAGTGTAAGGTCATGCATTTAGGGATTAATAACAAGAATTTTAGTTATAAGCTAGGGACGCATCAACTAGAAGTAACGGAGGAGGAAAAGGACCTTGGAGTATTGGTTGATCATAGGTTGACTATGAGCTGCCAATGTGATATGGCTGTGAAAAAAGCTAATGTCGTCTTGGGATGCATCAGGAGAGGTATTTCCAGTAGGGATAAGGAGGTTTTAGTACCGTTATATAAGGCACTGGTGAGACCTCACCTGGAATACTGTGTGCAGTTCTGGTCTCCCATGTTTAAGAAGGATGAATTCAAACTGGAACAGGTACAGAGAAGGGCTACTAGGATGATCCGAGGAATGGAAAATTTGTCTTATGAAAGGAGACTCAGGGAGCTTGGCTTGTTTAGCCTAACTAAAAGAAGGTTGAGGGGAGATATGATTGCTCTCTATAAATATATCAGAGGGATAAATACCAGAGAGGGAGAGGAATTATTTAAACTCAATACCAATGTGGACACAAGAACAAATGGATATAAACTGGCCACTAGGAAATTTAGATTAGAAATTAGACGAAGGTTTCTAACCATCAGAGGAGTGAAGTTTTGGAATAGCCTTCCGAGGGAAGTAGTGGGGGCAAAAGATCTATCTTGCTTTAAGATTAAACTCGATAAGTTTATGGAGGAGATGGTATGATGGGATAACATGGTTTTGGTAATTAAATATTCATGGTAAATAGGCCCAATGGCCTGTGATGGGTTTTTAGATGGGGTAAGATCCAAGTTACCCGGGAAAGAATTTTCTGTAGTATCTGGCTGATGAATCTTGCCCATATGCTCAGGGTTTAGCTGATCGCCATATTTGGGGTCGGGAAGGAATTTTCCTCCAGGGCAGATTGGAAGGCCCTGGAGGTTTTTCGCCTTCCTCTGTAGCATGGGGCACGGGTCACTTGCTGGAGGATTCTCTGCTCCTTGAGGTCTTCAAACTACAATTTGAGGACTTCAATAGCACAGATATAGGTGTGAGGTCTTTTTTAGGAGTGGTGGGTGAAATTCTGTGGCCTGCATTGTGCAGGAGGTCAGACTAGATGATCATAATGGTCCCTTCTGACCTAAATATCTATGAATCTATGAATCTATGAATCTATGAAAGTAGGCCCATTGGCCCTAGTGTCACAATGGCAGCTGCTGCGGATGAAGCTAGCAAGGGATGTGGCACATCCCCCATGCCATCTGCAGCCCACCGATCAGGTAACACAACCCTCATATCATCAGAGATCTTCTGGAAAAACTCAGCCTGGCTGCTGTGAATCTCAGGTGCTAGGTCTTACATCTGAAAGGGAAGAAATCAGCGTGGATTTATTCTCCCCCCATCTATAAAAACAGGTGACATTTTATTTTTATGAGCAGGTAATTTTGTTTGTTTGAAGGGCAATAAAGACACTGTTTCCATCACCTAATTCTATTTAGATGGGCAAACAGATTTCCCATCTTTTAATATATTTCTCTTGCTATATCCAAGGGAACATACTATTCTACCTCCCTTTTCTTTCCTTGCAGGAAGAGACCTGTGTTGTTCAACACATTCATCAATGATCTGGAACAGTGAGGTGGCAAAATCTGTAGCTGATGCAAACTTACTCAAGATAGTTAAGGGCTCTCATAAAACTGGGTAACTGGGCGATGAAATGACAGATGAACTTTAACGTTGATAAGCGCAAAAATAATGCACACTGGAAAAAATACTCCCAACTATACCTACAAAATGATGGGGTCTAAATTAGCTGTTACCACTCAAAAAAGAGATCTTGGAGTCATCATGGATAATTCTCTGAAAACATCCACTCTAAGTGCAGTGGCAGTCAAAAAAGCAAACAGAATATTAGGAGCCATTAGTAAAGTGATAGATAATAGAAAATCTATGATATGCCCACACCTTGAATATCATGTGCAGTTCTGGTCACCCTATCTCAAAAAAAAAAAAGTGCCCCTAAACCTTAACCTGCCAGAAGCATCTGGCACTGTCCACTGTCAGAAGACAGGATACCAGGCTAGATGGACCATTTGCCTGACCCAATATGGCTGTTCTTAGGTCCTCAGAGAACCCAAATCCTGAGTCACAACAGGAAAACAAGATAGGGAGCAACATCACTCCCATCATTTTTAGGAAACTACATGGTTCATGTTTTTATTTTTTCCTTTAGCACCTAGCGGGCCCAACCGTGCTCAAGGCTCTATTGTGCTAGGCATTCGACAGTCCCTGCCCAGAGCTGTTTACAATCTAAACTGACGAGACAGGCAAATGTCAGGAGAAAGGAAGCATTATTATTTGCATTTTACAGATGAGAAATTGAATCAAAGAGAGATTTGTCCAAAGTCATGCAGGAATTCTGTGGCAGGGCCAGGAATTGAATCTAGATCTCCTGAGGCTCAGTCCAGAGTCTTAGCCACAAGAACATCCTTCAGTTCTCTCTCATCTGGGGATTAGTCTTTGGGCTTTAGATGTGGATGCCTATTAATTATTAGGTTGTTATATGCCAAGTTCTGTGCTTTTTTGCAAGTGAAGTTCCTATTTTCTTGGGAAATTTAAAGGTATCTGATTTTCCATACCTTTTGCATAGAAGTACCTAATTGTTTTGTTCTATAAATATGATTCTCCACTGTCTTGTACCTTACGTGGCCATCCACATCTGGGCAACACAGATGTCAGATGCCACCAGGTCAGACTAGGGGAGGTTTTACATTCTGCACAAGAGTGAGGGTCAACACAATGTGAAAGGCTGTGGGGAATCAGGCCCAGGTGTTAATGTTCTATTCATAGTATTTAATAATTCCCCGTCAGCTTCCTATGGGGTATTTTAAAGCTTGGTTGTATTTTACAGGCATCCTAGTGTTTCCCTATTAGGTCTCATTCCAAATAAGTGCATATGGAACGGTAAATCATCTTCATAGAGTAATCGATGCAAGCTTTGCAGAAAGCAGGATTCGGAGAGAGACCTCTTAAAGGGCTGCTTGGTAGCCCAAAGGTAAGAAAGAGGTGTCTTTGTTCATCTTGACTTACCTGTTCTTAAAATCAGAAGGAATCTGCTTTTAGAAGATCATTAAAAGGAGTTATACAATTCACTTAGAAACCCACAAATCCCCTTGGTCTTCTCTCTTTGCAGACTTACTGCTGTCTCCAATATTTTGGTATTAACAGTGTCTGCATTTACAAGGCCTTTCTGGAGTGAACTAGTCTTGAATGGCTGCTTTGTTGTAGCAAACCTTTGTTATAGGGCTACCATACTCCCCCACAGAAAACTTGTGTCTGAAAACACATTTTAGAACAAGTTGACAATTTCCTTTGGTTCTGAGGCACTGAAACTATTTGCAAAGAAGGTTGGAAAATTCCATTCGTAAACTTTGCTTTTCCTTTCCAGAGCAAGCTGCCAAGAGTACGCTTTTCTAGCATTATTTTTTCAGTTATACTAATCAACAAATCAGACCCTGAACCCTGCTGTTTTCCTACTTATCTGATTAAATTGAGGTCTGATCTGAGATTAATCTAAATCTAGGAGCTTTTTAGTGCCAATATGTATTTTTCTCATTAATTTTCCAATGTCTATATTTTTATTTGGGGGCAAAAGATAGGAAAATGCATTTTTTCACTGAGCATGTTTGGGTTTAAGACCCTGATCTTGCAGAATGTGTGCATGTGCTTTACTTTACGCACATGAGTAATCTCATTCAAGTTTGCAGGATCCAGGCCCACAAGTGCAAATAATTGCTCTGATGCTGAAATAACTACTCACTCTATTCTGTATAGGTTCTTATGCCATGATCATCACTGAGCAATACTTCATTAAGCCACACGACTGACATCCCTCACATGCTATTTGTTCTCTCATCCTTTCCCCAGGGAGTATGTGTGTGCAGTATTTTGGTTTGGAATTTGATTTTTTTAATGTATATACACACAGGTTGCTCCATGTTTGATGGAGAAGGCAAGGGCAAAGAAATGCACGTTGCATTTGGAGTGGAAAGTGGTGAGGTTGTCATGGTCCCCAACTCCTGAGAAAGCTCTATCTCTTGCACAGATGAGTTGTATCATTATGGTAGGAAGTTCCATTATGGTTTAGGAGTAGAGTGGTTGAACACAATCTTTATCCCAGAGTTTTAGGTGATCTTTTAGCCCCAGGCTATTGAGCACCTTGAAGAAAAGGCCTGAACCTAGAGTGTTTGTACTAGTTTTTAGGCTCTAGTGTTTGTACTTGTTTTTTCATAGACTTCTTTAATGTATCAAGGTGCCATTTAGGGACACAAAGTAAACATGAGATCAGGCTCTCCTCATGGTATTTCAGTTCCTGGCTGGTGTAGATATCGTGAGCAGACCACATGGGTCTCGTGCTATTTTGGCTCCATCAGTGACTCCCTGTGGAATTAAAAATACCCCACAAAAACCATAACCACAAACAAATATAACCAAGATATTTGGGTTAACTGACTACTGCTGTGATTGGTTTGAGTGAGATAGCAGTGATTTAGGCACTTATGAGTTTAAAGGCTGGATTGTTAAAGGTATTTAGGTTCCTAAAGATAAAGATAGATGCTTGATTTCAATAGGTGTTAAGCACCTAGGCGCTTTTGAGAATTTCACTAGCATCTATATGCATTTTAGGCTGCTAAATACCTTTAAAATCTAGCTCTAAGTCTCTTTGAAAATAAATGGTTTCAGAGTAGCAGCCGTGTTAGTCTGTATCGGCAAAAAGAAAAGGAGGATTTGTGGCCACCTTAGAGACTAACAAATTTATTTGAGCATAAGCTTTCGTGAGCTACAGCTCACTTCATTGGATGCATTCAGTGGAAAATACAGTGGGGAGATTTCTATATACAGAGAACATGAAACAATGGGTGTTACCATACACACTGTAATGAGAGTGATCAGGTAAGGCGAGCTATTACCAGCAGGAGAGTGGGGGGTGGGGGATGGGGAGGGAATCTTTTGTAGTGATAATCAAGGTGGGCCATTTCCAGCAGTTGACAAGAACATCTGAGGAACGGGGGGGGGGGGGGGGGGGGGGGGCGGGGGGGAGAAAATAAACATGGGGAAATAGTTTTACTTTGTGTAATGACCCATCCACTCCCAGTCTTTATTCAAGCCTAAGTTAATTGTATCCAGTTTGCAAATTAATTCCAATTCAGCAGTCTCTCGTTGGAGTCTGTTTTTGAAGGGTTTTTTTTGAAGAATTGCCACTTTTAGGTCTGTAATCGAGTGACCAAAGAGATTGAAGTGTTCTCTGACTGGTTTTTGAATGTTATAATTCTTGACGTCTGATTTGTGTCCATTGATTCTTTTATGTAGAGACTGTCCAGTTTGGCCAATGTACATGGCAGAGGGGCATTGCTGGCACATGATGGCATATATCACACTGGTAGATGTGCAGGTGAATAAGCCTAACCCACAGAGACCTTCCTACCAAGACTGCAAAAAGAAGGATTCTGGGTGGACTCCTCCTGAAGGTCGAAACAACAGACTGGACTTCTACATAGAGTGCTTCCGCCGACGTGCACGGGCTGAAATTGTGGAAAAGCAGCATCACTTACCTCATAACCTCAGCCGTGCGGAACACAATGCCATCCACAGCCTCAGAAACAACTCTGACATCATAATCAAACAGGCTGACAAAGGAGGTGCTGTTGTCATCATGAATAGGTTGGAATATGAACAAGAGGCTGCTAGGCAGCTCTCCAACACCACTTTCTACAAGCCATTACCCTCTGATCCCACTGAGAGTTACCAAAAGAAACTACAGCATTTGCTCAAGAAACTCGCTGAAAAAGCACAAGAACAAATCAGCACACCCCTGGAACCCCGACCTGGGGTATTCTATCTGCTACCCAAGATCCATAAACCTGGAAATCCTGGACGCCCCATCATCTCAGGCATTGGCACCCTGACAGCAGAATTGTCTGGCTATGTAGACTCCCTCCTCAGGCCCTATGCTACCAGCACTCCCAGCTATCTTCGAGACACCACTGACTTCCTGAGGAAACTACAATCCATCAGTGAACTTCCTGAAAACACCATCCTAGCCACTTTGGATGTAGAAGCCCTCTACACCAACATTCCACACAAAGATGGACTACAAGCCATCAGGAACAGTATCCCCGATAATGTCATAGCAAACCAGGTGGCTGAACTTTGTGACTTTGTCCTCACCCATAACTATTTCACATTTGGGGACAATGTATACCTTCAAATCAGCAGCACTGCTATGGGTACCCGCATGGCCCCACAGTATGCCAACATTTTTATGACTGACTTAGAACAACGCTTCCTCAGCTCTCGTCCCCCAATGCCCCTACTCTACTTGCGCTACATTGATGACATCTTCATCTGGACCCATGGAAAAGAAGCCCTTGAGGAATTCCACCATGATCTCAACAATTTCCATCCCACCATCAACCTCAGCCTGGACCAGTCCACACAAGAGTTCCACTTCCTGGACACTACAGTGCTAATAAGCGATGGTCACATAAACACCACCCTATACCGGAAACCTACTGACCGCTATGCCTACCTATATGCCTCCAACTTTCATCCAGACCACACCACACAATCCATTGTCTACAGCCAAGCTCTACGATACAACCACATTTGCTCCAACCCCTCAGACAGAGACAAACACCTACAAGATCTCTATCAAGCGTTCTTACAACTACAATACCCACCTGCTGAAATGAAGAAACAGATTGACAGAGCCAGAAGAGTACCCAGAAGTTACCTACTACAGGACAGGCCCAACAAAGAAAATATCAGAAGGCCAATAGCCATCACCTTCAGCCCCCAACTAAAACCTCTCCAACTCATCATCAAGGATCTACAACCTATCCTGAAGGACGACCTATCACTCTCACAGATCTTGGGAGACAGGCCAGCCCTTGCTTACGACAGCCCCCCAACCTGAAGCAAATACTCACCAGCAACCACACACCACACAACAGAACCACTAACCCAGGAACCTATCCTTGCAACAAAGCCCATTGCCAACTGTGTCCACATATCTATTCAGGGGACACCATCATAGGGCCTAATCACATCAGCCATGCTATCAGAGGCTCGTTCACCTGCACATCTACCAATGTGATATATGCCATCATGTGCCAGTAATGCCCCTCTGCCATGTACATTGGCCAAACTGGACAGTCTCTACATAAAAGAATAAATGGATACAAATCAGACGTCAAGAATTATAATATTCAAAAACCAGTCCGAGAACACTTCAATCTCTTTGGTCACTCGATTACAGACCTAAAAGTGGCAATTCTTCAACAAAAAGCTTCAAAAACAGACTCCAACGAGAGACTGCTGAATTGGAATTAATTTGCAACTGGATACAATTAACTTAGTCTTGAATAAAGACTGGGAGTGGATGGGTCATTACACAAAGTAAAACTATTTCCCCATGTTTATTCCCCGCCCCGCGCTTCCTCCTGCTGTTCCTCAGACGTTCTTGTCAACTGCTGGAAATGGCCCACCTTGATTATCACTACAAAAGGTTTCTTCCCCCCCACCACCCCGGCTCTCCTGCTGGTAATAGCTCACCTTACCTGATCACTCTCGTTACAGTGTGTATGGTAACACCCATTGTTTCATGTTCTCTGTGTATATAAATCTCCCCACTGTATTTTCCACTGAATGCATCCGATGAAGTGAGCTGTAGCTCACGAAAGCTTATGCTCAAATAAATTTGTTAGTCTCTAAGGTGCCACAAGTCCTCCTTTTCTTTTTGAAAATAAATGAGGACTTAGGCTCTGAAGTCAGTTAGGCACTTTTGAAATTTTTACCCTATGTTCTTTTTTATATTAAATCCTCAAGCCAAGCTAAAGTTTTTATAATAAAAGGAGGATTTTATAAACCTAAAACATAAAATCTGGAACCCTTCTGAAAATATGTGAGGCACATTCATGTTTAATTGGTTTCAGAATAGCAGCCATGTTAGTCTGTATCCACAAAAAGAAAAGGAGGGCTTGTGGCACCTTAGAGACTAACAAATTTATTTGAGCATAAGTTTCATGAGCTACAGCTCACTTCATCGGATGTTTAAAGCTTTCTTAGCCACACTACTTTTTGTGGTAGCTAACTCTGAGTTCAGGAAAGCTAGATGTTATTGTGTAACTATCATGTTTCACCTTAGAAGTGGCTGTGTTTTAGTGGTCCCTGGATATAAATTGTATATCAGTTTATTAAGTTTTTTTTTTTAATGCATTGGCATCAAAGACACTATGTATATATAATTATAGGACCGGCGGGGACCTCGAGAGGTCATGTAGTCTTGTCCCCTGCACTCAAGGCAGAACTAAGTATTATCTAGATCATCCCTGACATGTGTTTGTCTAACCGGCTTTTAAAAATCTCCAGTGACAGAGATTCCACCACCTCCCTAGGCAATTTATTCCAGTGCTTTACTACCCTGACAGGAAGTTTTTCCTAATGTCCAATCTAAACTGCCCTTGCTGCAATTTAAGCCCATTGCTTCTTGTCCTATCCTAAAAGGTTAAGGAGAACAATTTTTTCCTCTCCTCCTCGTAACAACCTTATGTACTTGAACACTGTTATGTCCCTTCTCAGTCTTCTCTTCTCCAGACTAAACAAACCCAATTTTTTCAATCTTCTCTCACAGGTCATGTTTTCTAGACCTTTAATCATTTTTGTTTCTCTCCTCTGGACTTTCTCCACATCTTTCCTGAAACGTGGTGGCCAGAACTGGGCACAATAGTGCATCTGAGGCCTAATCAGCATGGAGTAGAGAGGAAGAATTACTTCTCATGTCTTGCTTACCACACTCCTGCTAAAATATCCCAGAATGATGGTTGCTTTTTTTTGCAAAAGTGTTACACTGTTGACTCATATTTAGCTTGTGATTCACTATGACCCCCAGATCCCTTTCCGCAGTACTCCTTCCTAGGCAGTCATTTCCCATTTTGTATGTGTGCAACTGATTGTTCCTTCCTAAATGGAGTACTTTGCATTTGTCCTTATTGAATTTCATCCTATTTACTTCAGACCATTTCTCCCGTTTGTCCAGATCATTTTGAATTTTCATCTGATCCTCCAAAGCCCTTGCAACCCCTCCCAGCTTGGCATTGTCTCCACACTTTTTAAAGTTTCTCTATGCCATTATTGAAATCATTGTTGAAGATATTGAACAGAACTGGACTGATAACTGATACCTGTGGGACCCTGCTTGATATGCCCTTCCAGCTTGACTGTGAACCTCTGATAATTACTCTCTGGGAACAGTTTTCCAACCAGTTATGCACCCACCTTATAATAGCTCCATCTAGGTTGTATTTCCTTAGTTTTTTAGGAGAAGATCATGCGAGACAGTATCAAAAGCCTTACTAAAGTCAAGATAGACCACATCTACTGCTCCCCCCTGCATCCACGAGGCTTGTTACCTTATCAAAGAAAGCTATTGGGTGAGTTACCATTATTATTGTCTACTTCACAGGTGTGTGCCAGGCTTAGTTAAACAATAATTCTAAGGTAGTCTGAGATCTTTGTATGAAAATCACTCTAGAAGTCCACGTTATGGATCTGATCCTGCAGCCCTCACTCAGGGGAGTTGTGTGTCTCATCGGACCACCCCACCGATTTTCAGGGATACCAAGTTGATAGACATCTTACAAGTAGCTAAATTAGACCAAATTAGAGGGATTATTTTAGGTAGATAGATACAATGCCCCTAGGTCCCACCCACAATGCCACAAATGTAGGAGATGGGCCTTGGATTGCTCCTCAGGGCAGAGAGTGGGACCATGTCTTCCTGTCTATTTCTACAGCTGTTTTTATTGCACAGTGGAGCCCTGATCCCGATGGTGGCTTTCTGTGTCGATGCCTTCCTCCTCCTCTTCCCTCACTCCATGTAGGAAGTAGCATCTGGAAGGAGACTTTACAGCCTCCTGACATCAGCATTTACTTAGCTCAAGCTTGGACTCCGGATTCCACACCCCCCTTCCCGCTTTGCTATATTATCATTGGTTGCTGGCTCCCTTCATCCTGCCCCTCTCCTACCTCCACATCCCATCAGCTGCCCAGCCTTGTTCTCCTGCCCATTTACCTCCTGCACATCAGTTTCTCTCTCCCTTTACCCACCCCATCTCTTACTCCAACAATCGTTTCCTCCTCATCACCTGATCCCTAAATATCCCCTCAATACCCCTCCCTCCCTTCCCAGCTCCCCAAACTACACAGCTTAACAAATACGTCTGAAACCACCAAGATGCATCTAAAACCACCAAGTGCCACCCCTTGGCACTGTGCTAGTTTGTTGTATCCTCTTCTGTCACCCTCTCCTCAGGGGTTTCTTTCCAGATTGCAAGCTCTTAGGGGTAGGGACCATGTCTTCCTGTGTGTTTGTACAGCACCTATCACAGTGGGGCCTCAGCCCTGACATGGGCTTTCAGGAGCCTCGTTCCTCCTGCTCAACTCTGTCATCTCTTTACAGTATTCCTACCCCTTATTTCCCCATGCTTGTATCATCTACTTTTCCCCACTTCTGCTCTTTGCTCAGACCCATAGGGTTTTTTTTAAGGCCAGAAGGGACCATTCTGGTCATCATCTGGTCTGACCTCCTGAATAACATGGGCCATAAACCTTCCCTGAATTAATTCCTGTTTGGACTAGAGCAGATCTTTTCAAAAAAACATCCCATCTTGATTTTAAAATGTCCATGAATGGAATTCAAGCTAATCTATTTTGGTCACAGCCCTGTGTCCAGCCAGCAATTCCATGTGCCTTAGCCCTGGTCTACACTAGGACTTTAGGTCGAATTTAGCAGCGTTAAATCGATTTAAACCTGCACCCGTCCACACAATGAAGCCCTTTATTTCGACTTAAAGGGCTCTTAAAATCGATTTCCTTACTCCACCCCTGACAAGTGGATTAGCGCTTAAATCGACGTTGCCGGCTCGAATTTGGGGTACTGTGGACACAATTCGATGGTATTAGCCTCCGGGAGCTATCCCAGAGTGCTCCATTCTGACCGCTCTGGACAGCACTCTCAACTCAGATGCACTGGCCAGGTAGACAGGAAAAGAACCGCGAACTTTTGAATCTCATTTCCTGTTTGGCCAGCGTGGCAAGCTGCAGGTGACCATGCAGAGCTCATCAGCACAGGTGACCATGATGGAGTCCCAGAATCGCAAAAGAGCTCCAGCATGGACCGAATGGGAGGTACGGGATCTGATCGCTGTATGGGGAGAGGAATCCGTGCTATCAGAACTCCGTTCCAGTTTTCGAAATGCCAAAACCTTTGTGAAAATCTCCCAGGGCATGAAGGACAGAGGCCATAACAGGGACCCGAAGCAGTGCCGCGTGAAACTGAAGGAGCTGAGGCAAGCCTACCAGAAAACCAGAGAGGCGAACAGCCGCTCTGGGTCAGAGCCCCAAACATGCCGCTTCTATGATGAGCTGAATGCCATTTTAGGGGGTTCAGCCACCACTACCCCAGCCGTGTTGTTTGACTCCTTCAATGGAGATGGAGGCAATACGGAAGTAGGTTTTGGGGACGAAGAAGATGATGATGATGAGGAGGTTGTAGATAGCTCACAGCAAGCAAGCGGAGAAACTGGTTTTCCCAACAGCCAGGAACTGTTTCTCACCCTAGACCTGGAGCCAGTACCCCCCGAACCCACCCAAGGCTGCCTCCTGGACCCAGCAGGCGGAGAAGGGACCTCTGGTGAGTGTACCTTTTAAAATGCTATACATGGTTTAAAAGCAAGCATGTGAAAGGATTACTTTGCCCTGGCATTTGCGGTTCTCCTAGATGTAGTCCTAAAGCCTTTGCAAAAGGTTTCTGGGGAGGGCAGCCTTATTTCGTCCTTCATGGTAGGACACTTTACCACTCCAGGCCAGTAACACGTACTCGGGAATCACTGTAGAACAAAGCATTGCAGTGTATGTTTTCTGGCATTCAACCAAAATCCGTTCTTTATCTCTCTGTGTTATCCTCAGGAGAGTGAGATATAATTCATGGTCACCTGGTTGAAATAGAGTGCTTTTCTTCAGGGGACACTCAGAGGAGCCCATTCCTGCTGGGCTGTTTGCCTGTGGCTAAACAGAAATGTTCCCCGCTGTTAGCCACAGGGAGGGGGGAAGGTTGAGGGGGTAGTCACGCGGTGGGAGGAGGCAAAATGCGACCTTGTAACGAAAGCACATGTGCTATGTATGTAATGTTAACAGCAAGGTTTACCCTGAAAGAGAGTAGCGATTGTTTTATAAAATGTGTCTTTTTAAATACCGCTGTCCCTTTTTTTTTCTCCACCAGCTGCATGTGTTTCAATGATCACAGGATCTTCTCCTTCCCAGAGGCTAGTGAAGCTTAGAAAGAAAAAAAAAACGCACTCGTGATGAAATGTTCTCCGAGCTCATGCTGTCCTCCCACACTGACAGAGCACAGACGAATGCGTGGAGGCAAATAATGTCAGAGTGCAGGAAAGCACAAAATGACCGGGAGGAGAGGTGGCGGGCTGAAGAGAGTAAGTGGCGGGCTGAAGAGAGTAAGTGGCGGGCTGAAGAGAGTAAGTGGCGGGCTGAAGACAGGGCTGAAGCTCAAATGTGGCGGCAGCGTGATGAGAGGAGGCAGGATTCAATGCTGAGGCTGCTGCAGGACCAAACCAGTATGCTCCAGTGTATGGTTGAGCTGCAGCAAAGGCAGCTGGAGCACAGACTGCCACTGCTGCCCCTCTGTAACCAACCGCCCTCCTCCCCAAGTTCCATAGCCTCCACACCCAGACGCCCAAGAACGCGGTGGGGGGGCCTCCGGCCAACCAGCCACTCCACCACAGAGGATTGCCCAAAAAAAAGAAGGCTGTCATTCAATAAATTTTAAAGTTGTAAACTTTTAAAGTGCTGTGCTTAAAGTGCTGTGTGGCATTTTCCTTCCCTCCTCCACCACCCCTCCTGGGCTACCTTGGTAGTCATCTCCCTATTTGTGTGATGAATGAATAACGAATGCATGACTGTGAAGCAGCAATGACTTTATTGCCTCTGCAAGCAATGATTAAAGGGAGGAGGGGAAGGTGGTTAGCTTACAGGGAAGTAGAGTGAACCAAGGGGCGGGGGGTTTCATCAAGGAGAAACAAACAGAACTTTCACACCGTAGCCTGGCCAGTCATGAAACTGGTTTTCAAAGCTTCTCTGATGCGTACCGCGCCCTCCTGTGCTCTTCTAACTGCCCTGGTGTCTGGCTGCGTGTAACCAGCAGCTAGGCGATTTGCCTCAACCTCCCACCCCGCCATAAACGTCTCCCCCTTACTCTTACAGATATTGTGGAGCACACAGCAAGCAGTAATAACAGTGGGAATATTGGTTTCGCTGAGGTCTAAGTGAGTCAGTAAACTGCGCCAGCGTGCCTTTAAACATCCAAATGCACATTCTACCACCATTCTGCACTTGCTCAGCCTGTAGTTGAACAGCTCCTGACTACTGTCCAGGCTGCCTGTGTACGGCTTCATGAGCCATGGCATTAAGGGGTAGGCTGGGTCCCCAAGGATACATATAGGCATTTCAACATCCCCAACAGTTATTTTCTGGTCTGGGAATAAAGTCCCTTCCTGCAGCTTTTGAAACAGACCAGAGTTCCTGAAGATGCGAGCATCATGCACCTTTCCCGGCCATCCCACGTTGATGTTGGTGAAACGTTCCTTGTGATCCACCAGAGCTTGCAGCACTATCGAAAAGTACCCCTTGCGGTTTATGTACTCAGCGGCTTGGTGCTCCGGTGCCAAGATAGGGATATGGGTTCCGTCTATAGCCCCACCACAGTTAGGGAATCCCATTGCAGCAAAGCCATCCACTATGACCTGCACATTTCCCAGGGTCACTACCCTTGATATCAGCAGATCTTTGATTGCGTGGGCTACTTGCATCACAGCAGCCCCCACAGTAGATTTGCCCACTCCAAATTGATTCCCAACTGACCGGTAGCTGTCTGGCATTGCAAGCTTCCACAGGGCTATTGCCACTCGCTTCTCAACTGTGAGGGCTGCTCTCATCTTGGTATTCATGCGCTTCAGGGCAGGGGAAAGCAAGTCACAAAGTTCCATGAAAGTGCCCCTACGCATGCGAAAGTTTCGCAGCCACTGGGAATCGTCCCAGACCTGCAACACTATGCAGTCCCACCAGTCTGTGCTTGTTTCCTGAGCCCAGAATCGGCGTTCCACAGCATGAACCTGCCCCATTAGCACCATGATGCATGCATTGTCAGGGCCCATGCTTTCAGAGAAATCTGTGTCCATGTCCTGATCACTCACGGGACCGCGCTGACGTCGCCTCCTCGCCCGGTATCGCGTTGCCATGTTCTGGTGCTGCATATACTGCTGGATAATGCGTGTGGTGGTTAATGTGCTCCTAATTGCCAAAGTGAGCTGAGCGGCCTCCATGCTTGCCTTGGTATGGCATCCGCACAGGAAAAAGGCGCGGAACGATTGTCTGCCATTGCTCTGATGGAGGGAGGGGCGACTGACGACACGGCTTACAGGGTTGGCTTCAGGGAGCTAAAATCAACAAAGGGTGTGCCTGTACATCAAGGAGTATTTCAGGCAGGACTGCACGGAGGGTTCCAATAAGAAATGGTGCACCTAAGTTATCATTGTTATTGGAACAAGGAGGTTAGCCTGGCCTCTGATTGATACATGGCTAGATTTACCTCGCTGCACCTTCTCTGTGAGTGACTGCAGTGTGATCTAGACAGGGGAGGAGGCAAATGAGTACAAAACAAATCTGGTCTATTTCTTGTTCTGACCCACTCCATCTATCTTTTACATCTTTGGCTGGCAGCAGACGGTGCAGAAGGACTGCATGCCATCCACATCTCATGGCTGCTCGGCAGAAGATGGTACAGTACGACTGCTAGCCATCTTCATCTCTTGCCTGCCTGGCATAAGATGGTACAATACGACTGCTAGCAATCCTCATCTCTTGCCTGCCTGGCAGAAGATGGTACAGTACGACTGCTAGCAGTCCGTATCGCCTGCCCGCTCACCATAAGACGGTGCAATAGGACTGCAGGACTAAAGAGAATGACCTGGTCAAGTCACTCCAAATTTAGTCCCTGCGCCCATGTCTGCCCAGGCGCTCCCAGCCGACGTGGCCAGGAGCACCTCGGACACAATGAGGACGACTACCAGTCGTATTGCACCGTCTGCTGCCAGAAGGCAATGGGTTGCTGCTACTGTGCAGCAAAGCCGTACCGCGTCTGCCAGCACCCAGGAGACATAGGGTGACGGTTACCTGAGCGGGCTCCATGCTTGCCGTGGTATGGCGTCTGCACAGGTAACTCATGAAAAAAGGCGCAAAATGATTGTCTGCCCTTGCTTTCACGGAGGGAGGGAGGGAACGGGGGCCTGACGACACGTACCCAGAACCACCCGCGACAATGTTTTAGCCCCATCAGAGTGCTCCATTGTGACTGCTCTGGACAGCACTCTCAGATGCCCGATTGTTTGCCATTGCTCTGACGCTGGGAGGGGCACTTACAGGGTTGGCTTCAGGGAGCTAAAATCAACAAAGGGGGTGGCTTTACATCAAGGTGTATTTCAGGCAGGACTTCACGGAGGGTTCCAATAAGAAATTGTCCTTATTGGAACAAGAAGGTTAGCCTGGCCTCTGATTGATACATGGCTAGATTTACCTCGCTGCACCTTCTCTGTAAGTGACTGCAGTGTGATCTAGAAGAATGAGTCCCCTAGACAGGGGAGGGGGGGAAGCAAATGAGTACAAAACAAATCTGGTCTATTTCTTGTTTTGATCCACTCCATCTATCTTTTACATCTTTGGCTGGCAGCAGACGGTGCAGAAGGACTGCATGCCATCCACATCTCATGGCTGCTCGGCAGAAGATGGTACAGTACGACTGCTAGCAGTCCGTATCGCCTGCCCGCTCACCATAAGACGGTTCAATAGGACTGACTGCAGGACTAAAGAGAATGACCTGGTCAAGTCACTCCAAATTTAGTCCCTGCGCCCATGTCTGCCCAGGCGCTCCTGATCGACCTCACATAGGCGACCAGGAGCACCTCAGACATGACGATGACGGCTACCAGTCGTACTGTACCGTCTGCTGCCACAAGGCAAGGGGTTGCTGCTACTGTGTAGCAATGCCGTACCGCGTCTGCCAGCACCCAGGAGACATAGGGTGACGGTTACCTGAGCGGGCTCCATGCTTGCCGTGGTATGGCGTCTGCACAGGTAACTCAGGAAAAAAGGCGCGAAATGATTGTCTGCCCTTGCTTTCACGGGGGGAGGGAGGGAACGGGAGCCTGACGATATGTACCCAGAACCACCCGCGACAATGTTTTAGCCCCATCAGGCATTGGGATCTCAACCCAGAATTCCAATGGGCAGCGGAGACTGCGGGAACTGTGGGATAGCTACCCACAGAGCAACGCTCCGGAAGTCGACTCTAGCCTCGGTACTGTGGAAGCACTCCGCCGAGTTAATGCACTTAGAGCATTTTCTGTGGGGACACACACACTCGAATATATAAAACCGATTTCTAAAAAACCGACTTCTATAAATTCGACCTAATTTCGTAGTGTAGACATACCCTTAAACAATGTCCCAGTTGGCAGCTTCTGGCTGGAGCCTGCCTGTTGTTTGTTTACCTAACTTTATTGCAAGAAGTAATGTGAAACAGCATGGGCTGCCAGTTCCCATGAACTTTCCTCTGCAGCCATTCCCAGGAATGAACTGGGCCATCAGTACCTCGGTAACAGGTTTGAACTTCCCTGCAAGACTCTAACTCTGCAATAGGTTAAATCAGAGGTGACTGTGGGGGAGGGAGAAGAGGGCACATGGAGGGGGGGGTCACATGCCCTACCCCGCCCCAAGTTGCTGGTTGGCTTGTACTGAGCATGTTTGCATGGACTGAGTTTGTGCTCAGTAACATCTGCCGAAGCCACTGCCCTCACTTTGCCCTCCCACCCCCTATTGGCAGGTACATGTTGTCTCTGGGTCAAATCAAAATACCTGATACAAACAGCCACAAGTTCTAGGGAAGTTGTGATCTGGATTGAAAGTCAGTGACTCAGGCCTATCTCTAACAAATGCAGGATGTGCGCTTTAGCACCCAAATCCTTGAGACAGCACAGAACCCAAACTAAGAGGAAGAGATGGTGGGTCTTAAGCCATGTTTATGTTGCATCGATTCCCACACATCCGCCTTCTTACAGAGGTTCTGAACATGGGATTCCCGAGGATACCCTATTGGTTTAAAAGTTCTGGTGTCCAGGTCCTGTGAACTAATGCTCCTTCTGGATTAAATCCATCCACTGATGGGGAGTGTGTACAACAATCCTGTTTATGCTACAGAGCCTCCAGGGTACTTAGGCACCGGGTGGGTCTCCCTGGCTTAGTAGCCATGGAGGCAGTCCTCCATATTCTCTGCCTGCCAGACAGAGGGCTACACCCTGACTTTGACATGCTAGGACAGAGAGGACTAGAGAAGAAGTGCGTGTGGGAGGGAATATCCCAGTTGGAGCCTTCCTTACACAACTCCAGTTCTAGGAACTGCCTGATAACAGGAACAGCCATTCTGAGGGCTGCACTGCCCAAGAGGGGTGTGTGTGTGTGCGAACGTGCGCATGTTTAATCACTTCAGCTGTCTAATTCCTTGAGCTCTTTGTGAAAGTTGAGTGTTCCTCTCTTTTATAGCAGTGCCGCTACGGCCCCTCTATGCCCTACACCGGCCAGACTCCCTTTGATTTTACTGGGAGTTTTGCACCAGGAGGAGCTGCAAGATTAAGCCCACAAGGGCTGGGTAATAAACCTAGGGCAGTGTCTGGGCTGCAGGGTAAAAGCCCTGTTGAGCTTGTGCAAGGGAACTGGGTGGTAGACCTACCACTGCTTCCTCTGTAGGCTCATGTATGTCTGTTGGGAAGCCCATCCCGCTATGAGGAAATTGCTGCCCTCCCCCATAATCCTGCTGTGGAGTGGCTACATTAAAGAAGGGTCAGCTCTGTCCCCCAGAGCCCTGATTGGCGAGGGCATGGGCAGACAGGGGAGCTGGGCCTAGAGGACAAGGTGGAAACACCACCCACTGACTTCTTGCTGCCCATTAGAGGGCAGAAATCTCTCTCCAAAACAAGGACAGGGCACTGGCTACAGGGCATCCAATTGGCTCTGGGTTAATTGGCTGGATCAGGGAGAGGGCTAGCGAGTGAACACAGATGCTAAGGTCTGAGCATACAGGGTGGTTGTTTGCTGCTGTCTGGGGGGAGCAGTCCCAAACACAGCCTGAACCTGCGGGGAGAGGATTGGCCAAGAGAACAGACCGGGGGCACGGCTGCAGCTGGGCTGAGGGAGGAGCCAAAGCCCAGCACAGGAGTCCTGACCAACAGGTGACCGTGGGGGTGGAAACCAGTCACTGCAGCATGGACCAGGCCTCGGTGCTCTGCGCGCATGCCTCAGGCTCATGCCACCCACACCACCTGCACATGCCATTTTATCACAAGAAAGACAGTTTTGGCTGGGGCTGGTCTTGCGGTGACGTGAGATGTTCCAGTCCGCTGGAGACTCTGGACCCTCTGATTGGTTGCCCTCCTGGGGCAGAGTAACCAGTCAGAGCTGCAGAAGGAAGGGCTCGCTCCCCATAGCAATTTGAAGTCATGCTCAGAGGGCGGAGCAGGAATTGCCCAGCAGCTCTGGGCAGTTCTGCTCCCCCCACATCCTTTGAGCAACAGGAACAGCTCACCTTACCTGACCACTCTGGTTACAGTGTGTCTAGTAACACCCATTGTTTCATGTTCTCTGTGTATATAAAATCTCCCTCTTGTATTTTCCACAGTATGCATCCGATGAAGTGAGCTGTAGCTCATGAAAGCTCATGCTCAAATAAATTCGATAGTCTCTAAGGTGTCACAAGTCCTCCTTTTCTTTTTAGGGACAGGACAGTTCCTCTGCTCCTGCCCCCTCCCCTCGCTGCAACATCCACCTGGGAAGGGGAATGAAGAGCCCCTGGAGCTGCCCCACCCTGGAAGGGGAGAGGGGTGTGATGGGATCCCACGGGGTGCAGCCTGGGACTGTGAGACCACTGTGCTCCCTTATCTCTCCAGCCTGGGCTGTCTCTCACACTGCTTTACTAGTGACAAGCAGCAAACCCCTCCAGGCGCTGTGATCACTCAGCCACCAGCATGTGGAGCTCCACCCACAGCTAGATTGTATGAATGCTCCCAGAGCCAGCCAAATCCCCCTAGCTCCCAGCCTTGTACCCCAAGAAGGTACCATCTTGCACTGCTCAAGACAAGCAGTGCAAATTTATTAATAGGTTCACCACTTCATCAATTGAAAGTGGATAAACACCAGCCTTTGCAAACCTGAGTAGATTTACCACACACTTCGGGCAAACTCACTGGTAAAGAAGTTGATTTACTACAAAAGATAGATCTTAAGTGATTATAAGTGATAGACAAAACGTCAGAGTTAGTTACCAAAAGAAAAATATAAGCACGGAGTCTAAACTCTCAACCTATTAGACTGGGCAACATCTAGATTAAGCAGTTTTTCTCACCCCACTGGATATTGAAGTTCATAGTACACAGGTTTCACCCTTGAAACCTGGACCAGTCCCCTCTGTTGGGAGTCTTCAGAGTGTCCTCATTGCTTGCAGTGTAGGTGGGGGAAGGAGAAAAGCCAAGTATGTGGCCACTGTATTCTGTTTTGTACCCTCAGTTCCATATGCTTGTAGAATACAAGTCCAGGCATGTCTGGTGGGCATTGCTGAGTCCCCAGGCAAGGTTGAAAAATTTCCCTGATGTGGCCTTATGCAGGTGAGTCACTGAATTGTAGCTCCCTTGCTGGACAATGGCTGTTCAGCATCCACCCGGGTGTTGTTTACCTCCCTTGTCATTGTCTCTGGAGAGCTAGTATCTGGGTACCTTCCAAACTCACAGCATATTTTAGTGACAACCATACAACACATTCTCATAACTTCATATGCATTGATGATATACATATTTAGATAGAAAAATGAATTTCAGCAGATCATAACCTTTCCCCTGATACCTCACACAGCCTGCTTTATATGCAAGATCAATTATATATAAATGAGGAATATGGGGGTTACAGAGCGCTCCCCCAAGGTATAGAATGTCACAAGGGGACCCTGCTGTACCTCCCCCCTGGCCTGGGAGAGGGGGGTGAAGAACCTCAGAAGGAGCAGAGGTGAGGCTGGGGGGGAGGGGAGGGCTGAATGGATGAGGGGCAGCAGGTAAGCTGATCAGAGAGAGCCTGGGCAGGAGATGGGCAGATGTGGGGGTGAGAGCTCCTGCAGCAGGAGCTGAAAATGCCTTGACTCAATACATCTGGGCCCGTGGGCACCAGTGACTAGCAGCCAAACCCTTTGGAGCTGGGCAGGGGGAAGCTGAAAATCAAAAGACAGACCAAAAGAAATGCAACTTCAAGTTTTCTTTATCTTTTAACCTAAATTCATGATTTGTGGGGTCTGGCTCATGCCTTTTGAGCACTTGAGGTTGTCAACACTGCTTCTGTGGCCAGTTCTGGGGCAGAAGATGCCCTGATTGGGGCTGAGAGACTGCGGCTGATGGTAATATGGACTCCTGTGACAAAGAGGGTCCAGACATCCCAAAGGGAGAACCCCAGGAATTAGCCTGGTGAGGGGAGTGTTAAACCCCAGGAATAATTAGTTACATCAGCAGATTACATGTAGTGATTTTGTATTATTAAAATACATCAAGTACGGTCTTTTATGAAAGCTTGCAGTGTTCTGACCTGGATGGCCATTCGAAGCTATGTCTATAGACTGTGGTTAGGAACGGTTTAGTGAGCATTAACTTGTGTATTTGGGCACTGGGGACTGGGTGCACTGCGCTACTGGAGGGGGTGTATGCGTGACTCCCTATAGGGGCCCCTGAATCGTCCCTCACCTGGTCTCTGTTTTGATGAAACTGTTCTGGAAGCCTTTGTTTCTGGGGCTTATTCATGCCTCCCCAAGCATAGGCACGGGAAGGGGGGGTGCTGCAGCATGCCCAGGTTTTATGCAAGGCCAGTGGCCCAGTGCCCCGCTTCCCTGGCACTGGCTCTTCACATAAAACCTGGGGGTGTTTCCTGTGCCTATGCCCTGCTCCCAGCCTTCTGCGCACACTTTGCTCCCCAACCCCTCATCTCGTCTGGGGCTCGGATCATGGCTGCCGGCTCCACCCCTGCTCCCAGGCCTCCTCTCCCAGGGCCCACCCCGCTCCTGGCCCTGTGCCCGGGGCTCTGCTCCTGGGGCCCTGGCCCTGTGCCTGGGCCCCGCACCTAGCCCCACATGTGGGGTCCTGGCTGCCAGCCCCTGCCTGGGGCTCCGCTCCTGGCCCCACACCTGCCTCCAACTGTGGCCTCGGCCTCCTTTCTCCTGTCTGGGTCCCCCTTTCCCGAAGGCACAGCCCTGCTCCCAGCCTTTGGGGAAGGGTAAGGGGGCTGGCTTTCAGCACCCCCACTACTAAAAGTGTTCCAGCACCACTGTGACCCCAAGGGCTGTGGAAGGGTCCCAATGGGGTTCAGGCCAAGTCAGAGGCAAGTGGAGTTCTCAGGCACGGGGCGTGGTATCTAGGAAGCACTTAACCAGCCTGGGTGGTTCCTGCTCTTCCAGTACTTCCCAAGGGGTAGATTCCTGCCTCAGCAGGCAGAGCAGGCTATTGCCGCTCACCTCTCATGGCACGCAAAGCACTGGAGTGCTACCAAAACACTAATCTCCGTATTCTCTGAGCCATCTGTGTTCCTTGCTGGCTCTGTACCCACTCAGGCTCAATGATGCTCAATGCCTTCACCTGCCTCTTGAAATTTGAGGTGTGACGTTCCCCTCTGGTGTTATCTGGACCGGTGATCTGCTAGGTCATGCCAATCCTTGACTCTGGGAGCCAGCCTTACCCTGCTCTGCTGTGAGAACCCCCATTCCTGGGCTGTTCACGCACAGCCTCTGGCATGTAAGCTGCTCTTTGGATTGTGCAACCAAATGACACTAGCCAATATCTCCGGTCCCAGATGCAACCCTAGGAACCTCCGTCTGGCAGTATCCAGTTATGCCTGCTGGATGCTGCAAGCTTATATGAGTTCATCAATTTAACAAAGAAATTGATATGCACCAGGCTTGTTATCCCAAGGGGAGTCTCTGAGGCACTTCAAACCAAACACATGGCTTCAGGTAGAATAAACAAACAGATTTATTAATTATAAGGATAGATTTTAAGTGATTATAAGTCAGATTTGGTCAAATGAAATAAAAGCAAAATACATTCTAAGCTGATCTTAACACTTTCAGTGCCCTTAGAAACTTAAATGCTTCTCACCACAGGCTGGAAGGTTGCCCTTCAGCCAGGCTCTCCCCTTTGATCAGAACTTCAGTCGCTTGGTGGTGTGTCTGTAGATGGAGGTGGAAGAGAGAGGAAGAGCATGGCAAATGTCTCTCCCTTTTATCATGTCCTTTCTTCCCTCTGGGTTTTGTCCCCTCCCCTTCCGAGTCAGGTGGGAATTACCTCATTGCAGTCCCAAACTGACCAAAGGAAGGGGGGCAATTCCCTAGAGACTAGCAGATCCTTTTGTTGTTGCCTAGGCCAGCTTCCTTTTTTCCTGTGAGGGTGGGCGGGGTTTGTCCCATACATGCCCGGGTGAGGTGTGAACTGCCTCTCTGTTCTTGGAGAGTTTTTGCCTGGGCTGTCTTTAAGCCATGAGGACACATTTTCAGCCTCATAACTATATACATGAAATTATAACCTATAACATTATTGTAACAATTACTATAACATCACTATAACAACCATGCCTTCTGAAGACACCCAACATGACAAACTTTGCACTGAATCATAGAATATCAGGGTTGGAAGGGACCTCAGGAGGTCATCTAGTCCAACCCACTGCTCAAAGCAGGACCAATCCCCAACTAAATCAGATACCACACAATCATTTTACAAGGATGAACAGGCTTTTACAAGGCTGGGTGTTTCCCCAAGGTACAGAGCATCACCACAAGTGGAGTTCTCAGGCAGGGGGTGTGGGATTTGGGAATCACTTAACCAGCCTGATTGGTTCCTGCCGTTACGGTACTTCCCCAGGGTAGATTCCTGCCTCAGCAGGCAGAGCAGGCTATTTCCTCTCACCTCCCACAGAGTGCAAAGGGCAGGGATGCTGCCAAAACACTAATCTCTGTATTCTCAGAGCCAGCTGTGTTCCCTGCTGGCTCAGTGCCCATTCACACTCAATGACTGTCAGTGCCTTCACCTGCCTCTTGAGATTGGGGGCGAGGGATGAAGTGTCCCCCTTCTCCTGAGGGAGGTTGGATGGTTGTTGAAGAACTGGCAGCAGGAGTGGAGATGTGCAGATGCAGATACTGGTTGGGGGAGTCACAAATTTCATTGATGTGGGGTTATTGTCCAGGATGGGATGCAGAGGTCATTTATGTGGGTCTGGGAGCAGGGTGAGGTCGCAGGGGTAACTGATCTGACAGTGCAGGCGTGCAGAATTAAACTGATGTAGGACTAGACCGGGGGGAACAGGTGAGACTGAATTAGGGGACACACAATTAATTAATTGGCATCCATGTTTTTCAGGAGGAGATGGAAATCCTTTGGTCATCAAGCAGAACTTGATGCAAACATTCTAATTTTATTCAAATGTAACTTTTTAATGTAGCTTTAAAAACTGCTGGAGGGGTTTTGTGACATGATATTGACGTTATGGGGGCTATGTAAGAAGGAGTAGGACAGAAAACACTCAGAGTGAACAGCTCCCTCATACTGGAGACATTTCTCATAATCCCAGAGTTGCTCATATTTCAGTGCCAAAAAAATGAGAATGCAAAAGACAGCTTGAAAACTCGCACAATTTGTGAACTCCGAGTATAGTTTATTTGGTATAAATGACAGAGAAATGCAACAACATAGCTTCAATAATAAGGTAAGTTATTTCTGTAAGCAAGGATGGAGCTGTTTGTTATCCTGCGAAACCGTAACAAAATAGATTCATGTAGATACAACAGTGAATGGCAGGGATTCCTGGACAACATTTCTGTGATAAATTAAAGTCTATCTAATATGCACAGTGTGGAGTAGACTATTTGTCATAGTGAGACAAATGCCAGTTCTGTATTTGATATATATCGTCTAAGGCACAGTTCACTGCCAGCGACATACAGGATCTTATGAATGATTTAAGAAGACACTTCATCTCTATTTTTTTCTGATTGACTTGCTTCAGTATTGCTATAACAACCCCGATTCTCAGTGGGTATAAACTGAAATAACTCCATTAAAGTCAGTGTAACGAGGCTGATTTCCACCACCTGAGGCTCAGGCCCTTAAAATGTATACGCCATATAATGCTCTAGATTTTGCAATATCAATAAAATCTGGTCTTCTCCTGTCCTCTGTGGTTTTTACCTTCTCTGTTGCAGATTCTCTTGACAAGGTAGAAAGAAAAGGAGTACTTGTGGCACCTTAGAGACTAACCAATTTATTTGAGCATGAGCTTTCGTGAGCTACAGCTCACTTCATCGGATGCATGCCGTGGAAACTGCAGCAGACTTTATTTATACACAGAGAATATGAAAAAATACCTCCTCCCACCCCACTGTCCTGCTGGTAATAGCTTATCTAAAGTGATCATCAGGTGGGCCATTTCCAGCACAAATCCAGGTTTTCTCACCCTCCACCCCCCCCACACAAATTCACTCTCCTGCTGGTGATAGCCCATCCAAAGTGACAACTCTTTACACAATGTGCATGATAATAAAGTTGGGCCATTTCCTGCACAAATCCAGGTTCTCTCACCCCCTCACCCCCCTCCCAAAAACCACACACACAAACTCACTATCCTGCTGGTAATAGCTCATCCAAAGTGACCATTCTCCCTACAATGTGAATAATTAAGATGGGCCATTTCCAGCACAAATCCAGGTTTTCTCACATCCCCCCCACCTCCATACACACACAAACTCACTCTCCTGCTGGTAATAGCTCATCCAAACTGACCACTCTCCAAGTTTAAATCCAAGTTAAACCAGAACATCGGGGGGGGGGGGGGTAGGAAAAAACAAGAGGAAATAGGCTACCTTGCATAATGACTTAGCCACTCCCAGTCTCTATTTAAGCCTAAATTAATAGTATCCAATTTGCAAATGAATTCCAATTCAGCAGTTTCTCGCTGGAGTCTGGATTTGAAGTTTTTTTGTTTTAAGATAGCGACCTTCATGTCTGTGATTGCGTGACCAGAGAGATTGAAGTGTTCTTCGACTGGTTTATGAATGTTATAATTCTTGACATCTGATTTGTGTCCATTTATTCTTTTACGTAGAGAATGTCCAGTTTGACCAATGTACATGGCAGAGGGTGAGAAAACCTGGATTTGTGCTGGAAATGGCCCACCTGATGATCACTTTAGATAAGCTATTACCAGCAGGACAGTGGGGTGGGAGGAGGTATTTTTTCATATTCTCTGTGTATAAATAAAGTCTGCTGCAGTTTCCACGGCATGCATCCGATGAAGTGAGCTGTAGCTCACGAAAGCTCATGCTCAAATAAATTGCTTAGTCTCTAAGGTGCCACAAGTCCTCCTTTTCTTTTTGCGAATACAGACTAACACGGCTGTTACTCTGAAACTTGACAAGGTAGATTTCAGTTCAGACAGAGAGAGCTAACACTTTCCACAGGAATACAGCTATACAGAGAAATATAAACATGCACATGCTCAGGACAAAATATGACCCAATCCAATACCCACTGAAGGGACCTGTTGACTTGCAAGAGAATTGGATTGGACTCTTATGCCTTGATATTAAAGACCTCATCCCGGCCTCCGGGTCTGCAGGCACAAAACTGGGCCTTCAGTTACCTGTGCTCACAGCTGCAGGTGCAAAAGCGAGCACTTGTGCATCTACTAATTGATTTGTGTGGCATTGTTCTAATGTAGAGGCAATTAATTGAAGATGTAAATTTGCATGAGCTAAAATAGGGGCTGAGTTGTAAAATCAAACCCTAAATATTGCATCAGGCTTTGGTTACAGTCTCCTAAAAATCTGAAAAGCCACTGATTTTCCTGTTGCTTGTCTTCACATAGAACTTACGTCTTCAAGCTCTTTTTGGTCTATTTGCTACCTTTAAGATCACTTAAACAATATGTACCTTTGAGAAAACTCTGTGACTAAACAGAGCAAGAAAATGCATATCTGAAACCTAGATGTGCTATTTTTTATTAACACCACAAAATGCTCTGCAGAGCTTTAGCAAGTAAAGCATGGCAAACGGTATAATTTTTCAAGTGATTTTTGAAGCATTGTTCATATTTAAATATTCCAGTTTGAAAAATCAATAAAAAATTTTCAGGAAAATACTGCCTAGTCACCTTGAATATTTCTCTTTTGGCACTTGACTTACTTGCCTTCACTTTCAAGGCCCTTCACAGCTTATCCTCACCCTACCTCGCATCTTTCATTCAGTTTCAAGATGCTGACTCTTGCTCCCAGTAGGCCCAAGGTATCAGCCTCCTTTGCCCACTTGTTACATTTTCAATATCTTTTTGCTCTCTCCCATGTGGCCCCCCTCACACCTCATAAACACCCACCAGGTGTGGGGGAGCAGGTTCAGCCCGGCAGCAGGATCCAAGTGCAGAGGGACTTTGTGTGGGGGGGATCCAGGTGGGGGTAAGAGAGTTCTCTGTGGGGCAATCTGGGTGTTGGTGGCTTAGTGGGAGATCTGGATGCACAGAAGCTCATTGGGGGGGGGTTCCGAGTTCTGGGGCAACGGGACTCTGCAGGGGATCCAGGTGAAGGTGTTTGGGGCTCAGCAGGATCGGGGGGGTTGGTGCAGGGGAGGTGGGGTTCATTTGGATGAGGGTCCAGGTGCAGGTGATTGGGGCTCAGTAGCAAGGGTGTCTGGGGAGGGGTGCATTGGGGTGGTACAGCTGCAGGGGAGGTGGGGCTTGTCAGGGTGAGGGTTTGATGGGCCTGCTGAACAGGGGAGCCCCAGCTTCTGCCAAGGGGATGCCGCATGCTGGGCTCTAGCTTCCCCCCTGCCCCTGCTTGCCCCACCCCCTTCTCTTCCCCCTCCCATGCCCCTTCCCCACTGCTCCATCTCCTCCCCACCCCACCCCTTCCTTCCCCACTGCCTCTTCCCCCCTACCCCCGCTCCCCCTATCCTTTTCTCTTCCCCATCCCATGCCCCTTCCCCCCAGCTCCAGCTCCATCTCCTCCCCATCCCACCCCCTTCCTTCCCCCCTGCCTCTTCCCCCCCACCCCCACTTCCCCTATCCCCTTCTCTTCCCCATCGCTCCATCTCCTCCCCATCCCACTCCCTTCCTTCCCCCCTGTCTCTTCCCCTCTGCCCCTGCTTCCCCCATCCCCTTCTTTTTCCCATCCCCACTGCCCCATCTCCTCCCCACCCCACCCCTTCCTTCCCCACTGCCTCTTCCCCCTGCCCCCGCTTCCCCTATCCCTTTCTCTTCCCCATCCCATGTCCCTTCCCCACGGCTCCATCTCCTCCCCATCCCATCCCCTTCGTTCCCCCCTGCCTCTTCCTCCCTGCCCCCGCTTCCCCTATCCCCTTCTCTTCCCCATCCCATGCCCCTTCCCCACTGCTCCATCTCCTCCCCAGGCTTGGGGGGCAGGGGAGAAACCGCCCCCCAGCACAAGCCAGCGGAGCAGAGCGGGTTGGGGTCGGGTCGCTCCACTTCCTGCCGGCCGGCGGTTGCAGGGCGGGCCCGACCCCACACTCATGGGGCGTCAGGAAGTGGAGTGACACGGCCCCAGCCTGATCCGCTCTGCTCCCCTGGCTCCCAGCCTTGGGACTTGGGGGGTAGGGGGGAACCTTCCCCCAGCACTCACCGGCGGCGCGGCTGGGAGCCGGCAGAGTGGAGCGGCCTGGGGCCGGGTCGCTCCACTTCCCGGTGCCCAGTGAGTGCAGGGTGGGCCTGACCCCTGCTGCAGTCCCCCATGATGCATAGCTCAGGGAAGGGGGTGGAGTGTGGGTGGGGCTGGGGCGGAGCAGGGGTGGGAAGTGGTGGGGCGAGGGTGGAGCATGGGCGGGTGCAGCTTTCCTGGCCGGCTCAGCTGGCTGGGGGATCAGGCTGGCCGGGGCCCCTTCTGAGTCTGGGCCCGGTGCCATGGTGCCACTGGAGCTATGGTAAACCCGGTACTGCTTCTTCATTGTGAGGTAATACACTCGGTTGGCTTCTGGGTAAGTGGCTTTGGCAAGAGGTAACTTGTAGATGGCGGAGTTGTTTGTGGTTAGTAACAGAAAGGTGAGTGCAGACAAGCAGAAAGGCCAGGTAAATGATGGTAATCCAAACTGAAAAGAAGAGAATATTCATCATTTTAATCATTCTATGATCCTCCTTAACTTAATCCTCCAGCCTTAAACATAATTCAAAGCTAGGTGGTCCACAATGAGCCTTCTCAGGGGAGTCTTGTTTCCCAAGTGGGTAGCTGCCTTTTTCCTCTTTACCAAAGCATAGCCATTTGCTTGTGGGATGGTAACAACATTATGGGACCGGTCACATAAATGAGTACGGGCTGCACAGAGAATGGTATATGACTAAATCTTTCCCTCTGTCACATCTATGCAACTCCAGTGAGGTCAAGTGTGAAGCAGGGCAGAATGTGGCCAACAGGCTATAGATATGAATGCAGGAGTAGAAGCCAGAAAATTAACTCTGCCCTGGTTCTTGAACCAACGCCTTTTGGGGACCGGGGCAAGTTGTTGTCCTCATCATCATCATCATGACAAATCCCAAAGGGACCTGGCTTCCTTGCAAATTGAGGGCCATCTGGATCAATCTCTGGCTCGGTCCTTAAGGTGGTCTACCTGGGCAAGTCACTTAGTCGTATGTCCTCAAAGGCATTCAGGAGCCTAATTCCCATTGTGGGAGTTAGGCGCCTACATACCTTTGATGAGTGGGACTTTAGTGTCTTCAGCTGTAAAATATGGCTAATGATCCCTCCCTTGTGGAGATATTGAGGGACGATTAGTTAATGTAGGGCCTGCACTTTGAAGATGAAAAGTTCGAAGTTATTTATAATATATTTTACTGAGCACTGCAACTGTCCCATGTGGCAAAACCTGTTCCAGCTCTGGCGGGCTTGAGGGATGCCTTCTCAATGGGATGGATTGGCTCTATTCATATAACCTGTTTATACCACACTGGAGATTAGGAAACTAAATATCAAGGATTTAAATCTGTCTTTGGAAACACATCTCACTTCCCTATTAGTTGGCCCCGAGCTATTAAAAACTTACCACAGAAAACATATTGGCCACAGTTGCTCCCAGGTAAGCACAAAAGAATGCTGTGAAAAGAGACAGACAGACAATTCCTGATAAATAAGATTACTCACAGCACTGAAGAAACGAGTAAGGACAGCGGTTTTGGGCAAGACCTACCACTGCACTGTACAATCCCCTCCTCGTATCATTCATGAGAGCATAAGGATTAGTCTCATTCTGAACTCTTCTTTTCACAGAAAGTGTGTGCTCCTTCCAACCGTGCAAAAGGCACAATAGTTCATGCCCAGCAATAGAAATGAAACAACGAAAAGATCTAATCTACCTGGATTTCAGGAAAGCAGTCCCACATGGGGTATTATTCGTTACATTGGAGAAGATGGGGATTAATAAGAGAATTGAAAGGTGGTTAAGGAACTGGTTAAATGGGAGTCTACAATGGGTCATGAACTATCAGGCTGGAGGGAGGTTACTAGTGGAGTTCCTCAGGGATCAGACTTGCCACCAATCTTATTTAACATGTTAATTAATGACCTTGTCTCAGGGTCTCAGCTGACTGCTATATTTGGGATTGGGAAGGAATTTTCCCTCAGGTCAGAGACACTGGGGTTTTTTTCACCTTCCTCCATAGTGTGGGTCACTTGCTGGTTTGAGTTACTGTAAATAGTGGCTTCTCTGTAACTTGAAGTCTTTTAATCAAGATTTCAGGATTTCAGTAACTCAGCCAGAGGTTATGGGCATATTACAGGAGTGGGTGAGTGAGGTTCATGAGGTGAGCAGTAGGTCAGACTAAATGATCATGACGACTCCTTCTGGCCTTAAAGTTTACAAGTATGATGGGATAACATGATTTTGGCAATTAACTGATCTTTAACTATTCATGGTAAATAGGCCCAACGACCTGTGATGGGATGTTAGATGGGGTGGAATTTGAATTACTACAGAGAATTCTTTCCTGGGTATCTGGCTGGTGAATCTTGCCCACATGCTCAGGGTTCAGCTGATCGCCATATTTGGGGTCAGGAAGGAATTTTCCTCCAGGGCAGATTGGAAGAGGCCCTGGGGGGTTTTCGCCTTCCTCCGCAGCATGGGGCACGGGTCACGGGTCACTTGCTGGAGGATTCTCTGCACCTTGAAGTCTTTAAACCATGATTTGAGGACTTCAATAGCTCAGACATAGGTGAGAGGTTTATTGCAGGAGTGGGTGGGTGAGATTCGGTGGCCTGCGTTGTGCAGGAGGTCAGACTAGATGATCATAATGGTCCCTTCTGACTTTAATATCTATGAGTCTAAGTCTCAGAGTGTGACTGTGGAGAGAGAATCATTGGAAACATGTCTGCTGAAAATGCAAGGATGCACCACGAAGGCTGGTATGGAAAACACTATTCCCCCCTGTATCTCTTTTGTCTATAGGATACAGCCAGACTATAATGCGTGAAGCCAGTGAAGAAATCAAATCTCATTTGTTGAATGAGAAAAGGGTCCATTCCTGATGCGGATATACTGAAACCTGACATGGAATTGCTTTATAAAGGCATATCAAGAACTCTGTGCTAACTCACAATTCCACTCTCCATTTAAATAGGGATAGTAAGTTGTGCAATGTAGTTTCAGGTAGAGATGGATATGGAGCAGTCTGGTGCTGATTGTCTCCAGAGTTTAGGCATGTCCATATCTGGGGAAATAGTTTGGGTCCATCCCTAGTTTCAGCTATCCCAGCATGACATGTTGAAGAGCACGGAATAGATACATTTTATACATCAGAACATCTAGTGATAAGTCACAGAGTCATTAGGTAAACAGCTCTTGAAGGATGTTTCCTTTGGCATGGCAGAAAGCAAAGGTATCATTTTTGTTTTGATAGCATAAATTATAGGGATGGTTCCTAATCAATACCTTTGACGGAAATAATCTTCAGCCTTGCCTAAGTTCATCTGCAGACCTAGCTGTGAACTTTGTGGCTTCACCCCTCTCTCGTACAAAAGCCTCCTGTATTTTCGTTTTCAGAAGGAATCACCCTAGTAATAGACATCCATCAGGTACATACCACAGGCAATTGCTAGCAGGTGGGTCTGCCATGTCAGAGCATAGAACATGCCCCCGATAGCGATGCATGCGAGGCAACTGTTGTAATTCCACAAGCCAGCATAGATATTGCTAAAAGGTGCTGCTAGGCTCAGTGCTGTAAAGAAAGTCAGAAAAATGTCACTGCTGGGCTTAAGGAATAAAAGAAGCTAAGAATTAGAATGAATCAGACTTATAAAGGGGTCAGTTCTGCGCTCAGGGGTATCACTCCCATTGGGCCAAGCTCTGGTTTCATTCCCACTGGTGTAAATCCAGAGTTACACCAACAAAGCCAGTGGAGTTACTCTGAACTTCCTGGGTGACTGAGGACAGAATCCCTGTCTTCTATGACCTCACTGGCAGCCGATGAATTAAGGCAGATTTGGACCGTGAGGCCTAGATTCACAAAGGTATTTAGGCACCTAACTCCCAGGGGAAGTTAGCCATCTAGGTACCTTTGTGAATCTGGGCCTAGCAGCCCTACATTTCAGAACCACAGAAATCTCTTGTTCTTTGTACAGCTGGTCAAAAAGATTGGTATATTTCTTGAACATTTTTTTGTTTTATTTGAACTTTACCACAAAATATATTTCAAGTTTTCAATGAAAAATTTCTAAACAAAATTTTAAAAAAGATATTTGAAAAATGTTGTTTCATTTTGGTCTGTAAAAATCACTTGCACTCTCTCTCTCTCGCTCTCTTTCTCTCACTTTTTTTTTTAAAACTGTTTGTCCATTGAGAAAGGGGAGAGGAGAAGTGAAAGTGGCTTTCCCCTCTCACTGCAACAAAATGTTTTTTTTTTTTTGAAAAAAGCAAAACTTCAACCAAAACGCTTTTTGGAAAAGTTTTCATTTTTGTCAAAAAAGCCATTTTCCATGAGGAAAACCATGTATAGATTGCAAATGTTTCCACCGGCTTTAATTCTTTTCATATTAAGTGATCGTGTATGACATCTGTAAGAGAGAAATAGTCTGTAATACCTGCCAGCATCCCCACTGTTGATCCAATTGCAGCATGCAAGCAAATGAGAGGAGAGGAGAGTAATAAAGCAATCAGGAAGATGCCACCAGTCCAGGGGTTATCACAGCCGTACACCTGGCCGACACCGACTGGAATGGATTGTAGCAGCTATAGACATTTTAAAAGGAGCGGTTAGTATATATTATTTGCAGTGCTGTTGTAGCCATGTTGGTCCCAGAATATAAAAGAGACAAGATGGGTGAGGTAATATCTTTTATTGGACCTACTTCTGAGGTGTTAATGCCGACTTCATTTTGAATATTTTCTTGCCACATGTGTTAACTTCTTACGCTTAACAATCAGTTCCACCTTGTATTTCTCAGTGACACTTGAGGTATGTCTACACTGCAATTTAACTCCCATGGCTGGCCCAGATCTGATGACTTGGACTAGGGGTGCTTGGGCTATGGGGCTGTATAATTGCAGTGTAGACTTTCAGGCTTGGGCTGGAGTCTGAGCGCTGGGACCCCACAAATCAGGAGGATCTCAGAGCCCAAATGTCTACATGGCAATTAAACAGCCCCACAGCCTGAATCAGCTGACTGGGTCCGGCTGAAGGTGGTTAACTGCATTGTAGACGTACCCTCTGATTACCTTTCCTAGTTCTGAGGAAGAGCCCTGTGGTGCTTGAAAGCTTGTCTCTTTCACCAAGAGAAATTGGTCCAAAGATATTACCTCACCCATTTTGTGTCTCAGCTTGTTATAGAGTTCGTTATTTCATTTTTCTGAACATACAAACAAAACCAAATAAACGGGGATTTCCCATAGTAAGGACACAGGGATTAGGAGGAAGAAATCCTCACTTCTAGGGCCTTATGCATCTGAGAGGAGGGCGCTACTAGTGCTTATGGATTGGAGTAGCAGATAGAGCCCACATTCGCCCCCCCCCACTCATTTTGTGGCCCCATGAATCTGCACTGGACTTGTACCCCCAATAATGGAAAGATCCTGTATAATTTAAACTAATGGGATTCAATAAAAAGCCCTCCAAATACCTATAGAATTTAATAAAAATGCCAACCTGTTTCTATGCAGTGTGGCTGTAGCCAGGTCGGTCCTAGGATATTAGAGAGATGTGGTGGGGGAGGAAGAAGCAGCTCTGTGTGGCTTGAAAACTTGTCTCTTTCACCAACAGAAGTTGGTCCAAGAAAAGATATTCCCTCACCCACCTTGTCACTCTAACAACTTGTTAATAGTTTATTTTTTAATCAGCCTACAAAATTCTATAGCCTGGATGTAGTTTTGGATCATCCTATAGAATTCAGTAGAAAATACTCACAGAAAATGTATCTATTAAATTCTACAGGGATTTTCCATAGGGAATGGCCACACTCCTCGCCACCCACTTCCTTTAACCCCTGTGACGAGCCATGTAATTTTTAACCATGATGCACAGAGGATAGGATTTTGACTTTATCTGTGCTGGGTCCTCCTTTATGGAGCAGATCTTCATAGAAACATAGATTTTAAGAGCGGAAGGAATCATTATATCATCTAGTGTGCTTTCCTCTCTATCACAGACCATAGAATTTCATCCAATTACTGCTGAATTGAGCACAGTAACTTGTGTTTGACTAAACACTATCTTTAGGAAAGGCCTCCAGTCTTGATGTGAAGACATCAAGATACAGAGAATCCACCACTTTCCTTAGTAGTTTGTTCCAGTAATTAATCAACCTCACTGTTAAGAATTTGTAAGTGGAATTTGTCTGGGTTTAACTTCCAGCCATTGATTCCTATTATGCCTTTCTCCCCTAGGTTAAAGAATCCTTTACTATCTGGTATTTTCTTCCCATGAAGTGACTTATACACCACGATCAAGACATTTCTTGATTTTCTTTTTAGATCAGCTAAACAGATTGAGTTCCTTAAGTCTCTTACTGCAACTGCTGCTCTCAGTCCTAATGCAACTGCTTCACTGCACACTGTTGAGGTAGAAAAAACACCAGAAAGGCCCCCTTCTGCCCCTCAAATTCCATATGAAAGTCTATGGGAGAGTTTAATCAGAGTGAAGTCCTGGCAGCAAAGCTGAAGCTTAAACAGTGGAAAGAAAAGGAGGACTTGGGGCACCTTAGAGACTAACAAATTTATTTGAGCATAAGCTTTCGTGAGCTACAGCTCACTTCATCGGATACATTCAGTGGAAAATACAGTGGGGAGATTTATATACATAGAGAACATGAAACAATGGGTGTTACCATACACACTGTATCTCCCCCCTTTATTTTCCACTGAATGCATCCGATGAAGTGAGCTGTAGCTCACGAAAGCTTATGCTCAAATAAATTTTTTAGTCTCTAAGGTGCCACAAGTACTCCTTTTCTTTTTGGGAATACAGACTAACATGGCTGCTACTCTGAAACCTGTCGTTAAACAGTGAAGTATTTCAAAGCCAGGCCTCAGGCTTTCCCAGTGATTACTGCCAGTCTGTGTTCTGTGGCTGCCACCACCTGGATCTCTTGGGGATTTTACATTTCATCTGATAGCACAAGGCCTGATCTAATTCCCATTATAGACCATAGGAGTCTTTCCATTGACCACAATGAGCGTTGGATCAGGCCCATGGTCCCTGGAGTTGAAGAAGGCTGTTTGTTGTTAGTCCCTCCCCTGCCCTTGCATTTCAGCATTCTAGATCAGCACCTCAACATTCTCTTCGGCCTTTTGTTTCATCTGCACAGGAGAGAAATTAGCCTAGTGTAAATAGGCCAAAGCTCCTTCAGACCTCCTGTCAAATTCAGGCGCTGCGATTTCATATGTATCAGCCTCCTTTCACTTTGCGACAAAGCAGTTATTCTGAAAATTCTATTCAGGGTGTGCCAGGGGGCTGACACTACTGACCGTGCCTCTCTGTGACTTACTCTCTGATTGTCCTGCAGGGTTTTTCGCTCTGTGCAAACCTAACCAAGGGATGTGTTAATAAGTAATCCAGAAACGAGCCACGTGGATGGTGAGCCTTGGTAGTCACCTGTTCAAAAGCACTGACAGCTTTCACCTTTTCCTGCTTCAGGCTGCAGACTTCCTTTGAAGTATTAGATATTGCAAGGCGAAGTCACCAGCCGGACATTTTTTTCCCATGACTGATGTTGTGTTCAAATATTGATACCAGAATAAATGGAAAGCTGATGCTTTGGCCTCCCCCGCCCGCCAAAAGGCCTCATTTTAATGAACATTAGTTCCATGGAAACGGCTCTTTCTGTCAGCAGATAGTTCTTACAGGTTTGGGTAGCCAGCTGGCATTTCTAGATGATCTTCTCTTTCACCTTTCAAGTAATTTGTGAAGATAAGAAGATGTTTCTAATTCTTTCCTTTAATATTAATAAATCTCCACTGAAGCAGCATTTATGTGGTCTCTAATAAAGATATTTTCCAGGTAAAGGCCAGGCCACATTCTTTGCTGTCATAAATGGGCCTCCTTCCATTCACTTCAAAGGAGCTTTGCTCATTTCCCTCAGCAGAGAATCTGTTCCTTCCTTTGCACCCCAAATTCTCTTTGGAATCAATAGGCATTTGAGGTGTGCACGGATTGCAGTGTTGGGGAGGTCACCAGCCACATATAGAGTCATTTGCAGTTTTGACTTAGTTCTATGGCTCTCATTTGATGATGTGCCCTGTGGAGTTGTACTTTGTTTTATTGCTCTACATATATTTTAAATTCTTGTTAGAAGCTTATAAATAACATCTATTATCATTGGGATTTTTTGGTTTTTATTGTTCTCCACTTGGCAAAGGTTGATTTCCTTTTCCTATCGGTCTTAACAAGTTTAAAATGGAAATACCCATTTCTACAAGCTTTTTTTATACATTGGCATTAATTAATGATGGCAGCACAACTGGTTGGTTAATAGTAGAGGGACCACTAGAGTATAAAAGATTGTTTTTGTGTAGGTCCAGCATAAATATTGGCTATAAAAAAATCTGGATGTCCTCCTGTATATGAGTTTCTAATGATCCCATCCTGGTAGTGTCTGTGCCAATTTCTTAACAGAAAGGTGGTTTTAAAAAAAAAACTTAATGGACTATATTAATCATATGTGATACAAAGGTGTAATCCCGGCATTACATGAACATTTGAACAAAACTATGGAGCTATGTCTCCATGGTAATGGATTACTAGAAGCCAAAGAAATTCACTGAGGATTATAGCATGTATTTAGGTCCAGTTGTGTGCTTAAGATACTTGGCAACTCTAAAACTGAAGTCACCAAAACAGACAGTTGCCATAGTAAAGTATTACATATTGTTTACTTGTTACCATGTAAATACAGAATTGTATTTTGGGGCTCTGTCTTTGTCATGCAAAATAAAAGGACATGACTGTTTATTGGCCTACTGTGTAAATGGCGTGGAATGTTTCTTTAGTGACTCTTACCTTTGGCACATCAATGTTGGACCAGGTGATATTGGGCACTGATGATATAGGTTTAATGAGGACTGTAGGGAAGAAAAGGTTGTAATGTCCAGTGGCTGCAGAGTATAATGTCAGTGCTGCATTGAAAGGCAGGGTGAAAACAGGAATATCCCACTTACTGAAGATTGAGCCTAAAGCACTGGAGAAAACAGGGCTGAAAGAGAAAAACAAAATTATCTCATTAGAAGCTCATGAAGATTAATTCCTCAGATCGCTCAGCCAGGCAAAAACTGTCCATTATCCTGACAAATAATTTAGGAAACGCATACTCTTCATGCCTTTTGGTTTTTGTTAGGAGCTGTTTGAGTTCCAAAGGTCCTTCTGATACAATCAGATTTATTTCAGGTTATCTTGAAAGTCCTGCATCCATACTTGTGCATTGCAATCAGCAATATTCAGATTTCCTCCCTGCTTTAATTACCCTAAAAATATTTAGGGACAGATTTTCAGTTGATGTGAACTAGTGAAGCTTTATTGACTTCAATGAAGCTGATTTACACCAGCTGAGGATCTGGCCTTAATTTATTATTGCTAGAGAGGGGCCCAAATCAGACCAGAGCCAAGCCTTGAGCTAGGAGAAAGCTTGGAGTCTATCCAAGCTTATGGGTTGGGACCCTGGATAATTAAAACAATAGACAAAACCTATGACCATTCGAGTTACAGCAACAAAACTGGTTATAATTCACCACCTGATCTTCAGGCAGACAAGAGAATCTATGAGTTTCAGCCCTTTCCAGCAAAATGTCCTGAGTTCAGAAGATGACTGCCAATCTGCCTGGGCACATCGTTGTTTGATAGGCCAGTAAAATATCATTAGTTGTTTTCATTATCATCCATCATCATGGTTAAGGGCAGGTGAGTAGGTTTTGTGCCTGGGCTGGTAAATTTTTATAACATTTTTACAATACCCATTTATACAAGTAAAAGAATAAATGAAAAAAATATGGTTTACAAGGGCAGGGAAATGGTGAAAATAATGTTGTTCTTCACATTACAATGGGCAACTGACATACAGCCATATGGCTAACATTGAGGACATTGAATTAATTTCAGTTAAACATGGAATTTACATGTAAACTGGGAATTTATTTTAGAAAGGATTAATCTAAAATGTATAAAGGTAAATGACAGCAAAAAATCACAGCTTTAGAAGCCAATACCTGTGTGGTATACTCCTGAGGGAATTCTGCATCCCTCCCCCCAAAATTCTGAATACAGTATTTTAAAATGTTGCAAATTTTTTCAATAAATAAATGTGGAGTCTCCCACATGGCCATGGGGAACAGAGGCCACTGGCTGCACAGAGGTGGGAGATCACCCTGCAGCCCCCGGCCCTGGCCCCAGACTTGGCGGTGAGGCTGCACCTGCCCCAGAAACACCCCAGGGCTCTGCTTCTCCACCCAGGCACACCAGGTGTGGCTGGGGAGGCTCAGCCTGGCAGGAGCCAAGTGTGGAGGGGTTTATTGTGGGGGATCCAGGTGTAGGGTGAGAGGGCTCTGTGCAGGGCAATCTGGGTGTGGGCAGCTCTGTGGGCGGTCTGGGTGCGGGGGACGGATCTGGATGCACAGGGGCTCATTGGGGGACAATTGGACTCTGCAGGGGGATTCAGGCGAAGGTGGTTGGGGCTCAGCAGAGGGGGTCTGGGTGTGGGGGACTTAGGGAGGGAGTGGGACTTGGTGGGGGTCCAGATGCAGCTGGTTGGGGCTCAGTGAGGTGAGGGTCCGGGTGGTCCAGGTGCAGGTGGGATGGGGCTCACCAAGATGGGTGTTTGAGTGCAGGGAGCTCAGTGGGGGATGGTCTGGGTGCAGGGGTGGGGGTCCAGATGCAGGGAGGGTGGGGATCAGGGGAGTCCGGGTGGGGAGGTGGGGCTTGGTGGGGAAGTCCGGGTGCAGGGAGGTGAGTCTTGGTGGAGTGGGCGATTGGTGGTAAAGGTTCTGGATGCTGGGGGAGTGAGGCTCGGTGGGGGATCTGGGTATGGGGGGATCCGGACGTGCAGGCTTTGGGCAGACTGGGGAGCAGCTCCCTATACAGTGACCCATCTCCCCATGACTGAGGAGCGATGGGGGCAGGAAGTGCATGTGTGTGTGCGTGACAGCTTCCTGCAGCCTGAGGAGGTTTCTGGGAGTGGGGCTGACCCAGTCCTAGCCGCTCCTTTCAGGAGAAGAGGAGTTATGCCTGGCACAGGGTAGGAGCCACCAACCAGGGCGTTCCCATCTCCTAACCCCCGCGCTGGTGCAGTGATTTCCCTCTCTGCTAGCTGCTCCAGGTGCCTGAAACGACTTGCCTGCGCTCCTGGGGAGGGGCTCATGACCGCTCTTGCGGCTTCCCTTTACTTCCCTGTCAAAAAGTCATTTTTCTGCAGAGAAGCAAAGAAATCTGTGGGGGACATAAATTCTGCATGTGCACAGTGGCCCAGAATTCCCCCAGGAGTAAGAGTAGCATGATTTTATTAGATATTATTAAAATAAATGCAAGACAACATATGACAACCAATGTCTCAGGAACAGAAGGAATCAGAATCCAAGCACCGGTGCACCTCAGTTCCTCTTATTCTCTGCCTGTGACACATAGGAGTCTAGTCTGTGGGGGCTGTAATATTTTGGTCTCATTTCAGTTGTTGGATTTAGTGGGTGGGTGTTGGTGGTCTATGATATGCAGGAGATCAGACTAGATGATCTGGTGGTCCCTTCTGCCCTTAAATTCTACAACACAGAAGCCTAAAAGTGTGCGACTTACCATGTCATGGATACAAGAGCAACAGGCAGTAGAAGCCACCAATAGAAATCTCCCTTGTCAGAGAATACAGCTATGAGCAGTCCCACCAGGACCCCATTATAGCCATGCAGTCCCGCTGCTATGGATGATCTGTGGGAGAAAGACAATTGACTTGAAGGTTTTGTTGTTGTTGAAATGCATCATCACTTAACACTGTCCCTTCACCTGTTGTGAATCGCTGCTTCCTGTGCTGGAATGTAATTTCCAGGTGTGCTGCATACCAGTGGAATTATACCAGTGTAAAACCAGTGTGAGAGAAGAATCAAGCCCTAAAAGTCCTGGCTGCCAGGTCCTTGGTCTTGTGGTTAAGGTACTGGACTGCTCATTGAGAAATCTGGATTCAAGTCTCACCTATGATACAGGCTTCTTGATGACAAGGAGCAAGTCATTTAACTTCCCTGGGCTTCTGTTCCCCATTTGTAATGGGGAAAGTGATACTTTCTTTCTCCCACCCTCTGCCTGTCATGTCGATTGAGACTGTAAGCTCTTTGGGGCATGGATTGTCTCTTACTATGTGTATGTACAGTGCCTAGCACAGTTAGGGTGACCAGGTGTCTGGTTTTCGACCGGAACACCCAGTCGACAAGGGATCCTGGTGGCTCTGGTCAGCATAGCTGACCGGGCTGTTGACTATCTGGTTGGCAGCACCATACAGCAGGGCTGGCAGGCTCCCTGCTAGCTTCTGCACCATGCGTGTCCCGGGAAGCAGCCGGTATGTCCCCACTCCGGCTTCTATGCATAGGGGAAGCCAGGACGCTCTGCACTCTGCCCCCGCCCCAAGTGCTTCCCCCGTAGCTCCCATTGGCCAGGAACCAGAGCCAATGGGAGCTGCAGGCATGGCACATGTGGAGGGGGCAGCATGCAGAGCCTCTGCATAGGAGCCAGAGGGGTGACATGCTGGCTACTTCTGGGAGCTGCTTGAGGTAAGCGCCACCCAGAGCCTGCACCCTTGACCTCCTCCCGGGCCCCAACCCCCTGCCCCAGCCCCAGCCCTGATCCCCCTCCCGCCCTCCGAACCCCTCAATCCCAGCCTGAATCACCCTCTTGCACCCCAAACCCCTCATCCCCAGCCCCGCCCCAGAGCCTGCACCCCCAGCCAGAGCCCTCACTCCCCCCTGCACCCCAGGCTCCTGCCTCAGCCCTGATCTCCCTCCCGCCCTCTGAACCCCTGAATCCCAGCCTGAAGCACCCTCTTGCACCCCAAACCCTTCATCACCAGCCCCACCCTGGAGCTTGGACCCCCAGCAGGAGTCCTCACTCCCCCCCCTCCCACACCCCGCCACACCTAGGAGCCTAGAGCCTCCTCCCGCACCCTGAACCCCTCATTTCTGCTGAACAAGACTGTGGAACATAGATGTTTGCTCTCCCTAATACTGTCTGTTTCCCCCCCATAGAAAATAAAAGATGCCCCCAAAGAAGCTTTCAGGAGCTCAGTATAGGAAGTGAAAAGCTCAGGTGCAATCTCGTTTGCAGCAAGGGGCAAATTGGATGGGAACATATCTGAAACAGAACAACACAGACTGGGCTTTAGGCACTAGTGATCATCCCAGTGCAGAAGAAATTGAAGAGCAAAGCATAAATGATGGAAGTCCTGTTACTAAGGAATTAGCAGATTTACTTAAAGATAAGGAATGGAAATGTGAGGAAAGTGGTGAAGAATTGTCCAGTTTTCCTGGCGGTGTAAAGGAGAGTGATGATAAAGAAAAATCTGGTTTACATGAAAAGGAGAGAAACAATAGAGAAGAATCAGCCTTGCATGATGACAGAAACAGCAGTGAGAAAAATTGCACCCCACAAATCGATACATCAGGTCCCGCTTTATGGCCAGTGATCCTAAACTCTGCCGATACTGATCGTACAATTTTGAATGGGCTGGGCAAAATCAAGGACATGACATTTCCAGTCAGTGAGCAGAAGCGACACTTCTCAAAGTCACACTGCAAAAGAGTGCTCAAGAATGGTGAGAAGCTGACTCGGTGTTGGCTAGTTTACTTGAAATCAACTGACAACATATTCTGTTTTTGTTGCAAAATATTTGACCAGAATACTAAATCGTTGCTTGCGCTTTCCGGGTACAGCTCCTGGCATAACTTAGCTGATGATCAGAAGCAACATGAAAAGTCACCAGGTAATTTTACAGCCTACTCCCAATGGATGGAAATCAAGTCCAGGCTCAAGTTGAATAAACGCATAGACACGGAAAACCAGCAGAAGACCATTTTCTGGTTTGTGGATGATGCTACTGGAAAAGGCCTAACAGAACTGTTTATGAACCTTTTGAATGAGAATAAAATAAAGCTTCAGGACTGCCACGACCAAGACTATGACAGTGATGCAAACATGAAGGGAAGAAACAGTGGTGTCCAGGCAAGGATCCGTGCGCTGAATCCAAGAGCTTTCTTCGTGTCTTGTGGCTGCCATTCCCTCAGCCTGGTTCTGTCAGATGCAGTGTCATCTTCATTAGATTCAATATCTCTCTCCAGAGTACTGCAAAGGAGATACATCCTGTCTTCAGCGTCAACTATCAGATGGAAGATCCTCACAGACAATGTTACAAATCAGTGATACTCACTGGGAGAGTCGCACTGACAGTGTAAGGCCAGTGAGATACCTCAGTGACTGAGGTTTACAATGCCCTGATGGAACTGGCACAATTGAGTAAAGCGGAAGCCGGAATCTGACATGAGGCGTAAAGCCTGGCAAACCACATCACCGACTTCAAATTTCTGGTCTCAGTTGTGGTTTGGCACGATATCTTGTTCCAAGTAAATGTTGTAAGCCAGGGTTTATTACAAACCTCAGTCAGTGGACATCGCGACTGCTACTACTTTGATGAGAAGCTGCCGTGATTTCACAGTGGCCTACAGAGACAATGGATTTGAAGATGCTACCACTACTGCCAAAGAAATGGCAGAAAACTTAAAGAGTTGAGCCTGTCTTCAAGGAAATTTGTATTCATTGGAAGAAGAGACAGTTTGCTTATGAGGGAAGAGATGAGGTGATGGGAAGCTTGGAAATAAAATTCAAGAGGAGTTTTTCTGCATGCTCATAGACACTGCTCAAGTGTGTATCAAAGAAAGGTTTGGACAAATGAAGCACCATGAAATGACCTGGGGGGGTTTGTATGACCTTAGTAAGCTGCTGGCGGACAGGAAAACACTCTTGAACAATTGCACGGACCTTCGCCGGACGCTGACACATGGGTAATGTTAGGATGTCAATGATAAAGGCCTCTATGTTGAATTGGACAACATCCGCCACATTTTGCAACACGGGAAGCACTCTCCATTCCAAGTTCTCCAGTTCATTCATGAGGCAGAGCTGAAGGACACTTTTCCTAACCTGGGGGTAGCTTTGAGGCTTCTGCTCACGGTGCCGGTCACAGTTGCGAGTGATGAGTGCAGCTTTTCGAAGCTGAGGCTTGTGAAACCTATCTTTGACTGATGATGATGACTGGTGCCTCCCTATATTTGGGGGGGCACCAGCTAAAGTGGAGGACACGTGACCTCCCCACGTGTCTCCTCCCTGCCTCAACCCCAGCCCGGGGCCCTACACTGTCCCTGCCCCCTCACCCCACCGTACGTTACCTGTAGGGCGGGGGGAGGGGCTCTGTCCTTCTGCTGTGCCAGCTTCCCCTTCCACCCCCGGCTATGTTCAGCTGCTCTCCCTGGCAGCCTGCCCAGGGCTGGGAGCGGGCCGGAGCTGCTCCCAGTCGCTGCTGCTCGGTGCAGCCTAGTCAGTTGTCTGGGAGACAGCCTGGCTAGAGAGGGGCGGTAGCGGCAGCCCACTCCCTGCTGCAGCTCAGCTTCCGGGACACAGGCTGAGCAAGCTGGACCCCCCCTCCTCCTTTCCCCCCCCCCCCACCGGCATGCTCTGTGCGCAGCAGCACCTGCCTGGGAGAGAACCTGGTCAGGGAGGCGCGGCAGCAAAACCTTCTCCCTGCCCAGGCTTGGCTTCTGGGGACTTTAGGGGGGCTCCAGCTTGCTTGGCCACTGTCCGTGGAAGCCCAGCCTGGGCAAGGGGCAGCCACCACAACCAGGTGCTCTCCTAGGTAGCTGCTGTGCTCCGGCCCCACCTCTTCCAAGGCTGTCACCTATTTTAACACTATTTGATACCGGTCCACCCAGTGCTGGTCCACACTTCCATTTCTTGATGTCAGTTATACTTAAAATTAAAAAGTTTCTATAAGCTTAGAGGAGATCAATTTTTTAAATTTGCTTATATATGGCAAGAATAAATACAGATGTACAGATCCTAGCGTGCAAATTTATCGTCTTGTGTGACAGGGATAAATCATGTATGCAAATCGTGCATCAAAGTCATGCAATGAGCTACAATGCAATAAAAAATAAGGTATTCAAAAGTTTAATGGAGGGGGAGGGGCGCCAAACACGCTCCTCACCTGGGGTGCCATTCGGGTATAGGGCCAGCTCTGGGGAGGGGTTGCAAGGGCTTTGGAGGATAGGATGAAAATTCAAAATGGTCCGGACAAACTGGAGAAACGGTCTGTAGCAAACAGGATGAAATTCAATAAGGACAAATGCAAAGTAGTCCACTTAGGAAGGAACAATCACCTGCACACATACAAAATGGGAAATGACTGCCTAGGCAGGAGTACTGCAGAAAGGAATCTGGGGGTCCTAGTGGATCACAAGCTAAATATGAGTCAACAGTGTAACACTGTTGCAAAAAAAGCAAACATCATTCTGGGAGTGTTGTAAGCAAGACACTGTAGCTCACGAAAGCTTATGCTCAAATAAATTGGTTAGTATCTAAGGTGCCACAAGTACTCCTTTTCTTTTTGCGAATACAGACTAACACGGCTGTTACTCTGAAGACACGAGAAGTAATTCTTCCGCTCTACTATGTGCTGATTAGGCCTTAACTGGAGTATTGTGTCCAGTTCTGGGTGCCACATTTCAGGAAAGATGTGGACAAATTGGAGAAAGTCAGGAGGAGAGCAACAAAAATGATTAAACGTCTAGAAAACCTGACTTACAAGGGAAATTTGAAAAAATTGGATTTGTTTAGTCTAGGGAAGAGAAGACTGAGAGGGGACATGATAACAGTTTTCAAGTACATAAATGGTTGTTACAAGGAGGGGAAAAATTTTCTCTCCTTAACTTCTGAGGACAGCCATGGGTGGTGTGCGACTCCTGCATTTGGGGATGCTGTGTGCAAGTGCCGGACACTCCCTAGAAGTGGGGGACCATGCCCCTTGCTCTGCTTCGAGGCCCACACCTGCTTGGCCTTCTCTCCCTAAGGCCCCACCCATTCTCCATCCCCGCGAATGCGGATATAAATTGGATGTCCGTGGAGCTGCAGGGCTTTACTGGGAACCGCTGTTCCTAGTCATGCAAGTGGCTGCACGCTCCTGGACAAGACTAGTGCGACCAGGGACAGCTGCTGGTGAGCCTGGTGCCCTTCAGCCACACTGGAAGAGCTGCCGGCGCAGGGCATGGGTTCCTGGTAGCAGCGGCCCAATGTGCTGCTGGTTTTGCTGTTGTGGTTCCCGGTAGAGCCCTGCAGCTTCACGGATATCTGATTTATATCTGCAGATATCTGCATCCATGGATATACCTTTGGATCCATGCAGGGCTTGACTCTTCACCCCTTCCCCCAAGATCCCCTCCTGCCCACTGCTGGCCCCTTTTCACCCCCTTTCCAGACCTGCCCTGCCTGCCGGGGGCGGAGAGGTGTGAGTGGCAGGTGGGTGGGGTCTCTGGGTAAGGGGAGGAGTGGGGACAGGAAGAGGGGGAGCGATGGCGGGCCTCAGGAGGAAGAGGCGGAACATGGGTGTAAGAGGAGCAGCGTGGGCAGGCCCATAGCCCCAGCACCCTTTCAGCAGTGGCTCTCCAAAGGTGGCAGTTCGGCGCTCCTCCATAGGAAGGTGGCTTAGCCTCCCCTGGCCTATTATACCCACAGCTCATGAGGGTAGGACAAGAAGCAATGGGCTTAAATTGCAGCAATGGCGGTTTAGGTTGGACATTAGGAAAAATTTCCTAACTGCCAGGGTGGTTAAGCACTGGAATAAATTGCCTAGAGAGGTTGTGGAATCTCCCTCATTGGATATTTCAAAGAGCAGATTAGACAAGCACCTGTCAGGGATGATCTAGATAATACTTAGTCCTGCCATGAGTGCAGGGGACTAGAGTAGACGACCTCTCCAGGTCCCTTCCAGTCCTACGATTCTATAATTCTATGATATAGCTAGCTCAGACTACAACCGCAGTGAAGCCATAGCAGCCTGGGTTGTACAGCCCCGCCCAGCATTCTGGTATGTACTTCAGCAGCTATGGCTTCACTGTTATTGTTATTCCAGCTGGCTAGGCCAAAGCTAGCTCAGGTTTGTCTATTGCAGCGTGCACCTATCCTAACTCCTGGGCTTGTTTTGCCTCAGTTAGGATTTCAGGAGCTCGGGCCATGAAGGTGTAGGAAAAATGTATTTCTTAGTGAAGACAGCATTCCCCAGAGGTTATGTTTCAGAGTATAACAACCTATATAAGCACTTTTTCTTTCTATTAATATGTTAAGCTAAGGCAGTACTAGCTACTCAGCACATCAGGATCCTATTTCTCACTTATCGCAATATTCTAAATCACAAGAACAACCTACCTGTCCTGACTCAGAATAAGTGCTGTTAACGTTGAGACAACAGTTCCTAAACAGCCTGTGAGCGTCCACCAACGATTCTGGACAAGGAACCCAACAATCATGATAAGCCCACTGATAGGGTTATTGACGAACATCACCTGGGATGTCCCTCGCAGGACCCAGTCGACAAACTGAAACGGGAGCGGTTTATCTGAAATAGATCACATTGTAAACACTTGGTAAATGAGATGGTCTGTCCAGGATGGTTTTCTGGAAACGCATGGAGAAATGCAAGGATGCCGCACTGCTTGGCAGCAAAACCAAGGCATGTATCAACGAGGCTGTAAAACTCAACTCAGATTTTATGATTGCCTGGATAATGGTCTGCAGCTGGAAAACTAACTGAGATGAATAGCACAGCTGTTAGAATTCCCTATTCTAAAGCATACGGTGCCAGATTTATACAAACTGCTGACGTATGATGTCTGCATCTTGGATGGCAGGTTAGGTGAGTATCTTGATGCTGATTTATTGAGAGATCAAAACCCATGGATGAATGATTTAACTTCACACTGGCGTTTGGGCATGATAAACATTAGTCTGTGGGAAAGAAAGGGGCACATGATAAGGAATGAGCCAGCATTGAAATAAACATCCTCTGTTACGCTCACAAGATGAAATTCACTCCTCTGCAGAGGGGCCGGCACAATGGGGTGAATTTCAGCTTATGCACCCTCTGGACTTGGATGGTGGATGAGCCTTGGTTTGGCTCTTTGCACAAGGGGGCATTTCCCCTACAATGTAGGAATGGTTCAGTATTATCATTTCTGTTCTGCAGTTTATTGAACCAGCTCATCCTTGAATTAGTTAATACAGATCGAACATGCTGGTCGCTATTTATTAGCCACAGTGCTTTTCTGATGTATTCAAATTGGCTCAGTTGAAATGGGCTTACCTTGAAGCCAGTCTCCAAACTCTTTCATGTCTCCTGTGATATAGCAAATGGCTTTGCAGACTTGTTTCCCACATTTTCTCACTGGAGTCTGGTTTTGTGTCTTCTTTTCGCCTTTCATTTCTATCTTGACTTCAGCACCCTCCATGGTTGCTTTCAGAGCCTTTGAAGGAATTCAGGAAAGGAGACAATGTATTACGATGCCCCAATATGTCTGTTATTTATTCCCTCTGCCACTTAGTATGTATTGCACACTGGAATTGGGAGCAATTAGAGAGAAGGTGGTCTATTATGGAACTATCTGCTTTTCTTTAAAGTATCACTCTTCACTGGAAGAGAAGGTCATATCTTTAATCTCTCTCAGGTTCTCTGTATTGCCCCTCACCACAATACCCAAGGTCAAGATTTTCATAGTTTCATAAATCTGAAGGCCTGAAGGAACCATGGTCATCTAGAATGACCTGAGGCATAACCTGGGCCATAGTTTATCTCAGTAATAACATGTGGTTCAGCTACAACCTAGAAATAAATCAATCCTTGATTTAAAGGGTGAAACCATGGCCCTATTGAAGCCAATGAGAGTTTTGCCACTGATGTCAGTGGAGCCAAGATTTCGTCCCAAAACTCCATGTTATGGAGAATCCACCACATCCCTTGGGAAGCTGTTCCAATGGATATGTACACTCACTGTTAACATTTTTTTCACCTTATTTTTTGCTTGAATTTGTCTAGCTGTTTCTTCCAGCCATCAAAAGAGAATGCTTAAAGTTAGGACCACATATCCATATTTAATCACTTAAATGAAGTCAAATACAGCAAAGCACAAAAAAAACCAGGCTTAACTTCAAACATGTGCATTGTCCCTCACACCACTACTCCCTTGCATAAAGATAAGCGTGTGCTTATATGTTTGGCTGAATTAGGGTCGTAGGTGCAGATCCTCAAAGATATGTAGGTGCCTAGTTCCCATGGAGATCAATGTGAGTTAGGCATCTAAATGTCTTTGCGGTTATAGGCCTGAATGCCTGATTTTCAAAAGTGCTCAGCACTTATTTAAGAGACTAGGGGCCCGATCTGAGGACTGTTGAAGTCATTGGAAAGACTTTATGAATGTAGGATCCTAATCACACAGACAATTTTTGAAACTCTCGTCTCAAGTGCTTAGGGAGCAATTCCCAATTTAGCACCACGAGCTCAAAATCCACAAAGCTTTCACTGGAATTCACTCACTATTTGGAGTGATAGGACCCATCCAGGCCAATTGTTGAGGAAAAGAAGACATTGCAGTGAACGGCAAACTAAAGCTACATCTGTTCTGATTGGTGGACTATTGCCTACACAGGAAGCAAAATGTACTAGGGCACCCCTACTGGTTAAGACAGTGAGTAGATAATTTAAATATGACACTATATTTCACACACAAAGATTATAATAAATCTATAGCTGGTTAGGACTTAACAGTTATCACTATGCTGCACATTATGGTCATTTGGAGCTTCATGGCAGCAGTAGGGATAGAAATCATGCTCCAAAAGTACAGGCCCTATTATTTACACTAAAGGAGACTCTCCCTTAGCTGTAGCAGTTTAGGGCCTATAACACACAGCTGAGCAGTTCTGACTCAGTCTGGAGGAACACATGGTTACATGCACACACTGGTCACCAGTTTACTGCCATAGACTATGGCACAACTTTGAAAAAAATATAAAAATCAGTTTTTGCCCAAACATACAAAAATCACATTTTTTTTTGAAAAACCAAAACTCTGCTAGTGTAGGTGCCTCACCAAAACCAGTGCAGATGTGATCCCTGCTTGGAAGAGCGTACAATCTTACTTCAGGTGTGTGACCCAATCAATAGGCGGTATCAACAGACCAGTAAGGGGAGCGAAAAGGAAGAAAATGATGACAATAATAAGATCATGTGGTTACTCAGTGCAGCACGGGCTGTGCGTACATATCTCCATGGTTCTGTTACTCATTTTTGTTTTTTGTTTAATCTTCCCACGTTCTTCACTTTCCTAGGCATAATCGCTGCACCAGATGTGTTGTACTTTTATTATTTTTTAAATCTTTCATTTCAGAATGGGGTTCTACTTGGCCATTCCAGTATCAAAAATCAAGTATCAGAATTTTCCCATCCGAGAAAAGTGCTTGCAGGCAATGGATGAATGTACAAACAAATGACTCAGCACTTAAACAAAATAATGATTCCCCCCCCCGTTAATTATTATGCAGAAAAAAACTGGCTACTTCATAAAACCAATAGAAAGTGTGTTTTGGGTTTGGCAGAAAAATGCAATCTGTATGCAGCATTTAGCATTCCTCACATGCTTCCTTGCATTCTAATGGAGTAACTAGGTATTTGTGTACACGATAAGCCTACTGATAGGGTTATTGACGAAGATCACCTGGGATGTCCCTCGCAGGACCCAATTGACAAACTGAAACACGAGTGGTTTATCTGAAAGAGATCATGCAGTAAACACTTTGTAAATGAGATGGTCTGTCCAGGACGGGTTTTTTAAAACACACAAAGAAATACAATGACGCCACACTGCTTGGCAGCAAAACCAAGGCATCTACCCATAAGGCCGTAAAACTCAGATTTTATGATTGCCTGTACAATGGTTTGCAGCTGGAAAGCTAACTGAGATTGTTTACATCAAAGTAATTTGGAAATGTTACACAGTAGGGAACATAATGTCCCTACTAAGAAGGGTCTGCATACCTGGTCAGGTAAGTTGTATAGTAGAGATGAAAATGGTATATGCTTAAGGCCTAAATTCAAGACAGCACATACTTAACTGTCTGTATATGCACGAGTCCATTCCTATTCAGTAAGGAATTTAAGAATAGGCTTATTCCATTGAAGCCAACAAGGGATTTAAGTGTTCTGTTGAACAGGAGCCTACATTAATAGTGAAATTTAAACTTTATTGGTGCGTACTGTCTATGCAGAACCTGCCCTGTGATGAAAAACATGGTTAGGGCAGCTTCCAATAGTTTTCGCTCTTTGTTCAAAGGAACACTTGCCCTGGGATATAGATTAATGCTGGCACATTAGTGCTTTAAGCTTCAGTGAAATGTGGAGTTCTTAATGTAAGAGAATGTGTGAATGCCAAGAGGACCTAGTCATTATGTTATTCATCAGGTCACGTGTTCTGAAATGCTTAAGGGGACAGTCAATTAGTTTAAATACAATTATCTTATGGGACAAATTCTGCTCTCCACTATGCAGGTGTACATCTGGGGAACTCCACTGAATTGAGTGGAATTGCCCTGGATTTTCATGGGCATAACTGAGGGCAGAAATTGCTCCAGTTCTCTGTGAGGGGCAGCGAGGCAAAGTGAGAGGAGAGTGTGACATTTGTTTGGATGTGTCCCTCCACTGTCCTGGTCTGAACTTAATCCTCAGAAGAAGCTGCATTAAAGCTATGCCTATCTGTTCTTCCAGCATATCCAAAAGCGGCACTCTTGCAGGGAGGTCTGGAGAGTGTGCTGGCCAGAGGTGGTGCTTTCACTCAGATTCGTTAGGCCTGCGTCCATCAAGAGACGAGTCAGCCGAGAGTGGCCTACTGGAGATGTCACAAATATGGCTCAGAGAACATCCATTCATTCCTCCTACATGTGTGTCATGTGTGATAAAGGGCAAGCATAAGAAAATCAGTAGGAAACATGCCCACAGCAGCATGGCATGTAGTAGGCAGAGTTCATGATTAATCTCAGGAAGGGTCATGGGATTATTAAGGGCCAAATCCTGTTTTCATTGACTTAAATGATGCAGGATCAAAGCTTGGATTCCAAATTACTGGCTTATTCTTGTATGAAATGGCTCATCTATCAAAATAGCTATGTAATGTGTCCTGGCTTTCTTGCCATGATATTAGCAGTATGCTTGCTGCTGGAGGATGGGGAAATCACCTTATTTTGCCCAAAAGTCTTGTATGATTTGGTCTTTATATTGTTATAAACAAATATATTAATAAAGAACAAGATGAGTATCTCTCCTACCCAACCCTGCCCCTACCCAAAAGGACAGAGAACTCTGTACAACCTGCAAGGTGTAAACTAAATATTTATGGCTCCATCTCATGCTCAAAGGAAAGCTGAAGTGAGATCTGACCCATTGAAAAATTGAGTCTGACAGAGGAGGTTTTTGAATGTTTTTAATGAAACTGCAGACTTACAGAGGTTTTCATTGCAGTCTAAGATACTATAAGGTAATAACATGAAATCTTAAGTTGAAAAATGTGCTCACAGGGCCACATTCTGATGTAGGTTACATGGGAGTAAAGTTGGAGTAAGTCTCTTGAATTCATGGTAGTTATTCAGGCCAGCAAGTCGTCCTTTAATAAATAAATATGCTATTAAAGTAAAATTAACATTGATTTTTACTCTTCTAAAGAGCATTTTAAAGGAGAGGTGAGGAGGAACTGGAAAATGTACATCAAGGGACAATTCTGCAGTGACATGTGACTGGAATAATTGGCTTCAATTTCTTTTGTTTCTCTCTGAGTTTCGTGATCCTGTAAAAAAAAATGTTTTTTTTTTGTTCTAAGATTCCAGTGAACGGTTAAATTCTGTTCTTGATTATGACAGGTTTCAGAGTAACAGCCGTGTTAGTCTGTATTCGCAAAAAGAAAAGGAGTACTTGTGGCACCTTAGAGACTAACCAATTTATTTGAGCATAAGCTTTCGTGAGCTACAGCTCACTTCAGATCCGATGAAGTGAGCTGTAGCTCACGAAAGCTTATGCTCAAATAAATTGGTTAGTCTCTAAGGTGCCACAAGTACTCCTGTTCTTGATTATGCCTCTGTAAATCCAGAGTAACTCCATTGGTCTCTATGGATTTACAGTGATAATGTATAACATGTGCTCCCTACTGGTTTGGTATGAAATCATTAAAAAAACAAAAACAAAATCTGCTGGTTGATCGATAGAACCTACAATAAAAGTAGATGAGCTAAGGAATATTCCTTATTTTGTGGGAGTTTCATTTGGAACACGATACAACTCAATGTATGGGTCTGCTCCAACTCCTATTTTATACAGCTCAAGAGTGAGAGATAAACACCCAAGAACTGCATTTAGAAAGTGATCAGGATGCAAGGAATTTATCTGACCAAATTCTGACCTGTCACATCACAGAGTTACTCTATTTACTGCTGATTTACACAAAGTGGGTGCATTGCTTACATTATCCAAAGATTCCAACTACTTTTTTAGACTCCCCTTGCCTTGAGAATTTTGAGCTGTCAGATAAAATATCTCACTGTAGCCGTAAGTAAATTATAGCCTTTCGAAGAACAATACTGTTTAGTTAAAATATTTCATAGTTATAATGAAATAGCCCTATCGGAAGAAAAAAAACCTACATGAATTTCTGATGTACAAAAATTAAGCTACGGAAGTGATTCTTCTGCAGTGAATGAGAAGCCAATTGATTGTTCTCTCTCATCTATCCAGAACCAATATGTCTTAAATGGAGGTCTGGGTATTGCATAAGTTTATCCTCTCCCCAAATCAAGTCAATTCCATTCTGCTGTACATTGCAACCATAGCATTCTGCTGCCACCACACCTACAGGAGTGACCTACTAAAGCTGAAGAGAGGTGAAGTGGATGGTGGGGTTTGAATCCTGGAACATCTGGCATGGGCTGTAAATATTATTTCACATATTGAAATAAACTTGTACATCTAGTAGTCCATTCATTAGAAAATATACATTATAATACACGAGTACAAGCTCTACTTATAGCGGGTAAAGGACCAGAGACTGTCATTAGAATTATTAGCTCAATACTCACAGATAATGCTGATTTCCAACTTCTCTCCTGTGCGTTTTGAGGGGAGGAGGGAGTTGATCTTTGCCTACTGATCTGCAGATAGAAAAGGTATTCTCTTCCCTACACTAGAATTTCTCTTGTTGCCAATGTGACCCTGAGGATTTTCAAGTTTCTCTATAATTTTAAGAGGATTTAAAGCCCCAGGTGGTCCTTCTTTATTCCAGTAGATTCCAGCATGCAGTTACATTCATTATATCTCACTTCCTTCAGGATTGTTATTGTGAAAGATTTTGAGCTGGCGTAAGTCAATGTGGCTCCATTGACGCTGATTAAGATCTGTTCCCATATATCTAAGTTCATGTTGCTCAATATTAAGTACAAAATGCATATTTTGTGATGTGGATGCGTGCGCACGCACACACAATCCCAAATGTTGGCAAGCTTCTAATGCATTTATTATGCTTGCTAGACATGCTCCATTGCATAGGGTAAATGTGCAATTAGAAAAGTAGAGTTAGCTTACATTTGGTTAAGAAAATAACATATTTGGTTTATCGTTTGTGACTAGTAGGAAGAAGGCCCCAACCAGCAAGTAAAAGAAGGCTGTGAGAATAATAATTAATCTTACTTGTTGTGTGGGAAGGATGTATAGGAGTATAACAGGGTTTAAAAGAGAACTGGATAAATTCATGGAGGTTAAGTCCATTAATGGCTATTAGCCAGGATGGGTAAGGAATGGTGTCCCTAGCCTCTGTTTGTAAGACGGAGATGGATGGTAGGAGAGAGATCACTTGATCATTAACTGTTAAGTTCACTCCCTCTGGGGCAATTGGCATTGGCCACTGTCGGTAGACAGGATACTGGACTGGATGGACCTTTGGTCTGACCCACTATGGCCATTCTTATGTTCTTATGTATGATTCCAAAACTAACTAATAAAATAAAGAGCTGCAGTAACAAGACAAAGGGAAACTGTCTTCAAAGAAACAAGCCCAAAGAAACAAGCCTGTTCTGCGGGCAAGCAAGGATGGGGAGAGAAATAAGAAAGGAAGGCCTTGGAGGAAGGAATGAGCAAAGATAAAGTGCTTCAAACTGGGTTTTTGCTAAAACTAACAAGTTAGCTGAAGAGTATAAAGACAGACATGAAACTATAGGTTCTTGGTCAGACCCTACCTGATCATACTGAAAGACGCCAGAATGAGATGGTCATCCCTAGGTTTGGCCTATTTGTAAGTATACTGCTCACAAATTTAAGAATACTCTGTTACTATATTGGGTGTGGTGACTGCTTATTTTTAGGCTGACATGTTTACAGCAACTGCATAAAATACCATTTGGGCTTTGGATTTAATGAAGAAATTTATAGTTAAATTAGTGTTTGGTGATTTCTCATATTATTATTCATTATTCCAACATTTTGATGATCCATGAAGGGACCGCAGAAATGAACATCAGTTGCTGTAAACCCCCCAGAATGAAGGGGTAGCAATCTATCCTCGGGGGCCAGTATACAATTCTCTCCTCAAGAGAAATTCAGTAACACCAGGGGAACCGAGGGAGGTACTTTGGATACCGCTGTAAAAGAATGCCTGACAGAGCATGACCAAGGTCTGCTGAATGCCATAAAGAAATTCGTGACAGAGCCCTGCAAAGGCCTGGTGAACGCTGGGAAAAAGGCTGGGGAAAAGGCTAATGTAGTGCCCATCTTTAAAAAAGGGACGGAGGAGGATCCAGGGAACTACAGGCCAGTCAGCCTCACCTCAGTCCCTGGAAAAATCATGGAGCAGGTCCTCAAGGAATCAATTTTGAAGCACTTAGAGGAGAGGAAAGCAATCAGGAACAGTCAGCATGGATTCACCAAGGGCAAGTCATGCCTGACTAATCTAATTGCCTTCTATGAGGAGAAAACTGGCTCTGTGGATGAGGGGAAAGCAGTGGACGTGTTGTTGCTTGACTTTAGCAAAGCTTTTGACACTGTCTCCCACAGTATTCTTGCCAGCAAGTTAAAGAAGTATGGACTGGATGAATGGACTATAAGGTGGATAGAAAGCTGGCTAGATTGTGGGACTCAACGGGTAGTGATCAATGGATCCATGTCTAGCTGGCATGCGGTATCAAGCGTAGTGCCCCAAGGGTCGGTCCTGGGGCCGGTTTTGTTCAATATCTTCATTAATGATCTGGAGGATGGCGTGGATTGTACCTTCAGCAAGTTTGCAGATGACACTAAACTGGGAAGAGAGGTAGATACACTGGAGGTAGGGATAGGATACAGAGGGACCTAGACAAATTGGAGGATTGGGCTAAAAGAAATCTGATGAGGTTCAACAAGGACAAGTGCAGAGTCCTGCACTTAGGATGGAAGAATCCCATGCACCGCTACAGACTAGGGACCAATTCTGCAGAAAAGGACATAGGGGTTACAGTGGACGAGAAGCTGGATATGAGTCAACAGTATACCCTTGTTGCCAAGAAGGCCAATGGCACTTTGGCCTGTATAAGTAGGGGCATCGCCAGCAGATCGAGGGACATGATCGTTCCCCTCTATTCGATGTTGGTGAGGCCTCGTCTGGAGTACTGTGTCCAGTTTTGGGCCCCACACTACAAGAAGGATGTGAAAAAATTGGAAAGAGTCCAGCGGGGGGCAACAAAAATGATTAGGGGGCTGGAGCACATGACTTATGAGGAGAGGCTGAGGGAACTGGGATTGTTTAGTCTGTGGAAGAGAAGAATGAGGAGGGATTTGATAGCTGCTTTCAACTACCTGAAAGGGGGTTCCAACAAGGATGGATCTAGACTGTTCTCAGTGGTAGCAGATGACAGAATGAGGAGTAATGATCTCAAGTTGCAGTGAGGAAGGTTTAGGTTGTGTATTAGGAAAAACTTTTTCACCAGGAGGGTGGTGAAGCACTGGAATGCGTTACCTGGTGGAATCTCCTTCCTTTGAAGTTTTTAAGATCAGGCTTGACAAAGCCCTGGCTGGGATGATTTAGTTGGGGATTGGTCCTGCTTTGAGCAGGGGGTTGGACTAGATGACCTCCTGAGGTCCGTTCCAACCCTGATATTCTATGATTCTGTGATTCTATGCTGTAAATAGATACATTATTGGCAAAGCATGACGGTGGGCCATTAAATGCCGCTAAAATTGTAAAGAATTTTAAAAGAAATTTGATGACCCTGGAGACAAATATCAATACTGCCTTCTTAAGCAATCCGAAGGTTAAAGAAAGCACAGACTAAGGCAGCTGTGTTTCAGGCACTGGACGCGGTGGTGAAGTCTGTCCGGGCAAAGAGCACCACCTTGATGTAGGAGTGCAAAAAACCCCAGAAATAAGTTCTGTGCTACTGAGAGAAATCAGCTGGTGAATGTATGTCTCTTTGGGAGATAAGTAAGTGATTTAAGGAAAGAGAGTGAGGAGTTCAAAGGAGCATTTGCACAAATTAATGCTACAGAGTTTGGAGGGTGTTGTGGAAATGGTAGCGTGAAAGTGTTATAAGAAGAGAATGCTTGGTTTGATAATAAAACCCACTTATGGCAGTACAGCTTGGTACACTCATGCCGGGTGGAGCCCTGGCAGTCAAACAAATTATACAGGAGGGTGGGGAGGGGAGGGGTCAAGGGGCAGCAATTACTACCACTATGCTTTTGTCCCCAGGAATCTTTACAGCCGTCCTGAAGGAAAATTGGGCCTTTTCTGAAAGGAATCACCTGAAAATAAACAATTATAAATGACAGCTGCAGGCAGAGAGACAGTGTGATTTGAATAATTTCACTATGAACGATTTAGTCAAAGTTACTAAAAGGAAATCAGGGTTTTCCATTGGAACTTGACTGGGGAGTGTAATCTGGGTACAACTGTGTAAAAATAATTAGACCAGTGCCAGGGACGTTAAGAAAAGATTTTTTTTTTAATGTAAAACTCTATTTGTGTAATTAGGTAAGGGTTTAAGGACCTAAAGAAACACTTCTGGTTTATAAAACCCTATTTTGTATGTTTAAAATGAACTGGCTTTTTAAAAATGCCACTAAAAATCCATTTGAATTGTTCATTCAAAGTTGCAACAATGATAGACACATTTTGCCAAACACAGCTAGCTAGTGTTGTTTGGCTTTGTTATTTAGCATTTAATCCTTTGGGTGTCTCAGTGTTTTTATAAAGTTCAGCGTCCTGGTCGTGGCTGTGGTGGCAGGGGCAGCCAGACCCAGAAGAGCGGGGAGAGACTCTGGATCCTTTTTCAGTAATAAAACAGCAGCTCAGAGCTGCTGGAGAAGAATGAGAAATTAAAATGACAGTGCCCCTCTGGAGCAATGGCAGGGGTGAGGTACATAAGAGATGCAGTTAGGAACACTGGGCCTTAAGGTGGCTCTGAGTAATCAGACAGTCACGTTGATAATTGTGCATGGAAATTCTGACAGGTTTCAGAGTAGCCGCCGTGTTAGTCTGTATCCGTAAAAAGAAAAGGAGGACTTGTGGCACCTTAGAGACTAACCAATTTATTAGAGCATAAGCTTTCGTGAAGTGAGCGGTAGCTCACGAAAGCTTATGCTCTAATAAATTGGTTAGTCTCTAAGGTGCTACAAGTCCTCCTGTTCTTTTTATGGAAATTCTGTGAGCACAAAATAAATGGTTATACTTCATGTGAAAACTGATATGACTATTATAATGTTGTAGCAAATAAAAAGTGCATGGTGAATTATGGAGGAATGTGTATGTCCCCATAGCATATGCAGGCGTAAAAGGAATGTAAACAAAACATGCTCCTTAATTAAAATCCTATGAGGGCTCCAGAGAGGAGCCATGGTAGGTTGTGTTTTCTTTTTCAGATTGCTGCGTGCTTTGGAACCACAACCCCGCGCCAAGAAAGATCAGTAAATAGAAAAAAATGGTGCTTAACCATGAAAAATCGTATCTAAAAATTATGATTAACTGTGGTGTAAAGTAAATGTTATTAGGGAGCGAAAAATCTGTCTGGTGGTCTTTTGTAAGTGAAAAAGAATAACTGTATTGAAACTAAAGCAATAGTAGAAAAGATTAAAATGCCCGAGATAGAAAACAACTTCATCTAATTAGTGTTAAACCTATGAAGAAAACGTGCAATTTGTAGACGATATTCTTGTGCATCTTACTGACGGGGAAAGCCATTTCAAAGTATTGGAAGCCCTGTTTAAGGTTTCGATGAAAGCTGGACTCAAGCTAAACTCAGAAAAAGGCCCAGCTAGTGAAATAGGAGGTTTCCTTCCTGGGACTAACCCTGCAACCCAGTCAGCAGGCTCCAGACAAACAAAATATTAAAGTGATTTTGGAGCTGCCCCTCCCTACCTCAGAAACAACACTTGGCATGAGAAGCTTTTGCTGGGATTTTGTTCCTGACTACCTCAGCCACTGCGGCACACTGCCGTCTCCCCGCTGCAGCGGAAAAAGGTAGAGTGGGAATGGAACCTCCAGCATATCCAGGTAGTGTATTATTTCAAAGAGGTTTGGACTCCAGTCCCAAATTATACAAAACCTTTTGGACTATTTGTAGCAACCAGGGACACAGCCATTTCAGCTGTGTTAACTCAGGGCTATCACGGGAGAGGAAAACCTATTGCTTATGCTTCCAGAGTACTGAACGGAGTTGAAAAGCAGTAAAGCCTCCGTGAAAAACACGTATTAGCTTTGTGGCGGTCCGGGACACATTTCAGATGTCGGGTGGGTTGGGACACGTAAAACTGTAATGACAGTACAGTGTCTAGTCCTAGTTTAACACAACCGCTGGCTGCTGAGAGCAGCAAACTGCTGTCTGTCCTCTTAAACAACCCTCACCTTTGCCAGGGTGGGAGTCTTAATTGACGGTGCTCCAGAGGAGTGTCCTGGAGGAATTCCCTCTCAAGAGGGGCCCCCTCACCCTTTTATCCCAGGTGCAGTACAGAAGCTAACTTCTGAAGGGCTGCAACCTGAGCGGCTTATGTTAGGCTGACCCCTCTCCCTATATCACCAGAAAGGGACCCACTCACAGGATTTGCTCAATGCTTAATTTGTAATGAAAGAAGGGCGGGGGCTCAAGCAATTAGGGGCTGGGCCCAAGCAATTCTTTTGCTTTCATAACTGACGTCACAAGCCCAGAGGCACGAGGGCTATGATCTGCCAAGCTGAGAGGTGCTGGGGCTCAGCCCTGGCACAAATTAAGCCCAGGATTTGCTGTTTGTGTGGGTCCAGCCCCTAATTATCCAGTCCTTGCTGGTACCACCTGAGCGCAAGCAGAAAACGGTGATTTAGTAACACTGCAAGAGTCTGATCCAGGGCTATCTGCTTTTACACCCAAAGTAACACACGGGGAGCTAAACCAGCTGAAGGGTAAATGGCTCCTTGCCAGGGGAAACTTGTTGCTTAGTGAAGGGGATGATTTAGATGACCCGGTCTGGATTCCCCTTAAAAGGGAAATGTTAAGACTGGTGCATGATGTGCCATCAGGGGCCCACCAAAACGCTGATGCCACTTATCAGCGACTAAGTAAGGTGGCCTGGCGGCCCAATAGTAAAACAAACGTAAAACTTCATGTTTTGTGCTAAAAACAATCCACCAGGGAAAACAAAACGTGGATTTAGCCAGGCCCAACACTGCAGGGGGTCCTGGGAAAGCTTGCCAAGTGCCAATGCAGGGGAGTTACCACTTACAAGAAGAGGCAACCAATATTTACTTGTGGCTATGTACACACAGCAGCTTAAGTGGGTATAAGCTATGTCACTCAGGAGTGTGAATAACACCCCCACCCCCACCCCGAGCGATGTAAGCTGACCTGAGCGCCGGTGTGGACAGCACTATGCTGGCAGAAGTGTTATCTTTTGTTGGCTTAGAGCCTCTGTAGGGACAGTGTACAGTGGCAGAGCTGTAAGCGCTGTAGTGTAGCCATAGCCTGTGATTGCTGATGCCTTTTACTAAATGGATAGAGGCCTTGCCTACTTGAAAAGCCACTGCACCTGTTACAGCAAGATTGTAGAATGTCTCTGCTAGGTGGGAATGCCCCAGGGCGTAGACAGTGCTCGAGGAACAACTTTCACAGGGAAGGCAATGAAAGGTGCTTTCATCATTCTGGGAAAAGAGCAAAAATGTCACATACCCTATCAGCCCTAGGCTTCTGGCTTGGCGGAAAGGACAAACAGAACAAGTGAAACAACACGGTGTGTGAATCAGGCAAAGACTGGGATGAAAAGTGGCCTTTGATTCTTATGGATTTAAGGGGGAAGCCAAAGTAAACCAGCCGGTGTCACTCCTTTTATTGCCATGATGGGCGGAGAGATGAGACTCCCAGAATATTTGTTTGCTGTCCTCATTGCCAAACCTAATGAAGGAAGGGTTGGTCACAGCTCAGCCGGTAAGACTGCTGGGAGAAAATTTATGAGACATGTAAGTGTCTATTGCACAGCAGCAGGGGCAGGATCATGCCAAAATGAGGGCATACTTTAACAAACAAGCCGGAACTGTAGATTGGCAAGTTGGGGACAGAGTGATGGTGCAGCTGACCCCAGACAACCCCCCATTTTTGGCATCTAGGTGGGGAGGTCCATACTATATAATATAAAACCTCAGCCCTGCCGTTTATTTGGTACAAATAGAAGCAGGACCTAAAAGCAAGGATCGATGGCTCCTGCTACTCAGTGAAAGTTGCACAAAGGTTCCCGTAAAGGGAACACCAAAAATTGGGTTGGATTTTTCAGACTACTGTCAGTGTATGAAGAAGCTGGTGTCATTGCACATAAGAAGTCTACCACTGCGGTACATGGAAAATGCAACTCAATAAACACAGAAATAACAATCTACGTTTGGAGATATGAAGAAGTCTCTGTCACTGAGGTGAGAGCCAGAAGCCCTGGTCAGTTGTGGGGTGAAATAGACAATGCCTCTGGATATTGCATTCAATTCTGTAAGTGGTCTAAGAACAAGCAAAGCCATGATACTTGTGTAAGAATTGACAGGCATCGCACCAATCCCTATTTAGGGAACAGTACCTTGAATATTCCATATGGGTATGCTAGGCCTGAGGGGCATTATACAGAGTTTGTGTTTCCTGTAAAAGTTTATGCAAACAGGGCTTATCAATATGTACCCTTCTGGGGATCAGGAAGGGTAGAAATAAGAGTGGCACAAAAGTACATTGAAAAGAAAAACTCAGAGTGCTTCAGGGTAGAGGCAGGACCCGGTAATGGATTGGTATTAAGGCCCCTTAAAGAAGAGCTATACAACAATGTTCAATGTAGACATGTACCTGTGTTGTTTAATTTGATTTCATTGCCTTTGCCAAAAGGATTCTGTCTGCCGGAGCTTGGCTAATTGTATGGCAAAATGATAAAGGACTATTGGGAAGACTTTGTTGGTACAAATGCAGAAGTAAAGGCACCCAAATCAATTCAAAGGCAAAGCCAACGGAGCCTATCTGCCAGTGATGTAGCAGGTGGTTTGGAGCCAGAGCATCAATCTGAAACCAGGCAGACATTGAGCCCTTGTGGGAACATGACCATGCATTCCAACGCCAGGACATCCTGAGCCCAGTGACTGAGCATAGGAAAGAACTCATTAATCAATAACTTTTGAATGTATATAATATGCAGTTTGTTTAAGGAAGTACAGCACAAAGTCAACGAACAAGTTAACCAAACCAATTAAGGTTATCAAAGTGGGGCAATGGCCAGGGCCATACCCTGTTCTATGCCTGGAGAGAATGTATTAGCCAAAATCAAGGCCACTCTCACTGATATGGAATAAGGTAAATTGCCCTCTTGTATAACCCCAGAGAAACTGAAAATGTGATGAGGCTGATTGGTGTAAAACTATAACAACAAAACCTCTCCAGGCTCCAATATCATGAAAAGAATACAGGACTCCTTATCCCACCTACGCTATCTGTCCCAGTAATTGCAGATCAGGTCATTCAAACCCCTGTTAAACCTCTCAAAGTTCTGGAAGATACGGCAACTAATTAAGTTGGAAAAGAGTTTGTTTCTCCTCCTCAAATACTGTTGCAAGATGAGGACAAGGTCTTGAAAGCACTGAGCTTGTCCTGTTGCTCACACCTGGGAGACACCAATAGATGCCCATGTAATGTCTTACAGACAGAGCTGCTGGCATGTGAGTTAACTCTGCGGGAGCAATCTCCAAACTGCACAGTACAGTAGAGATGCTGGGGAACTGGTGAAATGAAAACTGCTTATGCTGGGATTGGTAAATATTGCTTGGTGGATGGCAATAGCCACATAGCTAGATCCAAAAAATGTTATTCTGATTGGCCAATTTTTTGTACCCCACCAAAATTCACTGCAGTGATAAATGGAAAGACTTTACATCCCATACCCATTTTCCATAATGTAACTGAATGATGGGCTGAATTCAGATGAGAGGAGAATGCTTGAAAAGCAATACCCAAATTTGGGCATGCTATCCTCACTTGAACCTGGATCTTAAAAGCTTAATAGCCATGCACAGAGAATTCGGCAGTTAACTAGCTCCACCTGGTGGGAACAAGGGTACAAAGTGGAATTACATTCATGGTGAAGATTTGCAAAAAGAAACGGAGTATTTGTGGCACCTTAGAGACTAACAAATTTATTTGAGCATAAGCTTTCATGAGCTACAGAAGTGAGGTGTAGCTCACGAAAGCTTACGCGCAAATAAATTTGTTAGTCTCTAAGGTGCCACAAGTCCGCCTTTTCTTTTTGCGAATACAGACTAACACGGCTGCTACTCTGAAACCTGTCATGGTGAAGATTGTCATTCAGAGCTTTGATAGTTATCAGTGTGATTATGGTAATTGTAGTTTTGATTTTGTATTGTCAAGTTTATTAGTTGTACAAGATGTTGCAAAATTATAGATGTATGTTTAAAATGCTTAATGTAGTAAAGCCCATGTAGTATGTAGGGTTCTAAGGTGGTGAATGTAGGATAATTATGAAATTAAACAATTAGCGTTAGCATAAGTTTGGTTAAGAAAATAATGTATTTGCTTTATGGATTGTGGCTAATACGGAGAGGGCCTCAAAAATCAAATAAAAGAAGGCCGTGAGAATAATAAGTAATATAACTCGTAATGTGGGGAAAATGTATGATTCCAAAACTAACAAAGAGCTGCACCAACAAGACAAAGAAAAATTGTCTTAAAAGAAACAAGCACAAAAGTTTCCACTGTTCTGCTGGCAAGCAAGGATGTGGGGAGAAGACAAGAAAGGGAAGCTTGGAGGAAGGAAAGGGGCAAGCATAAACTGCCTCAGACTGGGTTTTTGTTAAAGCTGTCAAGTTACCTGAAGAGTATAAAGAGAGCCATGAATCTGAAAGTTCTTGGTCAGACTCTACCTGATTATGCTGGAGACTCAGGGCTGGATTAACCTTTTGTGGGCCCAGCCCCAAACATATTTGTGGGCCCCCACGGGGGCAAAGGAGCATGGCGTGGGGAGTTTGGTCCCCAGAGCAAGGGACCAGCCAGGGGCAATGGGGCATAGCACGGTGGGGCCGGCCCTGCTCCACCCAGCCCAGTGCAAGGGCACTGTATTCAAACCGGCAGTTGTCAGACGCACACTGGCCCGCCCAGCCCTGTGCTGCCAGTGTGCCCCTTCCTCTCGGGGGTGGGCCCAGGCTGTGCCACACAGCCCCCAACTCCCTATGCCCAGCATCTCCCGGAACTGCTATGCCCAGCAGCCCCACACACAGACCCTCCACCACAAACGCACAGCGGCCTGCACTCCCCCCCAACCCAGCACCCTCCCTCCCCACACACAGCCGCACCACTACTGCCCAATGCACTTCCCCACAGCCCACCATCACAACTACACAGCATCCCACTCAGACCCCCCACTTCCCAGCATCCCAACACACAGACCTCCCTCCCCACCCCAAGACTCCCTCAGGATCCACTTGCCTGGAGATAGGGTGACCATACGTCCCCATTTGGCTGGGACTGTTCCCTTTTTAAGCTCTGTCCCGGCCAGCCTGACTATTTTGACAAAACCGGGCATTTATCCTGTTTGCTCTTGCACTGATCAGTTGGCAAGAGCAAATGAACAAATGCCCAGTTTACCAAAAAAGTCCAGTGTGCCCCCCCATAGCGGGGTGTGGAGGAATGTGCGTGCGGGGAGCGGCGATGCGAGGTGTCAGGCAGCAGGGCTTGAGGGGTCAGCCCCGGACCCAGCCAGAATGCAGCTTGTGGGGGGGGGGAGGTTTAGGGGCCAACGTCAGCCCCTGGCAGCGGTGTGGGGAGCTGGGGCAAGGGAGGGGTCAGCCCCAGTTCTAGCAGCAGCACGCGGAGCTCGGGGAGTGGGGGGGGGAGGGTCAGCCCCTGGCTGCGGCGTGGGGAGCTGTGGGGGAGGGGTCAGCCCCAGTGGTAGATTTAAGGTTAGTGGGGCCCTGGGCTCAGCTTCATTTTTGGGGCCCCTCCTTGGGACCCAGCCGAGAAAAAGAACGTTCTCTTTTAGTTCCCCCCCTGCCCCCATTTTTCATTCTTTTTTTCTTCACCCTCCTCCTGTAAGTAATAGCGAGTACACGAAAATAGAGTGAGATAGCTTGATTGTTTTTCTAGTCTAACTTATTCTTCCACAGGCCACCTGAAAATCACTGCGGGGGGGTGGGGGTGGGTCTCGGGGGACCACTTAATGATCTTTCCAAATATTGTTTGTACCTTTAGCTACCTACTGTAAAGCGCTTTGGATAAGAGCACTTTATATAAAAAAGAAAGTAAAAAAACCATCGGGGTGTGGGGTCTGGCCAGGAGTTAGGGTGTGGGAGGGGGCTCAGGCCTGGAGCAGGAAGTTGGGGTGTGGAGCGCTTACCTGGGGCAGCTCCTGTTTGGTGCGAGGGGTGGAGGTGGGAATGTGGTTGGGGGGAGGGGTGTTGGAGTCAGGGCAGGGAGCACCCCCATGACTCCAGCCCACACCCCAGCCCCCTGCCCTGAGTGGCTCACGGCGGGGGGTGGGGAGGGTGGGATGGGGGAGTGCTGGGGCCCCGCCTTTGCTCCGCCCTGCCCTGATTCCACCCCCTTCCCCAAGGCCCTGCCCCTGCCTCTTTTCTGCCTCTTCCCCCAAGCATGCTGTGGCCCCACTCCTCGCTCCCCCTCCCGGAGCACTGGCAAACAGCTGTTTGGCGGTGGGGGAAGTGCTGGGAGGGAGGGGAAGGGGTGGGAATGTGGCACACTCTGGAGAAGAGGCGGGGGAGCTTGGCTGCTGGTGGGTGTGGGAGGAGCCAGCCTTGCAGCAGGAGCCCAGGAGCCGGCAGGACCAAGCTTCTGCCTCCCCCGCAGGAGAGAGTGGTGGGCAGGGGCAGAGAGGAGCTTTGGGGGCCTTGCAGCCCAAGCAGAGCGGATTGGGGGCAGGGCCCCTTTGGAGCCTGGGCCCGGCACTGTGGCGCCATGGGAAACCTGGTACTAGCTGGAGTACACCAGAATGAGAGGGTTAGCCCAAGGTCTGGCCTATTTGTAAGTATACTGATCATATACTTAAGAATACTCTGTTACTGTATTGGGTGTAGTGACTGCTCATTTTTAGGGTCTTAGCTATATTTAGAGCTACTGCATAAAGTATCATTTGGTTTTTGGATTTAATAAAGGAATTTATGGTTAAATTGGTGTTTGGTGCTTTCCCATAAGAATGGCCATACTGGGTCAGACCAATGGTCCATTTAGCCCAGTATTTTGTCTTCCGACAGTGGCCAATCCAATTGCTTCAGAGCGAATGAACAGAACAAGCAATCATCCAGTGATACATCCCCTGTCAATTCCACCCAGCTTTTGGTAATCAGAGGCTAGGAACACTCAGCACATCAGTTTGTATCCCTGACCATCTTGGCTAGTAACCATTGATGCCTCCATGAACTTATGTAGTTCTTTTTTGAACCTAGTTATAGTTTTGGCATTCACAACATCCCCTGGGAATGAGTTCCACAGGTTGACTGTGTATTGTGTGAAGTAGTACATCCTTTTCTTTGTTTTAAACCTGCTGCCTATTCATAATTCCAGCACATTGCTCATAGATAAATGCCTTCTTAAAACACTCATTTCAAATGTAGCTCAACTGTGACAATCAAACACGCATTAAATCCATCCATAGTTCAACTTTCAAAGATCTGTCCAATATTAGAATATCTCTGGCTTTGCTATCACAGTTGATCCTGATCAGTTTTGACTGGTCATTTTTCATTTGCAAAATTAAAAGGCAGTAAACAGAACAGATAAGAGAGAAGCAGTGCATGTATCAAAGGTACAGTCAGTCGGGTTAATAAATGTAATTAGAGTGCCTAGCAGAAAAGTGCTGGGAATGAATATGATTGAGGCAGTCCCCGGGTGCTGTTTCACTTACTCTAATCTGCTTTATTTACTTTCATTTACTTCCATTCAAGAGTTTTGTTAACTGTCTGTATTTTCCTATTCATGGGGGAAAAGGCACAGATACATAAGAAATTCAAGCTCTGCATTAAAACAAACTCTTCTTACCTTCCAGCTGAGTCCAGCAAGGCAGCTGTTGCTATGCAGTATCTGACTATCTATTAAAGAATGTGTGCCGAGCCAGAGATAGTAGACCAAGTGCCCCACCAGTTTATATAGCGAGAACAGCTCCTATCGTAACGCAACAAATTGAGCACTCCTCCTACCATTTCATGTTACATGGCAGATTGGAAAGACATGCTAAAAGGTAGCCACCTGCTCCACCTTTTGTCTTGGTTTCTTGCCAAGTATCTTACTAAACCCCATCTTTCCTGCTGCTGTTTTGCATTTTCATCAAGCCTACACTTTTCCACTCCACATTAAAATTCAATTATTTAATTGTGTAACTTTGCCTGTTAGGTCACCAAAGAAGAATCCGGAGGAGTCTGAACTTATTTCTATGGTATGTCTTTGTCCATTTTAATGCATCTATACACACATCAGTGTAGATGGCTTCTTAGCAGAGAGGGGAGTCAGCTGCAAAAATTTGAACCATCCAACACCCCCAAACCTGAGGAGGGAATCGGAGCCAGGATTTTGCTTTGGTCAAGTCCTGTGATATGAACCAGTTACGATATATGGATTTGGCTTTTGAAACTTCCCACCCTAACCCCAAATTCTAAGGCTGTATGAAACTGCTTTGGGCTCATATTTGCTTCTCAGCAGAATTCCGTGAGCCCAATCCTGTAATGTGCTTCTGCTCCAGGTGCTTAGCACACTTATGACCTTTACTTTGTGAACTGGGTTTTTCCTAGTCACTTGAGAAATTCAAGTTATTTTTTTCACCGGGACCCCCTGGCCTGTGGGAGGAATCTAGCATAGTAGAACATTGGCATTTTTGAGAAGTTTATAAGGCAAACATACATAGCTGTGAAAGGTAGAAAGAGGGTACCAGAGGGGAATCTAAGAAGGGTGAATAGTGCAAGAAAGGACAGTGAAAACCCCATGAACTTAGATCTAGAGCTGGCCAAAACGCAGGATTTGCAGTTCACAGGAAATTTTGCTTTGGTTCAGTTCCAAAGGGAATAAATCTATTATTTTAATGTTGTTTTTTTTTTTTTTAACATTTCCTGCAAACTGGAAATCTTAAAAACAAATTCATTTAAGAAACACTGACACACGGTGCTTCTGACACAAAATCCACTCCCCACAGCTGCTGCGTGGAACTTACATTCTTATAAAGTAACTAATTTGTTAGTCTCTAAGGTGCCACAAGTACTCCTTTTCTTTTTACATTCTTGTGAATGTCATGGTTGCTGTTAGCCCCGGGGCAGTCTGCATGGTGGATTTGCCCTAGAAGAGCTGATTCTGGGAGACCACCCCAGGGCTTTCGGTTCCTAACTCTATGGCAGGGAGAGTGGAAGCATCGGAAGTCCCCCCAGAGCTGCATTCCCTGGAAAACTGTGGTTTTGGCAGGCACGCTGCCGTTGCGGTGTATGCTGAGCACGAATGACCAAATCTTTGACAAGCTCCTGAAGGACCCCGCCTTTGATTAGCTGAAGGTTTCATGTTCCATGAATCAGCATTCTCTGAAAGCCCTCTGTTTTGGATGTAAAATTCCAACCAGCTCTGCTTAGATATCTTTCACATGAATTAAAGACCCAGTTTCATAGATTTTAAGGCCACAAAAGACCATCGTGATTATCTCGTCAGAAGAACACAGACCATAGTATCTCTCCCAGGAATTCCTGCATCAAGTCCACCAGCTTGTAGTTGAAGTACAGACCACATCTGGTTTTGTGGCTTTGCTTCCTACCCTGTAGAAATACAAGCTCTTGCTCTGCAGTAACTGAAAGGAGGATATTCTATTTATATATATTGTAGATGCCCATCCCTGCCTATGAATCACATGCACCGTATTCTGATCAAGATATTTTTAATGGAAGAATGTTCTTACTTTTTCTTAGCTGGGTCTGTGCTCGCAGTTTTCAGCTTCAATTCATTAGTGTGAGCTGGTCCCCGCTTAATCTCCCAGGCACCATCCTTGGGACATCGCCAGATTGTGCGATAAACTGAAGCTGTGGCTCATAGCACATGTGTTATATAAGATAGCGTGATGTTATTCTAGGAAGTGCTCAGTAATAATGTTTGCCTTTTCTCATTGTTTGTTACTCTTGGGGAGCCCTTTACTTTTCTTTCCTGTTCAACAAACACCAGCCGCTCAGAGGAAGGAAAAGGATTTGGGCGGACGGTCCTAATATAAAGAGTTTGACCACAAAACCTCTGTTCCAGGACCTTACCTCTAAGCCACCTTTATACTTCCCACATTCTGGGGCTGTTCAAATGCAACCCTGGCTCCTGGTGTAAGGTAAAGCAGGCTTTCTATTACTCTATATTGTATTTGCACTGCCCCAGGCCTCCTAGGTACTACATGCTAGAGTAGATTCATAGATATTAAGGTCAGAAGGGACCATTATGATCATCTAGTCTGACCTTCTGCACAACGCAGGCCACCGAATCTCACCCACCCACTCCTGCAATAAACCTCTCACCTATGTCTGAGCTATTGAAGTCCTCAAATCATGGTTTAAAGACTTCAAGGTGCAGAGAATCCTTCAGCAAGTGACCCGTGCCCCATGCTGAAGAAGAAGGCGAAACCCCCCCAGGGCCTCTTCCAATCTGCCCTGGAGGAAAATTCCTTCCTGACCCCAAATATGGCGATCAGCTGAACCCTGAGCATGTGGGCAAGATTTACCAGCCAGGTACCCAGGAAAGAATTCTCTGTAGTAACTCAGATCCCACCCCATCTAACATCCCATCACAGACCATTGGGCCTATTTACCATGAATAGTTAAAGATGAATTAATTGCCAAAATCATGTTATCCCATCATACCATCTCCTCCATAAACTTATCAAGTTTAATCTTAAAGCCAGATAGGTCTTTTGCCCCCACTTCTTCCCTTGGAAGGCTGTTCCAGAACTTCACTCCTCCGATGGTTAGAAACCTTCATCTAATTTCAAGTCTAAAGTTCCTGATGGCCAGTTTATATCCATTTGTTCTTGTGTCCACATTGGTACTGAGCTTAAATAATTCTTCTCCCTCTCCGGTATTTATCCTGCTGATATATTTACAGAGAGCAATCATATCTCCCCTCAGCTTTCTTTTGGTTAGGCTAAACAAGTACGAAGGTGCTGCAACCCCCGCCCTCATTCCTTGGGACTGCCCCCACAGAATGCCCCCAGAACAACCCCCTATGACACTAGATAGCTAATTAGCATTAAGGCGACTCAAGGAGGAAATGCATTTCTCAGCAAAATGTTCACAAGCATCCCTGTCAAGTTCATCTGAAAAAAAATCCTCTCGGGCTAATTCAGGCATACCATGTTCAGGTCTTGCGGGGCAGAGGCACGCTTTAAAAGGGAGAGTGACAAACTGGAAAGGGTTCAGAAAAGAGCTGCAAGAATGATCAGATGCCTGGAATACATGTCTTTGCAAGACTCTAGCTGTTTATCTTGTCAAATAGAAGATCTTATCAAAGAGTAGCTTGATCATGTTCTATAAATTCCTTCAGGGGGAAGAGATTTCCGACAGTAGCTGGCTCTTCAATCTCACAGACTAAGATATAACAAGACCAGGTGGCTGGAAGCTGAAGTTTAACAAATTTAGACTAACAATATGGTGCACAATAAGAGTAATTAACCATTGGAACAACTTACCTAGTTGTCACATGAGGGCTTTAAAGAAAGACTGGACGTTGTCTGAAAAGATCCATTTTTGCTCAGCCAGACAGCCTAGACTTGATGCAGGAAACACTAGTGGCCCGATCCAGAAAGGCTCTATGTGCCTAACTCCATCCTTTCAGTATCACCGGCATTGTCAGAGCCATTGACTAACTCCTTAAATACCTAAGCCCCCTAACTGGCTGCTGGTCAGCATTTTTGAATTGCTGCTGCCACCCCAATGAGCTGCTCAGAGCCTTCACTCTAGCTGAAGCCCCAGAGAAACGAAGCATGGAACACCTGTCTGAGATCATGCCTAGCACTTGGTACCAGTCAGACCTGGCAGCAGGACTCAAGCTGCTGATTGATGGTGGAGGGAAGGAGCCCGGCACCCACACAAAAGACAGCTGTAGGAAGGGGGAAATGGAGGATGTGCATGATAGAGGTGAGAGGAGGGGTGGGTTGGGGTGGGGGGGAGACAGAGAGAGAGGGAGACATTTCTGCTGGTAGGACATGGGCTATCTAGGTGGCTGACCTGGCTTAGGTCCTAACTCCAGGAGACGGTTCACAACTCAGGATCCTGAGCAGAGGGAGATCCCTATCTCCGGCCCATCAGCCAGATGCACCAGCTCAGCCAGCTAAGCCCTTCTTCTTGGTATTGCATTCCTGGCTACCGTAGGTGGCTCCCCATTCAGCTGGTTGGCTTCTGAGGAGCCCTGCCTAGCTGGCTACCTCTCCCCATGGAGAGCCTGGACACCTAGCTCTGGCTGAAAATGCCAGAGGGCAGCAGGCTGCCTATGTGTTAGGTGTTGTAATGCCTTAATACCTTTAAGGCCCCGGGCCTTGGTGAAAGTCTGTGGCCTGGGTCATGTAGGAGGTCAGACTAGATAATGATAATGGTCCCTGCTGGCTTTAAAAAGCCATACATCGGTGACTGCAGATCTCACTTGTGCCAGCTTTACACCATTGTAACTCATCTGACTCCTGCGTTAGACCAGTGTAAGGGAGCTCAAAACCAGTCTGGAGCTGCCCATTCTAACCTCCAATCCCATGAGCTGTCAAGAGATGGTACCAAGTACATTCCGCACTCCCAGAGTCACCAAGTTAACTGGCACTGGCGGGATAATCAGGGGCATAGGGGTGACTAGCTTTACTTGAAATTACTAGCGCTCAGATGCTTTTTGGAAGGAGGAGGAGGTGGAATGCCCTGTTCGCAAAGACCCATTACAACAGTGCCCTACTACAAGTTAATAAAGCCTGGACTGCTCTCCCCCAGATGCTCTCCAAGCTGTTCCTTCAAGTGTGCCGTGAGCTCTTCCCTTGGGGCAGAGTGCTCTGCCACCACATCCCACCTAGCTACCAACAGCTCGGAGAAGTGCATGCAGCAGTCGATTGCCAGTGGACTGGGCTGACGTCACATTTTGGCTGTATAACTATGCTCAGTGTAAGCCGACTTAGCCTAATGCGTTGCCCCCTGAGACTCAGATGGAGTCAGACCCCTAAAAAGTGGAACGCTGAGGAACGCCACGAGATAGCTGCATGGATGGTCGTTTTCAGCAGCCTTGTGGTATGATCAGATCTGAGGGAGCAGGTCAGGCTGCCACAACCAGTGATGCAACATGACGCAAGAGGAGCGTCCATCAACAACTCTGTGGCTCTCCATGTCCTAAGCCACGTTACCACAAGCCATTTCCACTTAGGAACACATCAGAGGCTGAGTGGAAAAGCGCACACAACAGGTCTGTCACCATCCTGCATGTGTTTGTTGAGGGGACTATTTTTTTATTTATATACAGTGGGAATGCCCATAATCTGGTGTAAGTGGGGGTGAGAATCCATCCCTTGAAACTGGCCCATAATAAACTTCTCTTTGGCAACCTGCTGGATCATTTGATGTCCTGAGTGCACAGGCAGCCACCCCACTATATTGATCTCTGTGGAGGCAGTTTCAGAAGAGGATGGGATGAGATGTGGCAGGGAGAAGGCAGCACAGCAGTTGGGGCAAGGGGAGCCATTGCTGGAGTCTAGATTATATGTGGCTTCGAAGGCTGCAAAGCTGGCATTTTTCTTAAGCAACTTTGTCACTAAAGCAATAAAACATTCAATTATAGATCATCCACCACAGTCTATTATTCCCATTAGGCCATATTGCCAGGTGGGTCATTTAGCAGTCTTTGAGGGTCTTGGTTTCTCGATTTTAGTGTGTTTCTCTATGGAGCACAAAGCTTGTGCAGCTGTAACATCAATTCTGCATGACGTGCTTAGGTGCGGAGGGGCATATCATATTAAAACCCCCTCCATCCGCTGCTCAGTGTGTGCTGGGAAGGGCTTCAATGGATGTGAAAACCCGGGATGTCATTAGTGTGGAATTGCACTTTAATTTCTTCTGTAGAGTAGAACCTCAGTTGTGAACACCAGAGTTATGATCGATCAACCCCACGCCTCACTTGGAACCGGACGGACGCAATAAGGCAGCAGCAGAGACCAAAAAAAGCAGCAAAATATTGTACAGTACAGTACTGTGTTAAGTGTAAACTACTACAAAATAAAGGAAAGGAGTAATTGTGGCACCTTAGAGACGAACCAATTTATTTGAGCATAAGCTTTCGTGAGCTACAGCTCACTTCATCGGATGCATCCGATGAAGTGAGCTGTAGCTCACGAAAGCTTATGCTCAAATAAATTGGTTCGTCTCTAAGGTGCCACAAGTCCTCCTTTTCTTTTTGCGAATACAGACTAACACGACTGTTACTCTGAAACCTGACAAAATAAAGGGAAAGTTTAAAGAAGAGTTTCAGTGTAGCAGCCGTGTTCGTCTGTATTCGCAAAAAGAAAAGGAGGACTTGTGGCACGTTAGAGACTAACCAATTTATTTGAGCATAAGCTTTCATGAGCTACAGCTCATCACTGGTTAAAGAAAAGATTTGCCAAGGTAAGGAAACTGTTTCTGTGCTTGTTTCATTTGACTAAAGACGGTAAAAGCAGCATTGTCCTTCTGCATAGTAAAGCATCAAAACTGTATTAAGTATTTGTAAACCTTTGAAAGAACTAACATAATGCTTTGTTCAGAGTTACAGACATTTCAGAGTTACAAACAACTGCCATTCCGGAGGGGCTATTGTAGTTAAAAAAATACCAACCTTCATGCAGTCTTAAAAGAAGGAGTATGCTCTGTTGTTTTGTTGGTATGCTCTGTTGTTTTGGTGCCCTCTGGTGGCATATTTCAAAAATAGCAACATGGGCCATTGTGAAATCCTTCACTCTCCTACTCCGGTGGGTGGATGTGTAAACGCTGATACGCCATTCCTGGCATAGCCACAATTCCCATGCATACATATCCCCTGGGCACAGGCCTTACTGAATTGCTGAAGCTCCTTATAGAGGCTGTGTGAACGAGTATAAACTTGCTCCTTTTTACCAAACCAAATGAGATGACTCATGTGGGGGGATGGAAGTGAGATCTGGATTAACATCTTGGATGAAGGAACCGGGTATGTTTTGCTTGGAAAAGAGGTGATTAAGGGGAACATGAGAGCAGGCTTGAGATACTTGAAAGGCTGCCATAAAAAAATGGAGAAAAGTTGGTCTCTTTTGCCACAGGAGGGCAGGACAAGAGGCAATGGGTTCAAACTACAGCATCGCAGATTTAGACCAAATGACAGGAAGCACTTCCCAGCTGTAAGAAGAGTAGCACAATGGAACAGACGCCTCGGGAGGTTGTGGAAGCTCCTTCACTGGAGGTTTTCAAAAGGAGGCTGGAGAGCGGGGGCGGGGGGGGGGTGTCACACAACAAAATTTTTTTTGCAGATTCAATAATAACAATAATGGACAGTTGTATTTTGGTGTCCCTGGCCCCCTGCTGCCTCTGCTGGCCTCTACAGAGCCCTCTAGCCTCCCCTGCCTCCCCCAACCTCCCATCACCATGCTGGGCCCTGCTGTTCCCCCTCATTGTCCTGAGCTCCCTTCCATGGCCTTGCAGCCCAGGCTCACCCCAGGGACACCAGAACGGGGGGGGGAATGGGGGGGCGCAGGGGACTGTGGCTCCGTCACTTTTTATTGGCCATAAGGGTGAGTGACGGGTGGGGGAGAGGGGCGGAGAGGCACTCATTGGGGGCTGGGGTCTTGGGGGGGCGGAATGGGTGGTGTGGGAGGTGGGGCCTCAGGTAGAAAGGGTGATGCGGGGGGCGGGGGGGGAAACGGGTCAGGTGTCAGTGGGCCCCCTTCCCACTTTGAGGGAACCTTCTGCCACTCCTGGCTCACCCTGCTCCTTGCCTCTTGACCATGGTGACGTCTAAGGCAGACGCTGCTGAAGACCTGCCGCCAGAGCCCCACGGGCTGGAGCCAGGAGAGGGATGGAAGGGAGTTAAGCCCACCCCAGGAGCCATGCAGTTGAAGCTGGAGTGGGTTGGGGCTCAAGCCCACCGTTGGAGCCTCCTGCTGAAGCGGGGGTGGGAAGGGTTTGAAGTCCACCCCCGGCGTCCCACAGCTGGGTCACCCTAACTCTGCATTGTAGACCAGGGCTAAGTGATGTAGGAGCCTAATGAGTGTGAATGCTGTTTGTTGGCCCAGCTGTGAGTAATTTACACCTCAAAGAGACAGGACAGCAGGACAAGCAGCTTGTTCAATATCTTCATAAATGATCTGGAGGATGGTGTGGATTGCACCCTCAGCAAGGTTGCAGACAACACTAAACTGGGAGGAGAGGTAGATATGCTGGAGGGTAGGGATAGGATACAGAGGGCCTTAGACAATTTAGAGGACTGGACCAAAAGAAATCTGATGAGGTTCAACAAGGACAAGTGCAGAGTCCTACACTTAGGACGGAAGAATCCCATGCACTGCTACAGACTAGGGACCGAATGGCTCGGCAGCAGTTCGGCAGAAAAGGACCTAGGGGTTACAGTGGATGAGAAGCTGGATATGAGTCAACAGTGTGCCCTTGTTGCCAAGAAGGCCAATGGCATTTTGGGATGTATAAGTAGGGGCATTGCCAGCAGATCTAGGGATGTGTTCGTTCCCCTCTATTCGACATTGGTGAGGCCTCATCTGGAGTACTGTGTCCAGTTTTGGGCCCCACACTACAAGAAAGATGTGGAAAATTTGGAAAGAGTCCAGCGGAGGGCAACAAAAATGATTCAGGGACTGGAGCACATGACTTATGAGGAGAGGCTGAGGGAACTGGGATTGTTCAGTCTGCGGAAGAGAAGAATGAGGGGGGATTTGATAGCTGCTTTCAGCTACCTGAAGGGGGTTCCAAAGAGGATGGATCTAGACTGTTCTCAGTGGTAGCTGATGACAGAACAAGGAGTAATGGTCTCAAGTTGCAATGGGGGAGGTTTAGGTTGGATATTAGGAAAAACTTTTTCACTAGGAGGGTGGTGAAACACTGGAATGTGTTACCTAGGGAGGTGGTGGAATCTCCTTCCTTAGATATTTTTAAGGTCAGGCTTGACAAAGCCCTGGCTGGGATGATTTAGTTGGGGATCGGTCCTGCTTTGAGCAGGGGGTTGGACTAGATGACCTCCTGCGGTCCCTTCCAACCCTGAGCGTCTATGATTCTATGGAGGGGTGGCCAACCTGAGCCTGAGAAGGAGCCAGAATTTACCAATGTACATTGCCAAAGAGCCACAGTAATACATCAACAACCGCCCGCATTAGCTCCCCCCCCACTCTGCTTCTCGCACCTCCCACCCACCAGCAGCCCCGCCAATGGGCACCTCCCCCTCCATCCCCACACCTCCTGATCAGCTGTTTCGTGGCATGCAGGAGGCTCTGGGGGGGGGAGGGGGAAGAAGTGAGGGCACCTCAGGCTCAAGGGGGGGATGGGAAGGCATAGCGTGGGGGCAGGGCCTGTGGCAGAGCCAGGGGCTGAGCCGTGAGCACCCCCCGGCACATTGGAAAGTTGGCGCCTGCAGCTCCAGCCCTGGAGTCGGTGCCTAAACAAGGAGCCGCATGTTAACTTCTGAAGAGCCGCATGGGGCTCCGGAGCCACCGGTTGGCCACCCCTGAACTAATGGGAGGGTGTACCAGAAACATGGGGGTCTCAGTCCTTACACTTTCCCAAGACAATTTACATGGGGTTGGTCTTGTCTGAGTCAATGTATCCCCTTGGTTAGACCAAGACCTCATCACATAGGTAGACCCGCCTAAATTCACGGTCCATTTTGGTCAATTTCATGGCAATAGAACTTTTAAATTTAGTAAATTTCGTGATTTCAGAGGTTTAAATCTGAAATTTCATGGTGTTGTAACTGTTGTGGGGGTCCCGACTCAGAAGAGGGTTTGGGGGGGATCACAAGGTTACTACAGGGAGGTCACCATACTGCCACCTTTTCTTCTGCCCTGCTGCTGGTGATGCCTTGCTGGACAGCAGGAGAGCAGCAGCTGCTGGTCGGGAGCCCAGCTCTGAAGGCAGCACCAGTACCAGCAACAACACAGAAGTGAGGATGGCCCGGTGCGGTATGGCATGGGAGTGTCACCCTTACGTCTGTGCTGCTGCCTGAAGAGCTGGGCCCTCAGTCAGCATCCGCCACTCTCCAGCCACCCAGCTCTGAAGGCAGCAGGGCAGAAATAAGGATGGCCTGGTATGGTATTTCCACCCTTACTTCTGCGCTGCAGCTGGTGGGGTGTTGCCTTCAGAACTGGGCGCCCAGCCAGCAGCCGCTGCCTTCAGGACCGGCTGCCCAGGTCCTTGTGACCCCAGCTCCTTGTGACCCCTCCCCCCCCCCCGTGATTCTCTTCTGTTGGGACCTCCTGTTTGAGAAACACTCGTCTGTCCCGTGAATTCTGCATAGTATGGGGTAAAAGCACACAAAAGGCCAGATTTCACAGCCATGAAGTTGGTAGGGCCCTACACCTAGGCTTAGAACCTCAAATAGGTGACTAAAGCCGTTTGAGGCTCTTGGCCTTTGGCCTGCTTTCTCTGTACCTTCTTAAGAAACAAAGACAAGCAAGGAATACCTGCTCCAGGAATGGTGCAAGGATTTCCCCATGATGACTGTTTCTGTAACCCTTTTGGGGTTTAGCGAGCATGGCCCCTTTAAACCTTTGCCCTGAGGGGAAGAAGTGCTGCTCGTTCGAGAGAATGTGTGTGTGTGTTCCCCCCCCCCCCCCCCCCGCTAAAAGGGTTCTTGTAGTGAGTAGGCATTCACATAGTGAAGCAGCTGAAGCTTGGGTGTAGGGTTACCACCTGGCCAGTACTTGACCAGCCTAGCCGGTTTTTTTATGGATGTGCAGTTGCGAGGAAAATTATTTACTCTGCTGGGGTTTTTTTAACCTGGGTGTAAGGATTTGTGTTATTATCACAATACACTGGGATAGCTAATGTTAAAAGTTTCTGTGTCCAGCTAAAGATGCTGCAGTGTTCCCACTTCCACAGTTTAAGTGATAACAGATCAGAACGGTTGAAAATACAGCAGCTGGCTGCCCACCTAAAGGCAAGCGCACTGCCTGTGTGTTGAACGAGGGTTTGAGTCATGTGAGTGTGAGGAGACATGCAAGGTATAATTAAATAATAGAAGAGCAGCACTACGGTGTGAGTGATCTTACTTCACCCCCGGAAAAAAAGCTTGCATCAGAAACAGCCCAGTCAGTCACAACTGGTTAAACAAACCAGACTACAAAGCCTAGATGGCAAAATGTGCTGATAAAACAAAGTCCCGTAATTTATCATTGATATGATCAATCATATCTATATGGGCTATCTCTCCAGATACTATAAGTCGCTGTTGAAGGTAGCGGTTGCGGAGTTGCCTTATGGTTGGGGTTGCCTCAGACTTGCCGTGAGGAGGACGGGCTGGCTGGGTATTTTTGCATTTCAAAGGCTGTAACCCTACCTGGGAGGGACATAGTGGCCAACAGGATCATCCCAGGACTGTGTTATACCAATAAAATAAAAACCAGCAGGATCTTATTAAAGGAGAAAAGACAAAGTGCCACATTTATTGTGAATACAGAAAGAATCATAGTAAGCAGTTAGAAAAGGAGTACTTGTGGCACCTTAGAGACTAACCAATTTATTTGAGCATGAGCTTTCGTGAGCTACAGCTCACTTCGTCGGATGCATACCGTGGAAAGTTTAGAAGATCTTACATAGCTCTAACATTCCATTCAATTTCATATTTATTCACACATTCATTCATACACACACACACACAGACACACAGGTTCCGCGAGGTTGTTATCATAGTTACCAGCCTTAGAGTTGCTCATGCCAAGCCACTGGCCAGGTGGCCTGGACATGAGGAGGGAGCAGGGCCTTGTCAGATGAGCATTTGTGTGTTTGAGTGAATGTGTGAATAAATATGAGATTGAATGGAACGTTAGAGCTATAACTAGCTGCTTACTGACAGGTTTCAGAGTAACAGCCGTGTTAGTCTGTATTTGCAAAAAGAAAAGGAGGACTTGTGGCACCTTAGAGACTAACCAATTTATTTGAGCAAAAGCTTTCGTGAGCTACAGCTCACTTCATTGGATGCATACTGTGGAAAGTGTAGAAGATCTTTTTATACACACAAAGCATGAAAAAATACCTCCCCCCACCCCACTCTCCTGCTGGTAATAGCTTATCTAAAGTGATCACTCTCCTTACAATGTGTATGATAATCAAGGTGGGCCATTTCCAGCACAAATTTAGGGTTTAACAAGAAAGTCTGAGGGGGAGGGGGAGGAAAAAACAAGGGGAAATAGGTTACCTTGCATAATGACTTAACCATTCCCAGTCTCTATTCAAGCCTAAGTTAATTGTATCCAATTTGCAAATGAATTCCAATTCAATAGTTTCTCGCTGGAGTCTGGATTTGAAGTTTTTTTGTTGTAATATCGCAACTTTCATGTCCGTAATCGCGTGACCAGAGAGATTGGTTTATGAATGTTATAATTCTTGACATGTGGTGTGGTCAGGGTGAAAGCTGGAGGCATGTAGGTAGGAATAGCGGTCAGTAGGTTTCCAGTATAGGGTGGTGTTTATGTGACCATCGTTTATTAGCACTGTAGTGTCCAGGAAGTGGATCTCTTGTGTGGACTGGACCAGGCTGAGGTTGATGGTAGGATGGAAATTGTTGAAATCATGCTCAAGAAACTCCCTGAAAAAGCACAAGATCAAATCTGCACAGACACACCCCTGGAACCCCGACCTGGGAAATTCTATCTACTACCCAAGATCCATAAACCTGGAAATCCTGGGCGCCCCATCATCTCAGGCATTGGCACCCTGACAGCAGGATTGTCTGGCTACGTAGACTCCCTCCTCAGGCCCTATGCTACCAGCACTCCCAGCTACCTTCGAGACACCACTGACTTCTTGAGGAAACTACAATCCATCGGTGATCTTCCTGATAACGCCATCCAGGCCACTATGGATGTAGAAGCCCTCTACACCAACATTCCACACAAAAATGGACTACAAGCCGTCAAGAACACTATCCCCGATAATGTCACGGCTAACCTGGTGGCTGAACTTTGTCCTTACCCATAACTATTTCACATTTGGGGACAATGTATACCTTCAGATCAGCGGCACTGCTATGGGTACCCGCATGGCCCCACAGTATGCCCACATTTTTATGGCTGACTTAGAAAAATGCTTCCTCAGCTCTCGTCCCCTAACGCCCCTACTCTACTTGCGCTATATTGATGACATCTTCATCATCTGGACCCATGGAAAAGAAGCCCTTGATGAATTCCACCATGATTTCAACAATTTCCAGAAGGAACTCCAACCTCACCTTTTGTTAAAAAACATTACACCTGTTAAACAAATCCTTCAAAAATCTGGGCACAGTCCTCGGACTAAACAAGCCCTAGCTGATGTCTGCACTATTTCGGACCTAGAGGATAGATGGGCTAAGTATATCCTCATATACAAACCTTCTAGTGCTGCCAAAAGAGTTGCAGCAATTTGGTTGTTGTGGGAGGCATGTAAGGATTCTTACCGCTGCTTGTCTTCATGTAAAGAGGAAAAGGCACAAACGGAAAAGGGAGCAGACAATTGGAAGGTGCTGGCTACAAATACCCAAAGTCAGCTGAAAATAGTGAAAGAGGCACTCCAGGAATGCAAAAAGAGAGAAAGATTCCTGGCAGACCAAGCTAAAGCCTCTGAGAAAATTGAAAGAGCGAATCATGTACTCCAAGGTGTGGTAAAGAAATTAACCTTGAAGCAGGGCAGAGCACCTGCAAATCATAGTCATTGTGAATCACTAATTAAGAGTCTGAGACAAAAATTGGGCTTTGCCTCTAAACAGGTAGCAGCCCTTACAGCAGGTGAAGGGGGAGAAGGTCCTATGTACGACACCCCCAGGCAGAATTACAAAGAGAAAAGAGAGTGAAAAAGTTAACTCTGCAGAGGTTGGAGGGAATTAAGCAGCTAAACTTTGTGAAAATGTTAAAAAGGAAAAGTGTTAGAGAAAGAGCATTCTTGGGGTATGTCTACACTATGAAATTAGGTCGACTTTACAGAAGTCGGTTTTTTAGAAATCCTTTTTATATAGTCGAGTGTGTGTGTCCCCAAAGAAAATGCTCTAAGTGCATTAAGGGCATTAACTCAGCGGAGCGCTTCCACAGGACCGAGGCTAGAGTTGACTTCTGGAGAGTTGCACTGTGGGTAGCTATCCCACAGTTCCCGCAGTCTCCGGAAATGAGATTCAAAAGTTTGCGGCTCTTTTCCTGTCTACCTGGCCAGTGCATCTGAGTTGAGAGTGCTGTCCAGAGCGGTCACAATGGAGCACTCTGGGATAGCTCCCGGAGGCCAATACTGTCAAATTGTGTCCACAGTACCCCAATTTTGACCCGGCAAGGCCGATTTAAGTGCTAATCCACTTGTCAGGGGTGGAGTAAGCAAATCGATTTTAAGAGCCCTTTAAGTTGAAAAAAAGGGCTTCATCGTGTGGACGGGTGCATGTTTACATCTATTTAACGCTGCTAAATTCGACCTAAAGTCCTAGTGTAGACCAAGGCTTGGTTTCTTTGCAGCCATTCTGAAAGAAAAATGGGCCCTTTTCCAAAGGAATGTCTGTAAATTAGCCAGGCAAAAATAAACTATCTGATTAAAATCATTTGACTGGACAATTTAGTCAGATTTGCTAAAAGAACATGAGGGGGTTCTATTGGAACGTAACTGCCTCAAATGTATAAAGGGAATGTAAGATGTAAAAAACAGAGCAGTGTGGAAGGGATGTTAAGGAAAAGAAAATGTGTATGTATCTGTCTGTGTGTGTGTAAATATGTAAAGTTCTAAGGATCAATTTGTTTTGTTTTTGTTTTAAATAATGCCACTAAAAATCCATTCGACTCTTTTATTCAAAGTTGCAAAACTGACAGACCTTTTTGCTAGACACAGGTAATTCGTGTTGTTTGGCTTTGGGATTTGGCATTTAACACTTAAAAGGTAACTCAATGCTTTACAAAATTTAAAATGTTTTTAAGTTGTGGCTGCAGCAGGGCAGTCAAAATCAGGAGAATAGAAAAAAAAATTCTGGATTCTTTTTGTTTGTTTGTTTGGTTTTTGTAACAAAATAGCAGATGAGAGCTGTAGTAAATAAATAAATAATAAGAAATGAAAAAAGACAGTGCCCCTCTGAAGCAACAGCAGGGGTGAGGTGCACAAAACAAAAAGAAGCAATGTTAGAAACACCGAGCCTTAAAATGGCTCTGAGTAATCAGACTGTCACTTTGATAAAGGTACATGAAAACTCTGTAAGCAAAAAAACAAAGAGTTACACCTTATGTAAAAATCCATACGGATAATGTTATAGAAGTTAAACTATGGAAGGAATGTGCATTTGCCCCAGAACATGTGCAGGGTATATTGTAGAAGAGGCAAAAGAAATGCAAACATGCCATGCTACTTAATTAAAATGCTATTCGGGCTCCAAAGGGAGCCACGATAGGTTGGGTTTTCTTTTTCAGGTTGCTGTGTGTTTTGGAAACAGAAGTGAAAAAAGTGATCAAAACTCTGGTGAAAGTTGATTGTGTCCCTTTTAAGATCGAGTCTCTGAGCTGCTGATGGCTTGGGGCCTGGGTGTAATGCTTTTTTCCCTTTGACGCTTTAGAACTCCACATTCCTTTTTTGGCTGTCTCTGACTGAGGACCAGCTCAATCAATGTGACTAGATCCTCAGATCAGGCATATCTTCATTTCAGGAATGCTAGTGTCAGGAACCAGTGTTTGTTAACGTCACTCTCATTTGCTTTAGTCAGAATCCTCAGGATGCCCATTATCCCAGTCACTCGTAGATGAGCCAGAACCAAAACACCAGATTCAGACATCCCCAAACACATAGTGGAAACACCAAAAGTCCCATCTGGGGTGCCATCTGTAGCCTGACCCAAAGCTGGGTGTATACAATTGGGTGTATACAAAGTTGGGTGCATAAAATGGTAACTTGAGGGTTAACAGGTGTATACAATTAACAGGTATACAATTAACAGGGATATACAATTGTAATTTGAGGGTAAACTGGGTGTTGTCCCAAGATCAGGCCCAGTTAGATTATTGTAAAATTAACATATAATTTGGGAACCCTGACAGGCACATGTACAACACTTACACTATAGGAACTCTTACACACACACACACACATATATAAAGATCAGCAGATAGAGATAATACAGAAAGTACATTTGGACGGCCATACTTACACCCTGGAATGTTAACCATTATCTTTTTTATCACCGTCACTGTCCTCATCTTCCCCGGTGGCCATTATTCTGGCCCCTCCCAAGGTCTACATCTCTCTCGTTGCTACCCATGGGATATTACTTTTTATAGTAGGTTATGCTGACATTACCATGTCCAATGTATATTCAATAGGGGTCCTTATTTGTATTTCCTCTCCTTAAGGTGTCCGTTTTCTATAGATTAGTATATGTTTGATGTTACCCTATTAGCATACATGTCAATTTGTTGACATAGTGCCTTTGTGGTTGGACGTTCTGTCTGGAACCTTCCAGATGCCTGTGTCAGCTATGTTCATGGGTGGCTCATGTTGGTATTCTGGATAAAATTCCCCCTCTTGCATGCTACTTTCAGTTCCCTATAACTCCTGCGTTACTTAAATTTATCTATGCCAAAGGTTATAGGCCTCAAGCCTCACACTATCTGCTAAAGCCAAATCTTACAGGATAAAAGCCTGTAGGATCCTTGCAATACGACTATATATAATAAAGCAGAATAACAAAACAATGAATATAATACAGGCAAGCTGGCCCACTGGGCTACAAAGTGGAACCATGTAAGGACATGTGATATGCTCCTTGGAGTCCAAGGTAACCCCAGGAAAAGCTATCTGGGTGGAATGAGTTTCTTCTATGGCCCACTGTGAGAGGTAAGTGTCCTTGACGGGCCCTCGATACATGGCTGTCTGGCCTTCATGTCAATTTTACCAGGTGGGTGTTACCCAGGAATACAACACGTGTATTATGCCAGTACGCAGACAATATTCATAACTTCAAATACAAAGATGATACATGCATATAAACAGGGTATTCATACTTAGCAAATCATAACTTTTCCATTGATACCTTATATGACATACTTTGTACAAGATTTGTTGCAGTTGTATAACAGTGGCAGTATCAATAATATAAATGGTCATATTCAATCATATAGCATCACCCCCCTTTCATCACTGTCCCTATCCTTTTGGTTCTAAGGAAGATTTTCTATTTTACTGCTCTACCTCAGAAAGGCAGGAGCTTCATGACAATAGTTAGTTTAGTAAGATTTACACCATCCCCTGAGACCAGTGGATCTTGGGCTATTTCAGCCATTTCTCTGCCCAAATGCTTGCACCCACAAAAGCTAATCGCAACCTAGTACAGATCCATCCAGCATCACCCCTTTCACCTGTCTCCACGCATGGCACAGACTGAACGTTTTGGGTCAGCAGTTAATCAGCATTCCAATAACTCAGCCATTCTTACCACTTTCCGTGTTTATAGATTCACAGATACTAAGGTCAGAAGGGACCATTATGATAATCTAGTCTGACTTCCTGCACAACGCAGGCCACAGAATCTCACCCACCCGCTCCTGCGAAAAACCTCTCACCTATGTCTGAGCTACTGAAGTCCTCAAATCGTGGTTTAAAGACTTCAAGGTGCAGAGAATCCTCCAGCAAGTGACTCGTGCCCCATACTACAGAGGAAGGTGAAAAACCTCCAGGGCCTCTTCCAATCTGCCATGGAGGAAAATTCCTTCCCGACCCCAAAATATGGCAATCAGCTGAACCCTGGGCATGTGGGCAAGATACACCAGCCAGATACCCAGGAAAGAATTCTCTGTAGTAACTCAGATCCCACCCCATCTAACATCCCATCACAGGCCGTTGGGCCTATTTACCATGAATAAAGATCAATTAATTGCCAAAATCATTTTATCCCATCATACCATCATATGAAATGAGTGTGTAAAGGCTCAGCTAACAGCAAGGCAGCTTAATTCTGAAATGAAATCCACTACAATTCAGAACTTACAGTACATCCATTTCATGATACACAAAAGAAAATCATCATCTTCCGTAAACAAAATACAGTATCGTTTTGTTTAGAAATGTCCCAAGGAAGATTTAGTTCACATATTTAGAGCAGAGCTGTACAACTGCATTAGGAAGGCATGTCAGACTGCTATTTTTGTCCTCACTGTTGCCTTCCTGTTTCTTTCCACTGTCAGGTAATAGACATGGTTGGCTTCTGGGTAAGTGACTTTGCAGAGTGGCAGCTTGTAGATGGCAGAGTTTTCTGTAGTTAGTAGCAGGAAGAGAAATGCGGAGAAGCAGAAAGGCCAGGTGCAGGCTGATAATCCAAACTGAAAGAAAAAGGATCTTGATCATGCCACTCACAATTTTCTTAATTCTTCAACCCTAGATAGATGCAAAGCAAAGAACCATGGACCTTCAAAACAAGCCCGTTGTTAAATAAATAAATAAAGAGAGAGAGAGAGAGCATAGACTGTAGCATACAGGCTGTATGATGGGCTACAGAGCCTTAGGTTGCTGGTGACCAAACAGCTGCTCAGTGTCAAATGAGAAATGAGTTGGTTGTCTCATCCAGTTCCTAGTAGACTCATGTCCCCATGTTGTATGAAACTGGATTCATGGCTTATTACAACAATCTGTAACTCACTAACCCCCCTTTTCAGGAGTGCTAACAGGCCACTTCACCTTGAATGGATGTGATAACTACTTATGCTAAACTATCTATTTGAACTTGTATTTAGTGGTGACATGCTGAGCCTGGTCTACACCACAAAATTAGTTCGGTATGCCTATGTTGCTCCAGGGTGTGAATAATCCACACCCCTGAACGACATTGTTATACTAACCTAAGTGCCAGTGTAGACAGTGCTATGTCAGCGGGAGAATATCTTCTCTTGACATAGCTACCACCTTGCATGGAGGAGGATTAACTAAGCCAGTGGGAGAAGCTCTCTCCCATCAGCTTAGAGGGCCTTCGCTAAAGTGTTGCAGCTGTGCCAATGCAGTGTTTAAGTGTAGACCTGCCCTGAGTACCTTTCCCAGACCTGAAGAAGAGCTCTGTGTAGCTCAAAAGCTTGTCTCTCACGAACAGAAGTTGTTCCAATAAAAGTTGTTCCTCACCCACCTTGCCTCTCTAGTGTCCATATCTCATTCTTGCTGGCAGCCTCAGAACAGTCCTGGGAACTGAAAATTAGAAAATAACAATAAAAAAATACCTGCCACAGAGAGGGAATTAGCAAGTGCTGCTCCCAGATGGGCACAAAAGAAGGCTGTGAAAAGGACAAAGGAAACTTCAGGTTAAAATGTGTTTGCTCGCAGCATTAGACAGCTAGCAAAAATTACATCACAATCCCAGATCCCCTAACTGTACCTCCTCATAGATACAGAGACATGCATCATTGTTTTTTCTATGGATCAATGCCGGGCACAAATGTTTGGCATTCATAGATTTTAAGGGTTTGTCTATACGTACAATGCTGCAGGAGCCCAGCTATACTGATACAGAGGCGTCATGGCAGCGCGTCTGGTGAGGACGCCCTATGCCGATGGGAGAGAGCTCTCCCGTTGGCTTAAAAATAACCACCTCCGGAAGTTGCAGAAGCTATATCGGCGGGAGAAACTCTCCTGGCAACATAGTGCTGTGCACACGAGTGCTTATGTGGCTCAGGGGGTCGAATATTCACACCCCTGAGTGACATAAATTTTGCCAACATAGGCTGTACTGTAGACATAGCCGAAGGCCAGAAGGGACCATTATGTTCACCTAGTCTGACCTCCTGTATAACAGGCCATAGAGCGTCACCCAATGATTCCTGCATCGTGCATAACTTCTGTTCATTGTTGACGGAGGGCACATTCTGTGCTTACCTTGCATCCTGCCATGTTGTGTGTGAGCATGAAAAGGAGTTTACAGAATGAAAAACTGGTTAAAAACTGCTCTGTGTCTGAATTTCTCCCAAATGGGATGGGGAGGGAGGCCCATAAATCTGCTCCTTCTCTCTACACCCCCCTATAGCTAAGGCTGATTGAAAATTTCCCATTGAAAGTGTTTTCCAAAAGAAATTTGGGTTTTTGACTCAATTAATTTTTTTGTGAAGGGCACCTGCTCTGTATGGGAAATTTTGACACTTCATTGAAAAATGGAATGCCTAAAATCAGAAAAGTTTACAATTTTCACTGAAAGTGGAAATATTTTCATTCAAAATGGCGCTGCTGTGCCTAATGAAAGCCGTAGTGCGGGTGCCTTTTGCTCCCATTCTCCTCTCTGAGCTCTTGCAGTGACTATGTCTTCCATGAAGTGTCATGACCCCTATTATGCACCTTTTCCCCTCACCAACATGGGAGAAAGTGGTGCCTCGTAGGACATGTAGTCCAGGCCTATAGAGCAGAATGGGAGCACGAGGCATCTAAACTACAACTCCCATGGGGCATGGTGGTGCCATTTTGAATTAAAATATTTCAGTTTTCAGCCAGAATATATATATATTTTTTTTATATTTAGCTGAAAGGTCATCATTTTCTGAGGAAAACCCCTATTTTCTGACCAGCACTACCCATGGAGCATGCTGGGCATGCCGTGGGAGCGGGCAGCTGTGCACATGCACCAGTGCAGTGGGAGGCTTGGCATGAGATTGAACTTCCCTGAAGCACGGTCTCTCCCTGAGGTCCCTTTTCAGCGTGTGGATCTGCCCTCTCCCTGAAAAACATGGGCTGGTGCCCAAATGAAATATTTTAGCCCAAGCTAATCAATCATTCTCTGGGATTGCACATCTAGCATCTTTCACAAGGCCTGGGTGCATTTAAAACGAAGGATGGTAGCAGGCATGCCGCCGGCAACTGCTAGCAAGTGGGTGTGCCATGTGGGAGCGTAGAATGTGCCTCCTATTGCAATGCAGGCGAGGACACTGTTGTAGCCCCAAAAGCCAGAGTAGATCCCAGCAAAGGGCGCTGCAGCAGTCAAGCCTATAAATCAAGGGAGACACATCAAGGGAAACTCGCATTAAAAAAAATCACTCGTTATTAACATCACTGGTTTCTTTCTCTTTGTTACTAGTGCTGACATTCAAATAATTCAGACTTCCAATGCCCTGCCACCCTTTCTGCAGCTTGTTTACTCCTTGCACTAGGTGTTGCAAAGGGTAATTAAAATAGACTGATGATCAGTTTCACTTTCTGCTTCTTAAATATGAGCATAGGAGCTCAGGACAATCATGAATTCCATCTCCAACATCACCAGCTTAAAATCTGAAGGTGTAGTTCTTTGACCAGCCTTCTCTAACATCAACGCAGGTCAGTGTGGACATTTACAAAACAAAACTGCACTTCACACACAATTCTCCAACACCCCTCCCCCCCTGGGGGGAGGGAGGCAGGGAGAGCTGAATCATGTGAGATATTAGCCATGTTACTTAATGCACTACTGGAAGGTGTGCAGATATTACAGTGGTAAGGGTGGTATAAAAAGCTACACAAAATACAATAGAACAGAATGCTGCAACATATGGGTTGCAAACAGGAGAATTTTTAAAACCAACTGTTAATTGTTTTATCATCATTGGGTAGGGAAAAGGGAGAGTTGTGGCTGATGTTTGTAATTTTTCCATTCGTTCCAAGGAAGCATTTCTGCTGATCACAGGTTTTCTGAGCACCAAAGACCTGAGCTTCCCCATGCCACTTGCATGTGGCATTAATCAGGAACCCTTTCACAGTGTGCAATAATAACGGCTTTATTGAACCTACAAATTTATGAGCAATGTTACTTAATCTTCCATGCTGGTAGACAGCACTTTTTACATTAGCTATCTACCATGTATGCCTATATATACGCCTGTCTTTTATACAGAACTCTAGTAAGAGGTTGGAGATTTGCCCCAGGGCAAAGTGAGTGTAAAAGGCTGTGAGCAGAGGGAGATATTTGATCTGGGAAGCGCAGGAGTCATCATCTATGCAAATTATAAGGTAAGGGTGAGCCAAGCCCTGGGTCAGATCATGTAGTCAGTGGGCTTCCATGCTGGTATAAGTGTGTGCACGAGCAACTGTTTTTGCAACATTGGGGCCCCTGCCTTTTAGACATAACCAACTCACTGGTCCCACATTGTCATAAAAGATCCCTCAGCACTTTCTCTCAGAGGTGGGGTGTGAACCCTGGTCTCCTAGCTAAAACCCTCCTTCAGTTATTCCATTCTGTCCCCTCCCCTAAAATCCACCCATGGCTGCATTAGGACACAGGCTCCCATTCACTTCCTATTGTTATCTACCTGCCCAACCACAGGGGCGGCTGCCTCTTATTCCAGGCATATGAACTCTGAACATTGCTGCTGTGCAGCTATCTGCTATTCAGTGATCACAGCTCATCTGTACCTGGAAAACACAGACTGTTTACTGAACTGAGTCTCCGTTTCCCAAGTCCTTGCTCCCCACCCAAGTGTCCCAGTCAGAAGCTCCCCTTCCCTGTGTATGCAGAGCCAAAGGAGGTCAGTGATCTCAGGATAAATAAACTCAGTGGTTGCTCCTGGCTGTGATGCGCTGCAGCTGGGTCCTATTTTAGCAACATGGACGATGTGACTTTTAAGAAGGCAGTAGTGCTAAGAGTGCTCCTAACCACCTTCACTTTACACATTCATTTGCCAGTGTAACCCACTAACTGTGTGTTATGTGTCCCTGCCTACATCTGATCCACAGAAGAGCTAAGTCTGTTACTGTGCTGTTCATTGTTAATGTTTACAGCTGCAATTCAGGATGGCTACTGGGGGTTTTTTTGTTGCAGAATTGCCACTTTTAGGTCCGTAACTGAGTGACCAAAGAGGTCGAAGTGTTCTCCGACTGGTTTTTGAATGTTATAATTCTTGATGTCTGATTTGTGTCCATTTATTCTTTTATGTAGAGAGTGTCCAGTTTGGCCAATGTACATGGCAGAGGGGCATTACCATATAACATTATAACATTCAAAAACCAGTCGGAGAACATTTCAATCTCTTTGGTCACTCGATTACAGACCTAAAAGTGGCAATTCTTCAACAAAAAAACTTCAGAAACAGACTCCAACGAGAGACTGCTGAATTGGAATTAATTTGCAAACTGGATACAATTAATTTAGGCTTGAATAAAGACTGGGAGTGGATGTGTCATTACACAAAGTAAAACTATTTCCCCTTGTTTATTTCCCCTCCCACAGTTCTTGTAAAGTGCTGGAAATGGCCCACCTTGATTATCACTTCAAAAGGCCCCCCCCTCACCTCCCCGGCTTTCCTGCTGGTAATAGCTCACCTGTCTGGTAACACCCATTGTTTCATGTTCTCTGTGTATATAAAATCTCCCCACTGTATTTTCCACTGAATGCATCCGATGAAGTGAGCTGTAGCTCACGAAAGCTTATGCTGAAATAAATTGGTTAGTCTCTAAGGTGCCACAAGTCCTCCTGTTCTTTTTAGGGATACAGACTAACACGGCTGCTACTCTGAAACCATTTTTTGTTACTGTTTCTCTCCCTCTCTGTGTTGAAACTTGCAAGCTGCTACTTGTGTTAGTACATGCTAAGACAGAGAGAGACTCAAAGCGATACTTTGTAACAACAGAAACAGCACACAGAGACTCCCCGCCCTTTCATTGCATTTATCTCGCTTTGTTAACAATTGTGATTAAAATAGAGATAGAGGATGTATGTGGATGGATGCTTGGTGTAGATAATAATAGATGAATGATCAGGGAGGTGCCAGCCTAAGAATGCAGTGTCCATCAGCTGAAGAATGCGCAGAGTGGAGACAACTGGATGACCCCCGGAGGGGAAACTGGAGTCCACCCAACAGCCTCAAGGATGGGAGATCCAAAGAACAAGATAACATCTGGCGACATGGAGCACTCAGGAACGTGCCATCTGCTGATTGATTCAGCAACAGCATGATGAAGCAATTCCCATAGACTGGCATAGGAATAAATTCCTATAAAAATGGACTCTAGAAACTGAGAACTTTGAGTCTGGTTCTCCAGGAGCATCGGATGCACATCTGTCAAAGACTCGGCTCCACCCTCATGCCCAAGTTACCTGGCCAGTAACTTGGCATGAGCAACCTCTAGGCTGGTAACTATAACAAATTTGCAGAACCTGTGTGTGTGTATGAATGAATGTGTAAATGAATGTGAAACTGAATGAAATGTTATAGCTATAACTGACTGCCTACTATGATTCTTTCTGTATTCACAATAAATGTGACATTTTGTCTTATCCCCTTTAATAAGATCCTGCTGCTTTCTATTTTATTGGTATAACACTGGTTAAAACAGGCTGGTAGATTTATAGGATGACTTAAAAAAAAAGTTCTGAAGGTGTAGGACCAGGTACTCAGTGGGATAAACTGCATACCTGCCAGCATGCTCACTGCTGACCCAACTGCAGTGTATACGCAGACGAGCGGTGATGCTATGAACACAGCGAGCAGAAAAATGCCACCACTCCAGGGACTGTCACTACCAAACACCTGACCGATTCCCACCAGAATGGATTTTAGCAACTGCAAAATCAAATACAAAAAATGACATGCCAGAGTTAATGACAGGGTTGTAACCACAGGGGATGTAGCATGATATTTTATTAGATCTAGTTGGAAATCTTCCGAGAGTAGATTGTCTGCTGGCAAATGCTGTTCTCCAAAAATGAAAATTTCCCCTAGGAATATGTCAATTTCAATGAAATTTCATTTTGGAAAAAATTGAGAGTGGGTAGGGGGAACAAGCATTCTGATAAGATTGAAACTTTCCCTTTATTGGAATGGAATGTTTTAATTTTTGTTTTGAAAGGACTTTTTGGTTTTAAATTTTATTTTATGTTACATTATAAATGGATTTTTTTAAATGTCCTTTCGTAGGGAATTTCAATTTTTTTCTGGTTTTGTTCCAATTTTGGGAGTGATTCAGTGTTGTGGCACAGTAATAAAGAAGTCTGTCACACTGACCATCCTCTACACCTGTTCTGTGGATAAATATTAGACATCAGTTCGCTTTGCTACCAGTTTGGCACTTTCCTTGGCACCAGCCAAATCCATTCCAATTCCCTTTTATGTAGTTCTGTGCTCCATGTTTTGGGATTATGCAGAATTTAATACCCTTCTTTCCCAGAGACTATGTGCAATGGAGTGGAATGATTCTGCCTTTAGTGGACCTTACCAGTGGCACTTCGATTTCAGACCAGGTGATGTTCAGCACTGATGTTACAGGCTGAATGAGAGTGGTAGGGAAGAAGAGGTTATAGTATCCAGTGGCAGCCAAGTAAAGAGACATGGCAATATTGAAAGGCAGGGTGAGAACAGGAAGATCCCATTTACTAAAGACTGAGCCTAAAGCACCGGAAAGAACGGGGCTGAAAAGAGAAGAACAAGATCTTTCAGACAGCAGTAATAAATTCTACATACCAGTGAGGGTGGTGGAAAACATCTTCACCTGAAACTGGCTGAACCCAAAAGGAGAACAATCTCTTCGTAGATTTATCTCCGTCCATCTCTTGTGATGGCATCTGTTACCTATGGGTTGCTTTCTGCGTCCTCCTTTTATCTTTAGGGTTTACAATGATTAGGGTGAACACAAACAGTCTTCCCTGTACTTATAAGTGACTCGTATTGCAGGGGGTCACTTACACCAATCGAGTCAGCCTCTAGCAGTAAGCAAAACAGCAGAAAGTATGGTACTTTGGCACAGATCCTTAAACATATTTAGGCATCTAAGTCCCAATGGGATGTAGATGCCTAAATACCTTTGAGAATTTGGCCCTTATCCCCAAATTAACTAGCTATAATGTCCATTCATTTTCTACAGGCATACTGGGATGATCTTGCTTCTGCTGAAGTCAATGGAAGTTGTGTTATTGACTTCATCGGGAATAGCACTGAATCCACAAATGTAAGCTTGTGCAAACAAAGAGAGATGGACCCAAGCTGTAAAGTTCAGATCCAGAACTTGCCCCTACTTCTGGGTCATTCAGATCCAGGGTTTGGGTGTGGCTAATGGCTGGATCCTTGGTCAGTTACATTCCATTAATATAAGAGCAAGAAGTCTAATGGTAATAATTTCAATGTCACCTAGTTAACTATTCACTGTTGAACAATCCTCTCAAGAAAGGAAAGTGCTGATCATATTGTGAAGATCTGTAAAATCTACTGGATGTGGCATCTACGCACCACTTACTTTCGAGAAATCCAGTGGGCCACCCAAGCTCTACTAAGGGCCAAGCTCTACTAAGCCCACAATACCTAGTGAAACCCCACAGAGGACATATGATTATATACTGAACATCTTCACAAGCTACTGTAAGTGGAGTCATATTTTGACATCTTACGTGGGAAGATTTTAGATTGCGGGAGGACCTAAGAAGAGTCTTACTGCCTTTCATGTTCACCTCCGGAGAAAGTGAACTGAAAAAGAGCGCAAACATGGCTGAAGTTTAAAAAAGCAAACAAGCATTAGCAGAAATTTTTAGCTTTATTTGTCCAGCTGTAAATACAGTTTTGTTTCAAGTTGTACTAATTAAAAATGCAAGTAAGATACAGTAGATAACTGATGGGTCAGTAAAAGAAAAAAAGTCAATCTAAGAATATAAAATATTTAGGATTGCACATTAAAAAAAAATGAAGAGCAACTTACCATGCCATGGATGTAACAACTACAGGCAGTAGAAGCCACCAATAATAGTCTCCTTTGTCAGAAAACACAGCCATGAGATATCCCAATAAGGTCCCATTATAGCCATGGAGTCCTGTTTCTATGGCTGATCTGTGGGAGACTTTGTAGCAAAACCTTGATCTAACCATGGCTTGCTTGCAATTGTCCATGTCTGGAGGTCCTTCTAACAGAGAATATCTACAGCAACAAAACCCAAGACCTACCTAAGTGTTTCCACAAAAATAAATTGAAAAATGCCAATGGAAACTGGTGGTAACTGGGTTCCCTAATGCAGTAGGAATTACAGTCCAGCTGGAATGTTCCAAGCAGACTGTAAAAAGGAAACCAACAGCATAAACAGAGAAGAAAAAATCAGGTTTTAAAAGTTATTTCTATTTTTATAATCAGTGGTGTGAAACAACAAAACAAGTAAACATTTTTTTAAAAAGTGTCATTTTTTAGCTGGAAATCACAGAGTAGAAGCTCTGTGATTTGCATTTTAGTCCATATCTATTCTTTATTGCAGTTTCTTTGAGCTAACACTCTGTTGGCTGCTTAGCACTGTCAAAGATTGTTCGTGCCAAAGTAATCATAGTTCAAAGGTGAATTTGGTCAGCACCAAGAACAACCCACAAGAGATAAACATACCTGTCCTGACTCAGAATAAGTGCTGCTAAAGTTGAGACAGATGTTCCTAAAGAGCTTGTGAGCGCCCACCAGGGATTCTGGACCAGGAATCCAGCAATCATGATAAACCCACTGAGAGGGTTATTGACACACATCACCTGGGATGTCCCCCCAGTCAATAAATTGAAACCCTAGAGGTTTATTGGAAAGAGGAAAGATCATCAGAATGAAGAGGTAGATGGATATTCTTATTTTATTTGTATCACCATAGCATAGATTCGGAGGCCAGAAGTGAAGTTTAAGGCCAGAAGTGACCATTAAAACCGTGGTTCTCAACCAGGGGTACGTGTACCCCTGGGGGTATGCAGAGGTCTTCCATTGGGTACATCAATTCATCTAGATATTTACCTAGTTTTACAACAAGCTACATAAAAAGCACTAGTGAAGTCAGTACAAACTAAAATTTCATACAGATAATGGCTTGTTTATACTGCTCTATAGACTGAAATGTAAGTACAATATTTATAGTCCAATTGATTAATTTTTATAATTACATGGTACAAATGAGAAAGGAAGCAATTTTTCAGTAACAGTGTGCTGGGACACTTTTGTGTCTGATTTTGTAAGCAAGTCGTTTTTAAGTGAGGTGGAACTTGGGGGTACGCAAGACAAATCAGATTCTTGAAAGGGGTCCAGTAGTCTGGAAAGGTTGAGAGCCACTGCATTAGAGCATCTAGTCTGACATCCTTTCACAGGCTTTTAGATTTCATCCAGTTACCCCTCTGTACTGAGCTCAACATGTTTCACTCAAGCATCTTCCAGAAAGGCATCCAGTCTTGACTTAAGGACATCAAGAGATGGACAGGCCGTCATTCCCTTGGCAAGTCGTTCCAATGGCTAATCATCCTCACTGTTAAAAACCTGCATCTCATTTCTAATTTGAATTTGTCTGGCTTCTGCTTCCAGCTTTTGGTTCTTGTTTTGCCCTTCTCTGTTAGTTGAAAGAGCTCTTAAGAGCACAGTATTTTCTCCCTATGAAGGACACCATCAGCAAGTATCAGAGTAACAGCCGTGTTAGTCTGTATTCACAAAAAGAAAAGGAGTACTTGTGGCACCTTAGAGACTAACCAAGTTATTTGAGCATGAGCTTTCGTGAGCTACAGCTCACTTCATCGGATGCATACCGTGGAAACTGCAGCAGACTTTATATACACACAGAGAATATGAAACAATACCTCCTCCCACCCCACTGTCCTGCTGGTAATAGCTTATCTAAAGTGATCATCAGGTTGGGCCATTTCCAGCACAAATCCAGGTTTTCTCACCCTCCACCCCACACAAATTCACTCTCCTGCTGGTAATAGCCCATCCAAAGTGACAACTCTCTACACAATGTGCATGATAATCAAGTTGGGCCATTTCCTGCACAAATCCAGATTCTCTCACCCCCTCACCCCCCTCCAAAAAACACACACATAAACTAACTATCCTGCTGGTAATAGCTGGTAATCAGCAAGTAGCCTCTCATTCTTTTTTGATAAGCTAAACAGATGGCTCTCTTCAATTCCCTCACTGTAAGGAATTTTCTTTGGCCCTCTTAGCATCTAGGCATCGAGTCAGGATTGGGACCATGCTATTCGAGGTGCTGTACACACATCTACGGGTTAAGTCTCTAGGGACAACAAACCCAATGAAAAGATGATCCCTGCCCCAAAGAGCTTACAAGCTAAGTAAATGATGCAAACAATCCCGGGATTCTGCTTTTTTTCAAATGCCCTAAGCAATTACAGTAGAACTGGGACAATGTATCAGCCAGACTGGAAAAGCCATCTCAGATTTATCACATTCTAGGACAACTGTTAGATTTGGCATGGGAAAAGCTAACTGCTCCAGAATGTAGTTGGCAGAGTTCCCTATTATAAAGCACACTGGGATATACTTGTACAAACTGGCTTATTTTGTGATGCCCCAAAAGTTGCATAGCAGATGGTGGTGAGAGTCTTACTCATCCATTTACAGTTTTGCAATGAAAAAAGGAAGGAAATGTATCAGGGTGGTCTACACTACAGAGTTAGGTCGACAAAAGGCAGCTTACGTCGACCTAACTCTGTAGGCGTCTATACTAAAATGTAGCTGCCATCGATGTGACTTGCCCACTACACTGACTTAATAACTCCACCTCCATGAGAGGCATAGCCTTAAGTCGATGTAGTTAGGTCGACACAGGGTCAGTGTAGACACTGCGTTGCTTACATCAACTGTTGCTGCCTTTCAGAAACCGTCCCACAATGCCCCACACTGGCAGTTAAATCAGTGCAAGGGCCCCTGGTGAGGATTCACACCGCTGACACAAGGCGCGTTGCATGGACATGTACAACCAATTCAATTACTGCGGTGGCTGTACATCGACGTAACTTAGGTCACCTGAATTTTGTCGTGTAGACTTGCTAGATGCTCAGATGCTAGAGGCATGTAAGACCCAATGAGCCAACACAGGCACACGTGCAGTGACAGTCACAGATGCTCAGAAGCTGTATAAGATTCATGGAGGGTCTACCTCTCTGGGTTATGATATGGGAGGCTACCATGCTCAATTACCATGACTGTGTGTGTATGCAAATCAGTTATCTGTCTGCACAAATCGACAGGTCTGTGTTTTAAGGGGAGCAGTCACAGACATGGCAACACCAACTAGGCATGCACTTGCATGGGTGATCTTGTGCACTCAAACTGCATGCTTGATTGTTGGCAAATCGGGCCACTTAGGACCTCATAATACCATCATTATTCAGGCTGAGGAGTATGAAAATCTGCAAGTCAAACTGCAGATGCTAACAGGACTACTCAACTTGAGCAAGAGCAGCAGAAAAGGACCTTAGTGTAGGTCTAGCACTAGATTGTGCTTCTGGCTATTGTGACTGTGCAGGGCTGTAGGAATGGGTAAAGATTGTCCTCTCCCATGCCTTTCACAGCCCACAGGGGCTGCCCCAAAACGCATTACATTTGTGCTTCAGATGCTTCTCCTTGGGAGTAACTGGGCAGAGAGGGGCAGGGAGTAGGTGCAGCCATGACTCTGTCCCCTAGACACACTGGCCAGTGGAGGTGGCTCCCACTGAAGGCAGAAAAGGGTGTTGCAAGTTATTCTCCCCTGTAAGTCTCAATTCTAGGACTCTTTAAGATGCAAAGGCTGCTAGTGCTCCCCCTAGAGACTTGTGCCAACATATCTCCCCATATGAAGAGCATTCTACATGTATGATCAAGAAGATACCAATTACCACTCCACAACTCTGGAATGACAATGGTTGTGTTTGCCCATGCATATATGTTCGATGTAATATACACATTCATAGATACTATGTGAATGGTATTAATATAACATACTTTACATATATGGGTATTGGAAGGTTACATTAATTAAATGCATTATGCTCTTCCCACAATTTCTGTTCACCCATGTCAAACAGCCCACAGAAGTTTGCAAAGCTGAAGTCAGTTTTGACTTTAGAAAATAGGAAACTTGTCAAAGTAAAGATTCATGAATACTTTGTACCAAGCACAATTAGGGAGCCCTGTTATGGCTCATCAACATTTGGAATATACCATTCAAATGAGGGATGGGAAAGTATAGGGAGGTACCAAGCTGGCAAAACTAGTGGGTTAAACTTAAAGTTCAAGTGATGTGTAAAGAGGTTGGTAACTTGTAAAGCCATACTATAAATACTACTAGCTGAAATGCATATCTTTGAAGCACACTTTCTGAACATGCCGTGAAAATTTGCTACCTGGCAGGAGGGTATGTATATCTCCTTTTCATATTATACTGTTTTGTCTTTAGACAGTAAATTTGGCACTTATTTGGTCTCTTGAACATTTTTAAGAATGAACCACAAGTGTAGTCAAACAATTGGCCACACTGTTTAGTCAATACTTGTGACTGGTAATTGCTTTACCTTTAGATCCATCTCCAGACATGTTTGTTCCTCCCATGATATAGGACACAGCTCTGCCGATGCTTTTCACACCTGTTGTCCCTCCGTTCTGATTGTTAGTGCTTTTCTCTTCAGTGATTTTGGTTTCAGGTTTTCCCTTCAGGAAAGGAGAGAATGTTACTACAGTTCTCCAAAGGCAAGCTGTTTTGTTTTCAAAGCCACCGATATTTTTAAAATTTATTTAAATTTATTTTTAAATATTATTACGGCAGGAGTCATCAGGGGGTGCTGACATATAGAGTCGTGCAAGTTCTTTTTCTTAGCGTGTGAGCAAGTTTTGGCTTATGGGAAGACATGCTGTGGTAGTTTCAAGTAGTAGTTGTGGAAGACATGCTGTGGTAGTTATGCGAGGTTAGGTTTAGAGGCATCTTCAGGAGAGGGGGAGCTGTATGAGCAACAAGAGAGTTTGCTCTCTGTGACTGGAGTCAATCCTTGAGACGGAGTTGCTTGCTGGGGACCAAACATTGGTGCTGGGCTGAGATTCCTGGAGGAAGGGGTTGCCCTGCATGCTGTTTGACCATCTCATTTTAGGAGTGGTATGTATATTACACTTTGGCTGTGTCTACACTATGAGCTAGGGGTGTGAGTCCCACCTCAGGCATGTAAGCAGTAGTGTAGCCGCGGTAGCAGGGGAAGCTTACCTGTGTAGTCCAGGCGGGTTTGTACTTGGCATGGCTAAGCTATGGTGCTGCTGTGCATGATACACTAGTACACGGGTATACTATTATTTATACTTGAGCTAGTGTAACCCACACACTCCTGGGGGTGGGGTTCTGTCCCGTTTAGTGGCACCGAAACCACTTAGAGAGACAGATTAATGAGTTTGCTCTACAGCCTTAGCTAAGAGTCAGCTGGCTTTTCACTCACGCTGTAGAGGCTCATGCAATCAGCTCCAGAGATCCCCGGTTCGATCCTGCCTGCCGATGCCTGGGGTCTGTTGGTTTACACTAGCACAAGTATGTTTATGTGAGCTGGGCATCACACCCCTAGCTCACAGTGTAGACGTAGCCTTAGACTATATTCGGGCCCCACTTCACTGATTTCTGCTCCACTGGGAAGCTGGCCTGCAAGTCATAGAATCATAGAATATCAGGGTTGGAAGGGACCTCAGGAGGTCATCTAGTCCAACCCCCTGCTCAAAGCAGGACCAATCCCCAATTTTTGCCCCAGATCCCTAAATGGCCTCCTCAAGGATTGAACTCACAACCCTGGGTTTAGCAGGCCAATGCTCAAACCACTGAGCTATCCCTCCCCTGAGTCCCTGGACAGCTGCTACTGCTTGGCAGAGGGATGACACTGATGTCCAAATGGGGTACAAATGTCAGAAGAAAAGGTACCAATACAATGTTAAAACTTTGAAATGACTGAGTAACAAAGCTCAGTGTAACTCAGGGCTTTGTGAAATTGAAAAGTGTTGTTTTAAGCAAAAATGTTTGCAGTTTCTTTTTAGATTTCATGCCTACATGAAATCTAAATCTTTTAAACTGAAACCCCACCAATAATTCTGCACTAATTTTACTTGGATTTAATAAGCGGGAAAGCAATAGCTCCAGTACTTACAGCTGATTCATTCTCCTGTTGGTGGTGTGGAGGGGAAAACTGATCCTCATTTCGTCTATCCGGATGTTCAACTTTTCCAAAAACTGTAGGTACAGAAGAAATAGATTTGCTCACTGCACCTCAAATTCCTCCCTCTCATGGTGGATGTGCATTGGCTGTACACCTTCTGAGTCACTCAGGATGGCTGTGCATTGTTGCTTGTTAAACCTCTGGCATATCCCACAATAGCATTTCAATTATAACTTTCCTTCAGGATGGTTGTTGTAAAATATTTCTCTTTCCAGGGAGGATAGCACTGATCTTTAACTTTTAAATCACCTTTGCACCTAAATAGCAGAGGGTATCTCTAGGATCATTTACATCTTTAGAGCTGGTCAACGTTCTTTCAGAAAGCTTTCAGTTTGGTTGAAACTTTCTAGTTTTTCAGTGAAAAAATCAGAGCCAAAAAGTGAAAAATAGCTTTGCTCTGGTTTCAGTAAAAAGTTTTGGATTTTAAAAACTGAAAATATTTAGCAAAACCCTTTTTTCCCCAGGTTTTGAACACAGAAAACATCGGGGGAGGGGGGTTGGTTTAAAGGTTGCATCAAAAGATTGATTTTTTGTTGGAAAATTAAAAAGGAAATTATTTTAAAAACTTTTCCCATGAAAATAATTAGCAATTTCTGACCAGCTCTATAAATCTTATATGTATTTTTAAGGGCTTCCCAGCTAACTCTTTCTGGACTTACAAAATGAGCTGATATCAGCAGCCATTCTGGCTGTGCAAAGAATGTATGTTCAGCCTCCATAGTTGATATGGCTGATTTATTAACAGATGTCACCACAGTTAAGGGTTCTGTTCACATTAAACTGAAATCTTTTCTGCCCGTGTCTGGGGGACTATGCTGATGAAGATTAAAGATCTAATGGCATATTTCAAAACAGTAGGTGATAATCTTGGTATCCGGGCCAACTTTCTCATGATATTTTCTGACATCCAAGTCTGGGTGTGGTAGCTAGGCACCGAAGAGCTCCCATGTTTATACATTAACTGGACTTGGAGGCTGGAACTGGGGCTACGGGTTTCTTAAAGTTCTCCTCTCCTCAATGCCCCATGTTAGGCCACATATTCAAAATGGCAGCCTATATTTTTATGTTTGCATTATCCATCTGCCACTCGATTGTGGGCACAATTTGCAGCTGCAACTGAATTGTGGTCACAAATCTGAATACTTGTGCCTCTGCCTCGGGGTCTGAATCAGGTGTTCATGTTTGCAGTCCATCTCAGCTGCACAAAATGAGGGTGCTATGTTCAGAAGCACAAATTTTGCCCACCAAAGAGGGAGGCCAGGCCTCATCCCTCTGAAAAGCTACCCCATTACCTCTGTAAGTGAAGAAAGTGGATCTCAGTGCTATCATGGGGGTAGGAGCCCCATAAAAGTACCTGAGCTATGGGAGTATCCATGGCATTGGAGCCATATCAGGAGGTGAGAGAATCAAGATGGGATTTTCCTTCCAGGTTGCAGACATCTCTCTGCATTAGGTGCGTCTCTGTAATTTAGTAGAGATGAATCATCTGAGTTCATCTCTCCAAAAGCTCATACAAAAGCCACAGGTACTTGAGAATCTTGAGGTCCAGTGGGAACATCTTGATGGGAGAAGCTTCTACTTCCTCCCCACTGCACCTATACCCTTTCATATCAGTGTATGAAAATCTCTCAGGGGTAAGATTACTATGGACCAACCCTGTCAATAGGATGTGGTTTTGGAATTCCAGCTGCAGCAACATCTGTATCGCTTCATCTGTATCGCTGCAAGAGACCCCCTGTGAACTCCAAAGTTAATAACAGCTGAGTAGGCTGCGGGTCCCCTGTTTAAACTCTTTTCTTTTGTCTAAATTGAAACAATCCTCCTTGTTTGTGATGGGACCTTTAATAGTAAACAAAGCCCACCCCCAAAATGAGGATACTTTTGTTATCCTGACCATTACAGAACATTAGAAAGCTGAAGAGGAGGAAGGTAGCAGGGCAAATGAATTTGCAGAGCAATCTGGAAACACCTAATTTGAAAGGCATCTGGATGAGGACCAAGGACCAAGAGTTTCAAGCAATTAGTGGCTTTAGGTGCCGAACCTGAGACACAAGGTGAGTGATGTAAATATTATTATTAATTACCTTTTCCCCCTCTAATATCCTGGGACCAATACGGTGACAAAACAACTTGATATGTTCAGAAGGTGCTGAGCACCTGGCCCTTGAAAATATCTTCAACTGAGCATTCAATAACTCACCCAAATTTGCTATTCCCTCTTGGCATGCAAGGTGATCCTGGTTACTATGGATTTTTTCATTGTTCAGACAGCCCAGGCTCCCACTTGCATAGAGAAGTATGGTTTTAACAGAATTGATAGGAAAAAGGTCTAGCAAAACTCAATTCCTTTTATGAACCCCCCTCAAAAATATGAAAATATCTGGGTTACACTTGCAAAATCTCAAGCTCTGCTATCAGGGCTGCCCAGGACCATGTGAGAGAGGAAAGACAGGAAGGGATTGAACAGAACCTTTACTTCTCCTTTGCACAGGCCAGTGTGTAGACTGCTGTTCGAATTGAAACAAGTTCCTCTGCTTTGTCTGGATATCTCCTTGGCACTCATCGGCTTCCAATGCAATTAAATGTTCAACCATAATGCCATCTGATGGGCAAGAAAAGAAAGCAACATGAGAAGGTAAATGCCTGCTGGGACTGTCTAATGCTGAGGGAAAGGCACAGAGGGAAAACTAAATCAAACTGCATTAACTTCTTACAGAAAGTGGCATTTTAAAAAAGGTGAACAGAAGGTACAAGTGTAGGGAAACCCTTAGAGTGTGAGGCAATGAGAGGAAGCAAGCAAGAATAACGTGCAACGAACAATCAGGCAGAAGAGAGGTGTGGTCTTGTGGTTGGAGTGGAGTTTCAGTCCCATCTCCTGCACTCAGTCCCTCATTAGCCTTGTGGGGAAGTCACTGACCTCACTGACTCAGTTCTCATTTTCTGCAGAATGGGTGTCTGAGTCCCTCTCTCCTAGAGGTGTGATGAGGATTGACTAGTTAATGCTTGTCAAGTGCTTTGAGAATGGGAAGAGCCAGATACAATTCCAATCCAGTTCAATTCAATGATGCTTTGTTGAGATGACAAGCTGTGCAAGTGTGTCCAAAGTGCAAGGGAAAAGAGAGGCCCCTCAGGTGTCTCAGGGGCAGGTCGAGTCGTGCCCAGGGGAGGGTTACACTCCATAGGCATGTACACATACTCCAGGGGCTGGCTGTTATGCATCCCCTGTGTGTAAACCAAGGGGTATATTTCCAAGGGTACAAGACTTTCAGTGGAAGTCAGGCACCTAAGTGCCACTTAAGCTGGAAACCTACCCTTGATTTTCAAAGCATCTCTGTCTGCAGCACTAAATTGAGATGATCCCTTCTCTCTGCTCCTGGGTGGAAGAACACAATTCCATTGTAATGCACTCCTCTGCCAGTTTGACTGAGACTGGCTTTTCCCTCAGTCTGCAAAAGGATTCGCCCCCCTTTCACCTATGGTTCGGCCTTTAGTCCAGCCCATTTTGTCAGACTCTTGCCTTGCACCCCTCTACCCCCAACAGCTTCTTCATCACTTTCCCTATTGTAGTTGTCCCTCTGTGCTGGCATCCCTGGATGGCCTGAGCCTATATTAGTTCACGCCTGAAGGAAGCATGAGCTCATCCTGTCTTAGAAACTCCTGAGGCAAGAATCACCTTCTCTTTAGCTTCTGAAACCTGGAACTTCCTCCTTGTAGCTCTTTCCCACGTCATCTCTCCATCGCCTTTCAAACCTCAGCTGAAGACCGGTTTCTTTCCTCCTTTGCCTAGAGCTCTTAACTTCCCTCTTGGTTTGCTGGTGCTTTATTTTAAATGTTCACAGCTGCATTTTTCACCTGGGGCAAAGCACCTTGGGATACAAGGCTCTTCAGGAGACAGGTGCGTTGCGTTGGTGGTGGGCGATCATGGGGAGACCTGGGGGAGCAATAGTAGCATGTGTTTATATATGAAGACATTAATGACTGCTAATCAGCACGTCATCCCAGAGATGTGCTCTTTATAGAAGATCATACACTTACCTCTCATCATAGCCAAACAAGCTCTACTAAAATAGGTGTTCATTAAATTCTCCTACTCCTCTAATCAGGTAATTCCTCTTAGCGATTCTGGTGGTGTCCTTTGTCTTTAAGGCAATTATCTGGGATTTTCTTCTCAAGAGGCTTATTTGCTTTCCTCAGACCTCTTTCCTTCTCAGTAGGCTCTTTTATTATTCTCTCTTCTTTTCACCTTTTAATGAGTGATTCTTGCACTGCTCTGGGTAGGAAGCTTTGTATGTGACAAATGATAACATTCTGTTTCTCTTCTCATTCTGAGTAACCTTTTAGTGTCATCGGCATACCGTGTAGTCTATGTGTGTGTGTGTGTGTGTATCTGAGTTCTAGATTGGGATCCCACTACGTACCTGGAGGCAAGGGAATTTGCCGAAAAAGGCTGAATCCAAACATCATTGGCCATATCCAGCCTTGGTGAAATTCCATTGACTTTATGGAGACTGGCCTCCTTTCACCGCAGGACTGAATTCTCCAGTTCTCAGGTGGCTTTGCTGATAGTAGCCATCATGCTATATTCTACATGGATACAACTTCCCTGGCAGGTCAGTCTTCTTACTGAACCAGCTAGCCTGCCATTGGATGGCGACCCAGAACACTTCAGGGCACAGGAGTCTTGGAAAGAATCACTAATGTTCTGCTGGGTTGGAGTCACAGAGAGGGAGATGCCACTGGTTTATTAAGTGAATCTCGTACAGAGTCCACTCTGATAAGTGAGGTTTGTGCTCTTCAGTGCTGCTATCAAATATGTGCCTGTCATACTGTACAGACCTAGAAATTCTGGTCATTTTTGGTTTCCTCCATGCATAAGGGAATCTTGCAAGGCACTGAGCTGAGAGCACTCTGAGCCTTTCAGGAGATGCCCAACACCCTGCTGTTAGAAAGCTCTCCTTTACTACATAATTTTCCAGTGCTGTAGATTTCAGTTTAAACACTGGAAACTGACAGCTTTCATAGACATATAAATACATCTCTCAATTTAAGTGCTCGAATAATGTCCAAATCCTGGAAATCATCAACTTTCCTGACTGTTAAAGAGGACTGCTGTCACCTCTATGTAACCTCTGGTGCATCTCTTACTTGTCAATCTCTTTCTAACGTTGTATGCAGTGTTGTTGTAGCTGTGTTGGTCCCAGGATATTAGAGAGACAAGGTGGGTGAGGTAATATCTTTTATTGGGCCAACTTTCAGGCTTACACAGAGCTCTTCTCTCACCAATGGAAGTTGGTCTAATAAAATATATTAACTCACCCACCTAGTTTCTCTAATATCCTGCGACTAACCCAGCTACAATAATACTGCATTCTGCTCTTTGGCAGTTGAATGTCTCTGACAAACATGTGGATAATACTTGGGTCAAAAGGCCCTTAGCCAAGAGTTTGAAAGCCCTGGCTCCACAAATCACGTTATAGAGGTGATTATTCCATGGACTTCAACAAGATGACACACATTTCTTTAAAGTTACTTATAACTTTGCAGAACTGGGGATGAAATCACCAAATATGCTTTTTCCTTTTTTGGAGAAATGCTTCCCTGCTTGCAGCTCTATCTAGCCCAGGATCTCATCAGAGCTCAGCCGCTAGGCAGGGCTGTCAGGATTTCACAAGGGAGACTTCTAAGGCAAACTCAGTTTTCTGCAGGATGTGGCTGGGACATTGTGCGGAGTTGTTCACGACTGGGAGTGCCAGCCTCAGGGCAGACTGTCCAGAAGCAGGACAGAGACCCCAAGCTGGCTGTGTGTTCTGTAATTAGATTTCACCAGCCCAGTAACAAGTGTGAACTCCTAAAGCACTACAACAGTTTTACCATGAAGAACGAGGAGGACTTGTGGCACCTTAGAGACTAACAAATTTATTTGAGCATAAGCTTTTGTGGGCTAAAACCCACTTCACTGGATGCATGCAGTGGAAAATACAGTAGGAAGATATATATACACACACACACACAGACAACATGAAAAAATGGGTGTTGCCATACCAACTCTAACGAGACTCATCAATTAAGGTGGGCTATTATCAGCAGGAGAAAAAAAAAACTTTTGTAGTGATACTCAGGATGGCCCATTTCAAATAGTTGACAAGAAGGTGTGAGTAACAATAGGGGGAAAATTAGCATGGGGAAATAGTTTTTAGTTTGTGTAATGACTCATCCACTCCCAGTCTTTATTCAAGCCTAATTTAATGGTGTCCAGTTTGCAAATTAATTCCAGTTCTGCAGTTTCTCGTTGGAGTCTGGTTTTGAAGTTTTTTTGTTGAATAATTGTGACTTTTAGGTCTGTAATTGAGTGTCCAGGGAGGCTGAAGTGTTCTCCAACTGGTTTTTGAATTTTATAATTCTTGACGTCTGATTTGTGTCCATTTATTCTTTTGCATAGAGAATGTCTGGTTAGGCCAATGTGCATGGCAAAGGGGCATTGCTGGCACATGATGGCATATATCACATTGGTAGATGTGCAGGTGAACAAGCCTCTGATAGTGTGGCTGATGTGCTTAGGTCCTATGATGGTAAGTCCCTTGAATGGATATGTGGATACAGTTGGCAACAGGCTTTGTTGCAAGGATAGGTTCCTGGGTTAGTGTTTTTGTTGTGTGGTTGCTGGTGAGTATTTGCTTCAGGTTGGGGGGTTCTCTGTAAGTGAGGACTTGCCTGTCTCCCAAGATCTGAGAGATTGAGGGATCGTCCTTCAGGATAGGTTGTAGATCCTTGATGATGCGCGGGAGAGGTTTTAATTGGGGGCTGAAGGTGACGGCTAGTGGCGTTCTGTTACTTTCTTTGTTGGGCCTGTCCTGTAGTAGGTGACTTCTGGGTAGTCTTCTGGCTCTGTCAATCTGTTTCTTCACTTCAGCAGGTGGTATTGTAGTTGTAAGAATGCTTGACAGAGATCTTGTAGGTGTTTGTCTCTGTCTGAGAGGTTGGAGCAAATGCGGTTGTATCGTAGAGCTTGGCTGTAGACAATGGATCGTGTGGTGTGGTCTGGATGAAAGCTGGAGGCATGTAGGTAAGTATAGCGGTCAGCAGGTTTCCAGTATAGGGTGGTGTTTATGTGACCATCGCTTATTAGCATTGTAGTGTCCAGGAAGTGGATCTCTTGTGTGGACTGGTCCAGGCTTAGGTTGATAGTGGGATGGAAATTGTTGAAATCGTGGTGGAATTTCTCAAGGGTTTCTTTTCCATGGGTCCAGATGATGAAGATGTCATCAATGTAGCGCAAGTAGAGTAGGGGTGTTAAGGGACGAGAGCTGAGGAATTGTTGTTCTAAGTCAGCCATAAAAATGTTGGCATACTGTGGGCCATGGAGTCACAGACAGTCCCCTTGGCATTTCAGTCTATTTTGCCACCCAGGCAAGGGGGACTTAGTGATAGTTGGATTCCATGCACCAAAGATCACAAAATATTCAGGTTGCTCACAGTCCCAACAGATCAGTCACTTATCCAGCATCAATTTGTACCTTAGTTCTCACACCAAAGACAACTCTTGTAGCCAATCTAAGGTTTTATTTCCTTCTTCCAGAATTCAAGAAGATGGGAAAAGCCCTTTTGCATGTAGCCTCTTCCTGGTGTGAGGGGGCAATTAATATTATTTGCATTGAGATATCCCACAATAGCCCATTTAGTTTTGATAGGCCCTCTGGATGGACAGGAGTTGATCCCTGCTGACTGGGTTCACAGTTTCACAGCAAACTTTTTACAGTTATAAAGCCAAACTTAAATATTACCTTATAGCTCATGATAAAGATATTATGAAGGAGATTAATGCCTGCAGCAACTTACAAGCATTTCAAAAAGTCTAAACACTAAACACATTGTTACCAGTCCAATACTCATCCGAACCATACTAACACAGGGGTGAAACAGACTAGTTTCCTGCAGTGATTTAGTCAGTGCTCGGCTGAGGCCTACAGCCGTGGCAAGAGCAGGCACCAGGTCCGTCAGCGTCACAGTGGCACTCTGCCAGCTGAGTTGGTACTGAACCAGCTCAGTATTAGTACTGTGCTGTGGAGGTTCTGCCTTGCAGGTGAGACATAAACGAGAAGTCTGGACCTTTTACAAACGTTAAAGAGCCCGTGCAATTATTGCCATGTGAACCCTTGTGTGCTGGCTAAGTTTTCAGTTTGAGTAATTACGAGGGGATATCAGCTAGGGGGAATTTCATGTCAGTGGGAGGTATGTCAGGTTGTGTCTGCTCCACTATGTCTCAGTTCTTCTTTGGCCAAGTATGGCAGAAGAGTTTTGATTAACACTGTCAGAAACCTTCTGGGATTTTTCTTCTTTTGCCTTGTCTTCAAGGATGTTTGGAGATGTACGAGATCATCTCATTCTCTGCTTCTTCATTTCACTTAAGCCTTATGTTCCTTCAGTTTTTAGGTGAAGCTTTATCTTGTAGGATCTGATTTTAGTACTTAAGCCCGCTTGGGTCTATGTTTATGCTTGGCACAAAGGCTTTTTTAGACAAGAGAAGGCAAAGCAGGTGCAAAATGCTGCCGTTCTGTTTTGGTAGAGTTCTTGACAAGAGCTGGGAGGGGAATGGTTTTCCTATCCTGTGAACATTTTCAGGATAATGACAATTGTCCCTTCATGAATCAGAACAAAAAGTCGAAATCTCAAAATTTCATTAACTGAAAATCCCTCCCCCCCCCAAATATTTTTGGTCACGTGAAACATTTTTTCATAATTTCAAAACATTTTAATTTTGACTGTTAAAATTTTTTTTTTACTACGATCAGTGTGCATTTTGAAATAAAGAGTCACTTTGAACCAGAACATTGGAATTCTTTACAATGTTGAAACAAAACATTTCGACAGTTTCAGAACTTTACTTCTCAAAATTTTTGAGTTGAAAAATGTATCGAAACAGACCCCTTTTCTGCAATAAGTTTTGGTTCTGATTAATTGGCTTTTTCCGACAAAAAATGTTGTGTTGAAAAATTCCCGACCAGTTCTCTTCTCCACTCATTTTGCACTCATGTAAATAACCACCCTAAGGGGCAATGCAACAGAGAGCCAGGCCCAGAGAATGTCCCACAACTGGCATTAAGTCCAGCGCTTCATCTGGATAAATAGGGTGGGGACCAATTCAATGGGAATCTTTGACTTGGCTATTTGTTCATTACCTCTGTTTTAGAGGGGTTGTCCTGATAGGACAATGGAGAGAAAAGATATAACAGTAACTGCATTTGTCGCAGTCTTCCTCCAAGTCCCCATTCTTCCTTCTGCTGCTCCCAGCTGGATGAATGGTATAACATAGGTAAGATGGACACATACTTTTGTGTTTTTCGTTGGGGATTGTTATTTTTCTGTTTGTATGATTGAGAAGATGGTGTTAATGGCCAACACAATTATAAGTAAGTCATTTCCCTAGTCTGATGATAGAGGGAAAATATGAATATCTTAATTGCAATGTAAAATAAGGAAAAGACAGCAGACTACAGAGAAAGATGACGAATTCAATAAGTATTTTAACAATTTATACTATGGATTTAATTATGGGATTTGAGGGCTTAGACAAGATTTATGTGATGCCAAAAGAGTAAATCAGTCAGTCTTTCTGTTGCATTACTAACATACTACTTCTTGATTTTAACCACTGATCATTACAAGGTTCTTCTCACAGTATTATTGTTATATTATGGCAGCATCCAAAAATCCTAGTCTGGTTTGGGTCCTTCTTGTGCTACCATGCAAATGTAAAATACAAGTCAACTCCTACAATATTATTATTATTAATAATAATAATAATTTGTTTCAAATTAGTATCATATACATCTGTAAGACACCCATTATGTTACCTGAATGCATTTTATGAAGCTTAGATCATGAACAAACATTTCCTCCAAAATATGATATATATATAAACTCAGCCCTCATAGAACAACACATAGTTGTTGAAGACATGAATTGCTGACATGTGTGTGTGTTTGACAGATAGTACTGAAACTTCTAATTCATGTGCTTTTGAGATCAATATGTGCAGCTACATTGGGGATCACAAATTGTCTCCCATTTGTATTGGCTAATCACCAGTGGGTTTCTGCTCTCTTCTTTTCATTCTCAGGTAATAGACTCGGTTGGCTTCTGGATAAGTGACTTTGCAGAGTGGCAGCTTGTAGGTTGCAGAGTTATTTGTAGTTAGTAGCAAAAAGAGAAGTGCTGAGAAGCAGAAAGGCCAGGTGCAGGCTGGTAATCCAATCTGGGTGGGGGAAAAAGAATGTGTTGACAGAATTTTATATCACATTTTTATTATTCCCTTTGCTTAACTCGCCAGCTTTAAGTCAGAAGCCTGAGAAGAATGTACTTTCTCAAAGAACAGTTTTGACGATTATGATGCACTTTGGGATTCCTCATCTCTCCTCCCCGATATTCCCCCCAAACACACTCATATCCCTACCCCTTGCTGGCAACACAGATAGCAATGCAAAGCCGGCAAGGTTACAAGGGAAAAAAGGGAGCAAGTTCCAGTGGGACCCTAAAAGTCTAAAATTAAATTGGTGCAGAAATGTATCTGACCAAGATTACTCTTGGGTTCTTGTGACTCTCCAACTGCATTCTTCTAAAAATGAGGACACCAGGTCCAACCATCCTTTTCCTGATGCATCCTTAAATCAGGTGGATGTAACAGAGGCATCCTATTTATACAGGCTTTCTGCTCTAAACCACTCTAGACACAATGCGTTAACAAAGAAATCAGATGGGTACATTTTAATATGTGTATATGAAATTGCTGTCTTTAAACATTCATATATTTAAAGCTACCAAACCTATTGTCTTCAAACTTGGCTTTAGTTTTGATCCCCCAAGTGAGATCTAAAAAACAAGCACAGTTTGATGGTTCTAGTTTCAACTATTTTTGAGTTATATGGGCATACATTTTATATTTTTACCATTTAAGAAAAGATATTCTTTCTCCACATTAACAATCCCCAAAAATGGCTGCAACAAACTTTAAACAAAAAATGATTGGATTGAGACACAGCAAGGAAAAATGGGGAACAAATAAAGAAAATACCAGCCAAAAGGAGTTTATTTGGGAAAGTTATGGGCAACTGAAAAGGGAAGGGTAGAAAAAAGTTGTATCTTATTCCAGAAATGGTTGTTGGAATTCAACTATATACACAAGTACACACAGAGGATAGCGTGGTTTGAAGTTCTCTGAACTCTTACTCTCAGCAGTAGCATCTATAATCTCACAATATACCAGACAGAATCTATACAATAAACCCCACTGGACTGCAGAATTCTTACTCCATTGCTGTCAAAACTGTCATTGCTGTAATACAAAATTTTCTGTGTTCTGATATTATGACAAAGCCAAAATACATATAAACTTACCACAGACAGGATGTTAACAAGGGCTGCTCCAGCATAGGCACAAAATAATGCTGTGAAAAGAACAAAGGCACTATGAAGACTATACAAGAGCAGTGGATGCGCACGCTTTTGCCAGCACGGCCACAACTGACACTAAATCTGCAGAATTCCCACTGTTATTTTGCATGCTTTGGATTTCTGCTTTCCACATCCTGTAGGATACATACCACAGGCAAGTGCCAGGAAGTGTGTCTGCCAGGTAAGAGCATAGAACATGCCTCCGATTGCAATGCTAGCAAGCACACGGTTGTAACTCCCCAAGCCAAAGTAGACCCTGTCAAATGGTGTTGCAATGGTCAGCGCTGTAAGGCAAAAGACACAGTTTATGATATCTAGCTATAGCCAAGTTTTAGCCATCAGATATTATTCTTCACAAATTCCTTGGCATCAACACAGAATTATTTTCCCATTACATCTGCACTAAAATATAACTGTGTTCTCAGTCACACCATTGCTAATATGGAGGAAATAGGCTGAAGTCAATGGCTATACTTATTCCATATTTATGATGATGTAATAAAGCCCAGAATTTGGACCAGTCCTAAAGTTCTCACTCAGGAAAAACTCTTTCTAAGCTCAATGGGTGTTCTGGCTCAAGAAAATTAACCAGTCCTGGCACAATAGTAGCCAAGGCAGCAGCAGGGAAGTAAGCAGTATCTCCTAGCTGATCTCCCATGGTCCCAAGCTGCCAGGGATGCTGGGACCCCGTCAGTCTCCACCTATGTGGGCTTTCACCAGCAGGTCAGTAACTCAGGGTCTTTTCCTGGGCTGGCCTTACAAGAGCTCATTGGAGATTTCTCACTGGCCTCAGCATCACCAGCAAACAGGGAAGCACAACCTCCGGAGACCAGGCCACCCTGAGACATTACCAGCTCTGATAACTTGAACTTGGACGCTCATATCACCATTTGTTTGGACTAATCCATTTCCCACTGTGACTCCTCCATTCGCTTTCTTGTTTATGATTCCCCTTCTCCCACCCCTTCCTCTCCTCACCTTCCCCTGTAGGAAAACCTGCTCAGTTATTTGCATTAAATACTAGACCTGTGCAAAATGTAGCAACCATCCCAAACCAGATGAAATATGGAAAGAAAATGGCCTGAGTCTTCTGCAAAACACTTATGGGTCCAAAGCACAACACAAAACTTACTGCCATCTCTGGATGGGTACAAATTTTCCAAGATGGGCATAGTGAATGAGTCTTGGTTTCATAACATAACTAGTGACAACTAGTCATAGAGCTACAGCAGGTCTCCTTGGTAGAACACAAAAACTTGCAATGAACAGAGCTTTTTCAGAACTCTACACTTTTGTTCCGAGTTTTGCCTTCGCCATATTGGGTTTGAATAAAACCCAAAATTGAGATCCAAGTTCAAGGATTTGACTGCAAATCAAAACCATGTCCAGACCCATGCAAGCAGAAGCCACAAAGTGTTGGACAGAACTATGTAATAACTGCAGTCAAGGTACTGGTAAATGTTATAAATTACAAAAATAACCTTGAAAAAAGAAAAGGAGGACTTGTGGCACCTTAGAGACTAACCAATTTATTTGAGCATAAGCTTTCATTATGCTCAAATAAATTGGTTAGTCTCTAAGGTGCCACAAGTCCTCCTTTTCTTTTTGCGAATACAGACTAACACGGCTGTTACTCTGAAAAAAATAACCTTGGTAAGTCATGGTCATTGGTTAGTACCTGCCAGCATCCCCACTGCTGATCCGATTGCAGCATGCAAGCAAATGAGTGGAGAGGAGATGAGTAAAGCAACCAGGAAGATGCCACCAGTCCAGGGATTATCACAGCCATACACCTGACCAATGCCGACTGGAATGGATTGTAGCAGCTGCGGCATTGGTTTGAAAAGGACACATTATTATAATCAAGGCAAAATGGCAATTACTTCAGTGTCCGTTTGTTAGAAAGCAAGGAGTCAAAGTGTCAGACTGTGGCATTATATCACAAACAGGAGACACTTCACCCTAGAAAAGAGCATAAGGTGTTTCAGGCAGTACTAAGTAGCAGCTGCCCTTAGTAATTTTAAAAATAAAATAAAATGAAAACAGACTTTTTCAACTATTATATGATATCCTATTATGACATTTCATTAGTACTAGTGCATGCTACATGTTGTGAAGTAATGTACAAATAATATAAAAATAGAAAAATTAAATAAAATCTGAAATGAAATTTTGGAACAATCCCCCAAACACGAATGTTCAGAAATGAATGTCTTCATTTTTAAATAGCTTTTTTCCCTCTGGGAATGTTCATCAAAAATCAGAAACATTTTTCTAAGTGTTTTTATTTAGATGAAAAGGGCAATTTTTGTTGAAAAGATATGCTGACAAACATTTTCCAACCAGCTGTAGTGGACATATTCTGCAAAACCAGTGATAACGTACCCCATGGTCTAGTCATCAGCAACTGTGACACAGTTCCCTGGGACGATTCTTTCTGCAAGCTAGTCCCACTCCTTGTGCATGGAAAAAGACCAGTTCTTGAGGAGTATCCCTATAAACATGCAGGCCACACCAACTGACCAGTCATCCTTGCCTCAGAATGCCTCCCTATAGCTCATAACCATGGATAGCCTACAGCCTGGAATCTCTTTCATTTTAAGGAACAACCAGAATTGTCACAGATAATTTTCAATGCATGCTCCTGTGATGGAACGTACCCCTGTATTCACATCCTATACAGCTTTGTAATAATATCTGTACAAAATATGCCTTGTGAGGTATCATTTGAAAATGAATAACTTGCTGGTCAATAATATCATAGTGAAATGTGTGTAGCAACATTATATGTAAAGTTATTAACATTAGCTGAACTCATGACTGAAATAGGTTTGAACAGGTTTACCAGACAAGCTGGGGAGTGGATAAACCTGTTTCTCAAAGACAAAGGGCAAGCTGATGCCGCTACTCAGGTATCTTCAAAGTTGATAGGCAATCCCATGTTAAGTGACCATTCTTTGGCAAGGAAAGGGGGGCAAGAACAAAGAGATTTGCATCTTAGCAAACAACAGCATAGAATCCCTTTCACCTCCATACTCTTTGACTCCAACCTCAGAGTGGGAATGAACTTTACCTAGAGGGAAGCCCCAGGAAATTGCATCTCAAAGGGTGACTGACCAATAAAAGTGATGGGAAAAACCATCTCCAGTTATCTCTCCCTATACATCTCTCTCCTTTTGACCTAAGAAGAGAAAAGACACCGATGTTGGACTTTGGGAGCAGATGCTAGCCAATATTACTGGAAACATGTGGTATGAGATCTCACCTTGAACCAAGTCTTGTTTGTTAAGTTTAGTGCTAGGAAGTGTTTTATCTTTATTTCTCATCACCATTTCTGACTTTAGTGCTTTATACTTGTCCTTATGTAAAACCTATCTCCTTGTAGTTAAATAAATGCGTTTTATTCTTCAATTAAAACCAATCCAGTGTTGTGAATTGTTTGGGTAACTTCATTTATGGTAGCGGACTGTTGTATATTGATCCCCTTAGAGGGGCTACAGAGGTAATATGTCTGGACTGTCCAGGTGATAGCTAGACAGTATAGAACACATGTTTTGGGGGGAAATCTAGGACTGTGAGTGTGCTGGGAGTCATCCGGCAAGTGGTAACCAAGGATGGTGAAAGCCAGTGTGTGACTGATGTGTGGCTGGCAGGCTGAAGCAATACACAGACACTCAGGGTGTAACCTGCATGCTGGCAGGCTGTTTGGGAGGGGCTCAGCTGGGAGCGAGAGCAGCAAAGCATTGTGAGGCACCTGAGTTTGCAGGGCAGGGGTGACACAGCCTCTCACTGGTCTGGATTGCACCCCAGAATATCATAGCTCCTTCTACAGAATGTGGGTTTCCTCCCAAGTATGTATGTTCGGTGTCCTTCTAGAATCTGGAGCATGGTGCTAGATACTGTAATAATTCCTCAGACTTTTAATTAAATAAAACCGGCAAATTTGAAAAAAAAAATGGAAAAAATACCCAGAGTTTCATCACGCATCTACTGAGTCAGCATAGCTTTACTAACTCCCCCTAATATCTTCTGGAATCCTGGATCACAAATACACCCTGTACAGAGAAAGCCAGGGAGCATTTTTACCTGTGACTCCGGAACACTAAAGCAGACACATGCAAGAAGTGAAGGATACATGCCTGCCGATGGGAGGGGAGGGCAAAGGGCAGCTACTGCCAAGGGGCCTGGGTGATTTAAAAGGGCTCAAGGAGCCCCGGCCGCTGCTACCATGGCAGCTGGGCAGCCGGGTGTCCCCATTCCCTTTAAAATCACCTGGGTGGGCCGCAGGGCTCCTAGGTGCTCGTGTGGTGGTGACTGCTCTGTGCCCCGTGCTTTGGGGTATCCTGCGGGCCGGCGCGATTGGCCAACATGGTTGGTCCCAGAAGTGACGGATTTGTCATTTCCGCCCCAGGCCCTGCACCCTGCTAGGGATGGCCCTGGGGCCTGGAATTGCTGTTTGGGGGCCTGGAGGGATAGATGTAAAATCCTTTTCATTTAATAAGCAGAAGGCCCATGAACTTCTGAGTCTAAGCCATGAAGAATGGCAAATAATGAGAGTGTTGATTCACCTTAATATAAATCAACTCAAAATTCAATCTGGTTTACTCCCCTTCAATCTGAGTCTGTAAACCCCTAGAATTCCTGCCTAGAACATTATGGCATTTACACTAAGGCCCGTTTATGCCACTTTGACAGTGGAAATTTAGTTTACTCCCAACTTTTCCATCCCTTTACATGGCCAGAGTGGTATAAAGATGCCTGAGTGTTAATGCGTTTCAGGTTCTTTGTTTGTGATCATGTTTTTTCTTTCTTTTCTTTGGTTGTTCAATGACTTTTAGTTCAGAAGGGAAAATCATCAGCATCTAGTCTGACCGCCTACACAATGCAGGCCACATAACCTCGCCCACCCAGTCCTGTAACAGGCCCCTAACCTCTGGCTGAGTGACTGAAATCCTCAAATCATGGTTTAAAGACTTCAAGTTACAAAGAATCCACCATTTGTTCTAGTTTAAACCTGCAAGTGACCCATGCCCCAGACTGCAGAGGAAGGGAAAAAACTTCTCAGAGTCTCTGCCAAACTGACTCAGGGAAAAATTCCTTCCTGACCCCAAATATAGGGGTCAGCTTCTGGTGAAAGGTGTCCGACTGACAGTGTCTATTCAACCACAGGACAAGCACAGTTGAAGTGCAAGTTTTCCCCAAGCTGTCCCCGCAACTTGCCTTAGGTCTGGTCATGTGAGGCCCACCTCTAAGTAGAGGGAGTAGTTCAAAGTCCGTGGTCAGTCTGAATCCTTAGTTTTTCCCCTGAAACCACCAAAATTGGGCATCATGCCATTTTGGTGGAGTTTTTTGTGAAGTGGCTACTCCTCTTTTAAGAAGTGGGCAGAGATGACCGATTCATTTCATATGAGTTGTGGGATGCTCAGGAGGTTCAGATGTTGTTAACCTGGGCTGTATTTGAGCCTGTTACCTAGAGGCAAGAGCCCTCCTATTTATCTTTTGCAAGGGTGTGGAATATTTCTCCTTTCTATAGTGGACCTTACCAGTGGCGCTTTGATCTCAGACCAGGTGATATTGGGTACTGATGTTACAGGCTGAATGAGCATTGTAGGGAAGAAGAGGTCGTAGTGCCCAGTGGCGGCCAAGTAAAGAGACACAGCAATATTGAAAGGCAGGGTGAGAACAGGAAGGTCCCATTTCCTGAAGACCGAACCTAAAGCACTGGAAAGAACGGGGCTGAAAAGAGAAGAATAAAAAGAAACAGTTACAGCTTGTTTATCTCAGCTGGAATGGTGAAAAATATCCCCACCATTTCAGTCCGAAGTCCCAGTGAAACTCAGAAAACTCTAATCTCCTTAGGAGACTCCAATCAGTGAATCTCTCACATCACTTTAACCGACATGAGATAAGCACTCACAGAATGCTACCTAGCACCATCTTAAGGCATGAGCCCCAGATGAGCACCTGTAACCAATGAGAATTGATGTTGCTCAGCACCACTTCAATCAGGCCGCATTAATTTGTAAAGTATTATTTGAAGTCCAAGTTTCCTTTTTATAAAAAAGATAAATAAATTAGGTTTATTCCTGGCATGTAAAACAGTGGTGAATGAGCCACAAAATATTAGGAGATCCATCACTAAGAAGCACCCAAAAGACTGGATGCTTAACATAACCTTGTCCAAACCTCTTGGCTCAGGAAATTGGGCAACAGATCTCACAAGAACATGATTTCTTGGGAGATTTCCAGACCTCCTGGTTTCCAGTCTAGATGAATATATCATACAAACAGTCTTTCTGGTGGCACATTGATAATTCATCTCCCAGACCTGACTGGAATCAATAAATCTAAAAGCATGTGGAAAGTCTAGGCCAGTCAGATACCCCACTGATGGAAATTAGTGTGTCTCTATTGGCTTCAGAGCTATGCCAATTTATACCTGAGGACTGATAAATTGAGGATATAATTTATACCTGAGGACTGAGCACAGTCAACTTCTGCTCTCGGTTACACCTGTGCAAATCCACTGAAGTTAGCAGAGAGCTCAACGTAGCCCGTATTTTAAAAAAGAGTTAACAGGTAAGTTTGGGTGTTAGAGGGATTTTCAGTTGGTGCTGATTTTAACCAAAAACATTTGGCATTTCTAATGCAATATCCTATGTCCCCTTTTGTGGCTATGATCAACAGGAAAACTGTGTAATAATCCTTATTTAATCTCAGATCAAGGCGTTTCTCTTAAAAGGATTTCAGTTATCAGAGCAATGTGCAGAAGACTCCTTTGCAAGAACGAGTAGAAAAAGAGGTCAGCGCTTCTGTGAATCCCCCCCACCACCATTTTCTTTGTTGAAATGCCACATTTCTAATGTTTCTCCATAGCTCTATAACGGATTGAAAAGTAGGACAGCGTTTTCACAGAACATGTTGCTCTTTTGTAAACTGAACTTCAAAGTTTTGACAAAAATGTCGCTGAAATGTCAAGTTTTAAAATCTTTCAAATAGCTTTGTGGCAGACACAGCAACCCAGTAGCTTTGGGGACCTTTGTATTACATTTATGAATGGCTTCTGTTCCATTGTATGGGTCTGGGAGGCAGGGGGGAAAGGGTTACCACGGCTCCTCCAGAAACTAAACGCGGTGGGGGAAGATTAAGGTGGGTTGCTGAAACAGTAAACAACTCCAGGGGCACAGGCGCCGGCTTCCTCCAGGCGTGCTCAACCCCCTGCTGAGCCCCAGACCCCTCCCCCCACCTGCCTACTTCCCCCAAGCCCCTACCTCTGCCCTGCCTCGTCCTGCTCTTAACCCTTGGATAGGGAGGTGGTAGGAAGGCAGCAGGGGTGATGAAGGGAGCGGTAAGCCCAGGGGAGGCAGTGGGTGCCAGGGGCAATAACTGGGGTGGTGAGCTCAGGGATGGAGCCCTGAGACTGGGGAATGGAGCCCGCCACTGCTCAGCCCATGGCCGGAGCCCAGCGCCGCGCAGCCAGAGACTTCTGCTCGCCACCCCAGTGCTGAAGCTCGAAGCCTGAGTCCCACCATCCCCAGGAAGGTGGGGAACTCAGTCTGGTTGTCTGCTCCTCCAGTGTTAGTGGCTCCAGAGGGGGGCAGGGTCCAACTCTTCCTTGTGGCTCAGGGGAGGGGGTGCTGCTTTGTACCCTCCCCCGACAATCACTGCCCAGGAGGCTGTGTGGCCACAAGAAAAGCCTCTGGTGGCCGCATGCAGCCATGGTGGCCGCACTTAAGAAACGCTACAACATTCTGCAAAATGTTCTGGGTTTCAAGAGATTGGTACAATGAGACCTTCATTTATGAAGTCTATAGAAATAAAATTGTAAGATGAGCACAAGGCAACACAGATTTACGTCTTATTAAGACAAGCCATTAAAAATGCAAAACTTGAATTAATTTTGATTAAAACATTTATATTAAAATTGATTCTGTAACACGATTAAAAGCCACAATTAAAAGCTAAATTTAATTTTAAAGAATACATTGCTTGGAATCAAGTGTACTCACATGGGTTAATTTTGTAGAGTATTAGTTAAAGACTTAAGAAAGGCAGGATCAAATTCAGTCCTGTGCAAATCCACTGAGTCAGATTTAGTGATGCAAGTGAGCATAGTTTTACTGGTGGGTATGATTGTACCAGCAGTGAATTTGATCCACTGACCTCATGCATTTGCACAGGTTGTAAGTTGGGGAAGCATTTTGCCCATTTGCTATAATCAATTGTATAGGTTCACTAAAAAACATTTAAATTTCAGAGCAAAGGACGCCAAAGCTCACCACAAGCTATGCACATACAGGAATGACTCCTCAAACAAACAAACAAACAAACAAACAAACAAACAAACAAACAAACAAACAAACAAACAAACAAACAAACAAACAAGTGCATCCGCCTCTGAGGTGCAATGCAGAAGCTGTTTAACAGCCCACAGCAAAATGGCACAGTTTAGGACAGAAAGTGGTGAATATCAGAATTGAAACTGTAGGGTGGGATTTAACAGAAAGAATCTGAAACTAAGCGCTTGAAGTGTTTGCAAAACTCCTGTTAGTATCAATAAGTGTTCATTGAGAGCCATATAGGAAAAGAAGAACTAGAAATGTTTAGCTTGGGCTACAGAAAATAAAACCAGTGTGACTTACCAAGCCATGGATGTAACAACAACTGGCAGTAGAAGCCACCAATAATAGTCTTCTTTGTCAGAGAACACAGCCATGAGCAGTCCCACCAGGACCCCATCATAGCCAAACAGTCCTGCTGCTATGGCTGATCTGTGGGAGAAAGACAATTGACTTGAAATGGTTACTAGAAAGCAATTGGCCCTAAAGGCCCTGTATACACTAGAGCCGCATCCCAGTGAATCACTCTTTCTTGCACTGAAATGCAATTTCCAGAAGTCCTACATCTGGCAAAGTGACAACACTGAGCTGATGAACAATGTGACCATTCACACAAGTAAGTAGCTGGGGTTAGCACAATTGGTGCCATAGCAATGGTGTTGCTTGGTACCCCATGTTCAGAGGGCAGCTGAAAGTTTGTGGGTTACCCAGCACATTTCTAATAACCCACAGACACTGCATTGTAACAGCAACAGAAAATCTGAACGTAAAAGAAATCTGTTCTAGATTGCACATAACCAGAAAGCTACCCCTCCTTGCTCACTAAACTACTTGAGGCCCCAAACCACAGTCACACTCCTCATTGATTATTTTACCTGAATATTGGGGCCACAATTCTTCCCTCATGCAACTGCAACCAAAACCTGTGGAGAGAAAGGCTGGTCCAGTTGCTCAGGTGCTGGCCCGAGACTGGAGAGACCCAGGTTTTATCCCGTTTTACCCCAAACTTCCTGTGTGAGCTCAGGCAAATCACTTAGTGTCTCTGTGCCTCAGTTCCCTTTCTGTAAAAATGGGCATAATGGCACTGCCCTACCTCAGGCAGGTGTTGTGAGGATAAATACATTAAAGACTGTGATGTACTCAGGTACAATAGCTGAGGGGAGCACTCGACTGCCAAGATAAAATACCTATAACTGCTCAAATAACACATCCATCCACTAGCTCTCAAACTGCTTTTATATACTTAACCTCACAACCCTATCATGATGTTTGTTATCAGCTCCATTTACCAGACAAGAGAATGGAGATGCAAAGTGTAAGTGACTTGCCACATAGCAAGACAGTGACAGAGCCAGGATTAGAACTTGAGGTGTTTTATAGTGCTTTTAGTGTACTAGACTGTACCTTTCCTGGATTAGAGATTATAGGCCATTCAGTGCAATAACCGTGGTTTATGTAATGCGAGCAAAAGTTTTAACTCACTGTTCAGCATCACCAAAGAACGGATCTGCTCAAACCTGGGCCTTACACACCACTAATGGATAGCACAATATTTTTTAAAGTTCAGTTGCCAATTTATTTAAAAATTCCAAATGTAAAGGCCAAACCTACCTGTCCTGGCTCAGAATAAGTGCCGTTAATGTTGAGACAACAGTTCCTGAACAGCCTGTGAGTGTCCACCAAGGATTCTGGATCAACAGTCCGGCTAGAATAAGCAGCCCACTGAGTGGGTTGTTGACAAACATCACCTGGGATATTCCCCGCAGGACCCAGTCAATAAACTGAACAACTAGAGGTTTATCTGAAAGAGATCAAATAAAAATTCTGGGAATAAGACATCATTCCAGCATGGCTTTCTTGAAACACACTTAGCTTTGCAGTGTCTGCCTCCATTCTGTTGCCATCAATGTATCAACAAGACTGTAAAACTCATCTCTGATTTATTGGTGCCTGGACATATTTTGCATCTGGCACATGAAAAAGCTAACTGAGATGTATTGCAGTTGGTAGAGTTCACCACTATCAAGCACTTGGCCAGATTACTAAAGAAGAGTTTATGAAAGTCACAACTAGTCTTTCTTGCAGGGCAGCCAGCATAAGGATTCCACTATAAATTTAATGAGAAAACTAAACTACTGCTGTGTGTAACTCTGCTGCTGAATGGGCTTTAGGCAAGGCTGAAAACAGTGTGTAGATGGATGAGGAAATGTCAGGGAACAGCCCTTTCACCATAGAAAAATGCAGACACAGAATGCTGAGGTGCAGGTTTCATAGGACAGATCGTTAAGGGTATTTAGGCACCTAAAGAACGGATGCCTAGCGGGAGTTTCCAGGAGTGTCTAAGCATCTACCTCCCATTGAAATCAATGGAAGTTAGGTACCTAGATACTGCTGAAAACCCCACTATCCCATAACATGTCATTAGGTGCCTAAATATTATTAAAAATTTGTCCCTTCATGGCAAGACATAAGTACATCAGCACAAGCAGTACTGAACTAAATCTTTGTTGCTGACACTTCTGTCCAACTACAAGTTGGCCCACACAATCCTTCAGTTCCACATTTTTAGAATAAGAAGCCCGAGGGCCAAACACAATGATATTTACATTGCTCTGCACAAGTGTGCAAGGAGCTCACAGAAAATGCCAACTCAATGTCTATGCAACTGCAGTGACTATTGTACGAAGAGGGTGAGATTAGTTAATTTATCTTATCCTTTTATCTAAAACCAAACCATTGAAAAAATGCCACAAAGCCTTCAAGTTGTTCATGCATCTACTATATGCAACTTCATATTCCTATTAATGCTACCCTTGACGTCTACTTCTGTCCTCCATGGTATTCTATACCCACTGGTTGTGTTTTGTCCCTATATGGACGGTAAGCTACTTGAGACAGGGGCTGCTTTTTATTTTACGTTTGTGTAACCCCCACACCTCCTGGGTGTGGTGTTCTGTCCCATCTAGTGGCACCGAGACCACTTAGAGAGAGAGAGAATGAGTCTGCTTAACAGCCAGTTGGCTTTTAGCTCATGCTGTAGAGGCTCACGCACTAAGCTCCAGAGGTCCCCGGTTTGATCCAGGCCACCAGCGACCAGGGTCTGTTGGCGTTACATTTGCACAGCACTCATCACAATTATTATTGTTTATTAATAACTGGTATTGCAGTAGCAAATAGCAGCTCCCAGTTCGGAATCAGGGCCCCATTGTTCTAGGTGCTGTAGCCACTCGTTAACATGAAAAGACAGTCCCTGTTCCAAAGAGCTTACAATCTAAATTGGTTTCCCAATCCTGATGAGTGCTTCTTATAATAACAGTATTAACACATGGCTGTTTAGGTGTCTAAGTGGCCTTTTGCATGTGCAAATGCCTAATATGTGTGGGCAGTCATGGTAATGGCAAGATGACACATTAAACTTTCCTTTCTGAAAATTAAGTGGCTTAGCCAAAAAAAATGTACACCCCAAATTCTGGGACACGCTAGTGTTTGCATATGCAAACAGCCTCCAAGTACACAAATCAGGGAGTTAGATAGATTAATGCCCAATATACGCACCCAGAAAATGTTAACATTGCTGTTGGTAATGAGCTAGTTGTTATTTATTACCCATGGTGCTTTTCAGATAATCAAAGGCTGTACCTTTCAGCCAGTCTCCACACTATTTCTTTTCTCCTGTTAGATATCCAAGGGTTTTGCAGATTCTTATTTTGCCACTTTCCACTGGTCTCTGGTCTCTTGTGCTCTTTTCATTGTACATCTTCCTTTCTCCATTATTATCGGTTCTAACAATCTCACTGTCTTCCATATCTTAAGGAATCGAGGAAAGGGAACAATGGATCACAACTCTCAAACTGGTCTCAGATGTTATTTGCTTTCAATCTCCTAACTTGTGCACCAGCAAATTTCTTCTGTACTTAGGGAAAGACTGTAATACTCTTTTTCATAATGAGTAGTGACTTACCCCTTCAGAAACCCCACTGAAGTCAATGAGACCACTGGTGGAGTAAGGTGCTACCCAACATGAATATGGGTGTGGCAATCTGGCCCTTACAGAAGGGAAGGGACAGACTGGCTGGATGAATTCATATTTCCTTGGTAGATGGGCACATACATCACTTACTGTGATGCCTGGACCTTAAAGAGTTGGGAGGTTTGGTCCAGAACAATCCCTTGAGATGTTTAAATGTGACTGAAATTTTGAGTTCTTTTTGCTCCACTTCCTCCTTGCTAATGCACCCTGCATCCCACCTTTGCACCCCAAGTCAATCCTTTCCTTCCCTTCACTCTCAGTTCTCTCCACTTATCATTGGTAATTATTTTCAGTAAGTTCTCAGGCACGGCAATGCCTCTGCTTGTGTAACCCACCGATAGGGGTGTGTTACAGGCCCCCCTCTGTGCGTGATCCACAGAGATTTAGAGTCTGTTCCAGCCCCAGCTAAAGATCTTTAGCTCAAGCTGTAGCAGCTCCTGCATTTAGCTCTGTAAGTCTCCAGTGTATCACCTAATGTGATGGCTGTCACACTAGTTTAAATGCTCATGTGTAGAATGATTCCCTTTAGAGACAGGAGCTCCAGAATGTGGTGACTCCCTTCCCAGGGAGCTGGCTCATTAGAAGTGGTCACACCTGATGAGCTCCAGAGAGGGATTTCATCAAGATATAAAGGCTTGCTGCAGGTTGGTAAGAGAGGAAATGTATCACAATGAATTATGAAGCTAGCTCTTGTTTCCAAACTTCTTTATCCATCCTTAAACTCATGCCCCAGGACTCCAAGAGAAGAACTTAAATGTTTAACTGTTAAAGGCAGAACATTGTTAAAGTTAACAGAGCCAATTCATTCTGAATTTTTGAAGAGTTTGAAGTGGAAATCCCTTCCCCTAGTTCTCAAGGCTCAAACGTAAACATTTGCTGTGGACGGAAACCTCACACCAAATGGAGATTCAGCTACTAATATCAGACTCAAAGGCAAAGGCATTTGGAATCTAGGATGAAAAGGAGTTAAGCTAGTTCTGAAAAGTATGTATTTAAATCGTTATTTTGCATCTATTTTCCCATAACAGCATGAGTTAAGACCGAAAGGCCTAGGCTGGATTTTCATTGGACTGGTCACAATATCAAGAACATTGCTTGACTGACAGTAAGAGTGGATGGAAGAATGCAAGGTTTTTGTTTTGTTTTGTTTTGTTTATTTGGAAGCACAAGCGGAGCTCCAATAGTTCCCTGTTTGGAGAAGAGAACTTCAGGCTACATCTTAAATTGACCCCTCACTGCTAACCAGAGTAATAACATCACTGAAGCTGGGCAATGTTTTTCTGATTTGCTGTGCATGCATGTCGTTTTGCTGTGCTATCCCTGCACAATATACAGCAATTTGGTACCTTCTGCGTGTTTCGTGTGGCTGTGAAGGGAGAACATATGAAAAACAGAGATTGCACAAGATAGGAGGATGGCCAGGCACAGTGATATCCAAAGGGCCTTCAAGAGTGATCCTACTGGTCCAGTTAGACCACTCTGCATTTTTCTGGGCAGTGATACCACTTCCCATAGTTTTAGGAGGAGGACTGGTGAAAGGTGCCACCTCTACCTTAACAGTACTGGAGACAGATGTCCACTATTTATCCAGAGAATGCATTTGATAGGAGAGCAGCATCAGCCATTGTGTCTCAGATCTAGCTTGGTGTGGCAGACTCTGTCTAGAGGGCAGAGAGAACTTCAGTCTCCACAGTGCATGCAAACCCTGGTCTCTCTGCTGACACTGCCAACCAGAATTGTAAAGAGTGCCATCTGAGAAGATTATTGTACTTTTTAAAGGTAGATCTGTCCCCACTAAGAAATGGACTTCCATCCCTATAGTGGATTTCACATAGACCATCAATCTGCCAGCAGGTGGGAATGACTTTAGGGCACTTTTCAGACATTCTTGGAGGCAAGAACTATATACCCCAAAACCTGTTTCCATCACCTTCGCCTGGACTTATTTCACCCCCAGATGAAGACTGAATGGAAGCTGTGCATACCTGTTCTTCCAGCAGATCTCAAAGAATCACACTTGGAGGGAGATCTTGGTGTGTGCCGGGAAGGCGTGGTACTTATACTCAGTGATGGTGGAGCTTAATGCCAACCGGGGAAGTGTTTGTGAAGAGAAAACTACTGGCGGCATCACAAATATCGCTCAGAGAACATCTGTTCATCCTTCCTGTCATGTCACAAGTGATATAAGCCATGGATAAGGAAGAGGGAAACAGGCATAGCAGCACGTCATGTAATAGGTAGGCAAAGTGCATGCTTAATTGCAGGCAGGGTCACAGGATCGTTAATTTCCTAATTTTGTCTGTAAAGCATCACACATCAAAATGCCTGTATGTGCAATAATGCTCATACATCTGTTAGTGGACTATACATTGCACTGCATGTAACATGCCTCCAGAATTATCCTTACCTTTGCATACAATCATATCAGATATATGTGAGCTAAAACCTGTGCAAGAAATGTGTGCAAAGACAGTCCCACAGAGTGGAATTCACGCATTGGTTTGGCTAGTGTGAGGCCCTCTGTGCTGCACATGTGGGACTCCTAAAAGGCTATGATGAGAGTGACAGACTGGGTCTAAGCTGGCACATCTTTTCTGTATAAACCTAAGACTGGTCTGACCCAGAATGGCCAATGGTCCATCTAACCCAGTACCCTGTCATCTGACAGTGGCCAATGCCACATGCATCAGACGGAAAGAGCAGAACAGGGCAATTTATCAAGTGACCCGTCCCCTGTTGTCCAGTCCCAGCTTTTGGCAGACAGAGGTTTAGGGACACCCAGAGCATGGGGTTGCAACTCTGACCATCTTGGCTAATAGCCAATGTTGGACCTATCCTCCATGAACTTATCTAATTCTTTTTTGAATCCTCTTACACTTTTGGCCTTCACAACATCCCCTGGCAATGAGTTCCATAGGTTACCGGTACATTGTGTGAAGAAGTACCTTCTTTTGTTTGTCTAAACCTGCTGCCTATTAATTTAATCTGGTGACCCCTAGTTCTTGTGTTATGTGAAGGTGTAAATAACGCTTCCTTATTCACTTCCTCCATATCATTCGAGATTTTATAGAACACTATCCTATTTCCCCTTAATCATCTCTTTTTCCAAGGCGAACAGTCCCAGTCTTTTTAATCTCTCCTCACATGGAAGCTGTTCCATACACTAATCTGTACCATTAAGGATGGGAATATGGCTGGCCAAACGAAGAGGCACTGTCCATCCATTTTCACAGACCTTGGCAAACTTTGCACAGGGGGTGCATAAGAAGCTGGTACACTAACTCATTTGCATTTACATAGCACATTTTGCTCAAGAATCTCAAAGCTCTTCACTAGAACCTGGCAACATTTTTCATCTGAAACTTTTTTTTGGTGAAAAATGCAGATTTGGGAACACCAAAATGTTTTGCTAATTTATGTCAGTTTTGACAAATGGTTCATTTCGAAAAGCCACACAAAGAGTTGTTAAAAAAATCTAATGACACATTTTGAATTTCAGTTTGAAATGGCTTTTTCATTTCAAATTTCCTTTAATTCAATATTTTTGAAAAATGAGTAAAACATTAAAAATGGTCAAAATTGAAACAACATTTTATGAAAATGAAATGTTTTATTGGATTCAAAATGAAAATTTTGTAGACTTTTATTTGCCAACTTTTTCATTTTTGGTTGGACCTGAAATCATTTTTTTTTTAACTTTTCAAAATTGCTAATGAACCAGAAAACCCATTATTCACTCAGCTCTACTCTTCATCCTCATTCACTATTAAAGCCTGTTGTGATAATTGGGCCTACACATTTAATCTAATTGTGAGCTCAACTGTAAAAAGCATCTGAAAGTTCATAAAATGTCACAAAACCCCATAACCAATGTTGATGGGAAAAGATTTGAAAGGAGACAGAAAAACTGAATTAGTCTAGGTATATTTGGTGGACAAAATAATGAGGGGATGGGCTATTCTACCCACCGTTTTCTTTGTGGATCCTTAAGGAAAGAGACTTGGGGGCAGGAGGTGATTGGTCCTGCTTTGAGCAGGAAGTTGGACTAGATGACCTCCTGAGGTCCCTTCCAACCCTGATCTTCTATGATTCTATGATCTCCCTTTACAGAAACCATGTTGACTTTTGCACAACAATTTATGTTCGTCTATGTGTCTGAAAATTTTATTCTTTGCTATTGTTTCAACTAATTTGCCTGGTACTGATGTTAGACTTACCGGTCTGTAATTGCCAGAATCACCTCTAGAGCCCTTCTTAAATATTGGCGTTACATTGGATATCTTCCAGTCATTGGGTACAGTAGCTGATTTAAAGGACAGGTTACAAACCATAGTTAATAGTTCTGCAATTTCATATTTGAGGTCTTTCAGCACTCTTGGGTGAATACCATCTGGTCCCGGTGACTTGTTACTGTTAAGTTTCTCAATTAATTCCAAAACCTCCTTGAGTGACACTTCAATCTGTGACAATTCCTCAGATTTGTCACCTACAAAAGACGGCTCAGGTTTGGGAATTTCCCTAACATCCTCAGCTGTGAAGATTGAAGCAAAGAATTCATTTAGTTTCTCTGCGATGACTTTATCGTCTTTAAGTGCTCCTTTTGTATCTCGATCATCCAGGGACCCCACTAGCTGTTTAGCAGGCTTCCTGCTTCTGATGTACTTAAAAAACATTTTGTTATTACCTTTTGAGTTTTTGGCTAGCTGTTCTTCAAACTCCTTTTTGGCTTTTCTTATTACATTTCTACATTTAATTTGGCAGTGTTTATGCTCCTTTCTATTTACCTCATTAGGATTTGACTTCCACTTTTTAAAAGATGCCTTTTTATCTCTCACTGCTTTTTTTACGTGGTTGTTAAGCCATGGTAGCTCTTTTTTAGTTCTTTTACTGTGTTTTTTAATATGGGGTATACATTTAAGTTGAGCCTCTATTATGGTGTCTTTGAAAAGTGTCCATGCAGCTTGCAGGGATTTCACTCAAGTCACTGTACCTTTTAATTTCTGTTTAACTATCCTCCTCATTTTTGCATAGTTCCCCTTTCCGAAATTAAATGCCACAGTGTTGGGCTGTTGAGGTGTTCTTCCCACCACAGGAATCTTAAATGTTATTATATTATGGTCACTATTTCCAAGTGGTCCTGTTATAGTTACCTCTTGGACCAGATCCTGCGCTCCCCTCAGGACTAGATCGAGAGTTGTCTCTCCCTTGTGGGTTCCTGTACAAGCTGCTCCAAGAAGCCGTCATTTAAAGTATCGAGAAATTTTGTCTCTGCATTTCGTCCTGAGGTGACATGTACCCAGTCAATATGGGGATAATTGAACCCCCCCACTAGTATTGAGTTCTTTATAATCTCCCTTAGCATTTCATCGTCACTATCACTGTCCTGGTCAGGTGGTCGATAATAGATCCCTACTGTTATATTCTTATTAGAGCCTGGAATTACCATCCACAGAGATTCTATGGAACATGTGGATTCACTTAAGATTTTTATTTCATTTGATTCTACATTTTCTTTCACATATAGTGCCACTCCCCCACCCCACGACCTGTTCTGTCCTTCCAATATATTTTGTACCCCGGAATGATTGTATCCCATTGATTGTCCTCACGCCACTAGGTTTCTGTGATGCCTGTTATATCAATATCCTCCTTTAACACGAGGCACTCTGGTTCACCCATCTTATTATTTAGACTTCTAGCATTTGTGTACAAGCACTTTAAAAAACTTGTCACTGTTTATTTGTCTGCCCTTTTCTGATGTGTCAGATTCTTTATGTGAATGTTTCTCTTCTGATCTGGCCCATACTTTATTCTTGTCCATCCTTTCCTCCTGACTAAACCCTAGAGAATCTCTCTCACTAGACTCTCCTGTAAGAGAAGTCTCTGTCCGATCCACGTGCACCTCTGCAGCAATTGGCTTTCCCCCATCTCTTAGTTTAAAAAATGCTCTGCAACCTTTTAATGCTAAGTGCCAGCAGCCTGGATCCACTTTGGTTTAGATGGAGCCCATTCTTCCTGTATAGGCTCCCCATCCCAAAAAAGTTTCCCCAGTTCCTAATAAATCTAAACCCCTCCTCTCTACACCATCGTCTCATCCACGCATTGAGACTCTGAAGCTCTGCCTGCCCACCTGGCCCTGCACGTGGAACTGGAAGCATTTCTGAGAATGCCATCATAGAGGTCTTGGATTTCAGTCTCTTTCCTAGCAGCCTAAATTTGGCCTCCAGGACGTCTCTCCTACCCTTCTCTATGTCACTGGTACCTACATGTAGCATGACCACTGGATCCTCCCCAGCGCTACACATAAGTCTATCTAGATGCCTCGAGAGATCCGCAGCCTTCGCACCAGGCAGGCAAGTCACCATATGGTTCTCCCAGTCATCACAAACAAGTGAGCTATAGCTCATGAAAGCTTATGCTAAAATAAATTGGTTAGTCTCTAAGGTGCCACAAGTACTCCTTTTCTTTTTGCGAATACAGACTAACACGGCTGCTACTCTGAAATGAGCTATCTATGTTTCAAATGACTGAATCTCCCATTACTAACATCTGCCTTTTCCTAATGACTGGAGTTCCCTCCCCTGGAGTGGTAACCTCAGTGCGAGAGGATACCCCAACATCATCTGGAAGGAGGGTCCCAACTATGGGAAGGTTTCCCTCTGCTCCAGTTGACTGCTCTCCTTCTCTGGGCCTTTCATCCTCCTCAACAGCACAGGGGATGTCTGACCGGAGATGGGACAAATCTACAGTGTCCTGGAAAGCCTCATCAACATACCTCTCTGCCTCCCTTAGCTCCTCCAGTTCCACCACTGTGGTCTCCAAAGCTCATACACGGTCTCTGAGGGCCAGGAGCTCCTTGTACCGAATGCACACATATGCCACCCACCCACAGGGCAGGTAATCATACATGCTACACCGAGTGCAATAAACAGGATAGCCCCCACTCTGCTGCTGGGCTTCTGCCTGCATTCTCGCCTACAGCTACCTAGGTTAATGATAGGATTTTTGTTTAAATCAAGAAGTTTTGATTATAGTTTAAAGGTTTTAAAGAATGGCAAGTGTACCTCGCCCCCTTTCCACACTCCCCCTCAAAACTCCCTGGTAGCGGTCCCTGGTCGCAAAGCTCCCTGGTCGCTTGCTCACTGCTTTATAAATCCTTGGCCTTCTTGATAGCCCTGCCCCCTGACTAAGGCTCAGCCAATGAACAGAGGCTTCTAGATTTCAAACCTTGTTTAGAAGCTCACAGCTTCCAGCTGCCGGCCACAGCACACGGTCCTACAAACAAACAAACAAACAAACAAACAAACAAACAAACAAACAGACAAACAAACAAACAGACAGACAGACACAAGCTCAGCACACAGCAAGTAACCCCCAAACACAAACACATGCTACAGACAGCCACTTACCCCCAGGGTCCCGTATTTGCTCCTCCTTCACCTGGAGAACTCCCTCTCGAAACTCCCTGTCAGGACTCAGACGCTGCTGGAGAAAGGGATATTGCATGGGGAGGGGAAATAGTAAATGATAAAAATATTTGTGGGTCTGCATCTCCTAATAATAGGACCCAGGAATGTAAATAGCATCTGAATATCAGCCTATTTATCCACCTCTAGGAAAATGCCAGTGTTCAATGTGGTACTGGAAGTTTATTGCAAAGGTCTGTCTCTGATGCTCTAGCTCCCTCTCGTGACAGCTTGCAAACAAAGCATCAGGATTGTGTGTAACTTAATTACCTTCATTTGGCCTGGGGCTTGATGTAAGCACCATAATTAAATAATTGTAGAACTTGTTAAAAAAAACAAAACAATGTTCAATTTGCAGAAAGGCTAATCCACCTGCCTCAGCAGCCCTTCAAGGTAAATGAAGATCAAGCAGATTATAAAATGAGCAGTATGATGTGGAAGAAGGAGCAGGCAGGTGAGTAGCAGGAACAGCCAAATCCTATTCCTGCTCTACAACGACTCTCTGCCTTGAAGAGTTTAAGGCTTTATTCCCACTTCCAGCCAAAGTCCACTTAGTACAAGACATGGGAGTGGAAGGAGGGACTGTCTCTCTGTAATCTCAGGTTTGAGATTGAGTCAATCCTCAATACAAATTAGAGCATCCTCAACTATTGTAAGCTGCGGTTGGCTGTTTATGGACCCAATAGCCAGGACAGTCTGACAGCCAAAAACAGCTGTCAAGTAGTGACAGACCCCTTTTCTCCAGACACATCCTCCACTTATCCCCTGTGCTGAGGGAATGTGTTGGTGGCAAGATCTGCTGTGTTTACATCCCGGAACAGTGTAAAGGGGCCAAATCCCAATGAAGACTCAGTCTCTTTTCGTCTAGAGGAGCAGTTCTCAACTGGTGGTCCGTGGCCCTCTGGGGGTCTGTGAGCCCTTTCAGGGGGGCCATGGGCCCCCATGACTGAAACCCCAAGCCCCGGCTTCCCCTGCGGGGCTGAAGCCAGGAGCAGCATGGGGCTGAAGCCCCATCCCTGGTGCTCCCACCCAGGCTGAAGGTGGGAGCAGTGACGGGCTGAAACCCCAAGCTCCCTCCCACCCTTCCACTGAAGCCAGGAGCAGCAGGGCTGAAGCCCTGAGCCCATTGGCAGAGTTGAGGGGGCATGAGGGTGTTGCCCCACCAAACTGCAGTGCCTTACCCAGAGTGGGGCAGTCCTGGGGGCAGCTCCATCCCCCCACCTCCTCCTTTTTCTCAGCCCCCCTCTGGCCAGATCGTAGGTGGGAAGCCAGAGCCAGGCAGTGCGGGGCAGCTGCTCCTCTGACTAGCGGTGTCATGGAGTGGGCAGCCGTGGCATTCCCCCATCTGCTGCCTGCCCAGGGTTGCAGCTGTTCCTCAGCTCCCAGCCCTCTTTGACTGCTCATGCAGCTGGTCAGCTGCCCAGGTGGGGACCCGGCTCCAGGGCCGGCCAAGCCCCTGGAGAGCAGCCACTGGCAAACAGCCCCAGACAAGTGGGTGACCTGCTGAGGTGAGTCGGGTGGGAGGTGGAGCTCCTTACCTGGACCCTGCTTTGCGGAGCTGGCCTGAGCCCTGCCGGCCGTTGCCCCCCAAAAATAGAAGTCAAACTATGCCTATGCCCAAGGGTCCCACCCCTGGCCGGAGCCTCCAGGCCATGAGGTCCTTAATCCAAAGAGAATGGGACTTCTGAGGCTTGCCAGGCACTGTGATATTTCCTAGTGTGAGGTAGACAATCAGCAACTCACAAATTCCTTTATTACTAATGCAGTTGCACCATATGGAAGATGGCAGCCAGCCTATGGAGCCAGTGAATACTGACCTGTCACATCTAACTTGCCCCATTACCATGGTATCTGAGCACCTCTCAACCATTCTAAAGCATTTATCCTCACAACACCACTGTAGGGTGCTGCTTTCCTTCCCATTATACACCTGAGAAACAGCAGAACATAGGCTTTACGTGGCTGGCCCAAGGTCACAGAGGAAGTCAGCGGCAAGGTCAGAAATGGAACCGATGTCTCTAAAGTCCCTGGCTAATGGCCAAACCATTATGTAACTATGTCAGGTGACTGAGGCCAAGAAATAAAAATGAGGCTCTTCCCAGCATTTCTGTGTGCCATCTTTTTATTACAACATGTCAAAAGGAAACTCAGGCCCAAAACCAAGCTAATGAAACCACATGAATCCCTTCCTCGAGAAGGGGACCTAGGGCAGAACTGAAAGAGATGACTGTAGAGCTTCTCACTTTTCCTGGAAGGAAATGGTGCTGAGGAGAACTAGGAGAATGTGAAATTCTCCAGATTACAACGCATGGCGGACCCAGAGACACTGGCAAACTGCAATATATTGCAGCAGAAGCATCCCAGGGGATAAATTATTCACAAATTTGAATATTGTGACCGCGCAGGAATGTCACTGCTTCTTCCCAACAAGCCAGGTAAGATTGGGATGTATACGTAGGGGCATAGCGAGCAGATCGAGGGACGTGATCGTCCCCCTCTATTCGACATTGGTGAGGCCTCATCTGGAGTACTGTGTCCAGTTTTGGGCCCCACACTACAAGAAGGATGTGGATAAATTGGAGAGAGTCCAGCGAAGGGCAACAAAAATGATTAGGGGTCTGGAACACATGACTTATGAGGAGAGGCTGAGGGAACTGGGATTGTTTAGTCTGCGGAAGAGAAGAATGAGGGGGGATTTGATAGCTGCTTTCAACTACCTGAGAGGTGGTTCCAGAGAGGATGGTTCTAGACTATTCTCAGTGGTAGAAGAGGACAGGACAAGGAGTAATGGTCTCAAGTTGCAGTGGGGGAGGTTTAGGTTGGATATTAGGAAAAACTTTTTTACTAGGAGGGTGGTGAAATACTGGAATGCGTTACCTAGGGAGGTGGTAGAATCTCCTTCCTTAGAAGTTTTTAAGGTCAGGCTTGACAAAGCCCTGGCTGGGATGATTTAATTGGGGATTGGTCCTGCTTTGAGCAGGGGGTTGGACTAGATGACCTCCTGCGGTCCCTTCCAACCCTGATATTCTATGATTCTATGATTCTATGCTTGAACATTATGCTACAGACCTATTACATAATAAAGCTAAGTCATGAGGAATTTGAACAGTTAACAAATGGACTAATTAGAGACCGAATCATTTGTGGTGCAAACGATTATCAGGTCAAAGTGGGGGCTACTGGGAGACTTTGCAGAGAATAGCAGGCTATTTGGAGAGCCAATGAAAACTGTGTTACCCACACGAAAGTGTTAACAAGCAGTAAAAGAAATGAAGTGCATTCAGTTAAAAATACACAACAAGGCACTAAGAAAGAATGTAAGATCAAACAAATGGCTTTTCTTTGCAACAAATGGTATTGCCAATCCCAAGCTTTCGAAAACCATGAATCAGGACCCCTAAAATCATGAGATTGGCCTGTAAATCACGCAATTTTACAAAATGATAAATGCTGGGTTCTTTTTATTCACCTACGGAGATCTGAGCCTTTGGAGATCATGTTTTCAAGCTTTTCTCTGCACCCATGAGGGCTAGAAAACTTACTTTATTTATAATGAGATTCTTGTGTAATCACCTGACTCCAGGAGCTGGGGCTTCAAAAATATCATAAGACTCCGATAAAATCATGGGAGTTGGTAACACCTAAAATGTGGATACCATGACCAAAAAATGCTAAATTCAAGGGATGTGGTGAAAGAAAGCATTCTGTAAAAGGGTGCTGCTCTCAGCACAAATTGCAAAGGAAATCAAAAGCAAGTAAAATTCACGAGTGCACAGCTGGAGGGAAAAGTTCCGGTACAGCGACAGAGTGCTTGGCTGAGTCATAATGAATTTACGAAGCAAGGCTCTACAACAGATTGGTTTGTGACACTGGAAATAAATGAACAAAAAAGAGACTTTCAAAATAGCTACTGGGGCTGAGTGCAATGCAATCACAGCAAGAGGGTACAAAATGATTAGTGACAGCTCTTAAACTAAAAAACTAAGCTTGTTTCCTACAAGTGGCATTAAATAAACCCATGCAGCAAAGCTACACTGGCATGTCTGTATAAGGACAAATGCCACCCGTCAGAGTTTGGAACCAGGCCATTTTAACTTGGGTGGCTAACTATGACTATTAGAAAAAGGCTGTCTGGAAAAGAAGAATTCTGTTTTGTGAGAAATGTTGAGGCTTCAACATTTGTTTTTTGTGCTGGACTGGAACAAAACTGAGACCTTTGGAAATGTTTAGTGCAAAAAAAAAAAAAAAAGATGCCCAGAATAGCAAATAGCCTGCGGGTAAAGGCACGCACCTGGAAGACCATGAGTGGTGTCTCTGCGCGGATTCACATCCTGGCTCTGTCTGAATCAGAGCCAGGCCTTGGACTTGGGTTTCCCAGAGACCACATGAGTGTCCTAACCATTGGGCCACAGAGGGTATGTCTACACAGCAATCAAGGTTGGCTGATTGGTGCTTGCAAGGCTCGGACTGCTGGGCTGTAAAATTGCTATGTAGATGTTCAGACTTGGCCTGGAACCTGAGCTCTGGGACCCCACTTCCCCCTCTTTCCCGTGGGTGCTCGACCCCTTCTCTGCCCTGGCCCTGCCCCCACTCCACCCCTTCCATGAGGCCCTGCCTCTTCACACCCTTTCCCTGCCCCCATTCCAACCCCTTCCCCAAAGTCCCCGCCCCAACTCCGCCCCCTCCCTGCCAATATTCCAACTCCTTCCCCAAATCCCCGCCCTGGCACCGCCTCTTCCCCGCCTCCTCCCATGAGCACGCCACATTCCCGCTCCTCCCTCCCCCCTCCCGGAGTGTGCTAATGCTGCCAAACATCTGTTTGGTGGCGGCTGGGTGGGAAACACTGGGAGGTAGGTGGAGGAATAGGGACGTGACACACTCAGGGGAGGAGGAGGAAGTGGGGCGGGGGGTGAGGGGAGCTTGGCTGCCGGTGGGTGCAGAGGACGCTCTAATTTTTCCCCATGGGTGCTCCAGTCCTGGAGCACCCACGGAGTCAGCGCCTATGCCCTGAGCCCAAACATCTACACAGCAATATTTAGCCCCACAGCTTGAGTCCACCGACCCAGGTCTTTTATTCCAATGTAGACATACTCAGAGTCTTTCTGGCTCAACGAATATTTGATTATTTACACACGTTGAAACAGCTCCAACAGGAGAGACTGACTCTACAGCCAACTGATCCAGGCACTCACCTTCTGCTTCAGAGCAAGGACTTGAACTTAGGTCTCCTACAGACAGGTGAGTGCATCAGACTCTTGAATATTCTGGGGTGGGCTAGTCAATCTGGCCAGGTGTCCCCCTCCTCATTCCTGCACCTGAAATTTTCCTAACAAAAACATTTAGTTGAGACCAACACATTTCTGATAAGAGTTTTGGTTTTGACGCATCAGCTGTAGTATCTCACACACTCACAACTGTAGCCTCAGAATCCTGTCATGTTTTTATCCTAACTTCAGTCCGAGGAGGTGGGGAAGTGCCATTATCCACATTTACAGATGGGCAACTGAGGCACAGAGAAACGAAGTGGCTTGCCCAAGATCACGGCAGGAAACAGGGAATAGAACAAGACTTAATTGGTACTATTTGAACAGAGCTGTGAAGGTATAAAGTATTTTCCAGCTGCTAGATATTCTTTATTAATAAAGTAGCAGGGCCGAGTGGATATTTTAAGGCACAAAGATCCTGTTTTCTGCATATGGTCTTAGTTATAAAACCAAAGGGAAAACAAATAGAGAAAATATGAAATATAAACAGCATTGCTGCTCAATAGAATGTTTTTCAGTGTTTTCCATGAGGCCTCGACTGCTCTGCAAGGCAGATTGTAAAACAACTTTACAAGCCACATTTATACTACGAGCTACACTTATTGAAGTCCATTTCAAACACTTGTTCTGCCGGCCAAATTCCATAAATTAAACACTTGTCCAATAACGCATACCTCTCTACTTGGATCCTCTATTTTGTTTTTGGCTTTATAGGGCTCTCTGTCTCTTTTTTAAATCCGTTGAGAACACTAACGAAAAAAGCCTGCTTGTTTTAGACATGGACCTTAAGAAATAAACCAGCAAAAATAAAATCGAAATAAAAAGAGACAGAGAGAAAACAGTACAACCTTTCAGCCGTTCATGCCAGCTTACTAAAATAAGACTTTTGTTCCATTATTTTACATGTTGATGCCACTGATAGACGCCAAATGACTGAAGCAAAGAAGCTTCTCTCAAGGTCCATTTCTGCAGGACAACACGCAGACACAGCAACATCAGTTCTAAACAAAATCAATGCCTTTCTTAATCAAAGAAGATATGCTGAAAGGATGAGGAGGGAATAAGTTCTGTTAGAGCAGTGGGTTAGGAATCACAAATGGGTTCTCTCTTCAACTCACATGGAAAGCTTGGGTAAGTCAATTACCAGTGACTCCTTTCTGCCTCAGTTTACCTATCCATGAAATGGGGATAATACTTTTTACCTTCCTCTGATGGGTGTTTTGAGATTTAATCCAGGGCCTAATTGTGACTTGGCCTAAGTGCCTGTGCAAGAGAGTGAGAAACCCCCTGAGACGGCTACATGGGCTACCTACACACTTAGTGCAGGGATGCAGAAGTAAGTGGGGCTATGAGGTTTTCCTGCTCCCCAGAGCAGGTGAGTGGGGAATGGGTGGAGACTTGGCTCCACTTTCCAGCCAGTGCGGCTGGGCTGATGTAAGGAATGTTGTAAATTTCTTCTGGTAAAAGCCAGAAGTAAATTACTACTCCCCGGAGCACGGAGAAAACAGGGGAGGGATTTTGCCCAAAGGTGGTATCTCTAAGGCCTAGCCTGAACTGTAAAGGGTTTGTTGATATAGCTATCGTGGCAAACCCCCTTTTTGGGGACACAGTGTATACCAGCCATAGAACTCTCTTGCTGGTATAGCTTATTCAGTTCCCTGGAATATAACAAGCTATATCAGGAAAAGGACTTTTTTTTTTTTATACTAGTTTAACTGCATCTACACTTGGGCTTTTCCTAGTTGGTCAAGGTGGGTAAAAAAAAGAAAGAAAAGACAATGCTGACCGACATGGCTATGCCACCAAAAGTTTTAAGTTTAGACCAGCCCACAGTCACACGGCGTCTGCTTCTGAGGCTACTCCTGGATTGGTTCAGTTCAATGCGCCACCGTGTGCTCATGGCCATGCCTAACAGTGAAGTCTAGATTGTGAAAGGTTAGATTCTGCCACCACTACTCACCCTGAGGTGTATTCTACTTCACAACTTCTATTACTTGCTGAATCTTGCCAGAAAGTGCTTTGGGCTCCTTGGAGTTGGATGAAAGTAGCTATATTAGTTCAATGTTTTAATAGAGTAACCATCCAGGTACCTCTTCTTTTAATTCACATCACCTGCTTTTTAATAGAAAGTTAATAGGAACTTTCTCCTTTAGATTGGAACAGCTTAATATATGTTTCCCTGGTAACTACAACACCATGAGCCTTCCCTGAAAACCCCATTGGGTTACAGAAATGTAGTAGAAAACCGCAGAGGGCAAATATAAAACAAACTCATTGATTCTTTTTATTTTAAATTCTGGCAGAGACATAAACATTTATAAAAAGGAATTTACATGTAGAAAAGCAGGTGTTTTCATCATGCAGATCAAAGCATGCATTTATCTTGATTTATTGGGTTCCATCTCAGCAAACTTTCGAGACATCCAGGTGACAATATTTAAGAAGCTACAGAAGCTAAATATTTGAACCTTTGAAGTCTGTAATGTTATGCCCCTTATAACACAGACATTGCTTTCCTCTATATTGCCTACGCGACTGAGCTTGATATTTCAAAGATTGTAGACAATGAGTCAAGCTCCCCAGCAGTGCTACCAGTGTTACCAGTTACAGACTTGTGTAAATGGGAAAAAGTATGGTGACTTGCACAGGAATTCTGATACCACAGTGCCAAAGGTAGCATAAAAACCCACATAGGTAATTTTGCCATTCACTGGAAGAGCAAAATGAATGGACCTTATATACTCAGGGCCTGTTCTAAAGCCCACTGAATTCAGTGGAGAGACCCGCACTTACTTCAATGGGCTTTGCATCAGACACTAACATGAAGGAAGGGTGAAGAACAAGAAGGGTGTCATACAGGAGGGTGTAAGAAAGAGTAAGCTCTATTTAGCGACTGCACAGTTGCTGACCCCCCACCCCCGCCCCGACTAAACTGGCATGAGTCTACTGGCCCATAACTCTTACTATACTGGTGTAAATCCACAATGTGGTTGCACTCCATATGAATCTATGAAAATATGCTAATGAGTGTGAATATAATGTAACTGGAATATGCTTCATGCGAAAAGTCTCTTGTAAGGTATCATTACAAAGTATATAATCTACTGAGTGTGATCATCCAGTTGTAAGAATGTATCATTCTTGTATCTGAAACTAGGACTCCAAAAAGAAAAGGAAGACTTGTGGCACTGAATGCATCTGATGAAGTGAGCTGTAGCTCACGAAAGCTTATGCTCAGCTAAATTTGTTAGTCTCTAAGGTGCCACAAGTACTCCTTTTCTTTTTGCAAGATACAGACTAACACGGCTGCTACTCTGAAACCTGTCATAGGAATCTAAAATACAACTCTGACGTCCTATGCAAAGTGTTATGCAAAGTGTGGGCCATTAATGGTGGTTTGGACTCTTGATGGCTCCCATTAACCAGGACAATTGACTGTAGATGGCTCTGTTTACTTGCAAGCCTTCCTGTGAGTCAGACTGGGAAGAATGAAGGCTTGGGGTCTCACAGGACATGTGACGATGTCACCTGGTACTGGAATCCATCTTAAACCTGGTGCTTTTCCATTTAGAAGGAGGGGTGGGGACCCAAAGAGACAAAAGATTCCCACCTTGTGCCAAAGGTATATAAGGGGATGGAACAGAACAGAGGGGGCTGCAGTCATGAGAAATCCCCTAGCTACCACCTGAGCTGGAACAAGGACTGTACCAGGGGAAAGGATTGGGCCCAGACTAGGAAGGAGCCTAGTCTGTGAAATAAGCTTATTGGAACATCTCTGAGGGTGAGATTTAGCTGCATTTAGTTTCCTACTGTATTAGGCTTAGACCTGTGTGTTTTATTTTATTTTGCTTGGTAACTTCCTTTGTTCTGACGGTTGTTACTTGGAACCATTTAAATCCTACTTTTAATATTTAATAAAATCACTTTTTTCTTATAAATTAACCCAGAGTAAGTAATTAATTCCTGGGGGAGCAAACAACTGGGCATAGCTCTCTATCAGCGTTATACAGGGCAAACAATTTATGAGTTTACCCTGTATAAGCTTTATACAGATTAAAACGGATTTATTTGGGGTTTGGATCCCACTGGGAACTGGGTATCTGGGTGCGAGAGACAGGAACACTTGCTAAGCCATTTTCAGTTAAGACTACAGTTTTGGGGGTATGTGGTTCAGACCCTAGGCCTGTGTTGGAGCAGGCTGGCATGTCTGGCTCAACAAGGCAGGGTTCTGAAGACTCAAGCTGCCAGGGAAAACGGGCTCAGAGGTAGTCTCAGCATATCAGGTGGCAGTCCCAAGGGGGTTTCTGTGACACAACCCGTCACACAGAGTAATTCAATGGAGTCCAATTTTCACCTCATTTACACCAAGGCATATCAGGCATTATTCCTCAGCAGTGAATGTGGTTACATTAGTGTAATTGATCCTATCCACCAACCTCAATAGAGATACTCTAGATTTGCACTGATATACTTGCAAGCTGAGTCTGGCCCCTTTGACGGGAAGTAGGCCTGCTTACACCAGGTGTGAATTTGGTCTATACAGAGTACCGAATCAGTGCAAAGTAACAGTCCATGGTTAGGCCACTGACACTGTAACTGATAGCTAACTTCCCCCACCTTTTGCATCATCATTGCATTTGGCTCAAGTTGTGAGGCAGAGCAAACACAAATCATGCTTAAACCATTGAACTTTCCATTGTCAAGTTTGTTTACACATTGCTCTCAAAGAGCTGTGCGCAGGATGGACGCTCCATTTCACGAGGGATCTCAAAATTCGGCTTTGTTCTGAATTGGAGCAAAACCTGAAAATGCTGACATTTTCTGCAAAGGAAAGCTCAGGGAGGGAGCATGGGGGAAATAACTTCAGTTCATTTGAAACATTTTGTTTTGACAACATCAGAACACTGTGTTTCCATTTTAACTTTTGATTTTATATGATAACATATAATCCAACAAAAATACAATTTGAAACCAAGTGAAAAACAACTAATACAAAGATTGATTTAACTGTCATTTTATTATGAATGAGAACGTGGAGTCTCACTAACACTGAGGGCTAACTTTATGCTGTTAAGCCTTAGCCCTACATAAAGGGCAATGCAGATCGCCACTGTTGCAGCAGAAGCACTGGAGAGTCCGTAAATTGGACTGTAAATTGTAGCAGAGGTTTTATCAGGCCTATGCTCGTAAAGCACTGTGAAATATTTGGTTACAAAGAATTCCACTAACATGCAGTAGTCAAAATGAAACGTCGGTGTGTACTTACCCATTAAGGTTTTTTAGGTACAATTGATGAGGTTCCTTCAAAAAGTTCTAAAGGCTGGATCTGCAGTTGGTGTAAATCAGAGGAGCTCCTTTGACTTCAGTGAGCTAAGCCAGTTTATACCAGCTGAGCATCTAGCCCTGAAAGTTTAGTTCCTTATCAAAACCTATGCACATTCCCCCTGGGTAACCGCACTGTCCAAGTCTACAGCCACTTTTGTTATTGATTTTCTTGGGAACAAAGAGGAACTGGGAAATTATAGGCCAGTCAGCCTAACTGTGACACCTGGAAAGATGCTCGAACAAATTATTAACCAATCAATTTGTAAGCACTTAGATAATAGGATTATAAGGAATAGCCAGTGTGGATTTGTCAAGAACAAATCACACCAAACCTGCCTAATTTCTTTCTTTGACAGGGTTACTGGCCTAGTGGACTGGGGTAGGAAGGAAAGCAATAGACATGATAAATCTTGAGTTTAGTAAGGCTTTTGACACAGTCCTGAATGACTTTTTCATAAGAAAACTAGGGAAATGTGGTTTCGATTAAATTACTATACGGTGGGTGCACACTTGGTTGAAAGACCATATTCAAAGAGAAGTTATTAATGGTTTGCTGTGCAACTGGAAGGATGTATCCAGTGGGGTCCCACTGGGATCAATCCTGCGTCCAGTATTGTTCAATATTTTCATTATGACTTGGATAATGGAGTGGAGAGTACACTTATAAAATTTGCAAATGACACCAAGCTGGGAAGGGTTGCAAGCACTTTGGAGGACAGGATTAGAATTCAAAACAACCCTGACAAATTGGAGAACTGATCTGAAATCAACAAGATGAAATTCAATAAAGACAAGTGTGAAGTACTTCACTTACGAAGGAAAACTTAAAGTTGCATAACTACAAAAATGGGGAATAACTGGTGTGACAGACCCAGATCAGTGGGGTACAGGAGTCTGGTAGAAGGCAAATATACTGGTCACTGGATGAATAGTTTTCTGTTCCCTGAGTGACCAGAGCAGGGGCTGCACTAGAGCAATCAGGAACCTGCTAGAACCAATTAAGACAGGCAAGCTAATTAAGACACCTGGAGCCAATTACGAACATACTAGAATCAATTATGGCAGGCAGACTAATCAGGACACCTGGTTTAAAAAGGACCTCCCACCAGTTAGTAGGGGGTGTGCAAGGATCAGGGAGTGAGAATGTATGTTGCTGGAGGACTGACAAGTACAAGCGTGATCAGGCGTCAGGAGGAAGATCCTGCGGTGAGGATAAAGAAGGTGCTGGAGGGAGGCCATGGGGAAGTAGCCCAGGGAGTTGTAGCTGTCACACAGCTGATACAGAAGATGTAGACAGCTGCTATTCACAGGGCCCTGGGCGGGAACCCGGTGTAGTGGGCAGGCCTGGGTTCCCCCCATCCCTGCAACTCCTGATTGGACATAGGAGGAGTTGACCTGGTCTGTGAGCAACACCAGAAGGGAAGGTTTAATTTGGAAAGGGATCTGGCCCGTCCCTGACTGACTAGGCGGGACAACAGAGACTGCGGAGATTGTTCTCCGTTTCCCCCATGCTGGCCAGTGATAAAGTTAGCTGAGTGAATGACAGGTTTGTGTCTCTAGCAGAAGTGACCAAACTGAGGGCTGCTGTGAACCTCTGAGATGAGCAAATCCACCAAAAGGTGCCGGACCCACCAAGGCAGAGGAGGAACTTTATCACACTGGCTATGCCACAGTACTTCTGAAAAGGATCTGGGGGCTATAGTGGATCACAAATTGAATATGAGTCAACAATGCGATGCAGTTGCAAAAAAGGTTAATATCATTCAGGAGTGTATTAACAGGAGTGCTATATGTAAGGCAGGGATATATCTGACCTGCTCTACTTAGCACTGGTGAAACCTCACCTGGAGTACTGTGTCCAATTCTGGGTGCCATTCTTTAGGAAAGATGTAGACAAACTGGAGAGAGTCCAGTGAAGAGCAACAAAAGCGATAAAAGGTTTCGAAAACCTGACCTATGAGGAATGGTTAAAAAAACTGGGCATGTTTAATCCTGAGGAAAAGCAGACTGATGGGTGATCTGAGAACAGTCTTTAAATATGTTAAAGGCTCTTATAAAGATGATGGTGATCAATTGCTCTCCATGTCCACTGAAGGTAGGACAAGAAGTAATAGAGTTAATTTGCAGCAAGGGAGATTTAGGTTAGATATTAGGAAAAACTTTCTAACTATAAGGGTAGTTAGCTCTGTAATAGGCTTCGCAGTCATTGGAGGTGTTTAAGAACAAGTTGGACAAACATTGGTCAGGAATGGATGGTCTAGGTTTAATTGGTCCTGCTTCGGTGCAGGGGGCTGGACTTGATGAATTTTTGAGGTCACTTCCAGCTCTACATTTCTAAGAGTCTATATCTGTAGTCTTAGTGTTCTTCATATGCTAGTCATTCAGCATTATATCTCAATAACTCAAACCCATCTGCCATTTGTCATCACGTGACAATGTTCCTCACGCAGTATCAATTGACTGTACTAATGTGTTTCTATCCTAAAAGAGCAGGTGAGAAATACAACTGGTTTCTCCTTGACATCTTAGGCCATAGCTTGACATCAGGACAGGCTGAGCAAACCTGACATCACACAGCCAGGTGCAGGTCAATTCTGTACGTCTAGAACTTCCTGATGTGTGTCTCCTTGTGAAATTCCTTTACAACCTAATTAGTATTGTGTATTGTCTAATACTGGATAGATAAAAAGACCATGAAATGGCCTTGTGTTTCCTGCCATTGCCACCTGGTTGTTTCTGATCGTGAAGGTGAAGGAGTCCAACAGGAAGTCGTCATGCTTTTGTCTATAGCTTTGCGGACAGAAAAGCCACTTGCTGGTGTATATTATGGAGGTGATGTTATGGACAGGTGAACCAGATGTCCGAATGGGGCCCCAGCAAGCCACCTTTCTGTAAGGAAGGGATGTTTTCTGCAGAGAGCCTGGATAATAAAGTAAGGAACAGCCATTTTCAGCGAAAAAGGCAGGAGATTCTCAGCCCCAACATTCTGTTCGCCCCACGACTAGCGCAGTGTGAGGAGAACTTAAAGCTGCCTGAAGGCAGAAGTTGAGGATTCCTGTCTCTGGGCTGACGTCCCAAGGCCAACTGCTCCTGGCACCACAGCATAAATGGCACTTTGGGGGAGGGCTTGAGCATGATGTGCTCTAGCAATCCTGGCTGGGGGATGGTTCCTTGGGAACTTTTATTTGTTTGCTCACGTGAAAACAGTTCTGAGGTGCGAGTTTAGGCTCCAGCAGCCCCAGAATGTCTCTCTGTGCCTGGGTGAGCTGAGCGCTGCTGTGGTGCATCTGGCCTTTACACAGGCATTAGTATTGTGACATGATGCGGTACGTATAGTCCAGCAACAACGATACTAAAGAGAAAGACTGATCCAGGTTAGGCTTACTGGAGTGGAGTAAGTCTCTTGGAATTCACACTTTTTTGCTCTCTGGATAGTTTTACTGGGCAGGTGTAACTTGCCTTCAGATAGGGCCGAAATACTGTCCAAATCCAAAGTCAAATCAAATACTGAAAGAGTTTTCAGTGAAAGGCCTGGTTTAAACTTGAGACAAATGAGGAGGTTTAGGATTTCATCCAGCCACAATAAGATTCCATCTTGTCGTTCCTCTGGAGACCGAAGACATGATGCATGGTCCCAAAAATTCAGTCACCCTGGTTCTGTTGAGCTGATTAGGTGAAATCTGACATATTTTCTCTCTGTTAAGACCACTTGTAAAAACCTAGAAGTCATTTCACAAAATAGGTTGCAATTTTCCTGAACTGTTACAATTATTTATTTTCAGGTTTTCAGTTACTGAATAATTACATCAGAACTAACAGCAGCAAGCGGTATACCTATGAATCAATAACCCTTGCTGTTTAGAACTAACAGCTGCAAGATATAGCAATGAATCAGAACTAACAGCCACAAGGTATATCTATGACTCAATTTACCCAGGTTAGCAGTGCTGTCGCACATTGCTCCCCCATCCATTTACTGCGATGCCACAACCCTTTGGGAATTCCAGGGGCTGGTGGAAAATGAACGTCTTCCCATCCACCAGGACCTTAACAATGTCCCTTACCACCGCCTGAAGTTGTCAACCAATGCAATTAACCTTCAGCAAAGCAACTTCAACCCTGACGAAGCTTGGAAAGCCAAATGAAATTCTCAGGAAGTCACAAATAAACACCTCATGAAAGACCCGATGCAGAAGGTCGTTGGCTTCGATCCTCCCATGAAGCTCATGGGCAACCCTAAATCATATCCACGTAAGCCATGGCAGATGTGGATACTTGCTGCACAAATGGAAAATTAAAGACTCTTCAGTGTGTGACTGTAGTCACCCAGAACAGACCATGGAACAATGCCCGATTCACAAATATGAAAGAAGCATCACAGCACTACACTCTGCTACTCCAGACGCAATTATCTGGCTTAACCATCTGAATTTTAATTGTTGCTCTATGTTTACATCAGCCATACAAAGAAGAACCTTGCTTTTCATTAGATCAAGAGAAATGCATTTCTTGGAATAGAGCCTGATTTAGCTCCCTTTAAAATCAATGGAGAAACTTCTTTTGAGTTCTTTGGGAACTGGATTGGTCCCATAATGCCTTGAGAAAGGGAAGCTGGAAGCTAAATATTTTTAATCCGAGTACAAGTTATGTGTTTGACAAGGACTAGAATTCCTTATGACAGGCCTGATCCAAAGCCCTTTGGAGTCAACAGGAGCTTTTCCACTGACTTCAGTAGGCTTTGGACCAGGTCAAGATGATTTCATTTCTCAGCCTGACAAACACAGCTAGGCATGGGGCATCTCTGCGGGGTCAATGGTAAATAATTCCCCTACCTCAAGCCACAGAGTGGCAGTGGAACTGCTCCATCTTCATGACTTGATGGGTTATGTGTACACTGCAATTAAAACCCCATTGCTAGCCCATGGCAGCTGACTCAGGCTGGCAGGGCTTGGGCTAAGGGGCTGTTTCATTGCAGTGCAGATGTTTGGGCTCAGGCTGGAGTCCAGGCTCTAGGACCCTGTGAGGTGGGAGGGTCCAGGAGCTCAGGTTCAGAGGATTTGTATAGTGCCAGAACGTCTGCTCTATCCGGCCACAACCTGCTCCCATCTGCACAGCAGTGTGCTCTGTGACATGCCTGGCGTGCTCACTGCGCGTGGAGCCTCCCCAGTGCCTGCCCCACTTTATGGAATGGCACCAGTCCTGCCGTCAGAGGAGGGAGACGGCATGTTGTCTCTAATAAAATAAAACACATGCAAAAATCAGTGGGTCTAATACATCCCTGGCGTAACTCCACTTATGGCAAAGATCTGACAGGGAGAGAGTTGGACGCACCTCAAATCACTCAGGCAATGAGCCAGATTCATTCCTGGTGAAAAGCAACTTACTGAAGGGGCATCTGGGCCAGAGGAATCTGGCCCAGAGACCTAAGTCAGAATTGTGTGCACAGATCCAAAGTCAGCATTTGGCCCTTCCTATGCAGCAGTGCAACCTCCGAAGGTGGAATTCGGATTTGATCGTAAAGAATCTGAAAGCGTTTCCCAGAGGATGATCTTATGAGAGGGGAAAACCTGCCTGTTGTAGGAGACAAGAATGGACTAATCACACTGAAAACCAAACAGGTATCTGTACAAAGGTCTATAACAGGGGAGCTAAATGCACAACTCCAACTTTTGTCCATGCTTTCCCCAAAATATTTACTCATGTAGAGTCTTCTCCAAACACCATTAAAGTCAGCGAGACTCTTTCTGCTGAGAATCACATCCATTTAATATTTTTATATTTGAACAAGCAAACAAAATATCCACCTAAATCTTGCCAGGAGGGAATACAGCAAGATAATGATAGTATCTAATTTTTATAAAGCACTTTTCCTCAGTAGATCTCAAAGTGCTACACAAGAGTATGATTCCCATATTACAGATGGGGAAACCGAGGCACAGATACTGGCATAAAGTCACCCAGCAGGTTAGTAGTAGAGCTGGGACTAGAACTCAGGTTTTCAGAATCCAAACTCACTGCACCACCCACTAGAAAACACCGCTTTTTACTCTTAAGAAGAGCTCAGATACTACAGTGATGGGGGGGGGGTCAATATAAGAACCCGGCTACACAGAAATGTATCTGGAGGTGCCAGATATCACAGATTTGAGGGCTTGATCTTTCTTTTCCACCCAGATATTTATTGTTGCCATATAAGTGAAATACAGTCAATGAACCCTGTAGTTAACGGATAAAGAGTGCTACTTAGTGGACCGTAGCCTCATTCTTTAATGGTTAATAATTGTATTGGTTATCAATTAACACTAATTTAATGAGCTGGGGGTAATCGGGTGCTAGTCCCAGAATCAGACACAACAGAATTAAAACTGACAAGTCCAATATCTCGTGGGGAGTCCCGATGTGTATAGCGAAGACACTCACATGGAGGGCAAAGCAAAGCCTTAGCCACTTTTATTAACACAACCAGCAAAAACAAGAAAGCGCCAAACCACATAAATAGGAGTAGTACAGTGTTTGGTATCCTTCCTTGCATATGCTCATATATTTATATACGCAGGGGTGGCAGGTTTGTAGAAATTTTGGTGGTGCCCAAAACCCGCCCCTGCCCAAACTCTGCCCCCCACCTGCCCAAGGCTCTGGGAAGGAGTTTGGGTGGGGGAGGAGGTCTGGGGTGCAGGCCCTAGGCTGGGGCAGGGGATTGGGGTGCAGGGTGCAGGTTCTAGGAGGGAGTTTGGGGATGGGAGCAGGTGAAGAGGGAGGGGGTGCAGGGGTGATGGCTGTGGGGTATGGGAGGGGCTCAGGGCAAGAGTAGGAGTGTAGGGGGTGAGGGCTCTGCCTGGGACTGGGAATGAGGGGTTTGGGCTGTGGGAGGGGCTCAGGGTGAGAGTAGGAGTGTGGGAGGTGAGGGGTCTGTCTGGGGCTGGTGGGTTTGGGGGGTTAGAGAGGCTCAGGGCTGGGGCAGAGGGCTGGAGCACAGGGGGATGAGGGCTCTGGCTGGGGCTGGAGATGAGGGGTTTGTGGTGTTAGAGGGGCTCAGGGCTAGGGCAGAAGGTTGAGGGTGTGTGGGGGTATGAAAACTCTGGCTGGGGGTGTGGGCTCTGGGGTGGGGCAGGGCTGGGGATGAGTTTGGGGTGCAGGCAGGCTGCTCCGGGACAGGGGCCAGAGAGGAGGGCTCCCTCCAGCCCTTTCCCTGCCGGCAAGCAAGCTCTGGGGGCGGAGCCTCCCTTTCCCGCCCCCCAGCACTGTCACTGCATGTGCTCCTAGGGCCCCGCTCAGGTCCACCCGTGGTGGGTGCCGGGGGGTGCTGCGTGCGCCTCCTCCCCTGCTGTTGCCCCTGACTGTAGCCTCACTGGGGGTGACGGATGGGGCTGCCCCTTGCCCAACAAGGGAGGAGTGGTGACTGTGGGGGGGCGGGGGGGGAGCTGGTGGAGGGTCCCGCCGGAAAAGGGAAGGGTCTGAGGTGGAAGGGCAGGCTCAGTCAGTCTGCCCTGGCAGTGGAGGTGGGGGGCGCTGGGACCCTGCGGCAGCAGTTGCTGCAGGGAGGCAGCATGGAGGTGCATGGAAGAGGCAGAGGCAGGGACCCTCTGCTTGGGGGAGGCATGAGGGGGGGACAGACGGGGCAGCAAGAGGGGACGGGGGGAGACACCTGGCCCCAAATATTGGTGGAGCTGGTCTCCTGGGCTCTGAATATTGCTGGTGCTAAGGCACCGCGTGGAGATATAACTCGTCGCCTATGTTACGCATACCCTTCCTTGGCGATCTGGTGGTAAGAGGCAAAGGACTTGGCACGTCAGATGAGTCTGATGGTCCAGACCCCAGTGCCTGAAGGTTGGTGATAGACAATGACAATGAAGAGCTGAAGGGTCAATGATGAAAAACTCACTATCGCTTACAGGGTGGTCTGGCCTATTATAGACCCTGGGGGACTGTCATGAATATTCATTCGGCTGCCCCGCCTCCCATGCCCATATCTAACTTCCTCACCTTAATAATACTGGGCTGCCTTTATTCTATAGATTAACGTATTAATGCCTTTTAGCTCAGTACCGTATATGTCAACTATGGCTAAAGCAAGTTTGTGGTTAAACATTTGCCAACTATTTTATCCTAAAATATCTAAGCCGAGTATCATTCAATAGTCCTGCAGTTGACTGGCATCATTATGTATCAACTCCCCTCTTCAACAAGCTATTTACATTTCACCAAAATCTAGGGTAACTGCCGGGCCATTTTAATTTGTGCTAAGGGTCATAGGCCTATGCTTCATTTATTTTAATCTGTTTAAGCCAATGTTTTACAGCATCCGGGCCTGTACGTTCCTTGCATTACTGCTAAGTAAAATAAAATGCTAAGCTACCTCTATGGGTTACAGCACGGAGCAGGCCCACTGGGACTGGCGACACATTGATTCTATTGCTTCCTCTCTTGCTGTTTCACTCTGTGATTTAGGACAAGTCTCTAAACCTCAATTTGCACATATAACCCCAATAGGGAAGATGATACATCCCCTGCCCCAAAGGGTTGTTGTGAGAATGAACTTATGATTGTAGAGCACTTTGAGATCTTCGGATGAAACATGCCATGAGAGTGCAAATCATCTTTCCCATCCTGTGCAATAGGCATTAGAAGAAAAGGTTATAGGATGGTCAGGCAGCCTCTTGGGGCCTGATCCAAGGCCCACCGAAGGCAATGGACAAACTGGTGTCCATCAGTCAATGTCATCAGAGAAAGCCAGAGAATTACAAGGCCAATAACAAAAACTGATTGGGGGAACATTTGAGTAATAAATGCCCTAAGAGACACATGTGAGAGCAATGTGACCTGCCTGGTTTGTTCTCATTTAGTCCCATTTGGTGGATGCTCACTGAGGGCCAACACATTTAATGCTCAAGGAGGAAAGATATTTGGGCGGCAGAAGCCGACTTGGAAGCTGTCAGGTGATTTGTTTCCATTTCTCTAAACCAATTTGCAAAGTCAGGTCAGCTTTACTGCCCTGCAATAAACCCAATCAGAGTTTATGTGAGTTCAGGATGGTGTAATCTGTATGTTTTGGATGCACTAGGAGAAGAAGAAACGTTTGCAGCCAACTTACCAGCATGTTTCTCATTTGACATATCAACAAGTTGGTTGAGGTAATGGGAGAGATAAGTGTTTAGGCTGAAAATATTTAAGAAGCTGAGAATCTGGAAATGGGAGCTAGTTTTGGAGTTCTGGACAGGACAGTAACATAGAGGCTGAATCAAACCCCAGTGAAGTCAATGGAAAGATTCACTGACTTCAACATCCATCCACCACAGTATCAAATAAACTAAAATTTATCCAGGTAGCTAAAACACCTGGCTTTTTGTCAGTTTTTTGTCAAAATCAAGTGGAACTATAATTCATAATAATAATTACTTTTATTAATATTACTGATTGATTGAGTTGTATACATTACCTTCAGCAAGCTTCAAAGCACTTTACAGAATTACAGTCTATATTGATACCTACTATATACAGATTAAGTGATCTAGCACAGAAATCACTACACTTCGCAGTCACCTCTGTGTTAGCCATTACAGGTCTGAACCAAAGCCCAGTGAACTCAGTGGAAGTATATATTAGACTAATTTTATCTGGTTCTCTCTAAGTATTTTAATGATACTTTCCTCGGTACATAGCTTCTTTCATCCTAGGATTTTGAATAATACTTTGTGCTTCTGTTGTCCATTTAAGATCTCAAAGTGCTCTACAAATAATAAAGCAATCCTGAAACACCATCTGAGATTGGTACTATCATTGCCATTTTACAGATGGGGAAACTGAGCCATGGAGCATTTAAGGCTGAAAGGCTCAAATGTGAGCACTGAACTGGTAGTCACATGGTAAAGAAATGGCCTGGTATTTGGAGGCGCTGGCCTACAGCACCTTCCATTGAAGTCAGTGTGAAATTCAGCACTAAAGCCAGTTGGGAACTTTTCAACAATAAGTATTTTCACCAGAAAATGTTGATTTGTCAAATCCCTAAGTTTTCATGGAAACGTACAGGTTTTGACAAAACTTGTCAGGAAACAGAGTAGCAGCCGTGTTAGTCTGTATTCGCAAAAAGAAAAGGAGTACTTGTGGCACCTTAGAGACTAACAAATTTCTCTAAGGTGCCACAAGTACTCCTTTTCTTTTTGTCAGGAAAGTTGCTCAGGTCCAGGATGGAATTTCTGGTCAAAACCACAGAGTGTGCCACCCCAGAATAACCAATAGCCCTATGAGTAGGGCAATCACCTTGGCTATGGGAGACTAAAGGAGTCCCTTCCCTGCCTGATTCAGGCCAAGGATTTGAACCTGGGTCATCCATACCCTAAGGAAGTGCTGCAGCCACTAGGCTGTTGACTTTCCTTGGGTTTTCTTGTGCTCTCTCTCAAGTTTTCAAAAGACCTCCGTTTTATTCTGCATCAGAATGGAAACAAATTTCAAATCACCAGATTTTTTTCATGAAACTGAATCTTGTTTTCTGGACAGCTGTTGTCAGCAGCTCTGAAGAGTCAGACCACTTATTTAGATGTCTATGTGAGGATGTAGGTACCTGCATTTAGACCCCCCCATATTTGAAAATGCTGACCACAATCTCTCTGAGCTTCAATTTTTCCATGCAAAATGGAATAATCATACTTACCTGCCTCAAAGACATCTTGTAAGGATTTATTAATTAGGGCTCTATTCTGATACTCTTGAGTAGTACGTTCGTGAGGGCCCTCCCAAAGCCTATGCACTGTTTAAGCCCTTAAAAGAGGGTTTATGTGAGATTTAAATAATGTATAGAACATATGTTGAGCCCTCTGCATAGGGGTGAATTTCACCTTTACTGGGACTACTTGCAGAGCAAGGACTTAAAACAGCAAGGTACTTAAGCATGTGCTTAATTTAGGCATGTGAGTAGTCCCATTGCACTACTCTCATGTTTAATGTATCTTGCTGAATCAGGGCCTCTGAGTAACTGGTGAAATTTGCCTCTGTGCAGAGGAATTAGCACAAGGTCTCTGCAGCATGATGTCCCACTTAAACTCTATTTACATGGCTCAAGTGGGATTTAAGTGAGGGATCATTTCAAACAAGAGTTGCTGGGGTTCCCACTGTTGTGATTGGGGGCTTGGGTTTCAGGTCTTTATTATGCACTCAGAATACTTGAATCACCACTTGAACTAAATGAACACTTACTGCACAGGTATATAATTGTTTTTCTTACTATCTATTACTTGACTGGGGTTAGGTAAGGTTAGTAGCAGAATTAAATGAATTTTCTTTGAAAGTTTGCGTTGCAAAGTAAGAGGTATAAAAGTTACATTATACATTGCAAATGTCTCTAGGGCTGGTTTTACAGATCTGATTATATTTCTGTTTTAATGCTTATTTTCTTTCTCTGTGTCATTTCCACTTTTGCATCTCTTGCAAGACTCATTACAGTTTTATTATCTTTTTTTTAACAAAATCAATGGCTGCAAAGCAGAGAATTATGTTTTTGGAATAAACAAGTCTAAAAAACCATAAATATAAATTAAGTATGGCGGCTGTGAAAAGGACTAAACCTAAACTGAAACCAATTAACAGCTGACCTTTCATTTTTATGGACCATGGCATGCGGCAAATCCATCTGACTTGGCACGTCTGAAAGGATCTGAGTGATAGCTGAGCTGCATTAAAAAAATAAATGAGTAAAATTAGTGTTCATGAAAGGGGACAGATTGACAGGCCAGGAAATGGAATCAGTCCTCAAGAGCCTTATCTAAAATCTATTGAAGTTAAGAAAAGTTCTTCCTTGACTTCAGTGCATTTTGGATCAGATCCTTTGTCCAGAACTACAGTGTAGTTGTGGGGCTTAGTTAATTTATGTCTATAGGTGTGCTTTGAAATCTGTGCATCGAAGGCGCTATAGAAGTGCACAGGAATATTCAGATTTGGACGCTTTTCAAATGCTTTTCATGGAGCAAGGGGAATTCTAACACAAGAAGGCAGACAGGTGATAGTGAGCAACTGAGATGCATAAAACAAGGTGAACCGCAGAGGCAATGGGCAATTTGAGGTCAGCAATGTGTAAGAAAGAGAATGTTGTATCACTTAAGGTCCCCTCTAAGAACAGTTAATAAACCCAACAATGGAGAAATTTTGCACATAGTCATGAATCTACCAGTATTTTTTACTGCTCCTATTAGAATTAGCTTCATTGATTCCTGAGGGGTGGAGGGGAGAAAGAAGAGGGGTGCTTATAAAAGGCTTTCTTGCCTTCTACAGCATAAATTCTTTAGAGGAAGGTAACTGCCTACCGCAATTAAATACCCAGGGGAATATTTTCAAAGCATCTAAGTGACTTAGCAGCCTAAGTCCTATTTTCAAAAGTGAATTTCAGTGAGGGGCTCCTTTTAGTGCTTTTAAAAATGTGTATCCCTACGTAGTGGGGTGGCTACCCCACTCCCGCAGAACTGGGTTAAAAGCACCCCTGGAGAGGGCTGCGGCTGGAAAAAAGCTAGGCTGATTGTGGAAGCAGCCACAGCTGTGACCAGCTCAATTAGGGCCCAGCTGGCCCTGATAAGCTGGCCGGGGTCCAGGAGAGATACAGGACCAGCGGCAGGTGAGACACCAGCCTGCAGAGGGCACTCCATATGCTGGAAAAGAGCTAATTCCCTGGATGACCAGCAGGAGGCGCCGTGCCAGTTAGTCGTCGCCTTGCTACAAGGTGGTGGAGAACGTGGGCATAAGCGGTCCACCCCGATACAAGGGGCAGGGCAAGAACTGTCGGAATATTGCCAGGATCAGAGACTTGAACGACCAAGGGTGGAGAAAAAGGATGGACTATTACTGGAGAGCCTGTGTGGGCCGGCTTGCTGAGCAGCAAGCAGGACTGCTTCAGCTCCTGTGGGAGAAGGCATATGGACCTCATCGGGGGCTAGGCACCTGGGGCTGGAGGCCAGTGCGGGGGCCTAAAGACTGTTTTGCCTGTGAGTGACCAGGGCACAGTCAAGGAATTATGATGTGATTGGAATAACAGAGACTTGGTGGGATAACTCACATGACTGGAGTACTGTCATGGATGGATATAAACTGTTTAGGAAGGACAGGCAGGGCAGAAAAGGTGGGGGAGTTGCACTGTATGTAAGGGAGCAGTATGACTGCTCAGAGCTCAAGTATGAAACTGCAGAAAAACCTGAGAGTCTCTGGATTAAGTTTAGAAGTGTGAGCAACAGGAGTGATGTCATGGTGGGAGTCTGCTATAGACCACCGGACCAGGGGGATGAGGTGGACGAGGCTTTCTTCTGGCAACTCATGGAAGTTACTAGATCGCAGGCCCTGGTTCTCATGGGAGACTTCAATCACCCTGATATCTGCTGGGAGAGCAATACAGCAGTGCACAGACAATCTAGGAAGTTTTTGGAAAGGGTAGGGGACAATTTCCTGGTGCAAGTGCTGGAGGAACCAACTAGGGGCAGAGCTCTTCTTGACCTGCTGCTCACAAACCGGGAAGAATTAGTAGGGGAAGCAAAAGTGGATGGGAACCTGGGAGGCAGTGACCATGAGATCATAGAATAACAGAGTTGGAAGGGACCTCTGGAGGCCATCTAGTCCAACTCCCTGCCCAGAGCAGGACCAATCCCAACTAAATCATCCCAGCCAAGGCTTTGTCAAGCCTGACCTTAAAAACTTCTAAGGAAGGGGATTCCACCACCTCCCTAGGTAACGCATTCCAGTGTTTCACCACCCTCCTAGTGAAAAAGTTTTTCCTAATATCCAACGTAAACCTCCCCCACTGCAACTTGAGACCATTACTCCTTGTCCTGTCATCTGCTATCACTGAGAATAGTCTAGATCAATTTGGATCCACCTTTCAGGTAGTTAAAAGCAGCTATCAAATCCCCCCTCATTTTTTTCTTCCGTAGACTAAACAATCCCAGTTCCCTCAGCCTCTCCTCATAACTCATGTGTTCCAGTCTCCTAATAATTTTTGTTGCCCTTCGCTAGACTCTCTCCAGATGGTCGAGTTCAGGATCCTGACACAGGGAAGAAAGGAGAGCAGCAGAATATGGACCCTGGACTTCAGAAAAGCAGACTTTGACTCCCTCCGGGAACTGATGGGCAGGATCCCCTGGGAGAATAACATGAGGGGGAAAGGAGTCCAGGAGAGCTGGCTGTATTTTAAAGAATCCTTATTGAGGTTACAGGGACAAACCATCCCGATGTGTAGAAAGAATAGTAAATATGGCAGGCGACCAGCTTGGCTTAACAGTGAAATCCTTGCTGATCTTGAACACAAAAAAGAAGCTTACAAGAAGTGGAAGATTGGACAAATGACCAGGGAAGAGAATAAAAATATTGCTCAGGGATGCAGGAGTGAAATCAGGAAGGCCAAATCACACCTGGAGTTGCAGCTAGCAAGGGATGTTAAGAGTAACAAGAAGGGTTTCTTCAAGTATGTTAGCAACAAGAAGAAAGTCAAGGAAAGTGTGGGCCCCTTATTGAATGAGGGAGGCAACCTAGTGACAGAGGATGTGGAAAAAATTAATGTACTCAATGCTTTTTTTGCCTCTGTCTTCATGAACAAGGTCAGCTCCCAGACTACTGCACTGCGCAGCACAGCATGGGGAGGAGGTGACCAGCCCTCTGTGGAGAAAGAAGTGGTTTGGGACTATTTAGAAAAGCTGGAGGAGCACAAGTCCATGGGGCCAGATCCACTGCATCTGAGAGTGCTAAAGGAGTTGGTGGATGTGATTGCAGAGCCATTGGCTATTATCTTTGAAAACTCATGGCGATCCGGGGAAGTCCCGGATGACTGGAAAAAGGCTAATGTAGTGCCAATCTTTAAAAAAGGAAAGAAGGAGGATCCTGGGAACTATAGGCCAGTCAGCCTCACCTCAGTCCCTGGAAAAATCATGGCGCAGGTCCTCAAGGAATCAGTTCTGAAGCACTTAGAGGAGAGGAAAGTGATCAGGAACAGTCAGCATGGATTCACCAAGGGCAAGTCATGCCTGACTAATCTAATTGCCTTCTATGAGGAGAAAACTGGCTCTGTGGATGAGGGGAAAGCAGTGGACGTGTTGTTCCTTGACTTTAGCAAAGCTTTTGACACGGTCTCCCACAGTATTCTTGCCAGCAAGTTAAAGAAGTATGGGCTGGATGAATGGACTATAAGGTGGATAGAAAGTTGGCTAGATTGTCGGGCTCAGTGGGTAGTGATCAATGACTCCATGTCTCGTTGGCAGCCGGTATGAAGTGGAGTGCCTCCAGGGTCGGTCCTCGGGCCGGTTTTGCTCAATATCTTCATAAATGATCTGGAGGATGGTGTGGATTGTACCCTCAGCAAGGTTGCAGGTGACACAAAACTGGGAGGAGTGGTAGATACGCTGGAGGGTAGGGATAGGATACAGAGGGACCTAGACAAATTAGAGGATTGGGCTAAAAGAAATCTGATATGGTTCAACAAGGACAAGTGCAGAGTCCTGCATTTAGGACGGAAGAATCCCATGCACCGCTACAGACTAGGGACCGAATGGCTCGGCAGCAGTTCTGCAGAAAAGGACCTAGGGGTTACAGTGGACGAGAAGCTGGATATGAGTCAACAGTTTGCCCTTGTTGCCAAGAAGGCCAATGGCATTTTGGGATGTATACGTAGGGGCATTGTCAGCAGATCGAGGGATGTGATCGTTCCCCTCTATTTGACATTGGGGAGGCCTCATCTGGAGTACTGTGTCCAGTTTTGGGCCCCACACTACAAGAAGGATGTGGAAAAATTGGAAAGAGTCCAGCGGAGGGCAACAAAAATAATTCGGGGACTGGAACACATGACTTATGAGGAGAGGCTGAGGGACCTGGGATTGTTTAGTCTGCAGAAGAGAAGAATGAGGGGGGATTTGATAGCTGCTTTCAACTGCCTGAAAGGGGGTTCCAAAGAGGATGGATCTAGACTGTTCTCAGTGGTAGCTGGTGACAGAACAAGGAGTAATGGTCTCAAGTTGCAATGGGGGAGGTTTAGGTTGGAAAAACTTTTTCACTAGGAGGGTGGTGAAGCACTGGAATGGGTTACCTAGGGAGGTCGTGGAATCTCCTTCCTTAGATATTTTTAAGGTCAGGCTTGACAAAGCCCTGGCTGGGATGATTTAGTTGGGGATTGGTCCTGCTTTGAGCAGGGGGTTGGACTAGATGACCTCCTGAGGTCCCTCCCAACCCTGATATTCTATGATTCTATGACACTACAGACAGGAGTGCCCCTACTTGGATGGAGCAAGGAGGCCCCACCCAGAAAACACAACCCCTGTGAGGTCAACAGGGGGGCCTGTGGGGAGCCAGGGCACAGGAAGAGGGAGTGCCCCTATGGAACTCACACGGCCCAGGCTAGCCCTGAGGTGGCCAAAGGAAGGCACTGGATGTGCTTCCTGTGCCACAAGGCCGGGGGGGGGGGGCAGATAAGACGGCTTTGCCCCCAGAGAAGGAGTGGGAGGCCGGAGGATCGGGCTCAGTCTGAGACTGCACCGAAGGAGGGGGTGGTAAGGACCAAGGCCCCAGAAGTGAGAGGGTCTGGGGCAGAGGGGCCCCAGATCAAGAAGGGAATCCATGCGGGTGTGAGACAGGCCACAGTGGAGACCCGAACAGCAAGGGAAACCCACATGGGAGCTGAGCAGGCTACAGTGGGCACCCAAACCCTTCAGGAAGGGAGCCAGCTGCTCCAGATGCTGGAGCACCTACGGCAGGAGAGAGACATCCTGCGGGCCCAGCTAAGAGGGAAGCTGGGGAGATAAGACCACATTGGGGGAGCTCGAAGGGGGAGGGTGTGTCATGGGGTGGCTGCCCCACTCCCACAGAACAGGAGTTAAAAGCATCCCTGGAGAGGGCTGCGGCTGGAAAGAAGCTAGGCTGATTGGGGACGCAGCCACAGCTGTGACCGGCTCAATTAGGGCTCAGCTGGCCCTGATAAGAGGGCTGTGAGCCCGAAGCTGTGGGAGTCTCTCTCTAGCTGTAGAGAAAGAAGGACCTGGCTGCCTAGGAACTGAGCAGGGTACCTAGAGTGGAGCAGGGCTGGGGGAAGGCCGGACGAGCTGGGGAGCTCCAGCCTGGACAATCCCCAGGTTCCAGGCCTTGCTAAAGGCCAGGAAAGGTACTGGGGCTACAGAGGTGTAGCCTGGGAATAGGCAGAGGCAGCTGGTCCAACCCCCCCTTACCAGTGATTACAGACTGCAGTTTGCCCCAGGGAAAGGGGCCTGGATGATGACTGGCAGTAGCCACTGAGACAAGGTGGGTTTAGAACGTTGGGGGTTCCCCAGGGTGGGGAGACCCAGAGTGTGGGGTTACTGCTTGGGCAGAACCCCAGGGTAAAGGGCACCAGGGTCCAGGAGGGACACGGGACCAGTGGCAGGCGAGACACCGGCCTGCAGAGGGCGCTCTATACGCTGGAAAAGAGCTAATTCCCTGGATGACCAGCAGGAGGCGCGGTGAATTGTCGCCTTGCTACACCCTAGTTAATGAAGTAAGTTTGTACATGGAAAGACAGGGATTTCTTTTTGACCCCAGTAGGTATCTCCTGCAAGGAAAGTATTCCCGCACAGAAACATTAGCAAGTCTTATCCGTTTATACCACCAAGTATGAGCTTTGTTTACACTCATCACCAATAGGTCCCAATCCTGCAAGCCCTGAAACTCATCCTTTCACTTTAAGCATGTGTGTCATTTTGTTAACTTAATTGGGATGACTAATATGTGTAAAGTTAACGTGCTTATGTATTTGCAGGATCAGGGCTTTAACTTGCATTGGTAAAGTACAGATGCTATTAATGGTCGTAACAGAATCCAGTGCTTTTCAGCCACAGATGGTCTTTATTCTCTGTAAAGAAATATTTTCTTATGTAGGTTCTATTTTTACTGCCCTTTAATTTCTTTGTATCCATTTGTTCTTTTATTATGGGAAATGGGCACTGAGAAAGAACTGACAATAGGTGTTTTAGACATTTGTAACCACTGTTTTTCTTATTCTTAACTTGATATTTAGTGCCCGGATGCTCCAATCAAGGATCAGGGCCCTGGGATGCTAAGGTCTCTACAAATAAGAAATACCCAGCTCCAGCAGGCATACATTTAATAAGCTTATGAAAGGACACAAGAAGTCAATGAAATGGAGAAAAAGAGGCTGAGAGGGAATTGAGAAGACTGCAGTAAAGGAGCATGTTTTGACAGTCAGCAGGAACCTCAGCTTGCCGTTTGACTAGTCATTGTCACATGGCAATCGACTATGGGCATCACAGCAGAGGCGTGACTCGAATACCTCCTCAAGTCTTAGGTAACTTCTACTTCCTAGTCCTCCTTCCTCTTCCTTCTGGATCCAATTGCTTTCTAGGCTCAATGGGTAAATTTATCCTGGGTGACAAAATGCTATGGTCCCAAGTGGACGCAAGCCAGGGATACATTTAGCCCAATGTTATAATAGTCACAAAAATGTAAAACTAAACAATGGTTAGGCCACTGGTGTGCTGTGACGACTGTCTAGCATGCTGATGAGTAATGTCTCATTGTTTCCTTGTACTCCATTGTTTGGATCCATCTGCTGTCTTTTGTCTCGTAAGATCTTTGGGGCCGGGGTTGTCTTATTTGTTCTGTGTTTGTACAGCGCTTAACACAATGAGGTCCTGGTGCATGACAAGGACTCCTAGGCATGACGGTAATACAAATCCTCCTCCTCGCCACTGAACATATAAAGTAATTCTTACTCCTGCCAATAGCGCTTTCAGAACAATACAGAAATTCTAATTCATTCTAGATGAATCATCGTTGTTGTTGTTACTTTTTTGTCACTTGGGATTTGCTGTGGGACTGGGGAACTCTACTCGATCTGACTACTGCTTTTATTTAAAAAAAAGAAAAAATCTAAACAGGATTTTTCTGAAACCACTAGCAATGCGCACCTGCATCCCTGCCACCCTGTTGCAGCATCCTAATACAGACAAAGCAGAGGGCCATTCAGAATAGATTGTCATGGAATTTTTTGTGGAAACACTTACACCCCCAAATATCCAGGGGAGCTTTGCCTAAGTAAAAGTTGAGAGAATTTGTGCTCTGGACCATGGTGCCTATGACAAAGCGCTGCACTGAGTTGAACTGGTGGGCACTATGTTCCATTTTGATATTCCCTTCTCATTGGGGAGGAAGGGAGAAGGCAAGATCAGTCTACACGAGATGTGATTTTTTAAAAAAAACAACACGATTACAACATTAGCATGTGCCTGGGGGTTGGGTTGGGGGCAATAAGTAACTCAGGATACTGGTAGCAAGGATCTCTGGAGCCTTTCATGACTTGCTCAAATCAAGGTGAAATCTTTAGTGGCCGGAAATCATCATTGTTGTTATAGTTTGTATGACCTTCGTGTGTAGCAGCCCGGACCAGGACTTCGCTATTCTAGGTGCTGTACAAACACGGAAGAAAAAGAAGGTTTATGCCCCCATGAGCTTATTATTTAATAATACTTGGCTCTTTCATAGCACTTAAAAGAGGTCAGAATTATTACCACCATTTTACAGATAGGGAAACTGAGGCACGGAGAGATGAAGGGACATGGGCAAGGTCACCCAACAGGCCAATGGTAGAATCTGAGTCCCAGTCTAGTGCTCTTTCCACTAGCCTATGCTGCCTCTCAGACAAGAGATGACAGGTGGATGCACCTAGATGGGGAAGTATAACCAAACAATGAGTCAGTCTGGTGGCTGTTCAGTGGTCTGTATGAAGTGAAATGGGGTCTTAGACCAGATCTAAGCAGACACATGTCCACAACAGAAAACAATTAGCCCCACAACTGGCATTAGCTGACCCCTGTAGTCAACCGTGGAAAGAGACAGGAGCAGAGGAACAAGGTTTGTTGCAGTTCTGAAAGCAAAGAAAATGAGCTTTCATTGGATATGGGGGATAACTGGGAGTCAGTGAATGGTCTGAAGAGAGGCTGGTTATGGTCAGAATGGCAGGCGAGGTGGCTGATTGCAGCTACAGTCTGGACACACTGAACGAATGGGTTGAGAGGAAAGAGAACCGTGAACCTGGGAGGCCAGAACCATATAATGAAAAGCGGGGAGAGGCAGCACGTGGAGGGTTGAGGAAGACAAAAAAAGGCTATTTGCACAAGACATATGAAACATCTCCCGAGCATCTCCTGAAAGTTTTCCTTTGAGCACAAACCTCTGCCACATAGCAGAAAGCAGTACACTGGAATAACTATGTGCATATTGTAGCTGCCACTCCGTATATCAAATTAGTAAAGCCCAATAAATCCCCTATTATTTTGTTGCACTATAGAGAATACAGGTGTCTTTATGCATAACATTTTCACGCAACCCAGCAGGAGTTACACTTTAAGCCTAAATGGCATGCACTTCGTTATCTAATTTTTACATGTTAATTCTCTCAAGATGTCTGTTAACGTAAACCTCATTAATTAATGTTCCTTTGACATCTGGCAGCGTACGATGCACTGTTTTAATAAAATCAAGACTGCAGCGTAGTCTTATTACCATGAATAACAACATCAGTGACACTTTGTGGGCCTTAAAATAATTTCACTTAACCCACAACAACAGTGTCCAGCAAAGCAGAGGTACACCACCACTCTACTGTTCTTCTTGTTGCATTGTCTTTAAGGCAAAATTATCCTAATATGGATATTCAGGAGGATGGAAAGAGTCTTCTCTCAACCGAGCACATCTCATGGAAAGAGTGAGGGATATTTGCACTCTTGGGCTTAAGGGAGAAAAAAACTCAACTAATGGATCATCATGAAGATAGGTCCTTTGTCTCAGTTGAAAGGGGCCCCGACCTTAGTTTGTGGCTAGGGTGTAATCTGCACCTCTAGCTCCAACTCAAACACCAGGTCCAAAATGTGTCCAGGTTCAACAGATCAATCAACACCGTAAACATTAAAAAGGAACAGAAAAAGAAAAGAAGTGAATCCACATTCCTCTACACGTCTTATTTTTGGATTGGAGGTTGGGTGACCAGATGTCCTAATTTTATAGGGACAGTCTTAATTTTTGGGTCTTTTTCTTATATAGGCTCCTATCACACCTCCCCCCCCCCCACATCCCAATGTTTCACACTTGCTGTTTGGTCACCCTAACTGGAGGCAGAAGACATCAACATATCACAGTAAAGATCGCTTTTGCATTGTTTCCATTCTGACACATCTGGAATCAACTAGTACCTGAGATCTGAAGACAGATCCTGAAATTTCATGCCTGGTTTCCAGACTAAAGAGTATTGGGGCTAGATCCACACAGTCATTTAAGCACCTAAATCCAAAATTTAGAACCTGAACCCCTCCCCTGCCCTTAGCTGCTGCCTAACCTTGTTGGTGCCTGAAATTTCTGCTGGTAAAGTCCCCTAGGTCTCTTCATTTCTATTGGTGGGAATGCACAATGCTGCCTCAGTCTTGACACCCGGCACCTCGCTTGAACCTAAGCCACATTGGGATCCTCAAACTAGGCAAGGGACTGACTATCTTGCCTGTGGGGTCTGATTTGGTAGGTGTGCTCTGAAAATGCCTACTGGATCAGCCTCTTGAGCAGGGACTGGAAGCTGGGTCTCCCAGGAGAGTGCTCTAACCACTAGCTAGAGAGTCACTCCCATGCTTGCTGGCCTAGTGAATATTTAAATATGTCATACAAAAAGAGGAACAACTTCAACAGGAGGGATTGAGAGCAACCACCCTGTCTACCCTCTAAACCAGTGGTTTGTGCATTCTCTGGGGAGGTGGGAGGGCTGGGTTCAAGTCCCTACCCCACACCAGGCAGAGTGGGGATCTGAACCTTGGTCTCCCCCATCCTAGGTGAGTGCACTGGATACAGCACCTAAGAGCATCACCAGCCTCTCTGCTTTTAGAGGGAAAAAGACTGACATAGTTTAGGTGCAAGATACTTGGCATGCTGCATGATGAACAGATGCCCAGACAATTTACGGGACAACTACACAAAACTCTGGCAAGTCCAGCTCTTCTGTACAGATCAGAGAGACGGGTGATCAAGAAGAGGCACTTGAGAAGACCTGAAGCTGTTGAAATGAGATGTCTGAAGGCAGCAAGAGGGGTGACATCGCTGGACCACACGTGGAATGATGTGATCAGGAGCGAGACCAAGGTCTGCGATGTCAGAGAGGAGGCTGAGATGGTATGGGCATGTATGATGGATGGAGGATGGGAATCCGGTTAGGGAGACACTTGAAACTAGAGCTCGAGGGAAAAGGAGAAGGAGACCTTCAAGCAAACAGTGGATAGACTGTGTAAGGGAGGACAGAGTGGATATAGAGCAAGCGTTGGATTGGCAAGCCTGGAAAAAAATGATCTGGGAAACTGACCCCATTTACTGCATAAAGGGGAAGAAGCTTAGAAGTACAATGTATTTTTATAGGAGGGCTCTGTCTGGCTCATGCAGAGGTAAAGAAAACCTCACACAAAGACAGCAGTGGTACACTGAGCATGAGTCCATACACATTTTATTAACCCAGTTACAACTTTCACTCAACTGGGTGCCTAGACACATGGATAAACAAGGCCAGACTAATCTTACTGAAATACATACTTCTCTCACCCTGCCATGCATTATACATTGTGGTCTGTGCACGCAAGAGGCTGGAGTTGCCTGTATCTCAGGGACAATTTTAACAACAAAATGATTCACCTCAGGGGACTTCTCTCACTTTTCCATTTAAAAAAAAAAACAACCCAAATCCAAACAAGTGATGTTTTTATGATGTGAATTATAGCCCAATAGGAAATGAACTCAGAATATCAAACTGCTTTCAGTTGGGTAGGAAAGAGATTTCCCCCTCGATCTGGGCAGTTCCCTATTCTGCAGTCAAAGGCAAGCAGCTAGAATGCCACATTCCCAAAGGTCAAAGGCTAACTTTCATTCACCGAAACATCAGAGACCCTTTCGGATATTAATTGCAGAGAGGTTATTTGTACGGTCAAGTGACGGAAAGGGTACAACGGACTGAGGCAGAACTATGCCCACAAAATTCAGTTCAGGTTCTGCTGCGGTTCAGAAAGGATGACAAGTTTAAAAGTGGAGAAAAATAGTGCTTTCAGAAACTCCTGACATGTCTGTTGGTTTGTTGTTTATAGATATACGCATTAGATATATAAGCAAGCCAGCTAAATTCCATCCTCATGGACAGTTCAATGGAAAGTTAGTTTGAAAATACAGTATATCATATTTCATGAATTTAATAGGGTTTTCATGATTTTACAAAGTGCTTCAACCAGACACTCACAGCTGGAGGCTGCACAGCAGGAGACCTAAAACACTGCATCTGTGTTTTTCAACTCTTGCCAGAATCCATTGAATTTGATCCGGAATGACTATGCATCTTTGGAATGCACATTCACTTGCCTTATCCAAATAAAAAAAAAGGGGGGGGGGGCAAAGAGTCCTATGAGAATTCCATATGGAAACACTAAACTAGCATTATAAGGGATTTCCTATAAACAAAATTATGGTCACAAATTTTGGACTCCAACCACATTTAAAACAAAGGGCCCTTTTGTGTTTCTTTTTAAATAAATAAATACACACACACACACATTTATATATAATCATTTGAGGTTCATTTGCACTCTCTCTCTCTCTTTTAAAGATTGCAGAATTCCTAACAAGAGCAAACTTTAATCGCCCTGCGTACTAAATCCCCTGAAAATAAATAACCAGGGCAACTTCAAAAGTCCATAATTAGAAGCACATGTGCGGTGTTACAAATTTCTGGCTGAGGCGACTGGGTTGTAATTTAATGTTATGATCTGCCATAAATATTATCCATAATGAGCAGACTTCATGTTACACTTCTGTACGTCAGATAATGGCAATATTTTTTGCCTGCTTTTGTTCAATCATCAAAGTTTAAGTGTAGTTAAAAAAAAAAAAATAACCAGGTCTCCAGTCAAGGAGATGACTGTTCTTTGCACTCCTTACTCTAAAAAGAATTAGTGATTTTATTTTATTTTTACAGTTTAAAATGTGATAAATATATAGTAGGAGATGATAGGAGCAGGGAAATGAGCACCAGAGCTTGAGAAAATGGTTGTTTGAGTGAGTTTCCTGTAACAGCTTCCTGGGAGGAGTTCTGTATTTTCCATAGCATCCTTACAGCTCACTCCCATCAGGGAATCTGGATAATTTTTTCCCCCTGTGTTATAGCTGGTCTATGGCCAGTTGTCAATTACGCCAGAGAAACTGAAGTTGAGGGGATGAAATTTGGCATGTCATCCTGAGAAACGTTTTTGATGTTGCTTCTAAGTCCCAGAGGGGTGAAGTGCCAGGCGGTAAATTTAAACAAATGTACAGCTGTAAAGATTATGCTTTGGTTTTCTAGATGTGTGTGATAAGATACAGAAATAACTTGGGGCCATGGAACGAGTCCACAGTCTCATGACTCATGCAAAAGAAGTTGTGTTGTTTTGGACTTGAACCAAATGGAAAGGCTACATGGATTTCCCACTTTGTGTCATGGGATCCCCTGTTTTTGGTGGCAGTACTAACCATCACCTGGTCTATTTGTCCCCTGAGTCACAAAACTAGTCACAAGTCTTTCTTTAGTATGGTTTCTTGGCAGATACAGCCACACCACTTAGCCTCTGAGGAACAGGTAGGTGCCATGCTGTCTTGTGTGAGATCTGTGTCCTAGACAGAAAACAGTTAATGCTCTCAGTCAGTATCTGCCCATGTATAATGGTCAGGCCGCCTGTATTTTTCATACGCAAAGAACAACTGTTTTGTCCAAAGACTTTTATGTTAGAGCCAGGAAAACAATGTCTGTGTGAGTGTGTCCTCTGTACAGGTTGCAGCAACACAACCACAACAAAACATGGCTACTGTAGCTCCACATTGGCAGAGTTTTTTTAATTTAAAGGCATTAAACAAAGGCATAGCAATTTTGAGTTGCATACAGCACAAGACCCAACTTACATGAGATCAAACTAATTGTAGGCCAAATTAATCCCTTATGGTAACTTTCACTCACCCCAGCAGGGTTATACCTAGGGACGAATTTGATCATGTTTTTCTTGTAAGGAACAGCAAAGCAAACAGAAAATATGGGACCGTAAACATTCCAAGATTGTCAGATTATCTCTGGAAAGGCTCTGCAAGGTGCTCTCTAAACCTCAGAGACATAGGAAAGAAGATAAAGGCGCCCATCAGTTCCCATGATGGAAAGCTGCTCCCTTTCTGACTATCCTGGATTTCTTTTATTAAGGCTCTGGATTGATGTTTTTTCACTTCCATTTTCTGGAACCAAACTACGGGGAGAAGGGCTGTTGTCAAGGCATTTCTAGTCAGAAGCGAGGGAAATGCCCATTCTCCTTAGACTTACAGCATAGTTTTGCAGACTCAGGATGTTCAGATGATGTCTGGAGTACCATTGAACTTTTGAGTGCTTCTCTGAGTCTAACCAGTGGTCATATTTTTCCTGCACATTGATCGTGGATAAACAGTTTAAAGGTGCACAGTCAGGTCATTCAGGTCACATACTAAATTGACCACAAACACTCTATATCTTTCAAGAAATACCCTTTAGATTTTAAATACCTGGTTTTATAATAATACTTAGCACTGCACTAGGGCCTTCCAGCCAAAGTATATTGGCTTTAAAAACAATTACTTAAGTCTCCAAATAAAACCAGAGTGCCGGTCATACCTGGCTGAATCATAGAATATCAGGGTTGGAAGGGACCTCAGGAAGTCATCTAGTCCAACCCCCTGCTCAAAGCAGGACCAATCCCCAATTTTTGCCCCAGATCCCTAAATGGCCCCCTCAAGGATTGAACTCACAACCCTGGTTTAGCAGGCCAAAGCTCAAACCACTGAGCTATCCCTCCTGCCCAAAATTTGGCCCTCAGTGACTTTCTCCATGTTGTAGAAGAATCTGTAGGAGAGCCAGAATTAACACAGTTCTTCCGACTCTCAGATCTGGGCATATGTTTAAGGTACTGTTCTTAGAGCACTGGACAGGAGATCGGGGAACCATTATGCCAGGTACCTGTACAAACACATTCTAAAGAGAAAAGGCAGACTGAGGATGGGAGAGGAAACAGAAGTGAACTGACTTGCCCACGATCACAGAACAAGTCAGTGGCAGAATCAAGAACTGAAATTAGTGTTGTGACTCACCGTCCAGTGCACCATACTGACTCCCTGCCCATTTGTACACCCTCTGCTGGTTCTTCGGCAGAAAACCTGACTTACCAAAAGAAGCGGATATGTTGGGCTGAATTTCTCTTAACACTTCTTTTAACCAACAGTTACTCTGTACTGCAAATGCACTGCAGTGACCCAACTTTGGTGCACCAGGAACACCCTTACAGCATACACACCTCATAAAAGGAATGGGGCTCAGTGAAGCGAGGAGGCTAAGTGGGCCACCTGGAATGTTGTTATACATACGGTAACAATTCTGCAGCCACCTACGTTGTGCAGGTGTCGATACGCCACATACCTGAGAACTCGGAACGTCACTGGAGCGACAGGAAGATGTCACTAACAGAGATCCCAGAAGCGAGTTAGGCATTTTACAGTTGTGTAATTAGAAAAGTCTTAGTCACAAAGACCTTACAAACTAAGCATACAAAAACCAAAGGTCAGGGAAGGAAAGCAACTATAGAGATAAAAAGACCAAAGTAATGCTTGATGCTCATCTTGTAGGGTCCTCACTCTTTGTAGCCTTTTTCTTGCCATCTTTCCCTGGTGATGCTGTCACATCTTCCCTCCAACCCTCACCCCCTTCTGTCAGTTCAGCTCTGAGGAGTTTTCAATCCGGACCCATTACCTACCCACCTAGTCTGTCTTATCCCTCTCCTCAACCTACTTGAGGCCAACTTCCCAATTGCTTCTACTGACTTCAGGGGACTTTGGATCAGGCCCCAAACCTGGAATTGTTGACTCCTATGGGAGTAACGGAGTGCCCCCGTGTAGCTCCCTGGCAGCTACTAGGCCAAATATAATTCACAACTTCCTGTTCCAAAAGCACAGGCTTCTACTGCTTCAGCTAAAGAAGAATTTCCATTAGAAGTTAGCAGTATAGGGCCTATGACACATAGACCAGAAGTTCTGATCCCATCTGGTAGAGGTTAGACATACACACCAGCCAGTTAAAATTACAGTATTGTAAGGGAAATAGGTTATTGACTTACTGACAATTTGTTAAACATTTAAGTATCTGTTTGACAGAGGATGGAGGCAGTCCCTACCCAGAAAAGTTTATAATCTATGACAGAATAGGCAGGGTTCACTAGAAATACCACAGTAGGAATTTAACATGTCAGTGGGATGCATTTTTACATATCACTATATATATATCTCCAGTTCTTGTGGATATCAGGGGCCAAGTGACATTTGCAAGAATGAGGAGAGGATGGTGGCAAATTGAAATGGGCTTGCAAGAGCTAGGAGCTGGTGTGGAAAAAGATCGGGCAAGAGGGTGAGGGCAGAAATGAAATGTCCGCTTTCATTAGGGGCAAAATTCTAAACTTATGTGCTGTGTCGCTCTGTCCAGGACATTCTGCATTAGCTCCGCTTGTGGGAGTCTTACTTAGGTCAGTGGGAGTTCCACACACTGAACATTTAAAAAAAATAAATAAAAAAAGCGTCCTTGCTTCTCTTCGTAAATCACCTGCAGAGCAGAGCTGAGCAGAGAATTTTGACTTTCTTGTATGGAACAGGCAATCATTCCAAGGTATGGTGCCACCATGAGGTGATCTAGATCTCAACTAGGGCAGGTTGGATAAGTTTAATGTGTTCCCCTGGTGAACTGAGTCACTTTGTGAAAAGGAGCCTTAGTATTCTATGTAAATAAGGACGCTCATGTCAAGGTTTGCTTAGTCTGCTAATCAAAACATGTAGCTCTGAGCACGTCCCATTTACCACAGCTTCTGAAAATCAAGCTTCATTATTGCGGCCTGATACATTATCAACTGCAGCCTTATAATGGGCAAAATGTTCCCGGTTTGGAACAAGTGCAATTTAGGAGTCTAAATTATTGTGTAGAAAGAAGGAAAAGTGCAGCTGGATATTCATTAGATGCGTTCAATTTAACGTATTGAAAACAGTGAAGAATATGTTTTAATTAATAAGCTGAGTGCACATGGCATGGAATCCATAAAGAGAGTGCATGGAGCACTGTAGAGTATTTATTGGTATGTGAAGTAGCAAGGGAACTCCTATAACTCAAGGGAGTTTAGTTTGCATTCAGGCACCGTACAAAGTTTGTGCCGTTCAGATAGCTGTGCTTTATCAACTGATTCCACGCTCTGTGTTTTAGACACCTCGGGTAAAAGATGACTGCCTTAGTATTTGGACACTCAACTTTGAGCTTAATTTTCAGGAGGTTGATGTTCAGCAGTTTCTGAAAACTGGGTCCCCTTAAAATAGCCTTGAGTTGGACAACCAAAAATTACTAGTCATTTGTGGCAGCCATACTAAGGAGATGGTTGTCTGCTCACCTGCTGTATGGTTGGAAGGAGTGTCAAGGAAAAGGCAGAACATAAATAGTCTTAGCGTGGTTTGAGACTACTTTAAAGATTAAAGGGAAAGCACTGTTACATTCCCCAATGACTGAGTCTTAAAAGACACATAGAAGATGCCTCCAGGGTGATCCAAGGCTCATGTATTCTACAGAGCCTAGGCCAGCATAGCTATGTTAGCAGAGCCCCCTAGTGGTGACACAGCATAAACAGCCAGAAAGAGTTCCGCAAGCATATCTACATCACTTCCCAAACTGTTTTAGCTAAGCCACCAGAAGCAATCTTCTGGCTGCAGAGTTGCATCTACAATGCGGGTTTTGCTGGCATAGTTATGTTGGGGAGGGAATGTTTTTTTTTTTTCACACTCCTAACTGAGATAGCTATGATGGCAAAACGTAGTAGTGTAGACTAAGCCTACGGCTATGTCTACACTGCACTGTAGTGTGGACCACTGGGGTGTGAGTTGCAAAGCACACCAAAGAGTTGCACTCTCACTGCCCCACGTGGATGCTCCCGGCGCAAACTAAAAAGTATCGCATTTGCGTTAGTGTAGTCCGGTTTGAAAGAAGACTATGTTAACAAGAATTAGCAACTGTTCAGCTTGTGCCAGCAGTGTCCACGTGGAGCAGTTGGAGGGCAACACTTTGGTGAGCTCTGCGGTTCACACCCTCATTGCCCATACTGCAAGGCAGCATAGACAAGCCCTAAGGCTATGTAAGAGGCAGTTAGAAAGAGATATAACAGAGCACGCATGGGTAGCACGCACTATCATTAAGGTTGCCCCAGGAATGTTACTTCCATTATTGCACCCCTGTTCTCATGTGCTCTTAACTTTTTTGACAATCTTTTGCGAGGCTGAAATTTGCCACGATTGGTCTCAGCCAGGAAAGGAATAATTCCGGAAAGTTTAGACAAAATCTGCTTTTGCATTACGGAAGGGTGAATAAGAATTGTTTTCCCAGTGTAAGACAATTTTAACATTTTTTTTTTAAAGATCAAAAAAGCTGACTTAAAAGCTGCTAATATTTACAATTTGAAATAATCAGGCTGGTTACTTTTCTCTTTTGTCATTTACAAGAAGACAGCTTTAAAACCAGAGTTACAGTACCATACTAAAGACACTTGAGTTTTGCGTACAGTCTCCAATCAGAAAGCTGTTGTACTATGCATTCCGCAAATGAGGAGAATCAAAAGTGTTCCTGCCCTAGAGAGCTCAAAATCTAGGTGTGAAATGTAGGGTTACTCTTTAATAAATACTGAGTCTGGCTCTGTCCCTATTGTGGAGAGTGTACTGTAATGGGTCCAATATTTCACCTACGGGACTGACTGGATAGTAGAGCCTACCTCTGCAAGGAAGAGAGAGGAGGCCCTTTCTAATAGTTGTCAGGCAGCTTACACTTAAGCATCATTAAAAGACAGTTTCAAAGCGACTAGCCTTAACGGTGCTAGCCCACTTTCCTTGGGGAGCACAGAACCTAGTGCTTAATTTGTAATGAAAGAGGTGCTGGGGGTCAAGCAATTTTTTTACTTTCATAACTGACATGGCAAGCCAGAGGTGCCGGGGCTATGAACTGCCAAGCCTAGAGGTGCCGGGACTCAGCCTTGGCACAAATTAAGCACTGACAGAAACCAGTCTGAACAAAGTGGGTGAGACTGAGAGAACTGCAACACACGCTAGGTCTGTCTTCATTGCAGAGTTAAGACGGCTGATTGGCACCCAGGTTTGGGCACCCAGGTGTGGGTGGCCACTCTGCAAAGCCACCCTCGAGTTTCAGTGCCCTCACTGCTGCTGTGCTCACCCACTGGTGTTGCTAGGATGTCTGCGAGCAAATCCCATGGTTCTTTGTGCTTCAGTAAGCTGAGCCACTCTATCATTCTCTCCCAATGAACTGTGGGTGGGAGAACTTGTCTTTCCTGCTGGGCACACAGGGGCAATTGTGGGAAGGCATTGGAGGACTATCAACACTCCACTGGTGTAGCCGGCGGTGGATGGATGCACACAAGGAGACCAGAAAGGGGACACAGGTGCATCTAGCCCTGTTACTGTGACACTAGGATAAAGACCAGGTACAACAGATTTTGTCACAGAGAAATAGAAGTGCTTGCATAAGTAACAGTGAAGATAGATGTATGCAGTGTTGTTGTAGCTATGTTGATCCCAGGATATTAGAGAGACAAGGTGGGTGAGGTAATATCTTTTATTGGACCACCTTCTGTTAGTGAGCGGGACAAGCTTTCCAGCTGCATAGAGCTCTTCTTCAGGTCTGGGGAAACATGACTAATCCTAAAGAAGAGCTCTGTGTCAGCTTGAAAGCTTCTCTCTCTCACCAAGAGAAGTTGGTCCAATACAAGATATTACCTCATCCACCTTGTCTCAGTGAAGATAGATACATTTGCATATATTTCCGTTTCCAGTAGCCACCAGCTCATAAGCATTAAAACACTAGCTTTCTTACATGCAGAGCAATCATTTGTACTAATGTCGGGAACTAGAGTACTAATTGCATCATTAAATTGGTATCATAGCTCATATCTACATAGAAAGTGGTTAACATACAAAATACTCTCTTCAGACAGACTTCAGGGCACAGTTGCCAACTATCATGCGGTAAATAAGCACCCCGACTTTCACAAAAAGCCCAAAATCAAGCTAATCCCATTTCAAATCAAGGCCAAAACAAGCCAGTCCCTAACAACCCCAACACTCTATGTGACTAGATCCCCCCGGCATGCAGTCTGGGACTGTGGTGGGCCCACTGTGCACCCCGACTCTCTTTCCCCATTGCCCCTGCTTGCCACCCCTTGTCCATGCTTGCCAGGAGCCAATAAAAAAAAAAAAAAAAAAAAAAAGAAGCATCAAGCTACAACAAGCCAAAAACTAACCAACAAGCAACTCACAGGCCAAAACCAAGCCCAATTTCTGTGTTTTTCCCACGGGTTTGGCATGTATGCTTCAGTGCATGCAGAAACAGGCTGTTTATGGAAATACCTGTGATCCTGCCCAATTTATAACCTCTGCAGCAGGGAGTCTCTTCTGTGCATCTTATAACCTTCACAGCAGGGACACTTTTAAAGGTGATCTGAAAAAGATTAAAAAAGAAATTGCCCCTGCACCCCTTTTATAATATATAAAGGCTGCCCGAAAGGGGTTTGGTTTATTTATTTTTTTTAAGTGTTTTGCTGCTTGTTCTTTCTTGGTTTTGCTGGAGAACCAGTGGGAGGCCTCAGGAATATTTTGTGGGTCAACTGAAGGTGGGTGAGTGTTGAAACTTTAACAAAGGCTTTCCTTACCCAAAAGCTTTACTATGTATTGCAATTAAATAAACAGCGAGCACAACCAGAATTCTAAACTCAGAAGCCCTTCCCCACTTTCACTTGCTCAGCTTTTACTCACTTGACTCTTGTGATGCTTCCAGTTGAGTAGCACTTGAATCTCCACCGTGTGTTCCAGCCTACACACTATCTAAATTTCTAATGTGAAATACAAGCAGAATTTTGAAAAAGAAAGAAAAAGAGTCTTCCTTTCTACAGCAAAAAGAAGCCACCCTCCTTCCCCCTGGCATATTAACTTTAAATCCTTTCGTCCTTGAAGGGCTGGTAAACTCTCCGAATGAGATGTTCAAAACTGCCGAAGGGACCATCGCGAGCTCAGGAAGCCCCTGCATGTGGCATATCTTGATCTTAAGGCTGCATTTGATTCAGTAGATCATGTCGCATTATGGAAGGCCTTAAGGGGTGTAGGGTGTCCCTGCCACTCTGCTGGACTTAAGTAGAGAGCTGCATAGTGGAACCACTGCCCATGTTCGTCTGGGGAACCGGATGTGAGCACCTTTTAAATCAGTATCTGGTGTTAGGCAGGGTTGTGTTGTGGCCCCTGCACTCTTTTGTCGGGCAATGGATTTCATAATGCAGCATTCCGTCAGGTCCATAGGCATTGAGATCGGTGATCTCTCACTCACAGACCTTGACTACGCTGATGACATTGTTCTTGAGTACAGAGCCCTGACAGGTTTCGTGAGGCACTCCAGGATACAGAGGAGGAGTCAGCGAAGATTGGTCTCCATGTTTCATGGTCAAAGACAACACTGCAAAATCTAGGACCAGGATTTCAACATCATCTTAGTATGACAACCAAGTTCAGGATTTATTCGAGCTGTATCCTTCCCATACTGCTGTATGGCTGCGAAACACTATGCCGCTCAGACGGACAAAGCTGGAGGCTTTCCACACAAAATGTCAACATCATATATTGGGCATAAAGTGGAGTAAGTTCGTCTGTAATGCAGATGTTTATGGTTGTCTGTAGAACCGAACAACCATAAACATCTGCATTACAGATGAAGTTACTCCACTTTATGGGTTCATCAAGTCTGTTCTGATGTTGGACTCTCAGGCTGTCAAGCCTTCACGGTTATGCAGGAATGGATCAAATGGCAAACAATCACTATGGCCGACTATCTGGGTAAGCACTGAAGAAGAAGAGAGAAGAAGGGTCCAAGCATCTAAGCCATTTAGATGGCTCTGAACATCTCAGCCACAAAGCTGAATGGTTCTGGTTCAATGTTGTTAAAAGCCTAATAGGTCTGTGTTTTCCCTGTCTTTGTCTTGGGGGAAAAAAGCTTAGAGAAATTAAACATACAGTAGAACAGTGGTTCTCAACCAGGGGTCCGGGACACCCTGGGGGGCCATGAGCAGGTTTCAGGTGGTCCGCCAAGCAGGGCTGGCATTAAACTTGCTGGGGCCCAAGGCAGAAAGCCAAGCCCAAACACGTGAGACTGAAGCGCAGGACCCCACGCTCTGCCACCAGGGGCTGAAACTGAAAGCCTGAGCAACTTAGCTTCATGGGACTCCCTGTGGTGTGGGGCCCCAGGCAGATGCCCTGCTTGCTACCTCCTAATGCTAGTCCTAACTTTTATACGGAGAAAAACAGGTGTGGTGGCACAGTTGGGCTCTGGCGTTTTTATATCCTGGGGGGTTGGGGTGGGAGGGGGCTCAGAAAGAAAAGGTTTGAGAACCCCTGCGGTAAAACCTCAGAATGGAGATTGTTCGTAACTCGGAAATGTTTGTAACTCTGAACAAAACCTTGTGATGGTTCTTTCAAAAGTTTACAGCTGAACAATGACTTAATACAACTTTGAAACTTTACTATGCAGAGGAAAAATGCTGCTTTTAACCCTTTTAATTTAAATGAAACAAGCACAGAAGCAGTTTCCTTCCCTTGTCAAATCTATTTTTTTTAAATTTTCCCTTTTTTTTTAGTAGTTTACGTTTAACACAGTACTGTACTGAAGTTTCTTTTTTTTGTCTCCGCTGCTGTCTGATTGTGTACTTCAGGTTCGAAATGAGGTGTGTGGTTGACTGATCAGTTTGTAACTCTGGTGTTCATAACTCTGAGGTTCTACTGTACAAGAGATTCCCAGTAACTTAATGTTATCAATTCAAACACTCAGGAAAGAGAGCTTCTTAGGAACATGATCCCAATACCCTAAGTGTACCTTGCACAGGACAAAGCCCATCTTCACTTCTCGTTTCTTTTCATGGTCAAATATGCAGCCTGATTGGCTCTGTCTGTGCCTGATACATGCAGTCCGGGAGGTAAATTCAGCAGTGAAGTTGAAAGAGCCTGAACAAGGTGATGATAATGACATTTCATCATTTTTGCCTTATTTTTTGAAAGGGGAAGTAATTACTGCCCAGAGGAGCATTTGCTATGGTAAGAACATTTGCCCCTTGGAAAGGTGGTGTGTTTTGGCTATAGTTCAGGGAAACAAATGCCATTTTTTGCATATTTCACAGTGATCCTTCATAATACAGTTATCACGCCAATTCAAACAGCACAGCGTTTTTTAGATGAAGACAACTGCATATTCCACCACACATGTCTTGCGCCACGCAATTCATTTTTCACAGAATCCATGCAGCTGAAGAATTCTCATTTGTTTATAGATGAGAAGATAAAAGGCAGACTACCTTCTGATAGGAAGAGCCTTCTTGTTCATCAGTTCAACCTGCTCCTCCGCAATCTTCTTTTAAACCTCCGATTTGTATTTCTAGGCCTTGGCACACTTCTTACCTACTTGGACTTCTGCTTGGAGCCAACCCCGCCCCCAAACTCCCCAGAAAACAAAGCAAAAGCCAATAGCATCAGACAAGCCCTCTTCAATCATGGATTATTTTAAAATCCACATATCCCTTCTGTATAATGTTTGAGCGATAGTCAGATTAGGAGAGAAAATCACTGGAATTTAGGGACAACCTGGTAAAGGCAATGAGAGTTGTAAGTGCTCAGCTCCTCTGTGATCTTTAAGGAGCTACTTTAAAGGTAATAATAGGTAGATTGCAGAACTGAAATCCTCCTGTTGTAGATACAAAAATAAAGGACCATCAAGAAGCCTTCCTTGAAACTCACGGCCAGATGGTATTTTTCTATTTGGCTGGGCATGATCAAGTGCTGCGCCGTTTGCCCCTACTCTATACCCACTCTCCTCTGCTCCATGTGGCTATATGAACAGCTCCTGTGGAGTGGCAGGAGCAGGACAGAGGTATGTCAGTAGGCAAACAACCTAGTTTTAACATGGAACTTGAGACATTTATGAACGGGATTATATGACAGGGTTGCCTGCAATAGATTGATGACCGAGGAAGTCGCTTCCAGTTATATGCCTATTATTGATTGCCAGTCTGATGCCCCAGTAAAGTGATCTGTCAGAATTATTATTTGCTATTTGAGCTTCGGTAATGCCCAGAGGTCCCACTGCCATTTTGTTGAGTGCTGTACAAACATATACCAAAGTGGCAGTGCCTCCCTCAAAGAGCTTACAGTCTAAGTACAAGATGAGAGACAACAGGTGGATACAACAAACAGATGGGGAAAGAGCGGGAAGCAGACAAGGTACCAGCAAGAGGATCATGGTCAGACAGATAGGCAGTGGTCACAGAGTCATAGAATCATAGAAGATTAGGGTTGGAAGAGACCTCAGGAGGTCATCTAGTACAATCCCCTGCTCAAAGCAGGACCAACACCAACTAAATCATCCCAGCCAGGGCTTTGTCAAGCAGGGCCTTAAAAACCTCTAAGGATGGAGATTCAACCACCTCCCTAGGTAACCCATTCCAGTGCTTCACCACCCTCCTACCACCACCACAGCACACCAGCTGCCTAACCATTGTTGAGTGAACCATAATTTCCCTCTAGAAGCACTCTGGTTCCATTAACCTTTAGGTGCAGACCACCAGAATGGATTCCTTGCCCAGACAGGATAGGTGTGTTGCAACTTCAAAATGCAACATATAATGGTCACTCTGTGACAAAGACCCAGACCTTGTAATTTTGATTCGAGCTCGTCTAGCAGCAGATGCTAGTCTTGGTGATATAACAGTGTCTAAGATGACAGGGTTTTTTGTTTTCCCCAGCAGCAATTACCGTGAATTTGGGAAAAGGGATTTTAAGCCATATTGTTTATGTTTGGAATGATTACACATGGAAAATTCTTTGCCTGAACTTTTCAATTTCATTAACAAAGGAATGTTTATAAAGTAAAACCCTGCTTGATGCACTGGCATTTCAGAGCTTCGAGTCTCTCCTGTAGAAGTTTAAATGAAGTTCCCCCACTAATCTGAAAGTACATATTACATCAGGTTGGAACAAGGACCTGTTTGTGGCAGACATTGAGAGGAAATTTTTCTCTCTGTGGCCTCCAGGCATTCTAGAAGTCAGAGAGAAAGCACCGTATTGCTGAGCGTGGGACACTGAAACAGTCAATTTCATGCCGTTTACAAGTGAGATTTTTTTTTTGTGTGTGCAAGAATTAATTAATCTTATCTTGAGAAAACATTTACAGTTCCTAGCAGTACGACCCCACCTCTCTCTCTCAAAGTCTGTCATACCATTTGGTGTCCAACAGGCTATGATATAAAATGCATCTGTTTACTTTTGATTTCTCATAATTTAGTCCTATTGCTTGGGTGTGTGTGTGAAGGACGTGTTTGCAGTGTTGTACCTGTGTGGGTCCAAGGATACTAGCCCTGGTCTACACTAGGGGAGGGGGGGGATTGATCTAAGTTACGCAACTTCAGCTATGTGAATAACGTAGCTGAAGTCGATGTACCTAGATTGACTTACAGCGGTGTCTTCACCATGGTGAGTCGACTGCTGCTGCTCCCCCATAGACTCCGCCTGTGCCTCTCACGGCGATGGAATACAGGAGTTGATGGGAGAGCCCTTGGGGGTCGATTTATCGCATCTAGACTAGATGCGATAAATCGATCCCCTGCAGGATCAGTTTCTGCCTGGTAGTGTAGATATACCCTTAGAGAGACAAGGTGGGTGAGGTAATATCTTTTATTGGACCAACTTCTGTTGGTGAGAGAGACAAGCTTTTGAGCTTACACAGAGCTCTTCTTCACGTCCAGGAAACTTACTCAGTGTCACAGCTGAATACAAGATGGAACAGATTGTTTAGCAAACATAGTTAACACATATTTCCAGGGACCATTCAAGGTGAAATGGCCTGTTAACACCTCTCTCTAGTCATAGAGAGATAAGAGGGGGGAAGCAGCTAAGGGAGGGTTGTTAGTGGGTTACAGATTGTTGTAATAAGCCATAAATCCAGTGTTTCTGTTGGTGAAAGAGATAAGCTTTTGCGCTACACAGAACTCTTCTTCAAGTGTGGGAAAGGTGATCAGAATGCCACAGCTAAATACAAGGAGGGACAGATTGTTTAGGATAAGTAGTTAAAATATATTGTAAGAGATCATTCAAGGTGAAGTGGCCTGTTAACACCTCTGCAGTCATAAGACAAACAAAGGGAAAGTTAGTGTGTTACAGATTGTTGCAACCCAGTGTCTTTATTAAGACCACGATTTTTAGTTTCTAGCAAAGTTATTAATTTATGCTCCCAGGCTCGTCTTTTTCAGATGTTGTGCAGGTTTCCTTTGAGGATGAGGACTGAGAGGTCAGTTCTGGAGTGATCGTTTTGTGAAAAACGTTCACCCACAGGTGATAGAGTGTTTTTGTCTTTTTTCATTTTTCTGTGCAAGTTCCTTTGAAAGTGTTGTGATTGTCTGGTTTCACTCACACGGTTGTTATTGGGGCATTTAGTGCACTGGATGAGGTACACCACATGTTGTGATAGGCATGTGTAGGACCTATGGACCTTGGAAGGTGTGTTGTGCGGGGTATTGATTATGGTAGCAGTGCAGATGTTGTTCTGGCAGAGTCTGATGCCGTTTTGAGATGGTAGGTCCTTGTCTGTGGGCAACTTGCTTCTGATGATGAGCTTGGCGAGGCTGGGAGGTTGTCTGAAGGCCAGAAGATGGGGTTTGGAAAGGATTTCTTTCAGGATGTGGTCCCCATTGAGTATGGGTTGGAATACCAGCAGTGTGGGTGGTAGGTGACAGGTAGGGGCAAGTGGCCAGAGGGGGTGTTATTTTTGTATTGAAGCAGGTTCTCTCAGGGTATTTGGGTGGCCCGTTCCATGATGTGATCTACTTCTCCGGTGGAGTGTCCTTATTTGTTGAAGGTGGTTTTAATTGTGTTAAGATATATATCCCAGACTTTCTCCTTGGAGCATATTCTGTGGTTTCTGAGTGCCTGGCTGTAGATAACAGATTTCGTGGTGCATTTGGGGTGGTTACCACCTTCATCAAACAAGTTCCCTACAGGGAAGTACCCAGCAATTCAAAGCAGCACCAGACCCTGCCATAACTACAGATGTAAAAATCGTATACAGCTACAGACAACATTTCCACTGCTTTGATGATCAATACTCCCTACAACACACCTTGCAAGGTCCTACACTTGCCTATCACAAGTGATGTAGTACCTCATCCAGTGCACTAAATACCCCAACAACAGCTGTGTGGGTGAAACCAATCACTACACTCTTGAATGAACTCATACAGAAAATGATAAAAGACAAAAACACCATATCATCCATGGGTGAACACTTTTCATAAAGCGATCACTCCATATAATCGAATCACAGAAATATGGGACTGGAAAGGACCTTGATAGGTCATATAGTCCAGTTCCCTGCACTAAGGTAGGCCTAAGTATTTTCTGACTTTTCAGTCCTCATCCTCCAAGGAAACCTGCACAATACTTTCAACAGACAAGCCTGGGAGCTTAAATTCATAACTTTGTTAGACACTAAAAATCACAATCTTAATAAAGGTACTGATTTATGTCTTATTACAACAATCTGTAACCCACAAACCCCCTCTTTTTTTGTCCTATGACTGCAGAGATGTTAACGGGCCACTTCACCTTGAATGGTCTCTCACAATATTTGTTAACTACTTATGCTAAACAATCTGTTCCATCTTGCATTTAGCTATGACACTCTGAGAGTTTGTCTACACTTAAAAGGCTGCAGCACTGCAGCTGTAGTGCTTCAGTGAAGATGCTCCCTATGCCAGTGGGAGGGGTTCTCCTGTCGGCATAGGTAATCCACCTCCCCAAGAGGTGGTATCTAGGTCAATGGAATAATTCTCCGAGTCCTGCTGATCTTGCACTGTTGACCTTGGGGGTTAGGTTGGTTTAACTGTGTTGCTTAGGGGTGTGGATTTTTCACACTCCTGAGCGACGTAGTTATACTGACCTGATTTTCTAGTGCAGACCAGGCCTAAGTACCTTTCCCAGACCTGAAGAAGAACTCTGTAGCTTGAAAGCTTGTCTCTTTCACCAGCACAGGTTGGTCCAATAAAAATATTACCTCACCCTCCTTGTGTGAAGGCTAGTTATTTTGGTTTGATTAAGGTCGAGATAGGTTGTGTTTGCTGTTGGTTGCTGACAACCACATTCGTTACTGTTGTTTTTAATCTGTAAAGGCACCCAGATGTGATGGTGATGGGCGTAATGTACATTTTAAAGTAAATAACGGGGCGATCTGGATAAAAAAAATCTTGTGGGATTTTCTTTTTACGTGCTATGGATAACTATCAAACAGAAACGGAGAGAAAAGACAGACCCCGGGCCCAAAAAACAAATGGATGCTGGACAGACAAAATCTTGTAAGTTTCGCTGATTCGCTAACCCCCCCAAATCCTAACCTGGGCTCCAAAATCATTGAAAGAATTGACCTCTAGACTATAGCCACCAAGAAGACGACTATTGTTATACTGGAGGTTGGGTAGCACCCAGCAAGTGTGTTGTTGATCTATGGGCGGTCACATACCTCACTGAGCTGATGGGCATGCTGGCCGCCTTCCATTTAGGCTAAATGAGAGAACAACAAAATGCCACTCTGTTTACTGATAGCTGAAACAATGGAATCCACTGCTCAAAGACTAGACTGAATGCAGACTCAGGGGCTGCTTGCAGCTGTGTGTCTGCGTAAAAGAAGCAGCTAGACATCAGCCAGAAAACTAGGAGATAACAAGTACTAGCAGTTTGGCCCTGGGAAAAAGTCCTGAGAAAAAGAGAGGGTTTTTTGGCAGAATGCTCCCTGAAAAAACAGGCATGGAATTGTGAACAAGGAAACTACTTCCCTTTGTCTGATCCTACTGTGTTCAGACAAACAGGAGTTTGTGTATATGCATTGTAAATAAAACAGGAGTGCACCAAAGAAATGCCTGACTCAGTCATCAATTTCTCCTCCTAATGGAAACAGCCTACAAGACCCCAAACGCTTGCTAACTGCTCAGTCTAAAAGGGTTACAACCAATGGTGCCCAACCTTATTACACAAGAGGGACACATAAAGCACACCTTTGTGTGGGCCAGACAGATTCTCCATATTTCTATAAGATTTAAAGTCACCAGTATTGATCGATATTTTAAGTTCAGCTTGTTTCGTATGTATTTAGATAGGTTGTTTCTATGTACAGTATTGTCTATTTAGACACTTGTGCAAACTGAAATGATGTAAACATGACAATAAAACGCTAATGAATCGGCTGTAAGTATATTGTGTTGAAGCAGGCCGCAGTCCTAATGAAATGCTTTGGTGGGTCGTGTACAGCCCGTGGGTTGGGCACCCCTCGGGTACACTATGGAGAGGGCAAGCTGGCTGTGTCACCGGAGCTGCTTGGCATTTCTGGGTAAGTTTTTAGAGGTGGTGTGGGGAACTGACCATGAAGGTTCCATTGACAAGACATTTCCGCACTTGCTTTCTGCAAACAGATTGTGTGCTGATCACCCATCCCTTCGAGTTAATGACAATAATTACATAAAAATCCATTTGGGCTTCTTAAGATGCTGCATTTGCAAACTGGCAATACAAATGCCTTAATGCTCATTGAAATGCACTGTAATGGCACTTGATTGTAAGTGGTGGTGTTTTAAAAATCATGACATTTATAAACACTAGGTCCCCCCCCCCCTTTTTAACAATGGTCCTTAGCAATTCACAGTGTATCTGGTTGGTGTCAGCCTTGATAAATGATCCCATTGCAATAGTCGGCTATATAGGATAACATTTCCCATTAAAAATTAATATATTCCAGATACCATAGGTCCTGGTGTAAGGGCTGATGAATACAATGCCCTGTATTGTCTACCCTGTCAGAGACTCTGTGCATGGTTTGCAGTTTACCTAGGTGGCACACAGTAATGAGGAGATTATAGTTTTGATACCTGCCATTGATTAGTGAGTATTTAGTCAGTCATTTGTTCACATTTTGGTGACACGCTGCAGTGTGGCTGGCTGTCTCATAGGCTAATGTTATGGAAGGGGCAGAAGTGACCTTTTTACAGATCTGATTTTTGCTGCATTGCCCATCCTCACTGAAAGCACTCCTGCCCTGACCGAAAGCAGTCAAGGATCTGAGACAGCAACTGCGACCTAAAAGTGCTGTCTATCATAGTTTTAGTGTTTACTTAAAAAAAAAAAAGTTTTACTCGACTTTTAGTTTTCCTCAGGGGTGATCAACCCCCCGTCCACCCTGAGGCCCCGCCCCCAGCTCTGCCACTTCCCCCAAGGCCCTGCCTCCCACTCTGCCTCTTCCTGCCCTCGCTCCACCTCTTCCTGCCCCTGCTCTGCCCCCCCGAAATGGTTCTGACCTACTGAACTGTCTTCCATAAGATGTACATATGTAACTGCCATGGAAATGCATTGTCAGGGGGATTTGTGTGGATTTGTTACAAACATATCGTCATTGATTCCAAGGCCAGAAGGGACCATTGTGCTCATCTAGTCTAGCCTATCCACCTGCACAACACAGGCCATAGAACATCCCCAAAATAATTCCTAGAGCAGATCTTTTAGGAAAATATCCCATCTTGATTTAAAAATTGCCAGTGATGGAGGATCTATCACAATTCTTGGCTAATTGTTAATTACCCTCACTGTTAAAAATTGACACCTTATTGTAGCTGGACAGACAGGTATCGGGCCTGGATTCTTTATGGATACAGCTCATTCTCACTACATTTCTTTTCAAAACCAGCAGTCTAGAATTGTGTCACACTCACTTTACGTCTGAAGGCCAGCATATGTGTATAAACAAATCAAGAAGGGGCCAGTCACTGCTCTCAAATATTCTGGAGTAAAACCCATAGACTTCAGTGGAGTTGATCTCAGCCCCAGTGGTGACATCAGAATCTGACCCAGTCTGTTCTAATTCCTTGGTTTACACATCTATTTTGGATGTGTAAATTTTCAAAATCACACAAAGTGAACAAATCATTTAGGACTAGACTCTGCCCTCATTGCATATAATGAATAGTATTTCCATGGAATTACTCACAGAGTGAAGTATTACTCAGCAGGAGTAAGGATGCTAGAATTTGGCCTTAGCCTAGTGTTAATGTCCAGTTTCCACATATTAAACTAAATTAACCTATAGTACAACTTCACTGGCTTCAACCAAGTTGCATCAGGGATGAATTTGGCCAATTAACCTTCGCTAATAAAACAGCTGATGATTTAATTTATATACAGTATGGTATTATTTTAAATCCTGATTTACAGAACTCTACATAGCATGCACAAATAAATCAGATACAAATGGAATGTACGTCACCTATTCATATATACACATTGTGTGTATGAGTAAGTTAGCACATATGCACATAGAGTCTAAATTTTATTTTTCAAGCAGAGAATGTTTATGGCAAATTTGGCTTTCTTAGGCTATGTCTGCACAAGAGACCTTACAGTGGCACAGCTGTACCATGTAGCGGCTCTCTGCCAATGGGAGAGAGCTCCCCAATGAGCGGCGATAGCTATGTCGGCAGGAGAGAGTCTCCCACTGACATAGCGCTGTCCACTCCGGCGCGTCTGTCGGTGTAACTTACGTTGGTCGGGGTGTGTTTTTTCACACCCCAACCAAAAAAAGCTTTACCAACAAAAGTGCTAGTTAGACACAGCCTTAGAGAAACTATTTCCCAGTCTTATTCACTAACAGAACGTATCTTGGGAAGAATCAGAGCCCAAACTTTTCAATCAAAACTCCTCATTGGGGAAGCTCAGTTACTGTCATGATTAAATCCAAGGATAAAAATATCTTTCATGATATGCCCTTTCCCCCTGCTCCCTGTTTTGCAGTAACTACACCGGGGAAGAAAAAAACACAGGAAGAGTATGAAATGTTATATTCTTAACTTTCCTAACCCATATTGCATTTCAGAACTATAAGATGTGGTAAAGACAGGTAAGCAGATTTAATTTAGCAGACTTCAAGATTTCTGAAGCAAACGGTGGAGGAGAGAGCCAGTTATCATTTCTGACATAGGGAGCATATAGCGGTGACTGTCATATGGAATGGATGATCAAAGTCATGGTTTTAATAGATTCTAGTAACATTTTTAGCCTTAAAGTCATTAGTAGACTTCAATTTAGGAGTTGAACCCTGAAACCTTAATTTGGACAAAGGGTCCTGCTTGGAAGCAATAACAATGCACCTACAGGTCAAAATTTAATATCATTCTTGAATTGCTCAACTGTATGTCTCGGAGAAAATGGCTAAAATATACTTAGAAAAATACCTTCAGGGGATGGGGATGAAACTGAGAGCTAATCATGGAAAGAGAAGAACTAGTGTTTTCAGAGAAAACTGAAGCTTTGGAGAGCCTTCAACTATTTTGATTTATATTTAAACATTGTAGAGATTTGAGCTTTGATTAGCTCAGACCCTCCCAAGTTCCTCTTTCAGCTCTGATTTGTGCATAGGCTGAACTAAGTCAAATGAAAGCTAAATGAGGTGTTCTTTAAAATTACCTTTGAACACTTAAAGAAGATAAGGAAGAGGCCAATTAGCTAACTGATATTAAAGGGAATGGGATACAATGGCATGTGTTTTTAAAGGCCTTAGCCTTTTGAAAATTGAGGTGTGCAGAGGGGAATAATATTTTAGGAGGGTTCTAATTGCTGTGTACAAAATCACTAATATATTTAACTTGGATGCATAATTTTTTGCTCATTACCCACAAACAGGCAAGAAAAGGCCAAAAGTCTTCCTGAACATACTTAAGGAATCCCTTCCTTGCTCAGTGGCTCATAAATGATTGGCTTGGCCTACCCAAGGGTACTGATGGAAATCTGACACCGCTTTCCACATGAAACTGTATAGAGCTGATCCTCATCTCAGAATAGGGTCCTCTGATATGAAAGGCTGCAGGTGAGACAGATGCTTTACCAGCTCAACCACTTGGTCATGCCTTCCCCAGGCCCTACTCCTCAAATTACCCTGCTATTCAGAAAGGATACTTCAATAGGGAATACATCCTATGATGATGGTTGATGATCTCCCACTGGAAATGACAAAATAAGGTGGCCACTATCAAATGGAAGTGCCCATGTACAAAACTGAGATTTAAGGTAGTACCCATGGATGGCTGCTATCCTCAGTTTGAACCTTCTCTGTTGCTTTCCTTGTCCCTAAATACCTATCCCTACCCTGGCTACATGCTTAAAGAGATGGAGGAGAGGATCCCCCCCCCCACACACACTTACATGGCCATCTTAGATTATTCGGATTGTAACTTGGGGTACTGCGGTTAGTGCAGATGCTATGTGCCTGATGCTTCCTGCAGGGAACAAATGGGATGGAATTGTGCCTCTGAGGGGGTGTTTCTGAGGCATACTGTTGCTCCTGCTGTGTATCTTGTGCGTGGGTTGATGAAGGCTGGTGGGATAAATTTCTTGACTCGAATATTGGTATAGAGGAGTAGAGCTTGTTCAGGAAGGACAGGCAGGGAAAAAAGAGAGGAGGTGTTGCTTTATACATCAAGAATATACACACATGTTCTGAGGTCCAGAAGGAGGTGAGAGGCAGACCAGTTGAAACTCTCTGGGTAAAGATAAAAGGGGAAAATATAGCGGTGATGTCAAGGTAGGGGTCTCCTATAAACCACCAAATAAGGAAAAGGAGGTTGATGAGGCATTTCTAGACTAAATATCAGAAATATCCAAAACACAAGACCTGGTACCAATGGGGGACTTTAACTACCCAGACATCTGTTGGAAAAGTAATGCAGCAAAACACAAAATGTCTAATAAGTTCTTGGAATTTATTTGGGACAACTTTTTGTTTCAGAAGGTGAAGGGAGTAACCCAGGGGACAGCCACTTTAGACTTGATCCTTACCAACAGGGAGGAACAGGTTGTGAATCTGAAGGTGGAAGAAAATTTGGGTGAAAGTGATCATATACTGATACATTTCATGATTCTAAGGAAAGGAAGGAGTGAGAGTAGCAGAATAAGGACAATGGACTTAAAAAAAAGCAGACTTTAATAGACTCATAGAACTGGTAGGTAAGATTTTCTTTCCATGGGACCTAAGAGATAAAAGCGTTCAGGGGAGCTGACAGTTTCTCAAGGAGACAACATTAAACACATTACTGCCAACTATCCTGACGAAAAGGAAAGAGAGGAAGAATAGTAAGAGGCCAATATGGCTGAATCAGGAGGTTTTTAATGACTTGAAAATCAAAAAGGAATTGTACAAAAAGTGGAAAAATGGACAAATTGTTAAGGAGGAGTACAAAAGAATAGCACAAACATTTATGGACAAAATCAGAAAATGAGACAGACCTGACAAGGGACATAAAAGGCAGTAAGAGGAGGGTCTATAAATACATTAGAAACAAGAAAAAGATGAAGCAAAGTGTAGATCCTCTATTTAGCAGGGAAAGTAAGCTAATAACTGGTAACATCCAGAAGGCGAAGGTGTTTAATGTCTATTTTGCTTCAGTCATCACTAAAAAGGCAAATGGTGACCAGATACTCAACACAAGTAATATTAATTACAAGGGGGAAGGAATGCAAACAAATATAGGGAAAGAACATGTTAAAGAATATTTAGATAAGTTAGATGTATTCAAGTCAGCAGGGCCTGATGAAATTCAAGGGTACATAAGGAACTAGCTGAAGCAATCTCAGAAGTGTTAACAATTATCTTCAAGAACTTATGGAGGACAGGTAAGGTCCCAGAGGACTGGAGAAAGGCAAACATAGTACCTAAAGGGAAACAAAGAGGACTCAGGGAATTATAGACCAGTTGAATTATCAACCTAACTTCAATACCTGGAAAGATACTGGAACAAAGTATTAAACAATCATCTACAGTATAATAGGGTTATAAGGAACAAATCATGCCAAATCAACCTAATCTCCTTTGACAGGGTTACGGTCCTAGTGGATAGGTGAAAGCAGTAGATGTGATAGATCTTGATTTTAGTAAGACTTTTGACACAGTCCCACATGATAGTCTCATTAGAAAACTGTGGAAATGTGTTCTAGATGAAATTAGTCTGGGGAGTAGTGGTGAAAAACTGGTTGGAAGACTGTACTCAAAGAGTAATTATCAATGAGTTTGCTGTCAAACTGGGAGAGTGTAGCTACTGGAGTCTCACTGGAGTCAGTCCTGGGTCCAGTATTATTCAATATTTCTAATAATGATCTTGATAATGGAGCGGAAAATGTGCTTATATTAATTTGTGAATTCCACGAAGCTGGGAGGGGTTGCAAGCACTTTGGAAGACAGGATTAGAATTCAAAATGACCTTGACAAATTAGAGAACTGGTCTGAAATCAAGAGGAAATTCAATAAAGACAAGTGCAAACTACTTCACTTAGAAAGGAAAAAATCAAACACACAACTATAAAATGGGGAATAACTGGCTAGGTGGTAGTACTGGTGAAAAAAGGATCTGGGGGTTAGAGTGGATCACAAACTGACTATGAGTTAACAGTGTGATGCAGTTGCAAAAAGTTTAGTATCGTTCTGGGGTGTGTTAACAGGAATGTTGTATAGAAAATACGGGAGGTAATTGTCCTGTTCTATTCAGAACTGGTGCAGTCTCTGCTGAAGTATTGTGTCCAGTTCTGAAAGCCACACTTTAGGAAGGATGTGGTCACACTGGAGAATGTCTGGAGGAGTTCAACAAAATGGTAAAAGATTTTCTAAAAAAGATTTTCTGACCTATGAGGAAAGGTTAAAAAAACTGGGCATGTTTAGTCTTGAGAAAAGAAGACTGAGGGGGCACCTGATAACAGTCTTAAAATACGTTAAGCACTGTTATAAACAGGACAGTGAAAAACTGTTATCCAAGTCAACTGAAGGTAGGACAAGAAATAATGCAGCAAGGAAGATTAGGTTAGATATTTATTAGGTACAACTTTCTAACTATATGGATAGTTAAGTATTGGAACAGGTTAACAAGGGAAGTTGTGGAATCCCCATCACTGGAGGTTTTTAAGAACAGGTTGGACAATCACCTGTCAGGAATGATCTAGGTTTACTTGGTCTTGACTCACTGCAGAGGGCTGGATGTGATGACTTCTTGAGTTCCCTTCCAGCTTTACATTTCAATGATTCTATGATAAAGACACAGTCTAGCTTTTAGTATTAAAAGTTGTGCTCAATTGACTCCTTGATTGCATAAATCTACATTCCACCAATACTAATTTCCTACATTTGAGGAAATTAATCTGTAGGTATTAGCATAACTGACACATAGTACTGTAATTAGAAAAAGACCATTTACATGGTTAGAGCTCATCTAGATGATGACTGATATATTGAAAGATACTCATTTCCACTGTAGCTAACTTGTAATCGCAGTGCACAGTCCTTAGTCCCTGTGCAGCCACAAGGTTATTTTCGGGATCAGGGCCTTTTTCCACACGGAACTCCTCCCTCCAAAACTTCATGATCAGTAAAATTAGCAGAAAATCCTTGAGGAAATTCAACCGTTTCAACTTCAAGGACTACACAAATGGAGTGAGCGAACTGGCTCCAGTTTGAGCTGGCATTGTTTATGCCTCTATGAAAGGTTCCCATTTTTCTTCAAAAGAACAGCTGTTGGACTCATGCTCCGTAGGACATCTGCTAGGTGCGAGGCAGTGGAGAAAGAAGCTCTTGGTTACTGCTGCCTCACAGGGAAGAGTGCCATCCTGTACTCCTGGAACCTTAAAGTTAGACCTCTCCTGCAGAGTGGATTCTATTCCATGCTGGGCTCCTATATTAGTATCTGAGATCAGTCCAGAAATCCCTGTCAATTGCTAATCTCCTATTGGTGGACAGATGTGTTGGTGCCCTTTGAGGAGTTCTGTTGATTTTATTGTGGACTATGGTTTAGAGTTGTTCCATTCTTTTCTCTTGGAGCCATGCCAGAAGGTGGTGTAAGACAGGGTGCATAGGGATGACTATAATTTTATTATTATTTGTATTCCTGTTCTGCCTAGAGGGCAGGGCCTCGGGCAGGGCAGGGGCAGGGCACAGTGTTTGGTTTTGTGCAATTAGAAAGTTGGCAACCCTAAGTGCCTCAGCCAACCGGAGATTGGTCCTGGCAGAAACCACTAAGGTCGGAGACCTCCTGGACTACGACAGGGGGGACTGACTGGATCCCCGGGTGCTAGGTCAGCGCATGGGTCTCTCCACCCTTCCGACCTCCCCCCCACCCCCCGGGGTGTACTCCAGGAGGTGGGGGCGACCTTATCGCCCATTTCTCTTGTCTTCCTGCAGAGGGCCCTGCGAGAGGGTGCTCCTTGCCCACCCCTCACGTCAGGCCCTCCGGACCTTTTTATCAGGCCCCTATTCCATGAGCCCCCCGGCCTCCTCACTCCCATACTTTGAGCCAGCTGCGCGCCCTGCAGCCAGTTCGCTTCCAAACCATGCCCAGGGACCAACTATACACACTCGTGCTCCACATGTTGCATTTCCTCACCCTCATGTCCCACCCGGACACCAAATGGCAGGACTACTTACCACCTGTGGAGGGTGAGGAGCTTTGTTGGGCCAGCCTCTATCTCACCCTGGTCCCACGGCGTGCTGGGGATATCGATTGGCAGCTCCTTCACGGAGCTGTGAGCACGGACGTGTACCTGTCATGGTTCACCGCCATTCTGTGGCTTGAGGGAGAACCTGGTGCACATCTACCTTGAATACGCCTGGCTGCAGCCCCTATTCTGGCTCCTCCAGAACCTCTTGCTGAGGTTCTGGCTGCACTTTTCCCCACACTTGTTCATTTTCACACACCCTGTCCATGGCCACACAAAGTCGCGAGACCTCCTCATCAACCTACTCCTGGCCCTAGCCAAGGTCGCCATTTATAGCACTGGGAGGAGGATGCTGGATGAGGGGATGCTCAGCGACTGTGAGACCTATTTCCAGTCTTCCCTTGTCTCACGCCTCCGGGCAGAGTTCCACTGGGCAGCATCCGCTGGCTTCCTAGACACCTTTGAGGCACAGTGGGCATTGGCTGATTCAAGCAGCAGGAAGCTACTGTTACTGGCTGGAGAAGCTGTTGTTTGTTCTCTGGCACGAAAGTTTTACTGAATGCTCACTAGCAGCTTTCCCAACCTTGGCTCCATGAGCAACATTCACATTGTTCCCTCCTGGATCTTCTCTAGAGGCTCCTCCATGGAGAGTCTAAGTGCATCATGCACTCTAGCTCAGTGAGGACCGGGGCTCTCCCTCTTTCCCCTTTCCCCGTCCATCTCCAAATAGCTGACTGCATGCACACACTGCCAGCAGCCGAGGTGTGTTCCTAACTCCCTTCGAGGAGTCACATCCTACTTGGATGCAGAATCATTACAGGAAGAAAAACCCAAAAGCCTAGGAGATAGCCCGGCAGCACTGGTAACCTGAATAGACTGAGGCTGCCTGGGATACTTCACAATTAATGCTATAATGTAACTACAAGACAACTGTGAAAAACAAATAAGTGATTCCTTAAAATGGTTCTGAACCAATTCAGATGATTTTTTTTAAAGAATCAAAGTATTATCCAGTTCTTTCTCTCTTCCTTCTGCCCATAGCCTACTATCTAACTACAACCCACTTCCCTAAGTTCCAGATCGGCAAAGCGTTTAAGCATGTGCTTAAGTCCTCCCCTGTTCAACGAAGCACATAGTTTAAGTTTAATCATGTGCTTAAATGCTTCACTTAACAGAGACTGACTCCTTGCAGACTTGGAGCCCTACTCCTAACTTCTAACTAAAGATGAACCTAGCACAAAGGGGTCCTTATCATGGTCCCAAGCACTAAATAAAACAACAGCAACAAGAAATGAAAACCTGGGATCCAAACGGAGCAAACCTCTGGGAGGATTTAAAATTCCCATCCAGCTTGGAGTTTTGTTCTTTTCCAAAAATCTGTCCTTCGCATCTGTCATTTTAACATATTACTATGCATGGGCCTGTCAGAGTATTTTAAATGTTCCACAAAAACAACAAGGAGTCCGGTGGCACTTTAAATACTAACAGATTTACTTGAGCATAAGTTTTCGTGGGTCACGCTGTACACTGATTTCAAAGGAGCTACTCTTTATTTACACGGATGTAAGTGACATCTGAGTCTGATTCTTACTAATCGAGTAATGTTTGCTATTAAAAAAAGGATGCACAATTTTGTTGTCTCCGATCCCTTTATATTTTTTATTTAAAACTGCAATATTAGAACATAAAAGGCCATACTCTTAGCTGGCAATGTGAATCAGCATGGCAATGGAGCTATGGTGATTTACACCAGCTGAGGATCTGGCCCATTTACTCAGCTGAACATGGAGCAATAGACAATATGGACCGGATCCTCAGCTGGTGTGAACTGATGTAGCTCTGCTGGCTTCATTGGAGCTATGAACATTTACACCAGTTGTGGATCTTGCCCCATCTACACATTTTCAGAAGGGTTGCTTCCCGTACGTGGGTGAGATTCTTGAACTGCAGGCACAAATCTGAGTATTTACACCTCTAACTAGCTAACTGAAAACATAAATACAGGGAAAGTGCATGATTTTGGGTTGGAAACCTTGGTTACAAAGGGGCGGTCAAGCCCCAGAGTGGCTGGAAATATACATCTGAGACTCTGGAGATAATAAATCAGCTGCTTTTTAAGCTTAAGAACTAACTCTATTGCCATGGAAGTCAAAGGGAGTTTCAACATTGACTTCAACGGGAGCAGTCAGAACCAATGCTGAGCATATTTGAAAATCCTTCCCTAGATTCAAGTTATCTTAACTGAAACTACAAAATCAAGATGGAGTCTCCTCTAAGCTCCATAAAGAACTGAGATCTGACAATGTATTGAAAGATGCTCCCAGACTGCTGCACTGGGCAACACAGTATGGGGAGGAGGTGAGCAGCCCTCAGTGGTGAAAGAACAGGTTAAGGAATATTTAGAAAAGCTGGACGTGCACAAGTCCATGGGTCCAGATCTAACGCATCCAAAGGTGCTGAGGGAGTTGGCTGATGTGATTGCACAGCCATTGGCCATTATCTTTGAAAATTCGTGATGATCGGGTGAGGTCCCGGATGATGGGAAAAAGGCAAACAACAGTGCCCATATTTAAAAAAGGGAAGAAAAAGAACCCAGGGAACTACAGACTGATCAGCCTCGCTTCAGTCCATAGCAAAATCATGGAGCAGGTCCTCAAGGAATCCATTTTGAAGCACTTGAAGGAGAGGAAGGTGATCAGGAACAGTCAACATGGATTCACCAAGGGCAAGTCATGCCTGACCAACCTGATTGCCTTCTATGATGAAATACTGGCTCTGTGGATATGGGAAAAGTGGTGGATGTGATGTATCTTGACTTTAGCAAAGCTTTTGATACAGTCTCCACAGTATTCTTGCCAGCAAGTTAAAAAAGTATGGATTGGATGAATGGACTATAAGGTGGATAGAAAGCAGGCTAGATTGTCAGGCTCAATGGATAGTGATCAACAGCTCGATGTCTAGTTGGCAGCCGGTATCAAGCGGAGTGCCCCAGGGGTCGGTCCTGGGGCCAGTTTTGTTCAACATCTTTATCAATGATCTGGATGATGGGATTAATTGCACCCTCAGCAAGTTTGCGGATGACACTAAACTGCGGGGGGAGAGGTAGATACGCTGGAGGATAGGGATAGGGTCCAGGGTGACCTAGACAAATTGGAGGATTGGGCCAAAAGAAATCTGATGAGGTTCAATAAGGACAAATGCAGAGTCTTGCACTTAGGAAGTAAGAATCCCATGCACCGCTACAGGCTGGGGACAGACTGGCTAAGCAGCAGTTCTGCAGAAAAGGACCTGGGGGTTACAGTGGACGAGAAGCTGGATATGAATCAGCAGCGTGCCCTCGTTGCCAAGAAGGCCAACGACAAAATGGGCTGTATTAGTAGGAGCATTGTCAGCAGATCGAGGGAAGTGATTATTCCCCTCTAATTGGCACTGGTGAGGCCACACCTGGGGTACTGCATCCAGTTTTGGTCCCCCCACTACAGAAGGGATGTGGACAAATTGTAAGGAGTCCAGCGGAGGGCAACAAAAATGATTAGGGGGCTGGGGCACATGATTTACAAGAAGAGCTCAGGAAACTAGTCTGCAGAAGAGAAGAGTGAGGGGGGATTTGATAGCAGCCTTCAACTACCTGAAGGAGGGTTCCAAAGAGGATGGAGCTCGGCTGTTCTCAGTGTTGGCAGATGACAGAACAAGGAGCAATGGTCTCAAATTGCAGTGAGGGAGGTCTAGGTTGGATATTGGGAAACACTATTTCACTAGGAGGGTGGTGAAGCACTGGAATGGGTTACCTAGGGAGATGGTGGAATCTCCATCCATAGAGGTTTTAAGGCCTGGCTTAACAAAACCTTGGCTGGGATGATTTAGATGGTGTTGATCCTGCTTTGAGCAGGGGGTTAGACTAGATGACCTCCTGAGGTCTCTTCCAACCCTGATATTCTATGATTCTATGCCACAGTCAGTCAATGAGCCACCAGACAGAAACATTACAGTCACCAGAACACCTCTTGTTAATCGATCATACCCTGAATCCAGGACACTTATCTAGCAAGGTATGAGATTTTACCTTTATTGGCTGCTTGTTCCTTGGTACAACTGCTCAGTGGGAACTGGGGGGTGCTGAGGATATCTCTGGAATTGGCTCACAAGTACTGTATATACATTGAGTTTTAAATCTCATTTGACAAACAGTACTGCATTGCCTCCTAGCATGCTGCTATAGCACTGGCTCAGTATAGACTTGGAGGAATGAGTATCAATCATGCACATCACTTCTTGCAGCACCTAGATGTTCTTGAAAAGTACAAACTATATCTAGCTCTGCTTATCTTAAGAGATTTGACAAGATCACTGCCTGATGTGATACCGTAGAACTGCAGGCCACAGTATCATTATTACCTGCCAATTATAATAAGAACAATAATGAAATACCATTTAATTACTGTGCTGAAAATAAGTTGACTGAAATGTAACAGCTATGTATCATCATTAGAGAGCTGTTGAGTCTCAATTAACATGTTTTAATAAACAGTTGGAATTTAACTAGCAAACAATGACTTGTGCCACTAAATGACTCTCAGAGATTTAATGAGACTGCTACCACTCAATTATTAAGATTTTATTTATTGAGATGCAACAATTTAAAATAGATTTATATTCCTTATTCCAGAGGGAGACACATGCTAGAATAAAAATGTGGCGAATAATCATTTGGTAATTTACCATAATCTTATTGAACCTAATTTAAATGGATAGTAAAGTCTATTTAGAGCAGTTGCTTTTTTTGTTGGTGGTGAGATTTTCATTATAAAATTACAATGCTTTGCAAAATTTGTGACTCTCCATACAAACTAAAGTTAAAGTCATCAATTACAAACAATGTCATTAAACCAGACAGGTCTCAATTCAGCAAATCCCTCAGGCCCAGACTTTTAAAGGCATTTAGCTGTTGCTGTGCTCAGTATTGCAACACCCAATGGCTTAAGGAGCCTAATGGAATTTTGGCTTCTATGTGCCTAAATCCCTTTTGAAAATGAGATTTTAGGCTCCTAATTCAGTTAGACATTACTGTGATGAGGGCAGCAATGCCTAAATACCTTTAAAAATCTGGGCCATAGGCAAGTGCTAAAGTGTTGTGTTGAATAGGGCTGCACTTGAGAATGTGCTTAAGTGCTTTGCTGAATCAGGGCCGTAAAGATCAGTTCCTCAGAATATTAGTTTAAAAACAAACCTAATTTTGTATCGCCATCAGGACTCTTTATTACTCTCTGTTGCTGAGGTCTCTAGAAATGATTGTGGGAACTGGTATAGGAAAGATGACTGACTAGGTGCAAGCCACATGGCAAAAATTCAACTGAAATCAATTGGTAAAGCTTCCCTGGCATACCAGACTTTTAGTAGTAAATTTTCTTGACTCTACAAGTGTATTTAATATCCTGTGTTAAAAAGAAATCCATCTGGAACATACCTCCCAAAATATAGGCTTGCCTCAGTAAAACAAAATGTAAAACTAATGAACTATTTCTTTTAGCTGGCTTGAGTTGGAGATGCTCTGAAGTTACAGTGTATTTTCTAAATATTTCTGACAACTCTAAAAAGTGATCATGTAAAAACTTCTTTATAAGCAATTGTCCTGCTCCGTGTGTGTGTGTGTGTGTGTGTGTGTGTGTGTTTTCAGTCATATCTTCTTATTTTTCAAACTAAAAAAAGTTTACACTATGTTGTACTTTTTATATTTTAGTTCTGCGGATTGCAGGACTAACACTGCTCTGGGTGAGTAAACCAGATTCTGTTGGGGCTAATGAATCAATGTGTAAGCAACATGCTGATTGCAAAATCTTTATTAATGGTGATGAGTGAGCCAGGAAGAACAGCGTTTGACTTTCAGTTTGCAAAGCTTAAGTTTGCAAAGCTGGCAGCTAAGGTAAAAAAACATTCTACATGTAAACTGAGAAGATTTGAGGTCAGGGAGACCTAATAAACATGGAGTCCAATGAAATAAAAAAAATTGTCAAAGTCACTTTTCAGAGTAGAATCTTACTTTAAGGGCATAAAAAGTAACGTGTTAAGTGAGCATAGTTAATCTACAGGGCTTGAATGTTTAGGCCAGATGCAGTACTTCCCTTTATTTAAATATGTTCAGCTACCAATGACAGCAATGAAAGTTAAATCTATGAATGGAGGGCCTTTTCAGAAAATTAGTGTGCTGTTTGTTCTGCTCTCACACATTTGGGGTGTGGGTGAATTTTTTTTATTATTATTTATTGGCAAAAGGGGTCTGACTGAGAGCCCTGGAAAGTGAAATCTTTTTTTAAGCCAGAAAATAATGTACTGCTCTGAGAGTAACACACAGAGCTTTCGCTGCCCTGTCATGGTGTCTGAAATTGTAACCTGGAGGAACCATCACTCTGGAAGACAGTTCAGTCTCTGTGCTAGTTCATTCCTTGACCTAGCCACTCAGTGCTCAGGAGGGTGACAAGCAGGACAAAGGCTGGTGATTTGTGTGTGGTGGGATATCATCTGCTAGGAACTGGACTGTGCCCACCAACATTATTTCAGTATAGGCCACCGAATGGCCTTCAATTGAGAACATCTTGGGGAAGCTGTAAACCTCAGCAGTTCTGTTCAAGCGGGTGGTGTTAACCACAGGAAGGACAGTCCCGTGGTTCAGACACTAGCTTAGGACTTGGGAGATGTGGCTTCAATTCCTTTCTCTGCCAAAGACTTCCCATACGACTTTGGGCAAGTCACTTAGCTTCTTTGTGCCTCAGCTTCCCAGCTGTGAAATGGGGATAATAGTACGGCACTGCCTCACAGGGGTGTTGTGAAGAGAAATACCTTAAAGACTGGGAAGTGCTTTGAGATCTACTGATGGAAAGTGCTATGATTTTTCAACTGGGTCTAGCCATGATCTTCAGCTATGGACAAGAAGCATGTGGGGGAGACACAAAAGTACCTCTATGTTTGCTTCATCCTGGGTCAACTGTGCAGCAGGCCAGTCCCCAGAGTAAGATAAAGCAACCTGAAGACTGCTCTAACTTTCACTGGTGGTGAATAGCCTCAAGGACCACTGGAAATTGCTGGTGCACAAGAACGCCTCGTCCATGGACTGTATGATATGGAGAGGTGCAGAAGCGGTTACATCAGCTCTGTGTCACTGAAGGATCTCCCTATGGTGGTGTTATCCTTCTAGGGCTACTGAAGCTGAGTTTAGGGGTTTTACATTGGTGATGCTATGCAAAGCATCTGCAGTACAGCCCAAGATCTGGGCCATTTTCTCTCTACCACTCCGAGAACACTTGATCTGCAGAAAAAATCCAAGGATGAAAAATGGATGATTTGACTTAGAGGAGGTTAAAAATGATGGCAAAGTTTAAAACGTAAAGACCAGAATTAAATCTTGTGAGATAATGGTAGCTTTCCAAAAATACAGTATGTATAAGGAACAAAAATGCCCGAATGGCTGAGGACAAAGATATTTGACATTTAGATCTGACTGAGTGGTTGGTGAGGGCAGGGAATTCAAGAGTTGATATGGGCAAAAAAGCACCTAATGGTGTTGTGTGAATGGATAGCACCAAGAGAGACAGGTGTAGCTTTTCTTGGAAGTTGGTTTCTCAGCCACTGCATGATGCTTGTGGGCATGGTCCAATGTCCATTGATGTCACTGAATGATTCTTTCATTGAGTAAAATGACTAATCCCAAAGCTCCAGAAAAATGGACGTCCTTTTTCCAAGTAGGAAATAATTTTCAATCTTTCTTTTCAATAATTGCCTCTTTTAAAATGGCACTGGGACAGTTTTCCCCGGCGAGTGGGATACCAGGAAAGGAAGTAAGAAAGGGAAAACAAACTATAAAAGACATGGGATCAACATAACTGAAAATATGAAAGAAGCAAGCCAGGGTTAGCCAACTTTTGTGTTCTGTCATTTGAGACCATTCCTTTAAGACTGTGGACTCAGAGGCTCAAGGTCAACCAAAGGGCAGTGGAATTTTTGTGTGTGTGTGTGTGATAGAGAGCGAGCACACAGTCAGTATAGTTGTAGCTGAAATCTCCTGTGTATCTAGCTCAGATATCCCAGATATCCCAATTTTATAGGGACAGTCCTGATATTCGGGGCTTTGTCTTATATAGGTGCCTATTACCCTCGACCCCCATCCCAATTTTTCATACTTACTATCTGGTCACCCTATGTGTGTCTGTTACTAAGGGTATAACTACACTGCAAAAAAATCCCACGGCAGTGAGTCTCCGGGCTTGGGTCTAAGCCTTGGGCTCACAGGTGCTAAAAACAGCAGTGTACACTTTTCTGCTCTGGCTGCATTTCAGGCTCCAGTCTTGGCACTCGAGCTCCAGCAGGAACCTCTACACTTCTATTTTTTTCGCCGTAGCACGAGCCCTGCCAGCCCAAGTCTGTAGACCTGGGCTCTGAGACTCACGGCCGCAGGTTTTTTTTTTGGAGTAGAGACATACCTAAAAGAGGCCTGCTGAAGCCCAGACTCAGGAGTTACAAAGGATTTGGAGTTCACTTCATCAGTCCAACGGGCATTTGTTCGAGTGAACAGCATCAAGCTGAAAGATTCAAATAGTGAACTGACATTCGGAACCTGCCTGCATGACGACTCCGTTAACCAGGTTAATTACTCATTACAGCTGCACATTTTAGAAACAAAGGGCTCCATTGATGTCTATGGAGTTGCACTGAAGGTGGATTTGGTCCCTGGAGATGATAGACAGGGTCACTGAATACAAAAGGACAGTCATTGTGACTTGGGTTCTAGTCCTCTCTGTGCAGTCTTGGGCATTTAATCTGTCTGTTGCCTCACTTTCCTCATCTGTAAAATGGGGGTAGCATCACTAAGGGCTTGTTGCTATGGCAGTTTAGTGCACAGCAGCAGGGGCCACAGCTAGTTAGTGTATGGCAGGGTGGAGTACTGTACATTTACACCCCAGCTTGCCCCACTCCTAATCGCCATGTGGACTAGCCCTTATCTACTTCCCCAGTTCTCAAGCATGTTAGGGGGATCCTTGTGAAGTGCTCCGAATGTGTAAAGTACTAAGTACTTCTTCTTATTAATCCAGAATTATTCCCCACGCTGCATGTTGTAGCGTTCTATCCAGTCTGCTTGTAAAAACCATGTTATTGGGTTTTGCCATTACCCTCAAGTGACTAATACACAATGTAATAGATTGCCTGCTCAGGATTTATAATGAGGGCAATCACCAGGTTCCCTTTTCCTTCCTCTTTTTGAATACTGGTGGTAAATTTTTCCCCACCCCCACTTCTGTGGACTCTCACCATTTCTTCATGATTTATCATAATAATTGGTAGTGATTCAATAACTTTGTTAGCCATAATTAATGAATGTTAGCAATTCTCTTATTAGTCAACAATACATATCATTTGGACCCCCTGATTTTTCATATTTTCCAAGTATTCCCTCACATGCTTTATTTCAATAGCTATTTTATAAGGTCTTCATTATTTTCTAATTATCCAAATGGCTTTTCCTTGTATTCATTGTTCAAGACAGATTTTAAAAGGAGTTAAGTATCTCAGTAATTTTACAGTCATTAATTTCATGCCAACCCTCATTTATTAGATATTTGTACCTCTTCTCTAAAAAGACACACACAGAGAGATGGCTACATACATTTAATTTCTTCAGATAATTTGATACAATAAATAATTTTCTCCTCAATGCCATTGTAAGTCTGTGTTTTCAGTATAATACTTTTTTCCTCTACAAATTAGACTAAAAATCATTGCCAAACGGTGTTCTAGAGAAAAATAACAACATAATTCACACAGGGATTGGATATTTATATGGATAACAAGAATATCCAAAAAGAAAAGGAGTACTTGTGACCTTAGAGACTAACCAATTTATTTGAGCATAATCTCTAAGGTGCCGCAAGTACTCCTTTTCTTTTTGCGAATACAGACTAACACGGCTGTTACTCTGAAAGAATATCCAAGTTTTGGAAGGATATAAAACCTTATTCTTCAGGATTTATGACAGGATTAGGATGAGACTAGAGCTGGCCAGGAATTTTTAACTGAAATAATTTTTTGATGAACAATGCCCTTTACCCAAAATCTTGTGTTTTGCAGAAAAATGATTTTCCATTGGTAAAATCAAAATTATATATTTAGTTGTGGGTCAGTTTGAACCAAGTCAAAACATTAAAGATTGTTGAACTGAACTGAAACATTTTGTTTAGAGTCAGTTCAACACTTACTTAGGGTACCACAGTGCCTTAGGGGAGTTACAGTTCTGGTGCTTTATGCCCATTGTCTCTTTCGGGCCAGGCTCTTCAGCTGGGCTACATCTCCTTCAGTGTACGGGATACAGCTAGTTGCAATTCTTGATCACTGGTTCAAATCCATCTAATGTCCAAAGTGATGAAAAATTGCCACCTTATATCAGCTGTTTGGTGATCTGGGTGCAATGAACTAATAGCCACATTCCCGTCCCAGTAGACAGAAACCCATAAAGGATGATCTTCTGGTTAAGGCATCAGACAGGGACTTGGAAAATGGGTTTAGTTTAGAGCTGTGTGAATAATGGAAATTCTGAAGAAGAAAAAAAAAAGATTGTTTCTGGTTGATCTGAAAATGAAATATTTCAAAATTTTCAACAAATTGAAAAAAAGATTTGTTTGATCCAAACCAAATACCCCATTTTCAGTTTGAGATTTTTTTTTACCACATTTGTACATTTAAAAAAAATTAAAGAAAATTTTGAAACAAAATTTTAAATCCAAATGTCAAAACATTTTATTTAGAACATGTTGAAATTAATTTTTTAGACTTTTGTAGGTTGGTTGGTTTTTTTTTTAGTTTTTTAAACCAAAACAATTTGGCAAAAATTGACCATATATTCGCAAAATGTTTCAGTGAACCTGAATCAGCCTTTTTTTTTTAAAAAAAAAAAGTTCTGGATGAAAAATGTCACTTAGCTCCAGCTCAGTTGCTAGCTTTGCCACAGATTTCTTATGTGATATTGTGGAAGCCATTTAGTTTCTTTGTGTGACAGTTTTTCCACCTGTAAAGTGAGATAATAATTAGAGATGCCCTGAAAATGTTTTTCTGCAGAAATTTTTTATGAAAAAAACCATTTGTTTCATCAAAATTTTCCATGGGAAAAAAAATCTCTATTTTTCACTAAAAACTCAAAATCCAAATTATTTTGGCCTCATGAAAATTTTACTTTTTCCCTCATGTTCCCGTTCTTCCCTGTAGGAGAGATCCCGTAGGCCTGGATCCCAACCTGGACTATATCTAGGCTGACCAAATAGCAAGTGTGAAAAATCAGGGTAGGGGTATAGGGGGTAATAGGAGCCTATATAAGAAAAAGCCCCAAATATCAGGACTGTCCCTATAAAATCGGGACATCTGGTCATCCTAACTATATCTCTCATAACACAACATGATTTCCCCTCTGGGGGAGGGGAAGATGTGCATTCATGGAGTTGGTGGGCATGATGCATTATGGGAGATGGAGTCCAGCTGGGAAGCCTAGCCCGGAGGAAAATGGGGGCATGAGGAACAAATTCCCATGAGGCACTTGTGACAGAATATGCCCCTGTGTTCACACTCTATGCATCATTGTAATAACGTTTATACAAGATATGCCTCGTGAGATATAATTTAAAATTAATAATTTGCTGGTCAATAATAACATGGCAAAATGCACGCAGCAGTGTTATATGTGAAGTTATAAACATAAGCTGAAATCATGACCAGATGAGGCTGGGGATTGGCCAAACCAGTTCCTCAGAAACAAAGGGTATGCTGACGCCTCAGCCATGTGTAAACACGGGTGATGGACCAAAATCTGCTAAGTGGCCATTCTTTGGCAGGAAAAGGGGCAGGGACTAAAAAAATCTACATTTTAGCAAAGAAACACCATGGGGTTCCCTTCCCCACAGATTGCCTGTTGCCTTGCTCCAAAGCTTCTCAAAGCAGGGACGGGACTATAAAAAGAAGGGGGAGACACCCCAAGACACCCCCTTTTTCTCTCCCTGGCCATTGCATTCACTGGACCTGAAGAGACAAAGGAAGCAGCCGTTGGACTCAAGGGCAGGGGTAGTGATCTAAAGAGTTCGGTCAGTGAGACTGCTGAACGCATGTGGTGTGGCAACTTTGCTTTGAATCTAATGTAGTTTCTTCAAACGCTTACTGGCGCCTAACTGATCTTTACTTTTCTTGTAACCATTTCTGACTTTTATGCCTCAGTACTTGTACTCCCTTAAAATGTCTCTGTAGTTAATAAACTTGTTTTATTGTTTTACCTAATTCTGTGTATTCAAGTTGAAGTGTCTCCATTTGCAGTAACAAGTTGTGTGGGTATTATTCCCTTAAAGGAATAATGGACTTAATATATTTGTACTGTCCGGGAGAGGGCGGGGCAGTACAAGGCATACACTTCTGGGGGGAAATCTAAGACTGGGAGTGTGTTGGAGTCCCTCTGTGTGCTGGGGTCCCCCCATGGCAATCTTTAAGGCTGGGAAGAGCCAAGGTGTGGCCAGCTGGCTGTAGCAGACACAGTTGAGAGGGATGCACATTCTGGAGGCTACAGCAGCAAGGAGTTGTAAGGGGCACCCCAGGTTAGAAGGCCTTGATCTGGATTGTACCCTGCTATGTCACAGCACTACAACTCATATTTTTGGCCAAAATATTTAGACAAAAATCAATCAATCAATCAAAGTTTTCCACGGAAAGCAGCCCCTTTTTGCAAAAAAAATCAGGTTAGTCAAAAACCTGATTTTCCATTTAAAGACACTTTTGATGAAAAATTTTCAACTGCTATTAACAACAGTACTTCCTTTCTCCAACCCTTTGTCTATCTTGTCTACAAGATACAAAGGAGAGACTTTTATTATGTATATACGCATTGACAGACTCTAGGCCCTGCTGTAATAATAATAATAATAAAAGAATAAATGTCCCATTAAGTTAGGTGTATTGAGAGCTGAAATTGTCTCCATGAGCCATGATTTTAGATCTTTCCCCTCTCTATGTGAATTTTGTTGTTGTTGTTCATGTCACAGGTGCTGAAGAGGGAATGACTGAGGAGGGCAAAGAAACAAAAGGAACAAGTCGGGCTACTGCTGTTATCTTTTGTGTCTACACTAAACCAGCCTCTTGTAGTACAAAACTTATTGAATTGCTGGCAGTAATGGTGGTGTGGATTCAAATACAATGTCCCAAAATGGGGAGAAAGTAGGCTAATGTCATTTCAAGTCAGAGAGATTCCCAGAGCAACAAATTACTTTACTTTGATATATGATTCAGAAGTAAAACTCTAAGTGTTCTTAATATGCTGTAGCTCAACTAGAAGTTATGGGCTGGATGCAGGAATTACTGGGTGAAATTCTGTGGCCTGTCTTATGCAGGAAGTCAAAGTAGATGGTTTCTGGCCTGAAAAATCTATTAATCTTAATGTGACTGGTTAATCTAAATTTAGCTCATAATAAGAATACAGCAAGAGGAGCCCTGCACTGCTTTAAGTAGTCACTGTGGTCTGAAGGAAGAGGACTATATTAAGGAGAACAGATGGATAAGCAACTCAGGCAAACTTCCCGTGGCACTCAGCTCTGCCAAGCCAAAGTCAAACTCTATGAGCTTTTTTAAGCAAGGTCATGACACAATGTCTTGAGATCTCCTCCCCAGTACAGAGGTGGACTGACCAAGCATGCATGGGATAAAGAAAAATGCATAGTCTATCTCATAAATGGCCTATATTTTTGCATGAAAGAATCTGAACTGAGGTCGTGGGTGGTTAGGAAATCTCAGGGCAGGACCTGACCTGGGGAGGATGCATGTCTACTGTGGCCTATGCTTGTAACACAGCATCCTGTCCTCTGATCTAGCCAGTCAATGCCTGCCTAAGTTTATGGATAACAGTAGTTCAAGATATCAGAACTCTGACATGCCAAGCCCAACTACTCTGGGTTTACCACCCCCTCCTATCAAAATCTTCATTGCCTTAATTATTATCCATTTCCTCCACACCCCTCAAAGAAAAAGATGTCTTCGATTGGTTGCAAAACCATTGCCGTTATTATCTTATATATTTGTACAGAATCATTTGCTTGTGTTTATGTTTTATATATGCACTGTTTTGTTTGAGACTATTAACATAATTCACATTCATTCAAAGGTAGAAGTGCTCACACGGGGTTTGATACGACTTTTTGAAATCAGTGAAAGGCTCAATGCTTTATATGGGCTCTTTGAGAAGGAGTCAGGGAGATAATAGCGAGGAATTAAATGATACAAAATGTTTCATCCAGACTTATGCCAAAGCATTTTACAAACTGCACACAGATCATTTACCTAATCAAAGAAATGCAGCCACCTTCAAGGTGGAATGCCATGTTTGTTTAATAGTATTTATGAGACTACACAGGACAGGGAGTGAAGCATAAATCCACAGGAAATTACACACTGAATTTAGGTCAGCAGAATGTATTTCCTCAAGTGGGAATATGGGCCAGGACATGCTCTTCCAAAAAGTGCCATGGAATCTTTAATGATCTTGTGTGGTCAAAACTGTGGTTTTATGTCTCATCCCAGAGAGAAGTAAAAACCACTGTATTACATACATAAACTAAATACAGGTCATATACCAAAGCCAGAAAAACTGGGAGGAAAAGCTATAGTTTGTTTTGGGAAGTATATGAGTAAAGATACATCTAAGTAGGTAATTCCATACATTTTAGATTAAAAATTAAAACCAATTTTAGACATGTTTAGGAAAACTTACAGCATAATGTTCAAATTGGGTCACTGATTTTTGTGGCCCACTGCAGCCGACTGTGCCTGAGTTTCAGAGGTGCTGGTGACCAACAACTCCCATTGACTTCAACTGTAATGGCAGGTTGCCAGCATCCCTGAAATTCAAGCCCCAGGTGTCTGAAGTCAAGTATCCAGAAACTGTCAGACGCAAATTGATTCACAGATGCATTAATCAATACTTTTGAGCTTCTGATGGACTCATTTTATAAATTTACTGCCCTCCACTGTCATCAACCCACAACCCTGATGAGACTAGAATTTTGGACAATAAGCATGTTGGCATGATAATAATTACAAATGGGTTTACATGAGTGACATCCAGTATATTTTAAAGGACACGGAGATGACTAAGTATTATACATATACCATGTATCACTTCTTTTCTGGGTCACAGGGAATCCATTGTACACATATTAGTTATGTTCCTGCTAATAGTCAATGATTGCCTCTAGTTTTCCAGTTCAGCTTCTCCACTTTTTCAGTACATCTCCAAACTAGTTTCACTCCAACCTGTGTATCTTTCTACCCACTACTCCATGTGTCTACATGTTGACGATAACATCAGCCAGTGGACTTCATTGCACCAATACCAGTGTTAAACATATAATGGTAAAAGTTAAATATTTCATTTAATGGGGAACTTTGCATCATCCTTGCCCACAGATGATATTTCACCATCCGCTAAAAAGGATCACAAACAATTTGGACAATAATTAATTTTCCATTAATTATTTTTTATTTCTGTACAGTGTGTTCTTTTTACTCTAGCTCTCTAACAAATTTGGCGTTGAGACCCCTTCACCCTTGCCATCTCTCCAAGTACAAGGTTCCATTCTTCATTAGGCTATTTTAAAATCTGCAAAGAACTGGTTTCCAGATGTGGATATGTACAGACAGTAATTGCACTTTGTGATCACTTCCAGCTGCCCCAAATGCTTGCCAACAAATTCCCATAAGGAGTGCATGTTTTGTGCTGCAAATCAGGGGAACATTGTAAAATGATAATGTGTTGCATACTACAGAACCTACAAGAATTATGGACTTTATAACTGAAGTAATTGGAATTAGGCTTTATCTTAAAGGTCAAGAAAGTGACAAAGAAACTGAATCTTTGCAAATTAATCCATTGGATTGATTTTTAGAACTATTGTGTACCTGTTCCATGAATGCTAGTCACTTTTGTAAATTATAGATTTTAATACATTGTGTACATATTGCTTTCTCTCCTGTGTATGACAATCTTACATATTGAATTTGGTTACACAATTAGATACCGCATATTCTTTTGTCATCATTAATATGTAACTCTCCTGACTTTCAGATCCAGTAGGACATATCAGGATTTAAAATTATAGGTCAAATGTCCTACTGATGTTAATGGGCACTTCTTAATTGATTTCTGTGGAGATATATCTACAGTGCCAGTAGTGAATTTGGTTCTATATTTTTATAGAAAATGTAACTCTTACATGTAAATTTCACACACACACACACATCTGTTTTCTTCCATATTACATACAAATCCTTACAGTTCTGTGGTGAAATTCATCTCTATGGAGAAGGCCAGCAAAAGGCACCACTTAAATCCCGCAAATGGCCATAAGTCTCTAGCCAGAGGTCTGGACAGTTTAACAGTTTTAAAGACCCATAGTATCAAAACATAATTTCAAAATCTATAATTGAACAGACTGCCTATGGACCCAATGACAAACCACCTTAACTATCCATATGTCCCTCAGCCCCACTTCCGCCCCAAATGCCTGGAGTTAGAAGACAGAACGGGAACATTCTGAAAATGTGGCATGTAATTTTTAAAGTGAAGTGGCCACATTTACAAAAGTGTTCCTCCACACCCAGCCATCCCCACTGACAACAGCCCCAAGAACAATGGAAGAAGCTGGGCCCCTGAGTTCTTGGGAAAATCTGACCACAAGAGTCAGACTGTGGTTTTTAATCCATTCCCCATGCTGGAGGAGGTTTTGAATAGTAGTACTGCAGTGGGATCCCCCTGAGAATTCTGGCTGGTTCAGCTAGAATCCCTGCTGAAGAGTGTACAGTGGTCTAGCAGGGTTTAAACATACACAGTAGACAAGAATCTTGGATTTCACCAGCAAGGCAGCTGTAGAGAAGGAAAACTTAGAACTGATGCAATTTCAAATGCTACAAACCTTTCTCAGCTGCCTTGCCTTTCCGTTTCAGTGTAGATTGCAGAAGAGATCATTTTTGCTGAAGGCTCATAGATTAGATTAATAGATTATAAAGCCGGAAGGGACCATTGTGATAATCTACTCTGACCTCCTGCATAACAGAAAACTCTGCTCTGCCTGATTCAGAGCCAGGATTTGTACCTTGTTCTCCCACAGGCCAGGCCAGTGCTTGAACCATTAGGCAACATCAAATGTGGCAGACTTGTTGAAACCTCACTCACTAAATAATACAACACTTAAAAGGCTGTGACCATGATTTCCAGAAATGAGGGCCTGCAATTAGGCACCTAAATCCACATTCAGGCACCTGAATAAGTATAGCCAGATTTTCAAAACTGCTCAGCATCTCGTGGCTCCCTTACAAGCCTCCAGGAACTGCTGGATGCTGAATGCTTTGGAAAGCCAGCAGCCAGGAGTCTATCTTTGGGCACCCGTGTTTGAAAATTTTGGTTTGTTGTCTCCATTACTCTCTCTTGTGCCAAGAGACTGTTCTTACACAGATGGAGAAGTGATCCAGCTCCTATAACCAAGGCCTAACATTCAGAAAAGAATGACATGGCCCCTTAACAACATGGAGCTCAATGAGGCCTCTGAGGAAACTGAGATGCAGTCAGCAAAGGGAGAAGGTGCTGTGTCTGACTCATGGCGCCTCCTAGGCACTGGAGGTGGGCCGAGGGGGTTGAGGACAGGACCAGGGAGGAGAATGACTGGATGGAAACAGGAAAGGACTATGATCCAAGTTCCTGCTATGTTAGGATGGGGCACTGCTTCCCACCACCCCCTCTGTCCCTGTCCCCAGAGATGTAGCAAGGAGAACTTACTATTTAGGAACCTAATTCTCCAATCCTCACTCACAGGAACATTCCTTACTCAAATGAGTAAACGACAATGGGATCACACACATGACAAGGGCAGCAAGATAGGACCCGAATCAAGAATTTTTCCTTAATATGTTTTGGCTAAATGTCTCTATCTTAAGTACTTATATGGCCCTCATTACCATAATAACTGACCATATTCTCTCTCTCTCCCGCCTTGCAACCCAGTTCGGACCAGAGATCCCATCTTGGATCTGAGAAAACTTCCCAATGCAAGTTTAGTCAAAAATGGCCTTTTGCTGTGAAACGTTTCATTTTTTGACAAATTGACATTTTCCAAGAAAAATGGTTTAGTCGGAACATTCCTGACTAATTTTCATTCCAAGGACCAAAATCTACAATTCTGATTAATGCTGAGTAGCACTTCCTCACAAGTATTGTCCCACTGAATGCAATGGAACTACTCACTAGAGTAAGTGCTACTCAACATATAAGGGTTGCCGAATCTGATGCTGGTAAATATGAATTTCATGCTATAAAGCTAACCCCTCTTGTCTGGCTTTGTGACTTGAAAGGAATAAACCTACAAACTGGACTCTAGCTCTGGTTTCTTGCCCTCTTTCCTGACTGGGACTATAGAACAGCACACCCTCATCCCCTGTGAGGAAAGGACCTAGCAAGAGGCAGCTGCAAGCAGGGCAGGGAGACAGACAACAAAATGCCAGGCACCCAGCTTCAACTGAATGCTGAATTCTGCAACAGGGATGCTAAATTCTGGGGTACCTTGGGAAAATGCCAAATACCATGGCCACCCAATCATGGAGTTCATTCGGCCCCAAGAATTTGACTTGGCAGTTCAAGAGGAACTCAAATGCCAGATTGCGTTCTGCCTAAGAGACTGAAAGTGGACCGCTGAGAGGGCAGACTGAAATATTCTAATAAAAGACAGGAGAAATATATGAATAACTTATTCTAAACACCAGCTATAATACTGATAATAAATAATGACTATTGGAAGTTCTATGGCTGGGGGTCTCAACTGCCCCTTTCCCCTGAAAACTCTAAGGATTTTTTTATTTGTTTAAAATTTCTTCCCTTTTCCCTTCTGATTTGAGAGGACTTTTTACTCCACCATTTGCTCTATCTGTTCATTGCTTTTCTACTCCTTCTTTCCTTTTAATGTTTCTATTTCTCACAGCTAGAGCTGGTTGAATTTTTTTGTGAGCAAAGCTTTTCCCCACAAACAAACAAAAACAAACCCCCTCAAACCCAAACAATTTAATAAAAACCACAATTTTGGCAGGAAAATGTCCATTCTAACACCAAATCAGAAAAAAAAAGTCTGTTTTCCAAAAGGAAATTTTGTTTCAAGTCAGCATTTCAAAATGAAAGGAAATGTTTTGTTTCTTTTCAACTTAAAATGTCATTTCATTTTTTTTAAACACCAAAACCAACTGACATATTAAGTCAAAATGAAACAAAGTTTGTTCTTTCATTTTGAAATGTTGATACTAAGTGAGTTTTTTTTTAAATTGTTTGGAAAGTTCCCACAGGAAAGCAAATATTTTGTCCAAAAAATTTCAAATGAAAAAATGTTGTTCAATTTCTTTGCTGGAAAAATGTCAGCTTTCCAACTAGTTCTAATGTAACTTCAAGATATCGCTATTTAAAGGGAATTATTAATATCTTTATTTTAAAGCTACAAAAACAGAAGGGTTAAGTTGGAGAGGTTAAGTGATTTGCCCAAGATCACCCAGGAAACCTGAGGCAGAATTAGGAATAGACCCAGAACTGTGGATTTACACATCCCTCCTCTCCCTGCCCCATATATTGTCCCAGAGGCTGATCGTACAAATGCTTTCTCACTCGAGCAGTCCAGACTTATGCAAACTGGTCCACTGACTTCAATAGGCCTACTCATGTAAGTAAGTCTTTGCAGGACTGGTCCTTAGGAAACTGATGTTTCAAGTGGAATACAGCCATGCAGCGTCGCCTAGGTTGTTCTTCTACCTCTGCTGTTTGGGCCTACTACTGCCAACGGCAACCATTACACTAGGCTGCCCAATCAGCAGCCCTCCGGCACTTGCAGAGTCTCTGTACATTTCAGCGTACAAGCTGCTTTAAAAAGCAACTGTTACGCTCTGCAAGCAGCCTCACAGTCCTGTGTGGCTGTTGGTTTTAAAGAGGAATTTAGATGATAACTCTGCGGTCTTTCATGATCAACCAAACCTTTGGTCGTAAGTAGAAAAACAGCAAGGCTCTTGTGTTCTCCTGACCTTTCTCCCAGAACAATCAATATCTACAGGCTGTCAGGCCTATTAAACGGTATGCCAGTGGAGATACAATTTCATATATTCAGCCTACTTTTCCTGGCTCTGGAGCCAAAAAAATTAGGGAGCTTGGAAACTGCTCAGTAAATTTCTGTGAAACAACATATTCTCGTGCTGAATCTTCCGCAAATGTATATGAGGCCACTGTCCAAAATAATAGCTCTGTAAACATGATCAGAATCATAAAGAAACCACTTATCACTCTTAGGCCAAAATCAATAGTAAATTTTTCTTAGCTCAAAGGAGAGAACTATTTGTTTCGCCAGAGCAACAGCAGGCCTTTCCCTAAAATGGGCTGCCTCCATCAAATAGAGCAGCGCCTGCAGAAGCCGAATTAGCTTAACTTCGCTAGCCTCTAATCATAGAAGGATTAAGTAGCTCTATCTGTTCAAAGTGGATAAATAGCTTGTGTTGCCTACCATGTGGTAAGTGGGATCTGTTTTAAATTTAGAAACTCCTAACAGCCTGTGTTAGAGTTTTTCATGTGACCTTGACAGCAGCAAAGTCAGGCTCCAAATCTTGCCAGGTTTGATTCTTTCTCATGGGATGGGATACTGCTAGTCAGGGAAGCTGTGCATTTTCCCCCCATGGGTGCTGTCCTCTTCAATTAAAAAAGGGATTTTTAAATCACCTAAGACACACATATCAGTAAATCTGCCTAGCTCCACCTCTGTATCATTGCTCAGACACACCACTGCTTGGACTCCATTGCCAATCAAATCCTTCCCATGACTTCATTCCTCTCCTAATTGCAACTACTGCCAGTTCCTTCTTCGCAGCTTCCGCAAGACCAGGAGTCCAGGCTCTAGCATGTGCAGCGTGCTGCTTCCACCTTCTTACAATGACAGAGGAGCACAACCACACTGGCATCCTCTCACGCAGTTCCTCTGGTTTTTCATCCATTTCAGGATCCAGTTTGAAATGTCCCTCCTTGCTGTTAGAACCCTCTGTGGATTCGCAACGCCCACCACACAGAACCTGCCTCTCTTTTCTTCTTTCTGCTCCTTCATCTCATCTAGCACTGCCTTCATCTCTGTCCCTTCACAAAAAGCTTGTTACAGTTTAAGCAAGAGTGTTCATCTTATCTCCTGCCACATGAAACTTTGTTCACGTCTCGTCAGCTCCCTCGCTATTTTCAAATCTGAAGTAATATTTAATCATTCTGTATATTATTTACATTACAGTGGCAACCGAGGCCGGGACTCCATTGTCCAGGGTGCTGTGAAAACACACAGTAAGATGGCCTTCACTGAAGACTTCATGATCTAAACAGACTAGATAAAGGATGGGAAAAGGGAAGTATCATCCCTATTATATGGATGTGGAACTGTGACCCCCTTCCTAGAATATGAATGCTTTCCTGAATAAGGAAGCACGAAAGCACGTACCTAAGCCCCATTGAAGCCACTAGGACGTAAACTGATATTTAAAAGCTAAACACATATTTCCTGAATCAAAGCCAAGTGACTTGCTTAATTTTATACAGGAAGTCTATGGCAGAGACTTGAATAGAACCCAGAACTCAAGTTTCAGTCAAATGCGTGAACCATAAGTTGATCCTTGCTCTTTTAATTTCTCTTCTCTCTGCTTATATTTTATTATTTAACTCTGTAAAGCTTTCATGTTGTATGAAGATGCTTATACAAATCACAGTTGTATTCTCTCTGTTTTAATTGTGCCCTTGAAAACATGACACTCTCAGGTAAAAAGGAATCCTAAATGAACAATAGTGGCTATAATCATAGAACCTGCTCAGAGTTACACAGTCTAAAATTTACAAGCCAGACAATGGGTTTCAGTTTAAAAATATAAATTATAACCCCACCAGGAATCTTTTTTACAGTGCAAAAGCTACTCTTTGACTCTGCCATGGGTTTTTATTAAGGGATTTATAAAGGGAAATCTTAAATAAATACAGCTGGTGCAAGCCACAAGTAGGACTGGATTATAGATGACAAAATTAGCCAGATAGATAGTCTCTGAGGTCCTTTCCAGACAGCAGTTGTAATCATTGTAATAAGGGTATGGCACACTGGAGTACTGGAAAGAAAGAAACTGGCCTTTTCTTTTCCTTCTTGGCCGTAGTCACAGGACATAGTTGAAGGTTTTAAAAGGTTGATACCCCTGTCATTTGGCAGGGGGTCAGTATCAGCTGACTTCAGCGGATACTGTTTTCCAAAAAATCAAACATAGATAAAACATAATATCAATTAGTGCTGTTCAAAAATTCTGACCAGATTCTTTTTCCACACAAAATTGGGTTTTGACATCAACTTTCTGCAGAAAGTTTTGATTTTTCATCCAAAAATCCAGTGCCCCAAAAACAAAATATTTTGATTTGGATATCCTGCTATAGTGTTTCATGGGAGTTTTCTATTTCCTCATATCCCCTTTGTCCTCTATCAGCTGGGCTCCCCAGCCAGACTACATCTCCCATGATGCACCACGGCCAGGGAGTCACATGATGCAGCCAGCTACCCTCACCATGAGTGTAACATGGGAAATATCCAACTCGGGAGCCTGGTCCATACAGGAGAATAGGAGCTTGAGGCCCCTAAACTACAATTATCCTGAGGCACATTTCTGAATAGAAACAGGATGGGTTTTGTCTGGAAAAACAATGGGGGGAGGGGTTTGCTGAAAAATCCACATTTTCCAGAGCAGAAATTCCCATTTTCTGACCAGCAATAATATCAAACAAGAAGCACCACAAATAACTGCCAGTAAGTAAAACCCCCAGACTGAGACATCTAGGGCAGGTATCCATGTAGACAAAAACTCCTGAATGAGAAGGTGATTATTCTGCCTCTTACTGGACACAGCAGTGACTATTAACCCTGAACCTCAATGCCTGTCTGCTCACATGGCCACTTCTTGTTCCCAAAGCAGTTCCTTCTGCAGTGGCCTAGTCAGTAGCTGAGGTGGATCCCCCACCTGAAAGCTGTGCTTGCTGCTCCCCATGCTTTTCATTGTTTGTGACTGGCTGACCTGTTATTTCTGTCTGCACATGATGACTGGCAGTAGCTTTGTGGTTCTCTTCAAGGAATATGGAGCCAATATCGTCCTTGCTTTGTTTATCTGTCTTGTGTTCCTCCTGTAGACTGACCCTCACAGATAGTTACGATATATGAACTTGATGTGGGGATGATATAGCTATTCACTTGCCAGGCAGCTGCCACTTTTAGTTTGAAATGTAACATCCCCTCTCTCTTTCAGTGGGAGTATGTATGTGTATCTTGTTTGTGTTCCATGAACATGCTATTAAACAAGTTTAATAGATTTTTTTGCACAAACAGCAAATGATACATGAATGTTAGAGAACATGGCAATTAAATACTGAACTCATAGACATGAATATTCACACATGATTCTAAGAGGCATACTCATCTAGTCAGGGAACAGAAACAATATCATGTGACCTGTGTGTCAAATCAAAAGCAACTGCTCCCATTCAAAGTCTAGATTCTAGAAAATGAATTCTGGCAGTGAACTCCTTAAGAACAACTTACAGGCACATCTTTTTTTTTCCAGAAATGTGGGGAATAATCTCGAATAATGAATACACTTTTGAAAAAAATCAAACCGCTCACAGTCCACCCACAAACAGAAAAGGTGAAATTCATATAGTTATTTGCTATGAATTATTTGTTCAGTTTTATTTCTAATATTAATACTTTGCACTTCCTTATTGTCTTTTATTCAGGAATCTCAAAGTACGTTCCAAAAATTAATTCGTTTTACATCCCCACACTCCTGCATGTGTGTAATTATACCCCTTTTACTGAGATGCATAGAGCTTGATTCTTCTCTCACAGACACCTTTGTAAATAAGGAGTAACTCACTGAAGTCAATGTGGCTACTCACATGCTTAAAATAAAGCCCATGCTTAAATACTTTTCAGGATCAGGGTGAGAATATCCAGCCTTAAGTGACTGCTGCAAGTCCACTTAGCAACACAGAAGCAGAGCCAGGAAAAGCACCCAGAAGTCCTGACTGCCAGTTCACTAGTCTCTCCCTTAGACTGCACTAATCCTCTACAAGTCACCCATCTTGTCCTGGCCAATATGCTGTTAGCATTGTACCAGTACATTTGAAATAGGCAGTTCCTATCAAAAAATCATACGACATAATACATACCAGTGGCATTGATTTGCTAAAGAACTTGCTAGAAATATACAGTCATTAGTAATTGGATCAACCTCACAATGCTGTGAGTCCCCCAGTAAAACAATGGAAAATCTTTGCAGGAAGGTTCAAAATTCTCACCTTGTAGATAAAAAATGTATTACCACTCTTCTGTCCACTACCCCATAATTTTTACATTGTACTGTATTTCATATCACACTGGACACAAACCTTATGAGGGTTCATGTATATGTGTGTGTGTCTCTCTCTCTGAATTTTCTAATACTTAAGGGCCCATTTCATGTTATTTATTACCTCACTCGAGTAGAAGCTGAGATCTATAAATCGTAAACACAGGTTCCCTAATTCTACCAACAGCTAGTTTTAGTCACATGTAATTAAAACATCCCAAAGTCTTTCCACTGTAATGTATTTTGAAATGACACCACTGGGGCACAGGGAAAGGGGAGATGGAGAAATCAGCAGTATGTCAACGCCATGGCCATAGTTAGCATCTTTCGGGCTCTGTACAGCTCCACTGCAGTGTTGCCAAGTCTGCAGGTTTCCTGAGATGATTATTTTTTATTGGAGATATATTTATTTTAAGGGCAGTTGCACTGGTTTTCAGGAACAGTAGGGAAGTTCTGGTTTTCAGGAACAGTAGAGAAGAACTTTAGGAGATGCTACTGTGACCCAAGCTTTAAAAAGGACATGATCAAATCGTGGCATCTCAGATATGGATAAGTAAACCAGACAGGCAGGATGAAATAACTGACCTGAACCTTTGCCCCCGCCTCCCCCCCCCATGTGAGCCAAACTGGGACAAAAGTCTTTTATGAGTTTTGAAAAAAAGCTGGGTTAACTTTTTGTTTTAGGTTAGATTTCATTTAAGTGCATCAGGCTGCTTCCCCTTTCTCATAAAACAAGAATATGGGGCAAGGCAATGAAATGGAAAGACAGCACAAATAAGATTGATGAAAGGAATTTGTATCGGTTTATTTTGTACACTATCATAGGCGCCGAGTTTCTAATCTGCTGAGGGGTGCTCCGCCCCGGTTCCGCCCAGGCCCTGCCCCTACTTCACCCTTTCCCCCAATGTTCCACCCCTGCCCTGCTTCTTCCCACTCCTGCCCCGCCTCTTCCCCTCCCAGTTCCACCTCCTCCCCTGAGCATGCTGCACCCTCGCTTCTACCTCCTCCTCCCCCAGGGCCTCTGATTTTAGAAGGAGCAGGAGGCTCCAGGGGAGAGGGAGAGGTGCTGATCGGCGGGGCCCACTGCAGGGCAGGAGGCGCTGTGGGGAGGGAGAGTCATTGATAGGGGGGGCTGCCAGTGGGTGCTCAGCACCCAGCATATTTTCCCCATGCGTGCTTCATGGAGTTGGCGCCTATGAACACTACACATAACTAACCTGTGGAACTCACAGCCACAAGATATCACACAGACTAAGAGTTTAGTAAAACGAACAAAGGTCTACAGATTTACATGGACAAATGAGACCATCCAGAGTTATATTAGATAGAATGGGCCAGATTCCTAGCTGGCATAAATGGGCATGCTGCCACTGATTTGGGTGGGTCCACGTGGCTTCTTCCGGGGCCACAGAGGGCAGCAGCATAGATGAAGAACTTTGGCGAGGGCCCCGCCTGCCTGGCAATAAATAAAAGCTGCAATCACTACTGCTGGGATAGGCGGTAGAACTGTGGGGCAGACCAGCCAGAAGCTCCTTTAGGGGCTGGAGCTACAGTGGCTGAACTCTGGACTCTACAAACACTGGACAACAAACAGCAACAGAAGAAAGTGCCCATGGTGAGCATTGCTTTATTGAACACGGACCTTGAATTTAAGACCATTGCCAAGACACTCCGAGGAGTGGGAGTCTTACTTAATAGGTCTATTTAGATATTTTTGATTGAATATTGCAGGCTTTCCCAGGTGTGTGCGCCCCCTTTCCCCACAAACCTCTGGACTCAGTGGTTGTGACTGGGTAAGGATTGGCTGTCAAGGGCACCCAGGGAAGTATTTAGCTTTCCCATGTTTCTGGGTGGGGGCTCTGGCCGGTGTTATTTGTTACATTTTCATAAGGAACCCCTAGATATTTGAACGTGATCCTTTTTGCTCCAGCAGCCCCTGGCAGAAAGGTTACATAGCAATAGGCTTTTCTGTGCGATGCAAGGTCCATAACATGAGTCTCATTCCATTTCTCGACAGTAGTCAGAGAAATTATGTTTCTTCCTATGTACTGTGTCTTCAAGTATATTATCTGTCACATATTTACCTGGAAATTTTGGTGTCATCCAGTCCTATATCATTAAGGTCAAGGGATAAAAATCACAGCTTCCTTTTGCTTGTAAATTTCCTCTGTTGGCCATATGCATGTTAATCTCTCATTGTTTAATAAAGAGAAGACCTTGGCACTGTTTCTGTAGTTGGCATTTTGTACTTTTGTGTAGATGATAAAGTGCTGTGGGTATTAAAAGTGTGAAACAGAGGAGGGCTGGTGAAAGAATGAGCTATATTTACACCCGAAGTCTCCAGACATAGGCCAGGGTTATAAAAGGATAAGAACCTGTCCCATGACAGGGGTCATTATCCACTGATTACTGTTACATTTTTCAAAATCAGATCAAATATAAATAAAAGCATAAATACCAACTGACAGTGAATTATTTCAAAATTTAAACTTGTAGGGACAGGGACTGCCACTTTCTGTTTGTATAGCACCCAGCACATTAGAGCCCCAACCTGGGTTATCTCTAGGTGCTACAACAATATGTTAATAATAAACTGCACAGATTGCAACCAGCTTCCATAATCAAGACCTATTTTTCACCCCCTTTAATGTTGGCTTGTAAAAATCAGTTGGGTCTGAAAATTGCCAGATTTATTCTGAATGCAAAGGAGAATTTCTCTGCAAGGCTTGACAAAAATCATGTCAAATTGTTGTTGGAGTTTGGTGTGGCTCGAAAGCTTGTCTCTCTCACCAACCGAAGTGGGTCCAATAAAATACGTTACCTCATCCAACTTGTCTCTAATTTAACAGTCTGTAGTATTAGATGTAACTACCTCTCATCTGTGTGCACAGTTACTGTCTGTGCTCAGAAACCCCCTCCCCACATAGTCATACTCAGGCACTGATTGCAAGCTTTCACTTGCTTTTCTTCTTCTATAGCAAATAGATACTACATCTCAGGACTTCAGAGCACCTGGGAGAGCATGCGTACAGCTGGGTCTCAGCATTCCATTTCTCACTGCCATTGCTGCCAGGCCCCGTCACTCTGGGTGCTAGATGTCTGCGGCTGACTAGTTGGCTTTTTTGTGCTTTGTCACTCGGTATTTTTAGTTGCTAAATGTTGCAGAGGCAGCCTTTTCAATTAGAAAAGTGTCAAACTCTGCAAAATGAATTCCAGCACTTGGAGAACATCAGCGTCCATCTCCAGTACTTGTTCACTGACCTTGCAAGATGGGTTTGTTTTTTTCTAAACTGAACGCTCTGACCTATTTATCTTGGAAAGCAATATTATATATGTTCCCATCTCAACAAGTTTTTCTGGTGACAACCCTCATGGCAAGACACGCCCCAATCCAGACCCCAGAACCAAACACCCTTGAACCAATGGAAAGTGCAGGCCTGGCTTTACATTTCTCCACTTGGACCCAGTTCTAATGTTAATTTAATTATGAGCTAGGTAAGTATTATCCTTATTTTGGGAGAAAAGGAGACATAGGTGCCTAAAGCTAGGTACTTACAGACACCCACATAACCTAATGGAAGGCACCGAGTTAAATGGGAACAGAAGGTGCTCAGCACCTCTGAAAATCAGACTACTAATTTAGGATACTAAATATATATCCATCTGCCTAATTTTAGTCACCCAATTTTGGAAATACTTAACCTATGTGATTTTCTCAAGAGCATGCTGCAACACAGTGTCAGAACCAGGATAGTAATGCAGGAGCTATTATCTATTATTTGAATAGTGATAGGCTTAAGAAGCTAAATCTATTTAGTTTATCCACAAGAAGGTTAAGAGGTGACTGGATCACGATCTACAAGTACCTTCACGGGGAAGAGATTTCTGACAGTTTAATCTAGTAGGCTTTTTAATGTAGCAGAAAAAAGGGGCAACAAGATCCACTGGTTGGAAGCTGAAACTAGACAAATGACACTAGAAATTAGTCACCAGTTTTTAACAGTGAGGGTAATTAACCACGGGAACCATTTAGCTAGGAATGTAGTGGGTTCTCCATCATTTGAAATCTTCATTGAAAGATAGGATACCTTGCTATAATATGTGCTATCACTCAAATAGAAGTTATAAGCTTGATGCAGCATTTACTGGATGAAATTCTATGGGCTGTGGCATTCAGGATGTCAGAAAAGATTACCATAATGGCCCCGTCTGGCTTTAATTTATGGATCGATGAATCTCTTCTAGTAATGAGCATAATGCACCTAGGCATTGTCTACACACACACCACCCTAACTGAAAAAGCTTACAGTATAAGCAACCCTTCTTTGTTCCCAGTCTCTTCTAAATGCACTACCCCATACTCCTTCTGTGATAAATGTTTATAGAGTGGATTAAAACTTAAAAATGTTTATAAGGAAACTAATGGGCTGAATTCAGGTTTCATTATGTAATAAGCTCCACCATGAGCCATCAGCTATGACAGAACTCCTGACTCTCGGTATCAAAAGCAAAGATGGCTACTGATTGAGCTAAAGGTAGCAACAATATCAATTTGTAGTCTCTGTATTTACCACATACTATGGGGGCACATCAGTACTTCGCCAGAGTGACACAATATACAAATCAAAGCTCAGGGCAGGCATATCCAAGTTCTGTGCACCGCTCAGCAAGCCTGGTTTGAGTCCAAGTGAATCTGGGCTAAGTTTCACATGAATCTTGGAGAACATGTGGGTTTTGGTTGAAGTCAGGCAAAGATACAGTAGTTTCAGTTGAATTTCACTTTGTATTTTGGGGTTTATTCAGACCACTGTAGTGGACTGTGTCTTTAGGAGACCTAGTAGTGGCATACCGTAGGAATTGCAGCCAGTTTGATTCAGTTGTGGTCATGGAGTCTGTTGAATCATCTCGGGTTGTCTTTCTGTGTTAGCTGCTTGTATGTCTGATAAAGTACGGGATACTTAAACAGGAGGCATCACAACTAGAAACTCAAGGGACTCGAAGACAAGAAAAGGGGAAAAAAAAGAGATATAAAGCTTCAGACAACCCCATGAAACAAAACTGCTGAGCTTCACACATCCCTGGCTGGGAAGCACTGATGTTGGTAAAAGATGCTGACGCAGTTGTAGGAGCTGGAAGCCAGTACTTTGAAATATAAGTACATGAGAGTGGTTTCAACAAATGAGCAGATGACATACAGGAGGCTCATGCTCCTAGCAGACTATCAAAATGTGGGAAGCAATTCAAAACTACTCTACTTGGGTTGACCGTAGTCATTTCTTGGCTGTGACTGAGCAGTGAAGCGGTGGAAGGGACTGCACCACAAGGTTCTTCTTTTATGGCTATGTCTTTAATGCAGCAATGCCCATCTTACTCTTTGCACTCTCTGCTATCTACTGGGTCTCTGCTGTTACACTGAGAGGGACTCATTGGATCACAAACCTCTTTGAGATTGGGTGAGAACACACCCTTCACTGAAGATAGCTGTAAGAAACATTTAAGAAGCCACACCCAAAAGAAGGCCTAATAAAGTCTGGCCAGAAACTAGCACCATGTGGATGGGGGTTTCCACTGGTACTGTGACTGTTTTTTTTTTGTGTGTGTATGTGTGTGTGAGAGAGAGAGATGCAGGAAGAGAGTCAAGCAGTAGCCTGTGTAACCACAGTGTAAGTGTAAGAAGTGTAAGAGACAGCACTTTTGAGTCTGTTGGCTAAAGATTCTTGGGGTTGTAAACGAAGAAACTGCTCTTTTTGCTCTCGGTCTCCCCCTGCATTCGAAGAAGCAGGACTTTGGACATTTCTTGAAAAAAAAAAAATAAAACCAAACCCAGACTCCATCCATTTCTACTTCCAACTGGAACATCCCCAGGATCCTGAATTTTGACTAGCTGCTCATGTCGGAACGGGGCAACTCTACCATCAACCCCAGGCAGACACACAAAATATCCTTTCAAGTGAATAGCTGGCTTAAAACCCCCCAAACCAATCACAAGTGGGTAGCATGGATTTACCTACTCATAAGTGGAGTTTTTTCCCATAGTCCAGATTTGGGACATCAGTGACTCACTGGACTGAGGATCCCAACCGGGTTTTGATCCTTCTCTCTCTTTGTGCCATCAAGGGAGGGCAGCACTGCAGAAGAAACCCAATTAGCTCATGCAGAGGAAGGAATACCTTGAAGAACAGCCTTCAGGGCAACCCAAGAATGGCAGTAGGAGCTGCATCTAGCCCTCTTTATCTGGAAGGACAGGTCAGCCCCTTAGGCTTTTTGATGGGGAGGGGAAAAAGCACTTTGTCTTGATGTAATTGTAGTCAAGCATTCTTTAATATATGTAAAGCAAAATCTTTTCCTCTCTGAAGCTCTGCTTTGCTTTACAGGTCTAGCACCTCTCAGATGATCTCCAGAATCTGAGTGATAGAGACTAACATAACAAATTATCCTTACTACTACTGCTGCCTGCCACTTGTTTTTACAATCTCACACATTCCTCTGAAGAGCACAGACATTCAGCTTCAACCCTTGCTCTTAAGGAGTTGAGTCAAGCCCTTCTTAAGCCTGGTGAGGGTTTTGTGTGTAATTACATTGGACATGCTTTGCCAAGGAGTAGTATAAGGATTGTGAGTGGACTGCTGCTTTGCTGTGTACACCAGGTGGCCTCAGCAGTATGTGTTTCAGCGGAGAACAGCTGACGATCTCAAGGTACTAAGCTTGCAGGGTTTTATACCATGTTTGTTTCCAGGATCCTAGCACTTATGTGGCATTGCGGGAAATGCAGCCAAAAAATCATGCAGATGTGGCAACAGAAAAAAAATACGCAAAAATGTAATCTGTATTGCAAGGCATCTATTAAACAAACAATTAATTACTCATTAATGTGCACAAAAGTGTCTTATGCACGACAGGCAATAAATGCAGCTTTATTTTAACTATTCAGAGAAACACAAAGGTTGTTGCTCTCTAGTCTTAGAGTATAACACATTAAAGAGAAAGAAAGAAAAGAGGTAAATATTCAAGAAACTTGTCCCAAAAATTCATAAATTTTAAGGCCAGAACAGACAACTATGTTCTTATAGTCTGATTTCCTGCATAATACAGGCCTTGGAATTTCACCCAGTAATTCCTGCATCAGATCCAGTAACTTGTGGCTGTGGTAGATCATATCTTTTAGAAAGGCATCCAATCTTGATTTATGGATTTCAAATGATGGACAATCCATCAGTCAAATTATATTTCAAACTAAGATTTTAAAGCAAATTAAAATGGCTTCATTCTAATGTGTCTGTCATCACCATGACTTCTTAGGCAACAGCAATTTCATAGTATCACCTTGTTATTGTAGTACAGATGTTGCCATATTGACACTGACCGGAGCATTGCCGGAGTCAATTTGGATGATATACAATGCTGCACAAGGCAGTTTGGGACCTCCAACCGGCTACACGTGGGGTGAGGACTGGTGTTAAACACCCTCTGTGCAAAAAGGAGAACACGGAAGAGGCTGGGGATCTGCAAGGAGAAGCAATTACATAAGTTTGGAGATCAGCTCTTTTCCTCAGGCGGGTGGCTGTGCACTATTGCCCACTAGCTGACTTACTGGAGGGCTGGTTATCTCAAGCCTGGGACCCAGATGGACTAGTTGATATAAAATAGAGCACAGCTTGGAAATGTTGCCTAGTAAGGTGCAAACTTGGGTGTTCCTGCGCCAGCCCCTCCCTATGGGCAGAGGCCGCATACCAGTTATTCGCTGATGGGCTAGGATGACCTGACTACCACAGAAATAGTGGGAAAAGGAAGCCAGAGATGTAGCAGGTCTTAAAAAAGACATGTAAGTTTTCATTTCACCTACATGTACATTCAAGTGCTTTCAGTGCAGTTCTCCCCATAAGTTCCCCATGTTCACTGTCTCTCAAATGTGCGGAAAGTCTTTTTTTCCTTTTTCTGGTGAGTCTGAAGTCTCCACAGGAGATAGGCCCGTGTGCCCAAAAGCAGTGCTGTCTTTCCTAGGGTGCTGATTCTCATCTCTCTTTAGGTGTTCTTCAACCTAGTGCTGTCTTTACCACTGCCTTCTCTGGAGCTGCCTCCACCACAGCTGCCTCTCCTCCTGCCAGGTAAGCTGAGCCTGTATTATAAAGGGCACCAAACCTCTCCAACTCCCAACAGGGTTTGTTTCTTAGGCTAATGGCCAAGGCCTCACTCTAGCTGTGAGTAGAAGTTGGACCACATTCTAGTCTGAGACAGGAAAAACTGTCCCCAGCTGATTCCAGGTCCAGCTTCTCAAACGGCTGGGGTTTTCGTTCCCTCTTTCCTGGTGACCATTTACTTGGTCATAGTGTGCTGTAAATTGAGGCCAACCTGGATGCTGAGGAGTCAGAGAAACCACCCTGGCGACAGCTGCTTCCTAGGACTGGGGGACAGTCAGTTAGAATAGACATTATAAAGAATGAAAAGACTTGGGGGTGCCAGGGAAGAATCAAGAAGGACAAGCATACAAAATTTAGGAAGCAACCACCAGCCAATAAAGCTAAGCCCAGAGAGGGAGAATGGCAGGACTATGTACAATATGTGTCTGCTCTATTCAAAGCAAGGTGGAAGCTCCCCTTGCTTGTAAGGATTTACTAGATGACCAAGTAAAATGGTTAAAATAATTATTAAAGACAGTTAAACACACCCAGAGGAACTTGATATACAGTAAAAGCTGTGTTATCCAGCCCTATACCAACCGGACAGCTCTATAAACGGGCATTTCTAATCTTCATAGAAAGGAGGGTTTATAGTCTGGTTGGTGTGGGGCTGGCAGGCTCCCTACCTGGCTCTGTGTGGCTCCCTGGAAGCGGCGACATGTCCCTGCTGCTCCTAGGCAGAGATGCAACCAGGTGGCTCTGTGTGCTGCCTCTGCCCACAGGTGCCACCCCTGCAGCTCCCACTGGCCCAGCCAATGGGAGCGGCGGAGCCAGTTTTGAGGAAGGTGTGGGGCAGGGCCAGCGGCAGTGTGCAGAGCTGCCTGGCTGCGCCTCCACCTAGGACCAGCAGGTACAGGTCATCACTTGTGGGAAGCCCCCCCCGGATCTGGCATCCCAAAACCCCTCCCATGCCCCAACCCCCTGCCCCGAGCCTCCTCCCACACCCAAACTCCCTCCCAGAGCCCACGCCCCACATCACCTCCCGCGCTTCAACCCCCAGCCCCACATCCCCTGCTGCAACCAAACTCCCTCCCTCTTAGTTAACCAGAATTTTTCACTTACCGGCACTCCCATTCCCTCAACATGCCTGATAAACAAAGCTTTTACTGTAATAGGGACAAACCAGCATGGTTTCTGGAAAGAAACATCACACCTCTCCAGTCTAGTAGAGTTTTCTAAATGTGTTACCAAAACAGTGACAACAGAGAGCAGACAGGCAGAACTTTTCCTGACTTTCTAATAGCCTTTGTCAAAATCCTGCACAATAAGCTATTATGGTGATTAACTAGTCGTGGGGTGAGCCCTGTCATGAATCAGATACAAGATAAGTATCCAAGCAAAGAGTAGGAATAATTGGTCAGTTTTCAAGATGGCAAAAGACTAACTGAGGGGTGCCCCAAAAGATACATCTTGTTTAATACAATCATTAACAATGTGGTAAAATGGTGAATGATAAAGTGGCACAATTTGCGGGTGACATTATTAGGATAGTTAGCAAGACTGATGAATTCCAAAGAGGACAAAACAAAGGTAGACTGCTGATAAGTTAGAAGAGGGGAAATGACAAAAGTGCATGAAATAATGGTAGACTGAATAACGGATGGTAGAGAAGGTGGAATCAGAATCAGAAACTCTTGCTTGCTTTCTGTCACAACAAGAAGAAATACAATAAAACTGAAAGACAGAAAATTTAACTAATAAAAGGATTTTAGTTTTGCATAATGCATAATTAACCAGAGGAACTCACAGTTTCAAGATAACACTGAGGCCAAGAGTTTAGAAGATTAAATAAAAAAAGGATTAGACATTTTTATATAGTTGAAAACATTCATAGTCACATTAGATAGGATACAATGTAATTAATACAAGCCCCTGTGCTTCAGGACATAAGCCAACCATTAACTGATGGAGGTTAGTAAGAAACCTATGGCACGGCTATTCCATGGAGACTACAAATCCCAACATGCAATGCAGCATCATAATCTGAGTGGGACCTCCAGACGTAGATTTTTAAAGATATTTAGGCATTGCTCTGCTCAACGTTGCAATGCCTAACTGATTTAGGAACCTACATCTCATTTTCAAAAGGGATTTCAATACTTCAGAGCCTAAATCCCATCAACTGTCAATAGGATTTAGGTTGAGCGCAGCAAATCTTAAATAGCTTTGCAAATCTGGGTCTTAGTGCCTCACATCATCAGCCAAGATGGTTTGGTTTCCCACGCCTAAAGGCCCATGAAAAATAATTGATCCAGGGGACCTTGAATGGGATCCTCTGTTCAAATGTACTGAGAGGAGCTAGAGAGAGGAAGTGTTATTCGAGCGTGTAGGAACACACTACAGAACTTCCAGTCCTCTCAGCATATCCATGTGAGAATGACCAAATTGAATTATTTTTGGTTCTTAAGCAGCTAATCTGCAAGAAAGTCCTCCCCTATCCCATTCCTTTTTGTCGCCTTCACAGCATCATATTCATTTATACATGGATCTATCTGCTTGCTAGTATAGTCCGTGGTCTCCCCCTTAGGATATAACACTGCAGATGGATGACATTTTGTATTTTATTTTCTTAATATAATTTTTGGCTTTTTGGAGAGGGTTTTTGTTTGTCTGTTTGTTTTGCTTTAATGATTATTCCTCTGGGTATTAATTTAGCTTCCCATTGCAATGTGTGCATATGCTCTAGCACACTGCTACTTTCTAAATGGATGTCCACACTTAATATCCATAGTTTCCCCAAAAGACCCACATATTTGCATTTAGAGATTTTGCATTTTATTTCCTGCATCCTACTGAGCTGGACTCCTACATGTTTGGTATCTCTTGTTGGCCTAGAGGTGATGGATCATCTTTCTCTCCTTTCCATTACTTTTGGAAGATGCAGAGGCACTAACTTTCTTTCATCTGCAGAGCCAGATTTTCAGAGGCCCCTGGCCAAGATTTTTAAAAATGTGCACCTAAAGTTGGGCTCCTACATCCGTGTTAGGTATCTAAGTAAGTGACCAATTTTCAAGTGGGCTGAGCTCCCAGCAGCTCCCATAAACTTCAGCCTGAGCTCCTGGATGGTCATCCCTTTTGAAAGTCAGGCTCTTTAGCAAGATTTCAGTTTTGGCGGGTTGATTGTGGTCGTCAATGAGAACAGAATTAGGCCAATGCTGCGTTCTGTCTTCCTCACTGTGTGGAAGTGTGGCTGTGTGCCCCTGGCCCAGCCGCTTATTCTGTTTGAGGACTCGGTTTCTGAATCCGAATCCTGCCTGTGTTACCTTACAGAGTGAACATCACTGTCTATCCTGGGCTGCTCTTTGCATGTCCATTTGTAAAATGGCGACAATAATATTTTCCACCTAACAGGCGTATTGTGAGTCTTCGTAAATTAATCTTTTCCCTGAGTATAAATATTATAAAAAATTCTATTTAGATAGCAAGATACTTTTTGTTCCGGGGTTTATACTTTGAATTAGTCACTCCTGGTTTTGGTGCAGAAACAAAAAGAGCTATTTACCCTCGCCTCATTAAAGTGTGACTTATAACTATCTAAGATGTTTGTTTAGGTAGTTATATTGCACTCATCACCTACATATCTGAGCACCTTCCCCACTGACATGGGCTGTTGAGACTCTTCACACCTGATGTAGCTTGCCTAACAAACCTTGATTGGACACTCAACGGGGTTTGAGCCCAAGACTCAGAGTTAAAAGCATGTGCCGGTACTTCTTGAGTTAAAGGACTCATCAGCCCAAGACAACAAGGGACTCATAAACCTCTTCTGTGGACCAACCAGTAGAGGGGAACAAAGACCCACACTTTCTTAATGTAGGCTAACCTTGCACACTAGTTCTTTAAGAATATCAAACAATTTGAGGTGAGGATGGTGACAGTATTGTTTATGGTAACTATTTGGTTAACTTCCTTTGCTGGATTGCTTGGAGACAGCCAAAAGAAGTGTTACCTGCCAACCTCTAAATTTCAGTAACTTAAGATGCATTAGGTTGTGACAAATTTTGGAAGTTTCTATGACATAGGTGATAATGTATAGTCAGCCCCCACAGGAGAGAAGGAGATAGAGAAAATTTGCCTGGAACAATGAGGCACATTTGCATGAATGGTTAACCTTCCAGTGACATGGAAGTTACAAGAACTAATGGAGGATAATAGGAATTAGTGAACTTACCCACATGCTGGGATCCATGTCTGGAAATTGATTGGTACTATGATCAGAATCGGGGAAGCCTGAGTGGAAGATGACATGTTTTCATCTTTCAGCCCATTGACCTACATATGCCACCAATTTTCTCAGAGCAAGAAAATTATCTAAGTAAGGAGAAGCATCAAAAACAAGCTGCGATAAGCGGTTCCTGAATAGCCTGGATCGCTCAGATGAATGGTAAGGGGCTATGAGCGATTTACTTCCTAGATCTCACATTTAAATATAGACCATTAACAGTCACATATTATTATTAGTCACTGTATTGCAGTAGAGCCTGGAAGCCCCAGCTGTGATTGTGATTGTGTTAGGAGCTCTACAGACACATGCTAAAAGGTGTTCTGGTCACAAAGAGCGTTCACGCTAAATAGATTAGACAAAGGGAGAGAGGTGACATGACTTGTCTTAAAGTGATACAGCAGGTCAGTAATGAAGTTGAGAACAGAATCAAGGTCTCTTGACTCTTAGACCTACTCCATTGCTTTATCTGCTAGACCTTATGTCTCTCCAAGCCAAACTAGCTGATGGCTGTTCAGTGTTGTATATTAAATGAGGGCATGCTCTCAGCCTGCAGATTCAAAGCATAAAGGCCAGCTTCATAACTGGGACTCCAAATATCAATCACTTGACAGGTTAAAGTTGTGGTGAGAAGCTGAGCAGTGGTTCAAACGGTTGAGATCAGCAAGGAAAGTGTTTTGGCAGAGATTGCTTCATTTGGTGTTTCAATCCTAGTGCCTGTACTACTGGAAACAGTGATAGCGGTTATATTTTGCAGTATGCTACAGCTACACGACTTGTGTTTGCAAAAGGTTTGTCATTTCAGCTAGCTGGGGTTTTGCAACACTTTTTGGAGTACAATAAAATCTCCTTCTAAGCAGCTGAGAGGAGTTTTTGGGACCACTTAGGACCAGATAGTTCCTAAAATCAAAGTGGAAAGTAACATCCAAGGGTTATCAAAACTTTATTTGTTTTGGAAATAAATAGCACATATTACATAAGCTTCTATTATCTGATTGGGCACTGCCAAAGCTGAAGTCATCTGCTAGGCAAAGGTTTTAATCTGTGACTGAGGACCAGAATGTTTTAGAATGATAGCCAAGTAAACAATGAAAGGCTTAAATGAGATACAGAATCTTATGAGAAGTTAATGAAGGAGGTCATTTCTCTGTCCCAGCACTGACTCACTTGGCTGGCATTCAGCTAACAAATGCTGTGTAGAATTTCAAAGTGTTATGGCACTACTCGTAACCAAGATACCTGACACGATCATTCAGAGTAGGAAACTTGCCTTTTCTGAGTGTATCTATGTTTCTTTAAGTCGGGACCACAGTGCATGAGCTGACATGCCAGATAAGCCTGGAAGTTCATCTACTGTAGCCTCCTACCTTTGACATTGGCTAGTAACAGATGCTACAGAGAAAGGTACAAGAAACCTTGAAGCAGGCAGTTAAGGGATTAACCCACCCACAGGGAATCTCTCTGCCTAGCCTCTGTATAGATTTATAGTTATATAGATTGTATTTGACAGACTGATAATTACAATTGCATAAACTGTAAGCATGTTGGTGCATGAACTGCCTGTGTCTTTTATGTGTGCCTAGCACAATGGAACCCTGATCCATGAACAAGGCCTCCAGGTACTATTATAATACAAATATTACTACTAGTTGAAACCACTGTTAGTTAGTGGCTGGCTCATGGCCTGCAATATAAGGCAAATTCATGTGTGTAATTCAATTTTTTTTAAAAGCCTTACTAACATAATCCTTAGAGTGTGAGTGCTCATGGGAATTCAGACAGTTGTTATACTGGTTTTTTTTGTGAATACATCTAGATTATTTTATAGTAATTCTGTGAGTTTCTAAGATATTTTTGTTAATTACTATTATTGTTATTATTATTATTAGGGACCTAAGAGTGCTTGCAGGATTTACTACATTCCCAACCATGATGTATGAGCCAGGAAAAAACTGTGTGTATGAACAGAGACTCAGATTTCTGCCCAATTACCTATTCTTCAGACACAAATTCCCATTTCCCTGGGTAAATACAGGTTTTAGGGTGGGTGTGTGCATGTGCATTTTTATAGACAAACATCCCCGCCACATTCCTTCTGAATACCAGCAATGGTCACCCTGGTCTTGACGATGTTGATTTCCTTTTTGAATTTATAAAAATAATAATAAGTGTCATAGAATCACAGAATATCAGGGTTGGAAGGGACCTCAGGAGGTCATCTAGTCCAACCCCCTGCTCAAAGCAGGACCAATCCCCAGCTAAATCATCCCAGCCAGGGCTTTGTCAAGCCTGACCTTAAAAACTTCTAAGGAAGGAGATTCCACCACCTCCCTAGGTAACGCATTCCAGTGTTTCACCACCCTCCTAGTGAAAAAGTTTTTCCTAATATCCAACCTAGACCACCCCCACTGCAACTTGAGACCATTACTCCTTGTTCTGTCATCTGCTATCACTGAGAACAGTCTAGAGCCATCCTCTTTGGAACCCCCTTTCCGGTAGTTGAAAGTGTCCATCTAATGGTCTGGGCACCTCTACAATAAATTAAAATTCACAATGTCAACTACCTTCAATAAATATATTCTCGTAGGCTTCCCTCCAAGTCATAATTGCAGGACCTCTAGTTATCCCCTTACTCCTCCTACTCACCTTTCCCTTCAGTGCCCATGAAACACACACAGCCCCGCTCAGACAGAAAGCCAGTTGGGAAAAAAAAGGATCCATGATCAATTTTATTCTGCAAGGAAGAGTTTCCTAAATTAAATCTGCATGACAAATTTTAGAAGCAAAGAGAGACAGACGCATATAAGTTTTATGTTACCACTCGGTGCTCTGAGAGAGACACTGCACTTAAGGAATCTTATCTCTCTAGTTAATTATTAAGTTTCAAAATGGAACTTGTTCTCCTCTTTCACTGATTTCCCATTACACCCTTGTTTTATCTCCAAGATCACACACACACCTCTATCTGTAATCAGGTGGAAAAAATGAGGAGTTTCTGGTTTAGAGAAATCTCAGTGGATGGGAATGGTAATATCAAGGAAGAAAAAGTATAGTGCAACTAGAGATGCTGTCTAAAGGTCTTTGTTGTACCCTCATATTGCTCACATTCCCAACAAAAAAAAAATATAAAAATAAAAAGACCTGAATAGCATGACAAGATAAAAATGAAAAAGATCCACTTGCTTCTGTACTCTTTGTAAGGTCAGGGACAGATTATCAGTGAATCACAGATATTAAAAATAGAAAAGATGGAATCCCATCTTCCCCGACAAGTGTAGAATTGTCCCTTCAGGTATGTTTTCCAGTGTTCTGTACAGTCAAGCAGTAAATGTCTCAAAACAGTGAGATTTCCAGAACTTCCCTTGGGAGACTGTTCCACTGCTCAATGTTAGCAACAGATATTCAGCCTAAATTTTACATTTTGCATTGTCTCTCCCTTGCTCTTACTGCACTCATGCTTTCCTGAACCAACAGTCCCGTTGCTTACCAGGTTACTGATAGCCCCCTGAATCTAAGCACTGATAATTGATATTAAATTATAGTACCATCAGCTTTGCTGAATATACTGCCATTTCATGGGTATGTTCTGAGCAACGCCTAGTTTCCCAAAGTGCAAGGCTCTCTTTCTGCCTCAAAGCCTACCAAAAAAATCAGTCAACTAACAATGTCACAGAAGAGGGGACAATAGAGATATTATACCTATACCTCTCTCTTTCTCCAAGGTCTAAATTGAATATATTTCAAATGTCTGTTTTAATTCCTGCCTTTCTCTTTTCTTACATGGCATGTCTTCTTAGGGCCTGACCCAAAGTTCACTGAAGTGAATGGAAAGCTTCTGCTGGCTTCAGCAGACTTTAGATCGATCCTTGATCCTCTTCGGTAGGGGTATACAAATCTTCCTATACAGTATGCTTGTGAGGGGGTATACAGATCTCATGCTGGACAACAAGGGGTTAAAGAGCTGTTCTGGGCTCTGGCAGCTCCACCCCGACACCTGCAAGGCATGCACAGGCTGGAGGAAGTGTTAAAAGAGGAGCAGAGCAGCTCACTTGCTGGCAGACTAGGAAAGAGACCAGACCTTTAGCTCCTGAGGAAAGGGCTGACTGAAGGCAGGAGTTTCCCAGACAACTGCTGCCCGAGCTATCCACAGGAGATAACCAGTGGGGACAGGGGTGCTCTGCCATGCCTGGCCACCAGGATGAACCAGCAATAAGTCAACTCCTTCACAATGGCAAAGCTAACTTTAAGAACATCTATTTTCTGATTATGGAACTACTCATATGCTTAATTGTGTGCTTAAGAACTCTGATGAACAGGAGCCTAATTAGGAAGGTGCTTAATACGTAGTGGGTCTTACAGGAACAACAAGAATCACCATCATCAACGTAGTTTTCATTTGTGATAGTAAACCTTTTTATTCAAGTTACAGTTATTCAGAATATAGCACCAAGTTCTCTGCTGATATAAACTGATGGGAGTGTCACTGAAATCAATGAAGCTGCATCGTTTGCAGCAGTGGAGGATCTGGCCCTTGATTTAGTAACAGTTGCTAATATAAACAAAACCAACTTAATTTCACTGAACTGATTCAGAACATTGTGTGGGAGAGAAATCATGCAAAAATGCAAATTCTATACATGTTATTTTATAATATATACAGAGTAGAACTGTTGAAAATTTTCAGCGGAACAGTTTCCAGTTGAAAATTCAGTTTCGCCAAGAGCGAAACATTTTGGGAATGTCGATTTCAACTATGTGTTCAACAGGAAAGTGTCACAAGAAATCATTTCAACATTCAGGTTTCCTTTTAATAATATTGAAACAATTCATTTCAGTAAGGTAAACTGTTAATTTCTACTATGTCTCATTTAATTTTGTTTAGACATATTCACTATTAATTGAATTATTGTACATTTAAAATATTTATTATGTTTCAGTATTATCATGAAAAAATGTTTTGATGCGTCTGAATCCACATTTTTCAGAATTTTCATTCTATGGAAAATTTCAGAGTTTCAACTTTTTTTCCCGATTCAATATTGTGAAATTGTTTTCATTACGAAACTCCGTTTTCAGACCAGCTCTAATACCGAGTTAGCCACTTTGTATTGTATGGACTATACGTAACTTTTGGTTGTAAGGCTCACAACTAGGATATGAGAATTGCAGTCACAGTTATGTATACGGAGCCAGATTGTCAGCTGGTGTCAGTCAGCCTCACTGGAGCTATGCCAATTCACACTAGCAGAAAATCTGGCCTTATATATTTCTGTCATATGTATATTCAGACTAAAACTGGGCCTGATTCTCTTCAGCCTTAAATCTTGTATCGTCATTTACATCTGTGCCCAGTGAATGCCAGATGAATGAAAAAATTGAAAAGCCAGAATGGTAGTATTTTGCATCCACTCTGCACAGGTATGAATGTCAACTCCAGGTTAAAGGCAGGGGAGAATCAGGCCCATTCTTTGAACCTGCAGTTTCAGCCACACACTGATTGTTCCTCATTATACCGTAGTACTAATGATGATTACTATATTATGACTAGCAAAGAGAGGACTAGAAATCCAGTTCTGGATTGGAATTCCACTGTGAAGTACATGGGAGAGAGACACACAGTGAAATTATGTCTGCGACAGATGGCTGTTCCCAACAATGATATAGTAGATTGTGCTAACTTGGACAGTTCTGCATAAACTGTGGGGGACTGACAGGGTGTCATACACTTTTTCTATTTACTTAAAGTCTAAGAGAAAATGGGCCAAAACAGAGAAGTGCAACCTGTTTCAAAGCTATTACGACAGTGGAGTTCTATTCCTTAAAGGAATAATCTCCCTCGATCTAATAACCATTCTCTAAATGTAGGCATTGCAAATAGTCTCCCAAAGAAACAATGAAATAATGCTTGGTGGGAGGAAGAATGTGCACACCTAGGGCTTGGCTACACTTGCGAGTTACAGTGCAATAAAGGAGCTCCGGGCGCCCTAGCTCACTCCCCGTCCACACGGGCAAGGCACATAGAGCGCTCTGTTTCCGTGGCTACAGCGCGGCTGGTACTCCACCTCGGCGAGTGGAATAACGTTTGCTGTGCCGCTGCTGGAGGGCCGCAGCGCCAATGTGGATGCCCTGGTCTGTTATTGCGCTGCGCTCGGCCTCCAGAAGTGTCCCACAACGCCTGTTCTAGATACTCTAGTCAGCACTTTGAACTCTACTGCCCTGCCCTCAGGTGACCAACCATCAGACTCGCCCTTTAAATTCCCTGGGAATTTTGAAAATCCCCTTATTGTTTGCTCAGCCAGGCGTGGAGTGCTCTCAGTGAATCTTTCCCGGTGACCATGCCTCCACGTGCCAGGCAAGCCCCAGTATGGAGCAGTGGCGAGGTGCTGGACCTCATCAGTGTTTCGGGGGAGGAAGCTGTCCAGTCCCAACTGTGCTCCAGCCAGAAGAATTACGATACCTTCGGGCAGATATCAAGGGACATGATGGAAAGGGGCCATGACTGGGACCCACTGCAGTGCAGTGTTAAAATGAAGGAGCTGCGGAATGCCTACTGCAAAGCCCAAGAGGCAAACAGCTGCTCCGGTGCTGCCCCCGCGACCTGCCATTTCTACAAAGAGCTGAATGTGATACTTGGAGCCGACCCCACCTCCACTCCAAGGACCACCATGGACACTTCAGAGCACAGTCCAACAAGGAGGGAGGAGGAGGAAGAGCAGCAGTAAAGCAGGAGCGAGGGTGCTGAGGCAGAGGAAGACACCCCGGCATCCCTAGATGCATGCAGCCAGGAGCTGTTCTCCTGAAGGAAGGTAGCCAGTCATGGCGGCTGGTGCTTGGGGAAGGACAAACACCAGAGGAGGTTCCCGGTAAGCGGCTTTTATTTTGGGAAGGAAGTTACTCGGTGCGGGCTCTTGGGGCGAGGAGGGTTAGGGCTGCATGCATGCCTAGATGCAGAACAGGGCGTTGATGTGCTCTCTCACATCACGGTAATCGGCCTCAGTGATCTCTTCAAAGGTCGCAGCCAGAACTTGGGCAATGTGCTTGCGCAGGTTTCTCGGGAGAGCCACTGTTGTTCTCGTCCCAGTAGGGCTAACTTGTCCGCGCCACTGTGCCATGAGGGGCGGGGGGACCATTGCTGCACACAGGCAAGCTGCATATGGTACAGGGTGGAAGCCGCATTGCAGTAGAAGACCCTCCCTTGCTTCCCATGTCACCCTCAGTAGTGAGATATCTTCCGGGACGAACTTTTGTGGAAAATGTGGACACAGTGTTTAGTATAGAGGCCCCCCGCCGCTGTTGGCTCTCCCCAAGGCACAGAAACCCAGAGGACAGTACAGCCATGAAAAAGCCAGTCATGCATGACCCTGTGCTTACTCACCATTTTGGGGCTCCCATGGGTTATGTGCACTCACTTTGGGACAGGCAAATTATGCTATTGTGTAGACTGTGCTTGCCTTGGAGTATGGGGGAATCATTGCTCTGTCTGGTGTGAACAATGCTGCCTCTGTTAAGTGTTGCATTTTGCCTTTACAGATGCAACCTTGAGATCTCAGCCGTCTGTGTTATCAATGGCTGAGAGGCTGCAAAGAATCAGGAAGAGGCCACATAGAAGCAAAGAGGACATGCTGCATAAAGTCATGCAGCATTCAACTAATGAAAATAAAAAAGTGCAGGAGCGGCGGGAGAGTGAAAGGAGGGTCCGCCAGCAGAATGCGGATCACCGGCACCAAAGCACAGAGAGGCTGATAAGCATCATGGAGCGCCAAGCGAACTCGAGCCAGGTGCTCGTAGCCATACAGACAGAGCACTACCGCCGCCCCGCACAGTCCTTGTCCCAAAACTCTTTCCCTTGTGCCACCATGTCACCTCCAACCCACTTTCCCCAACATCCGGGTTCTTACCGCCACCCGCTGCCTCCAACACCTGTAGCTTCACCACCCAGCCCTGAAAACTATGACCCTGACCCACTGCACTCAATCCCCATCACCATGCAGTATAGCCATGCTGAAGTGCAGCACGCATTGCACAGCACTCCAGACAGGACATAGTCAAATCTGTGATTGTACCATTCCCCACCCCACCCCACCCGACCCCCTTGCCCTTTGTGTTTCCCAAGCAGTTGCATTGTGTTTATTTTCAATAAATTGATTGTTTGGCTTTGAAAACATTCTTTATTATTGCATAACATAAAAGAAACCTTAGCCCAGGAAAGCAACAGGCACTACAAGTCAGTGTATCATACGTAGCAAACACAGATTCCTACCACACTTCACTCCCGTGCAGGGCACCACACCAGACGTTACTGTTGGCTTTCAGCCTCAAATTGCTCCCTCAAGGCATCCCTAATCCTTTCAGCCCCTCTAATAGCCCTGCTCTCTGGCTGTTCAAATTCAGCCTCCAGGTGTTGAACCTCCGAGTTCCATGCCTGAGTGAATCTTTCTCCCTTCCCTTTACAAATGTTATGGAGGGTACAACACGTGGATATAACTGCGGAGATGCTGTTATCGGCCAGGTCCAGCTTCCCACACAGAGCGCGCCAGCGACCCTTTAAACGGGCAAAAGCACACTCCACAGTCATTCTGCACTGGCTCAGCCTGTTTTTGAATGGCTCCTTGCTGCTGTCAAGGCTCCCTTTGTAGGGTTTCATGAGCCACGGCATCAAAGGGTAAGCGGGGTCTCCAAGGATCACAATAGGCATTTCAACTTCCCCTACGGTGATCTTCTGGTCTGGGAAAAAAGTCCCCGTTGCAGCTTCCTGAACAGGCCAGTGTTACAAAAGATGTGCGTGTCATGCACCTTTCTGGGCCAGCCTATGTTAATGTCAATGAAATGCACACAGTGATCCACAAGCACCTGGAGAACCATAGAGAAATAGCCCTTCCGATTAACGTACTCCGAGGCTAGGTGGGCTGGTGCCAGAATTGGAATACGCGTTCCATCTATCACCCCTCCACAGTTAGAGAAACCCATTTGTGCAAAGCCAGCCACAATGTCGTGCACGTTACCCGGAGTCACAGTTCTTCTCAACAGGATGCGATTAATGGCCCTGCAAACTTGCATCAACACGATTCCAACGGTCGACTACCCCACTCCAAACTGGTTAGCGACTGATCGGTAGCTGTCTGGAATTGCCAGCTTCCAGATTGTAATAGCCACCCGTTTCTCCACCGTCAGGGCAGCTCTCAATCTTGTGTCCTTGTGCCACAGGGTGGGGGCGAGCTCATCACACAGTCCCATGAAATTGGCTTTTCTCATCCGAAAGTTCTGCAGCCATTGCTTGTCATCCCAGACTTGCATGACGATGTGACCCACCACTCAGTGCTTGTTTCCCGAACCCAAAAGCGGCATTCCACGGTGGTGAGCATGTCCGTGAATGCCACAAGCAAACTCGTGTCGTTTGCCTTACTCGAGTCGATATCATTGCCGGAGTCCTGTCACTTTGGATCTTAAGGAATAACTCGACTGCCAAACATGGCATGCTGGCGAGACTCGTCAGCATATTCCTCAGCAGTTCGGGCTCCATTCCCGCAGACCGAAAGGGAAGACAGAGCACGCAGTACAAAAAACGTTGAAAGACGGTGTCAAAGGTGGATGGAAGCAAAGGGAATGCTGGGATGCGAACTGATGCATCACGGGGCGTTGGGACAGGACCCAGAATGCCCCACACTCCCTGCCCCCTTCCCACAAGCCACAGCACCAGAATGGGAAGAGGTGCTCTGTGGGATAGCTGCCCACAATGCACCGCTCCCAATGCCGCTGCAAGTGCCGCAAATGTGGCCACACCAGTGCTCTTGCAGCTGTCAGTGTGGACAGACTGCAGCGCTTTCCCTACTGCGCTGTACGAAGGCGGGTTTAACTCACAGTGCTCTACATCTGCAAGGGTAGCCATGCCCTTAGAAGACGACAATCACTAAGTAAGTGCATTTAACAGCATGTATGCACTTTGGAAGGTCTTTGCAAGAACAAAAGAAACCTTAAGTCTTGTGAGCTGGACTAATTCAGATTCTACTTTTGGCAGAATTGGTCAATACTCACAAATGCCATCTGGGAATTGGACTTGGGGGTGTGTGTGAACAAAATAAACATGCAGAGAATCTTATTTTAATAACTTTCTGGAACATCCATTTGGAAGGGACACTGACAAGACAAGTAATTATTGGTTAAAAACAGGGTTTGCAGTGGTTTGACTTTGTTCAACAAAGAATATATATATAGTACAAGATCAGTAGGAACTGTTCAATTTAAGAGTGATTCTACCTCATCATGTGGTATATAGGGTATTTATGCATCACATGTTTTTATGGTCCAGATCCTTAGCTAGCATAAATTGGCCAAGCTCCCTGGAAGTCAAGAGGAGTTGTGTTGATTTACTGCTTCTGCAGATCAGCCTTTATATTTGTCATAAATTTGTAGAGAAAGAAGAAAACTATTCTCATATCTCATAGATGTTTTGGATTGGAACCTATTACAAAATGTGATCCTTCCCCCCTTTCTCTCTCCCCCCCCCCATATAGATACACATACACATTTTACTCTAGTGAATGTGATTTGAGAGGAGTGGATGTTGGGCCTTCTGGATTCTTTTAAAGACACTGCCTCTGATCCACTTAATTGCTTTGCAACTCAATTTATCCTTCTATAAAATGGGAATAACACACACACATCTGCAAGGGGGTTATGAGACTTCATTAAGGAAGATTTACTTAGCATTTTGAAGTCCTTGTTTTAAAGGCCCTAACTTCCAGGCACTGTCATATCCCTGCTGACTGAGAAACATATGAGTGGTAAGTATCCAAACCTAAATCTTTTGTGTACATAAATCTGCTCATTTATTAAAGAACATAATTCCCTTTCCATTGCAATTTGTACAGCTGAGCTTTAGGGGGGAAAAGCACTTCCTTAATTTTCTTGCTAATGAGTCTCATCAGGTTGTTACACTCACATTGTGGAGTCCAGCCCCACATTCGATAATATGATGAGATTGATGCAACCTAAAATGACATGCCACAGAAAAGGGACATGTCAGCAGAGCTTGACCTTCTGCCAATACACACCATGGATGTCTATATTTACTAACATTAAAGATGGAGGAAGTTTGATTGGTTGACATGGATGAGTGTACAGATCAGGAGGACTCCCTAGCCACATAACATGCCCACAATCGTATCCTTATTTGAGGTGCTAAACCCTGATGACCCTTTCATATACCACTTGGGAATGGCTATCTTTTGATCATGACTAGTAATATGTCCAACGAGCTGGACCTTGCTTGCAGTATTTTGGAACTGCTGCTTCAACTTCTCCCCAACCTGGAGCAAAAAATCATTCAACGTTTCAAAAAGATCTTTTCAGTTTTAAATGTGGGAACATTTTTCTGCGTATGTAGAGATGCTATTTTACCTGAATCTATTTATAATTTCAATCACATTAGAAAAAAAAGTTACTACCTGCATTAAAAAATACCCAACAATAACCCCCCGACACCCCCCCCACACACACACCCCACACACACCACACCATTTTCTGAAGAGCAAGCTTAAATCAGTATAAAAACAATAATAGATCTGGGAAGGGTTTTGTATAACACTGCAGATTCCAGTCAGAACATCTCTGAACACTAAATGACCACAGAAGGTGTGCTGAATCCAAAGTGTGAAAAATGGCCTTTGTGAAATGTCAGCTGGTAATAATGCAGCATGGCATATCAGGGAACACAGAGAAGGGTAAAAAGCCACTGAGCTGCTACCTAATAAAGGCTTTGCAGCTGGAAGTATTGCTGCACTAAGAATGTAAAAACCTGAGCTATACTTTGCTATAAACTCTTGCAAATACAACCATTTCTTGTACGAAGTTGTAGGTTAATTTTTACTTAATCTCTAAAAGGTGTCCAAAATACCACAGACGCACAGTAATCAAGTGTCATTTTTTATCCAGAATAGCCACTAAGCATGTAGAATTGTTGCTGTTTTGGTCCCAGGATATTAGAGAGTGAAGGTCAGTAAGAAGAAAAGGTGTACTTGTGGCACCTTAGAGACTAACCAATTTATTTGAGCATAAACTTTCGTGAGCTACAGCTCACTTCATCGGATGCATGTAATTTATTGGTCCAATTGGACCAACTTCTGTTAGTGAAAGAGACAAGCTTGTGAACTACACAGAGCTCTTCTTCTTATTGGGGAAATTGGGGAAAGGTACTCAGGCTTTGTCTACTATTGCAGCTGTTCTACTGTAGCGCTTCTGGTGAAAAGGTTCTCAGATGACGGGAGAGAGCTCTTCCATCAGCTTAACTCCTTTCTCCACTAGAGGCGGTAGCTATGCTGGTGGAAGAAGCTCTCCCACGGACATAGCATCGTCCATACTGGTGCTTGGGTTTGCATAATTTACGTCACTCAGGGGTGTGGATTCAGGTCCTAGGTCCCAGATCTGAAGAAGAGTTTTGTCTAGCTCAAAAGTCTGTTTCTCTCACCAACAGAAGTTGGTCCAATAAAGTATTACGTCACCCACCTTATCTCACTAACTAAGCATGGACAACTATGTTTAAAATAAATTGGTTAATCTCTAAGGTGCCACTAGTGCTCCTTTTCTTTTTGCGAATACAGACTAACACGGCTGCTACTCTGAAACCTATGTTTAAGATTATATTTTATGGCTGCACAAACAGATTCCCCAACCCCCAGCCTCCTAACTAACCCCACTGTTCCTGATCCTCAAAAGGACCATGTTAAAAATTAATTCTTGAGCAAGACTAGATCTTGGGCCAGGGGGTTGGTAATGAAGTAGAGATTTAGGGGCATAATTTCAAATGGAAGTGATTGCGAGTAGTGGGTGCCCAGCACATTCACAGATCATATCCTTTCCCTGGCATCAGTTGCCTATTCTAATCCAGCTTTTGTTCGTGGTGCTGGAATGGTGCTGCCATCTGATAACTGTTTAGTGGTCAAAGAGAAATGTAGGTTTCAGTTTCTAAACATTTACCAACCACATTATCTATTGTCACAGGCATCATTTTTAAAACTACCACCAAAATGCATATCCATTATCAACAGCAATAGGTATAAATAGATTCCATCTAGAATTAAGATGCAAACTATCTAAGCACTCCTTCAGGCATACCCCTGAATCAAGAGATGGGTTTTTCTCTGTACAGAGAAGGTTAATAAACTTGGGCTCTCCTATTAGACCAACAGGAAAGTGAGGTCTGGGGTTGAGTGATGTCCATATCCTGATTCCAGTCCTCAGACATCAAATCTCTAAAACTCATCGACTGACCTCAGCTAGGACTCAGATTAAATAGAGCTTTACAGACCGATATCAACACCTTGAATTGCACTGAGAAAAATCATGAGGCCAGTGCAAGTCTTTGGAACATTGGCATAATGTATTCTCTTTACTGCCAATTATGCTGTCTCAGATATAGACTTGGAGAGACCTTCTGGGGTAGCCCGATGTCAAGCACATGACAACAATCCAATCAGAAGAGCCTGATCTAGCTTCCATTGAAGTCTGTGTCCAAGCTCCCATGGTGCAGGGCTGATAGCAAAAATTACTCCAATTCCCAATGGGAAGAAGTTCCTGTCACAAAACCATCATTACATCTGGTACTAATTGGAACCCTTCATGGGAGTTTCAGCAGAACAGTCAAGTACCAAACGGGAATGAAGCCTGAACCACCAACTCACCACCAGAGATGACTTCCATAAGTCAGGATGGAGACACATTAGCCTGGTCAGCATGGGGCAAGTTTGAACAGTTGCCTTTCAGTCTGGGACGTCTCACCTGAGAAGTCTTAGGTGCCAATCTTAGAACATAAGAATGGCTGTACTGCGTCAGATCAATGGTCCATCTAGCCCAGTATCCTGTCTTCTTATAGTGGCCAATGCCAGGTGCTTCAGAGGGAAAGAACAGAACACATAATCATCAAGTGATCCATCCTCTGTTTGCCCATTCCCAGCTTCTGGCATACAGAGGCTAAGGACACTTCAGAGCATGGTTTTGCATCCCTGACCATCCTGGCTAATAGCCATTGATAGACCTATCCTCCATGGATGTATCTAGGGTTTTTTTTTAACCCTGTTATAGTCTTGGCCTTCACAATATCTTAGATCTTAGACTTCACCATTAAGGGCCTGTCTGGTTAACTCTGTGTGGGTGCTGGGTGGGGTTGGTGGCCTGTGTTATACAGGATGTCAGATTAGATGATCTGTTGGTCCCTTTTGGCCTTAAACTTGATGACTCTATCAAGTTAACAAAAATTTTGGACAACACAAGATATCCCTGATATAGATCAATCATCTTGTAGCTAATCTGAAGAATGGGGAGAATGACTGATATCAAAAATATAACTGATAATAATCATTTTAATAACTAGCCATCATTCATTATTATCTGGTTAACAGTAATAACAGCCAGAGTGGCAGGGGACCTGTAAGGTAGAGTGGGGTTTGGAGACTGGCCTATGACCCTTCAAGAACTATCAACCCTAGTCCCCCCTTAAAGATAACTTTTACAAAAACATCCCCTGGTCCTCCAGGAAGGCTAGGGTTTTTATTTATTTAACAGGAACCCAGTGATAGTCAGTGGAATTCACCTTGCAGAGTAGCTCATGGAGAATTTTAAGACTCCAGGACTATCACTTAGACAGGACATCATAGCATTTACAGTAACACAGTTACTGCCCTATTATGCTAAAGGGAGTCAGTGAAGCAAACAAGTCTCCAGCGAAGGAAAGATAGATGAATAAAGGAAAAGAAGGCTTCCAGTTCTTAAGATGGAAGAGCACAGCACTCCAGCCACGGGAATGTGCTATGTCTTTTATAACTTCATATGGGATAGTTTATTTTTCCCCCTCATTGTCCCTGCACTGACCTGTAACACAGCCTCTTTGTTATCTCCACTTTCCTATAAATGTGTCTGTCTCTTTGTGTGTAGATCGTTATCTTCTACCGCAATGAGCTATCACTGGCTTTATATATAACTGCTAGGAAAATATTTTGTTTATAATAGGACTGAGAACGGGGGAGGAGATTTAAAAACAGATTTAAGTGAAAAATGATGCGCTTTGTGGAGTCGTGAATTTTCTAGGAAGGAACTTTGCATCCCTCACAAACAGTGATGGATCTCTGTGCGGGGTAAAATTCACACAGAGGCATTTACACCGGTGTAACTTCAGCCTGATGTTAGACACACTGGACCCTGTCTACATCTCTGCTCTGCCCTCAAGGACTATCTGTGAGGCATTTTAAAGGGTTGCAGGAACTGTTTACTCTATTTCTGCATCACTTTGAATACATATACACAATACACATTACAACAATGCCATTAGAGTACATGGCACAAGACAAGGTGCTTGCCTCGAGTAGCTTATGATCGAAATAAGGTACATAACAATGACTATAGAGTGTGGGAGGGGGCAGGACAAATGAGGGTAGAGAACAGCGAAGTCTGGATTCGCAAGGGTCACTCAAGTGTCTAAAAGGGCATTTAGGTGCCACTGGCATTTACAAAGCTACTGCTTAGCTGTTGCCTAACCCTGGAAGTGCTTTAGTTCCTCCCAGTGGGCATATGCAAAGAAGCTGGATCCTGAAATACAAATTGTTCCTCCATCTTCCTCACCTGTTGCACTGAACCAGTCGATGTGCTCAGAGGCAGGTGAAGAGAAAGTGGTGTGACAGACTCAGACCAGAAGGATATAAGAGAGGAGTAGAAGACAGGTATATCCACTTCAGAATGAGCGGGTCCCTGTTCCCTGGATAGCCAAACAAAGGCTACTCCAGGCTAATCAAGACACCTGACGCCAATTAACCAGTGAAGGCCATTAGGCTAATGGAGACAGCTGGAACCAATCAAGATCTCACTCATACTGGTTAAAAGCTCTCCTTTCCAGTTCCCTTGGGGGAAGTCCAGGTGAAGGAGAGGAAGCATTGCTGAATCCTGAGGTAAGGGTGAAGCTAGGAAAAGGGGACCATGGATGGGGTAGTGGCCCAGGGAATCAAAGCAGCATCAGTGATGAAGGGAAAACTGCCAACAGCTGCTACCATTAGGGTCCCTGGGCTGAAACCCAGAGTAGAGGGTGGGCCCAGATTCCCCCCTTCCCTCCCATGCTTTACAGAGATCCTCTTGAGAGGGGAAGCAGACTTTGGTCCAGGCAGGAGGCCAAACTGCACCTACTAAGCTCTAGGGAGCAACAGAGACTATGGATATTCCACCTTCCCATCTCCCATACTGGCCTGTGATGAAAGTAGCTAAATAAGCTGCGACCTTTGCTGCTATACTGAGAAAGGGTAGTCATATTGAGGGCCTTAGCGAGCTTCTGAGGCCACTGGATCCACCTGGAAGCGTGGGACCCACCAATACAGGCTCGGAACTTTGTCCAAGTGGAAATAAGAGGACTTCCCCCATGGACATCACTACCTCCTTGGTTTTTCCATGAGAAAGGGCTGACCTGGCTTCAGTGAGTAACTCCAGGAGAGGGTTCACAGCTGTGAATCCCAAATGGAGGTAGGCCCTTCCCTTCAGCTTGGATCCTAAGCACTGCCCCTTTGCTTGGAATGCTGGGTTCAGCAAATCCCTTTCTTAGATGCCTAACTCTCCTGGTGTGTTGTATTGGGAGCCTGGCTGCCTAACCAGGGGCTGTGGATTCTACCAAGGGGCAGGATGCCTAAAAGTTAGTTGCTGCAATACCCAAGTCCCCCTGGTGACCCTAGCCCTAGGAAGGGAAAATAATTTTGCTCTTAGCATAGCTTTATTTACAAAGAATCTAGTTCACGAGTATAGTGATTATGATGTCACTTGGGCTTGACAAAATAAGGGCCAGCTCTGTGGCTGGTGTCAATCAGCATAGCCCCTTTGAAGTCAAGGGAGATACAAAAATGTACATCAGGTGAATATTTTGCCAAGATTATTTATGGATGGATTCAAGGGAGTAAGGAGAGGACACCTCCCAATGTGGGAGGCAGCATAGAAAAGGCATGTGGCTGCAAGTGAGAGAAAGCCAACAGAAAGGCCCCATGCACCTATTTCCCCTCTGCATTAGCTTTGCAAAAAAAATGGACCCTAGATAAATATTCATCTTTCTATACACTTGAGCACTGCCTTTTTAAAATCTAGCTCATAACAGAGGCACCATGCAAGCTTGACACTTAAGACAGTGTCTTCATTGATGGATGTTCAGCCTACTGGAAAGAATAGGGCTAACAGGCTTGTTAGGAGCTTGATTAATAATCGGCTTAATGCATGGCCAAGCTGCCATGTAGCATGGCAATCATTCTGCAGTTCTGTACTTTCTGCATGACCCCAATAATAAAAACATTGCTAATTGGTGAGTCATTGAAGAAAAGCCCCTCATTATGGCAAGGGTAAGATATTGGTATGGGATTAAACCCTTCTGCTAATGTACAATCTAATAGTCAGCAGCATTTAAACTGGTTTGTTACAAATTTACTTGAAATTCGCACTTCACAAAGTTTTACAACTAGCTTTCCCAGCACTGTAGCTGTAAGGTCAATTTGAACTCTACTCACTGACTTCATAGATAGAGCACCCAGCTCCGTAAAGGCAAACAACATATTCTTGTCCTCCCCAATACCCACCTTAGACTTCTTCAGCTTTCAGAGCCTTACAAATTGCAGCCTCTTCCTACCTTACTGCCCTGGCCTTTCACTCATCTTGCCCATTCACTCCAGGAAAGCTGCAAAGCCAATCAACCCTTCATCTCTGGGCCTCCTTCCCTGCAACCCCTTCTGGTCCTACCTACAGCGTTTCCTCCTGCTCCTCAAAATATACTTCTCTCAGGAGGCCTAATAACCTGTACTCCTAGTGCTAGTGTGCATGAAGGGAGATCAAAGGAAAGAACCAAAGGCAAAGCATGAGAAACCCAATAAGGTTTTTTAATGACCAAGATACAACATCCGTCAGCCACCTCAGCAACTGCAGTGCAATACTGCTGTAGACTTCAACTTCACCCTCTCAGGAGCATTTTGGTGCAATCTCCAGAAAAGGCTGCATGGTAAAGTCGTCCAAGGGAAGGCAGAACCAAAGGAGCAGTGAGGAGACACTGGGTCTCTGTGCAGAAGTTCTTGTCCTTGTGAAGAACTGAACCACCTGCTAGTTGGATGGCCAGGAGGATGCTCTTACCATTCCAATAATAATCTAAATAATCTCAAGGCAACTCCACGAGTCAAAACTCACTCCATTCCCCCCCCCCCCCCCATCCCCGTGCAGAATTTCATGGCACATGGTAGAATGCAACCTTACAGGTGCATGGATTACATCATGCATTTCTGGGATAGAACACTGCTATTGTTTGACAACACATAGCAGCACTACATGGCAGTTTAGAAAGTGAAGAATGCTTCTCTCTCATTGAAACTATTCTATTCGATCTAGAATTTTATACCGTGACCAGCACTGTTAGCTTCAACTACAAGTAGAATCTAAAGAAACATAATTACCTACCTATACTTTTGCTTGGATCCATATTGCAAAAACTCTCAGGGAATCTTTATAGACTATAAGTAATCAGCACCCCAGACTTCTGCGCCATTTGAAAGAAGGCACCTCTAGCAGCATATGCTTTGGTGTTGGTTCAACACTGAGTCCAATGGAAAGGTTCCAACTATTGAACCACTGATACTACTTTCCTGTGGCATCTGCCATCTATATTTTGACAAGGTTTATCCATGCTTAACCTATGAGGTCTGATAAGGTCCCGGGCCACGGCAGCCAGAATGCACTTAGAACTATTAAAGTATTTTTTCCCCTAAGAATGAAAAAAGGAAATAAAGAACTAAAACTGGAATAATGGCTGAAATATTGGGCATGTTCCCAAACCAGTAATTTCCCCTTCAGTTCTCATGGACTGAGGAGAATAAAACCTTTTTAGCTTTATGTTTGTTTGTTAAAACACAAAACAAACTATTTTGCTCCTCTCTAGAGACATTGTCTACTCAGTTAGAATTACATAAAGATATTGTACTGTGAACCAAAATCCGCACCTCTCTCCAGTAAATTCATCAGATCAATTCCATAAATCCCTCCTAATGATGCAATCAGGGAGTTTGTTAAGTGAGGGCAAACTTGCGAAGTACCGTTGTCTGTCTTCAAAAAGTGCTGACGTGCTCAATATGGTGGCCATATTTGTATGACTTGGCATGCCTATAAAGTCCCACTGAATTTGAATATATACTGCTTGTAACAGCGCTGTTATAATGTATTGTAGAAAGCTATAGCATGTTTTTAATAAAAGATTAGCTCACTGAGATGAGCTCCGACTAATATGTGAGAGAGGCAAGGGTAGCCACAGCCAGCTCACACATTTTTAAAGTGTTAAATTGTGTCTACACTAGGTGGAAAATTAGGTTTAAAATGGTGTTAGCTTACATCTTTTAAAACATGATTTATTTCCTTAGCCTAGACAAAGCTTGAAGATGATTGGATTCCCATGACTTTGTTTTCCCTTTTAAAATGCTATTCACATTTGAATTTCTATTTAAAGTAGAACTAACAAAAAGCAAAGTTTATGGATGAATAAGGCTTCAGCCATGAGCAACATGATCAGCAGTCTCTTCCATTAACAGAGCTTGAAATGCTCCAACTTCATCCCTAGGGTTAACATGAGAGCATTTAAAAACTAGCATTAAGTAATGGAGCATTCCCCAAAGTGTGAGGCCTGTGCCCCAGGGAGACATGAAGAGCTATTTGAGGGGCACAGAGAACTTTGTTCTGCAGTCTCAGCTTTCAGTTCTTAAGGTTCAGAAAATAACTTTCAAAACATGACATGAGTATAATGGATGAAATGACATCTGAGTGAGTTTGCAGACACACTGAAACCAATAACTCAGAGGTGTGAACTTCCCCATTCCTTTCAATGAACAATTCCCATAAGGAACTTTGATTTCACCTCCAGTCAGCATACTAGATGGCAAGAACAAGCTTCAAACATAGCCAATGCCTATCCCATGACAATCCAGTCCCTGGTTTTGACTTTCCATGCTATCTTTGTGTAAAGTTCACTTCATACCTGAAGTGATTGTTCTGATGTGCTGCTAATGTTATAAGTGGGTCCTTCATGAATCTCCACTTTGCTGCTGTGGACAGTTAGAAGGTGTAGGCCACATACTTGCAGGCTGCACCCATGGGCAAGGACTGCTTGGTTCCCTTATGGACATGCACAATGTCCTTCCCTCAGCTATTGAATGGTTAAGACACTTAGAACAACACGCTTGACTTGACTGCCTTTGTAGATGCAATGACAATATATATGATACCAATGATGATACACGAAATGTCAAGAAGAGGATGCATCACATTATGAAAATCTAAAATAAACATAATCCTTTAATGCCGCATGATGGGGATTAAATGGGTGGACATGCTTGTTTTCATTTTCCAGGAGGAGGGACTCAACTAGCCAAAGTTTAGAAAAACACTGATGTAATGAACTTTAGTTCAAGTTTTCAGTGAAAATGTGAACCTAGTTCTTACTCTCAGCTAAGCTGTTTCCAAAAGGCCCAAGGGAGAGCAGGAGAGTAGAACTGGTTTTAAAAATATCCCTAATTAAAAAGAAATGATTATTGATTATATTAAAAAAAAACATCACCACTCAAACCTTTGAAAATTCAATTTTTTTGAAAATTGAAAAATTCCTATCCGCTCTATAGGTTGTAGGAAACCAGAAAAAAAATTCAGTCCAAAAGCAAAATTTCAACTAAAAAAGTTTGTTGAAAAATTGAAATTCTGAAAAATTCAACCAGCTATTAAGGGAATAGCTTCCATCCAAGGCACAAGGCTTCCCCAGAGTTGCCTCCAGTACCAGGATCTGCACACTACACCCAGGTCTGTATGCAAGTGGTATGGTCAGACCTTTAGATAGCATCTTCCCGGATTGGTGAGGGAATGGCTTTTCCTATGTGAATTTCGTGTTTTAAGTGGTGCCCAGTTGGAGAGATTTAGGCCCTGATCCTGAAAACCACTTTACCTGTTCAGGCTTGTAATTACATCTCTAATGTATATACCTATTGAGCCAATTCCTCAGCTGGTGTAAATCTGCAAAGCTCTTCTGAAGTTAATGGAGCTATACTGGTTTAAAATGACGAAGGAACTGTCTGATTATGCACTTAAATAACATGGCATTGTTTGTTATTTTATTATTACATTTTTGGTATTAAACTAGAAGATTAAAAAACCCTCACTGCATTTCCTTCTGTTATTCATTCTTCACTATCCGGCCTTCACTCAACTGTTTCCTTCATTACATCGTCCAATCTCATGATGTATTTTTTTCCCGTGACTCTCTTAGCTCAATCTGATTTCCTTTACTACTTAATTCTCCTCTGTTTTCATCTCTTTTCTTTCTTTCCCATCCTTTCTTTCTCTTTTCATATCTGGTCTCTACCTTTTAAAATCTCTTCTGTCTTCCACTATGCACACTCTTTCCTTCCCCATCTTCATTATCTGGTAGGTTGGTCTCAAACACCCACCATCCACACTCCCTGTCCATTCATATGCCTGTCTTCCACACTGCATGCCTCCTTGCTCTTCCCCCATACCCTACTCCACCACATTCACATGTATATTGAGGTCTCATGTTACACACCTGCACCTTGTTACAGCATCAACGAATCTTTCCTATTGCCAGTCTCTCCTTACCTATCTACAAGATCTACTATATATTATAGGTGTTTGGGCTGTGAGATCTCACCTGGCCTTCTTCACAATTCAGGGAGTGGGATTGGGATCACTGGGCCTGTCAACAGCTGACGGCGTGATGGATGCTGTCTGGAAATATACATACAAGAGTGAGTGGAACAGCTCTGGGGCCTAGAGAACTTAGCCTATTGGGCAAGTGTCCTGTTGCCAGATGTCCAGTCTATGGCTGTTATACCACCTTAAAAAGTGAACACATCACTTAGATGTAATACAGTTACAATGCCATGCCGAGGAATTGGATCAATACTGAATAACCAGCACAGTTCCCTGAGATTTCCTTAAACATAGTCCATCTAAGAACTACCCCAGCCAACCCTGCTTCATCTGCAGATTATGGAGCAAAGATATGAGGCAGCTGAAGGGAAAAGCTCCAGACTTGCAGATGGAAGCAGAACTGAACAATTCTGAGGGGAGCCTGCTAGGTGAGGAAAGTGGACAGTGGAAGCATGTGACTAAGAGAACCAGGCAGAGGAAAAGACGGGCTAGTGAAGGAGAAATAGAGCTCAAGAACAGGTTTGCAGAGTTGGAAAATGAAGAAGGGGCTCAGCAGGTGGTCACTGAAGGTGGAAGGGCAAGGAAGAAGAGAAGAGCAGCTAGTCCTATAGGAAAAGGTGAAGTCAATGGCGACTACACCAAATATGAGCCCCAGGAGGATACAGGATGGGTTGAAGAGGATTGCAAGGGAGAATAGGAATGGAAAGAACTTGCAGCCAGAGGGAACAGGGGATAGACTGGAGAATAGCACCTTCACCAGGAAAAGGCATGGTCTACGTGATCGGGGACTCCTTACTGAGAAGAATAGACAGGCCTGTAACCAGAGCTGATCCAGAGAATAGAAGGGTGTGCTGTCTTCCAGGTGCTAAGATACGGGATGTAGACCTGAGGTTGAAAAGGATCCTAAAGGGAGCGGGAGCGGGTATTGCCAATTTAGAGAAGGACCGGGATATCATACAGGAGGATCTGGATGACCTTGTAAACTGGAGTAATAGTAATAGGATGAAATTTAATAGTGAGAAGTGTAGGGACGTGTATTTAGGGATTAATAACAAGAATTTTAGTTATAAGCTGCGGACGCATCCATTAGAAGTAACGGAGGAGGAGAAGGACCTTGGAGTATTGGTTGACCACAGGATGACTATGAGCCGCCAATGTGATATGGCTGTGAAAAAAGCTAATGTGGTCTTGGGATGCATCAGGCGAGGTATTTCCAGTAGAGATAAGGAGGTGTTAGTACCGTTATACAAGGCACTGGTGAGACCTCACCTGGAATACTGTGTGCAGTTCTGGTCTCCCATGTTTAAGAAGAATGAATTCAAACTGGAACAGGTACAGAGAAGGGCTACTAGGATGATCCAAGGAATGGAAAACCTGTCTTATGAAAGGAGACTCAAGGAGCTTGGCTTGTTTAGCCTAACTAAAAGAAGGTTGAGAGGAGATATGATTGCTCTTTATAAATATATCAGAGGAATAAATACCGGAGAGGAATTATTTAAGCTCAGTACCAATGTGGACACAAGAACAAATGAATATAAACTGGCCATCGGAAAGTTTAGACTTGAAATTAGATGAAGGTTTGTAACCATCAGAGGAGTGAAGTTCTAGAATAGCCTTCCAAGGGAAGCAGTGGGGGCAAAAGATCTGGCTTCAAGATTAAACTTGATAAGTTTATGGAGGAGATGGTATGATGGGATAACATGATTTTGGCAATTAATTGATCTTTAACTATTCATGGTAAATAGGCCCAATGCCTGTGATGGGATGTTAGATGGGGTGGGATCTGAGTTAGTACAGACACTTTTTTCCTGGGTATCTGGCTGGTGAATCTTGCCCATATGCTCAGGGTTCAGCTGATCGCTATATTTGGGGTCAGGAAGGAATTTTCCTCCAGGGCAGATTGGAAGAGGCCCTGGGGATTTTTTGCCTTCCTCTGCAGCATGGGGCACGGGTCACTTGCTGGAGGATTCTCTGCACCTTGAAGTCTTTAAACCATGATTTGAGGACTTCAATAGCTGAGACATAGGTGAGAGGTTTATCGCAGGAGTGGGTGGGTGAGATTCTGTGGCGTGCATTGTGCAGGAGGTCAGATTAGATGATCATAATGGTCCCTTCTGACCTTAATATCTATGAATCTGTGAGAGAGCTCATAGGAAAAACAGCTTATAGGAGAAAGACTGACCAGCTGCAGGCAAGCTGTTCTACAGGGATTAAACTCAGTGCACTTCTCACAAGAGTGCCCTGGACCAGCCACAACATGGATGGACACGTTCCATCTACCTAAATTCTCCTTGCATTTTCTATTGTATGCAGGGTTCTTTGCTCCCAGTTCTAAACTGTTGCACATTGAAACAGCTGCTGCATTTCACCCTAGAGAGGGTGGACACTTCAGCAGCGGATAAAACAATTGCTTTGTGTGTCTCTCTCTTGGGTGTTTTTTTCCCTTTTCTTTTTTGTTATATCCCCCCCCCCCCAAAAAAAAAATGCTACTTGCAGATACACACTTGTGGTTCCCATTGACTCCATGACGAGCTGGAAGCACAGTCAGCTTGTACGATGAGATTGTGAGGCGCTCTGGGATATATTTGGCTGGTAGGTGCTGTATAAAGTCATTATTGTTAATATTCCAAACTAGATCTCTGCAGCAAGTTCACTCTCTCCATTTGACGGTGGTTGTTTTTCAGTGCTCCACACAGGTATGCATGGCAAGCCCAAGGCTTGATTCTTTAATGTGCTCGGGAGACATGGAGAGAAGTGATGAGTGGGGCATGCCTGGGGGCTCAAAGCAGCACTCCATGGTTGGTTTTTGATTTAGAATGAAGAGAGGCTGACCGAGGAAAGGGAGGATTGTGGGCTGAGGCTCCAAAACAGCATTTATATTCCTTGTTTTGTACTAGGGCTAGCCAAGGTTAAATACAGGGAGAAAGAGAGTGTATACATCAGAAAATGCCAAGCGAGGGCTGAAGACCTGAGCTGCTGCTTTTTTCCCCGCTTTTTTTTTTTTTTTGGCCAATCCTCCATGTCACTGCCACAGGCTGGATTGAGTTGACTCGTGGATAATATCCATCTCAGTATGAGGTTGTAGTTTACGTCCCGCCCTTTCACAGTCCACTTTCACTTATTGTTACTGATTTAGAGCCTGCTTAAAGCCACCCAGCTCCCTGTGAAACTTGGCAGTATTTGTCTTTGATGTTTGCCCTGCAGGGCTTCCAAAGTGGCTGAACTTCAATGAGAAGTGTCCCATTCCCAGCCCATCCTGGCAGGAGAGCTCACAGCTACAGGGCTGGCCCAGCTATCTTAAGGCTAAATGCTGCTGGCACCGTCCATTGTGCAGAAGTTTGTTGAATGGTGAAGAATTCCAGAGAGGAGAGAAGCTTTCTTACAGCACATGTGGCAAGGCCAGACTTAGTCACACACTCCAAATGAATGAGAGGCAGGAAGCGAGGGCCTGAGAGCTACAGTATCAAACTGATCAGCCCAGCTTTCATTATCCAAGATGGGCCAGAGGCAAAATGTAAACCAGCCACAAATGACAAAAAGGCAACATGACTCTTCAAATTGGTTTGATTTTCATACACCGAGGTGCTATTTTTGACAAAGCAAAATGTTATATTCTTCCATACGCATACAGCAAGCATGTACTGTCAGCCTACAATGACTTGTATAGACTGGGGAAAATAGCAGCATAAAAATAACATCTTCTTGACAGAGGATAGTATGTGTCTTCTCTATAACATGGTTGCTTTCTCTGCATATAAGAGTGCTTGGAAATATAAAGCTGCAATACACAAAATAAAGGCCTCACAGATTGATAATTACACATATCACCATATAAGGAGATTACACATACATATTTAAGGCCAGGTTGACCAACATATTTCCTCTACTTTGTGCCATTCCGCTGATTCAAAGCGGTTCCGAACGTGAGTTAGCTGGCCAGTTAACCAGGGTTTACAACTTTTTGGTGTCACCTAAGCAGTGCTCTAGTGAATCTGGCCCATAATTTGTAACCTGACAGGATCCCTTTAAATACTCATAAAAGGCAGCCAAGGCCCTGTATTTAGTGACAGGAGCAACATTTTTTTTTTAAAAGGAACTTCACCAGTGGGATAAGCAAAGTATTTTAGGACCCAAACAGAACTCATAGTGTTGGGTAGATGTAAAGAGTGGGAAGGGCCAAGCTGACCTGAGGAATTAATTGTCTCAGAAGAGGACCTCTGTAAATCCCCAGCAGCTGAGCTCCTTTCCAGCTTGCGTGGAATGCAGTTCAAGCTGCCTCAGCATTTATTGGGTTTCAACATAAGATATTTAAAGGGGGAAGGGCTGGGGTAAAAGCAACTCCTACATTTCGAGCAACTTTGGAACCGCCTTTAAGGACTGACCTTCCCTATGAAATGGCACAACATAGGATGCTACAAAGTGCATAAGAAAAAAAAAATGGAGACGGGGACTTAATGGCTGAGATGATTAATTAAGGGCAACAGAACCTTTCTCCGGTTCAAAGGCAGATCTGGTTGGCAGTGACTGAATGTTGTTACCATTGGGTAAGAGGATCAAGGAGCAGTGTTGGGGGAAAAGCTTGCACCACGGAGATGTGCCTGCTGCATGGATGAAGAGAGATTTTCTATCAATCTGACACTTCTCTCAAGTAGTAACTTGACTACCGATGCACCACATCAAGCTGTTGGGCTAGATGCAGGAACCGCTGGGTGAAATGTAGTCTGGCCTGTGTCATACAGGAAGTCAAACTAGACGATCATAATGGTCCCTTCTGACCTTCAAATCCATGAATCATAGCACAGTGATAAATACTCCCTGAATTAATGCCAACCTAAAGAGATTTATAGCTATGTAACAGTTTGGCAGACTCTAGGAACCTGCATAATTAGGTGAGTCATATCTATCCAGTCACTACGTTGTTAGGGGCTTCATAAAAGTGCAGTGCAGTTACTGCTAACTCATACTTGCAGGTGGGTTCAATTAGCTCCCAACCAGGATATGAGGCGCAGGAACCTCTGCTAAGGGCAAAGGGAGTTAGGGTTTGGGGTGGAAAGGTCTTACAGGGAAACCTTTAGGAACAGCCAAGCTTAGGTGGAGTGTTTGTTGGAATAACAACACAATCAACCTAACTTGAGATACTTAGATGGGCATAAGTGGAGACTTTATCTCTGTGTATATTCTCTGTCCACAATGGGAACTCGATCATCTGGTAAGAGCTGTTGTTATTATCATTACTTCTAAAGAGTGTGGCCTCATGAATTAATTAAGAGAATACACACAGTAACCACATTATGTGCTTTCACAGGGGGATAATTCCAAGGGAAGGAGTATTCATCAGTCAATCAGAACAAAGATTGTCTGAACCATTCAAAAGCAAGATGTATTAAAAATTCAACATTTGTTGCTCCAGGGTGGCTGAGGTACTGCCATCTTCACTAATCTAAGCATAGAAAGATGCTCGGATTTCCATAGATACTTTGGGAAGTGCATGCTGAATTGTAAAGGTATCCACTATACATCGGTTTTAAAATTCCATCTCTCCCCCATATTTTTCTGCTAATTCATCATAAAAAGTGCATCAAACACTTATGTTCTTCAACTGGGATGAGCTGAACCAAAGCCCTGGATTCAATCTTCCCCATGTGTTCAGGTTATTAGAAGTCCAAACCTGGATCCTTATTTTCCAAAGGGCTATTTTATAATAGGCTAAACCAAAACCTCAGCTCTGAACAGCCCCAACTCTGGGGAGATAAAAATCAGAATCTGGATTCAAATGTTGTTGCTTTAGCCCATCTCTACCCAAACTTGGGGCTGGATCCAGCACCCACTGAACTCAATGGAAATCTTTCCATTAATTTTAATGGATGCTTGACAAGTCCCTTGAATCCGAAAACCAAACCATGGTAAGCCTTAGAGATGCAAAATGAAATATAGCTGGATTTGGCTAACAGCAACTCACAAACATGGAGTGATGTACCATGGGGTATTTGGCAGTGATGCACATCTAGAAACTTTTCTAGCATTGCAAGCTTTTACACTTCTTGTTTAGATACCATCCACCTCCACCTAGCAGCAAATCCAACCCAACTAAAAACAGATAAGCAGCTTATCTCTTTAAATTGCTTTTTCTTTCCTCTTTGCTTCATCTCCTTCATCAGTGTGAAATCTCCTGGTAAAGGGCATTCCGAGGAGAAATTTCACAGAATGCAAGAAGGAAAGAACAAAATGCAAGTGTGGCTGATTCTCACCGTATTGAGGCTTCCCATTAATACTGTCATAAATCCCACACTCATGCTTTTAGTGTTGCTTCTTGTGATTCTTCCTCTTTACATATCAGATACTAATTATCTTACTAGTTGAGCAGCAAAATTTGATTTGGCATTTAACCTGCCTTTTCTTGTAAATCAACACGGTAGAGGAGATGAAACAAAATGATTAATGGAAAAGAATCCACAGATGCCTTTTGGAAGGAGGAGAGAAGAAACTAGTACACATGGCAGATTCCACTTTCAACTTCCCCCTTTTACACATTTTGATCTGAATTCCCAGCAGTTAGTATTAGCAAGAGGGTAAAACTTGAATTTTGACTGCTGCTCTGCCATACAGAATGATAGATCTTCTTTCTTTCCATGCCCCTTCCAGGCTACCCTACTGCCCCTTTTATAAGGTGGACTCACATCAGTTTATTAAGACTATAGTGACATGGCTATGTTGGCATATCCCCATTATGTAGATGAAGCCTACATCAACAGAAGGTTTTTTTTCAGTCAGTACAGAAACACCACTTCCCTGAACAATATCAGCTTAGTTGAAGGAGGCACTCTTCCATCAGCACAAATTTATCAGATGAGGTGTGCTTTTTCACACCCCAGACTGATGTAGCTCTTCCCATGTAATTTTCAGTTGTGTGCTCACGTTTTTATTATTATCATTATTCCTTTCTCATGGCACCTAAAGATGTACTAGGCACCTCCCAAAGCCAAAAGAAGGTGACCCAAGGAGCTTACAATTGATTAATATTAGACATGACATAAGTGGGCAACAAAACAGTAGGGAGGAGAAATCAATAAGATGACATAGTTACTCAGCAAGATTGATGGCAGAGAATGACGACAGAAGAGCGAGCTTTTTCCTTTGTGGATACATGTATTAGAATCATAGAATCACAGAATATTAGGGTTGGAAGAGACCTCAGGAGGTCATCTAGTCCAATCCCCTGCTCAAAGCATGACCAACATCAACTAAATCATCCCAGACAGAGCTTTGTCAAGCTGGGCCTTAAAAACCTCTAAGGATGGAGATTCCACTACCTCCCTAGGTAACCCATTCCAGTGCTTCACCACCCTCCTAGTGAAATAGTGTTTCCTCATATCCAGCCTAGATCACCCCCCTGCAACTTGAGACCATTGCTTCTTGTTCTGTCATATGCCACCACTGAGAACAGCCGAGCTCCATCCTCTTTGGAACCCCCCTTCAGGTAGTTGAAGGCTGCTGTCAAATCCCCCCACACACACTCTTCTCTTCTGCAGACTAAATAACCCCAGTTCCCTCAGCCTCTCCTCGTAAGTCATGTGCCCCAACCCCCTAATCACTACAGAAAATGAATTGTTTTAGCTCGCTAGGCATAACAGAGTGGTGCATCTGAAAGAGGGACCTAGAAGAGGGCGCTGTGCATGAAGATCAGCTCAGGGAAGGTGGTCTGTTTGTAGGAGATAATATAGAAAGCACAAACATGGTTGTGTCCACAGTGAAGAAGGAGGGTGGTGAGGTTGAGATACTGGACTGGGAATAATACCATTTGTGTTTAATTTCTAGCTCTGCCACATGCTTCTTGTGTGATTTTGGATACACATTAGATCCCAGTACAGGTAGACAGACTCGAGCTAGCATGCTAAAAATAGCATGCGATAGTCAACAACTATTTTTAGCATGCTAGGTTGAGCAGAGCTAGCACGTGTCCATTGATCCGCACTGGGAAGCATGCTCCTAGCAGCAGTATAGATGTAGCCAATGACGACAATAACTTAGCACCTTTCATCCAGAAGGATCTGAAAACACATCACAAACTATACCATCAGAACACTATATCAAGTATACCATTGAACTCCACCTAAATGCTGCCATCTCTGAGATGGAACGGGACAGCTGTTTAACAGGCTACAGCAATGCTGCATAAACAGCTTAAGATGCTCTTAATCAGTTGAAACTACAGAAGGGAAACAGAATGACCACACTGGACTTCAGGGGGACTTCAGTTTGTTCTTAATATCTTAGTAGAGACTTCCATATAAGCACAAAAAATAGAGGTTTTCAAGAATGGGTGCCTAAAGTAATAGGGCAGCTCATCTATTAAAGGCTGGCAGGCTTGGGGCTAGCCAACCCACATTACTAAAGAGGCACACCTGAGGTAGATTAGCTGTTTCTGTATAAAAAATATCAGGAAGCTGTAGAGAGGGAGATTACTCAGGAAATTGCAGAGAGATTTCAGAGAGTGAGAAAGCTCCTGCAAGGGAGACAATGAGACCTGGAGAGTTGCCCCAGATAGGTAGGGTTGGGAGTTGCTGGCTAAATCAGGAAGCACCCTACAGAGAGCATTTTCAAGGTGTACAGGGGCTTCTGGGAGCCAGTAGGTTCCAGCAGAGAAACCTGAAACTTGGGGAGTGAGACAACAGACAGGAAAGGCCTGGGAGAATGGATGGACTTCAACTTAATTTTGAACATTTGTTAATTTGACAAAGCAGAACCCAAGAAAGGATGGGAATGGACAAAAGTGTTTTGAGTTTACTGAACAGTCCCAGAGGGAAAATGGAGGCAGGTTGCCTGTAGCATGACCTTAGGCCATGATGGGGTGCATGGAAAGTGGCTGGCGTGGTTACAGTTAGGCTCCTTAGTCTATAGTTAAACTCCTAAATAAGTGGCCTGTCTTTCAGAAATCCCTAACACTCAAACATCCCTTGTTCACTTGAAGTGTGTATGAGTTTGTTATGCATTCATTTGTGAACCTAGTTTTGCCACATGTAGTTATCGTAACTGTATTCAGGTATGGCAATTAAGTTGTTTTGCTCGCACAAGTTTAGTAAGTGTGCACACAAATCTAGACATCTATGGAGCTGCTGGGTCCTCAGCATTTATTTAGCTGCATATACATTACCTTTGGAGCCTAATTTTAGGTACTTGTTTTTGAAAATATTGGTGTATGTACATAGCGCAAGACTTAGCAAAACTTAGCAAAACTTGCAATTTTTCTTTAGGCCAAATTCAGGCATCCTCCTTTTATCCTCACTCTGTATGCTCAGCAAGGGGTCATAGGTCAATACCTCATTACTGATGCTCTCATTTCCTCTCTATCATGCAACAGGCCTGGACAAAAAATATCCATCAAAACGACCCTCCCCCACCAACAGAAACTTGTTTTTTTGACTAACTGAATACTCACCAAGTGGCTGCTTTCCTCAAGAATTTTTTTTAAATGGAAGATATTAAATATTTTTGTGCCAGCAACTGCCCCCACCCCTGCTTTTCACAGTTTTTCCCCCCCCAAATCAGTTTTGGGGCTGATGTGTCTTGATTTTTGGTTGTTCAATATTGAAACATTTTGGTTTTCGGATTTTTGATAAAAAGTCAAGTATTTGTCAAAAACAAAAATCCAGACTCAAGGATGTATTTTTCAGTGGCATTATAAAAAGAATGAGTTTGATTCTGATCTCATTTACGCTAGTCTTGTGCCAGCTAAACTCCACTGACATTGAGTTAGTTCTGATTTTCATCGGTATAATGGAGATCAAAGTGGGGTCACAACAGAGCTGCTATTTAAGCCAGACAGAGTAGTATAAATAACATATTCATTCTTGGGGGTGCATACGAATGTGGGAAGCTGTGCTCCATTTGTCTTTTTTTGAAACACCATTGCAAATTATCTTGGTGCTAACGTCATTTAAATAAAGGAAACAAGGGCAAAAAAAAAAAATCTTCCCAGATAATGACAAGCCAAGAATACCCATAAGAAAAGAAAGAGAGATGACATATTTCTTTGCTTGTGACATATATTTTTTACACTGCCTGGGGGCTTTGCTTCCTTATAGTTTACATCATCAACTGTCAGGGCCTTTCCATGCATGATTTATGTGTTCATAATAAAGACACTGTGGTTTAGGAACTGATCTATGATTTCTAGCAGCTCAAACGAACAGTAATATAAAACATCTTATGAATAATATAAGGGTTAGTTAAAAACTACTAGGGTTTGAAAAATGGGAGATATGTTTATTTTCCACTGCTTCATTTATTCTTTTAAAATTCAAAATGGAAGGATATCTATTAAAGGCCATTTTATACTGAAATTTGGGTGCCAGAAGGGCAAGTTCTGTGGATGCACATGCAACTTTCTGCTTGCGAAACCCACAGCTGGATACGCAAATGGAGACAGGGCACTAAGTCACGGAGGATGGAGCAGTTACACCGGTATAACTGGGGCAAAAATTAGACTCGCAACAGTGCAGATTATGGACCTCTTACTCACAGCTATTCATGAGCAGTCTGTCAGTTCCAAGGAGGTGACTCACCGGAGTCAAGCATTCTCCAGTGGGAGTAAAGGGTTCCTACCTTGGCCAAGCATTTGCAGGAGCAAGTCAGATGATAGCACTAGATGCCAGTTGTCACTATTACTACTTGCGTTATAGTAGCACCTAGAGATCCCAACAAAGATAATTGGTTGAACTGACATGAATCCCATTGTCGTAGACACAATACAAATCCATAATAAGAGAGAGTCCCTGCCCTGGAGAACATACCATCGAAGACAGACACACAAAGAATAGAAAAAAAGGAGATATCCCCATTTTACAGATGAGAAACAGACAGAGAAGTCAAATCATTTAGAATATAGAATATCAGGGTTGGAAGGGACCTCAGGAGGTCATCTAGTCCAACCCCCTGCTCAAAGCAGGACCAATCCCCAACTAAATCATCCCAGCCAGGGCTTTGTCAAGCCTGACCCTAAAAACTTCTAGGGAAGGAGATTCCACCACCTCCCTAGGTAACGCATTCCAGTGTTTTACCACCCTCCTAGTGAAAAAGTTTTTCCTAATATCCAACCTAAACCTCCCCCACTGCAACTTGAGACCATTACTCCTTGTTCTGTCATCAGCTACCAATGAGAACAGTCTAGATCCATCCTCTTTGGAACTCCCTTTCAGGTAGTTGAAAGCAGCTATCAAATCCCCCCTCATTCTTCTCTTCCGCAGACTAAACATTCCCAGTTCCCTCAGCCTCTCCTCCTAAGTCATGTGTTCCAGTCCCCGAATCATTTTTGTTGCCCTCCGCTGGACATTCTCCAATTTTTCCACATCCTTCTTGTAGTGTGGGGCCCAAAACTGGACACAGTACTCCAGATGAGGCCTCACCAATGTCGAATAGAGGGGAACGATCACGTCCCTCAATCTGCTGGCAATGCCCCTGCGTATACATCCCAAAATAACAATGGCGTTCTTGGAAACAAGGGCACACTATTGACTCATATCCAGCTTCTCATCCACTGTCACCCCTAGGTCCTTTTCTGCAGAACTGCTGCCGAGCCATTCGGTCCCTAGTCTGTAGCGGTACATGGGATTCTTCCGTCCTAAGTGCAGGACTCTGCACTTGTCCTTGTTGAACCTCATCAGATTTCTTTTGGCCCAATCCTCTAATTTGTCTAGGGCCCTCTGTATCCTATCCAATCCTATTTGGCCAATGTCACATGGGAAGTTTGTGACAGCACCAGGAAGTGAACCCAGATTTACACAGGTCCCTGCCCATCTCATAAAATAACCCATTTTATGCAGGCAGTTCTTAGCTGGGTGCACGAGGAAACTTTACTGGTGCAACTTCAGCACCACGTATAATAGTTTGGCCCATACAGTATAATAAAATGAAATGGAGAAAATTACTTCTTGCTTCGTGACAACGAGAACATAACAAGGGTGTAAAAACCTTCAGGAGTTCTCTGAAAATATGCATATAAATTCTCATTCAGCTCCAAAAGTAGGTGTGTGTGTGTGTGGGAGGGGGGTGGGTCGACAGAGGTCCCTCATAGCCTGCAAACCTATTTTAATTATCGCTTCCCAAGACAATTATTAATGGGGGAGGAAAAATACTCTGCTACTGTAGGTGGTAATGTATTCCCCCGAGGATGAGAATCCAGAACATCACAGAGTAGAAGACCCACTCTGGGGCCTTGGAGCACATTGTTATCGGCTCAGAGGGCAGAGTGCCACATTCAAGCTGCTGCTGACACTCTTAAATGACTTGAAGGTAGAAATGAACCTAGTTATGAAAGCAAAGTTGTGCACGCACCGAAATAGTCAAGTGGAAAGGAAGCCCTTGTATCAAAGACTGCTCTGGGTATAGAATCTATGCCAAAGGAAGAAACAGGTCAAGTATAAAGATGTGGGTTTATAACGGGGTCTTCCAGAGATGAGGACGGGATCTGTGAAAGGGCTGAGTTGTTTTCACCACCGATGACAGCACTTTTCTCTTCCTCAGTCTCTTATCACATGGCCTCAAAATGCTTTCCAAACGTGAACTAAGCCTCACAGCAAACTGAGAGGAACTGACATGCAAGGACATTAAGTAGGCGCAGAAAGTGTGCAACTGGGTGTGTAAAAGTGCACACTCTGTGAGGCCAGTGTGCACCCCTAATATATCAAATAATTTGTCACACCCAGTAGCTAAGCGTATCAAAATCACCGGCACCATTGTAAGGTAGTACAGATCTCCGTTCAAATCACTTCTGAATGTGTCTAGCTCTACTGTTTTAGACAACAGGGATCCATTGCCAGATCTTTGGGATGGGCACTCTACAGGTCTGCTGTGTGCTAGGGACCTAGCAAATATGTTCGTGAAGGGCTTAGAGTCAACGGAAGTGGTTCTTGCTTTTTAGCATGCGTTATCCCTGACCTGGGTGTCCACCATGGAGCAGGAAGAGGCCTGTGAAAAGGTCTTTGCATTGAGGCTGCGATGGCTGGGTCAGAATAAAAGGAGCAAACTGCTTCAGTAACCATGCAGTGCTGCTCAGCACCGAAAGACTAACCATAGACTGTGATTTTGTGTTTGTCATCTCTGATTTCTGTATCCAACATGCTCAGTTTACAAGTAAAAAAGACTTTTTTTCCTTAACTGACAACCCTTGCATACTTGCCTTGGATCTGAGAGAAATCTGGGTTCTTTCTAGCTCTTGCATCATCATCTGGACTAGAAGTTCTGTGGGACAAATTCTGTCCTCAGTGCCAGATGTGCAACATGGTTTTCTTCAAAGCACATCCTCAGTGGCACCTGTGAAACCCCATTCTCTGCAACTTAGGACCACGGAGACACCCCCATTGGTAGCAGTGGGGCTGCACAGGTACAACTGACTAGCCTACCTATTAATCCATTCTAATGGTGTTACATGGTAAGAAATAGACCAGCTCACTCCCTCTTTTCTGCCTTGGCTCTGCAAGGCTAACAGGAGCAAAAGAACAGTAGCATTTATTTAGCCAGTTATGTAGTTAAAAAAAAAATCCCCCCAAAAGACAGGGTCTGAATTTGGCTCGCTAGTCTTTGCAGGATCTCCTGCACTGCCATTATCTATAACAAAGACATAATTAGGCTTGGAAGGATTAGATTTTTGTAGGTAAAGGTCAGTAAATGTTGATTTCACTGCACACACAAATGGACAAAAAATATTTCCATCCACAATAAATGAAACGTACAAAGAGGCAAAGAAAGAAAAATGCTGCTTGAGAACTTAGTATAGATTGATTTAAAGATATTTGCCTTTTATATTTTGATGTGTGATTTTGTCAATTTGTTTTTTAATGTTTATAAAGTTTAACTTTTTGAATGTCAATGTCTTACAGTATTAAATAATTAGCCTGTCATTATCTGACCCCCAATAATTTCCTGCAACTGTGAATTTCACTTGATAAAAATGAAAAAGCTTTAAAATAAACATTGATATGTCACAATTATTTAAAAAAAACACAACAAATTCTGCCAAGTCTAGGCAGAATGGTACAGCTTCCCTCTTTCTCTCCCCTTCCCCGCCCATGTCTTCTGCAGCTGTCATCAACATATGCCAATATTCAAACATTACAAGAGTTTTTTTGTGCTAGAAAGGCCTGCTCTGATGATCATGCATATCTCATATCAAAGGCTTCAAAATCTGGCTTAGGCAAAATATCTGTAATATCCACTGCGAGTCCAATCATCTCAGTTATAGCCATCTATGCTTTCTTTTTCTTAAACAAGCCTTTCCATTATCATTTTCTTCCATTCTTGTTTCAGCTCACTAAACATTAAGGATGACCCACTGCGTAAACCCAAACTGTATTAATACAGATTAGACTGCTGGCCAAATCCTAACACCCTATCTGGACAAAGAGTAAGAGGCATGGCTACCTCTATCTTTTTGGAGGGGTGGGGGCAGGAGGAAGTAATATTTTTCTTGATTGAAATATTTTGAATGTGGTTTTTAACATCACAACATTGCTAAAGCAAAAACCAAAAGAAACACATTTCTTTGTGTAAGAGTAGAACACCCCGCACCACGAAAAAAATCAACAGTTGCCCCCACCACCCATACACATTGTATTTGCAGAACTTGCACACAGCAGAAAGACTACCTTAAATAACTAGTTTATTATGCACATACACATGCAAGTTTTATTTTAATAAACATGGATCTCATTCGCATCAGAACATATAAACTGGCCTCTGGCTATACGTCAGGAATTTCTTCTTACACACTGGCTCAATATGTCCTGTCTCCTTCTAGTTGCTCATCCTAAGAGATGATAAGAATCTACTACGTTTATCAGTTAATGGAGCTGCTCTTTTATTTCATGCAGAAGAGGCCTGTTCTGAAGGTCCCAGGTTTGTTCTCGCTATGGCACCATATTTACCCTCTCAGAATTCAATGGGCCAAGGGATTTCACTTCATTTTGTTCATACCAAGGTGGATGCAATATAAAGGTGCAGTGTCTTTATTAGTGGAGAAAGATGGTATAAAAATCTTTGATACCATATCATATCAGTGTTCTGCAGCCTCTCTATTTTGTCCTGATCTCCTGGTCATAAACTTTAAGGTCTTTAATGGAATAGGGGCTGGATACTTTAGAGGTCATGGCCAAAATTTTTAAACTTGGATATCTAAAGTTAGGTACCTAAATAAATGCCTGATTTTAAGAAATGCCAAGCACCTCTGAAAACAAGCCCATTTTTATTTAGTTTCCTAACTTCAGATACCCAAGTTTCAATATTCTGGACCATACTCCATCTACAACCTACCAAGACAGCTGAGCTCAACAGGGATACTGTGGGCCTGACAGAGGTAAAGCTATTCGGAGAAGGGTTCAGAATGTTTTTGGAGGAATGCCTTCAACTGTGGCCTCCTTACTCGAGGAAATCAGATTGAGCTCTAATTTGATGGTGTTCAGCATAAAATGTGAAATCTGCCTTTCCATAGCAACAAAGGCTAAATAGTGGATGAAACAATGACAAACTAAAGTACAAGCATCTCAGATAACTTGCACCCAAAAGTCCTAAAAGAGGTGACTGAGAAGATCTCTGGCCTACTTATGTTAATTTTGTAATGAAACTTTAGACAACTGGGGAAATCCCAGAAGACTGGAAGAGTGCTAATGTTACGCCAATATTCAAAAAGGGCAAGTGGAATGACCTGGGTAATACAGGCTGGTTAATCAACCCAGGTAAAATAATGGAAAAGTAGATATGGAATTCAACTGATCTTGGAAAGCAGTGACACAGAAAAATATTTAGAAGTCATAGTGGACAAGCAATTCAGCATGAACTCCCAGTGCAATGTTGTGGCAAAAAAGGATTAATGCCCTCCTTGGATATATAAGCAGGGGAGCAGTGAGTAGAAGTGGCGAAGTGATTTTACCTCAGTTTCCAGCATTGGTGACACCGATACTGGAATACTGTATCCAGTTCTGGTGTCTACACTTCAAAAAGGATTCTGAAAAACTAGAAAGGGTGCAGAAGACAGCCATAAAAATTGCTGGAGGAATAGAAAAAAAAGTCTCACAGTGAAAGACTGAAAAAGCCCGCTACATTTAGCTTATCAAAAAGAAGACCAAGAGGTGACTTGATTACAATATATAAGTATCTTCACAGGGAGCAAATACCAGATACTGAAAGCTCTTTAATCTAACAGAGATGGACATAACTAGTACCAATAGCTGGGAGCTGAAGCCAGACAAATTCAAACTAGAAATAAGGTTCACATTTTTAACAGTGAGGATGATTAATCATTGGAACAAACTACCAAGGAAATGGTGGATTCTCCACAGGGGTCAGCAATGTGTCTATAAACGGACACAAGTGTTCGTGGCAAAGATTTTGAGGTCTGTAGTAATTTTTCAAAAAATTGAATGACTGAATGACATACCCCACCCCCTCAATGTCCGTCACTAAGTATGGTAATTTTGTCAAGTGTCTGTCATGCAACATGGTGATGCTGACCCCTGATTCTGCATTTCTTGGAGTCTTTAAATCAAGACAGGATGCCTTTCTGGAAGTTATGCTTTATTCAAACACAAGTTATTTGGCTCAATTCAAAGGTAATTGGGTGAAATGTAAAAGTCTGTGATACAGATGGCCTAATGCTAGGTTAGGTACTAGATCATCTAAATGGTCCCTTCAGGTCTTGAACTCTATGAATCCTAGTGATGATGAAAGCCAGAGCCCCTTATATAAATATGAATGTGATCAGAGTCCAAAGACTACAGTGCCAGGACAGTTAGAGATAGATGGACAATTATTGGGAGTGCTGTATTACACAGGTATTGCACATGCAAAATGCCAGCTGATTTTAACGGATGTTCTGGGAGCACAAGAAGTGCTATATAAAGCTTTTCTGCACAATGAACAGCTTCATTGTGTAAGCCGGTCCTTCTCCTGATCTCTCCTTTGCATGCCTGAGCTCTGGGAAAGGGCTGTAGTCCCGGTGAAATGGAATTATTTGTAAGTAAGGCAGTATGCTGAGGTTGAGTGAGCTGCTGCTGGCACTTTGGGAACTGCACTGGCAATTGCCTTTCTGCTGGGCTTGTGCCTTGTATTTTTGTCACTGGTGAACTGTACTTTAGGAACTGGAGAGAATGTTTTTACCCTGCCTCCTATCAGCCCAAGTTTTATTGCAAATATTGATGTCTTACTATAATATGATATAGGTATTTTATTGTTGAATTTACACTTGGGCTCTTACTCAATTTCAGTGATGAATTCTGGTCCCATTATTTATTTATTTATTTTTAAAAGCGCTAACAAATTTCACCAGAATTTTATATCACAGGTGATGCATCTTAGCTGGGTATTGCAAATTCAAAAAGGCAAACTGAAAGTTGAGTAAACCCCAGCATGTGAATTATATTCAGCTTACAGACAAATATGAGCTGCAATACTTTATTACCATTATTACAGTACAGGCCCCGACTGAGATTAGGGCACTATTGTGCCAGGAACTATACACATGCATATAAAAAGAGAAAGTCCCTGCCCCAAATAGCATACAATAGGTAAGATATAGAGACCTGATCTAGACAGACCGGACAGGCAATGGCAAGGTAAAAAAAAAAAAAGGTACATTATTCCCATTTTACACATGATTAAGTGACTTACCCAAGGTCACAAAAGAAATGAACCAAGATCTCCTGAACTCTCGTCTGACTCCAATTTATAGTACGTAGTATACAGAATATTCTATAGAATATTATTTAAATTCAGCCAGTTTCCTACAAAATTCATCTGTTGACCTCTATAAGCTGCAATTCTGATGGCAAACTAGCCTGACAGCAGAAGAGCAAATGATTGCCCTCTTCTAGTTTCCCTGTCTCATACCAGTATCACCTGTCGACTAAGTGGTAGCAGATGTCTGGGGCCTTGCTGTGGTATTGGGGACTGTGCCTTTAACAGGTAAGCTTCCAGACAGAGTCTGCATGTAGAACTCTGCAGCACTTGATGTGCACAGCCAATTGGCAACCAGACACACAATAAGTCAGACCACTTGCAAGCATCGAGAGATCCCCGACCACCACACCTGCAGGTTGGGTTCCCAGTAGAGGAGAAGTCGGTTACGTGAAGTCTTGGTTTATTCTAAGTCTAACTTGCTTTGTTTACACATGTACACCAGTCCTGGACTGAGATGGTCAAACAGTATGCAGGGCAGTCCCTTCTTCCAGGCATCTCAGCCTAGCACCAAGAGAGTCTTATTCCCAGAGAGCAACTCTGCCTCCAGAATTGACTCCAACCAGAGTCCAAAGCAGAAAGCAAACTCTCCTGCTGCTCATACAGTTCCCTCTCTCCTGAGGCGGTCTTGTACATTACTTTGCATAACCTAAAATACCACTACCCCACCGTATGTCTTCCCCAGAGTCTAAACTTCCCCAGGTGCTAAGAAAATCAACTTGGAAGACTACGCGTAACAATGCCTCCTACTGACGGCTGCCATAACAATGTTTCTCAAACAAGCAATACCTCCTCACACATACACCTAGGCATTGTCACAACAGAAGACATCTACTACTATCACGCTTCTGACAGTGGTCAATGCTAGATATTCTGGAGAGGACAAAAATCATAGAAAACCAGGAAATTATGCAATAATATATCAGCTGACTCAGCTGTTAATTTGATAAGCCTTGTAATGTTTATCTTAGCTAATGCACAGTACCGGCAGGTGCTGTTGTTACATAGTACGTACAGGTGTGTAATCTGTGTTTTCCTCTGAATCAATAATATTCTACAACCGTGATTTCCGCAGACTAGTGATATATGGCATTAAAAATATTTCCTTTGGTCCTTTAGCGCATTTGCGCGCGCACACACGATGGAGAATAGCAATGTTACTTAGCAGGAAAGTACCATATATATTAGTGAGAGGTTGCTTATTTTATCTAATTTAACTGTATAAATAATAGTCCCTGTGACTTGTTTTCTTTGGAAGTGGTATAATATATGCAAATCAAATGTGTAGATCATCCATCTTTAATAGCTTTCTTTGTGCCATATAGCTGCATAGCAGCTGCTTTGTCAAACAACCAAGAAATTAAAGTTTGGCAAAACACTGGTTTTCATCAGCATATGACCTTAAGATAACATTTACATTTCAGGAGATGCTGCTCCAGTCAGAACAGAACTGCCGGGCAAACTTGCATCTCTGCATACTCTTGGTGGCATCAGACAGAAAAGCTAATAAACTGTTAGTACATTTTTATTTTTCATAAGCCTGCGAACATGCTCGGCCATGTCAAACGTATTCCTGGGTCTTCAGTGACTAAATAAAGAAAACCGAGCAAGGAGGAATTTATTTAACTCTTTACTGTTTAAGTGATAGATGGAAAGGAGAGTGACTGTTTTTGGAAAACAATGTGCCTCATGCCATTTCACGGGCGAGACTACTGGATAACGCATAGGCTGAGGCTCCAAGATTTGTGTGATTGGATTCAGATATATCCAAGGAAATTAACTTTGCGAGAAGTTCTCTTTGGTTACTAGCAGGTATACTGATCACGTTTATTTTGCTCACAGACAGGCTTCTGTAGCTCCAGCCACGTAAGATTTGCTGGTAGCTTTCTCCTTGGGTAGCTGTGAGTTCAGATGGGTGTTTTCAGAAGACAACACCACCAAGACTGGTTTAAATCCCTCCTCCCCCTGCATTTAGAGAAGAAACATTTTGCTTTTGCGTATTTGGTATCCATCTTTGTCTCAGGTCATTATTCCAACCTTTAATGGAATTTGGGCTTTTTTAGGGGGTTGGGGATTGATTGATGGCTAAGATAATGGAAACAATAAGGTCAGGACTTCACATCTAGCTTCAGGATGGATAGAAAAATATTTCACTAGCTCATAATCTAAACTAATTCTGAATTAGACGTGAATCATGGAGGAGATGGGTGTGTGTGTAGGAGGAATAAAACAAACACATTTGGTTGTATTTGTCTTCTCGCCTGACTACAATATAATCCATTTCTCATAACACAACTGTGTGAAATTTACATTACAAAACCACATAGTGCTCACTTAATTTCTGGCTTCATTACAAACTCAGAACTTAGTCTAAACTAGTCAAAAGTCTCATGAGCTTCCAGGGGCTCTCATCACCAATTCCAAGTGACCAAGGCTGGCTTATAAAGGTTTAGAGTTGGGGAAAAAACATGGAAAACTTTCAGCTTCAAACCATGTTTCTTAAAAATCATACAAATGTGCAAAATTCAGATCCACATTTCACTAGGATTGCCAATTCTGGTTGGATGTATTCCTGGAGGTTTCATCACATGACCTAATATTTAACTGAATATTAATCTTTAGGACAATCCTGGAGGGTTGGCAACTCTACGTTTCACACACTCCCAAAATTAGGATGTTCAGCTATGATGAATTGGTGTAGGGCCACCTCTAGTTTTGAGTAAGTTTTGCTTTAAATACGTGGGATCTTCTTCATCTGAAACTCAATGTGGAAGTGAAAGAGCTCATACTCCATATGGATTGAACCGAAAGAAGCCAAGCTGGGAGAGGCCCCAGTATAACTGGGAGGGCAATTCAGAACAAGTATGGACTGAAACCTTCAAACCTAGGGCCTGATCTTTCAAACTCTTATGCACTTCAAATAGTTTTACCCATGTGACTATGTTATGTGGCGTGGGGTTGCTGGTGAGTATTACAGACAGCCCCCCAACCTGAAGCAAATACTCACCAGCAACCCCACGCCACACAACAAAAACACTAACCCAGGAACCTATCCTTGCAACAAAGCCCGTTGCCAATTGTGTCCACATATCTATTCAGGGGACACCATCAAAGGACCTAATCACATCAGCCACACTATCAGAGACTTGTTCACCTACACATCTACCAATGTGATATATGCCATCATGTGCCAGCAATGTCCCTCTGCCGTGTACATTGGCCAAACCGGACAGACTCTACGAAAAAGAATAAATGGACACAAATCAGATGTCAAGAATTATAACATTCAAAAACCAGTCGGAGAACACTTCAATCTCTTTGGTCACTCGATTACAGACCTAAAAGTCGCAATATTACAACAAAAAAAACTTCTAAAACAGACTCCAACGAGAGACTGCTGAATTGGAATTAATTTGCAAACTGAGCACTATTAAATTAGGCTTGAATAAAGACTGGGAGTGGATTGTCATTACACAAAGTTAAACTATTTTCCCCATGTTCATTCCCCCCCCCCGGCTACTATTCCTCACACGTTCTTGTCAACTGCTGGAAATGGACCATCTTGATTATCACTACAAAAGGTTGGGTTTTTTTCCCCTCGCCTGTTGGTAATCTCTCACCTTAACTGATCACTCTCGTTATAGTGTGTATGATAACACCCATTGTTTCATGTTCTCTGTGTATATATATCTTCCTACTGTATTTTCCACTGCATGCATCTGATGAAGTGTGTTTTAGCCCACAAAAGCTTATGCTCAAATAAATTTGTTAGTCTCTAAGGTGCCACAAGTACTCCTGTTCTTTTTCCTTGTAGATAGTTATCAAAGCCATGTTAAGTGTACTCAAATCTTTAACGTTTGCCTGCATTGTTTGAGAATTAAGAGTAGATGCTAAGTGTATTTGTCTGTGTTCACGTGTATCTTGTTAGAATTTAACAATGTGATTTAATTAATTAGTTGAAATGCTAAAATCCTGTTCCTGTCTCATAATACTTCATTATTGTATTCTATTGATTCAGAGATCATGGGGATATCATCATTTCGACAGGATTTGTGGCATAATAATAATATTGTCCTCATTTCTCTTTGAGACTTGTAATGCCACATAGTAAACTACCTGTGAACTGTCTTAGTAATTTGAATGGCTATTGCTTAATGAATTGTCTGAGAAAGGACCCACCGAATGGAGATCAAACCGTCAGCTTGCTTTCATCAAAGCCCAGGTGGTGGAGTTACCTATCCGCACCCCCCCTTGCTTCAACTATATAAAGGAAGCTTCAGACCTGATCCTTTTTATTTCAGGTCTGCTTAAGCTTTGACAGGGAAGGTCTAAGCCACAAGACAGAGATCTCCAGGTTTACTCTGCATTTACCCTGGAATTCTCATGGAAGAATTTTGAACAAAACTCTACATCTGAACTGCCTATTGGACTATGACCTTTTAAACTGATTCCAGAAAGACTTTTGCAAATCAGCAGCCTCCCTATCTCTTCTATGAAACTGACCTAAAGGCTTTACACACACTTCTTTGTATATTGATCTCTTAATCACTGATAACTCTTTTTCATTTTTTTTATTAACAAGTCTTAGATTTAGTTAATAAGGATTGGCTGTAAGCATGTATTTGGGTAAGATCTGAAATATTTATTAAACTGGTGGGCAATGTGTCCCGTCCTTTGGGATTGGTAGAACTTTAAATGTGGTGAATAAGGTTTTCATTTTCAATAACCCCTTAGACTTGGTTGTCTAGATGGGAGCCAAAGGCTGGACTACAGTGGTTGGGGACTGTATTTGACTGCTGGTTAACCAGTGTGGTATTACAGAAATTGTTTGGTTACTGGCTTGGTGAATCTAATTATAGAATAAACCACCATTTCTGGAGATTATCTGCCCTATTCCTTGCAGTTTGCCCTGAGCTGGCATTCTCAGTGTGGCCCTTGGATTTGAAAGTTACAGAACACCAACCTGATGAGGCATACCAAGAAAGGAATGTGTTGTTGTAGGTCTTCTCAAGAACAGTGCCCCACAAGGGGGCATTCGGCTGAGTTAGCCCCTCATCTCCACTTCCCAGGAAACAGTCATTGCCATGGGGGTTCCCCAGGCACAAAGGAGCCATCTGCTTGGGGGACACAGACACTTTGGGGTTTGGTGCAGAGACTCTCACTATGGCAAATGGCAGTCAGTTTTCTTAAACAATATCGTGTAACTGAGATTAGTAATATCTAGCTCTTGTATATAACTTTCCATCTGCAGATCAGTGTCATCATCCCTGTTTGACTAACAGGGAAACTGAGGCACAGGGAGGGGAAATGACTTTTACTCAACAGGCCAGTGGCACAGCTGGAAATAGAAGCCAGCTCTCCTGAATCCCAGTCCAGTCTCCTCTCCACTAGGCTATACTGCCTGCTCTGAGAGTCATCCTGACATTGATCTTAATGATATATATTACACACATCAATGACACAGAAAAAGCACAGAACGCAGCTTGGTTTTCTGATTCCAGAGTGAGTTTGCACGGACAGGAGGTGGAGAAAAGGCCTTGTAAAGTAATCAGACTGGATCTGGAAATTGCCAAGACCTAATAAACACAGTGCCCCACAAAGCCATTTTTAGAACCGCAGTTTAAATATAGCCTTCGCTAGCAGCACCTGCTGTGCTCAGGAAGTGTCATCTGTGAAGCGTCACTCACTCAGATTCAGTGTCGCATACAAACGTAGGACACACATTTGTCACAACGAACATGCTCTCTGGAGTGAGGAATACTGCCTACGGGTTCTCACCTGGACGACACTCATGGCTGCTGTATATATGTATATTTTTAGTGAAGCCCATTGGGGAAAGGACCAGGTCTTCATATCTGTTTGGCCAGTGCCTAGCACAATCAAGCCCCATACTGGTTGCAGCTGGGGATGCTACTGTAATACAATTAACAAATTGTTGGTGCAGGCAGTTTTTTGGGGGATGGGATGGGATGGACTGCCAGGGAGAGAAAGGAACTGGTGATTGACTTTGGGTGTGTGTGACTGTCATCCCAGAGCACCCCGTTCTGGCACTGTATGGTGCCGCAGCCCTGAGCCTTTATGTCCCAGCTGCTTTTCCACTGCTCCACCCAGCCTCCAACACCTTCTGGGTTACAGAGACTTAGTCCTTGAAGCTAGGTCACTTACAGTTCTTCCCCTTCCAGGGCACTCAAAGTCCAAACCAAGTACAAGGCAACATAAACCAAATGTTCCCTTTCTTCCAGGAGGATCTGCTGGGCACCAGTCATCCCTGGCCAGCCTTCTCTCCCGCACTTAGAGCCTCACATCTGCTCTTTCTCTGCATCCCTGTCCAACTGAGCAGGAATCTTCCTGTTAAGCCCCTCCCAAGCAAACTGGCTCCTTCTCCAGGTGATTGGGCTTTCGTTGGCCCATTAACCCTTTCCTACGGTGCATGGAGGCATGCACGCCCCACTACACACCCTCCCACCTATTAGTGTCCCCGTTACGGTACATAGGTTCTCCTCCCTCAGGGTTTCAAGGTCTCCAGCTCTCCTTCTAGCTCACTACCCATCATGAGCAAATGATCTCTCTCTTCCTGAGTTGCCCAACAGTCTGTAGCCAGCTGCCCTTTTTGTAAAAGGGTCATTTGTTGTCTGTGCTTTGTGGCTACTCATTGCAGCCCTTGAGCCTTCATGACAGGTACCACAAACCAGGTATCCCCTGACTCCCCTTCGTCAAAGGAAAAGCCCTTTCTTCCTTGGCCAATTACCCAGGCCCTGGCATGCTGATGAGGGGCTGTAGTCACTCACAAAACTCCTGTTTCCATATGAAGAGCTGCCTGAGTCTCTACTATACACCATTCCAGCTTATCATGAGCTTCCACTTCCTGGCAACCTTTGCCTGGAGCATAGTCAACTCCTGCTCCAGCATCAAGCACTGCTGTTTCCCACACTCCCTTCACTACCCTACACGGTGCTATCTTTTGCTTCAATTTTGTAATCTGTTCAATAATCTTCTGCTGGGAGATGCTTCTGTTTTCCAGCTCTTCTCAACAGTCTTTCAGCTGTTCTCATAAGCTCTGAAGACGATCAGGAGTTTCCTTTCAGCTTTCTCACTTGCACAGCCAGCTTCCTCCACTCCTTTTCTGATCAATGGTTGGCCTTCCCCATCCTCGGCTATCAGTCTAGATTCATGATGCCTTTCCTCTCCACCAGTTTTGTGCTACTTTCCTTCACAACTGGGCCGAAAAACCTCACCAGTCTCTTCTCAAGAACACTGGCCACAGAAGATCCTTTACTACCCCAACTCATACCCAACCTCTCTGGCCCTGTACCCCCAGCTCTACCTCTCCGATGAGGTAGACCCCACATCTCATCATGCACATGAGACATGCACAGGGAGGTGCTAGTCCAACTTCTTTGCCAAAACCCCATTTTCCCCAAAAAGGGTGTCCTTATGCCCTGAGGCCATGAGGCCATCCACTGGCGTGCTTCCCAGCTTGACTGGTGCCATGTATGGTTAGTCCTGGTACCATTCAGAGAGGACTCCAGACCCCAAACCTACCTATAATAGTAGCCCAGGTGATCCTACTCCATTGACTGGAAGGGAAAAAAGGGAGGAGGTGTTGCTTATATATCAAAGTTGCACTGAAGTTGAGACAGAAGTGAGAGGCAGACTTGTTGAAAGTCTCTGAGTCATGATAAAAGGGGTAAAACACAAGGGTGATGTCATGGGAGGGGGTCTACTATAGACCACCCAGCCAGGAAGAAGAGGTGGATGAGGCATTTTTTAAAAACTACTAGCAAAATTATCCAAAGCACAGGACTTAGTGGTGCTGGGGGATTTCAACTACCCAGACATCTACTGCAAAATTAATACAGCAGGGCACAAATTATTCAATAAGTTCTTGGAGTTCATTGGAGACAACTTTTTATTGTAGAAGGTGGAGAAAGTAACTAGGGGAGAAGCTGTTTTAGATTTGATTATGACAAATAGGGAAGAATCATTTGAGAATTTGAAAGTGGGTTCTAGCCCACGGAAGCTTATGCCCAAATAAATTTGTTAGTCTCTAAGGTGCCACAAGGACTCCTTGTTATTTTTTCATGAAATGATGAGTTCATTATTCTAAGGAATGGTACCAAGGAAAACAACAGAACACAGACAGTGGACTTCAATAAGGCAGATTTTGGGAAATTCAGAGAATTGGTAGGCAAGATCCTGTGGCAAGCAAGTCTAAGGGGGGAAAGAGTTCAGGAGACGTGGAAGTTGTTTTAAAGAGACTTTATTAAGAGCACAAGAAAAAAACATCCCAATGCATAGGAAAGATAGGAAGTTTGGTTTAACCAGGTTAACCAGGAGATCTTCGATTACCTGAAATTCAAAAAAGAAAGTCACAAAAAAGGGAAAACTAAAGTCAAATTATGGGTGAAATTCTCTCTCTCTCTCTCTCTCTGGGGGGTGGGGGGGGGAGGGAGGGAGGGAGGAACAAAATTAGAAAGGCCAAGGCACAAAATGAGATTAAACTAACTAGGGGCATAAAGGGTAACAAGAAAACATTTTAAATATACACTAGAAGACAAAGGAAGATGAAGGAAGATGAAGGACAACTCAAAGAGGAGGGAAAGACAGTAACAGAAAACACAAAATTGCAGAAGTATTAAATGCTTTTTTTGTTTCAGTTTTCACCAGAAAGGTTGGCAGTGATTAGATGACTAACTTAGTGAACATCAGTGTAAATGGGGTAGGATGTGAGGCTAAAATAGGAAAATAAGTTAAGAATTACTTAGACAAGTTAGATGTCTTCAAGTTGGCAGGGCCTGATGAAATACATCCTAGAATACTCGAAGGAATTGGCTGCAGAGATCTCTGAGCAATTAGCAATTATCTTTGAGAACTCATGGAGGGTGAGAGAACACCAGAGAAACGGAAATGGGCAAATATAGTACCTATTTATAAAAAAGGGGAATAAGGACAACCCAGGGAATTATAAATCAGTCAGCTTAACTTTTGTACACGGAAAGATAATGGACCAAATAATCAAACAACAAATTTGTAAGTATCTAGAAGACATAAGATGACAATTAATGGCCAACATGGATTTGTCAAGAACAAAGTATGTCAAACCAACCTAATATCCTCCTTTTGACAAGGCAACAAGCCTTGTGGATAGGGGGAAAGAAGTCGATGTGGTATATCTTAACTTTAGTAAGGCTTTTGATATGGTCTCACATGACCTTTTCATAAACAAACTAGGAAAATATACTTGAGATGAACCTACTATAGGGTGGGGCACAACTGATTGGAAAATCGTATTCAGAGTGTCGTTATCAGTGGTTCATAATCAAGCTGGAAGGGCATATTGAGTGGGGTCCTGCAGGGTTCTGTCCTGGGTCTGGTTCTATTCAATACCTTCATAAATGATTTGGATAATGGCATAGAGAGTACACTTATAAAGTTTGCAGATGTTAACACAATGGGAGTGGTTGCAAGTGTTTTAGAGGACAGGATCATTATTCAAAATGATCTTGACAAACTGGAGAAATGGTCCAAAAATATAGGATGAAATTCAATAAGAAGCAATGCAAAGTACTACACTTAGTAAGGAATAATCAGTTGCACACATTCAAAATGGGAAATGAATGCCTTGGAAGGAGTACTGTGGAAAGAGATCTGAGGGTCACAAGTTAAGTATGAGTCAACAACATAATACCGTTGCAAAAAAAGTGAACATAATTCTGGGATGTATTAGCATGAGTGTTGTAAGCAAGACTCAAGTAGTAATTCTTCCACGCTACTCAGCACTGAAGAAGCCTCAACTGGAGTACTGTGTCCAGTTCTGGGCACCTAATTTCAGGAAAGATATGGACTAATTGAAGAAAGTCCAGAGGAGAGCACCAAAAATGGTTAACGGTCTAGAAAACATGACCTATGAGGAAAGATTGAGGAAAAAATGTGTTTGTTTAGTCTGTTGAAGAAAGACTCAGGAGGGATATGATAACTATCTTCAAGTACATAAAAGGTTGTTATAAAGGAGAGAGTGATAAATTGTTCTCCCTAATCTCTGAGGACAAGACAAGAAATAATGGGCTTAAATTGCAGCCAGGAAGAATTAGGTGAGATATTAGGAAAAACTTCCTGTCAGGGTAGTTAAGCACTGGAACAAATTGCCTAGGGAGGTTGTGGAATCTCCATCATTGTCTAATCTGTTCTTAAAAAGCTCCAAACACTGGGCAGGGATGGTCTAGGTAATACTTAGTCCTGCCTCGGTGCAGGGGACTGGACTAGATGATTTACCAAGGTCCCTTCCAGTCCTGCATTTCTAGGATTCTCTGCTGATATTCCCAGGCTTGGCACATTTGAAGCACAACACTGGACTTCCTCAGCTGCCCCCAGAAGTGCTTCCACTAGGTTTCAGGACTGACCAGGGCCCTGGTAGCTCCCAAGTATTTCTTGGTTTTGACTACTTGGGACCCTCTCCCTTTGAGAGCTTCCCTGTGACTCCCCAGATTGGGGTATCCCCTCTTTGGTCTGCTCTCTCTCTCTCTGACTGCTCCCCCTCCGACAGAGCAGGGCTCTATGTACCTTCTTCCTTGCACTCTGGCTCCTGCTCTGGGTGTCTCAGTTTGGGCTTACTGGGCCTTCAGTAGCCCATTAACTCCTTCCTGCCTTGTCTGCAGGCTTGTGTGCCCCATTATAGTGACCTTTTTCTGACAGTGTTACTTTAGCTTTACATAGTTATCAAACTTAGCACTGAAAGGGATTCCTTCCAGAGGGAGCATCAGGCATCATTCCGCCCCAGGGAGTGTCCCTCTCAGAGCTCCTGGGTTCACCCACTTTTACACCCCTTTGGAGGGGGTATGGGGGTGTGTGTGTGCTGCAGCCTACTTCTTTCCTTGTAGCAACTGAACTCCAGTGGGTGGTGGGTAAGCAGAGCTGTGTGCTCTCAGGGGTGATCAAAGCACAGACACCGCACTTCCACCTGACCTATTACTTGGGATACTCAGATGTGGTGGAAGGAAGACTCCTTGTCACTCCCACTGGGTAGACTTGGATCTGGATTTTGGTTGTCATCTCCTTTCAAAGTTTGGGGCTGTTTGGTTCCATGGCTTAAAATCTAGATCTAGGTTTAGACTGTTACCAGAACCAGGTGTGTTGAGGGCAGTAGAAATATATTTCTCTCTCAAGTGTACATGATCTGCAAAAGGAAATGGTGTTCCATAAAATGACCCTTAAAATAAAGCCATAGTCCCTTATTTTTCACGTGGCTTTCTCTTATTTCCATCCAACAAAGGTGGTCACCCTGCTGAGGTTGCTTAATATAGCAGTGGTGGACTGGGGTCTTCTGGGGTGGGGGCCAGGTAGCAGAATATGGGACAGATTTTTAATCCACAATAATCTCCTTCTCCCAGCCTCCTCCCTATGCAGATTTTAAGGACAGTCCAGAGTCATCAAAACAGCCTGCGACCCACAGCTCTGGCGTGGGAAATTCCTTAGCAAAGCTTATCCTTGTGAGCAGAGCAGAGTGAATATAATGGAGTTTTCCACGTGGGCACCCCCATTATTACAGAATCCGAGCCCTCACAAACATTTGAGAGTTTATCCTCTCAACAACCCTGTGAAGGCGAAAGGTGCTACAGATGGGCACAAGGAGACTAAATGACTTGCCCAAAGGAATTCCGTGGAATTGGTGGAAACTGAATGTAGATCTCCTGAATCCTAGTCTAGCCTCTTCAACACAAGACCACTCTTTCTTTGAGATGAATCTTCTTGGCTTATCTCTAGGCAAACTTGCAACAACTCTACTGCAAAGGCCCATAAAAGAAGGAAAAGGTAACAGATTTTTGGGCAGACATTATTTTCCCACTAGCATGGCTCAATGTTAATCAAACTACCCATTTGCTCTTCAGACTGGAGCTAAAGCTCAGTGGTGCAGGAATGATCCTACAGCCTTGGTAGCCTGACATTTAGTTTGATCTAGTTTTATAAGGGAATTTGAAGCTGAGGAAAGGTCAACCCAAACTAAATACAATCTTCAATAAACATGAGTGTTTTATTTTGACTACAAAGGCAATGAGGTAGATAAAATACACCAGATTTGCTGTGTCTGTTGCTCTAGCGAATGCTAACCTACAGTAGTAGAGTAATTCTGTAATTCCTGTGATTAGAGTCCATCTACTCCAGCTCAGATCCCAAATTGGTGGTTTGGCATAGATGAAGCCTTTGTCCCAATACTGACAACAGAGTAACAATACTCTACTTAAAATCAGGGAGTCACAGTTTCTGATCTGCTCACTAGTTTGTAAAATACATGAACACTTTATTTTTCTACTTCAGCTGAATGCAACTGCTTTGTCTGGACCTACTCTTGCTCCACTGAGGTCATTGGCAAAACTCCCACTGGCTTTGGCCTGCTGAAAATAAATGTATTCTAGTTCGTGGGCAAAATTCTTCTCACAGAGCTGCCTGTTGGTGGTCTACAGTCAGGTGACCTTGTTCTGTGGTTCCCTTCAGTTCTCACAAACTAAGTGGGGTCAGGCCCGTACAGACCTTTGAGGGGTAACATTGCAAAGAATAACTTGCGTGAGGAATGAAGTTGTGGTTGTGATTCAATAGGTTGTATTTCTCCGAGTCATGACCAAAATAACCCCAAGAATTATATTAGAGAGCTCTGTGCTGCCAGCAGGTGCAGTCTGTCAAATGAAACATAATGCCAAGATCTTGAACATTTCTGACCCCATAACAGTATTATAAGCAACATGAGGTCATTAGTATTATAAGCAACATTAAGCATGTGAAAGCTGAGGACAAAGCGGTCTTCCCTAAATTTCAGCCACACTACCCCAAAAAAGAGAAAACTAATAAAACCTAAACAATTAGTCCCTAGCCCAAGTAGTTTTTACCAAGAGGCAGAGACTCCATGAAGCCCCCTGGGGACTTCACTGTTGCTAATGACTTTACGTGGGAGGCACTCCAATACCACAGTCATGGGCAGCAATATAAAATCCTGAGATATAGATAAAAGGGATGTCAAGTAATTACATTCACCTACCTTGATTTCCCCAGTTTCATTTATATACAGTATTATTCAGCACATTCTTCCTTAAACAGTTGTGTATGGTGTTAGAGTGCATCCATCATAACGGGCAATAATTCAATTATATGCTTTCCACCCAAAGAGTGAACTAGAACATGACAATAATTTGGAATTAAAAGGGGAGCATTTTAACTAAATTGTGTACTCTCGTTTCTCTGGGCTTACTCTCTTCATCACTGAGTTCTTTCTCATAATATTTCATAGTGGATTAAGTCTTGCCAAAGTGATGTATTCTCAGAAATACCTGGATATTCAGATGAAGTGAGCTGTAGCTCATGAAAGCTTATGCTCAAATGAATTGGTTAGTCTCTAAGGTGCCACAAGTCCTCCTTTTCTTTTTGCGGATACAGACTAACATGGCTGCTACTCTGAAACCAGATTCTGAATGTTTCACTAGTTTAACGGGATGGTGTTGAAGTCTGGGGAGTAAGCTTTTCTGAACCTATGTAGCCTGAAGTTTTAACCTGTTGAGGTCTTCATGCCCTAATCAATTAAATGAGGTGGGAAATGGGAGAAAAGCAAATTACATATTGTACAACCTGACCAAGAATTACTTTGCAAAATATTAACAATGAAAAGTGTGTAAAGAATTTCACCAAACCACGTTTACTTTCTTCCTGTGACACTTCACGTAAATCCCCAGGATTGCCAGAGTATTTACATCATTGTTTGCAGTGCAGTTGTAGCCATGTTGGTCCCAGGCTATCAGAGAGACAAGGTGGGTGAAGTAATATCTTTTGTGGGACCCACTTCTGTTGGTGGAAAAAAGCCTCAAAAGCTCATCTCTCTCACCAACAGAAGTTGGTTCAATATTACCTCACCCACCTTGTCTCTCTTGTAGAATTTACAGTAACATATTTTGTCCCCTTTCTTTCTGGGAGTACTGGCTTCTATTCCAAACTCTATCACTCATGTTGTGACATTGGAGGTGGGACAGTTGGCCTTTTGGAGGAGTAAAATGACTTTTACCTTCCTATCATGGTGGTTAGAGAGAACTGTTGTTTAAAAAACACCTTGAAAGCCTCCAATCCATGTTTTATCATCAAAGTACTGTGTATACCAGAAAACACAAATCTCTTAAAGCAAACCATCTGAACAATTTTTTTCCAGTGATTTTATACACACAGTGAGACTTTTCCCCTCATCTGTGGTCAGTTTGGTCCAACCAAGCTGTAGTGTTCTGTCACAGCTTCTGTATGATTGGATTAAGATTTTAGAGACATACCAGTCTATCTAGGCACCGACTCCATGGGTGCTCTGGGGCTGGAGCAAAAGATAGTGGGTGCTCAGCACGCACCAGCCACAGCTTTCAGCCGTGCTGCTGATCAGCAGTTTGGTGGCTCGGGGAGGGACCTGTGGGGAGGGAAGAAAGCAGTGAGCAGGGGGCTCGTGGGAGCCTCAGGGAGGAGGTGGAGTGAGGGCAGGGCCTTGGGAGAAGGGGCAAAGGGAGGGTGGGGCCTTTGGTGGAGTCGGTATGGAGCACCCCCAGAGAAAAATGATAGTGAGCACTTCTGCCAGCATAGATCAACTTTCTCAAACTTGAGTGCCTAAAGTGAGACATTTCAATCCGTAATTTAGGCACCTAAACAAGTGACCAACTTTCAAAGGTCCTGTGCACCCACAACACCCTGTACTGAGGTGCCCAGATATGGATTTAAATGTCTCACTTCAGGCACCTGGGTTTGAAAACTTTGCCCAGGCTGCTCTCAAACGGAGTATTATATTTATTGTTTAATACTTCTATTAACATGGCTCCCAGAATCCTCAGTAGATTCTTGTGCCCTGTGCTGCACAGAGCCTCAAGGAATTTACACTCTAATACCGCATTAGTGACTGTTGGCCATCTCTCCAATGGAGGGTTGTGGCTCTTATGCATGAACGCTGGGCAGTGCTACTTTACCGCATATATTGTACACTTCAGCCAGAAGGTGTAAATCTATTCATTAGAACAGCAGAAAGATGAATGAATTAAAAAGGGCTCCCTGTGAACTCAAGCCTTGATTCACTTCCAGTCCCTGCCATCCAAACTCTGGCATTCACACAGCCCCAACCATAAAGGCAAGTTCTCTCCATTGGTGCCTTTAATTCCAAATTGTATGGATGAGGTTTTGGAAATTCATGAGGTTTGTCACATTATGTCTGTTCCATCACCATTAGTCACACACAGTTGGTTTTTCTCCCAGTATGTAAAAAAACCAGACTTTAACGCACGCACAAAACAACCCTGAGTTTCATTTGCTCCTAACAAAATGAGGTTGAAATAAACATAATCTGAAGAGTGGAATTCTTCCTGAGCACATTCTATGATGAATCAGGGCTTCCTACATTTACTCTGGAGTCATCTTGTCCCCCTCTTGCTTTCCAATCACCTCTTGCTAATAGTGTTTGTTGTCAGATGTCTTCTTGAATGTCCATATCTCTCTTTTTAAAATAAAAAAAAAAACCCAGTGAACACCCATTGATACAGACAGCATCTTTCCCTATGGCCAAATTACATAGGAAGCACTGGTGAAAGCTCCAGAGTGCAGTATGCTTGACAGGAATTCTTCACACAATATTGTAGCAGACAAACATGCAAGGAGAACAACAGACTGTTACTGCGTTCAGAGAAAGCTTGATTTAAAAAGCGTGGGTGGGGACTGACAAATTATACACCAGGGCTGGGAGTAACGATAAACTATCTTGATCAAATACACTCAGTGTTATCGGAATATGGAATGAGTCCTTTTGCGGAGGGTGTATATTTTTATTTTTAAAGCTCTGTTATTTTGCTGTTCTTTGCTTGCATCTGTTAAATGCTGGAATGTCTGCAGGGATGTTTTGAAAAGCTGCACAATGTCAATTAAATTTGCCGAGCAGTATATCTTTTTGGAGTACGTGTGACCTTTTCTGTTTGTCATTTCCTGGGCACCACACCAAGTGATCCTCTTAGGATGCTAGCTTTGTGGAGCAGGCCCTGAGCAGCAGGGCTGCAGGAACTGCAGGTTTCTGGGATCGCTGCCAACCTCCAGATAATTGCCATCAGCAGGAAAGAGCTAGAAAAGCTTGTCTGAGTCCATCTTTTACAGATTGACCCCTTTCTGCCACTGTGGAATCACAATCAGAGAGAAACACATCTCCAAAAAAAGAGACAGAGAGGGAGAGAGAAGGGAGGAAAACAATGATTATGGCAGGAAAGCTACATCTGATCCAAACAAGGGTGCCTGGGAGGTTATATGTTCTGCTTCAGCCTCACCAATAATTTTAGCATCACCTGTGTTAAGACAGACAAACCTGAGAATGAAGATTTAACGTTTGGCTCTAATAATGAGTTTCTATAAAACCCGAGCCAAAGCTCTAAGAGAGGGGAGTTTTAAGTACCTGTTACTTCCCGACAGATGGATTAAATAAAATCTTAACATAGATGTCAGGCGCTGGGTTGGGAGAATGGGGAGGGGTTACGTGGCAGGAGGTCTGGTGGGCAATAGAGGGAGAACTTCAGGGATCAGAGAGAGCCCCACTCCTGATTTTATAGGAGTGCTGAATGTGCAAGACTAAGGGATAGGGTGAGCACCCGTCCCTTATTTTAAGGGGCCATCCCTTATTTCATTGATTCCCCCCCCTCTTTATTTAAAGATGTATTAAAACCAATGATAAGTACTATTTTTAAATTTAAACGGAAGCTTATGCACAAACCACTGGGATTGCCCATGTTTGCATTATTCTTGTCCAAGCTTTAATACAAGCTGTGTGGATTTTAATATCTCTACCATGATTTTAAATGACTGGGCCAGTTTTTCCACTGAAATCCATGGACATACATCGTGGATGGATTTGTGCATGAAATTTTAAAATAAGATGATCCAGGTTTTTAAATAATGGTTTATAAAATGTGCAACTGAAGCTGATTAATACAGCATCACATTGTTTAACAGAATCTTAAGATTTCTGCAGCCCACACTACATATGATGTAGAATCAAAATAGCCATGAGATTACTTGCATTCATAAAGCCCTACCATAAGTAACCACACACAATGCATTGAGTTTGTGATATAATTCACAAAAGTATCTCTCTTTCACTGCAATATCTAGGTATTAGCACAAGGGAATAGGATGTAATCCAAACCCTACTGATTTAAACAGGAGTTTGAAGTCAATAGAGAATGTGCTTTGGTTAAGGCCCATAGTTCCTTCTGCTGAGAAAATACTGCACCAAACAATAAATTTTTCAGACACTAACGCATAATATTCCAATGTTCTACTTTTGGAGATCTTTTGGATGACACTCCACTGCACAATTTTCCTCCCCATGTGAGAGGATAAGAATAAAGACCATATGACAGATGTTAGTCTTATTGCTTAATGCACTTCTGGAAGATGCTCAGATACTGCAGTGATGAGCATGGTATAAAAACCTATCTAGAATAAAATGATGAAAAATATTGTAATGGGCTTCCCCTCCCCATTAGTCCAGAGAAGAGCAACACAAATTATTAGAGGTCTGGAAAACATGACCTATGAGGGAAGATTGAAAAAATTGGGTTTGTTTAGTCTTTAAAAGAGAAGACTGAGAGGGAACATGGTAACAGTTTTCAAATATGTACAAGGTTATCACGAGGAGGGAGAAGAATTGTTCTTCTTAACCGCTGAGGATAGGACAAGAAGCAATGGGCTTAAATTGCAGCAAGGGAGGTTTAAGATGGACATTATTATGGAAAATATTCTTAACTGTCAGAGTGGTTAACCACTGGAATAAACTGCCCAGGGAGGTTGTGGAGTCTCCATCATCGGAAATTTTTAAGAGCAGGTTAGACAAACACCCATCAGGGATGATCTAAATGAGGGGTGGCCAACCTGAGCCTGAGAAGGAGCCAGAATTTACCAATGTACATTGCCAATGGTTGGGCCCTTAATAAAGTGCATTAATTCTTTTGCTAATTTGCCTTCTACCACTGCAGTAAAAGGAGACAGAACTTGAAAGGGCCAGTCACTCAGAAGGATATGAAGGGAGTCCAGGATGTTTAGAAGAATATGAAAGGATTCAGGGGTTGGTTCTGACCAGCAACAGAAGTGGCTTCCTCTGGTTCTCACTCAACCGAGGACAGTCATTGTAACAATCAGTGAGACATACTGAGCACAGCAATGAAGTGCTATGGGTGTTGGCACCTGATGTTGAAGACCAATTAAGTCACCAAAAATGTATGCTGCAGATCCCCGCATTTTATGCCCCCAAACGGAGACTTCTCCCAAACCATCGGGCTGTGAACATGCATCTCTTGAATATTTTATATTTTGGTTCAGTATCTAAAGTGAAATATTATGAAACTAGTTACTCAGTCATACATTAAGAATAATTGTAAAACACTCATAAGGCACCAAAATAAAGCCAGATGGATTTAAAGATCATTCTGTCTGTCTCTCATCTAGTGAGGATTTTATACCAAGCTCATTGGCATGGTATCTGATCCCTTAATGTGCTGTTCCATATTTTCCATATTTGGTGTGATCTCAGTAGTAATCTGAAATATACATTCATATGGGACATACACACTACCATATACACATACATGGGGATAGCATGATCTAGTGGATCAGGCACTGGGTTAGGGGCCAGGATACCTGGGTTTAATTTCCAGTTCTGCTGTTGACCTACTCTGTGACCTTGGGCAAGTCAGTTCCCCTCTCTGCTTCTCCCAGCCCTTGTCTTGTCTATTTAGACTAATCTCTCTGGAGCAGAGACTGTTTTTACTACATGCATGTAGAGCATCCAGCTAGTGCCCCATCCCAGCTGGGGTCTCAAGGCACTATTGTAATACAACTAATGGTTCCCACCCTAGTTCTCAGCACACAGTGATGTTTAAATGCTAGCTGTGAGGTTTCATTTGGGAGGTGGTCACCTTGAACAACTAAGGACATTTTACATGAATATCAAAGCTCTCATCCTGAAATATTCCAAAGCAATATACAGACTTTAGACCAGACTGTGCAACATGAGCACTGATGAACACTTCCTCCTGAACTTAATCTCGTGGACTCCAATGAGGTTACTTGCAGAGTAAACGCTCACCAACATGAATGAGGACTACAGAAATAAGGCTGTTTTTGAGTCATAGTGATCCCACTAGAAGAGGGCATGGGATAACTGGGTTACATGCATACAGTAAGGTTTGAGTGAGTGGAGGTTAAAGGTAGACTGCTATGCAGATAGGAGTTCCTGTCTCTCCTCCTGCTTTCATTCTAGGAGGTAGAGAATTGAACTACTGGAATCGAAGCAGCCTATTGGATCAATTAAGCTGCAAAATGGACAAACAAAATAAATAAGTATCAGATCAGTTGAGTAACATGGTTATTGCAATTCAAGGTAGACAATAATATTTACAATAATTGACGCTACCCACATGGCCTCATGTATTCTGCAGGAAGCTGGATATAAATCCAAGGCCTACTGGAAAGAATGGTTGGAACATTTTTCCCCATCAGATCATGTTGGTTTGTTGAAAGCACAATGTTTTGAGAAGAGCTGTCATTTTCAGTGTATCTTCTGATGGAAGCCAAACAGGTTTCCTGTGAGTTCAACATTTGGAGGCAATTTATGAAGGAACAGTCCCTTTACAATCAAACTCTGAAATATACTCCAAATACCATTCCCACAGCATGTAGCTTTGGACAAGCATATTAGACAGTAAAAGGAAGCACGGCCCAAGGACGAATGTCCAGATCCTCAAAGGAATGTAGGCACTTAATTCCTATGGAAATCAAATTAGGCACTGTCAAGGTTTCTTCCCCACTCTGAATTCTAGGGTACAGATGTGGGGACCTTCATGAAAGACCCCCAAGATTATTCTTACCAGCTTAGGTTAAAAACTTCCCCAAGGTAAAACTTTGCCTTGTCCTTGCACAGTAGGCTGCCACCACCAAGCGTGTTAAATAAAGAACAGGGAAAGAGACCACTTGGAGACGTCTTCCCCCAAAATATCCCCACCAAGCCCTCCACCCCCTTTCTTGGGGAAGGCTTGATAATAATCCTCACCAATTTGTACAGGTGAACACAGACCCAAACCCTTGGATCTTAAGAACAATGAAAAATCAGTCAGGTTCTTAAAAGAAGAATTTTAATTAAAGAAAAGGTAAAAGAATCACCTCTGTAAAATCAGGATGTTAAATACTTGACAGGGTAACCAGATTCAAAACATAGAGAATCCCTCTAGGCAAAACCTTAAGTTACAAAAAGACACAAAAACAGGAATACACATTCCCTCCAGCACAGCTTATTTTACAAGCCATTAAACAAAAGAAAAGCTAACGCATTTTCTAGCTAGATTACTTACTAACTTTACAGGAGTTGTAAGGCTTGCGTTCCTGATCTGTTCCCGTCCAAAGCATCACACAAACATCCCAAACCCTTTGTTCCCCCACTCCAGATTTGAAAGAATCTTGTCCCTCATTGGCCATTTTGGGTCAGGTGACAGCGGGGTTACCTTAGCTTCTTAACCCTTTACAGGTGAAAGGATTTTGCCTCTGGCCAGGAGGGATTTTATAGCACTGTATACAGAAAGGTGGTTACCCTTCCCTTTATATTTATGACAGCCACCTAAATACCTTTGAGGATTGGGGCCTAGGTCCTCACAAAGAGCTTGATTCTGCTCCCATTGACTTCTATAGTGCAGGATCAGGAATTGCATCTAGTACAAACTCACAGCACTTCTGGTTTTAGTTCTCTTCTACAATGCATTTCTAACTGCTCCTGGTCAAGCACACCTTTCAGAAGACTTGACCCTTAAGCCACAGCTTCCTCGAACACAAGGCCTGTTTTGCTAGCTATCCTGTATATACGCTTATGGGGATTTCAGGCAACGTACCTGAGGGCTGGATTGGGGCCTCCTTCTTTCAGTTGTATGTTATTGTGATATATTTGCTAATTTTGCTTCACTATTTTTACAGTCAGCACTTTACAGCTGCAGGAGGCAGGTTTCCATAAGGAAGAGAGCCCAACACAATGGCTCCTATCTTTTTGAAAAGTGGAACAAAATCCAGCATATTTCATTAAAAAGAAACCCTAGACTTTATGTATTCAGCACATTGCATGGAACAATTTCAGAGCTTTGGGTCACGAATGACTTATTTCCATTAAAAATAATGGTGTTATTCCTGGCAACGTGAGCTTGTGTGATTTCTCTTGCAAGCAAAGATCTGCCTATACATATAAAACAGCCTCCCCAATTTCAAGAGAACAGACGATGAAGAAGAGACACGGCTGATCTCTAACTTCTAAGCAATGCCGGCAATTTGCTTTTGCACTTTACACCACTGAGATTTCTATTGTTGTTTTAGTTCTATTGAGTTCAGGATTAAATTGAAGGAAGCAATTTTGAAACTTGGCCTTGGGGGCCTCCGAGGCGAGGTTGTGGGGAGAACAGCTCATGAATAGACTGCAGGCTGGGGTCTGCCGGGAAATGCACACCTGCCACAGAAAAGCATGATTAGCCTTACTTCAGCAAGGCTCATTTACAACAGGCCTATGAGCCCTTCCTCACCCACTTCTTATGAGGACTTAACTTGCCAGAAGGTGGAAGCTGCCACTGCTTGGTGCACTGTGTCTGGGTATTGACTATTTTTTTAAAATAAACCTGAGTTTTAAATCTTCCTGGAGCGTAAGACTGACAAAGTCAGTTATAACTGGAGTTATACCAGTGATGACTAACTCACTGTCTTTAGCAAGGTTCAAAACAGTCCACAACTGAGATGGGAGTGTAGCATTTGGCTTTTTGCCCAGTCAAGAAGACACACTAAAAGGTCACACTCCTCCCCCCCAGAATTCTTGCTCAGGGGAAAAGGAGAAAAAAAAATTCCTTTCTGCAAGGTTAATTGATTACAAGGTGAAGTTTAGCAAAGGATTGTCCCTTTTCCTTAATTCTTCCCTGTCCTCAAACATTGGCTTGAGAACTCTAGGAATCGGAATCACAAATGAAATGCTGCTGTGGCTGTGTTGAATTGGAACACACTGGCTGTAGCATGCTATTCACAACCCTAGTATCGTCAACAAGCCTAGAATAAGGGTGTGACGGCTAGGAGTGCTGGTAGAAGACTGGTTTTTATTTCCTAGCTCCAACAATATGACAAGGATCAGTATCCTTAATAAGGGCCTTGGCATTCAGAAGTGCTGAGTGCTCACCCGCTCTCATGGATGTCAGAGAGCGATGCTGAGTGTTCAACACTTCTGAAAAATCAGGTCATGTACGTAGGTGCCTAAATATGGACTCAGGAGCCTAATTTCAGGGTCCCCTTTTCACCCCATTTTTACTTGGACAGAAAACCTGATCCGCTGTCTCAAACTGTTAAATCAGTCCTTGACCACATGTCAACAGTTGAGAATGTTTTATGAGGGCAGTTCACGTATAGCTTTAAATTTGAAATAAGCATGAGTTAAATCATCTGCAACTCATAAAAACTACCTTTCCTATTTAGCTTTAGAATGTAATGACCACTTATTATAAATAATACAGCAGCACTGAGAGACTTCGGTCAGGACCAGGGCCCCATTGTGCCAGGTGCTGTACGCACACAACTTCAACCACCATCAAAACCTCCACAAGAGTTATTTCCTTAAGGGCCCGACAACGCCTCATCCTGGAAGAAACCGCTCCCAGCCCCACTCTGATCAGCCGTACATAAATTTTCATAGACTTCAAGTATCATCCTGTCTGCAGAATGATTAACATGTGTCAAGGCCTAGTTCTATAACCTAGCAAAGCTTCCTGTCCTATGAAGGGAGAGAGGGAAAAAGAGAAATGGAAAGTACATCATATCAAGATACTCCCTCTCAGGATCATGTTAAAATTTATAGATAAAAACTCAGGATTAAATGAGGCCAAATCAGCAGTTTTGGACTCCTCTAAGTAGAAAGACTTTAGCTGTCTGACTTCTACTTGGCCGGCTTTCCAGGCCTGCAATTCACAGCTGCAGTGAAGCAAAGCAGGTCCAATAACACCATTTGTTTTCAACTAAAAAAAAAAAAAAAGATATATAAATGGATTGTAGAAGAAGGGACCATTAGCAGACATTTAGTCTGACCATAGCGAGAAGTGCGGATGGTTCAGGGGAACAGAGCCAACTTGGCGTTTATATAAGCTATCTTGCATCTCCTTCCCCTCCCACCACCCCAGGCCGGCACTCAGATTGATTAAGAGGTCAAATAAAGGCTGCCTCAGTGCAAGTGTGTGCATGATATATAACAAAAACGTCCATCTCACAGTAAAGGCTTTCTAAACAGTATAAAAGACAAATCGATTTCTAAACTAATTCTGGGCCTGTTTAAGTCTTTTCTTCCTGGAAATTCTACATGACAAATATTTAGAGAAGTGATTGAAGAAATCCAGACTCAGTAGTGGAAGGCGTGTGGGAGAAAGGGAAGGGTGTTAGTTAAAGCAGGTGAAAAATATTATATACATATCTTAGTTATTTGATGGACAAAGCAAACATCCTTCTGCCAGCTAGTGGAAGAATGTCAAATTTTAGAGGTATGCTGTCATCCAGGGACTTGGTTTCATGTCTGTCACATCAAAACCATGACAAATGGCTTTTTTACAATATGAGAAAAAACGAAGGCCATTTTTAGAATGTCTTCCTACTCAATATCTGTCCATATGTCTGACTATTTCCCACTCTATCCCTTTATCTCATGTGACTAGTACTGTGGGGTTAAATCCTGACTATACTGAAGTCAGCCCAGGGGTGAAAGTAAGGGGCTACGGGCCCTTTAACGTCGCTGCCCTTTTTGCGCCCCCGCCAGGTCCCTACCAGCAGGATTGCTAATGGGGGGGCCGAAAAGGGTGCAGTGATGACCCGGCTGGGGGGCACAAAAAGGGCAGTGATGTTAAAAAGCTGCCGCAGCAGCGTTTTAATATCGCTGCCTCTTTTGCCCACCCCCCCTCTGCCCGCGGCCACTGATGGGGGGGGGGGGGAAGAAGTAGCTGCCCCGGGGCCACAATTTAAAAGGGCCTGGGGCTCCAGCTGCCTCTGCCGCTACCACGGCTGCACCGGCTGGAGCCACGGGTGACCCCCAGCCCCACCCCTTCCGCCCAAGGCCTCGCCCCTTTCGGGGGGCCAGAGCGGCCCCGTACCGGTAAAATCTGCATTTTACTTTCACTCCTGAGTCAGTCGCAAAACTTTTGTGACCTTTGGTATATAAGCCTCATCATGACTGCAGTAATGCAGGCTGACTGAACTCCTCCCTATGATGCATGGCTGAGCTAGTTATAATTCTCAGTTATCCCAGGGACCGTAGGGATGAATGCATTTAAGACACATATTACTGGAGCATGTAAAGATGAATGGCTCATATAAGGTCTGCAGGGTCAGGCCTTATCACATGAGCAATCTTATCGTGACACTGGCAAACCAGGTGCTAGCTCGTGCCAAGGTCCCCATGTCTCAAATGACTAATGACAAAAACATAGCTGGAATCTGTCTCGGTCACCTGTGTGTTGGTATTGTTAAAATAAGTATTGGGAGGATAAGAATGTTTCGTGTTTACACTTTATTGAATGCCTGTGAGTTGCTGCCTGCATTAATCTCACTTATAATATCTGTACCCCGTATTGTAAGATCATTGAGAAGTTGTACTGTAAGCCTCTGTGACTGTGTAATTCACCACACAAGAGAGAGACATTAACTAATGTGAAGTGCTGTTCTCTAACAGAAGGTGCTTTGTCGTGCCCAACAGGGAAGGTCAGATGGACTGTTGTGGAACATTATAGAGGACAAAAGGTGTTTGTTGTTTTTCCCTCCCCTCCATGAAGATGAGTCATGCAAGTAGATTCCTCATGTGCTGTGGGCTGAGAACTCAGCTGACATGGGAGGAGGGGAAATAAAAACCTCTAACAAGAAGGAACTAGATCTCTATGCTGCTTGGACTCTGGTGGTCAAGATTTTCTAGGCCTAAGCCTGGGTTAGACCTAAAGGACAGTAAGAGCTTTCTTATTTTTGAAGCTTCTATTACCTTTTGAAACTTAAGATTGTAACTCATTTGTGTTTCTATGTTTACCTTGTAAACAACTCTCATTTCCTTTTCCTATTGAATAAATCTTTATATAGTTTATTATAGCATTGGCTATAAGTGTTGTCTGTGGTGTAAAATCTAAGGGACAACGGACTGGGAATAAGTGACTGATCCTTTGGACAGGGCTGGCCCTAGGCACTAGCAAAACAAGCAGGTGCTTGGGGCCACCCTTGCTCACCTCCGCTTCACCTGCCCCCCTGAACGCGCTGCCTCTCCCTCGCCTGAGAGGGAGGGGGGAGAAGCGGAGCAGCGGCATGTTCAGGGAAGCAGGCGGAGCGGAGGTGAGCTGGGAGAGTTGTGGGGGGGAAGCTGCAGGAAGCAATGGGGTGGGGAAATGCGGCATGCCTGGGGGAGGAGGCGGTGCCGGGGATTTGGGGAAGGGGTTTGGAAGGGGCAGAGCTGGGTGGGGAAGCATGAAAAAAAAGCGGGGGCGGCCAAAAACTTTTTTGCTTGGGGCGGCAAAAATCCTTGAGCCAACCCTGCCTTTGGGACTGGATGTAACCTGAATATTGCTGTGATTGTCGGTTTGAGGGACTGTCACAAAGGTATGCTTTCTTGGGTGGTGAGATAGTCCCCTTGGGTACTCCAATATGTTTGTGACTTCACATTAAGACTGGTATAGTTCCTGAGGAGTTCACACTTAATTACGGGTGCGTGAAATCGAAGTATAGAACGCACAACCAATTTGGGGTTTGTGCCCTGCTTTTTAACCGTCTGCCCTGAGGTTGATACTCACACTCTTGAGTCACTGCAGGTGCCTCAACGCTTATGATTTGCACTTTGAATAACACCAACAGCACGCAAGGTGTTTCAAGACAAATAGTATGACAAAGTGGGATTTGTAAGGGGATTGTGCTTTATGGGTGTATGGTGCTCGGGGGCGAGCCTACTATATGAATCAAGCTTATTTTTCTATGTTAACATTGGGTCGTCACTAATCCTCGGTTTACAGTATACTTGTGATTAAATTGCACTCAACTCGGTTACCATTTGACACTGCCTCCATGTTTTGATTTGTTCATGTGTTTAACAGAAAGGGATGCATTAAGGATGCAATATCACATTGATACAGATACACATGTGCTGCCAAAAGATAGACACACTTAATAAGGGCCATTGATACAGAGAGAAAGTAAAAAGCTGAAGTTGACCAGCTGGTCAAATGAGCTGTGACTGAGTGAATGCAAACACCTGCTGACTGGTTTAACAGTATGAGCACCATACAAGAGGGGAGAAAAAATGAGAGATCTTCCTTGTAGGAAAAAATAAGGTGGTCATGTCTAGATTTCAAAATGCAAGAGTATTTTCAGTTTTGGAGATAAAGCCAAGGGTTTTGGCAGGTTCATCTTGCTACAGAAAGTTAAATGTTCTGCACCATCAGCTCCAAGGCAATTGTTTCTGGTAATGAGAGGTCTCACAGAACGTTTGTGGTGGAAAATTGGTCAAGGTAATAACAGACTATGAAACTGTGAAAGCCATATTAAACAAAACAACATGAAAAAGCAATAGCTGAACTTCAGCAAAGGACTGTGAAATTGTGAAAGAATCAATTAAATGTGAAAGGAGTTTCTTATACAGAAATATTTTTAAGAGTAGTTATAAAACGGTAAGAGTAAGGAGGTGCAGGAAGAGAAGTTTGAAGTAAATATGCTTTAAATACTACCTATTTCCAAACCCAAAATTTGACCAGTCAATTCAAACAAGAAATTCAAAATGATCCAACCTTACTAAATCTGGAGAGAGTAACCTCAGATGGGTGGCCAAAAGAACAAGACCAGATATCTAAGAATAAATATGCAGATGAAACTACTACATAATAATGGTACAATGTGTCAAAATATCACATAGTATGAGGTCAGAAATGCTCCAGAGTTCCCACCTGGTTATTGACAAATTTAAGAATACAGCCAGACATAGTCAATTCTGCCCAGGCTTCAATGAACACCAAGAAGAAAATAGTAATCTATTCTGGGAAACAGAATCCAAAAGAACCACTGAAACTTCCTTAGATTCCTGATAGCCCATGATCTAAGGCTAGCAAAGATCTATTTGAATTAAATGGGAAAGATTACTTCTTAGTAGTATGGTTACATTTTTTCAAAAATATTTAAATTATACCCAACATATTAAGCGACTATGGAATAAAACAATGCAAATTGCAGTTTGCTTGGCTTGGGATAATCCAATCAAATGGGTTAGCAGAATACTCAGTGCAAATAGCAAAGAACTTGATATTAAAAAGACCTGGTAAATTCAAGGGATTTACATTTAATATTGAGACTTTCTCAACAAAAAATAATGCTTTTCGCGGACCACCAGTTTAGAGACTTATAGACTGAAGGACAAACCTTAGTACCAACATCTAATAGCTTCTTGAGATGACAGTTAAAGAAACCTTAACCAGTTAAAGACAATTAATGCTGAAGTAGTTACATAGCTACAGAACTACACTTGAGAAAACTAGAACAGAAGAAATACTATGACGAGGATACCAAATAGCAAGTAGTTGGCAACCACCCAAGGCAACACCCTACATCATCCTGACTGAGCTCATGTGCTATAGCCATCACTGAGGGTTAATTATACTGGAGAAACAGAAGACATCTAAATAAAATCAAGGAGGATGGTGCTGTCACATTCTGGGGTGCAATCCAGATCACTGAGGGGTTGTGTCACCACGTGTCCTGTAACCTTGGATGCCTTAAATGCTCTGCTGCTGTGACTCTCAGCCTGTACACCCACAGCCAGCAGACAAGCGTGCATAAGTGTCTGTGTGTTTTAGCAGCTCTGGCTCAGCATTCTGATTCCAGCAATCTGCTTGTTACACCCCAGCCATATTCTGGTTATCCACCATCTTTGGTTACAGCTGACAAGATGACCCCAGCACCACACAGTCCTGAATTTTCCCCAAACCATGTGCTCTCCAAAGTTCAGCCCTTTCCTGGTTCATTTGGGGGAATAATAAGGTTCATTTGCTCCTCTGAAGAGACAGACTGCACAGTTTATCACTTTAACTGGAGTTAACAGTACCGTCCATTCAAACAGCACTGGGTTTATTTAGATTAAAAGTAAAACCAGATTATTAACAAAAGGAGATAGGATTTTAAATGAGGCCAAGTAAAAAAAAATAAATGAGAGATGATTACATGCAAATAAAAGTGAAAAACATACATCTGAAAGTCTAAAACTTAAGCTAGAAAGGTACGGCTTTGGTTTAAGAGGTTTTTATCCCCCTTTGTCCAGCATGGCTGACTGTCTCTCAGTCAGGACCTAGCACAGAAGTACAGGGTGCTGGTTCTCCTTGTTTTCCTAGGTGAAAGATAACATGGGGTTCTTTGCTTCTCTCTTTTCTAGTCCAATGAATCTTTTGAAGATGCACCCCCCCAGTAAAGTTCATTTAAGCTGTGAGGAAGAAGACATGGAGTCTGGTGGCAAAGGATGTTCCATGCTGATTTCTTCCCCTGCTGGAGTTTGCTATAATGCAAAAAATCAATTTCTTCCTGTCCTCTCCAACGTAAATGAATGGCCACTTGACATGTGGTTGCTAATAGACTCTGATGATGCCTGTGTGGAATCACTGGCTTGTCCTTTGTCTGTGAGAAAACTGTTTATTCACTTCCCAGACTTGTCTGGTAAACACATTTTAGTTCAACATTTCCTTCATATTTGCATGGTCCCATCCATACACCAGGCAAGAATATTCATGATCAGTATGGTGTTAGTTTTCCATTGATACTTTCCATTGATACAGTTTTTGACATTAATGAATTGGGGTACGCTGAACTGGTCAGGCCAGCTGAAACTCACAACCAGATACCAGTGAGCCCCTTGCTCAATTGCACAGAGGCAGTTTGGGTCACAGGCACCTGTCTGAGGCCATCAAGAATGCTACAGTCCCTTGCAGATCCTATTCCCTCTTTCCTCATCCTCCACATTTTCTATGCAGCTCAAACGCTTGTCTCTTTTACAACAGAAGTTGGTCCAATAAAAGATATTACCTCACCCACCTTGTCTCTCTATCCTGGGAGCAACATGGCTGCAACACCATTGAAAACCCCTTGACAGAGCAAGCTCTGTTCCTTAACCCAATATAATTTTTAAGGGCTGGTCAAAATTTTTCCATTGAAAACTGTTTTTTTCATGAAAATTTGAGTTTGACTACGGAAAAGTATCTGTTTTCCCATGAAAAGTTTTAATATTTTGTTGCAAAACTGAAATGTTTTGCTGAAATAAAAAACAACCCACAAGTTTTCCATGGAAAATGTTGACAAAAATGAAAAATATCCTTTTTGTTGAAATGTTCTGGTCAGCGTTAGTAATTTTCAGTCCCTGTTCATGCTTGATTCCAGGCTGTCATACACAGGGGTGTGTGTGGGGGAATTACATTTGTACAGTAGACTTTTTATTAGTGGGCTTACTTGAGAAGAAAAGTTCTACTCAACACACGTAAGGATAACAGTTTCATGCTCACATTAGTAAGTGGCCGAATCAGGAAAACAACCCAGAAATCCTGGCTCCCAGTTCCTTGACCTAACCATGAGCCTACTATCTTTAAACAGTTTAACCATCGATCTCATGACGGACTGTTCTAGGAATATAAAAAGGCAGGTAGCATTGCTGATTTGTGGCCGTCAGTGATTTCCCCCACATCTTCTTTTTCTCTAAAATCTAACCCTTTTGACAAGGCATTTTTAAGCTGCACCTTGAGAAACACTGGTTGGTTGTCCAAGGGAAACTGCTGCCACTGAGAGACAATGCCATTCTCATTAGACACACCCTAAGGTTTGATTTACATGCAGTCAGTACTCTGGGCATATGGGCAGGTTGAGGCTGTCAGTGGTGGATAGAGTCATGTGAAACCTTAATTCATGTTCCATCAGGAGAAGCAAATTATCACTGATAAATAGAAGCTCAGACCTCTGGCTTGATGAAGCCTCCAGTTATTGTACTCCCAATTCCTCCTCCCCCACTCAGTTAAAATCATGACACATGCAAGCAATTACATCTGTCATCCCGCAGATAATGAATCTGTTATAACAAAAGAGGAGGGCTACTGTCCCTGCTTGTAAACATGGGCCAAGGTTATTGTATAAAACAGTAAAGCCACCCTGTTGCTGATGTCCATCATTTATTTCTTGCCTAATAAATACTTTAATTACATTTAATAAATAATGTATCCAGGCTCACTGAAGTGGTAATTTTTTAAATTAATAATTAACTTCATGCAAAAGGTTTTATTGCAAGTACTACTAAAGGAAATTTCTGCCTTTAATCTGAAGTGATTATTCATTATGTGCAGTAAAGGCTCCATTTGCATATTATTAGTGAAGTAACCTTTAGCCTTCCCGGCAACAATAAAGATACATCTTAATGTTGCCATGCATTAATACTCTTGGTTAGCCTTCCAAAACTAAAGTGATGATAAACAATATATAATAAAGTCTTTGTTTATGGCCTTCTACCAGCTGGTTTTTTTGATATCCCAAATATACAGCAATGACAAAATGTCCAGTAAATGGATTCCAGCAAGTTGTTAAAAAGGTGTTGCCTGCAGATGGTTAGTTGACGGGAAACAGTAAATGTGGAGCTGGTTAATTCCCTTGAGATCTGAGTAGTCAAATAATCTCCGTAAGATTAAAAAAAACCAAACCCTCCACTTAACAGTTTGTGATGAACTGTACTGCTCTGAATATGGTTGTCATCCTCGTCAGTTGCACAAAACCACCATTGAGAGTTATCTACATTCCTCAACACAGAGTTCTTACTTCACATTGAAGCACTTATCTTCTTTGGGACCTTATAATCTTCAGTGTATTTACCTTGGGAGGTTGGGCAGTGCTATTTTCCCCATTTCACGCATGGGTAACTGAGGCATAGAGAAAGTACAGGTAACATTTTCAAAAGCACCAAGTGACTTCCTAGCTTAATGTCAGCCTGCCCACTTCCTAGGTATTGTACTGATTTAACTATTTTGGTTAGGGGTGTGATTTCTTTTAATTAAAATAGGTAAAAAGGGGTGAAAGTAACTTAAAGGACTTACTGGTAAGCTGGAGTCTTGAGCAGGGGGCGTGGCCTCAACTGGAAGAGGCGGCCATTAAATACCCAGGTCCTTTAAATCAAGATTTAAAGGCCCAGGGGCTTGGGCTGCGGCTGGGAGCCCTGGGGCCTTTAAATCACCCCTGGAGCTACCAGCTGCAGAGGTGGCTGGGAGCCCTGGGGCTCAGGGGCGATTTAAAGAGTGGCAGGGCCCGGGCTCTGACTGCCACTATTGCTGTGGAGCTCTGGGCCCTTTAAATCGCCAATGGAGCCCTGCCACCGCTACTCTGGGGCTCCGGCAGCTGTGCTCGGGCGACGATTTAAAAGGCCCGGGGCTCCCCACAGTGGCTGGAGCCCCTGGCCCTTTAAATCACCACCGGAACCCTGCCACCATTACCCCGGGGCTCTGGCAGCGGGGCTCAGGAGGTGATTTAAAGGGCCCGGGGCTCCCCGCAGCAGCCGGAGCCCCGGGCCCTTTAAATCACCGCTGGAGTCCTGCTACCACTACCCCAGGGCTCCGACAGCGGGGCTCAGGAGGCGATTTAAAGGGCCCGGGGCTCCAGCCCCTGCAGGGAGCCCCGGACCCTTTAAATCGCCAGCCTGGGCAAGCCGGTCTGGTCCGGCACTGCGTACTGACTCTTGCTGGTATGCCGCACCGTACCATACTGGCTTACTTTCATCTCTGTCGGTAACTCAGTACAATTCCCAGTGGGGGTTCTCACTAAGAGAAGGGGAATAAACTATGTTGGTATAAGACGCTCTTATACGAGTATAATTGCATCCTGACCAAGGGATTTGTACTGGTTTAACTATACCAAGATAGTTAAAGTGGTACAATTTGGCATGTGTAGAGAAGCCCTCAGACTCCTAAGTGCCTAAATCACTTTTGAAAATGTTACATTAAGTGATTTGCTTGCTCTTCAGTTTACCTTGATCTACTGATGTGTATGAAAACAACAACTGCCTTATCCACTAACTTGTGTTAGTTAGCTTACACATGTAAGAAAGCACCTTGTTTCCTAATGGGGACACGGTCAGTGTCTCTTGTGCACTATGTTTTGTCCCAGATTTTGAGATTCCCAGAGAACAAACCAAATACCATTACTTTGTATTACTCGTATACGATGTGACACATGCACCCCTGCCCACCCCAATTTAGACCTATTCTCATTTATAGCAGTAACTCGCCACGTGCTGCAGTGATGTAACAAATATCAGACATATCAAATTCTCTCTCTGCCATGCTTTGTTACTAGAATGAACCCACGCTTTTATAGAACCAGTCTCCTTTCCCCATATGCCACCGTTCGACATGCATTCACATATCAGAGACCTTTGGTTCACCTTTGAATCACTCCTGTTCTTTTCACTGTCGCAATCAGTTCAATCCTACATAGAGTGTAGAGTGCTGACATTTTCAAGCAGTCCAGTGTTTCTTGCAGCCATTGAAGGATCCTTTCAAACACTTAGAATCCTAGATGCCCTTATTTTCCTTAATCAGCTAGCAGCAGTGAGAAAAAATAACTGAATTAAAAAAATAATCTCACCACAAAATTTGCTGTTTCAAACTAATCCCCCCCACTCCCATTATACTGATGCGACAAGATCTCCAAATGCAAATAACATAAACCTGAACACAACTCCACTGACTCGCTCTAAGGCAAATAAATTTAATTCACTCAGCTTCTCATCATCATACAGGCCCTTTAGGGCTAATCATCTGTGTTAACTTTCTCTGGGGTCCTTCTAATGTCTAAGTGCTGCTGACTATTTTGTAGCCAATATACGTGTGGCAAGAGAACAAATTGCCCCACAGTGGGTTTCCTTTCTACAACAGTGGTTTCTCTATTAAAGTGAAAAGATTCCGGTTTATAGTGGCATTGGTTTAAGACTTGGATGGGAGGTTATGCAGCTGACTCTAATGGCTTCATTCAGCAGTTTGTAGACAGGTTTTTTCCCTTGGAAAAACTGTACAGTTTCTGTGCACCCAAATAAACTTTTATGCCCATTTAAAGGCCACAGTGAGCCCTATGGTTTTAAGTAGAGGACAATTTTTTCAAGTTACTAACTTTTAATAGGTAACCAGCTTGCTTTTGCAAGTGTCTTATAAATATAATTTTAATAGCAGGGCTTGGATACTGGTTATCTAAAAGGCACATTCCAGTTGGGTATTTTTAGTTCTATTTAAAGAGGATGGCTGTTCTTGTGGCTCAGAGTCTGAATGGACACTCAGGAGATCTGCATTCAAATCCTGGCTCTGCCTTAGATTTCCTGTGTAAAATGGTGATACTAATACTTTTCCTGTGCTGCCTACCAAGATTGTAATCTCTTTGAGGCATGGACTGTCTGACATGGTGTATGTACAGCACCCAGCATCATCTGGCCCCTAGAAACTCTCAGCTTTCCACCTATGCTTTCCCACTGTGTCCCATCCCCACTGGATTTCATCTTCGGTTTTCTCTTCTACCCACATTATTCCTTCAGTGACCTTATCCTCTTTTATGGCTCAGCTACCATGTCAAGGCAGAGATTTCCAAAACCTACCCCTCTTCCTCTGGCCATTCCCACGTCATTCAATCCCACATTGACAATTGCCACTTGGACAGCTGTCCGTGGAAAAATCTGGCCACCCGTTTAACACAGTAGGGCAAAACCAGAACTTCCCACATTCCCACCGAACTCTCCCCTCACCTCTCCATCATGACAAATAACTCCACTACCCTCCCAGTCCCCAGGCCTGTAGTTGGGCCCGGCCCTTAGTTACCCCTCACCATGCATGCTGTGTTCTTACGTTGTCAAAACTGCCAATACTTTCTGTGAAGGCAGTGGATTCTATTACACACCATTAAGGGCCTCCTCACTCTATGTTCTTCCTTCCCTGGTGAATGAATGGCAAAAACAGACCAAGTGGTTTTTTGTTTTTTTGTTTTTCTGAAGACCACAAGCTTTGAAGAACTTGTGGCTACTGGCACCCATACGTGCCCCACTAATTATAGCCCAAACCACCTCCTTCCTAGAGTTACTGGTTATTTAAAAGGATTACAAAAAAAAAAAAAAAGATGATGTATGCCGGGTGAAAGGGTGGGCGAACAAGATGGAGAGCAAGGGTTTGGCTCAAACCCAGATCAAGCACTGACCCCATAGTGAAGGACAATTGTTAGAACTAGCAAAATTCTCCCCCGTGCTGTCTCATCCATCTGCACGTCTTTTATCTCTTTTCCCCTTCCCCCATCCAGATGATGCAAGTGCTTCTGCAGATGCTACTCTAAGCTTTTTATAGCTTCAGGCACAGAGGGCCAGCTTTGGCATTAATTTATTGCAGAGCTTGTAAAATGGAAAAAAAAAGTTTAATAGTTGTATTTTCCACCCATTACATTCAGCTTATTTTAGTACAGAGCAATGGCAAAGATGACTGGAAAAGGGAATGGCAAGGAGGGCTGCATGGCACCATCCATAATGCTTAGGGCGGAGGAATATATTTTGCTAATCCTTCCAGGAAATTTAAACAGGAATACTTTGGAAATAAAGGCATCAGGCTCTTTTGAGAGCAAGTCACTGATATTTTGGCTCATTTTGGTTCCCTCAATGGCATTCTCCATCCTTGGATGGTTGCATCAGTTATGTCCTGTCTTGATCCTTTCTGGCTCCTTCCTGATTGATTTTATCTAAATTATTCACTTATTCATTAGTATTTTTTGTTTCCCTTTACTTTTTGTTTCTTTACTTAAAATTCTCTCTTGCTTTGATATGTGTTCCCCAAGGCTGTTGAAAAAGAAGAGAGGTGAAAATTGAAACGTTCAGATGATACTACACTGAGACACCCACTGAGGACAAAGAAAGGGACCTAAAGAGGTTAGAAGCACTATTTTGCAAATAGCCTAATTACATGCACAAATAGGTATTATGCATACTGTATTTTCTGCATTCAGACAACCACTGTATACTTTCAGCCAGAATGATCTTTACAGTAAAAGAAGAAACAAGCAAGTATGAACAAAAGCATGCCTCCATAAGAGAGTAAGGTATGTGCATCCTCCCTCTTTCACTCTGCACTCAAACAAATACAGAATGGCTCCTTTTGGTATATAAGTAGGATTAGGTGGGATTTGAAGGTGCAGGACACAGAAAACAAGGCATAACAATCACATAGCTAAATACATGGCAACATGCAGATGTGGGGTTCCAGTGCACACCCCATTTGTTGTGAGTGCAGCTTAATCAGGTGTATATAAAAATAGAGCCCTTTGAGTCTCTGAAAAGTCCCATTTAGCATCATTAGCACGTGAACTCTTTGGGGTAAAACATGGCAAATCACTGCTCTGTACTGTTTTCTACCTGAAATCTGACTGGAAATACACATTGAGTCTACGTATTTGCTGTCAGACCAGAAGGAAATTTCCCTTAGGTAGCATTTTCTCCCCTTACTGTGTTCCTCCATATCTCTTGAGTAATTAACTTATCCCACTGCCGAGAGGGCAGACTTCTGCACCCATGGCCCATATACTGAAGTCACTTCTTTGATACATGGGTCAGGGTATGTTGGCGATTACAACATTAAACTATCACCTCTGGGACCTCAGGTCCTCATTGGTATGAATTATGTTCACTCCATAAGAGAAAAGAGTGTAAATCTTCCAATCACATGCAGCTATTTTGGTAGCCTGAAGGTGGAAGACCACAAAAAGGGAGAGTAAACCAGTTTGTGTCCCCTGTGGAAGGGGATCAAGGCTGAGAGAAGGGAAAGATGAGCTCGAGGGAATAGAATATTAATATATAATACAATAAATATTGACAGGAATCTTGTCTTTGACCCTGCTGCTGATTCATTTTACCCACTCAGGTCAACTCACTATGTCATGCTCTGGTGGCCCCCTGGCCCTTCCATCACCTGCTCTTGGATGCACTGATTCTCATGTTTCTTAGCAATTAAGCTGTCCAGCCAAATTATGAAGTCTATCCACACTTCCAGGAGGTAAACAACATGTCCAACAAAACCCATACCCAGCAACCTCACACTGGATCCTCACACAATCTTTTCACCTTGTTAGGCTCTAGCTCTTCATTCAGCCCCCTTCTGGGCTCAGCAGCAGTCCATTTGCCTTGCTGTTGCCGTGCAATAGAAAGGGACTTCCTTCCCACTCTGGACCCCTAAGCAAGTGCAAGCATCAACTCCCTACCATGGTTTGCAATCCAATGCTACTTCCATCTACAAACGCCCTTCCTCATGGCTACTTAATACACCATTGTAGCAGGGCTGCAGGTCCTGTCTCTCTCTCTCTCACCTCTCCAGTTTCCTATGAACAGGAGAGCTCAGCCAGCCCTGCTCCAGAGCTTAGGACTCTCTGGAGAGACCTCCTTCAGGTTCTCTTTAGCCCAGCATCACCTGCAGTTCTGTTGACCTGTCTCACTGAGCAGGTTGTCTTTTATAGGAAGGGTCACCCCCCAAGTTACCCTCTTGTGTTGCCTGGGCCCCTGACCCAGTCACCTGCTCAAGCCCAAACCTAGTATCTACTGATCTGGCTTGGGTTTGAACTGAGTGTTTAGAGATGAATGTGTCCATAGGGCGCCTCGATTAAATTACTCTTAGGCGCCTTTGAAAATCCTAGACTAAGTGAGTTAAGCACCCAAATCCCACTGAATATCAATGAGTGCTGAATGCCTACCTCACCTGGGCCTCTTTGAAAATCCCAGCTCCTGTATATTCAGATGCTTGAAATTTCTATCTGTAAAGGAATAGCTTGGTGTTACAAGATTCTAAGCTACCTCCATTTCCACTGATTTCACTGCTGGTATGGGTTATTGCATCAATTTATGGAAAAAGGTAGCAGTGAGAGGCGTCGGCATCACAGTGTACATTGAAGTCCACTCCTCTGTCTAGTGGCATAGAGTTGACATTGATAGCTAACATTGCTGCAAAACACAAGAGATCTTTCTTAACAATTGCAGCAAATAGCAGTTATATAATTACATTAGCATATTTCTGTATAGAAATTATTTTCCAAGTAACCATCCCATTTGGAGAGGCCAGCAATGACTAAATTCAGCCTGTTGCATAGAACATAACAGTTCCAAAGTAGTGGATTTTAAACTTTAGAAGAGTGATGTTATTTCAAACCATTGGCAATTTTTTCCTCTTCTCAACCCCCCCACATTTTTGTAGCTATTCACCTCTCTCAATTTTAATGTAGACCATTCTTTAGAAACCAATTGCAGCCTTTAAAACAGGGGTGGGCAAACTTTTTGGCCCAAGGGCCACATCTGGGTGGGGAAATTGTATGCAGGGTCATGAATGTTGGGCTGGAGCAGGGGGTTGGGGTGCAGGAATGGTTTGGGGTGCAGGCTCCGGCCCGGCACTGCTTACCTTGAGTGGCTCCAGGGTAGCAGCGGAGAGCAGCGGGGATGAGGCAGGCTCTTTGCATGCCCTGTCCCCGGGCCACTCCCGGAAGTGGCCAGCATGTCCGGTAGTGGCTCTTGGGGGTGGGGTGGGGCAGGTGGCTCCACCGCACGCTGCCCTCACCTGTGGGTACCACCCCCGAAGCTCCCATTGGCTGCAGTTCCCCATTCCCAACCAATGGGAGCTGTTGGGGGCGGTGCCTGCAGGCAAGGGCAGTGAACGGAGCCCTCTGCCACCCCTCTGCCCCCCAAGGGGCCACAGGGACGTGGTGCTGGCTGCTTCCGGGAGCGGTGCAGGGCAGGGCAGGCAGGGAGCTTGTCTTAGCCCCACTGTACCAGGGGCTGGCAATCCTGCAGGCTGGATTGAAAGCCCTGATGGGTCAGATCCAGCCCACGGGCCATAGTTTGCCCTCCCCTGCTTTAAAAGAGTCATCTGTTTCCAGTGGACTCTCAATCTCAGTCACTGGTCTGACTGTTTTCAGTCACTGCTCTTTCAACTGTTTTTCTATTCTCTTAATAAAATCGCCTTAGTTAGCAATGCCACTAACTAGAGGAAGGCCTTCATAAATCTCTCTGCCCCTCAATTCTCTTCTCACCCTTCCTTTTATCCATAATGACACACATTATTGCAGACTTCCAACACTCACTCATTCAAAATGAGCTGATATAATGCTCCCTTGATAGAATTTGGTAAAGTGGGGAGGAGGAGAGGCATGAAGGATGGTTCCATCAATGGCTATTAGCCAGGATGGGCAGGGATGGTGTCCCTAGTCTATGTTTGCCAGAAGCTGGGAATGGGTCAGAGGGGATGGATCACTTGATGATTACCTGTTCTGTTCATCCCCACTGGGGCACCTGGCATTGGCCACTGTCGGAAGACAGGATCCTGGGCTAGATGGACCTTTGGTCTGACCCAGTATGGCCATTCTTATGTTCTTATGCATGTACACAGGGGCAGAGGAAATAGAATTGACCTCAAAAGAGCAATACATACTTCGTACTTACAATGTGCTTTCCAGGCACAGATCTATTCATGGCAAGAAAGAATGCTGAAAAAGTGACTTTACATTAGTGAGTTTGTCACCTACTGCTGCCTTATACACTGTCACTAGAGCTAGCTGGGAAGTTTTTGATGAAAGGTTTTTCCATTGAAAAATGCAAATTCATCAAAACTGATACTTTTCGCAGGAAAGCATTGGTTTGGATGAATTTCCTATTTTGGAAAAAAAAAAAACCCTGAAAAAAATGTTTTGAAATTGTCAACATTTTCCCAAAAGTAATAGTTGTTTTTTGGCGGGGTATGAAATGACTTTTTTTTTTTAAATTTAAGTTAAATAATAGTAAAAAAATTTTAAAAAACTGAAAATGTTGACATAGAAATGAAACATTTAAAATTATCAAACTGAAAGGTTTTGAATAACCCAAACTAATTTTTGCTTTTTAAACAGAGTTTTGGTTTGTGAAAATTTGAGATTTCAAATTTGCATCCCAATTTGCAATAGAAAAAAAATTCCTGCCCAGCTGTATCTGTGTTAAGTCTGACAACGTAATATAAATTGAAATCATGTTCCAAGTATATCACCAGGATCTGATTTCCTGCATCCAGAGACAAGGGCTGGATGGAGACACAAACAAGCAGTGTTTTAGTGACCTACTAAAGCTACCTTTTTATAACAGCATAACATACAGACATGAGAACACAATTTAGAGCCAATAGCTTAAGCATTCTAATTCCAGTCATAATACTGACACTCTGAATGTCCCTGTGTAAATCACCGACAGTACTAACCCCAGGCATTCAAGAGTCCCATGCATGATAATCATGAAATTGGCTTAAAAATTATGAGAGCTTTTTTGGCTTCTTTTAATTTGCTTTCTGGTTTCTGAGCTAATAGGGTGTACTCAGGTCACATTTTCAAGCTTTTGTCCATAACTGTGAGGGTTAGAAACTTATTTTTACTTTGGATAATGAAAGCTGAGATTTTACATATTCACATGACTCTAGAAGCTGGAGCTTTACAAAAACCACCAAATAGCGTGAGACTTACAATAAAATCATGAGACTGGCAACGTGGAATCACTTCATTGTCTAAAGTTGAACACTCCAGAAACTGAATCATGCTATATTAGAAGGAAGTTCTGGAAAATCTGACCCTCCGTTTCCCCACTGGGTTCCTGAGGCTTGCTTGAGAACTATACACAATTTTAGTAAAGCACTATGAAGGAGATCTTGTGTAAGTGTAAAAGAATGGGGCTTACTTGCATGGACTGAAAGGCAGGGTTGTATTCTTAAGTCTGCCTAAGACACTGTGACCATGGCCCGGGGAATCTGCCAGGAAACTCGTAGAACTGGATGAAACTTTTCAGCTGAAACTGTTTTTCAGCAAAAAAAAAAAAAAAATAAAAAAAAAAATATGCAGATTCTGTGACACTAAAAGAGATTTTAAATGTGTGTTGGTTTTGCTGTTTGTTTCAAAAACAAACAAAAAAACAAAAAATCCAAAATATAGACATGCTTCATTGCCACATTTTTGAATTGGAACATTTTGATCTTCCTGTTCAAAAGGTCTTTTCGTTTCAATTTTTTTTTCCAGCTTCATTAAAAACCCCCCAAAACTAACACTCAAAATCAAAACAGAGCATTTTGTTTCAGGCCAAATAAAATGTTCAGTTTGACCCAAAACTATTTTTAGTTTTCAATTCACTAAAAATTCTGAAAAATTTCAGTTTCATTTTGACCCCAAACTATTATTTTTAATTTTTTGGAATTGCTAGAGAACCAAAAAATCCATTATTCGCCCAGCCCTGCTTGGGCCAGTGCAGGGCGTCATTGGCACTTGATAGAGGCTATGTCTGCACTACAAACTAGGGAGTGATAATCCTGCTCCTGTACACGTACCCATACGAGTATCAATAGCAGTGTAGCTGTGGTTGCATGCATAGCAGCAGCAGAGGTATGGCTTAGCCGTGCTGAGTATGTACCCACCAGTTTCAGGTGGTTTCAAGCTTGTAATGTACACATAGCCATCGATGTTCCATAATCCACAGAATGAGGACATGATTCCCTATGGATCCTCAGACTTCATGGGATTGCAAATTCATGATCCCAGCTGTGTGTATGCATGTGGTGGGTTTCCCCACGTGCAGAAGGGGAAGAGAACATGGAAATCCACTTCAAAAGATACCATTACCTTCTTTAGAGTTATTGACAATTCAGAAGAACGGAACCAGGAACACTTATGAATCAATGTTCTAACAGAAGTTGCAAGACAGGGTGGGGGAATCTGTTCTAAATATGAATCGGATGAGAGAAGAGAATAAGCAACTCATTCCACATTCTTTGTGTGCAAAGAAAAATTTTGTTCTCACAGTGGATTTCAAATGGGGGGGAATCATTGTCCAACAGAGTGTTTCTAGTGGGATCCCACAGAGATCTGTTCTTGGCCCAGTTCTATTCAAATATCTTTATATTTTCTTCTAGATCATTGGAAAATTTTACTAGCAGTGACTTTACCAATGACAAAAATTCATGGAGTGGGAAATAATGATGGGAACAAATCAATACAGAGCCATCTGGATCATTTGGTGAGGGGGGCTCATTTGAACAAACACACATGTTTTAAACCCAGCAAAATGCAAGGTCAGACATCTAGGAACAAAGAATGTATGCCATGCTTACAAGATGGAGTATTGTATTCTGGAATGTAATGAGACTGAAAAGGATGTAGGCGTTGTCAAGGTTCTTTCCCCACTCTGAACGCTAGGGTACAGATGTGGGGACCTGCATGAAAACCTCCTAAGCTTACTTTTACCAGCTTAGGTTAAAACTTCCCCAAGGTACAAACTATTTTACCTTTTGCCCTTGGACTTTTGCTGCCACCACCAAACATCTAACCGGTTTTATTTTATTAGGAAAGAGCCCATTTGGAAATGTCTTTCCCCCAAAAATCCTCACTAAAACCTTGCACTCCCCTTCCTGGGGAAGGTTTGATAAAAATCCTCACCAATTTGCGTAGTGACCACAGACGCAAACCCTTGGATCTTAAGAACAATGAAAAAGCAACCAGTTTCTTAAAAGAAGAATATTAATAGAAGTGAAAAGAATCACCTCTGTAAAATCAGGCTGGTAAATACCTTACAGGGTAATTAGATTCAAAACATAGAGAATCCCTCTAGGCAAAACCTTAAGTGACAAAAAGTCACAAACACAGGAATCTCCATTCCCTCCAGCACAGCGTATTTTACCAGCCATTAAACCAAACAGAAAATAATGCATCTCTAGCTAGATTACCTACTAAGTTTTAAGACTCCATTCCTGTTCTGTCTCCGGCAAAAGCATCACACAGACAGACCCAGACCCTTTGTTTCTCCCCACCTCCAGCTTTGAAAGTATCTTGTCTCCTCATTGGTCATTGTGGTCAGGTGCCAGCGAGGTTATCCTAGCTTCTTAACCCTTTACAGGTGAAAGGGTTTTTCCTCTGGCCAGGAGGGATTTTAAAGGTGTTTACCCTTCCCTTTCTATTTATGACAGGAGTAATGGTAGGTAACAATTGAACATGTGCTCTCAGGGCAATGCTGTATAAGCAGAGAAATATCAGGTAGGAGTAGAGAAGTGGTATTACCTCTGTACATGCCAGCAGCGAAACCATTACTGAACTACTATGTCCTATTCTGGTGCCAACAACTTCAAACACGATGTTGACAAATTGGAAAGGATTCAGAGAAGAGTGTTACAAGAATGATTTGAGCTCTGGAAAACATGCCTTCTAACGAGAGACTTAAGAATTTCAATCTATTTTGTTTATCCAAGAGAAGGTTAAGAGGTGACTTGATTATGGTCTACTAATGCCGTGGTTGGGAAATTATTTCTGATATTAGAGAAGGCATAACATTATCCAGTGATTGGAGGCTGAAGCTAAACAAATACAGAGTAGAAAAAAGGTGCAATGTTTTTGTTAACAGTAAGGAACAATTCACCATTGGAACATGATGGGTTCTCCATTTCTTGCAGTCTTTCAATCAAGACCAGACATCTTTGTAAAATATATGCTGTAGTTCAAACAGAATTTATGGGCTCAGTGCAGAAATTACTGGGTGAAGTTCTATGTCCTGTGTTTTACAGGAGGGCTGACTAGATAATCATAATGGTCTCTTCAGGCCTTAAAAAATCTATGCTGAAATTTACAGAATTTCTTCATGAATTCTTTCGCCCTTAGTAGGGATCCTTCCCCAAATGCCAGGCTCCGAAAGTGCTATTTAAGAACACTACACTGTTAGATATTCTGCACGATCAGAACATACAATATCAGAGGCTTCAGTGTCTGGCATTGCTACTTCTGCTAGTCAACATGCACACATTTGTCCCGTCAGTCTTTAGCCCTTCAACCTCACCAGACCTTTGTCTTTAGAAGCAATAATATGGAAGACACTCCTCCTCCTGCTCCACTGAGCTCTGTGATAAAAAACCCTATCTCCGCTCACCCGAGAGGACAGAATGAGCATTAGAAGTGAGGCAAGATAATTAGGACATGCTCTGGTGTTCAAGGCAGCCTGTAAAAAGACCCTCAATTCTGATACAGAGCAACAACAACACTGTGTTAATCCATGCTGACTCATCCCTAAGGAAGCTATTCACACTGCTTTATAAAATTGCATTGACAAAAGCCACACATGACCTTAAGCGAGATCATCATTGTATCCAGATCATTAGTGATATAAATGCCATGGTGAAACAAGTGATTGCTTGTGAGCATCAGGTTGCTGTAATTGTGTAAAGCTGGAAACAGATATAAAATGAATAGTAATAATAAAATAAAGGCCCCAATCTCACAGGTGGATTTGCCATTGTGTACTCCTGAGTCCCTGCAATGAACTGTGGGAAGTACATTGAAGTACCTGGAGTTTCACAGGTGTAAATCTGATGTAACTAAAAGCAGTATGTGACCCATAGACAGTTTGAGTTGTCGTCTATTTTCACATGAGTTAAATGAGCGTAAAACCCTAATATCAAAAAGGGGATGCCTTTGTACTGCTTCTTACCCAAGTCAATACACTATGCGATCTCACATGAATGCAGTATGTAAAATATATGCTACCTTTATAGAATTCACATATGCATTTTCTTTTTCCACATAGGATAATGGAACTGAAGGAAAATTGGCTTTTGGGGGTATTTATCTGATGGCAGAATTTGTATTTGGAGGAAAATTGGCTCTGTGGTTTCTGTGACAGAAAAGCAAAGCAGAGATAGGAAAGATAAAGAGTGCTGTATATAAATTATCCCCATTTTACAGACTAGGAAATGGAGACAGAGAGGGTTTGGGTCTAGCTTACCATAACACAGCAAATCCTTAGCAGAGCCAGGATAAGAACTCAGGACTCTGTGGCTCCTAATCCCAGACTCAGATCATGAGAGCTCACTGCCGCCCATTAGGCTGATCAGCCTGTTTCCCTGAGGTGCTGGTATCCACTTAAGAGCAATCACTCATGCTAGTTTAGGGTTTCCACAATCACTTAGGCCTGCTGCCTTCCTGGGAACTTCCATTCCAATCAGTGTGATGGGAATGAGGTCAGGTGACTTGCTAAGGAAGAATGCTTGGGGAACAAGGGAAGAATTTAGATAAGCCATAGCGCAGAGAGGGCTCTCTTTGGAGAACAGTTCTATGGTTCATTTAGGGAGGCAGGAGGAAAGGAAGGTGAAGCCTAAAAATTACCTTCCCCACACAAGAGAAAAAAATAGTCACTTCTCAAAGCAAACGAGACTAAGGTTGGGAAAGAGCTCCTTTCCTTAACTTCACATTAGCTACTATACCGGAGGAGTGGGAGTAGAAAATGTTATACCTATCTTTAGATAAGGGGCTAGGAATGATTCTGGGAGTCACAGACCAGGTAAGCCTTACTGCAGTACTGGAAAAACTGGTTGAAATAATCGTTAAAAACAGAACTGCGAAATACCCACATGACCACGATATGAGAGACACAAATCGCTTATAGCTTCTGCAAAGGATAATCCTGCCCCTCTAATCTGCTAGAAGTTTCTGAATGTGTCAATAAATAATGGATAAAGGAAACTGCATGTAAAATATTGATAGCACTTTGAAAGATTCTACTGATTTGAAAGAGATTCTCTGTACTTAAAAAGAAGAAAATCACTGGGAACAACAATATTTCTAGAAAAGGAATTCACTTTTTCACTGTGACCAGTGAAAGTAGTTATAGGGTGAGAACTAAAATAACATCATGGATTAGAAATTGGTGAAAACAAAAAGTAGAAAAGAATGGACAGTTGTCAAATATGACAAAAGATTAACAGCAGGATGACACAAATTTCCATGCAAGAGCCAGTGTTGTTTAATATGTTCATTATTTGGAAAAGTGAAGTGGTAATATTTGCAAATAAGAAAATTATTTAGGTTACTCAAGACTAGAATAGACTGTTAGGAGCTTCAGAAGGACTTACCATAGCTGGGCAACTGGATCACATGATGGAAAGATAAAATTCTGTGTTGACAAATGTAAAGTAATGCACAAGGGAAGCAAATCATTTGAACTACCTCCCTACTTTGCTGAGTTGCAAATTAGCTATCACCAGTCATGAAGGAGACCTGGGTATCACTGCATTAAAGCTCAGTGAAAACATCTGCTCAACATGCAGCAGCACTGGGGGGAAGGTGGAGGAAGCAATCAATATGTTAGGAGGTATAAAGAGAGGAATAGGAAAAAAAAACCCCAAAAATATTATATTACCATTATGCACATTGATGGTACACTCTCATGTGGAACACTATGTTCAGTTTGGATCAATCTGTCTCAGAAAGCAGATACATGAGCTCTCTTTTCCCCAGGCAGCTCTACACCCCTCATTTTGAAACTCTTCCTATTTGTTGTGGTTTTGACTTCCTGTGGTGGGCTGAACTTTTGCATCGATAGAGAAGGTCAGCACCACAAAACTAGCATAGAGAGCCTTTGGGGGCTTGCGTGCCTTGGATGACTGTGTACCCAAAAGGCTGTTTATCATTGCACTTTAGACACAGTCAACTTCCCCCCCCCACCAAGATTGTGCAAATAAATTATCTATCAGCACTTGCAGAAAACTGTGGTGCAAGACTGTTTCCTATTTTGCAGCAACTAGAAAATGATCTACGTAACAGAGTCAAGTAATTAGGATTATTTTAGGTCACTCATATCCATAAAACTACAGGTGACTGTCATCTGTGTTCAGCACTGCTAAATTCTAGAGTTATATTCCAATCCTGATACAAGGTGTTTCCCACACATAGCTCTTCACAAGGTTAATAGGAGAGATGAACATAAATCTAAATTCTGTTCAGATGAGAAAATACCTTTTCATCTGGGGACAAAATATACAACTGCCCTGATGCTTTATGATGATGTTAGTGCATTCTGTCCTCCTTAATTCCAATATTTTACCGTCTTTTGGTACAGTTCTTCACAGAGGAGCTTTCATTTAGAGTTACACGCTGTGGTCCCAGTTTTATAGCTTCTTAAACATGCATAATTTATATTCAACAGTCCAAAAAATGACACACTCCCTTATAAATAATTTGTTTTATTTTAGTTGGGTATTATCCTGGTAAAATATGTTATCTCCCTGGGGAGCACAATGTACTACAGTAGTGAACTTTGTCTATACAACAGTAGCTTTTTAAAGTCTGTTTTGCAGATGGTTATGTTCACAGCTAATATTGTGCAAGAATGTGTGTCATGGGGTGCTACATATTCATGTGTTACTTTATGAATTCAGAATTTGGGACTGGGGATCACTCAACCTGAAGGGACTTGCATTAAGTTGCAGAACTAGTGTCTAAAGCCAGGACTAGCTTTCATGGAGTCCTATATTAAGGATTGCCTGTGGCAACCCAGCTGACCCCTTACCTATAACCCCCAAACCCTGCCCCACTTGCCTTTTTTCACCGCCTGTGCTCCTACCTCAGCGTATGTCTTCACTGCAAAGTTAACCCAAATGATTGGCACCTGGGGCTGAGCACCAAGGTTGGCCTAACCCAGGTGTGAGTGGGTCAATCAAAATGTTCCATTTACATTTCAAACCTTATTTTCATATTTTTTACATTTTATATTTGTACTGTACTTTAACTTACATTTTGAAGCAAAAACTCATTTCTACCTGAAAACCTTTACTTTTTCGTGTCAAAAAAGTTGAAACAGGAAGTTTTGACAATTTTTTTTTTTTTGGTAAAAACAGGAAATTCACAGAAACGGACCCTTTCCCCAAAATGCTTTTGTGTTTGACAACTTAGCATTTTCTGACCAATAAAAAGTTTAATTGCAAAATTCCTGACCAGCTTTACTTAACTTAATTTCCTAATGGCAAAAATTGGAGGGGGCATCCAGTACAAAAATTACTCCCCTCCCTGCCCTTTAGGCACCTGTGAAGTCACATCAGATCCATGAGATTCCTCAGCCTACACCTAATTGTGCAGACTTGATTTTGCTCTGTACAAAGTCAGATGCAAGGGAGATCATCAGTGTCCTACACTGCACTTATCTGGGGAGGCTGGGAAAGCTTTCTCATGGGCCTGTGAGAACATTTTGACAGGAGAGGAGCTTGAGATTTTCTCTTCACTCTGTGCTCTGTAGGCAGGATCCTGGGGCATAAAGTCCCCAAAGTGCACTTTTACATGTTGTAACCTACTACTAACAATGGGAACCAATCATCCGTTAAGCTGCAAACATGCGGCATCAGTAGCAGAACCCAGAACATTTGCTCCGAAAACACAGTCCCATACCTTTGGAACAAAAGGAAGATCTCATTTAGCTACCCTAGTATAAGGGCTGATAATGCACACTGAGCAGGTCTAGTTCTATGCAGCAGGGGGCAGTGGTGAGGGATAGGCTATGTATCATAAGGCACTTAGGTCCAGCCCTGAATATCAATAGATATCATGGAGCCCTGCTGGGGAATGGAGTCAGGCCACAGCAGTTTATGTAGCAGTTTTCCAAAGTGGATGTTTAATATGGTTAGTTTATAACCTTTGGGACAGAAAGCAGTGCAGGAATAGAAACACTCTACAATACTGCACTATGTAACCAAACGGCTGCTTCCTTAAGCCCCTATGAGACAGCTCCAGCTCCAGCAGATCTCATCCAGCATCTGTGAAATCACCACCTGCTGAGGCTGGAGCCCAGGAGTGGAGTGGGAAAAGGGCTTTGTGATTTAAGGGGAACTGAAATCAAGACCGGAAATGTTCATTTCAATGAGTTATGGGCCGGATGTCCTGCTGCT